>NC_052067.1:22500-1222500 GCF_015852505.1 Tachyglossus aculeatus | reverse complement strand
ATATCAAGCAGCGTGGCTCAGTGGAAAGAGCAGGGGCTTTGGAGTCAGAGGTCATGGGTTCAAATCCCGGCTCCACCAAGTGTCAGCTGTGTGACTTTGGGCAAGTCACTTAACTTCTCTGTGCCTCAGTTCCCTCATCTGCAAAATGGGGATTAAGACTGTGAACCCCCAGTGGGACAACCTGATCACCTTGTAACTTCCCCAGCACTTAGAACAGTGCTTTGCACATAGTAAGCACTTAATAAATGCCATCATTATTATTATTATTATATCGACATTGAAATCCAGATGTCGCCATCATCAACATCAACACCTCTAAATCACCAGTACCACCATCACTGACATCACATCACTGTCTTCACCATCATCATCATCACTATAATAATGATGGTGTTTGTTTGCACTTACTATGTGCCAGGCACTGTACTAAGTGCTGGGGTGGATACAAGCAAATCAAGTTGGACCCAGTCCCTGTCCCAGGTGGGGCTCACAGTCTCCATCCCCATTTTACAGATGAGGGAACTGAGGCCCAGAGAAGTGAAGCAACTTGCCCAAGGTCACACAGCTTGACACCTGTCCACATGTTTTGTTTTGTTGTCTGTCTCCCCCTTTTAGACTGTGAGCCCGTTGTTGGGTGGGGCCTGTCTCTATATGTTGCCAGCTTATACTTCCCAAGCGCTTAGTACAGTGCTCTGCACACAGTAAGCGCTTAATAAATACAACTGAATGAATGAATGAAAGGGAAGCAGCATGGTTTAGTGGAAGGAGCCTGGGCTTGGGAGTCAGTGGTCATGGGTTCTAATCCCAGCTCTGCCACCTGTCAGCTGTGTGACCTTGGGCAAGTTGCTTCACTTCTCTGGGCCTCAGTTCCCTCATCTGTAAAATGGGGATTAAGACTTTGACCCCTACGTGGGACAACCTGATTACCTTATATCTCCCCCAGTGCTTAGAATAGTGCTTGGCACATAGTAAGCGCTTAACAAATATCATCATCAAGTGGCAGAGCCAGGATTAGAACCCATGACCATCTGACTCCAAGGTCCGGGTTCTAACCACTAGGCCATGCTTCTTCTCATCATCACCGTCATCACCATCTCCATTAAAAACACTAGTACCCCCATCACCATCAATGGCATCACCATCATCATCATTATTCATTCATTCAATCGTATTTATTGAGCGCTTACTGTGTGCAGAGCACTGGACTAAGCACTTGGGAAGTATAAGTTGGCAACATATAGAGACGGTCCCTACCCAACAACAGGCTCACAGTCTAGAAGGGGGAGACAGACAACAAAACAAAACGTGTGGACAGATGTCAAATCATCAGAATACAGAGAAATAAAGCTAGATGCACATCATTAACAAAATCAAAGAAGCAGCATGGCTCAGTGGAAAGAGCCTGGGCTTCGGAGTCAGGGGTCATGGGTTCAAATCCCTGCTCCAACAATTGTCAGCTGTGTGACTTTGGGCAAGTCACTTAACTTCTCTGTGCCTCAGTTACCTCATCTGTAAAATGGGGATTAAGACTGTGAGCCCCATGGGGGACAACCTGATCACCTTGTAACCTCCCCAGCACTTAGAACAGTGCTTTGCATGTAGTAAGCACTTAATAAATGCCATCATTATTACTATTATTAAAATAAATAGAACAGTAGCATCATCATCACCATCAAAATCACTGGCACCTTCATCATCATCATCACCACCATCATCCTCACCATCCTCACCAGTAGCAGCATCGTTATCACCCTCATCCCCATCACTACCAAGATCATTACCATCATCTCCAACCACACCACAATCATCATCACCACCATGCCCATCGTTAGAATTATTCTTGCGTTTTCCTTCTTGTCTAATTTTTTAAAGGTATTTGTTCTGCGCTTACCGGGTGACAAGCACTGTTCTAAGAACTGGGGTAGATACGAGCTAATCAGGTTGGACGCAGTCCATGTCCCACTTGGGGCTCATAGTCTTAATCCCCATTTAACAGAGGAAACTGAAGCTCAGAGAAGTGAAGCAACTTGCCCAAGGTCACACAGCAGACAAGTGGCAGAGCTGGGGTTAGAACCCACATCCTTCTGACTCCCAAGCCCGGGTTCTATCCACTAGGCCATGCTGCTTTTCTATTGTATTGTGTGGGTTGGGCGCTATGCCTCACTGTTGACGGAGAAGCCTTGGGGCTCAGGTGTCTTTGTGGGTAGGGAATGTGTCTGTCTATTGTTGTCTTGTCCTCTCCCAAGTGCTTAGTACGGTGCTCTGCACACAGTAGGCGCTCAACAAATACAACTAATTGAATGACTGAATGAATAACAGGATGAGACCTTGCTCTGAGGAGTTGATGCTAGTGATGGTGGCTTGCTCACTACAAGCCACTCGCATTTTCTCTTTCCCTGCCCGGTGTGTTCCTGCTGGGGACAAGAAGGCAAGGAGTAGTAAGTAGGTGGGTACAGGATTCTGCTGTTGTCCATTCTCGCAGAGTTAAGTGACTTGTCCAAGGTCACTTAGGACCAGATCTCAGGTCTCCTGACTCTCCACTCTGAGCTCTTCCCACCAAGCTGTGCTAGCTCATTGTGTGCAGCAAATGTGTCTACTGGCTCTGTCACATTTTACTCTTCCCAGCGCTTAGTACAGTGTTCGGCAGACAGTAAGCATTCAATAAATATAACTGATAGATAGATTGATTGCATTCTGAGCTTGGGGTTCCTGCCTAGTCTGAGAGCTGTGAAATGGCTGTTGTCCTGAGGGCCCGGAAGCCCCCTCCTCCCTCACCCTTAGGTCGAAACTGGTCATTTAGACCTAGCAACCAAGAGCCCCACTCTTGACCCCTCCGGGTGCGCTATGGGCCTTGAGTTCCCATTTCTGAAATTTCTTGGATATATTTTCCCTCCCAGAGCCCAGGCTTTATGTAGGCCCAGACTTACAGGGCCTTCTCCGGGCCTCCCCTCAGCAACGGTGGAGGAGGAGATGATGTGGAGATTCAGCCGGGCCCTTCTCCAGGGCCTTCCTTTGGCAGCAGCGGAGGAGAAGATGCGGTGGAGAGTCCATTGGGCCCTTCTGCGTGGCCTGTCCCTGGCAGCAGCGGAGGAGGAGAAGAGGTGGCCAGTCCGCTGGGGCGGTGCCTCAGAGCGGAAGGTCTGTTGCTGAAGAACCACCCAGCGTGGGCCACGAGATGGACAGGCCTAGTGAGAAGGACTAGAGAGGATGAGTGGCACTGGGCAACCACTAGCACTAACATCAACTCCTCTGTGCAGAGCCTCCACCTGAAAGCCCTTGTGATCATCATCAATCGTATTTATTGAGCGCTTACTGTGTGCAGAGCACTGTACTAAGCGCTTGGGAAGTACAAATTGGCAACATATAGAGACAGTCCCTACCCAACAGTGGGCTCAAAGTCTAAAAGTCTGATCAGACCAAGGCTGGTCTGCAGTTACACTGGGAAAGTCCATCACCGAGTGTGGCCGGGACCAGGGACTGCCGCTTCTCTAGGAGCCCCTCCTGCAGGTGTTTGGGAGGGTCAGCCAGGGCAAAAGCCTCCCCCGGGAACAGGTGCCGGAGACCCATGTTCTGTCCGATGAAAATGTCTTCTCTAGAAGCCCCGCGCTCTCATCTCCGGTCAGCTCGTTGCCCACCTGAACTGTGGGAAGGTCAGCTTCGAATTGGGCTGGGCTGGGCCCACCAGAGCTATCTGACTGCAGAGCCTAGGCTCTGGCCATTGACCCATCCAGTGGTCAGCCACTGACCCAGTTCTAGGCATTGATCTAGGCAATATTCCAGCCAGTGACCCGGCCAGTGTTCCAGTAATCATTCCAGACAGTGACCTGCTCAGTTATCATCATCATCAGCAATCGTATTTATTGAGCGCTTACTGTGTGCAGAGCACTATACTAAGCGCTTGGGAAGTACAAGTTGGCAACATATAGAGACAGTCCCTACCCAACAGTGGGCTCACAGTCTAAAAGTCCTCAGGCAATGACCCCGCCAATCCTCCAGCCATTCCAGAGAGCATATCCTGGGGAAAAATTTCAAAAATAATAATAATAATGATGGTATTTTTTAAGCACTTACTTTGTACCAAGCACTGTTCTAAGCACTGGGGTAGTTACAACGTAATCAGGTTGTCCCACGTGGGGCTCACAGTCTTCATCCCCATTTTACAGATGAGGTAACTGAGGCACAGAGAAGTTAAGTGACTTACCCAAAGTCACACAGCAGACAAGTGGTGGAGCTGGGATTAGAACCCACAACCTCTGACTCCCAAGCCTGGGCTCTTTCCACTAAGCCACGCTGCTTTCCAATAAGTATGGTATTTGTTAAGTGCTTACTATGTGCCCAGCACTGTTCTACAAGGTAATCAGGTTGTCCCTTGTGGGGCTCACAGTCTTAAGCCCCATTTTACACATGAGGTAACTGAGGCCCAGAGAAGTGAAGTGACTTACCCAAAGTCACCCAGCTGATAAGTGGTGGAGGCAGGATTAGAACCCACGACCTCTGGCTCCCAAGCCAGTGCCCTTTCCACTAAGCCATGCTGCTTCTCTAACTTTTGCTCCCGGTGGCTCCTCCAGAGGCCTCAGAGCTGGGAATGCTTCAGGTGGCCAGGCCAGCGCCTGCAGCTTTCTGGTTTTGGCTCAGCCGGGGAAGAGGAGAGGGAAGCAGACATTGCCATCATTCCAAGAAAAGTCAAAGGGGCCAGCATGGAAAAGTCGATGAACACTTCCTTTCCACCGGTTTCCAGGCCCAGAAGGGGTCATCTGCAGGGCACCAGACCCTCGTTGGCCAGCCCCGCAGTCATGGCCAGAGCATATGGCCGCTCCAAGTGTTTCCCAAACTTCAAATAATCCCATTTCCACGGAGAGCAGAGGCCTTTCGAGGAGAGGCCCAAGGGCAGCCTCTGGATCTCCATCTCCGAAAGAGAGAAAAGAAAGCGGGCTTTTTTCCATGGATTTTTCTCGGTAATCAATTAACGGGGGGGATGACAAAGTAAGAGAATTATGGGAAAAGCCAAGGGCAAGCCAAGCGCACAGCTGCAATGCAGAAAATGCATCCCGAGTTATAGTGATTACAGTATTTACTAAGCATGTACTCTGTGCCAAGCACTGAGCTAGGGGCTGGGACAGGCAATGGATTATCCGAACAGAGGCGGACTCTGTCCCACCCGGGGTTCACAGTCCAAGAGGGAAGGGGAGAAGGGACCTCTCCCTCCCCACTAAATCAGTCAGTCAGCGGCATTTACTGAGCCCCTTCGGCATGTGGGCACTGTACTAAGAGCCCAGGAGAACAGAACAGAAGCTCCTTGCCCTCAGGGAGTTTATAGTCTAGAGAGGAAGACCACTCAGACTGACTTGCCGTTAATGAAGGGGGAAGCAGTTATGGTTAGAGCATTCATTCATTCATGAGCAGTTCCCTCATCTGTAAAATGGGGATTAAGACTGAGCCCTAAATGGGACAGGGACTTTAATAATAATAATAATAATAATAATAATAATAATAATAATAATAATAATAATGGCATTTATTAAGCACTATGTGCAAAGCACTGTTCTAAGCGCTGGGGAGGTTACATGGTGATCAGGTTGTCCCACGGGGGCTCACAGTCTTCATCCCCATTTTACAGATGAGGTAGCTGAGGCCCAGAGAAGTTAAGTGACTTGCCCAAAGTCACACAGCTGGCAATTGGCGGAGCCGGGACTTGAACCCATGACCTCTGACTCCAAAGCCCGGGCTCGTTCCACTGAGCCACGCTGCTTTCTCCAACCTACTTACCTCCCCCAGTGCTTAGAGCAGTGCCTGGCACATAGTAAGTGCTTAACAAACACCGCTGTTGTCATTATTATTATTACTTTTGAAAATAATAATAATAATAATAATAATGTCTCCAGCCTCAGTTTCATCATCTGTGAAATGGGGATTAAATCCTACTTTCTCATACTTAAACTGTGAGCCCCATTTAGGGCAGGGGCAGAGTCCAAACTGATTATCTTGCATCTATCCCAGTGCTTAGTACAGTGTCTGGCATGGTATGGTGCTAAATGCTTAGTACAGTGCTCTGCACACAGTAAGCACTCAATAAATGTGATTGAATGAATATAGTAAACACTTAACAAGTACCGTAAAAAAGGGGAAAGGAGGAGAGTGGCACCAGGAGGCCACAGCTAAATGGAGGAGTAAAAACAGAGGTGGCGGAGCAGGAGAAGGGCGCAGGGAGACCTGCTGGGGTTGGGAGGGTCGATGGGCAGGATGGGCAACCGATGGACTCAATCAATCAGTTGTATTTACTGAGCGCCTACTTGGGAGATTACAACACAACAGAGTTGGTAGACAAGTTCCCAGCCCACAACAAGCTTACAGTCTAGAAAGGGAGACAGACATTAATATAAATAAATTCATCATGGATATGTAAATAAGTGCTGTGGGGATGAGGAAGGGGTGAATAAAGACAGTAAATCCAAACGCAAGGGTGACACAGAAGGGATTAGGAGAAAGGGGAATGAGGGCTTAGTCGAGGAAAGCCTTTTGAAAGAGATGTGCTTTTAATAAGGCTTTGAAGATGGGGAAAGTGATGGTCTGTCTTGTATGAAGGGCATTCATTCATTCATTCATTCAATCGTATTTATTGAGCGCTTATTGTGTGCAGAGCATTGTACTAAGCGCTTGGGAAGTCGAAGTTGGCAACATATAGAGATGGTCCCTACCCAACAACGGGCTCACAGTCTAGAAGGGGGAGACAGACAACAAAACAAAACATATTAACAAATTAAAATAAATAGGATAGTAAATATGTACAAGTACATTCCAGGCTGGAGGCAGGACGTGGGTGAGAGGTTGGCACTGAGACAGAGACAGATGGAGTCTGAGGGGGTGGGAGGTGGTCGTGTAACTACTGGAAGTGGTGGAGGCAGCAAGGAACCCCCTGGGCGGCTGCTCTGACCGCAGGGCTCCCCTCTTCCCTCCCCAGAAAAGGCTTCCAAGTTCTGCGACCAGAACGGGAACTGGTTCCGCCATCCTGAGAGCAACCGGACCTGGTCCAACTACACCCTCTGTAACTCCTTCACCAATGAGAAGCTGAAGGTGCCGAGGGTGGGGTGGGCAGCGGGCCGGACCGGGTTGGTGGGGCATGGGGGCCGGGGGTGGCGGACCGGTGCTGGTGGCGGAGTGGGGAGGGTCCGACGGGCCCGGGGGAAAGGAGGGAAGAAAGTGGTAGTAGTAGTAATAATAATAATACTGATGGCATTTATTAAGCGCTTACTATGTGCAAAGCACTCATCTAAGCACTGGGGAGGTTACAAGGTGATCGGGTTGTCCCACGGGGGGCTCACAGTCTTCATCCCCATTTTACAGACGAGGTCACTGAGGCCCAGAGAAGTGAAGTGACTTGCCCAAAGTCACACAGCTGGGATTTGAACCCATGACCTCTGACCCCAAAGCCCGGGCTCTTCCCACTGAGCCACGCTGCTTCTCTATTACTGTGGTACTTGTTAGAATTCACTGTGTGCCAAGGGCTGGGATAAATACAAAATAGGTTGGACACTTGTTGCAGTGCATTGGATACTAGACTTTGGGCAAGTCACTTAACTTCTCTGTGCCTCAGTTACCTCATCTGTAAAATGGGGATTAATACTGTGAGCCCCCTGTGGGACAACCTGACCACCTTGTAACCTCCCCAGTGCTTAGAACAGTGCTTTGCACATAGTAAACGCTTAATAAATGCCATTATTATTATTATTGTTATAATTATTATCGAGAAGCAGCGTGGCCTAGTAGATGGAGCATGGGCCCAGGAGTCAGAAGGTCATGGGTTTTAATTCCAGCTTCTCCACGTGTCCACTGTGTGACCTTGGGCAAGTCCCTTCACTTCTCTGTGCCTCAGTTCCCTCATCTGTAAAATGAGATTAAGACTGGGAGCCCTAGGTGGGACAGGGACTGTGTCCAACCTATTTTGTATCTACCCCAGGGCTTAGAACAGTGCCTGGCACACAACAAGTACTTAACAAATATCATAAATATTATTATTACTATCAATCAATCAATCATATTTATTGATTATTACTATTGATTATTGATTATTACCATTACTATTGATTATTACTATGGTTATTAGACGTTTGGGAAGGAGAATTAATGGGGGAGACAAACAGAAAAATATTTACAACTGAGAGGTCAATCCATCAACCAATCAATGGTATTATTTATTAAGCACTTACTGTGCGCAGAGCACTGTACTAAGCGCTTGGGAATGTGCAATATAACACAGGTGGTAGGCACATTCCCTGACACAAGGCAATTAAGAAATAAAGCGGAGATGTGTCTATGAGCCTTGAGGAGAGGGTGAGTGCTAGAGTTGGCTGAAGGGATGATTTGGCTTAGGGTCTGGAAAATACAGAGAAGCAGCATAGTCTAGTTGATAAAGCCCAGGCCTGGGGACTCAGAAGGTCTTGGGTTCTAAACCTGGCTCCGCCACTTGTCTGCTTTGTGACCTTGGGCAAACCACTAACTTCTCTGTGTCTCAGTTACCTCATCAGTAAAATAAGAATTGTAAGACTGTGAGTCCCATGTGGGGGACATGGACTTGTGTCCAATCAATCAATCAATCAATCAATCAATCGTATTTATTGAGCACTTACTGTGTGCAGAGCACTGTACTAAGCGCTTGGGAAGTACAAGTTGGCAACATACAGAGACAGTCCCTACCCAACAATCAATCAATCATATTTATTGAGTGCTTACTGTGTGCAGAGCACTGTACTAAGCGCTTGGGAAGTACAAGTTGGCAACATATAGAGACAGTCCCTACCCAACAGTGGGCCCACAGTCTAAAAGATTAGCTTGTGTCTACCCAGAGCTTAGCACAGTGCTTGGCACATGTGAGCCCATTGTTGGATAGGGACCGTCTCTATATCTTGCCGACTTGTACTTCCCAAGCGCTTAGTACAGTGCTGTGCACACAGTGAGCGCTCAATAAATACGATTGAATGAATGAATGAATGGTAAGCACTTAAATACCATAAAATTAAAAAAAAAAGAATTGGGGGTGGTGGGATTTGGGGAGGGACTTGAAGATGGAGTGAGCTGGGGTCTGTCTGGTTAGGGGAGGGAGGGAATTCCAAGCTGGTTGAATGGCTTTGAGTAAGGGGACGGAAGGGTTAGGAGTTTCAAGCACGAGGTACAGTTAGAAGGTTGATGTGGGAGGAAGAGAGCAGATAAGTAAGATGGGGCCAGACAGTGGAGAGCCTCCAAACTGGTGATGAGGAGTTTCTGTTGGAATGAGGGAGAGAGGGTGGGGCAGAAGGAGGGAGGAAGGAAGGAAAAAGGGACAGAGAGAAGGAGCTGCTCAAGAAATTCTTTCAGAGGTTTTCAAGTACAGCCACAGGGAAATTGGCCCAGCTGTTGCTGGCCAGCATCCACAGGAGGGCTAATTGATAATAATAATAATTATTATTATTATTATTATTGTAAAACTTGTTAAGCACTTACTATTGGAAAAGCAGCAGGGCTCAGTGGAAAAAGCCTGGGCTTTGGAGTCAGAGGTCGTGGGTTCAAGCCCCGGCTCCGCCACTTGTCAGCTGTATGACTTTGGGCAAGTCACTTAACTTCTCTGGGCCTCGGTTACCTCATCTGTAAAATGGGGATTAAAACTGTGAGCCCCATGTGGGACAACCTGATCACCTTGTAACCTTCCCAGCGCTTAGAACAGTGCTTTGCACATAGTAAGCGCTTAACAAATACCATCATTATTAATATTATCATTATTATGTGCCAGGCACCGTACTAAGAGGGGGAGGTAGATATCATCATCATCATCATCAATCGTATTTATTGAGCGCTTACTATGTGCAGAGCACGGTACTAAGCGCTTGGGAAGTACAAATTGGCAACATATAGAGACAGTCCCTACCCAACAGTGGGCTCACAGTCTAAAAGGGGGAGACAGAGGTTTAACCATTTACAACATTTTAAAATGAGACTGGTTTCCTTTGAATTGCTCTTCAATGCCTGCTTTGAAAATCCAACATCTGCCTTGTTAGATAACAGAACACAGATGAATAAGACAAGAGAGCAAAGTTTTGAGACAATTTCACTGAAAATGAAAATACCAGCTGGCCAACACACGCAACTGTATGTTCACTGGTAATATTCTCTGCTTAATATGAACAAGGCAAGTCCATTTTAGGCCCTCGTATCTATCTCTCGTTGAGTGAGGCACTGCCTTGAAAAGGTCCACTAGTGAAAATAACCATCCCTAAGCAACCCCTGAAAGTTTAGACGGTATTAGTCACACTGAATTTTCTTAGGCAGCCACTAAAAATATGTTGAGGAGCCATAGGATGTGTCCCATTATTAACCCTCTGGGGTCTGGAGATCCTTACACTTGCCTTTGGATCATTCTGCTTTAAATGAATTAAGATTACGCCGATGGTTTAAGCTTCTTTCCATGACAAAGCATCCCAAGTTTGAAAACTGTTTCTACGTGAGGGCAGCTGTTTTTCAACACCTGACAAGAAAAACTGCACGACTTGAAAGAACAGCAATTAAAAACAATTTTTCTATTATCCCAGACATTTGAAATTGCAACCTGAAGTCATTCATTCATTCAATCATATTTATTGAGCACTTAGTCTGTGAAGAGCACTGTACTAAGCGCTTGGGAGAGTAAAATACAACAATAAACAGACACATTCCCTGCCCACAATGAGCTTACAGTATAGAGTGGGGGAGACAGATGTAAGGTTGGACACAGTCCCCGTCCCACACTGGGCTCTCAGTTTTAATCCTCATTTTACAGATGAGGTAATAGAGTCACAAAGAAGTTAAATGACTTGCCCAAGGTCACACAGCAGACAAGTGGAGAAGGCTGAATTAGAACCCAGGTCCTGATTAATACAAGAGCAGTCAGTCCCAGAGCTGGACCAGCAAAGTTTTAGAGGCCGATAGATTCAGTGTTCAGAGTCCAACAGTCCCCATCCAACCATGGCTGAAGCCTACACACACGCATACAAGAAACCCTGTTGCTTTGGCCCAGAGAAATTCACCAAGATCCTAACACCTAACACACCAGGAAACTGGAATGCTTTCCTTTTTTCCGAAGCACTCTTACCTATCTTCTCATTTTGTCAGTCAGGAAGTCAGTCAATTGTATTTATTAAGCACTTACTGTGTGCAGAGCACTGTACTAAGCACTTGGGAGAATACCATATAGAAATATGAGACATATACCCTGCCCACAGTGAGCTTACCGTCTAGAGGGGGAGACAGACATTAATAGCCTTTGATAGATCCCAGGGAACAGGGCAAAGGCAGCTGCGATTATCACCCCCATTTCACAGATGAGGAATCTGAGGCCCAGAGAGGTTGTGTGACTAGTCCAAGGTCATACAGAGGGGCCGGGGCAGACCTGGGAGCAGAACCCGAGGCGTGCGGCTCTCAGCCCAGCTCTGTTTACTAGACCGCACTGCCCCAGGGGGTGGAACTGGCCTGGGAGCCCAACAGGGTGGCCATCGTCTTTGGGCAGTATCCACCCGGCGTCCTGCCGGAGAGAGGCAGGGAGCAGCGGCCTGAGCTGGAGAGCTGGGGGCTGGTGCTCCCGGAGGCAAGCGCTTAGTACAGTGCTCTGCACGCAGTAAGCGCTCAATAAATATGATTGAATGAATGAATGGTGTAGAAATGGGGGAGCTACCCAGGGTGGGGGCGGGGATGAGGATGAGGCTCGGGCCCGGACAGCTGACACCGACTGGAAACCAGGCTTGGAAGGCCGGATCCCAGGTGGGGTCGACGTTCACCGTCCACACAGCTCCTTCCATCCGGGCGCCCCTCTGCTCGGGAGGGGGCTTGGTAGGGAGCTGGCGGGGACCCCCCCCCCCCCCCCGGCAACTGGTACTCAGTGATGCTCCAGCTGGGGCCGGGCTGGGGATCCTTGGGGGAGCCAGAGGGTGGATGGATGCTAATCCTCTGTGTCCACCACAGATGGCTTTTGTCCTGTACTACATGGCCATGGTGGGCCACACTCTCTCCATCATCTCGCTGTTGCTGTCTCTGGCTATCTTCTTCTACTTCAAGTAAGCTCCCGGGCCCCATCCTCCCCCACCCACCCCACTGTGCCTCTGCTGTCCATCTCCCTGCCCCCTACACCGTCCCTCCTTACCCCCCTCCATCCCTGTCTCCCATCACCCTGCCTTGGTGCTCCCCCCTCCATTCCCCTACCTTCCTTTCATTCAATCAGATTTATTGAGCTCTTACTGTGTGCAGAGCACTGTACTAAGCACTTGGGAGAGTACAATACAACAATAAACACACATTCATCATCATCATCATCAATCGTATTTATTGAGTGCTTACTGTGTGCAGAGCACTGTACTAAGTGCTTGGGAAGTACAAGTTGGCAACATATAGAGGCACTCCCTACCCAACAGTATTCCCTACCCACAATGAGCCTACAGCCTTGAGAAGCCACGAGAAGCAGCACTGCTCAGTGGAAAGAGCCCGGGCTTCGGAGTCGGTGGTCACGGATTCTAATCCCGCTCCGCAACTTGTCAGCTGTGTGACTTTGGGCAATTCACTTAACTTCTCTGTGCCTCAGTTACCTCATCTGGAAAATGGGGATTAATACTGTGAGCCCCACGTGGGACAACCTGATCACCTTGAATCCCTCCCCCCAGCACTTAGAATTTGTACTTCCCAAGCGCTTAGTACAGTGCTCTGCACATAGTAAGTGCTCAATAAATATGATTGATTGATTGATTGATTAGAACAGTGCTTCGCACATAGTAAGCGCTTAACAAATGCCATCATCATTATTATTATTGAAGGGGAGACAGACAGCAATACAAATAAACAAATGGCATACGTATATGAGTGTTGTGGGGCTGGGAGAGAGGAAGAACGAAGGGAGCAAGTCAGGGTGTCGCAGAAGAGGGTGGGAGAAGAGGAAAGGGGGCTTAGTCTGGAAAGGCCTCTTGGAGGAGGTGTGCCTTCAATAAGGCTTTGAAGATGGGGAGAGAGTCTGTCGGAAATGAGGAGGGAGGGCCTTCAGACCAGGGGCAGGATGTGGGCTAGGGGTTGGTGGCAAGGTGGGCGAGACGGAGGCTCCTGTCTCCCTGCCCCACGCCCCCCCAACCTTCCAGCCCCCATGGTTTCCTCCTCCACTCAACTCCTGCCCAGTTCCCACCTAGCTTTTAAGATGCCATTTCTAAACCCAGATTGCTGCTGCTTCTTCATTGCTCCTGCACTTGGATTTGCCCCCTTTATTCACCCCTCCCTCAGCCCCTCAGCACTCATGTCCATTTATTGATGTTAATGTCTATCTCCCCCTCTCAGGCAGGGAATCTGTCTGTGGTCTGTACAGAGTAAGTGCCCAGTAAAGACCACTGATCGACTGATTGGGTCCCCTGTGCCTGAACTCTCGGCTCTCTCTGCCCTCCGGGGCCCAGATGGATTCCCAGAAGGCTTGCCTCTTGTCCTCCTGTAGATGATAAACCAGAAAACACCTGCCATTCATCAACTCTGCTCCCCTCCCCACATCCCACTGTGGCTCTCGTGAATGTGTCAGTCCACCCAGTCTGTCCTGTTGCATGGGGGCTGCCCCGGCTCACCTGCATACTTACTGATCACCTACTGTGTGCAGAGCACCGTACTAAACACTTGGGAGAGCATGGTACAACAGAGGTGGTAGATACGTTCCCTGCTCACAAAGGAGGTTGCAGTCCAGAGGGGGAAACAGACATTGCTATAAATAAATCAATTACTGATATGTAAGGGAATGTCATTGTAATATACTCTCCCAAGCACTTAGTAAAGTGTTCTGCACACAGTGAGCACTCAATAAATCCTATTGAATGAATGACTGAATGAATAAAGTGGCCGAGTGTATCCCCTCCCCACCACCCCTGTTCTGTTCCACATCCTCCCTCCGGCCTCCCTTCTCCAGCCTTCTGGGCCGAGCCAGGTGCCCAGATTGGCTCCCTCAGGCTCAGCCGGACCCCGAGATGGGCTCATCCAGGTGGGGCCAGGCCCCAATTTGAGTTCACCCGGGCCAAGCCGGGCCCCCAGATTGGCTCACCGGGTCCAACGGCCCATGTCTTCCAGGAGTCTGAGCTGCCAGAGGATAACCCTGCACAAGAACCTGTTCATCTCCTATGTGCTCAACTCGTTGTTCACCCTCATCCACCTGAGCACCGTGGTGCCCAACGCCAACCTCGTCAACAGAGACCCGGTGAGCCACGCAGTCTCTGTCTCGGGAGGGAGGCGATGCCTCCAGTCACACGCTGAGCACTGCGCTGCCCACTGCGATTGATCCCAGACGCCGAGATCATGCTCAGTTCCCGCCCCTCGTGGGCGTCATAGCCTAGGGTCAGTTCAGGAGCAGGGGCTGGCAGGGTTGGGATGGTGAGGTCCAATGGAGGTCTTTTGAGGCTCCTACCTCTCTGCAGAGGCTCCAGGACCCCACTGCTGCCAACAGAAAATCTCACAGACAAAAATCAAGTCTAGTGACAATGAACGCTGAAAGGCACGGACTTCCACTGAGACGGCAATTTCAGCAGCTCTGGGGGTGTGGGGGCATCCAGGGACAAGTGTTCATGCTGGATCACCGTGGAGGAGTCAGGGTGGAGAGGGGAGGGTCAGGGGTATTTAGTGGTCCATTCTGGGTCACTGGGGGGTAGCTAGGGTGGAGAAGGGGAAGTCAGGGATGTTGGATGATCTGTGCTGAATCTCTGGGGGAGAATCATGGATGGAGGGGGGAGGGTTAGGGGTGTTGGGTGGTCCATCCCAAATCAGAAGGATCAGTGTCCAGGAAGGTGACCAGCCCGTGGTTTCTCCCTGTGTCCCGGAAGGAGTACTGTGCTGGATGGACATTGGATGACTTTCCTTATGGTCTGATGCTCTGAACTTCCTGCCCCACCAAAGAGTCAACAGCAAGAAGTGTCTGATTTGAGATTCATTTCTCCCCCTGCCTGCCGTCCTCTCCTGGGTCCCGGTGAGGGAAGGGGAGAGAAGTGGCCAGTAGCAAGAAAAGGAAAGGAAGTGAGAGGTTTGGGGTCCAGTCTCTGGGCAGTGGGCAGCCCGAACATTCTGAAACTGCTCGGACCTCCATGGCCGCCCCTGCTCCTCGGCCAAGGCCCCCCGGCCCCCCAGCCTCCATTCATCACTTGGTGATATTTGCTATAGGCAGCACACTGGGCTGAGGGCATAAATGTGGTGAGGTCTCCATTCCCCACCTTCTAGGAGCCTTACGAGTGAGTAGGAGCATGGCAGAGTGGATAGGAGCACGGGCTTGGGAGTCAGAAGATCATGGGTTCTAATCCCGGCCCCGCCACTTGTCTGCTGCGGGATCTTGGACAAGTCACTTCACTTCTCTGTCCCTCAACGACCTCATCTGTAAAATGGGGATTGAAACTGTGAGTCCCATGTGGGACGGGGACCGTGTCCAAGCCGATTTGTGTGTATCCACCCCAGCGCTTAGTACAGTGCCTGGCACACCGTAAGTGCTTAACAAACACCACAGTTGTCATGTGGGGGCAACAATACACCTACTCCTGGGGTTGAGGGTGGTCTGCCTGGTGGAACTGGCAGGCTGCCTGCTGGAGAGTTGGGCTGGGCACTGTACACAACGGGCTCCTCCTCTGCCCAAGTCAGGATCCTCTGGGCGCCAGCTCCGGGCAGAGTTGAGCCTTGGGCCTGTCCTCTCTCTGGCGGGCCCAGATCTGCTTCCAAGTTGGGGGTGTAGAGAGGAGGAATTGGTTGGGGGGAGAGGCAGTTTCCGGAAGACCATCTTGTCCGCCCCCGCCAGGTTCCCTGCTCCCTAACGTCCACTTGCCCCCTCCCAAGGCTTCCCAGCGCTCCTGGGCTCCCTGCCAGTCAGCTCCATGGAGCGGCTGCCCGGTGTGTGAGGGTGTGTGTCTGTGGCGCAGGTGGGCTGCAAGGTCCTTCAGTTCGTCCACCAGTACATGCTGGGCTGCAACTACCTGTGGATGCTCTGTGAGGGCGCTTACCTGCACACGCTCATCGTCGTGGCCGTGTTTGCCGAGGAACAGCGGCTGCACTGGTACTACCTCCTGGGATGGGGTAGGTGTCTGCCCCTGCCTCAACAACCCCCTCCGGACCCCCACCCGGATCCTCCAGGACCGTCTCAGACCCACCCAGATCCACCCAGACCCCCTCAGACTCTCCAGACCCTCCCAGACCTGCCAGACCCCCCCAGACCCTCCCGATTTCCCCACACTCCCAGACCCTCCTGGACCCCCCAGGATCCCCCAGACCTCCGGACCCTCTCATTCATTCATTCATTCAATTGTATTTATTGAGCACTTACTGTGTGCAGAGCGCTGTACTAAGCACTTGGGAAGTACAAGACCCTCCTGGATCCACCGGACCCCCCTGCTCCTCCCTGACCCTCCAGCTCCCTTTCCCCAATTCCCACCATTCATTCATTCAATCATATTTATTGAGTGCTTACTGTGTGCAGAGCACTGTACTAAGCTCTTAGGAAGTACAAGCTGGTAACATATAAAGGCAGTCCCTAACCAACAATGGGCTCGTAGTCTAGAAGGGGGAGACAGACAACAAAACAAAACATGTAGACAGGTGTCAAGTCATCAGACTAGACTGTGAGCCCACTGTTGGGTAGGGACCGTCTCTTGATGTTGCCAACTTGTACTTCCCAAGCGCTTAGTACAGTGCTCTGCACACAGTAAGCGCTCAATAAATACGACTGAATGAATGAATCAGAACAAATAGAATTAAAGCTAAATGCACATCATTAACAAAATAAATAGAATGGTAAATATGTACAAGTAAAATAGAATAATTAATCTGTACAAACATATATACAAGTACTGTGGGGAGGGGAAGGAGGTAGGGTGGCGGGGATGGGGAGGAGGAGAGGGAAAAGGGGGCTCAGTCTGGGAAGGCCTCCTGGAGGAGGTGAGCTTTCAGTAGGGCTTTGAAGGGAGGAAGAGAGCTAGCTTGGCGGATGTGTGGAGGGAGGGCATTCCAGGCCAGGGGGAGGACGTGGGCGGGGGGTCGACGGCGGGATGGATGAGAATGAGGTACAGTGAGGAGCCACCAGGCAGTCTCTTGCTCCGCTCGCCAGGCCAGGGTGACTGGGTGACCACAGGTTGGCACCAGTACTATCCCGGACCCTGGCACTTGCCGAGACCCTGCTGGCTGCAGTGTGCTGTAGTGGCTGCCGATAGTGCACAGGCTGATGTACTGGCCGCCTACAGAGCACAGTGTACTGAACTGAGTGCCGTCGGTGTGCACTATGCTGTACTGGGTGCCCACAGAGTGCTGTTCAGTGTGCAGTACGCTGTACTGGGTGTCCACAGCGTGCAGTGTGCTGTACCTGATATCGGGCCTAATAGAAAGATCATGGGGCTGGGGGTTGGAGACCTGGGTTCTAGTTCAGCTCTGCCCTTGGCCTGCTGTCTCTCTCTAGTGCTCTGCACACAGTAGGGGCCTACTGCGTAGTTAGGGGGGCTCGGTACAGTGTCCTGCATGCAGTAGGCCCTCAGTACACGGCCCTAATCTGCAGGAACAATGAGCTCTCACCCTGCTCTCTGCATTCTCAGGGTTCCCGTTGGTGCCGGCCTCGATCCATGCAGTGGCGCGGGTCAAGTACTTCGATGACAGGTGAGGGTATCGATGCGGCCGAGCGGCCAGGGATCCGGGATGCAGGGGGGCCGGGAGCGGGAGGGGCAGGGGATGGGAGCCCGAGGGGGCGGAGATGCGAGAAAACCCCGGGGCACGAGGGGCAGGGGAGACGCGGTTGGGGTGGGCGGTTGGTCTCAGCTCAGGATGACGGTGACGGGCTCTTTCATTCATTCATTCAATCGTATTTATTGAGCGCTTACTGTGTGCAGACCACTGTACTAAGCACTTGGGAATTCCAAGTTGGCAACATATAGGGATGGTCCCTACCCAACAACGGGCTCACAGACTAGAAAGGGGAGACAGATAACAAAACAAAACTCTTCCCCGGCAGCTGCTGGATGAGCGTGGAAACCTACCTGCTCTACATCATCCACGGACCCATCTTGGCCGCCCTCCTGGTGAGAAAACGCTCCACCGCCACGCCGCAGCCTGCTGTGACCAGCGCCGTGGTCAGCGCCCGGTCCCGAGATTCCCCACCAGCCGGACCAGAAAGTCCCGCAGATTGGGCCTCATCTAGGCTGTGAATCAAGGGGATCAATCTACCAATCAGTGAATTTTTAAAAATCATATTTATTGAGCACCTAATGTGCGCAGAGCACTGGGCTAAGCTCACGGGGGAGTGCAAGACGACAGAGTTGATAGACACAACCCCTGGGCTCAAGGAGTTTACAGTCCCAAGCCCATAGTACAGTGCTCTGCGCTCAATAAATACCATTGATCGATCGAATGAGGGGGAGACAGGCATTGAGAAAAATGACAGAGAGGAGGGAGGAGGATAAAGGATCCTCGGGTGAGCGATGTAATATAATAGGGTGGGTGTAAAAGTGTCCACGGGGTTCTGAGGGTTCAAGGTTGTGAAAGTGATCCCTGGTGTAGAGTGTAAAGCGAAGGGAGAGGTGAAATCAGTTTGTGAGCAGAGATTGTGGAATCTGTGAAATACTTTAAGAAAGAATTTATTCCAAGCTCAGAGAAACTACAAAGAGATTGATAATTTAGTTAGTGGGGGCACAACGCTGTAAAGAGAAGGAGCCCAGTACAGTGTCCTGTAGGGAGTGGGTGCCAGAGATCTTACCGTATAAAGAGTAGCTGCCCAAAACAATATCCTGTACATGGGAGGTGCCCAGTACAGTGTCCTGGATGTAGGAGGTGCCCAATTCAGTGTCTTATAGAAGCAGCATGGCATAGTGGATGGAGCCCGGGCCTGGGAATCAGAAGGTCATGGGTTCTAATCCTAACTCTGCCACTTGTCTGGTGTGTGACCTTGGGTAAGTCACTTCACTTCTCTGGGCCTGTTACCTCATCTGTAAAATGGGGATTGTCCCTTGTGGGGCAGGGACTGTGTCCTACCCAATTTGCTTGTGTCCACTCCAGTGCTTAGTACAGTGCCCGGCACATAGTAAGTGCTTAACAAATACCATATTTATTATTATTATTATTGTTGGCAGGAGGCATCTAATACCATGTCCTTTCAGAAGGGAGGTGCTCATTAATGTCCTATAGACGGGATGCTCCTGAAAAAGTGTTCCGTAAATGGTGGAAGGTGCCCAGTAAATACTACTGAGTGAAAGCAATACTGACTTGGAGAGAAGTTGGGGTTGTCTCGCCTTCCTCCTCCTCCTCCCCACCAGGTTCTCCTGATAATAATAATTATGGTATTTGTTAAGTTCTTACTATGTGAAGTTCCCCTCCTTCCTCTCCCCCTCCTCCCCCTCGCCTTACCTCCTTCCCCTCCCCACAGCATATTTGTACATATTTATTACTCTATTTATTTTATTTGTACATATTTATTCTATTTATTTTATTTTGTTAATATGTTTTGTTTCGTTGTCTGTCTCTCCCTTCTAGACTGTGAGCTCGCTGTTAGGTAGGGGCCGTCTCTATATGTTGCCAACTTGTACTTCTCAAGCACTTAGTACAGTGCTCTGCACACAGTAAGCGCTCAATAAATACGATTGAGTAAATGAATGTGCCGAACACTGTTCTATGCACTGGGGTAGGTACAAGGTAATCAGGTTGGCCACAGTTCCAGTCCCACATGGGGCTCACAGTCTTAATTTCCCATTCTACAGGTAACTGAAGCCCAGAGAAGTGAAGTGACTTCCCCAAGGTCACACAGCAGACAAGTGGTGGAGCCGGGATTAGAACCCATGACCTTCTGACTCCCAGGCCCGGCTGTAGCCACTACACCATGCTGCTTCTAAGGGAACACAGAGAAGGACTTGGGGAGGATTCATTCATTCATTCATTCATTCAATCGTATTTAATGAGCACTTACTGTGTGCAGAGCACTGTACTAAGCGCTTGGGAAGTACAAGTTGGCAACATATAGAGACGGTCCCTACCCAACAACGGGCTCACAGTCTAGACGGGGGAGACAGACAACAAAACAAAACATGTGGACAGGTGTCACGTCATCAGAACAAATAGAATTAAAACTAAATGCACATCATTAACAAAATAAATAGAATAGTAAATATGTACAAGTATAATAATAATGATGGCATTTATTAAGCGCTTACTATGTGCAAAGCACTCTTCTAAGCGCTGGGGAGGTTACAAGGTGATCAGGTTGTCCCACGTGGGGCTCGCAGCCTTAACCCCCAATTTACAGATGAGGTAACTGAGGCCCAGAGAAGTGAAGTGACTTGCCCAAAGTCACCCAGCTGACAATTGGCAGAGCCAGGATTTGAACCCATGAACTCTAACTCCAAAGCCCGGGCTCTTTCCAGTGAGCCACGGTAGAGTAATAAATCTGTACAAACATCTATACAGGTGCTGTGGGGAGGGGAAGGAGGTAGGGTGGGGGGGATGGGGAGGAGGAGAGGGAAAAGGGGGATCAGTAAGGGAAGGCCTCTTGGAGGAGGTGAGCTCTCAGTAGGGCTTTGAAGGGAGGAAGACAGAGTGGTAGATTTCTCTGCCCTCTTTCATTCATTCATTCAATCGTATTTATTGAGTGCTTACTGTGTGCAGAGCACTGTACTAAGCGCTTGGGAAATACAAGTTGGCAACATAAAGAGACGGTCCCTACCCAACAGCGGGCTCACAGTTTAGAAGGGGGAGACAGACAACAAAACATATTAACAAAATAAAGTGAATAAATAAATAGAATAGTAAATATGTACAAGTAAAATAAATAGAGTAATAAATATGTACAAACATATACATATATATGCAGGTCATATATATGTATATACTATATACATATATGTATAGTATATACATATATATGCAGGATATATATATGTATATACTATATACATATATGTATAGTAAGTGCTTAATAGATGCCACCATCTTGGAGGAGGTGAGCTCTCAGTTCCCCCTCTCCATCCCCCCATCTTACCTCCTTCCCTTCCCCACGGCACCTGTATATATGTATATACGTTTGTACATATTTATTACTCTATTTATTTATTTATTTTACTTGTACATATCTATTCTATTTATTTTATTTTGTTAGTATGTTTGGTTTTGTTCTCTGTCTCCCCCTTGTAGACTGTGAGCCCACTGTTGGGTAGGGGCTGTCTCCATATGTTGCCAACTTGTACTTCCCAAGCGCTTAGTACAGTGCTCTGCACACAGTAAGCGCTCAATAAATATGATTGATGATGATACGTATAGTAAGTGCTTAATAAATGCCATCATCTTGGAAGAGGTGAGCTCTCAGTTCCCCCTCTCCATCCCCCCATCTTACCTCCTTCCCTTCCCCACAGCACCTGTATATATGTATATACGTTTGTACATATTTCTTACTCTATTTATTTATTTATTTTACTTGTACATATCTATTCTATTTATTTTATTTTGTTAGTATGTTTGGTTTTGTTCTCCGTCTCCCCCTTCTAGACTGTGAGCCCACTGTTGGGTAGGGACTGTCTCTATATGTTGCCAACTTGGACTTCCCAAGTGCTTAGTACAGTGCTCTGCGCACAGTAAGCGCTCAATAAATACGATTGATGATGATGATGACTGTCTCTATATGTTGCCAACTTGGACTTCCCAAGTGCTTAGTACAGTGCTCTGCACACAGAAAGCGCTCAATAAATATGATTGATTGATTGATTGATTGATTGAAGGGAAGAAGAGAGGTAGCTAGTCCATTGAAAGGGGAACAGGGAGGAAGTTTGGGGCACCTCCATGGCTCTCCAGCCATCTGGCACGGCAAGATGGGAGACCCCACTCCTGCCCGCGGCCAAGCCCTGACCCGGCGGCCAGGCCTGGAGTTCGAGGCGGGCGCCAGACACTGGACACTAGTCTGGGGCCCACGGGAGCGGGGAAGAGGGCAGGGAAGAGGTACCCCGGCCCACCAGTTATGTCCCCCGCAGGTGAATTTCTTCTTCCTGCTGAACATCGTGCGGGTACTGGTCACCAAGCTGCGGGACACGCACCGCGCCGAGTCCAACATGTATATGAAGGCCGTGCGGGCCACTCTCATCCTCGTACCGCTGCTCGGGATCCAGTTCGTCATCATCCCCTGGAGGCCTGAGAACCGGCTGGCCGGGGAGATCTACGACTATGTCATGCATATCCTCATGCACTACCAGGTGGGTGCCAAGTGGGTGCCAGGTGGGGCCGAGGGAGGTGGTGGGCTCAGACTGTGAGCCCACTGTTGGGTTGGGACCGTCTCTATATGTTGCTAACTTGTACTTCCCAAGCGCTTAGTACAGTGCTCTGCACACCGTAAGCGCTCAATCAATACGATTGAATGAATGAATGAAAGAGGGCAGAGAAATCTACCACTCTGTCATGCACATACTCAGAAGAAGGAGCGCGGCTTAGCGGACAGAGCGAGGGCCCGGGAGTCAGAAGGAGCTGGGTTCTAATGCTGAATCTGTCACTTGAGAAGCAGCGTGGCTCAGTGGAAAGAGCCCGGGCTTTGGAGTCAGAGGTCATGGGTTCAAATCCCGGCTCTGCCACTTGTCAGCTGGGTGACTTTGGGCAAGTCACTTCACTTCTCTGTGCCTCAATTACCTCATCTGTAAAATGGGGATTAAGACTGTGAGCCCCTCTGGGGACAACCTGATTGCCTTGTAACCTCCCCAGTGCTTAGAACAGTGCTTTGCACATAGTAAGCACTTAATAAATGCCATCATTATTATTATTTTTATTATTGTCTGTTGTGTGACTTTGGGCAACTCACTTCACTTCTCTGTGCCTCAGTTACCTCATCTGGAAAATGGGGATTAAGACTGTGAGCCCCTCGTGGGACAACCTGCTTGCCTTGTAACCTCCCCAGTGCTTAGAACAGTGCTTTGCACATAGTAGGCACTTAATAAATACCATCATCTTTTTTATTATTATTATTATTATTGTCTGCTGTGTGACTTTGGACAAGTCACTTCACTTCTCTGTGCCTCAGTTACCTCATCTGGAAAATGGGGATTAAGACTGTGAGCCCCTCTGGGGACAACCTGATTGCCTTGTAACCTCCCCAGTGCTTAGAACAGTGCTTTGCACATAATAATAATAATAATAATAATAATGGCATTTATTAAGCGCTTACTATGTGCAAAGCACTGTTCTAGTAAGCACTTAATAAATGCCATCATTATTATTAATATTATTGTCTGCTGTGTGACTTTGGGCAAGTCACTTACCTTCTCTGGGCCTCGGTTCCCTCTTCTGAAAAACGGGGATTAAGAGGGTGAGCTCCAACTGGGACAGGGACCGTGCCCAATTTGATTAACTTGTATCTACCCTAGAGCTTAGAACAGTGTGTGGAGCATAGTAAGTGCTTAACAAATATCATCATCTTCATCACTACCAGGTGGACGGGGGCAGAGCCAGGGGGAAGGGAGGGGTCTGAGGCCAGGGGAATCTACCACTACTTACGCACTACCATGTTGGGGTGGAGCTAGGAGTGGGGGCAGATCCAGGGACAGGCCCGGCATCAAAGGTGAAGGAAATCTACCCTTGCATCAGGCCTCTGGTACTCCCAATGGGGGAGGAAGGAGGAAATCTATGACTCCATTCATTCATTCATTCATTCATTCATTCATTCATTCATTCAATCAATCGCATTTATTGAGCGCTTACTGTGTGCAGAGCACTGTACTAAGCCCTTGGGAAATACAAGTTGGCAACATAAAGAGACGGTCCCTACCCAACAGCGGGCTCACAGTCTAGAAGGGGGAGACGGACAACAAAACGAAACATATTCACAAAATAAAGTAAATAAATAAATAGAATAGTAAATATGTACAAGTAAAATAAATAGAGTAATAAATATATACAAACAACTCCCCCTTTTAGACTGTGAGCCCACTGTTGGGTAGGGACTGTCTCTATATGTTGCCAACTTGGACTTCCCAAGTGCTTAGTACAGTGCTCTGCACACAGTAAGCGTTCAATAAATACGATTGATGATGATGATGATATACATATATACAGGTCATATATATGTTATATATATATTATATCATCTATAACATATATCATCTATACATGTATATAGTAAGTGCTTAATAAATGCCATCATTATTATTATTAGAATTCATGACCACTGACTCCCAAGCCCGGGCTCTTCCACTGAGTCACAAGGACGGGGAAAGGGATTCAGGCAGGGGGGGATTCGAACCCGCCTCTTTGGGGCGCGACCGGAAGTGGGCGGCTGCGTATTAATTGAGCACTTGCTGCATGCAGAGCACCGTACCAAGCACTTGGGAGAGTACAATACAACAATAGACACATTCACACACACTCCCTGCCCACAATGAGCTTACGATCTGTAGTCTAGACTGCAATAATAATGATGATTGTAGTATTTGTTAAGCGCTTACTGTGAGCCAGGTACTGTGCTAAGCGCTGGGGTGGATACGAGCAAATCGGGTTGGACACAGTCCCTGTCCAATGTGGGGCTCATACTCTTAAATCCCCATTTTACAGATGAGGTAACTGAGGCCCAGAGAAGTGAAGTGCCTTGCCCAAGGTCACGGAGTGGGGATTAGAACCCGACTGTAGACTAGACTCCACCATAGTAATAATCATGAATATACCTGTATATATGTATATATGTTTGTACATATTTATTACTCTATTTATTTATTTATTTATTTTACTTATCTATTCTATTTATTTTATTTTGTTAGGATGTTTGGTTTTGTTCTCGGTCTCCCCCTTTTAGACTGCGAGCCCACCGTTGGGTAGGGACTGTCTCTATATGTTGCCAACTTGGACTTCCCAAGCGCTTAGTACAGTGCTCTGCACACAGTAAGCGCTCAATAAATACGATTGATGAGGATGATGATGATCATGATGGTATTGAGAGAAGCAGCATGGCTCAGTGGAGAAGAGCCCGGGCTTTGGAGTCAGAGGTCATGGGTTCAAGCCCCGGCTCCGCCAATTGTCAGCTGTGTGACTTTGGGCAAGTCACTTAACTTCTCAGTGCCTCAGTTACCTCATCTGTAAAATGAGGGGTGAGACTGTGAGCCCCATGTGGGACAACCTGATCACCTTGTAACCTCCCCAGCGCTTAGAACAGTGCTTTGCACATAGTAAGCGCTTAATAAATGCCATCATTATTATTATTATTATTTGTTAAAGCTCTCACACTGTGTCAAGTACTGTTCTGGGGTTATTATTATGAAGTGCCGTCGAGTCGTTTCTGCGTAGATGCCACCTAATTGGGTTGGATACAGTCATGCAAACCCTGTTGCAGGTGGTTTGGGAGAACCTGGGGTCGGAGTCGGGGTTGGGGTCAGGAGAGGGGGCCGAGGGGAGGGAAATGGAGGCAGGGAGGGAAGGGCGGGATGATGCGGAGGCCGGGCCGGGCTGGGGGAAACTCTCCCAGACTAAATCGCAGGCCCTAGAATGGCCCCTTTGTGTTTCAGGGTTTGCTGGTCGCAACCATCTTCTGTTTCTTCAACGGAGAGGTGAGTCCTTGAATGGGAGAGTCCCGGGAGGGGAAACGTGATGGGGCACTGTACTGGATGGCTACGGTATGCAGAGCGCTGTCCTCAGTGCTTGTGGGGTGCATAGGGCTGTACTGGGCACCTGCTGTGGACAGAGCACTGTACTGGGCCCCTGCTGTATGCAGAGTCCGATCCCGAGTGATTACAGTGTGCCAAGTGTTATACTGGGTCCCTACTACGGACAAAGCACTGTACTGAGCTCCTATGGTACTCGAGGCGTTGTATGGATCACCCATAATAATAATAATAATGGCATTTATTAAGCACTTACTATGTGCAAAGCACCGTTCTAAGCCCTGGAGAGATTACAAGGTGATCAGGTTGTCCCACGTGGGACTCACAGTCTTAATCCCCATTTTACAGATGAGGTAACTGAGGCACAGAGAAGTCAAGTGACTTGCCCAGAGTCACACAGCTGACAAGTGGCAGAGCTGGGATTTGAACCCCTGACCTCTGACTCCAAAGCCCGGGCTCTTTCCACTGAGCCACGCTGCTTCTTCATCCATGGTGGGCAGAGTGCTGTACTGGGCATCTGCTGTGGGAATGTGTCCATTTTTTGTTATACGGTACTCTCCCAAGCCCTTAGTACAGTGCTCTGCACACAGAAAGTGCTCAGTATATACCATCGAATGAATAAAGCACTGAGCCTACTGTGTGCAGAGCACTGTTTGGAGTATCTGCGGTGTGTAGACTGCTGGACTGGGCAACTGCTGTGGACAAAGTCTGTGAGTCTGCTGTGTGCAGTGCACTGTATTATTATTATACTGGTATTTATTAAGTGCTTACTATGTGCCAAGCACTGTTCTAAGCACTGCAGTAGATACAAGTTTATCCGGTTGGACGCAGTTCCTGTCCCACATGGGGCTCACAGTCTTAACCCCCATTTTACAGATGAGGGAACTGAGGCATAGAGAAGTGAAGTGACTTTCCCAAGGTCACACAGCAGACAGGTTAGAAGAGCCAGAATTAGAACCCAAGTCCCTCTGACTCCCAGGCCAATAATAATAATTATTATTATTATGGTATTCGTTAAGTGCTTACTACGTGCCAGGCACTGTTTTAAGTGCTGATATGGATACAAGCAGATTGTGTTGGGCCCAGTCCCTGTCCCATGTGGGGCTCACAGTCTCAATCTTCATTTTACAGATGAGGTAACTGAGGCCCAGAGAAGCGAAGTGACTTGGCCAAGGTCACACAGCAGATACGTGGCAGAGCCAGGATTTGAGCCCATGACCTTCTGACTCTCAGACCCGTGCTCTAGCCACTTTGCCACGCTGCTTCTCAAGCGGCACTGAGGCCTGGTGGTGTGGGGAGTGCTGTATTGAGTGCCCATGGTGCGTGGAGTGCTGGAGTGAGTGCCCCTGACAGGCGGAGTGCTGTATTGAGTGCTCATGGTGTGCAGAGCACTGTGCTGAGCCACTGAGAGAGTAGAACAGAAGCGAAAGCCATGGTGCGTGGGCCCGGGTTAGTTCCTGCCCAGGGCCGGGCGGCCGTGACGGACCAGCGTGGCTCAGTGGAAAGAGCCCGGGCTTTGGAGTCAGAGGTCACGGGTTCAAATCCCAGCTCCGCAAATTGTCAGCTGACTGTGGGCAAGTCACTTAACTTCTCTGTGCCTCAGTGACCTCATCTGTAAAATGGGGATGAAGGCTGTGAGCCCCCGGTCGGACAACCTGATCACCTTGTATCCTCCCCAGCGCTTAGAACGGTGCTTTGCACATAGTAATCGCTTAATAAACACCATGGTTATTATTACTATTATTCGGTCGCCCACGCAGGTCCAGGCGGCGCTGAAGAGGCAGTGGGCCCAGTACAAAACGCAACTGGGGCAGAGGCGGCGGGACCACTGCTCCACCCGCTCCACCTCCTACACGGCCACGTCCATCACTGAGGTCCCCGTGTACCTGTTCCCCCGGTCCTCCAGCAGCGAGCAGGTCAACGGCAAGTTCGCCGAGGACTCCGAGGTCACCGCGCTCAAGTCCGACGAGTCCTCCGCCTGACCGGGGGGAGGGGGGACCCCGTGCGCCACCGCCCCCCACAACCAATTCTTGGGGGCTGGGGGCCTCCTCCTCCCCAACTCCCCCCCATAACCAAGATGGAATCACTTACCAGGAGGGTGACAGGGACCGTCAGGAGAGAATTCTCCACTGTCGCCACGGACGGACTCAGACATTGGGAAGGCTATGGGGCCTGTCAGGCAAGAGCTTCCTGCTACCACCGCAGACGGATTCACCTACTGGGAGGGAGGTGGGGGTCTTCAGGAGCTAGCCCCCCCACCCCAACCCAATCCCAGAGGGATTCACCCACCAAGATGGCCATGGGGCCCAGCAGGCGCCAGTTCCTCCCCACCACCACAGATGGGCTCCGGCAGTTGAGGGGCAGTGGGGTCCATTGGGAAAGTGTTCCCTGCCACCGGCGCTGATAGACTCACCCACTGGGATGGTGGTGGAGCCCATCAGGAGAGAATTCTCTGCCACCACCACAGATGGACTCATTCACTGGCAGGGCGATGGGGCCTGTCACGAAAGAGCTCCCTGCTACCACCGCAGATGGACTCACGCACTGGGAGGGCGGTGAGGGTCTTCAGGAGCTAGCTCTTCCCCGACCCCAACCCAATCCCTGGTGGATTCACCCACCAAGATGGCCCTGGGGCCTGTCAGGTGCCAGTTCCTCCCCACCACCACTGATGGACCCCCGCCTACCATGGGAGCGTGGTGGGGACTTTCAGAAGATAGCCCCACCCCTCCATCCTAGATGGACTCACCCACCAAGATGGCCATGGGGCCTGTCAGGAGCAAGCTCCCCACCCCACCACTACCCCGGATGGGCTCCATTGGGAAGGCAATGGGGTCCTTCAGGAAAGAGCTCTCTGCAGATGGACAGATGGACTCACAGACGGAGTTACAGGCGGACTCACCCACTGCGAGGGCGGTAGGGGCCCTCCAGGAGCCAGCCCCACACCCCACCTCCATCGCGGATGGACTCACTCACAAAGACATCCATGGGACCTCGCCCACTGGGAGGACGGTGCAGCCCATTGGGAAAGAATTCCCTGCCACCAGCACAGACGGATTCATTCGGTGGGGCCCATCGGGACAGCATTTCCTGCCACCACCAGTTGGTCACTCAATCCTATTTATTGAGCACTCACTGTGTGCAGGAGACTGCACTGAGTGCTTGGGAGAGTACACTGTAACAGACACAGTCCCCTGCCCACAACAAGCTTACAGTCTAGAGATGGACTCACTCACCGGGAGGGTAGGAGAGCGTTCCCCACCACCAGCATAAATGGACTCACCTACTGGGAGGGTGGTGTGGTCCATTAGGAGAGCATTCTCTGCCACCATACAGTGGGGCCCTTCAGGATCCAGCCCCACTCCCCAGAGGGCCGGTCCAGTGTCCCCCGCCATCCTGCAGGACCCACGCGCACGGCGGTAGTCAGGCCCCAGCAGACCGCACAAGAAGAGAGAGAATAACAATTTATAATAACGATAATTATAATTGCGGCATTTTAAGTGCTTACTATGTGCCAGGCACCGTACAAAGCACTGGAGCACATATAAGCAAATCGGGTTAGACAGTCCCTGACCCAGATGGGCTTTATAGTTTCAACCCCCATTTTACAGAAGGGGTAACTGAGGCCCCGAAAAGTGAAGTGACTTGCCTACGGACACATAGCAGACAAGTGGCAGAGCTGGGATTAGAACCTGTGACTTTCTGATTCCCAGGCCCACGCTCTACCCAAAAGGCAGATATCCTGGCCACCTAAAGACCCCCTACCATCACTGCCTACTCCCTGCCACCACTTCCTTCCCCCATGTTGATTTTCCTGCCTTTAGCGTTCCCAGATGACCTTGTGCTTCCCCGGCCCCATGGCCCCAAATGCACCTGGGAACAAGCAGTGGCCTGGGAAGGGGCTTTTGCAGGGAATTGGGAGGTTTGAGAGGGACAGGGGGCCGAGACCAGACTCGAGGCGCCGTCCTGCTGCTCACAAAGCTTCCAAAACACCAATGCTCTCATTCATTCATTCAATCGTATTTATTGAGTGCTTACTGTGTGCAGAGCACTGTACTAAGCACTTGGGAAGTACAAGTTGGCAACATATAGAAACAGTCCCTACCCAACAGTGGGCTCACAGTCTAGAAGGAGGAGACAGAGAACAAAACAAAATATGTGCCCATGTGCTCAGGCAGGGTGAGCCACACTTGGCTCTAATAATAATAATTAATTCTGGTATTTGTTATGTGCTTACTATGTGCCAAGCACTGTTCCAAGCACTGGGGGAGATACAAGGTAATCGGGTTGTCCCACGTGGGGCTCACAGTCTTAATCCTCATTTTATGGATGAGGTAACTGAGGCACAGAGAAGTTAATCGGCTTGCCCAAGGTCACACAGCAGACAAGTGGCGGAGCTGGGTTTAGAACCCACATCCTCTGACTCCAAAGCCCGTTGTCTTGCCTCTAAGCCATGCTGCTTCTCGGTTGTACACGCTGCTCTGCCCGTGTCCATCACGTGGCCAGCATCTCCCGTCGCGGGCAGGCCGGGTCCGGGGGCCACTGCCCTGGGGAGGGTCTGCATTGAGAGGATGGGGAGGGCAGATGTCCCAGAGGGCACAGATGGCACAGGCCCTAGAGGCGGGGTAGACTCTCCCACCGAGTGCCTACATCCCCCTCTCCTTCCTGAGCATGAAGACCGGGCAGACCCGGGGTCACGGAAGGGAGGGCCTTGGTCACACTCTCTTTACCACCCCCCCGCCGGGAGTGACACCGGATCGGGTGGAAGATCCAAACCCTGTCTTTAATTATTAAACGCTGGAAGGCTCTTCCAGGGAACGTACCAAAGGCCGTCTGACACGTGTGTCCGCTGGAGGGGCAGGTTACAGCATCGCAACCCAGGGTCCCGGGGGAGAGGGGTAGCCTGGGAACGCCTGACATCTGCAATTTCTGGCGGGACAATCATTCAATCGGGTGAGGGGATTTACCGAGCACCACTGGGAGCTGTACTGAGTGCTTGGGAGAACACAAGGTGTTTCAATCTAGCAGGAGAGACTGATGATAAATTGTGGGTAGGGGGAAGCAATAGAGTTTAAAGATATTCATTCATTCAATTCATTCAATCGTATTCATCGAGTGCTTACTGTACTAAGCGGTTGGAAAGTACAAATCAGCAACATATAGAGATGGTCCCTACCCAACAACGGGCTCACGGTCTAGAAGGGGGAGACAGACAACAAAATAAAACAAGTAGACAGGTGTCAATACCATCAGAATAAATAGAAGTATAGCTATAAAGGCATCATTAATAAAATAGAGTAATAAATATGTACAAATATACACAAGTGCTGTGGGGAGGGGAAGGGGATAGGGCAGAGGGAGGGAGTGGGGGTGATGGGAAGGGGAGGCGGAGAAGAGGAGAAAGTGGGGCTAGTCTGGGAGGCCTCCTGGAGGAGGTGAGCTCTCAGTAGGGCTTTGAAGGGAGAAAGAGAGCTAGTTTGGTGGATATGTGGAGGGAGGGCATTCCAGGCCAGGGGTAGGATGTGGACCGGGGGTCGACGGTGGGACAGGTGAGAATGAGGCACAGTGAGGAGGTTAGCCGCGGCAGAAGAGCAGAGGGTGCGGTTGGTTTGGAGGAGGAGAGAAGGGAGGTGAGGTAGGAGGGGGAGAGGTGATGGAGAGCTTTGAAGCCGATAGTGAGGAGTTTTTGCTTCATGCGAAGGTTGATAGGCAATCACTAGAGATTTTTAAGGAGGGGAGTAACATGCCCAGAGCATTTCTGTACAAAGATAATCCAGGCAGCAGAGTGAAGTATAGACTGAAGTGGGGAGAGACAGGAGGATGGGAGATCAGAAACGAGGCTGATGCAATAATCCAGTCGGGATAGGATGAGAGATTGAACGAACAAGGTAGCTGTTTGGCTGGAGAGGAAAGGGCAGATCTTGGCGATATCGTGAAGGCGAGACTGGCAGGTTTTGGTGACAGATTGGATGTGTGGGGTGAATAAGAGCGTGGAGTTGAGGATGACACCAAAGTTGTGGGCTTGTGAGATGGGAAGGATGGTAGTGCCATCCACGGTGATGGGAAAGTCAGGGAGAAGACAGGGTTTGGGAGGGAAGATAAGGAGCTCAGTCTTGGACATGTTGAGTTTTAGGTGGCGGGCGGGCATCCAGGTGGAGATGTCCTGAAGGCAGTAGGAGATATGAGCCTGGAGGGAGGGGGGTAGAGAGAACAGGGGAGGAGATGTAGATTTAGGTGTCATCGGTATAGAGATGATAGTTGAAGCTGTGGGAGTGAATGAGTTCACCAAGGGAGTGAGTGTAGATGGAGAACAGAAGGGACCAAGAACTGATCCTTAAGGAACACTTACAGTTAGGGGGTGGGAGGGGGACGAGGAGCCCGTGAAGAAGACTGAGAATGTACAGCCAGAGAGATAAGAGGAGAACCAGGAGAGGACAGAGTCCATGAATCCAAGGTTGGATAACGTGTTGAGGTAAAGGGGATGGTCCACAGTGTCGAAGGCAGCTGAGAGGTGGAGGAGGATTAGGATAGATATGCACATAACTGCTACTGGGGAAGAGTATTCAAGTGCTTAGTGGGAGAGTGTTATAGTGTGTAGATGACCGGGTGGTATGGAAGAGCTCGAGTGTCAGTAGTGGGTGAGGAGATGAGAGATTAATCAGGGAAGGCCTCTTGGAGGAGATGGGATTTCAGAAGACTTTGAAGGTGGGGAGAGTAGGTGTGAAAGGGGAGGCAAGAGGGAGGATGTAAGCAAAGGATCAATGGTGAGAGAGATAAGAGCGTGACATGGTGAGAAGGTTAGCTTGAGTGAAGTAAAGTGTGCGAGCTAGGGTGTAATAGGAATTGTGGCAGGTGGAGGTGGGGGGTTCTGGGGGAGATATGTCCTTGGAGTCGTTGTGGGTCGGGGACGACTCGACAGCACACGACGATTTGTTAAGTGCTACTATGTACCAAGCACTGTACTATGTGCCGAGCACTGAAGTAGATACGAGGTAATCAAGTCAGACACAGCCTTGTCCCACATGGGCTCTCAGGTTTTTAATTCCCATTTTAAAAGTGAGGAAACTGAGGCACAAGGAAATGAAGCAACTTGCAGAGCAGGCAAGCGGTGGAGCCGGGATTAGATCCCAGGTCCCCTGATTCCCAGGCTTGATTCCTTCTGCTAGGCCATGCTGTTCCCCAGGGTGATAAGCCAATTGGTTGATTGGGTAGCTAATACAGTGCCCCCAACACGGTGCCCACATATATGCACAGGCCCTCCGGCACCTGTTGGGTGGGCAGTGCGATGGCCTGGGCTCAGTGGGCGAGGCCACGGCACAGACCCCGTAGGACGTTCTCTTCTAAACAGGGGAGGTCGGAGACTAAGCGGGGGCCACGGTGGGAGCGTCCCTACCATCTGCTGCACGGGGCTCTTGAACCACAGCTCTCTGGCAGAGGCGCCCTGTTCCCAGGCGGGCAGGCCGGCAGGCATCCAACCAAGCGGTGCCCACCCCTCCCCGGCAATCACCTCGATGGGGCTATTTGCGCAGAGTAGAACGATTAGGGAAGACAGATTGCAGCTTCTCAGAAACCATCTGTAACTGGGGATGGAGGAATCGGGGACAGGGCGATGTGGGCGGAGGGGAAACTAGGGACCAATACCATCTGCTGAAATTTGAGCAGAAATTAGCATTTGACAAAGAAGAAACTGCTCCCCTTCTTCCCCCGCCCCCTCCAGGAGCCTGGAAAGAGAAGCAAAGGCAGAGTCGATCAATCAGTCGATGCTTAGAGTGCTTATTATGTGCAGGGAACTGTATTAAGCACTTGAGAGCACAATATAACAAAATAAGCAGGGCAGTCTAGTGGATAGAGCAGATGCCCGGGGGTCAGAAGGACTTGTGTTCTAATCCCGACTCCACCATGTCTGCTGTGTGACCTTGGGCCAGTCACTTCGCTTCTCTGTGCCTCTGTAAAATGGGACAGGGTTGCGTCCAACCTTGTATAATAATAATAATAATAATGGTATTTGTTCAACGCTTACTATGTGCCAAGCACTGTTCTAAGCACTGATAGCCACGGTATTTGTCAAGTGTTTACTATGTGCCAATCACTGTTCTAAAAGCAGGGGTAGATACAAGGTAATCAGGCTGTCCCACGTGGGGCTCACAGTCTTAATACCCATTTCACAGATGAGGTAATTGAGGCACAGAGAAGTGAAGTGGCTTGCCCAGGGTCACACAGCAGACAAGTGGTGGAGCAGGGATTAGAACCCACATCTTCTGACTCCCAAGCCAATGCTCTTTCCACTAAGCCACGCTCTACTGCAGCACTTTGTACATAGTGAGCGCTTAACAAATACCATTTTTTAAAAAAGCAGACACGTTCCCTGTCTGTAACAAGAGACCCCTGGAATAATAATAATAATAATGATGGCATTTGTTAAGCGCTTACTATGTTCCAAGCACTGTTCTAAGCGCTGGGGTGAGCCCACTGTTGGGTAGGGACCGTCTCTATATGTTGCCAATTTGTACTTCCCAAGCGCTTAGTACAGTGCTCTGCACACAGTAAGCGCTCAATAAATATGATTGATTGATTGATTGATTACAAGGTAATCAGATTGTACCACATGGGGGTCACAGTCTTAATCCCCATTTTACAGATGAGGTAACTGAGGCACAGAGAAGTGACTTGCCCAAAGTCACACCGCTGACAAGGGGCGGAGCCGGGATTAGAACCCGTGACCTCTGACTGCCAAGGCCAGGTTCTTTCCACTAAGCCACACTGAGGGCTTCTAGACTGTGAGCCCACTGTTGGGTAGGGACCGTCTCTATATGTTGCCAACTTGTACTTCCCAAGCGCTTAGTACAGTGCTCTGCCCACAGTAAGCGCTCAGTAAATACGATTGAATGAATGAATCCAAGAGCCTGGATGGCCTCCATGGACCACCCCTTGCCTCAACTATGCCCATCATAAAGTAAGGGAGGGGTCACTTCCACAGCGCAGGGTGATCATCCGGAATCTGACATACATCCTCCCCTCCACCTGGTAACTGTATGGCTAGAAATGCCAACTATGACGGAGGGTTTGGGAAGGTCACTGTGCGAGGGGAGTCAAGGCGGTTGGATGGTCCGTGCTGGGTCTCTGGGGGAGAATCAGGGGAGGAGAGAGGAGGGTCAGGGGTGATGGAAGACTCGTGCTGGGTCACTGGGGGGGAGTCAGGGATGGGGACGGGAGAGTCAGGGGTGTAGGGCGGTCTGTGTTGGGTCCCCCGGGGAGAGCCAGAGATGCAGAGGGGAGAGGCAGGGATGTTGAATGGTCTCTGTTGGGTCATGGGGAGATTCAGGGATGGAGAGGGGAGACTCAGGAGTCACTGGGGGAGAGTCAGAGATGGAGAAAGGAGAGTCAGGAGTGTTGGCCAGCCCAGTCCTAACCATGGGAGTGTCTGGGAGGACAGCCAGTCCCTCCACTCCCCACCTCCGCCGCCCCTGTCAGACATAGAGTCCAGGGCCTGACTCAGGAATGGGGCCGCTCTCACTGTCTGAAAAGAGTAATTCCCCATGAAACGCTGGGGCCAATCTGAGCCCTTCCGATTCAGACCCCCAGCACGGGTTCCCTCCTCCCAACCAAGCGGGCAGAAACGAAGCCCTCAGAACCGTGATGCAATCCTCGTCATCTTCAATCATATTTATTGAGCGCTTACTGTGTGCAGAGCACTGGACTAAGCGCTTGGGAAGTCCAAGTTGGCAACATAGAGAGACAGTCCCTACCCAACAGTGGGCTCACAGTCTAAAAGGGGGAGACAGAGGACAAAACCCAACATACTAACAAAATAAAATAAATAGAATAGATATGTACAAGTAAAATAAATAAATAAATAGAGTAATAAATATGTACAAGCATATATACATATATACAGGTGCTGTGGGGAAGGGAAGGAGGTAAGATAGGGGGGATGGAGAGGGGGACAAGGGGGAGAGGACAGCACTGCTCTTTCGGCTTCCTGGTTCTTACCTCTCACCAGCCAAACAGGAGGCCCATCGCGCCCGCCCTGCCACGCACGACCCCTGGAAGCCGCAGCGGGGTACCGGAGGGCGGCTGGCGGGAGCCTGGAGGTGGGAAAGCCGAGGAGGGCAAGGAAGGAGAAATCTGCTCCCGGGCTGGACGCTTCCCCCGCAGTGCTTGACCCCTCAGATGGAGCTTTACAAAGACATAGCGGAGCTGATGAGCACACACGTGTGCTCGTTATGGATCATTATGGTTATTAGTGTTCACGTAGTGGGTACGCCTGACCTGGGATGCCAGCAAGGTCGGTGCCACTGAGGTGAAGGTGACATCAGTGTGAGATGGTCCCCGGCTGCAATGTCTGCACACACGAAGCTCCCCTCACTGCAGTGTACACAGAGATCTCCCCTTTCTGCAGTGTTGGCACGCACGGATCATCCCCTGTTGCAGTCATCATGTAGAGATCTCCCCTCACTGCAGTCCGGGGTAGTGGATGGTCAGTCAGTTAATCATATTTATTGCATACTTACTGTGTGCAGAACACTGTACTAAGCACTTGGGATAGTACAATCTAACAATAAACAGACATTACCTCCACCAGCGCTTAGTACAGTGCCAGGAACTTAGTAAGTGCTTAACAAATACCACAATTATTATTATCATTACTACCTGCCCACAACATGCTCACAGTCTAGAGGGGGAGACTGACATTAATATAAATCAATAAATGACAGCTATGGACCTGATTACCTTGTACCCGCCCCCAGCACTCAGAACAGTGCTTGGCACACAGTAAGCGCTTAACAAATGCCGTCATTATTTTATTATTATTACTGGAAGAGAGGGATGAACGGAGGTAGCAAGTCAAGGTGGTGCGGAAGGGAGTGGGAGAAGAAGAAAGGAAGGCTTAGGCAGGGAAGGCCTCTTGGAGGAGATACCCTGCTGGGTCACTGGGGGAGAGTCAGAGATGGAGAGGAGAGAGTCAGGGGCGTTGGATGGTCCACTTCCAGCCATGGGGCCTTCCCAGACTGAGCCCCTTCCTTCCTCTCCCCCTCGTCCCCCTCTCCATCCCCCCATCTTACCTCCTCCCCTTCCCCCCAGCACCTGTATATATGTTTGTACATATTTATTACTCTATTTATTTATTTATTTATTTTACTTGTACATATCTATTCTGTTCATTTTATTTTGTTAGTGTGTTTGGTTTTGTTCTCTGTCTCCCCCTTTTAGACTGTGAGCCCACTGTTGGGTAGGGACTGTATATGTTGCCAACTTGTGCTTCCCAAGCGCTTAGTACAGTGCTCTGCACACAGTAAGCGCTCAATAAATATGATTGATTGATTGAGGGAAGGTGTCCACGTGGGGAACCAGCCCACGGTTTCCCGCAGCGTCCCGGTCCTGCCGTTGGAGACCCGGGCTGGATGGTTCAATAGATGGTGGCATTTCTCTATTTTGCTTGGCTGTCATAGCTTGTTAGCTTCAAATACTTCTTTTCAGGCCCTTCGCCCCGAACGCTCCCTGACAATGGACCTCAAAAACACACTTCCCTCCCTGAGATAGACTTTGGGCATCTCCACTCCCTGGTGACACCGAACCTGGCTCCATTTCCCACAGGTTTTGGTTCTTTGGGACGAGGCGGCTCCGGGCAGAGCCTTGCCGTGGCCCGTCCAGCCCTCCGGAGCTGGGAGAAACAGCTCGGAAAACAGAGCAAGTGCTCCCCTCCCTGCCCCCGATCCTCCAAATCCCGCCTCAGAAGGCCCCACTGGCTTCGTATTGTCCCAGAGGGAGCCTTAAGTGTTCTCGCTCATCAATCACCCGGGCCTCCTCCTGCTACAGGCTCAGTCTCTCGGAAAGTCGCTTTTGGAATTTCTGTTTTGAGGGGAGTGGAGATGAGGGAGGGGGCGGTTCTCAATTGATTACTGAGAGCCCCATTCAAGCTCTCCATCCCAAACCCAAAGTGCTCAGCCAGAGAGCACTCCACTCCAGGTCCTCCGTCCTCAGACCCGACTGGCCCTCACAAACGAGGGCAGACCCTGCTGGCCCGGTGAAGTGCGTGGCCTCTCTCCATCACCTCCCAGCCGCCAAGAGACGTGAAAAAGATGGCTTCATCGAACGGGGGTGCACTCTGCTCACTGGAAAGGGCAAAATGGGATTTTCGCTTCGATCGGACAAGTACCCCTGGAACTCACCCCACAGGGGGTCTCCCGTTCCTTGTGCGCACAGAGAACAAAATCGAACTAAAGACTTACGCTCTCCTGAAGCCACTCTGGTTGAGGGGTAGAAGAAAAACTAAACTTCATATTAACCTCTCCTGAGAGTCCTGGGCATTATTTTTCAGTGCACAGGAGCAATCGACTAATGGTACCTATTGATGATGATGATGATGATGGTATTTATATGTTTACTATGTGCCAAACACTGTTCTAAGCACTGGGGGGACACATAAGGTTATCAGGTTGTTCCAGGTGGGGCTCACAGTCTTGATCCCCATTTTCCAGATGAGGTAACTGAGGCCCAGAGAAGGGCTCTTTCCAGTGAGCCACGCTGCTTCGGACCCTCTCCGAGAGACAAAGACTGACTGTGGGTAGGGAGGGGCCTTCCTTAAGCCCCCCACCCTTTCCTCTTCTCCCACTCCCTTCTGCATTGCCCTGCAGCGTGGCTCAGTGGAAAGAGCCCGGGCTTTGGAGTCAGAGGTCATAGATTCAAATCCCGGCGCTGCCAATTGTCAGCTGTGTGACTTTGGGCAAGTCACTTCACTTCTCTGTGCCTCAGTTCCCTCATCTGGAAAATGAGGATGAAGACTGTGAGCCCCCCATGGGACAACCTGATCACCTTGTAACCTCCCCAGCGCTTAGAACAGTGCTTTGCACATAGTAAGCACTTAATAAATGCTATTCATTCAATCGTATTTATTGAGTGCTTACTGTGTGCAGAGCACTGTACTAAGTGCTTGGGAAGTACAAGTTGGCAACATATAGAGACGGTCCCTACCCAACAGTGGGCTCAAATGCTATCATTATTATTATTATTATTGTTCCCTGCATTCATCCCCCATCCCAGTCCCACAGCATTTGTGTACATAATCTGTCATTTATTTATTTATATTCATGTCTGTCTCGCCCTCTAGACTGTAAGCTCATTGTGGACCGGAAATCTGTCTGTTTATTGTTACACTGCACTCTCCCAAGCACTTGGTACAGTGCTCTGCACACAGTAAGCGCTCAATAAATAAGACTGAATGAACTGAAAGGGGGTGGCATTAGTGTCCCGTCACCCCTGGACCATAAAGTCGAAACAAGATGGCCATGAAGCAGGTGGTTCAGTGGACCGCATTTATTCCCGCCTCATAATTAGTCAGTTCTCACTTTGACATGATGCGACGAATCCGGAAATAAAATTTAGCATTCGAAAATACAACCCAGGACAAGGTTTGGGTCTCGCCAGTCTCCGCCGACGTGTGGTCTGGACCCCGCGCGGCGCGCCCACTCGGAAACCCCGGGATCTCCATCCACCCTCTTGGGTCCCGCCTGCTCCGGAGGGCCGGCTCCTGGCAAGGGGGATGAAGGGAGTGGGGAGAGGAAAGCTCAGCCAACCTCTCCACCCCAGCTTTCTCCCCAGAGCTGCTCAATTACATAATAACCGATCTGGTTGCCTCTTAATTTTGTACTTACAGTATATACTCTTGCCCAAAATATACAACTTTGAACCACAAAACAACAGAACAACAAAACGGGAATACCGCACCAGGATGGGACAGGACAAGGGGACTGGAGGGAGGAGAAGGCGACAGAGGATCTCGACCTGTGCGGCCCCGCTCTGCCCAGCATCTGCAGTGGTCCCACAGAAGAGGGTGGCCAGGCAACGCGTCTCCCCGGTGCGGGCGGAGGGCGGGACTATGGGGTCGAGGCCCGGGGTGGGGATTATCTTTTCGGTCTGTCTATGTCGTCGATGGCCGCGAGGAGTTTCTGTCTGGCTTTCTTGTTGATGTGGGAGCCCAGGCAGACGTTCACCAGGTTGGTCAGCTGCTTGGTGGAGTACTCCTGGCGGGAAGCGAAGGGGAGAGAAGACACGGGTTTAGAGCAAACAGGACAGGCGCCAATCTGGTTGTGCGGCTCTGAGAAGATTTAGGATTAGGGCAAAAAAGGCCCAGCACCAATCTAGTCGTGCCACTCTAACCGGGCAGCCGCTCCAGCCGGGCAGCTCTCCGGTGCGGATGTGGAAAGGCAGAGGTGGCCACTCTGTGAGCCGGGGGTGCCACTGGATAGGTACAAACCCAAGTGTGGGGCTATGAAGGGCAGAAGGGCCAACTGCTTCATTCCCAGAGAGGGAGGCTGAGGAACCCTCAAACTGGGGCCAGAAATGGGACCAAGAGGACCCTACACCAAAACAGGGGCACGGTCACCTGTGGGGGTAGGACGTGGGGTGGGGGGTGGACAAAGGGCGGCAGGCACAGAGGGGAGTGTGACTGGGGGCCAAGGGAAAAGGAAATGGGTGGAGGGCAAACAGAGGAAGGACTGAAAGAGAGGACATGAGGAGGACGGGAGAATGAGGAGAGGAGAAAGGGGTAAAGAGAGCAAGGCCAGCAGCAGGGAGAGAGGAGAGAGACACGAGGAAGGGGTAGGAGAGAAAAGGAATAATAGTCCAAGGGGTTGAGAGGAAGTAGGGAGACACAGAATTGAGCAGGCTGAAGGGAGGGGGCCAAAGCGACAGGCTGGGCCTGTTCGCAGGGTGGCTTCCGGAGGGCACGTGTTCTTCATGCCAGGGTTGTGTTCTTACAGAACAGTGCTGTGACACACAGAGCCGTGTCCTCTGCCCTGTAGGTGTTCGGCCCGGCTCTGCTGCCAGCCCGAAGCTCCCCCGCCACCCTGCCACATCCCAGCCCCATGGGAGGACCGATCGGGTGGGGCCACCGACGTCCGGTTACCAGGGAGAGGGTCAGGCTGCTGGAGGGGAGATGGGGTGAGGGGAGGGGAGCTGTGCGGTGGTTGGGTGACCCAGTTTAAGGGAAGCTTGTGGCCCCGGGGACCTGAGTGGCCACAGGCCCGCGAAAGCGACCCAGCCGGAAAGAGTGGGTGTCTAGGCATTGGTGCCAGGAGCTGGGCTGCTGCAGCTCGGGCAACAACCCTGGGGGACAGGTTGGGGGGGGGTTCAGGGCTCGAGGTGGGGCCACACACACTAAGAGCAGAGCCATCTCCGCAGGCGGGCAGGTAGGCAGACAGACAGACAGCTAGGGAACCTTGCCAAGGGGTCATTTCACGCTTGCAAAAACCCATCCTGATTCTTGATACTCCAGACCTCCAACCTGCCCCGGGATCACGGGGGCCTGAAAGGAACACGAGGTCACCGGGGAAGTCACAACACTGGGAGCCGAGGCTACCGGTCTGAAGAAGTCATCTGGAAGAATGGGGGAGTTGAGGCTTTTAGACTGGATAAATGTCTTTTCTGGGCCAGCTAGTCCTGGAGCCCACAAGCCCACGAGAGGCAGCATGGCTCAGTGAAGAGAGCACGGGCTTCGGAGTCAGATGTGGTAGGTTCTAATCCCAACTCTGCCACTTCTCAGCTATGTGACTTTGGGCAACTCACTTTTTTTTTTTGTATTTGTTAAGCGCTTACTATGTACCAAGCACTGTTCTAAGCGCTGGGGTGGTTACAAGGTCATCAGGTTGTCCCACGTGGGGCTCACAGTCTTCATCCCCATTTTACAGGTAAGGGAACTGAGGCACAGAGAAGTGAAGTGACTTGCCCAGAGTCACCCAGCTGACAAGTGGCAGAGCTGGGATATGAACCCACAACCTCTGACTCCAAACCCTGTGCTCTTTCCACTGAGCCACTTATCTGTGCCTCAGTTACCTCATCTGTAAAATGGGATTAAGACTGTGAGCCCCACGTGGGACAACCTGATTACCTTGTATCTACCCCAGTGTTTAGAACAGTGCTTGGCACATAGTAAGCACTTAACAAATACCATCATTATAAGAGAAGCAGCGTGGCTTAGTGGAAAGAGCTCAGGTTTGGGAGTCAGAGGTCGTGGGTTCTAATCCCAGCTCCACCACTTATCAGCTGTGTGACTTTGGGCAAGTCATTTAACTTCTCTGTGCCTCAGTTACCTCATCTGTAAAACGGGGATTACGACAGTGAGCCGCACGTGGGACAACCTGATTACTGGCACATTGTAAGCACTTAACAAATACCATCATTATTACGATGACGATGATGATTATTTTTAAGAGGGAAGGTGAGGAAGAGGTAGAAAGGGAGCAAGAGGGAGAGAAAGGGAAAGAGGGAAAGTGTGAAGGAGAAAGAGGGCCGGAGACAATGGGAATGAAGGAGAGGGAAGGGGAGAGGAGAAAAAGGAGATGGGGTGGGGGAGGGGAGGGAAGGAGGGTAGAAGAGGGAGGAAAACAGTAAGCCAAAGGAGAAAAGATGAATAGAGAAAATACGGAGGAGAGAATGTGGAGACCAGCAGGAACCAGCAAGGTCTTTAATCATTTTGACGGACACGTGGGATTGAATTTATTCCAGGGACACCAATTTTCTAAGAAGACAGAATCATTTTTCTGACCAAGGGAGGGAGGTGAATCTGAGCTCTCTCGCGTTGGGAAGTGACCGTTCCGGAGTTCTTCCCTGACCCCAGTAATGACAAACTCTGGCCGCCCATCCAGCCCGGCCCCAGGCTTGACCCCCGCAAACCAGGGGTTCGCTTTCCTTTCTCTCCGCCTTCAGACAGGCGGTGCAGACTGCGTTACACCGGGTCACCTCGGTGCCCACAAGGTAATGGTGGCAGCCCACAGCCGACGCACGTGCCAGAGATGCTTGGCTTCAGCCCTCGTGGCCTGCTCTTCTTGGGGGTCCGGCCATGGGGTGCTTGGTCCTGCAACACTGACTCCCCACCGTGGACGGGGGGGTGGGTGAGAGGACGGGCTGTGGGGGCGGAGGTTCGGCCTTGAAACACCGGCCCCCCGATAGGTAGGGGTGTGGGGAAGGGACCGGCCATGGTGGGTGGGGGGGTTCAGTCCTGAAATAGGGACCCCACCGCTGGGTGGGAGGGGAGGGGAGAAGAGTTTCTCTACTGATGCGAACAGCCGGATTTTGCTCTTTCCAGCCACGTGGGCGAAAGCTAGTCCGCCCAGCAGCCTTTGACTCCTCACCCCCAGAGCCACCAGAGATGACTCCTTGCCCTCAACGCGGGACAAAGCAGCCCTGATGCTCCCACCTGCCAGGCTCCAACGGGCGGCCTCGATGCCAGCCCTCTGGCAGCACAACACGGGACTGGGTGGTGGACAGGGCAGTGAAAGGAGGGAGCAGCGGGAAGGGAGAAGGAGAGACCCACACCCGCGCACAAACATGCTCGCTTGGCGACGCAGCAGCACAAGAGGCAACGGGGAGGGAGGAGAGGGAACGTGCCGGCTCTGCCCAGCGCCCACCCGGTGCTCCTTGATCCAGCGCTCCATGTCGTTTTCGGTCAGGTAGTACGCCTTGATGTAGGTCTCCACGAACTCCTTGTCCGGGATGGGCCGGATGTCGGTCAGCTTCTCCAGCTTCGTTAAGAACTGCTGGAAGTCCAGCTGCATCAGGGCCCTCCCCTCGTTGCTGCATTTCTTCACGTTCGCGTAACTAGGAAACGGAAGCAGGAAGCCACATCTACTACGCTTGGCTAGTAGGGGCAGGGAGCAGCACTGTACTGGGCGCCTACTGCCCGCAGAGAGCTGTACTGAGCCAGGGAGCCGCCGCACTGGTCGCCTCCAGTGGGCAGAGGGCTGGACTGGCGGTAGCGCGGCCTAATGGAAAGAGCACGGGTCCAAATCCCAGCTCCACCGCTTGCCTGCTGTGCGACGTTGGGCAAGTCACTTCATTTCTCTGGGCCTCAACTACTTCATCTGCAAGATGGGGATTCAACACCTGCGTTCCCTCCTACTTAGAGCCCCATCTGGGACCTGATTATCTTGAAACTACCTCAGCGCTTAGTACAGCGCTTGGCACCGGCCCACGTCATCCCCCGGGCCTGGAATGCCCTCCCTCTGCCCATCTGCCAAGCTAGCTCTCTTCCTCCCTTCAAGGCCCTGCTGAGAGCTCACCTCCTCCAGGAGGCCCTCCCAGACTGAGCCCCTTCCTTCCTCTCCCCCTCGTCCCCCTCTCCATCCCCCCCATCTTACCTCCTTCCCTTCGCCACAGCACCTGTATATATGTATATATGTTTGTACAGATTTATTACTCTATTTATTTATTTTACTTGTACATATCTATTCTATTTATTTTATTTTGTTAGTATGTTTGGTTTTGTTCTCTGTCTCCCCCTTTTAGACTGTGAGCCCACTGTTGGGTAGGGACTGTCTCTATATGTTGCCAACTTGTACTTCCCAAGCGCTTAGTACAGTGCTCTGCACATAGTAAGCGCTCAATAAATACGATTGATGATGATGATGATTAACAAATACCACAATTATTATTATAAAATGAGGATAAGCTACCCGTTCGCACTTCCCTTTAGACCATGAGCCCCACGTGGGACTGGGAATGTGTCCGGCCTGATAATCTTGTATCTACCACAGTGCTTAGTACGGTGTTCGACAGATAATACGTGCTTAACAAAGACCACTATTATTTTTGTTATTACCGGCACCTATGGTGGAATACAGAACTCTAGGCCGGGTACCACACTGTTCTGGGTGTGGGCAAGGAGTTGTACTGAATGCAGATCGCAGTACTGAGCATCTGTGAGGTACAGGTAGCTGTACCATATACCGACTGTATGCAGACCACTGTACTAGGCATCTACCGTTTGCAGAGCACTGTACTGGGCAGCTGTGGGGTGCAGGGAGCGGTCTTGGATGTCTACTGTTTTCAGAGCACTGTACTGGGCGCCTCCTGCATGCAGACCGTTGGCCCAGCCTGGCCACCCTGCCACTCACCCCTCCACGATCGTTCGGTTGGCCAGCCGGATGCAGTGCTCCCACAGGATATTCAACACCGGCAGAGGGATCCGGACCCTTTTGGACACCTCGTTCAGCCTCCTGTTGAACTGCTCGAACTCCTGAGGAGGACCAAAGAGCGTGGGTTCAGGTCAGAGGCCCCACCGGGTGCCGCCCATTTCCAGGGGGCCCAGAAGAGTGGCGCCGACGAGATGGAGCAGCAATGACCCCGAGGCCCTACCGAGCAGAGTCGAACCGCCGGCCAAGCTCCAACCCTTGGCGCTTCCCGTCCCCGGGCGCACGCTTCCCTCTGCGGCTCCGACCCCGGGGCCCTGCCGAGGCCGCCGACCCGGAGCCGCTTCCCCCAGGAGGATGGCATCCAGGCCTAGTGGATAGAGCCCGTCAGAAGGACCTGGGTTCTAGTCCCAGCTCTACCACTTGTCTGCTGTGTGACCCTGAGCATGTCACTTCACTTCTCTGGGCCTCAGTGTCATCATCTGTAAAAACGGGGATGAAGGCTGTGAGACCCATGTGGGACGTGGACTGCGTCCAACCTGATAACCTTGTATCTACCCCCGCACTTAGAACAGTAGCTGGGTAAGTACTTAATGCCATTGAAAAACAAAAATAAAGCAGGAGCTATTCTCAAATCTACCTGCCCAGCCCAGGTCTCCCTCCTCCCTTCAGGGCGTCTCTACCTGGATGTCCTGCCAATGCCTCAAACCAAACGTGTCTGAAACAGAACTCCTCATCTTCCCACCAAAACCCTGTCTTCCTCCTGACTTTCCCATCACTGTAGACAATACCACCATCCTCCATTTCACAAGCCTGAATGCTTGGCATTAGCCCTCCCTTCATCTCTCCCATTCAACCCACATATTCAATCTGTCACCAAATCCTGTCGGTTCTACCTTCACAACATCGCTAGTCTCCGCTCTTCCCTGTTCTTCCAAACAGCTACCACACTGATCCAAGCACTCATTTCCCGCCTTGACTACTGCATCAGCCTCCTCCCCGACCTCCCTGCCTCCGGCCTCTCCCCATTCCAATCCACACTTGGCTCTGTTTCCTGGGTCGTTTTTCTGAAAAACCTTTCAGTCCACATCTCCCCGCTCCTCAAAAACCTGTACGGGTTTCCCATCTACCTCCCCATCAAACAGAAACCCCGTACCATCAGCTTTAAGGCACTCGATCAGCTCTCCTACCTTACCTCACTCCTCTCCCACTACAACCCAGCCTGCAGGCTTCACTTCCCTAACACCCAACTGCACGCAAGTGCACATTCTCACCTCTCCTGCTCACATCACTTGACTTTTGCTCACACTCTCCCTTCAGCCTGAACTCCCCCGTGGCCGTTCGCAGCTCTCCCCATCTTCCAAGTCCTTTGGAAATCACATTTCCCTCTTGAATCTCTCAATCCCTCACCCTATTTCCCCACAACTGCCACTTCAGTGTTTTTATGCCTCTCAAGCATTTTAATACTCACAACTCCCTTATGGCGCTTGTAAACACATACATGCTATTGCTTCCTCCTACCTGTAATTTATTTCAGTATCTGTCTCCCCTGCTGAACCGTTACGTCCTCAAGGGACAGGATCACGTCTACTATTGTAATCTCCCAAGCGAAGCAGCCTAATCTAATGGAAAGGGCCTGAGAGCCCGGGGATCTGGCTTCTAATCCTTGCTCCTCCGCTTCCAGCTGTGTGACCTCCAGAAAACACAACTTCTCTGTGTGTCAGTTTCCTCATCTCTAAAATGGGTATGAAATACCTGTTCATCATCCTGCTGAGACTGTGAGCCTCACGTGGGCCAGGGACTATCTGATCTGATTACCTGTAGTCACCCTAGTGCTTAATACAGTGTTAGACATATGGTATCCGGTTAACAAATACCACAACTATGGGAAGCACCCCAGCCTAGTGGATAAAGCGTGGGCTCAGGAGACAGAGGACCTGGGTTCTAATCCCAGCTCTAACACTTACCTACTATGTGACACCGAGGAAGGCACTTAATCTCTCTGTGCCTCAGTTTCCTCGACCACAAAGTGGGGATTCTTTATCTGTTCTCCTTCCTACTTAGACCACGAGCCCCATGTGGGACAGGGACTACATTCAGCCTGATTGACTTGTATCTACCCCAGCGCTTAGGACAGTGCTTGACACATAGCAAGCACTAAATGAATACTATGAAGAAGTGCTTTTTACTGAGCTCTGCGCTTAGTAGGTGCCCAGAAGAGCACACTGTTAAGTCAGTGCCCAGTACAGCGCTCGGCACACTGTAAGCATTCAGTCGCGATCACTGACTGTCAGATGAATGGATTGATGGGTGGCAGTTTGGAGGGAGGGGGCATGGCTAGCACTGAAGCAGGGAGTCTCGAGACCCATGGCAGCCCCCATTTCTCGGGAGGCTCTGCTCTCAAAACCAGTTTTTATCAGAGGGACTGAGACCAACCCCGGCACATCCTGGAGTTTGTGAAGGCTGCTGCGTGGTTTCCCTTGACATGTTGGCATGAGGTGGCACTGCACCATCCTCGGAGGAAGCGGGAGAATGATTCCTGTTGGCCCCTTCCTTGCTTCCTGCATCCAGTAGACTGGTTGCCAGTGGCATCTGCTGGGAGTGTGCCATGCCCCTTTAACTGGGGCAGAAAGACCACAGCCAGTGTCTGCCTGTACTCCAGGCCCAACCTGGACAGTGCAGTATCCAAACACTGGGTACTGCCCCTTCATTCCTTGGAGGCCCCAGTTGCCCCCCAGGGCCAGCCCAGAGCCATCCGCACCCAGCCCCGACCCTGTCGCCCAGAAGATGCCGCTGACTGGGAGCAGCCCTGCAGCAGCCTGGGGGTGATGCCAGGCCCCAAGAAGAAGCCAGGTTAGTGCCAGGGGAGTGTCCGGGTCGCCCATACATGAGTAGAAGTGCTGACCACTAGACTTTCTGGTCCGGGAGAAGAACCGGATGCCTCCCCGCAGCTCCTCTCCCGCTGTAATTTTGAAGTGGGTAAGGGGGTGGGGGGAAGGATTTCGATGGAATCCAAGGCTGACAATTTTCGTCTCCAGGAGCCACGCTCCGTCAAAACTGAAAAACGGTTTTCCGTTTTTTCACCGGCCTAGGGATGGGTGAAGGGACTCCTGGGGGATCCCAAGATCCTCAATCTCAGCTCCTGATTGGTCTGAGAGGGCCCGGGGTGAGGGGGAGGAGTTCAGCCCCACCTGGACCCCAGGACCAAGTGGCCAGACCCTCCAGCCCTTCTGGCCTCGACATGCTCCGGGGCCCCAGCCAAGGCCGCTCGCGGCCACGGGCCCCCGTCCAGGGTCCAAGATCATTCCCAGAATTCCAGGTGGGCAGACCGAGCAGTGCCTCTCTTCAGGGACCGAACGGTGGCAGCCCGGGTGAGCGGCAGGACCCGGTCCGGTGACTCACGGCGCCGGGAGCCAGCAGCGCATCGACCGGAAAAAACTCACTCGTCTGCCGGCTCTCCCGTCGGCCGGCGCTCGCTGCCTTAATTAAATTAATTTGTCACCATCTCCCCCTTCTCACTGGGGCATAAATCACAATTTGAGGGCCTGATTAATTTTCCCACGCCTAATTGCTTCTAACTGTGTGCGGAAGTCAGTGCGGGTGCCTGGGTTTCTGCTGGCTGAGGGGACCCCACGCAGGGATTCTTGCCACGTATTTCATCTGCTCCAGCGTCAGCCCCACCCGGGCCGGACGGCTCAGTCAGTCCCTCCGTTGCTGGAAACTTCTCCCTCGCGGCACGCCAAGTCCTGCCCAGATGGCATTTCAAAAACCAAGCGGTTCAGGCATCCTCGACGGGCAGAGGAACGCATCTGGTGTCCAGTTGTTCGGTCTCTCCTTCCACCGGGGCCATTTGGACCTCTTACTAAAAACGATTCGACTCGCCACAAAACATCCTCTCGTGAAATAACTGCATTCGCTTGAGAGTCCATCGCTCTCCCTGCATTTGGAACCCGCCTAAAATTACATCACCTACAAGAGGCCTTCCCTGACTTATAGTGATGATAATAACAATAATAATAATACCTGCGGTACTTGTTAAGTGTTTACTATGGGCCAAACGCCGGACTAAGCACCGGGATAGATACAAGACCATCGAGGCCCACATGGGGCTCACACTCTAAAGAAGAGGGAGAGCAGGCATTGAATCTCCATTCTGCAGATGGGGGAACTGAGGCACAGAGAAGTTAGGTGACTTGTCCAAGGTCCCATGGCAGGAATGTGGTGGAGCCAGGATTAGAACCCAGGTCCTCTGACTCTCGGGCCCGTGCTCTACCCACTAGGCCAGGCTGCGTCTAAGCCCTTCTTTCCCCTTCCCGCCCTCTCCTCCGTGTTATCGAGACGCTTGGCTTTGTGCCCCCCTAGGCACTTTGAAACTCACCCCAGCCCCACAGCATTCAGTCCATATCCTTCTACTCTGCTACTTCCCCTAGCTATAATCTACTTTAATGTCAGTCTCCCCTTGTAGACTGTAAGTTCCCTGTGGGTTGGGATCAAGTCTACCAACTCTGCTGTATGGTACTTTCCTAAGTGTAAGCTCTTTGTGGGCAGGGAACGTGTCTGTTTATTGTATTCTCCCAAGAACATAGTACAGTGTGCTCTGCACACAGTAAGCACTCAGTAAATATGAATGAATGATGATGGTATTTGTTAAGAGCTTACTATGTGCCAAGCACTGTTCGAAGCGCTGGGGTAGATGCAAGGTAATCAGGCTGTCCCACGTGGGGCTCACGGTCTTAATCCCCATTTTACAGATGAGGTAACTGAGGCACAGAGAAGTTAAGTGACTTGCCCAAAGCCACACAGCTGACAAGTGGTGGAGCCGGGATTAGAACCCATGACCTCTGACTCCCAAGCCCGTGTTCTTTCCACTAAGCCGCGCTGCTTCTCAAGGAATGAATGAACTTAGTACAGGGCTCTGCACACAGTAAGCGCTCGGTAAATATGATTGAATGAATGAATTTAGTAAAGAGTTCTTCACGCAGTAAGCGCTCAGTAAATATGATTGAAGAATGAATTTAGTACAGAGCTCTGCACTCAGTAAGCGCTCAGTAAATACCGTCTGATTGATGGATTGCTCCTACGATCCTCTCGAAACAATGGATCAAACCTGTGCTACACGTAAGATGTTCCGAGCGGGAGTCGGAGTGCTCTTCATGGAGAATTTATGCCTAGAACATCCAGCTGTCACCAATGCTCCAAGTCTTTACCCGTGGGACGGGAGACACCATGATCCCATTCCCACATCGCAATCTGCTAAGCAAATTCCTCCCCCCTGACAACATTTGTGCGTGAAATCTCCCGGTTTGAGCTGCGCATTAAGTCGGCCTCCTAAACGCTGGAGCTAAAACATCCCAGAAGCCAAGCAAATAGCAGCTTAATCTGTTCCCGACATGGACCCAAAGCCATTTTCACAGGGATCTGCGGGCCGGAGAAGGGAGGAGAAAAGTATTTCCCCCCGGATTCTTGGCCTCGGGCCCCTGCGGGAGAGTCCAGCTGGGGTGCCCGGCCCTCGAGGCAAGGCGGCAAGAGGCACTGTGGGAAAGGGGCTTCTGCCCTTGACGTTACTGAGAAAAAAGGGAGAAGCCACAAAGCCCGGGCTGGGATGGGATTTGTTTCTGACAACGGGTTCCCTTCCCCGTCCCTCTATCCGAGTCACGAACGGTGCCGGATCACGGAGTCACTGGGGTATTTGTTAAGCTCTTTGTGCCAGACATTGTTCTGAGCACCGGGATGAATACAAGCAAATCGGGCTGGACGAAGTCCCTGTCCCACGTGGGACTCACAGGCTCAATCCCCATTTATAGATGAGGTCACTTGGGCACCGAGGAGTGAAGTGACTCACCCAAGGTCACACAGCAGACAAGTGGGGGAGCCACTGGAGTTAGGGTGGGCTGTCCTCTGCTCATCGTGGTTCCTGCTTCCCTTCAGAGGGCACCGAGGGCCGGGGCGGGAATGGCGGCTTTCACTTGGTGCTCTGAGGGGGGTCCGGAGTCACCGGGAGTGCTGGGCCCCGGGTCGGATGGCCCCCCCGGGCAGGACGGTGGGCCCCGACTGACCCAGGGGGACGTGGCTCGTGGCCAGGCAGCGGGCTTCTGCGGTCCTCCGGGTCTCCTCGAATCTCCGTCGTCAAACGGCCGGCAAACCGCTGTACTCACTAATGGGCAAACCTATGCCTGGATGCTCAAGGTTGGAGCCACTGACCGTATCCACTAATCCGCAAACTGATGCTGGGAGTCAAGTCAAGCCTACGATGGCCACATTAAGCTGGGAATATTCACTGCTGTGACAAAATGCCATTCTACACTGCCCCAGATGCCACCCAGCACTGCCCTAAAAGGCTACCCAGCACTCCACAACTCTGCCAGTTGCCAGCTGTGTGACTTTGGGCAAGTCACTTCACTTCTCTGGGCCTCAGTTCCCTCATCTGTAAAATGGGGATGAAGACTGTGAGCTCCCTGTAGGACAACCTGATCACCTTGTAACCTCCCCAGCGCTTAGAAGAGTGCTTTGCACATAGTAAGCGCTTAATAAATGCCATTATTATTGTTCACCAAGTGCAACTCCAACACTACTCATATGCCACCCCAACACGGTCCCCAAATACCACACAACACTACCCCCAAATGCCACTCAATGCTGCCCCAGATAATACTCCAACACCCCAAAATGCTTCCAACAATGCCCCAAAATGCCAACGACACTGCACCAGGATGCCACCAACACTGCCTCTTATGGGCCAACCCCAACAATGCCCCCAAATAGCACCCAAAAATACCCCCAAATGCCATTCAACGTTGCCCCGAATACCACCGAACACTAACCCCAAATGCCACCCAACACTACTACCAAATGCCACTCAACATTGCCCAAAATACCGCTGAACACTACCCCCAAGTACCACCCAACACTACCACCATATGCCAGCCCAACACTGGCCCAAAATACTACCCAAACAATGGCCTCTAAATACCACCCCAACGGTGTTTTTTTCCCATGGCAATTACTAAGCCCTTACTATGTGCCAAGCACTGTTCTAAACGCTGGGGAAGATACAAGGTAACCAGGTTGGACACAGTTCCTGTCCCACATGGGGCTCACAGTCTCAGTCCCCATTTCACAGATGAAGTAAAGGAGGCACAGAGAAGCAAAGTGACTCACCCAAGGTCACACAGCGGACAAGTAGCAAACACAGGATTAGAACCCTTGACCTTCTTACTCCCAGGCACGTGCTCTAGCCACTGCGCCATGCTGCCTCCCATGCTGTTTCACACCCAAACATAAACGTCATGATATGTGGTTTTGGGGTGCAGTCAGGAGGGGATCCCCCTGGGATTATTAGGGGCATAATTGTTGGTTGGCCATGCCAGAGACGTGATGACGGCTGCAACTCTTGTTCTAGCTCCTCTAATGAGAGCGACAGCTCTCCTCAAGGTGAGGTGGGGTGTGGCCAGTGTGCGTGAAGGATTAGGGTCAGGGTTGGGAGGTGAGGGAGGGCCTGGCATGTGTGCATCTAGCTTCATTTCTATTTATTCTGATGCCGACACCTGTCCACATGTTTTGTTTTGTTGTCTGTCTCCCCTCTCTAGACCGTGAGCCCATTGTTGGGTAGGGACCGTCTCTATATGTTGCCGACTTGTACTTCCCAAATGCTTAGTACAGTTCTCTGCACACAGTAAGCGCTCAATAAATACGATTGACTGAATGAACGAACGGCCAGCCAAGGGCAGGGCCGGAGACACTCGCCTTCAATAAGGCATCCACGTAGATGTTGTGCTGCGACATGATTTCTCTGACGTCCCACTTCACGTTGGCCATGAGCAGCAGCATCTGTTCATAGTCAATGGCCTTCCCGGCTACGATCCAGTAAATGGGTTTGCGCAGTTCGCTGGCCATGGACACGGTCTGAAACACAAGCATGAACCTGGGGAGAGCGGTCACCGACGGCGGACACAGCACGGGGAAAGACTCATGGGCAGGGAATGTGTCTGTTTACTGTTGTATTGAACTCTCCCAAGTGCTTAGTACAGTGCCCTGCACACAATAAACGCTCAATCAATACAACTAACTGAATGAATGAATGAATGAGAAAGCCCGGCAGGGGACAGTGTCATGGGGAGAGAGTCCCGCGGTAACCTCTGACCTGGGAGTAGAACTGCTGGAGAAAGGGTTTCTTGGCTGCCGGCATGACTGCATCCAGGTGGGGCTGAAGGAACTCGAGCTGCTCGGCCAGAAACACCCTGCCGGGAGACCCGGGGTCACAGTGAAACCTCAGGGAGCCCTTGTGGGGACAGCCCGGGGACGCGGGCCGGCAGTGAGAGCCTAGAGATTGCAGCGGGGGAAGCCCGGGGAGCCCCGAGGCAGCACTGGGCAGGAACACCTGCTCCACTGGCCCAGGGTGGGGAGGAGACCAGGAGGACCAGGCCCTGTGATGGCCCAACTGGACCCCAAATCTCCTCACTCAGAGGGCTGCAGGGATGGGGCGGGGCGGGGAGAAGGCCCAGGTCAAGAGACACTCACAGAGCTCTGACAGCGGCTTAGAGTCTCAGCCCCTCTGCTCGTCAGCTCTGGTTGGAAGTGGGTCCCAATGTGGGAGGGAGAGAGAAGCGTAATTTCCACAATAATTACTATGGTATTTTTTAAGCGCTTACTACGAGCCAAGCACTGTTCTAAGCGCTGGGGTAGGTGCAAGGTGATCAGGTTGTCCCACATAAGGCGTACGGTCTTCATCCCCATTTTAGGGATGAGGTAACAGGCACAGAGAACTTAAGCGACTTGCCCAGGGTCTCACAGCAGACAAGTGGCGGAGCTGGGATTCCCAAGCCCGTGCTCTTGCCACCAGGTCTTGCTGCTTCAGCCCTGGGAGATTCAGGCCTGTGTCCCGGTGCCTTGGCGACAAGGTTCAAACCGAGCCATAGCGGGAGTTCGAGGGCCTCGTTGCAGGAGGAGGCCCCAGGACGGGAGTGACGAGACACGAGCCGCTAGCCCGTGGAGACCCCAGGACAGGGGTGAGGAGACTCAAGCTACTTGCCCGCAGAGACACCAGGAGGGAGAGGGTCTATCTGGCCAGGGGAGCAATAGGGACAGACTCACAGGGACTCGGTGGCGACCACCCTCTCTGCCAAGCCGTACAGCGAGCTCCCGGATGACAGGACCACCAAGTGGCTCAGGTGGGGGCTGGGGACCTTCTCCTTTCTCTCTTCCGCCACAGCGCCGGGGCCCACGGGGTCTGCCGTCACCTCCTGAAAGAAAACAACATCACTGATGCGCACGGCCTGGCAAACACCCCCACGGGGGCCACGTCCTCAAAGAGCTGGCCCCACTGAAAGCTTGAAAGGCAAAGTTGAGGGACCTTCCCTCAGGGAATAACCTTGCCGGTGGGATTGGACCCTCCCTCAGAGAACGGCCCTGCATTGGGGGAGTCTGGACTTTTCCACTGGAGACAGCACAGCAGGGGGACTTGACCGTCCCACAGGGAACAGCCCAAGGGGAAGATGGGCCCCTCTCTTGGGGAACAACCCAGCAGAGGGTCTGGACCCTCCCATGGGGAATGGGCAGTGGGGGGACTGGACCCTTGTAAGGAGAACCACTTGGCAGGTGTGTATAAGCCTGTACCTGGGAAGCCATACACATGACCAAAAATCCATACAATAATCATCATGGTATTTGTTAAACACTTACTACGTGCCAAGCACTGTTCTAAGCACTGAGGTTGATACAAGGTTATCAGGTTGTCCCAGGTGGGGCTCACAATCTTAATCCCCATTTTCAAGATGAGGTAACTGAGGCACAGAGAAGTGACTTGCCCAAAATCACACAGCTGACAAGTGGCAGAGCCGGGATTGGAACCCACGACCTCTGACTCCCGAGCCCATGATCAATCAATCAATCAATCAATCATATTTATTGAGCGCTTACTATGTGCAGAGCACTGTACTAAGCGCTTGGGAAGTACAAATTGGCAACACATAGAGACAGTCCCTACCCAACAGTGGGCTCACAGTCTAAAAGGGGGAGACAGAGAACAGAACCAAACATACCAACAAAATAAAATAAATAGGATAGAAATGTACAAGTAAAATAAATAAATAAATAAATAAAGAGGGTAATAAATATGTACAACCATATATACATATATACAGGTGCTGTGGGGAAGGGAAGGAGGTAAGATGGGGGGATGGAGAGGGGGACGAGGGGGAGAGGAAGGAAGGGGTTCAGTCTGGGAAGGCCTCCTGGAGGAGGTGAGCTCTCAGCAGGGCCTTGAAGGGAGGAAGAGAGCTAGCTTGGCGGAGGGGCAGAGGGAGGGCATGATCTTTCCACTAAGCCACGCTGCTTCTCTTATCAGCAATCCAGAGCCAAAAGCCGAGGCAGGATTCTGCTACCGAGGCAGCAAACCGACCCACGATGCAATGATAGACAGGGAAATATGGAACAGAATCAAGAAGCTCAGCCCATCCTTGGGGAGATCGTCAAACAGAATGAGGCAGCAGTGAGGTAGCAGGTCCCAGACCAAACTAAAGGTCTACAGAGCTGTAGTTTTGTCCATCCTACTCTACTGCTGGCATCTCATCTGGCTCCCTGAATGGCTGCCATCTACGGACCAGACTCAATGCCATATTACAAGATAAGATCACAATCAAATAAGTTCTGGAACACAATCTCCTGGTATCAGCTCTACGCTCACCTTAACGCAGCTACATGGGGTAGAACAAGGGAGGAAAATGAGCGACAGCAGGACACCCCAACAGCTGCCCCATGGGGTGCTGAACCTGGGAAACCAACACAAGGAGGGCAGAGGAAATGTTTAAAGGCCACTGTGAAACAAAGCCTCACAAAATTCTGCATAGGCTGGGAGTCCGTTGCTAAGAAGAGACCTCCGAGGCACGCAACCATCAGGAAGGGAGCAGTTCTCACTGAGTAACTCCCATTGATTGAGTGACTGAGAAAACAAATCTTGTTACAGCTTCTTGGTAGAGAAGCCAAGAATCTCTTCACGGAGTTACAGCTCCCGCTGCAAACACAAGCGTGATTCTACGCCTAAATGTTTCCCCCCAAAATGTGTGTTAGCTCGGGCTACGGCGGTTAACGTTAATCTCGGCCGGTGCGGGGAAGCACAGAGACACTCACTGTATGTTATAGTCCTGTGGGATGTGTGAGAGGCTCTTCTCCCTATGGTGTTTCCGCTTTCTCTCTCGAGATGGAAATTAGGCTCGCATTGGCATCAGGAACTCTTCAGACAAAATGCACTTTGAATTCAAGGACTAACTATTGTTAGAGCACTGAACAAATTTCTCCTCTGCTTTAAAAATGGAAACACGGACAATTCCCCTACCGGGGGCCTCGGCAAAGAAATTTTAAAGCCAAGCATGCCTTTCCCATACCACTGAGGGATCCGTGAACCCCTAACAGGAATTCTGCTCAAAATCCGTGGGTTGAATTTTTACCCACCTCTGCCTGATTTCGTCTCTGTCCAGTCTAATGTCTTAGAAGAACTGTGGGCGGGAAGCCTGTTGGAAATCACAAAGCTTGTGACCCCTCTCATCTGTAAACTCCTTTAGGGCAGGGATCATGTGTATCAATCAATCGCATTTATTGATCGCTTACTGTGTGCAGAGCACTGTACTAAGGGATCATGTGTCTCTATTCTAATGTTCTGTACTCACCACAGTGTTCTAACACCAACCTACTCACTGTGCCTCCAGATCATCTATCCGGTAATAATAATAACAATAACATTATGGTATTTGTTAAGGGCTTACTATTTACCAGGCACTGTACTAAGCGCTGGGATGGAAACAAGCAAATCGGGGTGGAAACAGTCTCACCCTCCATTTTACAGATGAGCTGAGGCACAGAGAAGTGAAGTGACTTGCCCAAGGTCACACAGCAGATAAGTGGCAGAGCCAGGATTAGAACCCATGAGCTTCTCATTTATTTATTCTCATTTATTCTCAATCTCATTCTCATTTATTTATTTTACTTGTACATTTGTATCCTACTTATTTTATTTTGTTGGTATGTTTGGTTCTGTTCTCTGTCTCCCCCTTTTAGACTGTGAGCCCACTGTTGGGTAGGGACTGTCTCTATGTGATGCCAATTTGTACTTCCCAAGCGCTTAGTACAGTGCTCTGCACATAGTAAGCGCTCAATAAATACGATTGATTGATTGATTGATTGATTGATTGATTCTCACTCCCAGGCCTGTGCTCCCACCACGCTATCTCGCCACTGGTCCCTTGTCCATGTCCCACCTCTGGCCTGGAACTCCCTTTCCCTTCCCATTCATTCCGGTTCCACCACATGTCTGCTGTGTGACCGTGGGCAAGTCACTTCACTTCTCTGAGCCTCGGTGACCTCATCTGTAAAATGGGGATTAAGACTGTGAGCCCCAAGTGGGACAACCTGATCACCTTGTACCCCCCCCAGCTCTTAGAACAGTGCTTTGCACATAGTAAGCACTTAACAAATGCCATCATCATTATTATTATTCATTCAATTGTATTTATTGAGCACTTACTGTGTGCAGAGTCCTGTACTAAGCACTTGGGAGAGTACAACAGAACAATAAACAGACACATTCCCCGCCCACAAGGGGCTTACAATCTGGAAGGGGAGATGGACATTAATAGAAATAAATAAATGACAGATAAGGACCAGGGGTGCTGTGGTGCGGGGTTAAGGGGGGCAGTGGCAGGAGATAATAATAATAATAATAATAATAATAATAATGATGATGGCATTTATTAAGCACTTACTGTGTGCAAAGCACTGTTCTAAGCGCTGGGGAGGTTACAAGGTGATCAGGTTGTCCCACGGGAGGCTCACAGGCTTCATCTCCATTTTACAGCTGAGGGAACTGAGGCCCAGAGAAGGGAAGCGACTTGCCCAAAGTCACACAGCTGACTGTTGGCGGAGTCAGGATTTGAACCCACGACCTCTGACTCCAAAGCCCGGGCTCTTTCCACTGAGCCACGCTGCTTCTGAGATGAATAAAGGGAGCAAATCAAGGGGACCCAGAGGGGAGTTCACATATTACACCACCTTCCAAGCCTTAATAAAATCACATCTCCTCCAAGAGGCCTTCCCTGACCAAGCCTTCGTTTCCCTCCCTCACTCTCTCCTTGGCCTCACTTATGTATTTGTCTTGGTATTCTTTAAGCACCTGATATTCACCCTACCTTCAGCACTTACGTGCGTACCTGTAAATTTATTTATTTTTGTGCCTGTCTCCCCCTCTAAACTGTGAGTTCCTCGTGGGCAGGGAACATGTCAACCGATTCTGTTGAACTGTAGTCTCCCAAGCACTCAGGACAGTGGGCTCGATAAACTTGGCTCCAACTTGAGAATGCGAGCCCCACGGGACTGGGACTGTGTCCAACCCGAACTTCTATTTACTCCAGCACTTAGAAAAGTGCTTGACACATAATAAGTGCTCAACAAATACCATTAAAAAAATAAAATAAAAAAGAAGTACCGTTGATTGAGTGATCTGATTCTCCCAGATCTACCCCAGAACTAAGCATGGTGCTTGACGCTTCACAAGGCTCAATCAATACTGTAAATCAATTGACGAAATACTGTCAGCTTCGCCGAAAGGATGCTCAGCTGAAACGATTTGGAAGAGGGCTTGAAGGAGGCTCTTCAGCAGCAAAAGGCAATTTAGCCTAAGCCCTGGAAAAGTAATTTCCACCAGACAGTCTTGCTGTGCTAAACCAATCTCTCTCCAGTGAAACCAACAGTGATATATTGGCCCCACGGCAAAGCCCGAGTTTAATTATCCACTAGAAAATAAAGGGAACTAATATCCTCAAGAAACCCGGGGCCGAGAGAGAGAATGCTAACAGCAACACCCATTCTTGAGAAGCAGCACAGCTTGGGAGCCCGGGCTTGGTAGCCAAAAGACCTGGATTCTAGTCTGGCTCCGCCACTTGCCTTCTGTGAGACCCTGAACAAGTCACTTCACTTCTTTGGGTCAATCAATCAATCAATCGTATTTATTGAGCGCTTACTGTGTGCAGAGCACTGTACTAAGCGCTTGGGAAGTACAAGTTGGAAACAAATCGAGACGGTCCCTACCCAACAGTGGGCTCACAGTCTAGAAGGAGGTGACAGAGAACAAAACAAAACATAACAAAATAAAATAAATAGAATAAACATGTACAAGTAAAATAAATAGAGCAATAAATACATACAAACATATATACATATATACAGGTGCTGTGGGGAAGGGAAGGAGGCAAGGCGGGGGGGGGATGGGGAGGATGGGGAGGGGGAGAGGAAGGAGGGGGCTCAGTGTTACACCTTCACAACATTGCTAAAATCTGCCTTCTCCTCTATTAGTAATAATAATAATAATGGCATTCGTTAAGCGCTTACTATCAATCAATCAATCAATCATATTTATTTATCGCACTTTCCTCACTTGCAAAATGGGGATTCAATACCTGTTCTCCCGCCCCCTGAGACGATGAAGCCCCATGTGGGCCAGGTCCTGTGACTGATCTGAGGAGAGGATACCTACTGCATTGCCCGGCATGGTGCTGGGCACATAATCAGTGTTTGACAAAGACCACAATGGTCATTATTAGAAAATCTTTATGCTCAGGAAGTTCTAATTGTCATTCACTCATACAATCAGTCACAGTGAGCCCATTGTTGGGTAGGGACCGTCTCTATGTGTTGCCAACTTGTACTTCCCAAGCGCTTAGTACAGTGCTCTGCACACAGTAAGCACTCAATAAATACGATTGAATGAATGAATTTATTGAACACTTACTGAGTGCAAAGCACTGTGCTAAGTGCTTAGGACAACCTGATTACGTTGTATCTATCCCTGCACTTAGAACAGTGCTTGGTACATAGCAAGCGCTTAACAAATACCATTATTATTATTATTATTATTATTACAATGCAACAGACACATTCCCTGCCTTCAGTGACCCTGAGAATCAAGCAATCAATCAATCCATGGCATTTACTGGGCACCTAGCATGTGCGAAGAACTATAAAAGCCCCGATCCCCCCCCCCCACGTCATCCCCCGGGCCTGGAATGCCCTCCCTCTGCCCATCCGCCAAGCTAGCTCTATTTATTTATTTATTTATTTTACTTGTACATATCTATCCTATTTATTTTATTTTGTTAGTATGTTTGGTTTTGTTCTCTGTCTCCCCCTTTTAGACTGTGAGCCCACTGTTGGGTAGGGACTGTCTCTATATGTTGCCAATTTGTACTTCCCAAGCGCTTAGTACAGTGCTCTGCACATAGTAAGCGCTCAATAAATACGATTGATTGATTGATTCAGAGTGAAGTAGGTGCTATAAAGGTGGGCATGGGAGGTCCCCCACATACATTCACCCTGTCACCAAAGTCCGCTACATGATGCGAAAAATCAGATGGCAACTCAGCAGTTCCACATGGCCACTTACAGCAGAACCCTACCAGGGCTGCCCGCTCCCACTCTCCCACTGGAGGCCAAAAAAAAAAAAAAAAAAAACAACAAAAAACCGCATTGTAGCGGTGAAGTCACAACCGCATTTGAAAGGCTAAAAATAAAAATTGCCCTCAAATGGAAATCGCATCTCAAAGCTCCGAGTCTACCTGGAGGCCCGGCCCTGGAAGACAGGCGGCACTTGGGCTCTGAAAGGCTCTCCCCGCTTTACAACATCAAGATCAACATCAAGGGAAGCAGCGTGGCTCAGTGGAAAGAGCCCGGGCTTTGGAGTCAGAGGTCGTGGGTTCAAATCCCGGCTCCGCCACTTGTCAGCTGTGTGACTTTGGGCAAGTCACTTCAGTTCTCTGGGCCTCAGTTCCCTCATCTGTCAAATGGGGATGAAGACTGTGAGCCCCCCGTGGGACAACCTGATCACCTTGTAACCTTCCCAGCGCTTAGAACAGTGCTTTGCACATAGTAAGCGCTTAATAAGCAACTCTCTCCTCGACCCCCTCCAGTCTGGCTTCCGTCCCCTTCATTCCACGGAAACTGCCCTCTCAAAGGTCCCCAATGACCTCCTGCTTGCCAAATCCAACGGCTCATACTCTGTCCTAATCCTCCTCGACCTCTCAGCTGCCTTTGACACTGTGGACCACCCCCTTCTCCTCAACACGTTATCTGACCTTGGCTTCACAGACTCCGTCCTCTCCTGGTTCTCCTCTTATCTCTCCGGTCGTTCTTTCTCAGTCTCTTTTGCAGGCTCCTCCTCCCCCTCCCATCCTCTTACTGTGGGGGTTCCCCAAGGTTCAGTGCTTGGTCCCCTTCTGTTCTCAATCTACACTCACTCCCTTGGTGACCTCATTCGCTCCCACGGCTTCAACTATCACCTCTACGCTGATGACACCCAGATCTACATCTCTGCCCCTGCTCTCTCCCCCTCCCTCCAGGCTCGCATCTCCTCCTGCCTTCAGGACATCTCCATCTGGATGTCCGCCCGCCACCTAAAGCTTAACATGTCGAAGACTGAGCTCCTTGTCTTCCCTCCCAAACCTTGTCCTCTCCCTGACTTTCCCATCTCTGTTGACGGCACTACCATCCTTCCCCTCTCACAAGCCCGCAAACTTGGTGTCATCCTCGACTCCGCTCTCTCATTCACCCCTCACATCCAAGCCGTCACCAAAACCTGCCGGTCTCAGCTCCGCAACATTGCCAAGATCCGCCCTTTCCTCTCCATCCCAACCGCTACCCTGCTCATTCAAGCTCTCATCCTATCCCGTCTGGACTACTGCATCAGCCTTCTCTCTGATCTCCCATCCTCGTGTCTCTCTCCACTTCAATCCATACTTCATGCTGCTGCCCGGATTATCTTTGTCCAGAAACGCTCTGGACATATTACTCCCCTCCTCAAAAACCTCCAATGGCTACTGATCAATCTGCGCATCAGGCAGAAACTCCTCACCCTGGGCTTCAAGGCTGTCCATCCCCTCGCCCCCTCCTACCTCACCTCCCTTCTCTCCTTCTACTGCCCAGCCCGCACCCTCCGCTCCTCCACCGCTAATCTCCTCACTGTACCTCGCTCTCGCCTGTCCCGCCATCGACCCCCGGCCCACGTCCTCCCCCGGGCCTGGAATGCCCCCAATCCCTCTGCCCATCCGCCAAGCTAGCTCTCTTCCTCCCTTCAAGGCCCTGCTGAGAGCTCACCTCCTCCAGGAGGCCTTCCCAGACTGAGCCCCTTCTTTCCTCTCCCCCTCGTCCCCCTCTCCATCCCCCCGTCTTACCTCCTTCCCTTCCCCACAGCACCTGTATATATGTATATATGGTTGTACATATTTATTACTCTATTTATTTATTTATTTATTTTACTTGTACATTTCTATCCTACTTATTTTATTTTGTTGGTATGTTTGGTTCTGTTCTCTGTCTCCCCCTTTTAGACTGTGAGCCCACTGTTGGGTAGGGACTGTCTCTATCTGTATCTGTCTCTATCTGTCTGGGTAGCGCTTAGTACAGTGCTCTGCACATAGTAAGCGCTCAATAAATACGATTGATTGATTGATTGATTAATAAAATGCCATTAAAAAAAAAAAAAGATGCTCCTTAAGAGCGGGAAGGGCCCGGGAGCACCGGGGGTTGGGGAGGCCGGCGGGGTCGGGACGGATTCATCCGTCTTTCCGCTCCACACAGGGTCCCTGTCACGGAGATCATCGGCAGTCCGCTTTCTGACTCTGACCTTGGGGGTCGTGTTTTAAAGTCTCAACACTTACAGAGAGTGGTCTGGACAGACAGGGAGCGGTGGGAGGAGAGTGGGCTGGGCGGGCAAGGGGAGGGAGGGCAATCGTGCCAGGCTGAGGGAGGGAGGAGGGAGGGGAGCAAGTGGCAGGGGGGAAGGATGAAGCAGGCTGGCCCAGGTGAGCGGGAGATGGGGGAAAGAAGGGATGGAAAAGGCTGGGACAGGTGTGAGGGGAAGAAGGAGACCACCACCCCCCAAGGAAGGTGGGAGAGCCGGGGGGTTGGTTCTATGGCCTGAACTTGGATTTGGGCTGGGTCAGTGGCAGCCGGAGGAGTGGGGTGGGGGTGACACGGGCGGGAGGGGGGAGATATCCTCCTGGGCGGCTTGTGGCCTTCCTTCACACCGGGGCCTTTCTCCCCATCTCACAGTCTTTTAGACTGTGAGCCCACTGTTGGGTAGGGACTGTCTCTATATGTTGCCAGTTTGTCCTTCCCAAGCGCTTAGTACAGTGCTCTGCATATAGTAAGCGCTCAATAAATACGATTGATGATGATGATGATGATATCCTCCTGGGCGACTTGTGGCCTTCCTTCACACCGGGGCCTTTCTCCCCATCTCACAGTCTTTTAGACTGTGAGCCCACTGTTGGGTAGGGACTGTCTCCATATGTTGCCAGTTTGTACTTCCCAAGCGCTTAGTACAGTGCTCTGCACATAGTAAGCGCTCAATAAATACGATTGATGATGATGATGATGATATCCTCCTGGGCGACTTGTGGCCTTCCTTCACACCGGGGCCTTTCTCCCCATCTCACAGTCTTTTAGACTGTGAGCCCACTGTTGGGTAGGGACTGTCTCCATATGTTGCCAGTTAGTACTTCCCAAGCGCTTAGTACAGTGCTCTGCACATAGTAAGGGCTCAATAAATACGATTGATGATGATAATGATGATATCCTCCTGGGCGGCTTGTGGCCTTCCTTCACACCGGGGCCTTTCCCCCCATCTCACAGTCTTTTAGACTGTGAGCCCACTGTTGGGTAGGGACTGCCTCCATATGTTGCCAATTTGTACTTCCCAAGCGCTTAGTACAGTGCTCTGCACATAGTAAGGGCTCAATAAATACGATTGATGATGATGATGATGATATCCTCCTGGGCGGCTTGTGGCCTTCCTTCACACCGGGGCCTTTCTCCCCATCTCACAGTCTTTTAGACTGTGAGCCCACTGTTGGGTAGGGACTGTCTCCATATGTTGCCAGTTAGTACTTCCCAAGCGCTTAGTACAGTGCTCTGCACATAGTAAGCGCTCAATAAATACGATTGATGATGATAATGATGATATCCTCCTGGGCGGCTTGTGGCCTTCCTTCACACCGGGGCCTTTCCCCCCATCTCACAGTCTTTTAGACTGTGAGCCCACTGTTGGGTAGGGACTGTCTCCATATGTTGCCAATTTGTACTTCCCAAGCACTTAGTACAGTGCTCTGCACATAGTAAGCGCTCAATAAATACGATTGATGATGATGATGATGATATCCTCCTGGGCGACTTGTGGCCTTCCTTCACACCGGGGCCTTTCTCCCCATCTCACAGTCTTTTAGACTGTGAGCCCACTGTTGGGTAGGGACTGTCTCTATATGTTGCCTACTTGTACTTCCCAAGCGCTTAGTACAGTGCTCTGCACATAGTAAGCGTTCAATAAATACGATTGATGATTGATGATGATGATGATGATGATCTCTGCCCAGACAAGAAGTTGCTGCCGGCAGGCGGGTGGGCGATATGTGAATGTCTGTGCTGTGGGCCTCAGCCTGCCCTGGGTGGCGGCCGTGGACAGCTCTGACGGTTCTGAACGGGGGCCCTCGGGCCGCACCGGGTGTCAGCAGTGGGCACTTACGATGGCTCTGAGCCGGGGGCCTCAGGTCGCCCAGGTGGCGGTGGCAGCCTGCTCTCATAAGGCCCTTTTGTAGCTGCCACCGCCCTAGGAGAAGCAGCGTGGCTCAGTGGACTTTGGAGTCAGAGGTCATGGGTTCAAATCCCGGCTCCACCACTTATCAGCTGTGTGACTTTGGGCAAGTCACTTGACTTCTCTGGGCCTCAGTTACCTCATCTGGAAAACGGGGATGAAGACTGTGAGCCCCCCGTGGGACAGCCTGATCACCTTGTTAACCTCCCCAGCGCTTAGAACAGTGCTTTGTACATAGTAAGTGCTTAATAAATGCTACCATTATTATTATTATTATCAACCTCCCACTCACTGGACCAGTTCTACCCAGGCAAGTTTGAGGCAGGCAATGCCCGAGAGAGTGGCCACTCAGCAGCTCTCCGATGCCCATGGGGAGTCCCATCCGATCTAGGGCTTTGGGGAAGCCACTCGAGACCACAGGACCTCCATTTTCTGGTGCAAGGATAGGGTCAGGGCCACAGGACTGACATGATGAGGCTGGAACAGAGGATAACTTGTACTTCCCAAGTGCTTAGTAAAGTGCTCTGCACACAGTAAGCGCTCAATAAATACGATTGAATGAATGAATGAATGATAAAAATCCACTGGCCCCTAGGAGCCAATGGAGGTCCACACCGGTGGGCTGCTTCAATGCCTTGCCTCCACGTGCCTCACCAGCAGGATCCCCGGCTTAGGAGTGGCCCCCCAGACAAGGTAGGCCATACTTGACAAAACAGTGGTCCCAGAGAGTGGTCTATCCAGGAAAAAAGGCCATTATGGGAGCTGAGGGTGGGAGCACAGAGGCATGCGTGTGAAAGTGGGGTGATCGTTGATAGCTGTACCCCACGGACAACTGGATTAGTGCATTTCCTGGACCACCAAGGAAGACCTCCAGCTCTTTTAGCCTCTCCTGCCTGCCTCACGCCATCGTCCTCCCAGGGCCCACCCGTGCCGACAGCTCTGGACCGCTGTCTCCTCCGCTCACCCAGAACCTCCCAAATGTGGCTCCGTGGCTCAGCTCTCCAGCCAGCAGGACAAACCAACAGCCCACTGGGTAAGAACACTGTCAAATCTAGAACAGGTGCAGGGTTGGTGATGGTGTCTACTGCGGGAAGGAGAACCAGGAGCCCCTACCCCGCCCCCGCAATGTCTGGGTGTGACCCCCCCAGGTCCCTCCTCACCAGGTCGATCAGGCTCTCCTGGATCCTGCTCAGAGTGGTCCTCAAGCGGCTACTGCTCAGGCCCAGGCCTGTCGACTCCAACTGAAAGAGAGAAGTCGTGAGACACCGCAGCTCTCCCACGTAGACTCTGCGCACTGTGTGGCCTGCTCTGGCCCGCGGGTCCCGTCCTGCGGGCACTGGTGTTTTCCCTCCCCAGTTTGGCTGAACGCCCCGGCAGAACTGGGGGACATGTGTCTGACAATTCATGGATGCCCATCTGGGTACCCCATGTTGCGAGAATCGGTCACATTCATTCATTTAATCATATTCACTGAGTGCTTACTGTGTGCAATACACTGAAGCAGCGTGGCTCAAGAGAAGCAGCGTGGCTCACTGTAAAGAGCACGGGCTTTGGAGTCAGAGTTCATGCGTTCAAATCCCGGCTCCGCCAATTGTCAGCTGTGTGACTTTGGGCAAGTCACTTCACTTCTCTGTGCCTCAGTTCCCTCATCTGGAAAATGGGGATTAAGACTGTGAGCCCCCCATGGGACAACCTGATCACCTTGTAAACTCCCCAGTGCTTAGAACAGGGCTTTGCACATAGTAAGCGCTTAATAAATGCCATTATTATTCTTATTATTATTATTATTACTAAGCACTGTACTAATGCCAAGTCACTTCACTTCTCCGCTCCTCAGTGACCTCATCTGTAAAATGGGGATTGGGACTCTGAGCCCCATGTAGGACAGGGACTGTGTCCAACCCGATTTGCTTGTACCCACCCCAGTGCTTAGATCCTCTCTGATCTCCCATCCTCCTGTCTCTCCTCGCTTCAGTCTATACTTCACTCTGCTGCCTGGATTATCTTTGTACAGAAATGCTCTGGGCATGTCAGTACCCTCCTCAAAAATCTCCAGTGGTTGCCTATCAACCTATGAATCAAGCAAAAACTCCTCACTCTTGGCTTCAAGGCTGTCCATCCCCTCAACCCCTCCTACCTCACCTCCCTTCTCTCCTTCTCCAGCCCAGCCCGCACCCTCCGCTCCTCTGCCGCTAACCTCCTCAATGTGCCTCGTTCTCGCCTGTCCCGCCGTCAACCCCCGGCCCACGTCCTTCCCCAGGCCTGGAATGCCCTCCCTCCACACATCCTCCAAACTAGCTCTCTTCCTCCCTTCAAAGCCCTCCTGAGAGCTCACCTCCTCCAGGAGGCCTCCCCAGACTGAGCCCCCTTTTTCCTCTCCTCCTCCCCTCCCCATCACCTCCCCCCCCGCCCTACCTCCTTCCCCTCTCCATGGCATTTGTATATATTTGTACATATTTATTACTCTATTTATTTTACTTGTACATATTTACTACTCTATTTTATGTGCATACAGCTATAATTCTATTTATTCTAACGGTTTTGACACCTGTCTACTTGTTTTGTCGTCTGTCTCCCCTTTCTAGACTGTGAGCCCGTTGTTGAGTAGGGACTGTCTCTATATGCTGCCGACTTCCTAAGCGCTTAGTACAGTGCTCTGCACACAGTAAGTGCTCAATAAATATGACTGAATGAATGAACAGTGCCTGGAACAAAGTAAGCGCTTAACAAGTACCATAATTATTATTATTACACAGGTCTCAGACCTGTATTCAACCCCCTCCCAGCCCCACAGGACTTGAGTACATATCTGGAATTGACTTATATTGATGCCTGTCTCCCACTCTAGAATGTAAGCTCGTTGTGGGCGGGGAATGTGTCTGTTTACTGTTTTATTTAATTCTCCCCAGTGCTTACTGCAGTGCTCCGCACACAGTAAGTGCTCAATAAATCTGATTGACGGACTAATAATTATAATCACTTTGGAACAGTGCTTACTCTGTGCCAAGGACCGTACTCAGCACTATGACAGCTAGCCAGATCGGACAAGGTCCCTGTCCCACCCAGGTCTGCACTCTAAGTGGGAGGGCAAATATTTTACAAATGAGGAAACTGGACACAGACAAGTCAAGGGACTTGCCCAAGGTCACTCAGCAGGCAAATGGTGGGACCAGGATTAGAACCCAGGTCTCCTGACTCTCAGTCCCATGCTCTTTCCTCTTCTCAAGAGAGTTGGCTGCCCTTAAAGTTCTGCCATCCCGGTTGGTATAGCAAGTTCACAATCCCCAGTGCTCCGACCGCTGCAACCAGAATCCCCCATCAAACTGAATAAATGGACTCGCCCGCCTGCGGTTGCCCTCAGAGAGGAAAAGCAATCTGGATTACACAGCTCCCACAAGGACAAGCTCAAATTGGTGTGCATTAATCTTTCCGGTTCGTGGCGGGGTTAAGAATTCGGACTCTCTTCCTCCGAATGGAAGCCCACGATTGGAGTTGGTCCAAAAAAATGACAGCAGGTTATTGAGCCCCCCTCTACGCGGTACTACCGGGGAACGAGGGTGCAGTGACAACCTGGAACCAGGCTTTATTTTTGTCTGTGAGATAGTGCTCTCTTGGCGTTACATCTTTTAAGGGCAACCTTGAGTCTCCCAGACCTGCGGCGGGTGTGTGCGTTTCTGGGGGGTGGGGGGAGAGGGGGTGGTACACTGAGGTCACTGCCATCCTCCCTGGGGGCACATGCTGCTACAAAAGGTAGCCCAGGATTAAGTTCCTGTGATTTTTCCAGAGTTCCCAGAACAGATCCTCATTCCCAACACGTAAGTCTATGGGTAAATGCACCCCACGATACAGCACGGTATATGCTCCGTGACACGGTGGTTGGATCTCCAGTGGCTGACTCGTGGGGCAAACTTCCCTGCAGATTCTCAGGCTATAAACTGGGATCTGTTCCTCACCCTCTGAAAAAATACCAAGCTCGGTACTGCAAACTACTGTTTCCTCTTTGTTAAAACAATCCAAAGCCGGACATCGCAGTCGTAACCAAAGAGGGACCGCGTGAGGCTTCGGAGGTGGGGAGGGCGTTGATGGCAGTGTGGAAAAGAGCACAGGGACTGGAGTCAAGAGATCTGGGATCAAGACCTGGTTCTGCCACTGCCCTGCTGTGGGACTTTAGGCAAGACACTTAACCTCTCTGGACCTCAGTATCCTCATCTCTAAAATGGGGATAAACTAGATCAGGAGGCCCTTGTGGAAGAGGGGCCATGCCTGGTCCTATAACCCCGTATCTACCCAGTGCTTAGCATGTTCTGTGTGCTTTAAAAAATGTCATTTAACAAACGACAATTACTCTCCTCCCCACTTCAAAGCCTTACTGAGGGCACATCTCCTCCAAGAGGCCTTCCCTGACTAAGTCCCCCTTTCCTCTTCTCCCACTCCCTTCCACGTCGCCCTGACTTGCTCCCATTGTTCATCCCCCCATCGCCACCACCAACCTGAATGCACTTATGTACTCATCTGTAATTTGTTTATATTACTGTCAGTCTCCCTTGCTCTAGACTGTAAGCTTGTGGTGGGCAGGGAATGTGAATGTGTCCATTTACTTTTAAATTGTAGCCTCCCAAGTGCTTAGTACAGTGCTCCACACACAGTAAGCACTCAAGGAATCTGACTGAACGAATGAATGAATGAAACGTCCAAATTATCATCCACTTGCAGCACTGGCCTATCCATACTGGACCAGGCCAGGGCACTCTCAGGACTGCGTGCTTCTCTTTGGGGACTTGCACGCAATCAGACCTGGAAAACTCCGACACGGTTTCCAGCAACCCTCTTGGAACACAAGCTCTCCATTATCCAGCCACTCGTGAACTGCAGTGTGGATTATCCGTGCCTTGCCCGTTGCGGAGCTGCAGGGTGACTATGCCCAAGTTCGAAGGGATTCTGGCCCCCACTATGGCAGTCATAATAATAATAATGATGATAATAATAATTGTGATATTTGCTTACCATATGTCAGGCACTGTAATAAGCGCTGGTGTGGATACAAACAAATCGGGTTGGACACAGTCCCTGTCCCACGTGGAGCTCACAGTCTTAATCCACATTTTACAGATGAGGTAACTGAAGCCCAGAGAAGTGATTTGCCCAAGGTCACACAGCAGACAAGTGGTAGAGTAGGGATTAGACCCCAAGACCTCCTCATTCCCAGGTCCAAGCTCTATCAACTACACCATTCTGCCTCCCAGTCCTGAATCCCAGGCAGGATGTGGAGACAGACCAACCACGGCTCCAGGACTTAACTTACCGAATCGTGTCGGCCAAAGAAGGTATAGACCGCATACAAGTAGTAATCGAAGAGCTGGGACATGAAGTGGATCACGTCGAACGCGATTGGCTTCAGGATGTTCATCATCTGCATGTACTTTCCTACGAGGCAAAAAGGCCCAAGCAGGCATGGGGGTCAGGGGCAGGGGCAGGACGTGCCCGACGGAGACCCAAACACCTTGCGGAAACTCACAAGTCTAAACTGAGTGCATCTGGAGGTTCTGTAAAAAACCCATCCCACTGCTGGGGAGGGGAGGGAGGGAGATCACCCCAGCGACAGGGGTCACGTGACGCCCAAGTGAGCTTTTGGGGGGCAGGGAGGGTGGGAGGAGGCTGGACCCATCCCCATCCCCCAGGAACCTCGGGACCCTCGCCCCCGCACACTGGCAGGTCAGAAACTCGGGATGAACAGACCCATCCACCCTCCGTTGAGCGACCAGAGAGCCACGAACCGATGAGGGATGGTGTCGCAATCCACTGCACCACCTCGATGTCGTTTGAGTCTAAAAAGTTCTCGGAACAGTCCTCCCTCCTGCCCTCCCTGCACTGACGGCCATTTCATGCTCCATCTGGGCAGGGGGTGCAGCACAGCACCAAGAGCACACAAAGATTTGTTGGATGCAGGTCCCATTAACGGGCAAAGTGACCGCAGCATAGTGCCAACACTGGGCCAGAGCGCCGGGACCGGGCAGGAGACGGCCTGGGTATCTGCCCCCTGGCATTCTCGGCACCGCCATCGTCACCACCACCAAGGGCCTGTGAGAATTCAGGATTCCTGCCAGGCCCACCAGCATGTGAGGGGCCCTAGGTGGTCCTTCGGCCTTCGCCCCTGATGGCACAGCCCCAGACCGCACTTGGGAGAGTACAATAGGACAGTCAGCTAAGAGTCCCATGTGAGAGGCCCTTCCGAAAGGTACATCATCAATCGTATTTATTGAGCGCTTACTATGTGCAGAGCACTGTACTAAGCACTTGGGAAGTACAAATTGGCAACATATAGAGACAGTCTCTACCCAACAGTGGGCTCACAGTCTAAAAGGTACAGGGCAGGACCACAGAGAGCTTCGGGGCTTTAAAATCACTGCCCGCTCCCTACCCTTCCAGAGTCAACATCCGGGCTTGGGAGTGCCAGTGGGGTCCAGGTTCCACGAGAGGCCCACGTTTGTCCCCCTTGGATTTCTGAGAAATCCACTCTTGGCATCTTGAGGAGAAGCCTGGGGAAGGTAAGAAGCAATAAATGCTGGCTGTGTCTCAGCTGGCACGCTGCTTGAACAACAGCTGATGAGGAAGATCTGGTGGTGCCTGCTCACAAAGCCAGAGCCGTGCACGCTGGCCGTTGCCAACCCCGTGCCTTGTTATACTCATTACTGCCTTGTGAGAAAAGAGCGGGTGATGGTTTCTAGACTGTGGACCGTCTCTACATGTTGCCAACTTGTACTTCCCAAGTGCTTAGTACAGTGCTCTGCACACAGTAAGCGCTCAATAAATACGATTGAATTAATGAATGAATGGTGTGGAGACTACAGAGATCTAGGCAACCCTGCTCCAGGTGAATGGTGGTGTTCCCGGCTGCTGGAAATCCACAGCTGGGTGATCCCCAAACCCAGAGTGCTCTGCACACACTTAATGCTCAATAAACAGTGCTCGGTTGACTGGACCAAACAGACCACTTGCCTAAAATGCCCCGGGGCAGACGGGTAATCCCCCAGACCCAGTTTGGTCAGTCTCTGCTGGTAATCTCCTCATCTGGACTGTCTCCAAATGCGTTGCTGCCATTCCAAATGCTTCTCTCCGGGGTCCCGCTCCAACCGCCCACCCACCTTCAACCGGAAGCCAGAGGGAGGGGGTCTCGGCTGACCCATCGCTCAGAGGGCCGAGTTGTGGCCGCCACCGGCACATCACGACCGTTCTTTCCTACTGGGCCCCAGACAGGCTTGTGCCACCACCTGGCTGGCGCTCCCCATCTCCCCCTCGCCACACTGGAGAAATGCAGAGCAGGGCACATGCTCCAGCAGACCTCGGGGTGACTTGAGAGGCAGCATGGCCTGGGTGTCACAGGCACTTAATACAGACCCCCAGATGATTGACTGGCTCACCCCCAGCCAAGTCACCTTCCTGGCAAATTCTTCCCACTCAGGGGCTAGGGAAAGGGCTCGATTAGCACGTGACTCAAGACCTCTGCCCCGTCCACAGAACCAAGATCACAGCCCACTCATCCCTCTTTCTAAGAGAGGCCAACCGGCCTCCCTGCTTCCTCGTCCTCTCCTGCGAGCCCAGGACACCTGCCCACTCCAAGACAGGTCCATCGGAGCCCCGTGCCCTCAGTCTGGCGTGCCTGCTGCCGCTGACCGTGGGACGGGAAGCGGAGCCCTCCCAGCCTGCCAGCCCGCGGCCTCCGCCCGAACGTCTGGTCCCAGAGCTGTTCCCATGAATGATCCGCTCCGCCCGGAAGGAGGACGGGGAGAGGATTGGACATGCCACTCGTTCCCATGCCCGGCCAAGGAGCAGAGAGCTTGGCATTTGCCATGGATCCGCCAGCTGCCGCAAGCCTGCCTCAGCGGGCCTCAAGGGACAAACTCCATCATTGGCAGATGACCCACTCCTGCCCACCTGCGAGGGTTGCAGCCCCTAGAGCTGGGCTTCCGGGGATAAAGACGGTCCGGGGCTTTCGCTGCTGGACACCTCCCTCCGGCCACTGGCACCTACACTCGCTGCTGGGAGCACACAGCTCCCAGCCCTGCTGTGGGAAACCATGCTGACAGTACAAACACGGGGACCCAGTTTTTGTCTCCTCCCTACAGACAGGAAAGTGACTTCTGCAGAAAACAGAGGTCACCCTGTCACCGAACAACACTGCCTTCAGTAAGTAACCTCCAGAAAGCTTCTCCACGGAAAGTGCTTAGAATGTATGAAAGGGAGGCTCATCGTCAACAGGATCTTTCTTGTCATTTTCTTTCTGCCTCGCTTTCATCTGGAATGGGATTCTGATTACATGCTGAAAATGGGAAATACGGAAAATGCAAAGAGCAGGCAAGAGAGAAGAGAAATTCAAATGATCAGTAAAATCGCTTATATCTGCTCAGAGATGGGGAAAAGAAAACAAAGTGACTAACACGTTCACAGATGACTGGTCTATAATGAGCCACTGGAGGGAGAGTCAGGATGGAGAGGGGAGAGTCAGGGGTGTTGGATGTGCTGTGCGGGCTCAGTGGGGGAGAGTCAGGGGTCATGGGTGTTGGATGATCCGTGCTGGGTCACTGAAAGAGAGTCAGAGGTGAAGAGGAGAGAGTCAGGGGTGCCGGATGGTTCAACCCTTACTAGAAGACAGGATTCTAGTACTGGTCGCCCTCCTGGACACCCACACACATTAGGGATAGACCTCCAAAATCCCTCTCCCCCAGTGACCCAGTACAGATCATCCAACACCTCCAAGTCTCCCGTCTCCATCCCTGACTCTCCCCCAGTGACCCCCCATGTATCATCCAATGCCCCTGACTCTCCCTCTCTGATCTCCATCTCTGAATCTCTCTCGATTTGCCTATTATAGACCAATCACCTACGAACGTATACATTAGGAGTATACTAATGTATTCTACTTCCTCTCCTCCAATTCTCTCCATGCCTTCCCTCCATGGAACCTGCTCTCTCCTAGGTCAACAATGATCTTTCTCGTCATATCCAACAGCCTCTACTCCATCCTAATTCTCCTTCACCTCTCAGCTGGCTTCGACAACGTGGACCACCCCCTTCTCTTGGAAATATTATCTAAACTTGGCTTCGGTGATGCTGCCCTGGGTCTTTCTTATCTCTCTGGCCACTCATACTCAGGCTCTTTCCCAGGATCCTCCTTGGTTGCCCACCCACTACCCGTTGAAGTCTCTCAAGGCTCAATTCTGGGTCCCCTTCTATTCTCCATCTGCACCCATTCCCTTGGAAAACTCATTTGCTCCTATGGCTTCAACAACCACCTCAATGCAGATGATTCCCAAATGCACATCTCCAGCCCTGATCTCTCTCCTCTGCAGTCTGATATTTCCCCCTGCCTTCATCTCTACTTGGATGTCCTGCTGACATCTGAAACTTAACGCGTCCAAAACAGAACTCCTCAACTTCCCATCCAAACCCTGCCCCTGCTGTGACATTCCCCTCACTGTCGACAATTCCAGCATCCTCAGTCTCACAAGCCCACGATCTTGGCAGAGCCTCAAATCATCTCTCATTCAACCCACATATTCAATCTGTCACCAAAACCTGTCCATTCCACCTTCACAACATTGCTAAAATCCACCCTTCCCTCTCCACCCAGGCTGCTACTACGGCGATCCAAACACCTATCCTATTCCACCTTGACTAAAGTATCAGCCTCCTTGCTGACCTCCCGGCCTCCTGTCTCTTACTTCTCTCTTAATGCCCGGATAATTTTTCTACTGTCTGGATCATTTTCCTAAATAAATTTCAGTTCACATCACCCCACTCCTCAAGAAGCTCCAGTGGTTGTCAATCCATCTCCACATCAAACAGAAACTCCCTACCGTTGGCTTTAAAGCAGCGTGGCTCAGTGGAAAGAGCCCGGGCTTTGGAGTCAGAGGTCATGGGTTCAAATCCCGGCTCCACCATTTGTCAGCTGTGTGACTTTGGGCAAGTCACTTCACTTCTCTGTGCCTTAGTTACCTCAACTGTAAAATGGGATTAAGACTGTGAGTCCCACGTGGAACAACTTGATCACCTTGTAACCTCCCCAGCGCTTAGAACAGTATTTTGCACATAGTAAGTGCTTAATAAATGCCATCATTATTATTATTATTTAAAGCACTCAATCGGCTCACCCACCTCCAGCCCTATCTTGTTGATTTCCTACTACAAGCCAGGCCACGGTTTCTCCTCTAGAACCAACCTGCTCACTGTACTCCGGTCTTGTCTATCTCACTGCCGACCTCTTTCCTTCAACCTCCTCCTCCCCACTGTCAAAGCCTTATTAAGGTGACATCTCTTTCAAGGGACCTTCCTTGATTACGCCCTCTTTCCCCTAACTCCCTCTCCCTTCTGCATCATCTGTGCAGTTGGATCCATATCCGTTAGAGAAGCAGCGTGGCTCAGTGGAAAGAGCACGGGCTTCAGAGTCGGAGGTCACGGGTTCTAATCCCAGCTCTGCCACTATCAGCTCTGTGACTTTGGGCAAGTCACTTTACTTCTCTGGGCCTCAGTTACCTCATCTGGAAAATGGGGATTAAGACTGCGAGCCTCGCGTGGGACAACCTGATTACCCTGTATCACCTCCAGCGCTTAGAACAGTGCTTAACACATAGTAAGCGTTTAAAAAATACCATCATTATTATAATTATTATTATATCCTTTCTGATCTCCCATCCTCCTGTCTCTCCCCACTTCAGTCTATACTTCATTCTGCTGCCCGGATCATCTTTCTACAGAAATGCTCCAGGTATGTCACTCCCCTCCTGAAAAATCTCCAGCAGTTGCCTATAAACCTTCGAATGAAGCAAAAACTCCTCACTCTTGGCTTCAAAGCTCTCCATCACCTCGCCCCCTCCTACCTCACCTCCCTTCTCTCCTTCTACTGCCCAGCCCGCACCCTCCGCTCCTCTGTCGCTAACCTCCTCACTGTGCCTCGTTCTCGCCTGTCCCGCTGTCGACCCCTAGCCCACATCCTACCTCTGGCCTGGAATGCCCTCCCTCCACACATCCGCCAAACTAGCTCTCTTCCCCACTTCAAAGCCCTACTGAGAGCTCACCTCTTCCAGGAGGCCTTCCCAGACTGAGCCCTCTTTCCTCTCCTCCTCCTCCCCTCCCCATTGCCCCCACCGCCCTACCCCCTTCCCCTCCCCACAGCATTTGTGGATATTTGTACATATTTATTACCCTATTAACGATGTGTATGTAGCTATAATTTTATTTATTCTGATGGTATTGACACTCGTCTACTTGTTTTGTTGTCTGTCTCCCCTTTCTAGACTGTGAGCCCGTTGTTGGGTAGGGACCGTCTCTATATGTTGCCAATTTGTACTTCCCAAGCACTTAGTACAGTGCTTGACACAGAGTAAGCACTCAATAAATATGATTGAATGAATATCCTTTGGGCATTTGGCATTTTCCCCACCCTCAGCCCCACAACACAGGTGTGTACAGCTGTAAATTATTCATTTATATTGTCTATCTTCCCCTCTAGACTGCAAGCTCACTGCAGTGAGGAAACGTGTCTACCAACTCTGTTGCAGGGTACTATCTCAAGCCCTTAGTTCAGCACTCTGAACGGTGTAACTGCTCAATAGCTACCACTGATTAATTGATTGCTTGATTAGTGTTACTGACATTATTTCCTTCCTTTTCCTTTGTGATAAAGTAAGCAATTTTACTGATGATTTGAGCTCCTTCTCATTGTTCTCTTAATCCTCTTACACTGGTCTTGGGGGTCATTTCACACAGAACCCCACCCCTTCACAGGAGGCTGGCAAGAAAACTGACTTGAGGGCACCTTAGGAAACAAACAGCACTCTATGAATTCTCTACCGATATCACTACTGTTATTTTCTTGCAGACAAGGCAACAGAACTAACAGTTCTTTAGAGAACCCTGGGGGGACATGACCTCTCACTGGACCGCCAGAGAGACCCAAGGCAGGACTTCAGTAGCGGAGGTGGGACAGTCAGTACAAGCAGGAAGAGATCATTTTTTTCTCCCAGAAAGCTGCCAATATTCCTGCCATGCATAACGATGATTTAATTAGCCTGGTAAAGAGGTCAGTTCTAACTCGGCATTCAGATGTTCAGACACATTTCATAGCTGCCAAAGTAGGCCGCTCATTAAATCTCCCATCATTCCATTTTCCCGTCCAACACTCTGATCGCTGACGGAGCCCATTGTCTGTCTGCCCTCGGGAAAGATGGTCAACGGGGGCAGGCAGAAGGTTGGGGGAGAGACAGATGGGCAACGCTCACGGCAAAAGGGCCTTTCCAGATGCAACGGTTGCCGTGCATAAACCCAGCGGGAGAAGCTCAGAGGACGGGGGCTGGACTCACCCACGAGTCTGATGACGTTCAGTGTGGTGTTTGTCAGAATGGGCGCGTTGGTTTTGCTGAGGCTATAGTCCGATCGCTTCCTGCTCCTCAAGGTTTCCCGCGAAACGCTGAAAAACACCGTCGTTGGCATGGAGACCGAGTGAGCAGCAGGGAAAACCAGGACGGCCAGTGGGTGGGGTGGATTCTCGTGGGTATTCAGCCTGGTTCGCCCCTGGGTCGAGAATTACTAGTTCCTAGCTCCCTTTGGCCGGGCACCATTCTGCCCCCGGAAGAGTCTCCACAAATGTACCTCCCTTCTGACTGAGAACATAAGAACCTGACAACATCAGACCATGAGGAAGGCCATTCCCGAGTCAGCTCCATGGGCCTTCCAGCCCAGGTCTCTGTCTCCCTCAGGGGGCTCATGTGGTGGGGCTACCCTCCTGGAAACCCACCTTCATGGACAGGGAGGCAACCATTATCCAACACCCTTCACCCTCCTCTCTTCATCACTGACTCTCCCCCAGTGACCCACTGTGGACCGTCCCACACCCCCGACTCTCCCTTCTCCATCCCTGACTCTCTCCGAGGAGGAGGTCAGTGTGGTGGCGGACAGGGAGGGAGTCTGATGGGCAGGGGCTGGGGCAGGCTAGTTTACCTCTTTACCGGGGGGTCTCCCGTCTGCTCGTCCACGTAGTCCCGCTTCAGCTCCTCAGGGACGTCGCTGTCGCTGTCGTACTCCTGGTAGGCACTTTTCTCCTGCTCGTCTGACTCATACTGAAACATTCATTCATTCGTTCATTCAGTCAATCAATCAATCAATCATATTTACTGAGCGCTTACTATGTGCAGAGCACTGTACTAAGCGCTTGGGAAGTACAAATTGGCAACACATAGAGACAGTCCCTACCCAACAGTGGGCTCACAGTCTAAAAGGGGGAGACAGAGAACAAAACCAAACATACTAACAAAATAAAATAAATATTGAGATCTTACTGTGTGCAGAGCACTGTACTACGCGCTTGAGAGAGTACAATACAACCAGAAACAGACCCATTCCCTGCCCACAACAAGCTTACAGTCTAGAGGACGAGAAGCAGTGGCATCAAAGGGCCACCACCCTTGGGCCGGGCAACCCTGGTGAGTCTCCACGTAGGCCGGCTTCTTCTCTCTCCTTCCCCAAAACGCACTTGAGTCCCCCAGGTCGCTGACCACTCCCCAGCCGTCCTGTCCCCAGGGGACCACTAAGTGCACGTATGCACATATGTACATATGTGTGGGGGGGGGGCATATAGGACTCGGGGGTCAGGCAGAGGAGGAAGCGAGGACTCAACCGTCTAGTGAGGGGCTGAGGGAAGATTTACCCCAGCAGCCTGGCCTGTCTCTGCTGGCATCTACTCATTTACTGGTTTTTGTTGCTCCCAACCGTGACACTCCTTGCTCTCTATGCTGCTCCTCTCTAAACGGGTGCATTTGGGGCAATCGGGGAGGGGGTCAATCAATCAATCAATCAATCAATCGTATTTATTGAGCGCTTACTATGTGCAGAGCACTGTACTAAGCGCTTGGGAAGTACAAATTGGCATCACATAGAGACAGTCCCTACCCAACAGTGGGCTCACAGTCTAAAAGGGGGAGACAGAGAACAGAACCAAACATACCAACAAAATAAAATAAGTAGGATAGAAATGTACAAGCAAAATAAATAAATAAATAAATAAATAAATAGAGTAATAAATATGTACAGCCATATATACATATATACAGGTGCTGTGGGGAAGGGAAGGAGGTAAGACGGGGGGATGGAGAGGGGGACGAGGGGGAGAGGAAAGAAGGGGCTCAGTCTGGGAAGGCCTCCTGGAGGAGGTGAGCTCTCAGCAGGGCCTTGGTCCACACTCATTCTCCTCAGGGCAGGGGCCAATGAACGAGGTGGGCCATTCGATGGCGATCGGAGCCGCGGATGACCAGTTTCCCACAGATAATCCCGCGCAAAGGAAGCCACGCAGCCTAGGGACTAGAGCACGGGTCTGGGAATCAGAAGGACATGGGATCTAATCCCGGCTCTGCCGCGTGTCTACTGGGGCAAGTCACTTAATTTCTCTGTGCCTCAGTTCCCTCATTTGGGGATGAAGACTGTGAGCCCCACGTGCGACAACCTCATCACCTTGTGTCCCCCCAGCGCTTAGAACAGTGCTTTGCACATAGTAAGCGCTTAATAAATGCCATCGTTATTATTATTATTATCTGTAAAATGGGGATGAAGACTGTGAGCCCCATGTGGGACAACCTCATCACCTTGTGTCCCCCCAGCGCTTAGAACAGTGCTTTGCACATAGTAAGCGCTTAATAAATGCCATCGTTATTATTATTATTATCTGTAAAATGGGGATGAAGACTGTGAGCCCCACATGGGACAACCTCATCACCCTGTGTCCCCCCAGCGCTTAGAACAGTGCTTTGCACATAGTAAGCGCTTAATAAATGCCATCATTATTATTATTATTATCTGTAAAATGGGGATGAAGACTGTGAGCCCCACTTGGGACACGGACTGTGTCCAACCTTATTAGAGAAGCAGCATGGCTTAGTGGAAAGAGCCCGGGCTTTGGAGTCAGAGGTCATGGGTTCAAACCTCGGCTCCGCCAATTGTCAGCTGTGTGACTTTGGGCACGTCATATAACTTTTCTGTGCCTCAGTTACCTCATCTGGAAAATGGGGATTAAGACTGTGAGCCCCCCGAGGGACAACCTGATTCACTCATTCATTCAACTGTATTTATTGAGCGCTTACTGTGTGCAGAGCGCTGTACTAAGCGCTTGGGAAGTACAAGTTGGCAACACATAGAGACGTTCAATCAATCAATCAATTGTATTTATTGAGCGCTTACCGTGTGCAGAGCACTGTACTAAGCGCTTGGGAAATACAAGTTGGCAACACATAGCAACAGTCCCTACCCAACAGTGGGCTCCTCACAGTCTAAAAGGGGGAGACAGAGAACAAAACCAAACATACCAACAAAATAAATAGAATAGATATGTACAAGTAAAATGAATAGAGTAATAAATATGTGCAAACATATATACATAACCTGATCACCTTGTAGCCTCCACAGCGCTTAGAACAGTGCTTTGCACAGAGTAAGCACTTAATAAATGCCATCATCATCGTCGTCATCATCATTAGCTTCTATCTACCCCAGCGCTTAGGATGGTGGCTGGCACGTAGTAAGCACTTAACAAATACCATTTTAAAAAAAACTAGGGGGGTGAGAACTACAGCAGGCCACCCAAGGGTTCAATGGGGCCGCAATTCTGGAGTCTTTGCTGCCCAGATGCCAGGAGGAGCGCGTGGTGAGAGCAAGCCCTGCGGCCGGTAAGGTTGACCGCTCTGAAGAGCCTGCCCGGGGTCAGTTCACTACCCAACCCGAACGAGAATGCTCCCCTCCCACGGCCACAGCCGAGGGACCAGAGATCGTGGAGCTGAAAGGGGCCTCGAGCCCACTCGGTCCAGTCCCCGGCCTCCACACAGGAGAAACACCCCATCACCCCGGACAGACAGGGATCCTAAACGGTGAGCTCTCCAGGGCCAGAGATGCTAACTTTCCTCAAGGGGAATATTTAGGAAGTTCTTCCTTGGCTCCCCCTGAAATCTCTCCCGCTTCAGAGGAACCCGCCCTCAGTCCCTCCGCCTGGGGCCTGAGGGTGGTCACAGGCAGACGGATCCCAGGGCTGAGCCTGGATGCACTCAACTGGAAAAGCAGGCCTTCCCAGGGATCCTGCCCCATTCATTCATTCAATCAATTGTATTTATTGAGCGCTTACTGTGTGCAGAGCACTGGACTAAGCGCTTGGGAAGTACAAGTTGGCAACATATAGAGACGGTCCCTACCCAACAGCGGGCTCACAGTCTGGAAGGGGGAGACAGACAACAAAACAAAACATATTAACAAAATAACCAGTATGACCTTAGTCCCCCGCTCCAGATCTGCTCTCCCTGAGTCACAAAGAAACTGCACAGACCCGTCCGGGTCAACCCACTCCTGGGCCATGAAGACAACACACTGCTGATGGAAATTTCCCCTGCCCATCACCCGGACAATGAAAAATCATGCTCTTTCTTTGAAGCCTTCAACTCCAACTGACAATAACAATAATCACAATTAGAATTAATGTGCTATTTATTCAGCTAGCCCGCAGAGCCAGGAAAAGGTCCTGATGCCTTCGATCCGTGCAATGGTTCAGATTTTAAAATGAGAGGCAGTGGGATCTATTGGACAGAGCACTGGGAGTCTGAAGATCTGGGTTCTACTCTTGGCTCTGCCCCTGATCTGCCAGGAGACCTTGGTCAAGTCACTGAACCTCTCTGGGCCTCAGTAACTTCATCTGTAAAATGGGGAGCCTATCCCTGTCCCCCATTCCAGACTGTGAGCCCCGTGTTGGCCAGGGAGTGTGTCAGATCTGATGATCTTGCCTCAACCCTAGGCTAAGGGTACGGTAAGCGCGGAATAAAAGCCGCGGTAATGATTATTATGATTCTTATGGTGACTTGAGAGCTCTCCTACAGTGAGGATCAGTGGCTCTCAAGAAACACTCATGGGGGAAAATCCCTCCCTGGTGACCGAACAGATTGACCAAAACTGGGGAAATGCAGCCTGAACTCCATTGCCAAGGTGACTGAAATAAGCTGAATCAATCAATCAATCAATCGTATTTATTGAGCGCTTACTGTGTGCAGAGCATTGTACTAAGCGCTTGGGAAGTACAAGTTGGCAACATATAGAGACAGTCCCTACCCAACTGTGGGCTCACAGTCTAAAAGGGGGAGACAGAGAACAAAACCAAACATACTAACAAAATAAAATAAATAGAATAGATATGTACAAGTAAAATAAATAGAGTAATAAATATGTACAAACATATTTGTATTGTACTCTCCCAAGTGTTTAGTAGAGTGCTTTGCCCACAGTAAGCACTCAATAAATGACTGAATGAATGAATGAATTCTCCTTCCCCCTTAGACTGTGAACCCCATTCAGGGACTATGTCTGATCTGATTATCTTGTTCCCATGTAGAATGTTTTTCTACAGAAACATTCAGGACATGTCACTCCCCTCCTCAAAAATCTCCAGTGGTTGCCCGTCCACCTCCATAGCGAACAAAGACTCCTCACCATTGGCTTTAAAACAGTCCGTTACTTTGCCCCTGAATCAAGTCTTCATTTCTAGGACTGGGAGGCCCATGTGTGCAGGGGCCATGTCTGACCCAAGTCTCCCCAGGCGCTTAGTACAGAGCCTCTTGTATCTCCCCGGGCACTTATCACTCCTGTGGGCAGGGTACGTATCTACCAACTCTGCTATATGGTACTCTCCCAAGCACTAAGTACAGTGTTCTGCACACAGTAAGTGCTCAATAAATACCACTGGTTGACTGATTGAATACAGTCCTTGGCATATAGTAAGTGCTTGACAAAACACCACAAATACTACCCTGGGTGTAGGCGGTGAGACTCAAAAGGTGAACTAGAACTTCTCAGCCCGAAATGAACCCTAGAGAGCAAGGTCTGCAGGCTGACCGGTCTAAAAAGTGCCAGCGATGCACATGACCGACTGCCCGCCATTGACCCATCCTTCACTGGTGTCCACTGGGTGCCCGCTGAAGGCCAGGAACTGAGCACTGGGAAGAGTCCCAACAATCAGTCACTAAGAGAAGTGGCTTGGCCTAGTGGACAGTGCAGGAGCCTGGGAGTCAGAAGGACCTGGGTTCTAATCCTGGCTCTGCCCCTTGACTGCTGTGTGACCTTGGGTAAGTCACTTCACTTCTCTGGGTCTCAGTTACCACATCTCTGAAATGGGGTTTAAGACTGTGAGCCCCATGCAGACAACCTGATTAGCTTGTATCCAATACTCCAGGGCTTAGTACAGTGCCTGGCACAGAGTAAGCACTTAAATACCACAATCATTATTATCATTACTATTATTATTATTAATAATCACATCTATCGAATGCCTCACATTTATTATTCTATTTGTTTTGTTAATGATGTGCATCTAGCTTTATTTCTATTTATTGTGATGATGACACCTGTCCACATGTTTTGTTTTACTGTCTGTCTCCCCCTTCTAGACTGTGAGCCCGCTGTTGGGTGACGACCGTCTCTATATGGTGCCAACTTGTACTTCCCAAGCACTTAGTACAGTGCTCTGCACACAGTAAGTGCTCAATAAATATGATTGAATGAATGAATGAATGAAACAGAGAGCATGACTCCTGCCCTCAAGGGGCTTCTGATCAAACGGTGACTGCCCCGCCCCCCCAAACACCAGTCACTCTACAGAGAGTCCCGAGCTCCTTTCCTCTTCTCCCTCTCCCTGACTGGCTGCCTTCATTCACACCGCTCCCAGACCCACAACACTTATGTACATACCCGGAATTTATTTATTTATATTAATGTCTGTCACTCCGTCTAGACCGTGAGCTCGTTGTGGGCAGAGAATAAGACTCTTTCCAGTGCTCTGCACACAGTAGTGCTCAATAAATACAGTCGAATGAATGAATGAATGAAAGGGTTCTGGGCTCAGAAGCAAGGGGCTGACTTCACTTCCAAAAAAAAGAATGGAAAATTAGGCACTGAGTCTTGTGAGCCTTGGGCCCCTTCCTTTCCCACCAGGATTAGGACTCCCTGCCCACGCCTTGTTAGGGGGAAGTGCCTAGAACCCCACTCTCTCCCGGAAACTCAGAAGAAAGGGCATCCACCTTGACCCCAGAGCCGTGCAGGAGGCCTGCCGGCCAGCCGCAACTGATCCACTGCACAATGTGCCCATCGAGGGCCGGTTCCACACGCCCGCCTGGTCGAACCCGATGCTAGAAACATTACGAAACAAGCACCTACCCCATTGGAAGCCAAAACATCTTCTGTCTCTTCGTCCTTGTTGTTGGCCTGGATTTCAAACGGGTTCCCTCCGGCCCCGAACAAGGTCCCTGGCGTGCGGAGCGGAGCGGCCGGCTGCCGACTCGGGGAGACCGACGGGGACCGGGGCTGCTCCAGGAACTTAAATTCCTGTGGATCCACGCAGACAGACAGACGGACGGATGGTCAGACAGAAGCTCCTGAGCCCTCAGGATGTGGCTCGATCGCTGACCCGGCCTTAATGGGCTTTCACAGCCCAAGGTGGGGCCGGAACTGGGACAAGCGTTCCCGAACACCAAGGAGTCCAAAAAGGAGGGAGCTGATCCTGGGTTTCTGGGGATCCCAGAACCACGGTGCCAGAGGATCGTGCTCCTCGGGAGCAGGGCTGGAGGCTACCTGCAGTCAAGCCCCTTCCCTGAGAGCAGGAAGAAACTTCCCGGAGACAGTGTGGGTGGTAGCAGAGCCTCGACTGCCCACGCCTCCATGCCGCTGCTCCAGCCCAGGCTCGTCAGACTGGCATTCCTTCCCACCGCTTGCACCCTCGGAAGGAACGCGCCCACCCTCCCCGAGGGACCGTGCCCCATAGCCGGACACCAAACCCCCATGACTTTAGCCACGTGGATCCACACCTATTTATCTGAGCAGTCTCCTATTTGGCTTAAAGCACAACAACATGACAGAGTGAACGTTTCACACAGTCAGCTGAGGATACAAGTTTAACATATATACGACTTTCACTATAAAATCACCATGTTTAAAGAAAACCATCTTTCCAGGCAGAATGATACTAAATTCACCCAATTTCACAGAGTGAAAAATCTGCAGATGCAGGTGCCAGTGTGTTTCAATTTCAACTAATTTAATTTTCTCAAATTCACTGCCATGAAGTTCCGAGAAAAGTACATTAACCGTTCCTTTCACTTGGGAGTCTGGAACTCCCTGTCTGGCTCTGAAATGTCACCCCGCTAATTCCTTCTGATTTCCACTCCCCGCATCTGCTGAGTTTGTGCCGTCGATGTCGGCGCTGAGTGGGTGGGGACCAGGCCACAGACAGTTGTTCGCTAAGCTGCTGCTGAAATCAGACGGGCCAGAGCGACTGCCTCAGAGCCTCTCTTCCAAAGAGGCGATAACTCTGACGGGAACGCTCCTAAATGGGATGCTGATTCCCGGCGGTCAGTTGGCCACTTTGAGACGGCCAGGTTGGCCTCCTCGATAAATGTCGGAGGTCCTGATGGCAGCCCGTTCCAGATTACGCCAGGGGCCGGCGGCGATTACCAGTCCTCGCTCCGTGACTGGGTGCCAAGGTCCAGAACAAACGGTAAACCGGCTTCCCCGTTCCCCAGGATTATTTCCCGGGGCCACGGGTCCCCGGATGTCCCTCTCGGCAGTAGCCGGAGCAAGGTTGGAGAATTGGAGCCGCACGGAAACGGTTGGGTGGGCGGGGGCTCAGCGGAGGATTGTGCGAAGGCAGGGCAGAGGGAAACGCAGAGGCCTTGGGGCATCATGGTCACCTCGCTGCAGGGTTGAACCGCACTATGACAGGCACTGATTTTCCCATTCCATGTGGCTGGAGGCGGCAGGAAACGCAGGCAGAAACAACCGGTGACGGGGGGCAACGCGAGCCGACCCCGGGAAGCACTTACGTGGAGCTGCAAGATGCTGAAGCTGGACTTGACAGGGCACAGCTCCCAGGCCTCGTTCACCAGGAACATCCTCAACTCGTCCAGTCGGGTTCTGCGGGGCAAACGTCAGTCACCAGACGGATCGGCTGCGACCCTCGGGGCTCGCCTCGGCTGCATTCATTCATTCAATCGTATTTACAAGGCACGGGGTCAGGAGCACACAGGGTACGGGCCGGTGGGGAGGAACAGTGAATTCCATTTTCAAAATGATCCACACTCTCTTAGCTACAGGTCAGGAGGGCAGGACTAGCTGGAATACGCGACCGGAGCTTTCCAGACTGATCCAGGAATCAATCGATAAAGGAAGCGTAGCCGAGGGGAAAGAGCATGGGCCTTGGAATCACGGGATCTGGGCTCTAATCCGGACTTGACCATTCATTCATTCATTCAATCGTATTTATTGAGTGCTTACTGTGTGCAGAGCACTGTACTAAGCGCTTGGGAAGTACAAGTACAAGGGAAGTACACACATGCCTGCTGTGTGACTCTGGGCAGGCCACAAGTTCTCTAGACCTCTGTTCCCTCATGTGTGAAACAGGTATTTTCCTATCCTCTAGACTGTGAGCTCGTTGCGGGCAGGCAATATGTCAGTTTGTTGTTGTAGTCAATCAATCAATCGTATTTATTGAGCGCTTACTGTGTGCAGAGCACTGTACTAAGCGCTTGGGAAGTACAAGTTGGCAACATATAGAGACGGTCCCTACCCAACAGTGGGCTCACAGTCTAAAAGGGGGAGACAGAGAACAAAACCAAACATACTAACAAAATAAAATAAATAGAATAGATATGTACAAGTAAAATAGAGTAATAAATATGTACAAACATATCTGTATTGTACTCTCCCAAGTGTTTAGTAGAGTGCTTTGCCCACAGTAAGCACTCAATAAATGACTGAATGAATTAATGAATTCTCCTTCCCCCTTAGACTGTGAACCCCATTCAGGGACTATGTCTGATCTGATTATCTTGTTCCCATGTAGAATGTTTTTCTACAGAAACATTCAGGACATGTCACTCCCCTCCTCAAAAATCTCCAGTGGTTGTCCGTCCACCTCCATAACGAACAAAAACTCCTCACCACTGGCTTTAAAATAGTCCGTTACTTTGCCCCCTTCTACTTCACCTCGCTTCTCTCCTTCTGCAACCCAGCCCACACACTTCGCTGCTCTAGTGCTACCCTTCTCACTGTGCCCCCATCTCACCTGTCTCACCACCGACCCCTGGCACATGTCCTGCCTCTGGCTTTGGACGTCCTCCCTCTTCAAATCCACCAGAAAATTACTCTCTCCCGCTTTCAAAGCCTTACTGAGGCCCATCTCCTCCAAGAGGCCTTCCCAGACTAAGCCCCACTTTTCCTCATCTCCCACTCCCTTCTGCATCGCCCTGACTTGCTCCCTTTGCTCTCTACCCACCCACCAGCCCCACATCATTTACGTGTACATCTGTAATTTTATTCCCCCTTCTTACCTCCTTCCCTTCTCCACAGCACCTATATATATGTATATATGTTTGTACATATTTATTACTCTATTTATTTATTTATTTTACTTGTACATATCTATTCTATTTATTTTATTTTGTTAGTATGTTTGGTTTTGTTCTCTGTCTTCCCCTTTTAGACTGTGAGCCCACTGTTGGGTAGGGACTGTCTCTATATGTTGCCAATTTGTACTTCCCAAGCGCTTAGTACAGTGCTCTGCACATAGTAAGCGCTCAATAAATACGATTGATGATGATGATGATTGCTGTCTGTCTCCGCCCCTCTAGACTGTGAGCTCCTTGTGGGCAGGGAATGTTACTGTTTATTGTTATATTGGAATTTTCCAAGCGCTTAGTATAAAGCTCTGCACACAGTAAGCGCTTAATAGCACTGAATAAATGAACATCTGACAAACATCAACTTGTACTTCCCAAGCGCTTAGTACAGTGCTCTGCACACAGTAAGCGCTCAATAAATACGATTGATTGATTGAAACATTTTTTGATATAGATATTATTATAGGTTGGGCTTTCCACTGTCCAAAAGAGAGAGAGAAAGCATGAGACCGTGTGTATGTGTGACTGTGAACACAAATGTGGATCCTATGTTGACCTTTACAATCGATCAATCATTCACTGGCATTTACCGGGCGCCTACTGTGTGCAGAGCACTGGACTAAGTGCTTGGGAATGTACAATATAACAGAGTTGGTAGACAAGTTCCCTACCCACAAACCTGCAGTCTAGAAAGGGGAGACACACATTAATATAAATTACAGATGTCAGTGTTATTAGAGTGTACTCTCCCAAGGGCACAGCAAGCACGCAGTAAGTACAACTGATTGATTAACTGATTGTGGGACTCAAGGTGGGGTGAATATCAAGTACTTACAGGGTACAGATCAATCAATGGTATCTGTTGAGCACCTACTGTGTGCAGAGAACATATATCAGAGTTAACAGATGTCACCGCTGACCCACTCGGGTGTAGCAGGACTGTCAGTCGATCGTATTTACTGAGTACTTACGGTGTGCAGAACACTGTACTAAGTGCTGTGTACTAAGTCTACAGTTTGTAGAATGGTAGGACCAACTGACTGGCTTGATTGACAGCAGGTGCCCAGATACTGCTGTCTACACACAGTAAGACCCATGATCTGACCGCAAATCATCATCATCATCAATCGTATTTATTGAGCGCTTACTATGTGCAGAGCACTGTACTAAGCGCTTGGGAAATACAAATTGGCAACACATAGAGACAGTCCCTACCGAACAGTGGGCTCACAGTATAAAAGGGATATGTACAAGTAAAATAAATAAATAAATAAATAAATAAATAGAGTAACAAATATGTACAAACATATATACATATATACAGGTAAACATATATACATATATACAGGTATACATATATACAGGTAGACATGGATGTGGGGCAAATCAATCAATCAAGTGTATTTATTGAGTGTTTGTTGTGTGCAGATGACTGTACTAAGCCCTTGGGAGCGTAATATATAACAGAGGTGGTAGATGTGTTCCCTGCCCACAATGAGCTTACAGTTTAGAGGGGGAGACAGACAATAATATAAATTAATACATTCTGGATATGGACATAAGTGCTGTGCAGGTGGGAGGGGGAAGAACACCAGGAGCAAGTCGGTGAGACACAGAAGGGAGTGGGAGAAGAGAAAATGAGGGCTTCTTGGAGGAGATGTGCCTTCCATAAGGCTTAGAAGGTGGGGAGAGTAGTTGTCTGTCTGATAGGAAGAGGGAGAGAGCTCCAGGCCAAAAGCGAGACGTGGGCGAGGGGTCAGCAGCAAGTTGGACAAGATGGAGGTACAGAGAGTAAGTTGGCACCAGAGGAGCGAAGCGTGCAGGCTGGGCTGCAGCAGGAAAGCAGCCAGGTGACGTAGGAGAGGGCAAGGTGATTGACTGCTTTAAAGCCCACTGTTGGGTAGGGACTGTCTCTATATGTTACCAACTTGTACTTCCCAAGCGCTTAGTACAGTGCTCTGCACACAGTAAGCGCTCAATCATCAATCGTATTTGATTGATAAGGGGTTTCTGTTTGAAGGCACGAGGGCATTCTTAGCACCGTGCAGAGCTCTGCACCCAACAGGCACCCAGGACATTCTCTGCACATAGCAGGAGCCCAGGACACGGTGCCCAAGGGAGCCCTGGAAGGTGCCACTTCCAGGAGCTGAAAATTCCTAGACATTGGAAAGAAGGAGAAACATGGCCTAATAGAAGGGGCACAGGCCTGCGAGTTAGGAGACCTGGGTTTTGTTTTTGCTTTTTTAGAGGATATTCGTTAAGCGCTTACTATGTGACAAACACTGTCCTAAGCGCTGGGGTAGACACAGGTTAATTCGGTTGGACACAGTCCCCGGCCCACATGGGGCTTACAGTCCAAGCAGGCCATCCCCTGACCTGAAGCCAGGTACTAATCCTGGCTTTGTCAAATACTTGCCATGTGACCTTGGGAAAGTCAGTTAAGTGTTCTGTACCTTAGTTTCCTTATCTGTAAAGTGGGGTTTCAATGCCTGTTCTCCCTCCTACTTGGGCTGTGAGTCCCCATGTGGCCACCCTGATTAACTTGTATCTACTCCAGCCCTCAGAACAATGCTTGACACATAGCCAGAGTTTACCAAAGACAAAAATAACCACAATAATAATAATGATTTGTCTCGCCCTTTCTTTCTTTATGGTATTTGTTTAGTGCTAACTACGTGCCGGGTGTTGTATTTAAGAATTGAGGTAGATGTAACCTAATCAGGTTGGACACAGTCTACGTCCCACATGAGCTCACAGTCTTAATCTCCATTTTACAGATGAGGTAATGAGGCACAGAGAAGTGATCTGACCAAGGTCACACAGCAAGACAGGTGGGAGAGATAGGATTAGAACTCGGGTTTTCTGATTCCCAGACCCTTCCTCTGTCCTCCAGCTATGCTGCTTCCCATTTCCCCAAAGCACTCTGATATCACTGGAAGGGAGAGGGAGGCATGTACTGTTAGCCCCTTTTTTCAGATGAGGAAACTGAGGCCCAAGTTCACCCAGCAGGCCAGGGCCAGAGCTGGGACTCGACTCGGAGCCTCCCGGCTGCCCCCAGACCCACGCTCTCTGCCTTGGGACTCACTTCCTCCTGGGCCTCAATTTTGGCAGGAGATGAACTGTTCGCTCACTCTTTGGTCATCACCATCATCATCAATCGTATTTATTGAGCGCTTACTATGTGCAGAGCACTGCACTAAGTGCTTGGGAAGTACAAATTGGCAACATATAGAGACAGTCCCTCCCCAACAGCGGGCTCACAGTCTAAAAGGGAGGGAGAAAAGAACGGGGAGCACGGAAGCGAGCGAGAGCCAAGAGCCACAACCTCTCCTTCCCGCCACCCAGATCAACTCATTGAGGACCGGTGCCGGGACACCTCACCTGTGGTAATTCTTGAAGTAGTTGATGCTCTGCTTCCGGATGGATTCCTGCAAAACCTCCGACTTGCTTCCGCAGAAGTCCTCCCCAACTTGCATCAGCCTGTATGGATGCAGGTAGTTTGGGTCCCACTGGGCATTCATCTCAACCGTGAATTTCAGGGGACGAAGCCCAGGCCTCCCCCCTCAGCCGGCCCTGGGTGCGTAGAAAAGAGGCCAGTGCAGGCCCCATCCTGGGCTCGGTCGGGGCTGGGGGACATCCTCTCGAGGGGTGTAGGGTGGGACGGACCCCAGGCTAAGATGAAGAAACCCCCAAGAGAGTCTCAAAGCTCTGGCTGCCCGGGCGAGAGTCCCCGCTGAGAGGCAAGTTGAGTCCAGCAGATGAAGTTTTAGGCTTTCAGTGGTCCCGGACCCCAGCACATATCCCTCGGTATGGAAAACTTGTGCTGCAAGAGTTGCCCTGGGGCCAAAGGCAAGCATGTGCGCCTCACCGTCCCCGCCAGCACTGGTCTCCCGGACAGACGGGCGTTGTGGGAGGGCATTCAACTGTTCCTCGACTGTGCCCTTATTATGCCCTCCCTGGCTGCACGGCCACAGAAAGGGCCCTCACATCAGGGAAAGACTGAATCAGTACTGCCAGCTTTGGGGCTCGGATGGCCTTGCGGGTGACGGGGAGACTGGGCACCCCAATTCTTCGCTTGGGATGTTGGCTGCTGTCGGTGATGGTCTCACCTGCCACGATCCCGGGACATCCACTCCCTTCTGGAGCTTGGCCCGGCCTGAAGCCTTCTGGAAGGGAGCATTTCCCGCATCCTTCGGGAGTCTACGGCATCGCCGCTCCCAGTCCTGGGTACAGACCGGACCGACAGCCCTCCGCGGGGGAACCATGGCCACAATTTTTCCCAGAAACGGGACTTGCTGGTGTAGGAAACTCAGTCTCCGCCCCACCTCTCTGCTCTTTGGGCTACATGGCCCCAATCCCATTACCCTTCATCGGAGATCCAATTTACAACCCCTTAATCTGATTCCCTGCTCTCCTCTAGACTCCTGCTTGAGCGGTGGCGCCTGAAAGCGGATCCAGTCCCCGAACGAAGGGGTGGAGGACTGCAAGCGGGCACACATGCAAAGACGCCCGTGTGAATGCACGCGTGCACACACACATACGTGCACACAGAGCCAGGCTCCCCTCAGTTTCCCTCATTACTCAGGTTCCATCCAGACCGACTCTCCAACTCGCTCCATGTCATGAGACCCCGCTGAGGTGACACAGCTGGCTCCCAGCATGTGACCCATTTCCTCCCGGACGCCCCGCTCCCCTCCGGCCGAAGCGGGCAGCCCTGAGTCCCCAGGCCACACCCGGCCGCGCTAACCTGCTGACGATGTCCAGCACGAAGATGAAGTCGTCGTACTTGAACATGGACATGTCCGTCCCGAGCAGGTAGGTCTTCACTTTCAGCTGCACGTCCTGGAAAGCACGGACATTCAAAAGGAACGCTGGGCCCGAGGACAGCGTCTGGGCCCCTGGAAGCCAGGTCAGTCAGAGACCCGGTTTTGGAAGGACACCAGAGATCCCTGGTCAAGTCTGAGTGGCTGGGGGAGAGTTGTGGGTGGCGGGTGGCAGGGTCAAATACAGGGGACCGCTGTTCCAGTTTGGGGCACCACCAGGTGCTAAACGGGGGTCACGGGTCAGCTCCCCGGCCCACTCTGAAAAGCTCCTAGTTCTCACGGTGGGCAGCTGAGGTAGCTCTGGGCTCCAGCTCCCTGCCACGCCCCACGCTCTGGCCAACGGCGCCATTTCCCGTACTGGACCCGCAGACCCACCTGCCAGATACGCGTGAGGCCGTGTTCCAGTTTCTTCTTCACGTAGCCGCGGTCAAAGCTGGTCTCTTCGCCTCCTGCCACGTGACTACCTTCTGAACCTGGACGGGAGAGGTGCCGGGGCTGAACAACTACTTCGGACCTCTACCGCGGCCCGGTCCTGCCACCTCCCGGCTCCCGGACCGCTCGGTTCTGGAGAGTGGGGATGGATCGCCCGCTCCTCCCACCTGACCAGATATGCATGATCCCGGGCTCTGGCAGGAGGGCGCCGTCAGCAGGCTGGATCCCCAGGTACCCAAGCCCAGCATTCATTCATTCATTTATTCATTCATTCACATTTATCGAGCACTTGTTGTGTGCAAAGCACTGTACTAAGCACTTGGGAGAGTACACTATTACAACAAACACATTCCCTGCCCTCAGTGAGCTCACAGTCACAAGCCTGGGGCTCCCAGACTAAGACCCCTTTTTCCTCTCCTCCTCCCCATCCCCCCCCACCCTACCTCCTTCCCCTCCCCACAGCACATGTATATATGTTTCTACAGAGTTATTACTCTGTTTACTTGTACATATTTACTATTCTATTGATTTTGTTAATGAGGTGCATCTAGCTTTATTTCTATTTATTCTGACGACTTGACACTTGTCCACGTGTTTTGTTTTGTTGTCTGTCTCCCCCTTCTAGACTGTAAGCCCGTTGGCGGGTAGGGACCGTCTCTATATGTTGCTAACTTGTACTTCCCAAGCGCTTAGTACGGTGCTCTACACACAGTAAGTGCTCAATAAATACGACTGAATGAATGAATGAATGAAGTTGAAGAGAAGCTGGCTTGGCTCTAACATCAGGCGGCAGGGGCAGACGAACCACCACGGAGCTGTTGCCATTCGACTATTAGCTCCTGGAAGGCAGACACCGGATCTTCTATCAATCAATCAATCAATCGTATTTATTGAGCGCTTACTATGTGCAGAGCACTGTACTAAGTGCTTGGGAAGTACAAATTGGCAACACATAGAGAGAGTCCCTACCCAACAGTGGGCTCACAGTCTAAAAGGTGGGCTCACAGTCTAAAAGTCTAGCTCTGTTGTTTCCCCCGAGTGCTCAGTACAGTGCTCAGCACACGGCAGTTGCTCAATACAGTGATCGCCACACAGCAGGTGCTCAGTTAGTGCCACAGTGACTGAGTGACTGGGGCCGTGATGGAAGCCACTGGAGGAATGTCAAAACGGACATGTCATATAGCAGAAACGGGATAGAAATTTGTTTCACCCAAAATGCCGCTCGGCTTTCCCTGCCCGTGTGACTCCGGGGCCAAACCCCAAGAAACCCATCCCATTTTCCACTCCACAGGGATCTCGCATGAAGCCAATGGGGCCTCTTTCCAAGCCCTGCTGGAACCCCAGCTCCCCCCCGCCACCCGCCCACCCCGTAGCCCGAGCCTGCTGGGTCAGCCAGAATGGCGGGGGGGGGGGGGGGGGGGGGGAACGCGAACTGAGCCTCTGCCCACCGCTGGCTGCGCCGGCCTCCTCCTCCTCCTCCTCCTCCTCCTCCTCGTGGCGGCGTTGGTTTTCGTGCCACTCCATGGTCCTGTAATAGCTGAGCATCACTTCCCAGAGTGCTTTGCAGAGGTCAGTGAGGCAGGGAATGTAGCTGTCGGGCGTGACGTGCTGCAGAGGGAGAGAACCGTTGCCTGGCCTGGGAACTTGGCCTTCCCTCTGGCCTCGGGAAAATGGCAATTTCTAAATCCACCCACCCACCATACCCGTGCCCCCGTGAACCCAGACCAGGCCACGGACACGGCTCCGCTGGCCGACGGCTCCTTCCCTGCCCTCCTCTGGCCCTTGGCTGCAGCCGACCCCACCTGAACCTCTTCCCTCGGCCATCCACCACCCCTCCCCTGCTTTGACCTCTCCCCCCCGCCAAACACCCCCTTGAACTCGGTCACACCCGGAGAAGCAGCATGGCCTAGTGGATAGAGTCCAGACCTGGGAGCTGGAAGGACCTTTCCTGTCATTTGTCTGCTGTGTGACCTTGGCCAAGCCACTTCACTTCTCTGTGCCTCGGTTACCTCATCTGTAAGATGGGGGTCAAGGCTGTGAGCCCCATTTGGAACAAGGACTCTGTCCAACCCAATTACCTTGTATCTACCCCAGCACTTCAAACAGTGTCTATCACGGATAAAACACTTAATACCATTATTGTTGTTAATACTATTGCCCTTCCCTACCCCACTTTTCCCAGGACCACCAATCCCCTCCCATCCCTTGCCCGATCCTTAAGGAAGTGTGTTCCAGTGCTCACCAGCCCAGCCAACCCTCCTCCTGCTCCCCGGCAGAAAATAATGAAATTGCTCTGAGGAAAAGCCCGCCGAGTTTCAACCTTCATTTCTAATGACTCCTGCTCAACTGAGTCCGGAAAGGTTTCGGTTGCCCTGTCCCCGGGCACGGAAGCCCCCTGCGTGGCTCAGTGGAAACAGCCCGGGCTTTGGAGTCAGAGGGCATGGGTTCAAATCCCAGCCCCGCCAATTGTCAGCTGTGTGACTTTGGGCAAGTCACTTCATTTCTCTAGGCCTCAGTTACCTCATCTGCAAAATGGGGATGAAGACTGTGAGCCCCCCAGTGGGACAACCTGATCACCTTGTAACCTCCCCAGTGCTTGGAACAGTGTTTTGCACATAGTAAGCACTTAATAAATGATATCATTATTATTATTATTATTATCACCTCACTGGGGGTCTTTGGGGCCCACACCCAAATGCGCAGATTGCTCAGCCTCGACACCACTACCCAAAATGGTGGCACCGAGGAGAAAATAATAATAATAATAATAATGATGATGGCATTTATTAAGTGCTTGCTACGTGCAAAGCACTGTTCTAAGCACTGGGGAGGTTACAAGGTGATCAGGTTGTCCCACGGGGGGCTCACAGTCTTAATCCCCATTTTACAGATGAGGTAACTGAGGCCCAGAGAAGTTAAATGACTTGCCCAAAGTCACACAGCTGACAGTTGGCGGAGCGGGGATTTGACCCCATGCCCTCTGACTCCACAGCCTGCGGTCTTTTCCACTGAGCCACACTGCTTGGGAGCTGCCAATCGGCGGTCTCAAGCCCACCGCAAACCTCCCTCCGCTCTCGGTTCTAACCGCTCAGCTCCAAGACCACCACTTTCCGCTGAGTGACGGGGACCGAGGGCACCCCGGGGTCAGCTCGTGAGCCAGAGGCTGGATCCGGGAACTTGTCCAGGATCTTTCCTGAAACCGTGCCACTGTCCCACATCAGCCCTGCTACCGCCACCCTGGCCCCCTGGGTGAGGTTGCCAATTTGTACTTCCCAAGCGCTTAGTACAGTGCTCTGCACATAGTAAGCGCTCAACAAATACGATTGATGATGATGATGATGATGAGGTTGGACCCAGGGAAGCAGCACGGTCCAGTAGCAAGAGCCTGGGCCTGGGATTCAGAGGACCTAGGTTTTAATCCCAGCTCTGCCAAATGTCTGCAGTGTGACCTGGGGCAAGCCGCTTCACTTCTCTGGGCCTCAGTTACCTCATCTGCAAAATGGGGATTAAGACTGTGAGCCCCATGTGGAACAGGGATTGTGTCCGACGTGATTACCTTGAATCTACCCCAGTGCTTAGAGCAGTGCTCGGCATGCAGTAAGTGTTCAACAAACAGCATAATTACTATCAATCAATCAATCAATCGTATTTATTGAGCGCTTACTATGTGCAGAGCACTGTACTAAGCGCTTGGGAAGTACAAATTGGCAACATATAGAGACAGTCCCTACCCAACAGTGGGCTCACGGTCTAAAAGGGGCTACTTTTACTACTACTGTCATTGTTGGAAGCAGACGACCAGAGGGCCGTGGGCGAGCTCGCCTTGGCCGAGTAGCGCCCTGTCCGGCTCCCCGGCGGGGGATTCCTCAGTCAGGACATTCCAAGGAGCACTGGTGCCCCACGGGATCAGCTGGGGGATGGGGGGCAGCGGAGAGGTCCGCTCCAGCTGAGGACACCATGCCGCCTCAGGAGTCAGCATGACTCTTCGGGCAGGCGGAACCACCGCCTCTAAAACCTGGGGTCAGGGGGCCCAGTGGTCCGGCGCCCTGTGGGCACAACCCCCACCAAGAGTCACTGCCACATGCTGACATGCTTGGACTCACTGGAACCTCCCGGGAATGCACAGGGAGACTCACAACGGACAGCACAACTGCTAACAGGAAGCCACAAGACAAAGCCAAAGGGAAAGGGAACTGGTCCACGCGGATCAGCCCAATTTGGCCCAGTTCGGCCTAGCAGATAGGAGGTGCCCATGCACCCCGGAGCAATTAGGGAGTTTTCTGATCTCCAGGACCGGGCTGGGACGTGGGATCGATCAGTCAATCAGTTGGATTTATTGAGCACTGACTGTGTACAGAGCACTAAGCTCATTATGGGCAGGGAATGTGTCTATTTGTCATACTGTACTCTCCCAAGCTCTTAATACTTAATACTCCCAAGCTCCCTTCAAAGCCCTACTGAGAGCTCACCTCCTCCAGGAGGCCTTCCCAGACTGAGCCCCCTCCTTCCTCTCCCCCTCCCCATCCCCCCCCCGCTGTACCTCCTTCCCCTCCCCACCGCACCTGTATATATGTATACATGTTTGTACGTATTTATTACTCTATTTTATTTGTACATATTTATTCTATTTATTTTATTTTGTTAATATGTTTTGTTTTGTTCTCTGTCTCCCCCTTCTAGACTGTGAGCCCGCTGTTGGGTAGGGACCGTCTCTAGATGTTGCCAACTTGGACTTCACGTGGGGCAACCTGATCACTCTGTATCCCCCGCCCAGCGCTTAGAACAGTGCTTTGCGCATAGTAAGCGCTTAACAAATGCCAACGTTATTATTATTACTACTCAACTGTCAACTCTTTGAGAGCAGGGATCAGGTCTACCAACTCCACCGTACTGTTCTCTCCTAAGCGCTCATTAAGTTATAAACTCCTTGAAGGCAGGAACCGGTTCTACCAACTCCACTGTACTGTACTCTCCTGAATACTCAGTAGAGTGCTCCATACGCGGTAGCCTGTAAACTCCCTGAGGCCAGGAACTGGGTCATTCATTCAATCGTATTTATTGAGCGCTTACTGTGTGCAGAGCACCGTACTAAGCGCTTGGGAAGTACAAGTCATCATCAATCGTATTTATTGAGCACTTACTGAGTGCAGAGCTCTGTACTAAGCGCTTGGGAAGTACAAGTTGGCAACACACAGAGACGGTCCCTACCCAACAGTGGGCTCACAGTCTAAAAGTGGGAGACAGAGAACAAAACCAAACATACTAACAAAATAAAATAAATAGAATAGATATGTACAAGTAAAATAAATAAATAAATAGAGTAATAAATATGTACAAACATATATACATATATACAGGTGGTAAATTTTAAAGTCGGCAACAACGGGCTCACGTTCTAGAAGGGGGAGACAGACAACAAAACAAAACAGGTCTTCAATAAGGCTTCATGGCATAGTGGATAGAGAACGGGCCCGGGGGTGAGAAGGTTGTGGTTTCTAATCCCTGCTCCACCACTGGTCTACTGTGCGACCTTGGGCAAGTTGCTTCACTTCTCTGGGCCTCAGTTACCTCATGTGTAAAACTGGGATTGAGACTGTGAGCCCCACATGGGACAGATACTGTGTCCAACCCGATCTACTTGTATCCACCCCAGCGCTTAGTACAGTGCCGGGCAAATAGTAAGCACTTAACAAATGCCATCATCATCATAATTATTATTATTGTTATCATTGCCAAGTGGCTGAGTGGCTAGAGCCCGGGCCCGGGAGTCAGAAGGACCTGGGTTCTAATCCCAGTTCTGCCATATGTCTGTTGTGTGAGACTGTGTCCAACCCAATCTACTTGTATCCACCCCAGCGCTTAGTACAGTGCCGGGCACATAGTAAGCATATAAATGCCATCATCATCATCATCATCATTATTACTATTATTATTATTATTATTGCCAAGTGGCTGAGTGGCTACAGCCCGGGCCCAGGAGTCAGAAGGACCTGGGTTCTAATCCCAGTTCCGCCATATGTCTGTTGTGTGACCTTGGGCAAGTCACTTCACTTTCCTGGGCCTCAGTTACCTCATCTGTACAATCAATCAATCAATCGTATTTATTGAGCGCTTACTGTGTGCACAGCACTGTACTAAGCGCTTGGGAAGTACAAGTCGGCAACACATAGAGACAGTCCCCTACCCAACAGCGGGCTCACAGTCTAGAAGGGGGAGACAGAGAACAAAACCAAACATACTAACAAAATAAAATAAATAGAATAGATATGTACAAGATAAATAAATAAATAAATAGAGTAATAAATATGTACAAACATATATACATATATACAGGTGCTGTGGGGAAGGGAAGGAGGAACGATGGGGGAGATGGAGAGGGGGACGAGGGGGAGAGGAAGGAAGGGGCTCAGTCTGGAAAGGCCTCCAGACTTTGGGGATGAAGAGTGTGAGCCCCATGTGGGACAAGAACAGAACCCTTAGAACAGTGCTTGGCACATGGTAAGCACTTAACAAGTACCATTAATAATAATAATAATAATGATGGCATTTATTAAGTGCTTACTATGTGCAAAGCACTGTTCTAAGCGCTGGAAATAAACACGTACAAAAATATATACATATATACAGGTGCTGTGGGGAGGGGAAGGAGGTAAGGCGGGGGGATGGGGAGGGAGAGGAGGGGGATAATAATACCATTATTATCATTATTATTACCAAACCCACCGTCCTATACTCTCCCAAGCGCTCAATACGTGCTCTGCACACAGTCGACTGTAAACTCCTTGACAACAGTTATTGGGTACACCAACTCTACTGTACCGTACTTTCCCGAGTGCTCGGCGTAGTACTCTGCACACCGTAAGTGCTCAATAAATCCCTTGACTGATTGTAGCCCTGGGGATGGTGGGAGGACGGAGTTTGGCGAAGGAACCCTCAGGAGCAGATCCGCCCATCAGAGATGCTAACGAGGCCAACCCCCAGTTAAAATGGAGAAATTCTGAGAGACCAAAGCTCTGAGGAACAGGAAATAAACAATCAATAAGAAGAGTGCCGACTCGGAATGGAAAGCGCATCTGCAATGTCATTTACACCGGTGACTTATTAGTTACTGAAGCGCTTAGTATAGTGCTCTGCACATAGTAAGTGCTCCATAAATATCATTGATTGAAGCTTCCCAGAGGAAAGCAGACGGAAAGGCAGCTGAGGTTTAATGCAGGAACTTAGCACATTAAAAGCACAAACTCAGACCAGAAAAACAAAACCCTAATGGAAATATTTAATTTGGTCCTGACAAGATCGTTTGAGTAATAAGATAATTACCCAAAAACACATTAAATTGGAAAGAAAAGCGTTTTTCATGTAGAGGACTTCTGGCCCGGATCCTTGCCAGCTGGAATCCAGGAATAAAGAAGGGGAGGAACATCTGCGGCCGTTTTCACCCTCTCTCCACCGGCCGCTCTGAGCCGTGCCCTTCCCGTCACCCGCTGTCCCTCACTCCACCACCCCATCCTAAAAATAACCTCCTTTGACTTCTCGGCTCCCTCCAGTTCTTATAGCTCCATCCGGGTGCCCCCTCCAGAACTCCTTGTCTTCCCACCCAAACCCTGCCCTCTCCCTGACTTTCCCATCACTACAGACTGCACCGCCATCCTTCCTGTCTCACAAGCCCATAACCTTGGCATTATCCTAGACTCCCCTCTCCCATTCAACCCATACAATTCAATCCATCACTAAATCCTGTCAGTCCCACCTCCCCAACATCGCTAAAATCCGCCCTTTCCTCTCCACCCAGGCTGCTACCGCGTTAATACAATCCCTCATCCGATCCCTCCTGGATTACTGCGTCAGCCTCCTTGCTGACCTCCCAGCCTCCTGCCTCTTCCCAAGCCAATGCATACTTCACTCTGCTGCCCGGATCATTTTTCTAAAAAAACTTTCAGGACGTGTCACCCCGCTCCTCAAAAACCTCCAGTGGTTGCCCATCCACCTCCACATCAAACAAAAATTCCTCACCATCGCCTCCCCCCATCTATGCTGTAAGCTCGTTGTGGGCAGGGAATGTAACTGTTAATTGTTGTATTATACTCTCCCAAGCACTTAGTACAGTGCTCTGCACACAGTAAGCACTCAATAAATACGTCTGAATGAATGAATCTCCCTCCTACCTCCTCTCCAAATTCCTTGAGTCGTCTACACCTGCTATCTCCACTTTTCCTCTCTCCTTGACCCCCTCCAATCCAGCTCCCACCCCCTTGACTCCTCGGAAACTGCTTTAAGTTCACCAATGACCTTCTTCTTGCCCAATCCAGTGGCCCCCACAAAATCTTAATCCTTCTCGACCTCTCAGCTGCCTCTGATGTTGTTAATCACCCCCTTCTCCTGGAAACATTATCTAACCTCAGTTTCACTGACACTGTCCTCTCCTGTTTCTCTTCCTTTCTTTCAGGCCACTCCTTCTTAGTCTCTCATCATCATCATCAATCGTATTTCTTGAGCGCTTACTGTGTGCAGAGCACTGTACTAAGCGCTTGGGAAGTACAAGTTGGCAACATATAGAGACAGTCCCTACCCAACAGTGGGCTCACAGTCTCTCTCTTGGGCTCCTCCTCTGCTTCCCTCTCCCTAACTATGGGAGTCCCTTTCTCTTCTCCATCTACACCCACTGTCTTGGAGAACTCATTTGCTCCCATGGCTTCAACTGCCACCTCTACAGGGGCGATTCCGCAATCGACATCTCCAGCCCTGACCTCTCTCTCCTTCTCTGAAGTCTCGCATTTCCTCCTGCCTTCCGGGCACCTGGGAAGGGTCACGGGTTCCAATTTCCCGGTCAGCAGTCAGGCTAAGGTCTGACCGGTGCTCGGGCTGGCTGCGCCCGGGCTCTGCGGGCCCTGACAGCCGCATCAGGATGACGACCCTAGTGGACCACGACTCAGGATGATTCATGCTGGAGGTCTGCTCAGAAAAAGAGAATCATTAAGGCGCAGTGAAATGGCCTCAGAAACCGGAGTGTTGAGGGGTGTCCTCCCTGTGATTGTCCGGGATGGAACGCAGACCCCCGGGATGAAGGTCATCTGGGGAATCGAGACGTTACCAGGCTTAGTATTTGCAACTGCTGCAGAAGCAGGGGTGGTCGTGGGAAGCCCATTTGGTTCCCAGGCAGGGTCATTAGATTGCTTTTTTTTTCCGGAATCCATAACTGTTCTTACAAGGGTAAGCTATGGGGAACCCAGTTGGCTCTCAGCCAGAATCCTTAGATGGTTTTTGTTTCTTCTCTGTTGTTTATTTTTTCCCTTTTTCCTTTTATTTCTTTTCATCTCCTGCAGCGTGATTGTCTGCAGCATGCTTAGTGTAATCTGCATGAGCCAAAGAAACGCAAGTTGTTAAACCTCTCACTTGTATGTGTGGTTTCCCTTCTTCCTGAAAGTGTGAGTTCAGTCACAACCCTGTATTGTGTAACGTTAGTCTGCCCCTTGTCGTGGAGCTGGCCTATTCCAGGAGACCACCCTTGCATGACACATCTCTACTTTCATTCATTCATTCGTTCAATCATATTTACTGAGCGCTTACTGTGTGCAAAGCACTGTACTAAGCGCTTGGGAGAGTACAATATAAAAATAAACACACACATCCTCCGTGGATATCCCCCCGGCACCCCAAACTAAACATATCCAAGATGGAACTCCTCATCTCACCCAAATCTCTTCTCCCCGCTGTCTTTCCCATCACTGTAGATGATAATAATAATAATAATAATGGCATTTGTTAAGTGCTTACTATGTGCAAAGCACTGTTCAAAGCACTGGGGGGGTGATCAGATTGTCCCATGTGGGGCTCACAGTCTTAATCCCCATTTTACAGATGAGGTAACAGGCACAGAGAAGTTAAGCGACTTGCCCAAGGTCACACAGCTGACAATTGGTGGAGCCGGGATTTGAACCCATCGTCTCTGACTCCCGAGCCCGTGCTCTTTCCATTGAGCCACGCTACCACTTCCCTCCCTGTCTCACAAGCCCATAACCTTGGCACTGGCTTTGACTCATCTCTCTCAATCAACCCATAAATTCACTCTGTCACCAAACCCTGATGTCCACATAGCCCTCTCCCGGCCACTTATTCCGGCCTCCTCGTCACAAAAAGAAATAAAAAATTAAAAAATCCTGCTTTTAATCTATTTGGCCCTTGCATCTTCCCCAGTTTCTGGTGCTGGGCTCTCAGACGGGCCAGGCGCTGCAGAATCTATTACTGTGCCACAGCGGGAACTCTCCAGGGGCCGGAGAGCGGCCTGGCTTCTGTTGTACTGCCCTGGGGCTCGGGACCGTTTTCAGCAGCCGGGGACATTCAATAAATACCACCACCACTCTGACCATCCATGCACTTACGGAATTCTAGTGACAGCAATGAGCTCGGGGGCCTGGAATGACAGACACTGCCACCTGAAAACCATCCACGATGGTGGGGGGAGAATGAGAGAGCTGGGGAGGTGTAGGAGGAGGGTGCGTGAGTGTGCAGTGGCCTGAAACACATTATTATTATCTTGAATGAGTGACCGAGGGGAAGGCACTGAAAGTAAGCACTGGAAAAATACCCCTATTATTATTATTATCATTCTGGTGACAACCACTGGCAAATCCTTATCTTCAATCCAACGCTTAGTACAGTGCTCTGCACTCAATGTGCATGCAGTAAATACCACGGATGGACCGATTGATTCTATTTTCCATCCATCATATTAACTGAGCGCTTACTATGTGCAGAGCACTGTACCAGTAGAGTACAATATAACAGAACCTGTAGGCACGTTCCCTGCCCACAACGAGCTTACAGTCTAGAGGAAGAGATACACATTAATAGAAATAAAGTAGACGTATGTATGTAAGGGCTGTGGGACTGACGATTCCAAGTGCAAGGGCAACACAGGTCTCCCTTCCTTCCTCCATCCACTTCCTCAGCTCCGAGATTGACCCATCAACTTACTGAGCACCTACTGTGTGCAGAGCACTGTACTGAGCCTTTAGGAAAGTACAATACAAAAGAGCTGGCAGACACACTCCCTGTCCACAAGGTGCTTACAGCCTGGACTGCCGTACTTACAGCCTGCAGTAATCCCGACTGGATTACTGCATCAGCCTCCTCTCTGATCTCCCATCCTCCCATCTCTCCCCACATCAGTCTATACAGCAAACACGTGACGTCACAGCCCGGCTACACGACGGGATGACCTTCTGCCATTTTTGAGTCTTTCCGCTATCACCGCGAGCCAGCAATGGAGAGGGAAACGCAAAGAAAGTGCTGAACAAATTCCACAGTTACTATGATTATGCGGGAAACAAGTCACGCCTCGAGAGAGTCAGTCCGGTTGTATTAATTAATAATGACAGCATTTGTTAAGCGCTTACTATGTGCCAAGCACTGTTCTAAGCACTGGGGAGGATACGAGGTGATCAGGTTGTCCCACTTGGGGCTCACAGTCTTAATCCCCATTTTACAGATGAGGTCACTGAGGCCCAGAGAAATTAAGTGACTTGCCCAAAGTCACACAGCTGACAATGGGCGACGCCGGGATTTGAACCCACGACCTCTGACTCCAAGGCCCGGGCTCTTTCCACCGAGCCACGCTGCTTCTCTGATCACTTACTGTGTGCAGAGAAGCACAAAGAAGCTCTCCCCCTCGTCCCCCTCTCCATCCCCCCATCTTACCTCTTTCCCTTCCCCACAGCACCTGTATATATGTATATATGTTTGTACATATTTATTACTCTATTTATTTATTTATTTATTTTATTTGTACATATCTATTCTATTTATTTTATTTTGTTAGTATGTTTGGTTTTGTTCTCTGTCTCCCCCTTTTAGACTGTGAGCCCACTGTTGGGTAGGGACTGTCTCTATGTGTTGCCAATTTGTACTTCCCAAGCGCTTAGTACAGTGCTCTGCACACAGTAAGCGCTCAATAAATACGATTGATGATGATGATGATGATGACGCAGAGCACTGTACTAAACACTTGAGAGACGACAAAATAATGTAACAGACACATTCCCTGCCCTCAAGGAGCATACAGGCTAGACAGGGAAACAGACATTAATATAAATAAATATATTACAGCTATGGACCTCAGTGCTTTGGGCTGGAAGGGGGGATGAATAAAGGGAGCACATTAGAGCGATGCAGAAGGGAGATGAAGAAAAGGAAAAGAGGTCTTAGGGAAGGCCTCTTGGAGGAGATGGAGGAGATTTGAACGGGCCGAGAGTAATTGTCTGTCGGATATAAGGAGGGAGGGCATTGCAGGCCAGAGGCGGGACGTGGGTGAGAGGTCAGTGACGAGATAGATGAGATGGAGGTACAGTGAGGAGGCGGGCACTTGAGGAGCAAAATGTGTAGGCTGGGTTGTAGCAGGTGAGTAGCGAGGTGCGGTTAGGAGGGGACAAGGTGATTGAGTGCTTTAAAGCCAATGGTGAGGTGATTCTTTGTGGTGCGGAGGTGGGTGGGCAACCACCGGAGGTTCCTGAGGAGTGGGGAAACATGGCCTGAGCGTTTTTCTAGAAAAATGATCCCGGCAGCAGAAGTGAAGTATGGAAAGGTGCAGCCCACTCCGCTCACGGGGCAACTCAGATACAGTTCAGCAGAGGGGAGAACTCAGTGACAATCACTAAGACACCAGCTGAAGCTCCTTGAGGGCAGGGAACGTGTTGCTTTTTTGGTTCTGTACTTCTCCAACGCTTAGTACGGGGGGGTGCTGCTTCTAAAGACACCAACGGTACCCGAGTGCTCCCGACGTGCCCAGGACACCGCGAGGCAGTGGGCAAGGGGCGTGTGGCTCATTCACCGGGCCGGCGCGCGTACCGTGCACAGATCCTTGTACTGCAGCTTCTGGAACCTGGTGTCCGAGTTTCCCGCGCACAGCTCCACGTAGCCGAGGACCACCTGGAACACGGTGTTGTGGACGGCCTGAGTGAAGTGCATGTGCAGCTGGTCCATGGAGGTCTGCAGGGAGGAAGCGTTGTCGGTCACGCCGGGAGACCCCAGGCCCGTCACCTTGATGGGACCCTTTGCCGGTGACCACCCACCCCCGGGACCCAAACCTGTGATCCCTGTGGGTCCGGCAAGGTGAGGACAACGCGCTCCTGATTATCCTGCATCTACTTCAGTGCTCAGCACAGAGCAGATGCTCATTAAGCAATTTAGCTATCATGCAAGGGCAAATCAATCTCCAAGTGGGGGGCGGGAATGGGACACGGCACTAGCTCTGGCCTGTCTGTACCCCGGCCACCCCGGGAAAAACCCAGGCCGGTGGTGTTCCCAAGGGCTCCCATCATGTAATGGGACTCGCCTATGCTTCCGCCTCCCCTGCCACACCACAGCCAAGAGTGACTCCACCTGGAACATTTGCTACCAGGTATTAGGTGGCCTTCCCTTCCCACTTGGACTTGTACCTTTTATTCATCCCTCCCTCGGCCCCACAGCACTTACGTCCAGATCCGTAATCTATTTATTTATATTCATTCCTATCCCCCCCCGCCGTACTGGAATCTCTTTAATAATAATAATAATAATGGCATTTATTAAGCGCTTACTATGTGCAAAGCACTGTTCTAGGCACTGGGGGGGATACAAGGTGATCAGGTTGTCCCACGGGGGGCTCACAGTCTTCATCCCCATTTTACAGATGAGGGAACTGAGGCACAGAGAAGTTAAGTGACTTGCCCAAACTCACACAGCTGACAATTGGCGGAGCCAGGATTTGAACCCATGACCCCTGACTCCAAAGCCCGGGCTCTTTCCATTGAGCCACGCTGCTTCTCTTTGTGCGCGGCGTACACCCCTACCGACTCTATGATACTGTATTCTCCCAAGCTCTTAATACAGGGCTCTGCACAAAGTAAGCGTTCAGTAAATACCATCAATTGGCTGATTGATTCTCAGAGCCTCTCCGGAGTGGACGCCTCCCTCCCGCTTTTTTTTTTTTAATGGTACTTGTTAAGCGCTTACTTTGTACCAGACACTGTAGTAAGTGCAGGGGTAGATACAAGTGAGTCAAGTTGAACACAATTCTTGTCCCTCGTAATAACAACTAGGGTACTGTTACATGCTTACTATGTGCCAGGCACTGTACTAAGCGCTGGGGTGGATACAAACAAATTGGGTTGGCTCACAGTCTCAATTCCCATTTTACAGGCGAGGTGACGGAGGCTCAGAGAAGCGAAGTGACTGGCCAGAGGCTACCTAGCAGAGCCGGGATTAGAACCCCTGACCTTCTGATTTCCAAGCCCAGGCTCTATCCACCATGCTGCAAGCCCAGGGCTCAGTCTAAATCCAGTGCTTAGAACAGTGTTTGGCACATAGTGAGCAATCAAAAAATGCCATCATTATTGTTATTATTATTATTATTATGATGATGTAGTCTTCCCCGAGAGCCCCGTGAGGGCCTGTGGGTGTGAGGAGGAACCCCGGGGCAGGGAGGAAGGGGGTGTCTCCCCTCTCCCACCCAAAGGCCTGGTGCCAAAGAGAGCTAGCACCATTGTTGCTCCCTATCCGCAGAGGGCCAAGGAGGAAGCCCTGGCGTGTGGACATCCGCTATGCCAGTGTGGCCGCCATGCGGCCCTTGGCCTCTGTCCGACTGGCCCGTGGGCAGCTCGGGTCTGGATTGCCGCTCCGCTCCCTTCTATCACTTACATTAATGCTCCATCTGCTCCCGGCCACAGAAACTAATCTTTGTGTCAACAGGCCCGCCGGCGCGGAGCAAACAAAAGCCGCCCGACTGCGGCCCCGGGCCCGCTCGTGGCCAACCTCCAGCAAACAACCGGCCGATGCCCAGGAGAATGTCAACATCCAGGATGGAAAACGGGTGTCCAAGCCAGCCCGGCCCAAGGACCCGCCCGGGGGTCTGTCTGCCCGCTGGCTGCTGCCCAATGATAATAGTCATAATAATAACAATGATGGTATTTGTTAAGCGATTACTCTGTGCCAGGCCCTATACTAAGGGCTGGGGTGGGTACAAGCAAATCAAGCTGGACATAGTTCCTCTACCACATGGGGCTCACAGTCTCGACCACCACTGTACAGATGAGATAACTGAGGCACAGAGAAGTGAAGTGACTTGCTCAAGGTCACACGGCAGACAAGTGGCAGAGCAGGATTAGAACCCTTGACCTTTGAGTTCCCAGGCCCAGGCTCTATCCACCAAGCCATGCTTCCAGGCTAGATCTCTGCCACTTGGCGCTGGACAAATAGTAATAATAATAATAATGGTAATTATTAAGCACTTACTATGTGCCAAACACTGTACTCAGCCCTGGGGTATATACAAGTTAATCAGGTTGGACATACTCTCTGTTCACACTCTTAATCCCCATTTTACAGACCAATCAATCAATCAATCGTATTTATTGAGCGCTTACTGTGTGCACAGCACTGTACAGAGGAGGTAACTGAGGCCCAGAAAAGTGAAGTGACTTCCCCAAGGTCACACGATCCCCTTCATCTTACCTCCTTCCCTTCCCCACAGCACCTGTATATATGTATATATGTTTGTACATATTTATTACTCTATTTATTTATTTATTTTACTTGTACATATCTATTCTATTTATTTTATTTTGTTAGTATGTTTGGTTTTGTTCTCTGTCTCCCCCTTTTAGACTGTGAGCCCACTGTTGGATAGGGACTGTCTCTATATGTTGCCAACTTGTACTTCCCAAGCGCTTAGTACAGTGCTCTGCACACAGTAAGCGTTCAATAAATACGATTGATTGATTGATTGATTGATTATGGGCTTAGAACCCAGGCCATGCTGCTTTTCTAGCCTGGGGAGGTGGCCGGCCGGGGGTGGGACCACAGGACGGGCCCAAACCGTCCCCCTCACCTGGGTTTTCCCAAGGAGCCGGTAGGCTTGCTGCACCTTGGTGTAGTGACCCACGTCGAAGTTCTTGCAGATCTTGGAAAGGGCCACGTCCAGTTGCTCCTGCGGGCGAATCAATCAAACAATGCTATTTATTCATCATCATCAATGGTATTTATTGAGCATGTACAACGTGCGGAGCACCGTGCTAAGGACTTGGGAGAGTACAATACAACAGAGTTGGTAGCCACGTTCCCTGCCCACAACAAGTTTACAGTCTAGACTGAGCGCTTACTGCGGGCAGAGCATACAGAGTTGGTAGAAATGCTTCCTGCCCCCAAGGAGTTTACAGTCGAGTCGGAGAAACAGATGTTAAAATCGATACGGAATACGTACGTAAATGCTGTGGGGCCGGGGTGACCTGAGAATGAAAGCACTTTAGAGTGCTCTACATTGTAGGCTTGTTGTGGGCAGGAAATGTGTCTGTCAACTCAGCGTGGCTCAGTGGAAAGAGCCCGGGCTTTGGAGTCAGAGGTCATGGGTTCAAATCCCGGCTCCGCCAATGGTCAGCTGTGTGACTTTGGGCAAGTCACTTCACTTCTCTGGGCCTGTTACCTGATCTGTAAAATGGGGATTAAGACTGTGAGCCCCCCGTGGGGCAACCTGATCACTTGTAACCTCCCCAGTGCTTAGAATAGTGCTTTCCACATAGTAAGCGCTTAATAAATGCCATAAAAAAAAACCTCGGTTATACTGTACTCTCCTCCACACCTGTCCTACAACCTAGCTGTTCCTTTCAAAAGTTACGGTTTTACTCTGAGCCACCTTATAATTTAAAAAACCCCAAAATCCCAATTCTGAGCCCCAGAATCCAGCAAAATGCTTTAGGAATCAACGGCCGCCTCAAGAGGCAGGGTGGTCCAGTGGGAAGCACAGGGAACCTGGGGTCAGGACCCCAGGCTGGGTGACAGAAAAACACGGAATGGGCTGCTGGGATGGGAACCCCACCCTAATAATGACATCAACGAAAACTACGGTATTTGTTAAGTGCTTACTATGTGCCAAGCACTGCTCTCGGCGCTGGGAGAGATACGATTGGCCGGAGTCGGTCCCTGTTCCACACAGGGCTCAGAGTCTAAGAGGGAGGGAGAACGAGTGTTGCATCCTCATTTTACAGATGCGGAAACTGGGGCCCAGGGAAGTGAAATGAATTGCCCAAGGTCTCACACTAGGCAATTAAAACTCTGTCTACTTGTTTTGTTTTGTTGTCTGTCTCCCCCTTCTAGACTGTAAGCCCGTTGTTGGGTAGGGACTGTCTCTATAGGTTAACAATTTGTACTTCCCAAGCGCTTAGTATAATGCTCTGCACACTGTAGGTGCTCAATAAATACGATTGAATGAATGAACGAACTCGGGTCTCCTTGCCTCCCGGTCCTGTGCTCTAGCAACTAGGCCATGAGGCTTTTCCACAAGACCGGAGGACCAAGAGAGGCCATCGGGTAAATGGAGGGGGGAAGGCTTTGTGGGGCTGGAGGAGAAGAGGAAGGGGAAGGGGTGAGGGCCACAAGAGCAGTGAAAGATAATAATAATAATGGCATTTATTAAGCGCTTACTATGTGCAAAGCACTGTTCTAAGCACTGGGGAGGATACAAGGTGATCAGGTTGGCCCACGTGGGGCTCACAGTCTTAATCCCCGTTTTACAGATGAGGTAACTGAGGCCCAGAGAAATTAAGTGACTTGCCCAAAGTCACACAGCTGACAAGTGGCGGGGCCGGCATTGGAACCCATGACCTCTGACTTCAAAGCCCGGGCTCTTTCCACTAAGCCATGCTGCTTCAAGGTACCCCAGGGCCCAGCGAGTTTGGCCTGACTGCAAGCCCTATTTGGTCCCAAGTAATTCGGATCACTGCAGCCCCCACCACAGGCCCTGCTGCCTCCAGCAAAAGGAGCCCCCCCTTTTAGACTGCGAGCCCACTGTTGGGTAGGGACTGTCTCTATATGTTGCCAATTTGTACTTCCCAAGCACTTAGTACAGTGCTCTGCACATAGTAAGCGCTCAATAAATACGATTGATTGATTGATTGAGAATGACCGAGTGCCAGCAATGCCCGCCTGGGTCCCCAGCTAACAACAACCTGGCACGTGGTCAGTCCTGCCCGCACAGAGGCCCAAGTCCCCAGAGAGCCCCCCCAGAGCCCCCCTGGGGGGGTACCATTGGCCCCGATAATGCACTAGACTGTCACTCTGGTCACTAAGGCAACTGGCAAGAATCTCCGGTTCTCAGAGCTCCTGCAACAATAATAATAATAATAATAATAATGATGGTATTAAGTGCTTACTAGATGCCAAGCACTGTTCTAAGTGCTGGGGTAGATACAAGCTGATCAGGTTGTCCCACATAGGGCTCAGAGTCTTAATCTGAGAAGCAGCGTGACTCAGTGGAAAAGAGCCTGGGCTCTGGAGTCAGAGGTCATGGGTTCAAATGCCGGCTCCGCCAATTGTCAGCTGTGTGACTTTGGGTAACTCACTTCACTTCTCTATGCCTCAGTTCCCTCATCTGTAAAATGGGGATGAAGACTGTGAGTGCCCCGTGGGACAACCTGATCACCTTGTAACCTCCCCAGCTCTTAGAACAGTGCTTTGCACATAGTAAGTGCTTAATAAATGCCATCATTATTATTATTATTAATCCCCATTTTACAGATAACAGGCACAGGGAAGTGAAGTGACTTGCCCAAGGTCACAAAGCAGACAAGTGGCAGAGTTGGGATTAGACTTCACATCCTCTGACCCCCAAGCCAATGCTGTTGCCACTAGAGCAGCAGTGTGGCTCAGTGGAAAGAGCCCGGGCTTTGGAGTCAGAGGTCATGGGTTCAAATTTCAGCTCCGCCAATTGTCAGCTGTGTGACTTCAGGCAAGTCCCTTCACTTCTCTGTGCCTCAGTTACTTCATCTGTAAAATGGGGATTAAGACTGTGAGCCCCCCGTGGGACAACCTGATCAACCTTGTAACCTCCACAGCGCTTAGAACAGTGCCTGACACATAGTAAGCGCTTAATAGGTGCCATCATTATTATTATTACTAGGCCATGCTGCTTCTCCTGACTGCAATAGGTCAGTACCTCACAACACTCTAGAATGTATACTGTACTGAACTCTCCCAAGCACTTGGTACAGTGCTTTGCACACTGCAAGAGCTCAATAAATATAACTAAATGAATGAATGAACATTTCAATCCAAATTCACACCCAAACCCAGAGCTAGAGTCTGCAACAACTGCTGGGCAGGGACTTGTTTGTCCTGCCCAAGGAACTGTCTTTCACGGGAACTCAAATGGCAGACATTCCGCTGGGGAATGCCGCTTGACCTTCCTAAATGCTGAAGTGTGAACTGCGGACACACCTGGGTTTTCTCTGGAAATGTCCATCGTCGGGTCTCCCCACCTCACGGGACTCCCGTCCCCGAACCGAGGGGCGATGCCGCTAACTATGCCAGAATGACCCACCTGCCTTCCCAGAACTCCACACCGTGGCTTTGACTCTGGACAACAACTGCGGGTGGCTTTCCCGCTCATCCCAGTGCGGTCTCTGAAGACGTCCCGCCGTGCTCCCTCAGTCATAACCACGCCCGAAATCCCGAGCGCGGACGGACGGAACGAAAGACAGCCACGGCTGGTCTTACCTCGATCTGTTCCAGTGTATCCTGTAGCTTGGAGTTGAGCTCACTGTATGAGAGAGAAAAGAGAAGGTAGGTTTTTGCGTGCTGAAATCACACCTGTCTCTGAGTCTTCCCCGGCAGTTTCTGTCGAACAGCCACCAGGAGCTGCGGGTGATTCCGGAGTTTTCCCTGAGGATTCCGGGAGTCGCTGAGCCGTCGACAAACAGGGCAGGGCCCAGGCAGGGGCCCGATCCTTACCCAGCCTCTCCAATGATGTGGTGGGTTGGGGGCAGATGGGAGGAGGAGGAAGGGGGAAAAGGGGAGGGTTGGGTGGGGCCGGGAATACTGTGAAGGTCACTCAATCTCAAGCGCAGAAAAAGGGCAAGGAAGACACTTGAGGTTGTCAGGTGGGAGGGCAGGGTTGACAGTGATTCTCTTTCCTATGGACCCCCTCCCTGAGGTAAGAAGGCTAATGGGTTTAACAACTAGGATGCTCTTAGGTGCCACCCCCAGGTGCCAGGCCCTCGCAGGAAATGCTGGGAAAGGGAGGAATCAATCAATCAATCTATGGTATTTATTGACCGCTTACTCTGTGCAGAGCACTGTACTAAATGCTTCGGAGTGTACAATCTAACAGAGTCTGTGGACACACTCCCTGCCCACAACAATCTTAGAGTCTAGAATAGGCAGGAAGAAGGGGATAGATAGATGATAGATAGATAGATAGACAGATAGATAGATAGATATAGGTAGATAGATAAACCAGCGCTCGAGCCTCTCGGCAAGGAAATTTCTGAGGAGCAATCCTGGCGGGACAAGAATGACTGAAGGATGCGATGGTCACGGAAGAAAGGTTCTCCATGTCAGGCTCCAGAGAAGAGGTGCCCCCTCCAGCCCCTCAAGGAACAAGAAGCTCCCCAAAGGAATGAGGCCCCGACCCCAGAGGAAGAGAAACGACTGTGGGGATATGCGGCAGATCCCTCCCAGATTCTCACGATCCCAAGGGAGGGAAGGACCAGGAGGGGGTGAGACCGTAACCTGGGACATCATCAAAGAGGAGGGGGAGGACCAGAGGACTGTGGGTGAGAGGATGCCTATAGGAAAGTAGAAAGAAAGGCTCTAAGGAAATCGAGGGAAACCGAGGAAAAGGAAAGGCAGCTTGGATTGGAATTCCTTTCTACATATTGCCAGATGTGTGCGTGAATATGGCTTGCCATTTCTCTATCAAAAACCCATCCAGAGTTATAAACTGCAATGACTGCCTGCAGCCCGGGTCATTCCAGGGGGGCCCAGGTCATTCCGGGGGGCCCAGGAGACACGTTTGCCAGGGAAGCTGAGGGATGGGGAGGGAGTCCTTTCTCCCCCGAGAATCCCCCGAGAAGCAGCATGGCTTAATGGATTAGAGCACAGGCTTGGGAGTCAGAAGGACCCAGGTTCTAATTCTCACTTCACCAACTGTCTGCTGTGACCTTGGGAGAGTCACTTCACTTCTCCGGCCCTCAGTTATCTCATCCGTAAAATGGGGATTAACAGCGTGAGCTCCATGTGGGATAGGGACTCTGTCCATCCTGATTAAATTGTGCCTACCTCAGCATTTAGAACAGCACGTGGCACGAAGTACACACAATACGGACCGTAATTATTATTATTATTATTCTCCCACAGTTAGGTCCGAGGTGGGCGGAGGGCTAGTTTGAGAGTTCATCATCATCCTCAATCGTATTTATTGAGCGCTTACTGTGTGCAGAGCACTGTACTAAGCGCTTGGGAAGTACAAGTTGGCAACTTGTAGTACAAGTTCTACTCTGACGGCCCGAAGGAGCTGTTGTTTGAAAGACTGTTGGGCTGGGAGTGGCCGAGGGATTGCAGGAGTGGAGTTCACGGAGCAGGGAGGTCCAATCCTGTCCGGCCCGGGAAGGAAAGAGCCGGAGGTCCTCAGAAGCCTATCCGGGACTGGCATCTTTGCCGAGGGGTATTAACTGGGGTGAGGATACCCGGCCCACCCCAGAGCCCGTTACCGACTCCCTCTACTCCCAGGGAAGCCCCAGTTAGGGGGGGACCAAAGGGGTTTGGGGGAGGAAGGGCGTGAGGGAGGGGAAGGCAGGGAGTGTCTCACTTCACCCCCAGACCTAAATGCCATCCAATCTGCCCCCGGGGTGGCATGACAACTTTATTACAATTCTTGCTGTTATTACTGATAACGACTGCTGAGAGCGGCGCCGATAATGTACATTTTCAGTTCAGTACGCCCTGCTCCTCTGAAAAGCTCAGGCAGGAGACGGCTGGAGATTCCAGTTCAGTGAGCACCCGGAGCCGTCGCACCGACTGCAAATGCCGTTCCCCCTTGGATCCGAGATGTAAAACACGAATGCGGCCCCTCCTCTCCCCGCCACCCCCACCCCCCACACAACAAGTCGCGTGGCCCGGTTCATCTCCAGCCCGGCTGCCTACAGACTGTGAGCCCCGTACGGGCACAGAGGCCGCGCCCAACCCGATTTGTTGCTTGTATCCATCCCGGTGCTTAGTACAGTGTCTGGCACACCGTAAGCGCTTAAATACCACAATTATTATTATAATTATTAGGCACCCTCCAAAACCTCAACCCTTCATCTAAGAGAATGTGGTGCATTTCGTTCTGGGCAGGGAACACGTCCGCTAATTCTCTCCCAAGCGCTTCATACAGTGCTCTGCATATAGTAAGTGCTCAATCAATAAATACCATTTGACCCATTAGCCAAGGGGTCCAGAGGCTCCGTTGGCTGACAGCACTCCAGGGTCCCCAGGACTGCATGTTCCAACACAAGCAGGGCCCATAAAGCCGGTCACTGTCCACTCTAAACTCAGAGCAACCGAGAAAGGACAGTGGCACTGCCTGGGGGCAATGCATGTTGCACTAAATAGTAACGGTAATAACAATAATGGTATCTGTTAAGCACTTACGAGGTGCCAGGCCCCGTACTAAGCGCGGGGGTGGATACAAGCAAATCAGGTTGGACTCAGTCCCCATCCCACATGGGGCTCCCAGCTTTAATCCCCATTTTACAGATGAGGTAACTGAGGCTCAAGGATGTAAACTGACTGGCCCAAGGTCACACAGCAGACAAGGGGCAGAGCCGGGATTAGAACTCAGGTCCTTTTGACTCCTGGGCCTTTGTTCTCTCCGCCAACCATGCCGCTTCCCTAAGTCTTTGACGGTGGAGAGAGTGGTGGTCTGGCGTATACTGACGGGGAGGGAGGGAGTTCCGGGCAAGAGGGAGGATTTGGGAAAGGGGTCGGCGGCGAGATAGATCAGATCGGGGCACAGTGAGCAAGCTGGCACTGGAGGAGCAAACTGTGCGGGCTGGGCTGGAATAGGAGGTGGGCGAGATGAGGTAGGAGGGGGTGAGCTGACTGAGTGCTTTAAAACCGACGGTAAGGAGCTTCTTTCCGTAACGTGTTAATCTTTCCCAAGGCCCTCATTACGATAACTGCCTCATCTCCAGACACCATTACATCCCTCAGGGAAAAAGCGCTTTCCATTTAATGCCCCGCTGAGCTCCAAGAATTCCAGGGGCTGTCCCTACCACAGAACTCCCCCCCGTCAACTGACCGGGCTACAGATACTTTTAGCCTGAGTCCAGGTGCAAGTGGCCCAGGCAGGGGCAGCACCCAAGCCCTGCTCCCCGGGGCCCACCCCTAAACCCTGCTGAGCCTCAGTTTCCCGGGGACCCTCATCCCCCTGGCCTCGCGTTTACCTAACAGACCCCCACACCCCTTCTCCCAGGGACCGAGCCCCAAACAGCATCGGTGGTTTGCAGGGCAGAGGGAGGGTAGAGAACAGCTCCAACCGTAGCAGAGGCCGCTCCGGAGTGGAGCGATGAACACCAAACCCAGACACGGAAAGGCAGGGGCCTGCTAGCACTAGCTCAGCAGACAAGCCTCGGGAGAGGCGAGCAATTCGGCCCAACCGTTCACATCACTGTGACTGACTACCTAGGCCGTGTCACCCACCGCGGCGCGCTGGACTTCCAGCGACTGATCCAGCCTTCTCGGTAAGAAAAATTCAGGCCCAAGGCTCAAGCCGCGACAACCAAAAAAATCTACAGCAGAGCCTCCGAAAAGGCGGCAGCCACTGTAAGTGGCCTGACTTAGTGAGAAGAGCACAAGCCTGGGAGTCATAAGGTCTTGGGTTCTAATCCCGGCTCCGTCACGGGTCTGTTGTGTGACCTTGGGCAAGTCACTTCACTTTTCTGAGCCTCGGTTACCTCATCTGTAAAATGGGGATTAAGAGTTTGAGCCCCACAAGGGACGGGGTCTGTGGCCAACCTAACTTGTATCTATCCCACAGCTTAGAACAGTGCTAGGCACATAGTAAGCAATTAACGATTATCATTATTATTATTGTAGAAAACTGATCAAAAGAAAAAAAACAAGCCAGAATGATGAAAGCCAATTGCCAACAAAGTGCACTAAAATAAAAACTGGCACCACAGAACTCACGAACAGGTCTCACAAGGGCCGCTGGCTGCCACAGAAGCGGGCAGGGGAGGGGGCCATCTCTGGGGCCCAGAAGGCCAGGAGTGGGAGAAGCGCGGAGCTGGGAGGGCACAGAGGTGGTTCAGGCCTGACCAGGCGGGGATCCTCCCCGCCGTCCCTCCTTTCCCTCGTCTCCAAGGCAGCTGGAAAGCAGTGGGAAGCCAGCCAAGGTTGGAAAACAGACATGGAAAATCCCGCTGCATTTAGCACCTTCATGAAACAGGTTTGTGGCACCCGCCCTCTCTGACGAGAAAGCTCAAACGGAAGCCCAAGTATGTGAATTTGTCCTCAATGGACCGCACCACTTCCAGGAGGAGGAATGACCTGCCCGCCCCATCCCCATCCATGAGACGGAGAGCGGGAGGAGCGGGAAGAGCACCCCTGGCAGGCGTGTGGACGTTTACCTTATGCAGTTGTAGTGCTTGAACGTGCTGGCTGCCTTCTGGCACTCCAAGCACAGCTGGATGGCTCCGGGGAAGTCCTCTTCCTGGCAACACAAGAGACCATGGGCACATCAGTGCCCACGCAGAGACCGTGGCACCCCCGTACCAGGCACTGGCCCGCCTGAGGCCGTGGGCCCGGACCACCCACAACAACAGAAATGAGGAGACGGGGGGGTCGTTTTAATATACTACATGATACGATTATTACGATAACAGCTGTGGATCGGGAGCGAAGAAACGGCGGCCTCCGCTGTCGAGGCCGCACCCTGCCTCTGCAGAATCCTAGAGGAGGGAGAGTGCTCTGCGAACTATGGACGGTCAAACCTCCAGGCACCGAGCAAAGCCAATTACCACGCTAAAGTGGCCTCTCTACATGAGCGACTGGAGGGAAGGGGAGCCCAGGGCTGGACTCCCCTTGGAAAAAAAACAGAGAGTGCCCACTCAGCTGCAGTAGGGTCGCCGCGGTTCCCAGACAAAGAGGAACTCACCTCCATCATCTCACTTAAACGCACGTCGGTCCGTTGCTGAAAAACCAAAGAGCAGAGGAGAGGTTACCCGGTGGCCGACGGAAGCCGGGGCTCAATTCCGGAGCAGAGCCCTGCCCGTACCAGCGTCTTGATGGTGCGCAGGGACTTGAGCAGCCCGATCAGCAACTGCCGTTTCCGCTGATTCGCCAGGAGGCCCAAGCTGGCTTGGGTGAAGCCTTCCTTCGCGATATTCAGGCACCTGCGGAAACCAAGGAGTTGCCTCGCCGCCTGGACCGACAGGGATCTCCGATGGCCTTCTCCCCGCCCCAGGCCGGGGCTCGACCCGACGGGCCGAGGGACCGCCTTCCGGGTCCTGGGCCACCGAGGGGACGACTCATCCGGCATTTCGAGCGCGGGGCGGAGGCGGGAGTGGTGGTGGGGGGGAAAGAATTGAACGTCTCAACCACGCGGAGCCGGCGAGTGAGCACATGCACATGAAAGTACAACCAGGAAAGTGGACCCGTGGACGCCCACACAAGCACACGCAAGGCTGCGGAGGTTACACACAAAGACACGAACGGACACACGGAGAGGAAAGTGGTCATACAGACACACAGACGAACACACAGACACACAAGGGCCAGACGCTGAGAAATATACAAATGCACATATACACACACACGCACACATACAGAGACAGGGAGGGGGCCATGCAGACACACAGACTCTCCCCCTCGTCCCCCTCTCCATCCCCCCCCATCTTACCTCCTTCCCTTCCCCACAGCACCTGTATATATGTATATATGTTTGTACATATTTTTTACTCTATTTATTTATTTATTTATTTTAGTTGTACATATCTATTCTATTTATTTTATTTTGTTAGTACGTTTGGTTTTGTTCTCTGCCTCCCCCTTTTAGACTGTGAGCCCACTGTTGGGTAGGGACTGTCTCTATATGTGGCCAATTTGTACTTCCCAAGCGCTTAGTACAGTGCTCTGCACATAGTAAGCGCTCAATAAATACGATTGATGATGATGATGATGCAGATGCATCTACAGAAGGCAGGGAGGGGGCCATGCGGAGAAGCAGTATAGCCTAGTGGACAGAGCACAGGCCTGGGAATCAGAGGGACTTGGGTTCTAATCCCGGCTCTGCCACTTGGGTGCTGTGTGACCTCGGGCAGGTCACTTCGCTTCTCTGTGCCTCCGTTCCCTCATCTGTAAAATGGGGATTAAGACCATGAGCCCCATGTGGGACAGGGATTGAATCCAACCTGATTTGCTTGCACCTATCCCAGTGCGTAGTACGGTACCCGGAACATAGTAAGCGCTTAGCAGATCCCACAATTATCATTATTACTATTATTATAATTATTATCATCATCCAGAGCCAGGCAGTCCCCAGGGAAAGCAGTTAGGGCTTAGCAGGTGGTCACCCCCAGCTCCAGTGTGCCTGGCACTGGTTCCCAACTTATGCCCGACACTCGATGGGAAGCTAAAGCCCAGGGCTTCAGGGTAATAATAATAATAATATGATGGCATTTATTAAGCACTTACTATGTGTAATGCACTGTTCTAAGTGCTGGGGAGGATACATGGTGATCAGGTTGTCCCACGAGAGACTCACGGTCTTCATCCCCATTTTACAGATGAGGTAACTGAGGCACAGGGAAGTGAAGTGACTTGCCCAAAGTCACACAGCTGACAATTGCTGGAGTCGGGATTTGAACCCATGACCTCTGACTCCAAAGCCCATGCTCTTTCCACTGAGCCACGCTGCTTCTCTGTAGTGCCAGCTTCCATCCCAATGCCATCCCAATGACAGCAGGTGGACAGATGGGTAGAAGGAAAGGGGCCCAATGACTTTTTAAAAATAATGACAGTAATAATAATAATAATAACTGTGGTTATTCATTAAGCACTTATTATGTGCCAGGCACTGAACTAAGCCCTGGGATAAAGAAAAGATAATCGGGGTGGACACAGTCTCTGACCCACAGACAGGGACACAGTCTTTATCCCCATTTTTCAGATGAAAGAACTGAGGCACAGAGAAGTCAAGTGAGTTGCCCAAGGTCACACAGCAGACGAGTGGCAGAGCCAGGATTAGAACCCAGGTCTTTCTGGCTCCCAGGCCTGTGTTCTATCCACTAAGCCACACTGCTTCACTGGTACTTATGGTATTTGTCAAGCGCTTACTATGTGCCCAGCATAGTTCTAAGCGCTGGGGTAGATACAAGTTTATCAAGGTGGACACAGTCCCTTGTCCCACATAATAATGTTGGCATTTGTTAAGCGCTTACTATGTGCAAAGCACTGTTCTAAGCGCTGGTGGGGGAAACACAAGGAGATGAGGTTGTCCCGTGTGGGGCCCACAGTCTTAATCCCCATTTTACAGATGAGGGAACTGAGGCACAGAGAAGGGAAGTGACTTGCCCAAGGTCACACAGCAGACATGTGGGGGAGGTGGGATTCGAACCCATGACCTCTGCCTCCCAAGCCCGCGCTCTCTGCACTGAGCCACGCTGCTTCTCTACATGAGACTCACAGGGTAAATAGGAGGGAGTCCAGTGCTCTGCACATAGTAAGCGCTCAATAAATACGATTGATGATGAGGGAGTAGCACATATTCGCCATTTGACAGTTGAGGACGTGGAAGCCCAGGGAAGTTAAATGACTTGCCCGGGGTCACACGGTAGGCAAGTGGCCGAGCCGGGATTCGAATCCAGGCCCTCTGGCTCTTTCCACTAGGTCACGCTGCTTCTCAAGGGGCAGCGGCTCCCCGCAGCACCCCCAAACACAGAGAACAGGCTCCTTTGGGGGCTCGGGACATCGGAAAAGCCGGAGGAGACTTGATCAGTCCGGGATCATCGAGTTCAACGGATGCGGAAAAATCAGCACGTCAGAGCGCCCGCCCGGTACGGCAACTGGTCCTCAGCTCGAGGCCGAGTACACGAGGCCGGCAGTCGACGTGGGCTACCGGACCCGCCCCCGGGCAGGCAGACCGACCGACCCAGCTGCTCCGAGGACCACCTACCTCCTTCCGTTCGTACAGATGACGGCGGCCAGCTGGAGACCCGCCTGCAGCGACGTCACACGCTCCAGCTCCTGCGGGAAGAGGCGGGAACGGTTGGCCCCGGCGGGAAGTCTGAGAACCGGGACTTCCGTGCCACTGGACGAGCCAAGGAACAGGTCGGCTCGACTGCTAGGCCATGCTGCTTCCAGAAGCAGCGTGGCTCAGTGGGAAAGAGCCCGGGCTTTGGAGCCAGAGGTCAGGGGTTCGCCACATGTCTGCTGTGTGACCTTGGGCAAGCCACTTCACTTCTCTGGGCCTCAGTTCCCTCATCTGTAAAATGGGGATTACGACTGTGAGCCCCACGTGGGACAACTTGATCACCTTGCATCTCCTCCCAGAGCTTAGAACGGTGCTCTGCACATAGTAAGCGCTTAACAAATGCCATCATCATCATCATAAAGTCACCACACCGGGCGGCGTTCAGTAAATACTAGAGAAGCAGCGTGGCTCAGTGGAAAGAGCCCGGGCCTTGGAGTCAGAGGTCATGGGTTCAAATCCCGGCTCCGCCAACTGTCAGCTGTGTGACTTTGGGCAAGTCACTTAACTTCTCTTGTACATATGTATATATGTTTGTACATATTTATTACTCTATCTTACTTGTACATATCTATTCTATTTATTTTATTTTGTTAGTATGTTTGGTTTTGTTCTCTGTCTCCCCCTTCTAGACTGTGAGCCCACTGTTGGGTAGGGACTGTGTACATGTTGCCAACTTGTACTTCCCAAGCGCTTAGTACAGTGCTCTGCACACAGTAAGAGCTCAATAAATACGATTGATTGATTCTCTGGGCCCCAGTGACCTCATCTGTAAAATGGGGATTAAGGCTGTGAGCCCCACGTGGGACAACCTGATCATCTTGTACCCCCCCCAGTGCTTAGAACAGTGCTTTGCACATAGTAAGCGCTTAACAAATACCATCATTATTATTATTATTACTATGCCACTCAGCGAGGCTGCTAGAGGGAGGAGAAGGGCTGGGTACAAGTTTCCTAGTTCAGATCACTTGAACTTCCAACCCAGTGGCAGGGTTAACGTCGAGGTGCTTCAGTTGCGGGGAGGGCCGCACTTCCGGGGGGCCAGTTCCCCGAGATCATGGCAATAAAATAGATTGGGTGTCATATGCTGGGGATCCCTCAAGGAAATGGGGATGACTGCTCGTTCAAGCTCTCATCCTATCCCGTCTGGACTACTGCATCAGCCTTCTCTCTGATCTCCCAGCCTCGTGTCTCTCCCCACTTCAATCCATACTTCCTGCTGCTGCCCGGATTGTCTTTGTCCAGAAACACTCTGGGCATGTTACTCCCCTCCTCAAAAATCTCCAGTGGCTACCAATCAATCTGTGCATCAGGCAGAAACTCCTCACCCTGGGCTTCAAGGCTGTCCATCACCTCGCCCCCTCCTACCTCACCGCCCTTCTCTTCTTCTCCAGCCCAGCCCGCACCCTCCGCTCCTCCACCGCTAATCTCCTCACCGTACCTCGTTCTCACCTGTCCCACCACCGACCCCCGGCCCACATCCTCCCCCTGGCCTGGAATGCCCCCAATCCCTCCCCACATCCGCCAAGCTCGCTCTCTTCCTCCCTTCAAGGCCCTACTGGGAGCTCACCTCCTCCAGGAGGCCTTCCCACACTGAGCCCCCTCCTTCCTCTCCCCCTCCTCCCCCTCTCCATCCCCCCCATCTTACCTCCTTCCCTTCCCCACAGCACCTGTATATATGTATATATGTTTGTACATATTTATTACTCTATTTATTAATTTATTTTACTTGTACATATGTATTCTTTTTATTTTGTTAGTATGTTTGGTTTTGTTCTCTGTCTCCCCCTTTTAGACTGTGAGCCCACTGTTGGGTAGGGACTGTCTCTATATGTTGCCAACTTGTACTTTCCAAGCACCTAGTACTGTGCTCTGCACACAGTAAGCGCTCAATAAATACGATTGATTGATTGACTGATTGAAATGCAGAGAGACTCTGGCGCCAACTGGAAATTAAGGAGGAACCCGGGTGATAAGTGGAGCGATGGGGGGATGATCCCCTATAAGCTGAACCCTGCCCTCGCCATAGGGAAGCGGCTTGGCCTAGCAGATAGAGCACGAGCCTAGGAGTCAGAAGGACCTGGGTTCTAATCCCCACTTGTCTTCTGTGTGGCCTTGGGCAAGTCAATTCACCTTTCTGTGCCTCAGTGACTTCATCTGTAAAACGGGGCTTGAGACCGGGAACCCTATGTGGGGCAGGCACTGTGTCCAACCCAATTATCTCCTAACTACCCCAGGACTTAGTACAGCGCCTGGCACACAGTAAACGCTTAAATACCACAATCAATCAATCATTCAATCGTATTTATTGAGCGCTTACTGTGTGCAGAGCACTGTACTCACACTGTACCACAACTATTATTATTATAATGATGGTATTTCTTAAGTGCTTCCTACATTCCAACCACTGTTCTAAGCACTGGGGGAGATACCAGGTCATCAGATTGTCCCATGTGGGGCTCACAGTCTTAATCCCCATTTTGCAGCGGAGGTAACGGAAGCCCAGAGAAGTTAAGTGACTTGCCCACGGTCACAGAGCAGACAAGTGGCGGAGTCGGGATTAGAAGCCACGTCCTCTGACTCCCAAGACCGTGCTGCACACTGTGACCAAGATGATGATTTTAACAAGGCAAAAGGCTCAGCTGAACGACCATGTCAAGCACATAAAACGTGCACACGCACACAGAGACTGTTCATCATCATCAATCGTATTTATTGAGCGCTCACTGTGTGCAGAGCACAGTACTAAGCGCTTGGGAAGTACAAATTGGCAACATATAGAGACAGTCCCTACCCAACAGTGGGCTCACAGTCTAAAAGGGGGAGACAGAGGACAAAACCAAAGATACTAACAAAATAAAATAAATAGAATAGATATGTACAAGTAAAATAAATAAATATATATTCAGTAGCCCGCGGAGGAAGCAAGGGGAGTGACTAACGTCTCTCGGCTCTCTGAGGGTGCTCATGTGAACCACGGGCGATAAAAAATGAGCCCTGGGGCGGGCAAGCGTGTTTATATAATAATTAATATTAATAATAATAATGGTATGTGTTAAGCACTTACAATATGCCAGGCACTGTACTAAGCGCTGGGGTGGATACGAGCGAATTGGGTTGGACGCAGTCCCTGTCCCATATGGGGCTAACAGTCTCGATCCCCGTTTTACAGGGGAGACAGTGATGGGGAAAAAGGTCTTCAGGGAACACAGGCAACCAACTCGGCTTTGTTCACATAACAGCTGTTGCTTGAGCCCATTGGTGGGTAGGGATTGTCTCTATATGTTGCTGAATTGTACCTTCCAAGCGCTTAGTACAGTGCTCTGCACACAGCACTCAATAAATATGACTGAATGAAAGACAACTTAGAACTGCCCCGGGCCAATAACTGAACACCACCGGTGCCACCAGAGGTGCCCTCTAGACGGTGAGCTCATTGTGGGCAGGGAATGTGTCTGTTATATTGTGCTCTCCCATGCGCTTAGTACAGTGTCCGGCACGCAATACAGCGTTCAATAAGTATGACTGACTGACATATTGTTAGAGAGAAGCAGCGTGGCTCAGTGGAAAGAGCACGGGCTTGGGAGCCAGAGGTTGTGGGTTCTAATCCCGGCTCTGCCACTTGTCAGCTGTGTGCCTTTGGGCAAGTCACTTCACTTCTCTGAGACTCAGTTACCTCATCTGTAAAATGGGGATTAAGACTGTGAGCCCCAAGTGGGACAACCTGATCACCTTGTATCCCCCCCAGCACCTAGAACAGCACTTCGCATTTAGTGAGTGCTTAACAAATACCATTATTATTATTATTCTACATCGTCCTCTCCTAAGCACGTAGTACCACACAGTAAGCATTCAATTAATTCATTCACTCAGTCGCATTTATTGAGCGCTTACTGTGTGCAGAGCACTATACTAAGCGCTTGGGAAGTACAAGTTGGCAACATATAGAGACGATCCCTACCCAAAAATGGGCTCACAGTCTAGAAGAGGGAGATAGACAACAAAACATGGAGACGGGTGTCAAAACCGTCAGAATAAATAGAATTACAGCTCCGAAAGACTGACATTGCTACCAAGCACTCAGTACAGTGCTCTGCACACAGTACAACGCTCAATAAATAAGACTGACTGACTGAGGACGGGGAACAGGAGAGGAGCCATTTGGCGGGGGTAATAATAATAATAATGATGGCATTTGCTAAGTGCTTACTATGTGCAGAGCACTGTTCTAAGTGCTGGGGGTGGATACAAGGTGATCAAGTTGTCCCACATGGGGCTCACAGTCTTAATCCCCATTTTACAGATGAGGTAACTGAGGCTCAGAGAAGTTAAGTGACTTGGCCAAGGTCACACAGCAGATAGGTGGTGGAGCTGGGATTCGAACCCATGACCTCTGACTCCAAAGCCTCTTCTCCACTGAGCCACGCTGCTCTGTTGAGGGTGGGGGGGTGAGGCTCCCAGAGCCCACAAAGCTTCGGATCCACAGGGAGGAGTCGGGGGGGGAGGCAGTGTTTCCTGGGAGGAGGAGTCTGACCGTACCGGCCACAAGCCCTGACACTCAATGCCGGCGTCCTTCACTGCTAAGGACCGTCATTTCTGCCGATTGCTCTTCATTTGGTCATTTCTAAGCCGGCTGATAGTTTGCGCGCTCCGGATCTCGGCTGAAAAGGAAGCTCTAACCGAGCAATTCCAATTCAATCAGGCCCGAGGGCCGGGCAGTTACGCCTCCCTCTCGCAGGTCCGAAAAGCCAGGGAGGATATTAATGTCGATGATGACTGAGGCATCGCGCGCTTCGTGCGCCAAGCCATTTGTTGCCGGCCCTTCTGAGGGGTTGGAAAAATCGAAGGCGCCGTAATGCAGCGAAAAACGCCCTTGCGGGGTTGAATTTCCAGGCTGTTTTCGACTGAAGTGAACTAGACTCCACAAGGGGGAAAGTGAGAGGTTGTAAGGAAGCATCCCCAGTGAGCCCAGGTCAAACCCCCGACTCGAGAATGGCTCACTGTCCCGAGGTGACCCTCGGGTACCGGCCATCTCAAGGTCAAAAGCTATCTCGTGACCACCGGAGCCAGCAGGAGGAACTCGGAAGTGAGGGTGGGATACCGTCCCCACGACCACATCTGCTAGATTGACAGCCCAAGCTGGGAATACAGAAGGTGTCCCTCACCCCCGTGCCAATCCAATTAGGTATGGAGGAGGCGGGGAGGGCAGAGATTGGATAGCCTGAGGCCGGAAGCTGGAATGGCCTAGGGGCACAGGCAATAAATACCTGTCGCCTCTGACCTTCGGGGTCAGAACACCAGGACATGCAGCAGCGGCGGCGGCCCCCGTGTCTCTCCCTGCCCAGAAGGCCAGATGCCCGCCCTACAACCAGAACCAACACACTGAGGCAAGGGCCGCGGGATGGGTGAGTGTCTCGTGGGTGGGACCCAGGTATCCCGCTGCTGATGGGAATTATGAGTGGATTCCTCCCACGTAGGGAGAGCACACTGTGAGAGCTAGCCGCCCACCACGCGCGCGGGTAATGTAATGAATTCTTCCCATGTGGTAAAGTAAGTGGATTCTCCACGAGTGGGAAGTGCACATGGGTGCGAGTTAACCACCTCACCCACGTGCGATTAACGGATGATTGTGTTCCTCCCGTGTAGGGAAGCTCTAATATTGCTAATTGATTATACTCCTCCCGAAAGGGAAGCTCAATCCATTGCGCCTAAACAATTACATAAATTCAATTCACCTCGCGGAATAAATTTTATATAAAACTTAGGCTTTCCGTCCCCGGCCTCTCTCTCTCTCGCCTCGCCGATCACTGAACGAACCCGTCCCCGGACGACGGGTGACACTCACGAACCCAAGGTCCGGACCGAATCAGGGACAGAGAGCCCCTGGGAAGAGGTCAAACAGCACACGTGGGCAACTTCATCATCATCAATCGTATTTACTGAACGCTTACTGTGTGCAGAGCACTGTACTAAGCGCTTGGGAAGTACAAATTGGCAACATATAGAGACAGTCCCTACCCAAAAGTGGGCTCACAGTCTAAAACTTCATAACCTTACTGGGTTCTAGTCCAGGCTCTGCCACTTGTCTGCTGTGTGACCTTGGGCAGATCACTTAACTTTGCCTGTGACTCAGTTCCCTCATCTGTAAACTGAGGATTAAGACTGTAAGCCCCGTGTGGGATAGGGACTGTGTGCAACCTAATTATCTTGTTACCTACCCCACAGCTTAGAACAGTGCCTGGCATATAGTAAGTGCTTAACAAATACCGTAATTACTATTATTACGTGTGTCATTTCTGCATCAGCACCACTGGTTAGGAAGTAGGCTCCTCGGGGGCTGGAAATGTGGGCAGAGCACTGAGATCAGCACTCTGCAGAGGGGTACTCAATATTACTGATTGCTTGTTCATCGCATTTATAGAGTCTGTGAATAACTAGATAGATTTCTGTTCCCCCCTCCATACAATGGCACCTGCCTAATGAAGGTAGGTATTAGGTTAACATTGACTGTGAGCTAAGCACTATGCTAAACAATGGGAAAGCTGCAAGATAATCACATCAGATATGGTCCCGAACCCACATGGAGTTCTTCATCTGTGAAGGAGGGGGAAGAGGAAGTTCATCCCCATTTTACAGACGAGGAAACTGAGGCCCGGAGAGGTAACGTGACTTGCCCGAGGTCCCACAGCAGGCGAACTGGGACCACGACTCAGGTGTCCTGACTTGGGGTCCCATGCTCTTCCCGTGAGACCGTGCTGCCTAAGGAATTTTAGAACTGGGGTTTACATTTGCAACCTCGGTTACAAATGAAAAGTTGAGGCATCTCTACATACGAAATGCATGTTGTTTCACACGATAAGATGGTTATGTATTACCACCTATGTTACAAAACAACTCCCATTCGAATGCTAGTATTTAAGCGGCCTGCGTTTCAGAAGGCACGCCTGGGTGTTCCTGACAAGTGACTTTTAATAATAACAATAACAATTGTGGTATTTGTTAAGAATTTACTATGTGCCACAGTATAGGTGCTGGGGTGGATACAAGCAAATCAGGTTGGACACAGTCCCTGTCCCACACAGGGCTCACAGTCTTAATCCCCATTCTCCAGATGAGGGAACTGAGGCACTGAGACTTGCCCAAGGTCACGCAGCAGACAAATGGCACAGCTGAGATTAGAACCCAGGTCCTTTGACTCCGAGACCCAGGCTCTATCCACTAGGCCACACTGCTTCTCTTGGTTTCACACAACCAATGTTGTTTCAAGCCTAACCAGGAAATGTCCTCCTGGGAATAAAATACTTTCTTACGCAAAGATGGCAAGGGATCATCTGTACATAATCACACTCTGATGGTATGTGCATACATTTAAATATTATCATTAATATTAATTTTTAAAAAAAAATTGTGGCATTTGTTAAGCACTTACTACGTGTCAAGCACCGTACTAGGCGCTGGGGCAGATACGAGATAATCGGATCCCACCTGGGGCTCACAGTAGAAGTAGGAAGGAGAACAGATATTTAATCTCCATTGTGCAGATGACGGAACTGAGGCACAGTGACGTTAAGTGACAGGTCCAAGGTCACACAACAGACACATGGAAGAGCCGGGGTTAGAACCCAGGTCCTCTGACACCCAGGCCTGTGCTCTTTCCCACTGGCTACGCTGCTTCCATGCAACAGGTTTCTCCCATCATCCTGACCCAAAGCACAAAAAAAGCCGTCCATGAGCGTCCACAATAAACCCCTGCACCTTACCTTAACATATGAAGGCTGCTTCTCAAGAATCAAGTCAGCAACTTTTTTAGATACCTGTGAGAAAAAATTGGGGCAAATTAGCAACTCTTATTATAGCCCTCACGCTAATAATTTCAGAAAGAATGCTCCCCAGATCTTCTCACTAAATTCTAAGAAATGTGACAGCCACAAAAAAGAGAAAAAGAATAGGGGTAAAAGAACTCCATCTTGCCTGATAGGGAAAAATGATCATGTTCATAACTGCAAATCAGGTAGGAGGGGTCAAACTAAACTTCCAACCACAGTCCCTGCCGGTTTTCAGTGCATCTACTATGAGTAGAGCAGTGTACGAGGAAGAAGTAGTTTTTAGGGAGACAGCAAGAACAGAAACCCTGGCCCCTGACCCCCGGGGAGCGTACGACGTGGGAAGGGAATGTCTGTCTGTTATTATATTGTACTCACCCAAGCGCTTAGTACAGCACTCTGCACAAAGAAAGTACTTAATAAGTGTGATTGAATGAATGAAGACATCCACGTGGCAGTTAAGAGATGCCCTTCTGACTTGTGAAGCCCAAGGTACTGCCTTGGGGGCAATAAGGAGGCAGAGCTGGAGAATAAGGTCCTGAGGAATTAGACCTTTGGGATAGAAAGGCCAAGGCCTAACGGGGACATGATTCAAACTCAGAAAATCACCATGAAAGTGTGAATGGAGTGAACGTGGAGCCTTCAATCCCCAGGGCGAGAGTCCCCCAGGAGCCTGGACGTAGAGGGGTTGAGGTAAATGCTTCTCCACCCAATAAGTACATAGTGTTTGCACTCTGTCGCCAAGGGAAGGTGTGATGGTGGTAAGCATCCCCTGATTTGAGCAAAATCTGGACCACCTTGGGACCGCAGAGGGGAAAGTTGGGATTGACAGGGCGTCCATCCCTAACCAGGAGGGTGGATTCGTCCAGGAGGGAGACCAGCAAACGATTCCTCCCAAGCGTCTGGGGGTTGCTGTAGGAGGCGGAGTCCCAGGATGGATGGAGCCCTGTGGTGTCAACCCAGTGTAGCGCTGCCGATGTCATTCATACTTATCGTGAGAGAACCAGTAGAAATAGACCTGTTTCACATTTTAGGAGCTCGGAGACAACTCCAGAAAATCCTCTCAGGCTTTGTGTCTCTCCTCCTTTCACACAAGTTGCTAACACGGCTTGAATGGAAAGCCTCGGCCTCTATATCCCAAAGATCTACTTCCTCAGGACCTTCTTCTCCAGCTCTGCCTCCTTCCTGCCCCCAAGGGTCCAGAGTCCCCCTTACCTCGGGCTTCACAAGTCAGCAAGGGCATCTCAACTGCCATGTGGTTGTCTTCATTCAATCATATTTATTGAGCACTTTCCATGTGCAAAGCACCGGTGGTACGGATTTCCTCCAGTCTCATCAATTTCTAGGTCATTTCCATAAAGCTTCCTCTGTTACAGTCAGCTCAACCGTCAGGGCCTGAGGCTGGCTCCGGTCAGAACCATATCGCCCTGATCCGGTCTAGATGCGCACAAAGGCCCTCCCCATGTTCCGGCCCTCTCCTCTACTCTTGGATTGCTCTCCTTGGCTAATTGTTTAGGACAGTGTAAATGGCTAAGATGGTGGTGGTGGCTGTGGAGAAGGTGGGGATGGTGGACAAGGCTGAGACAGAGGCGGCTGGGGTGGCGGCAGTGGAATTGGTGACAGAGGTGGAGGAGGGGGGTGATAGTGAAATTGGTGACGGAGGTGGAGGAAGTGGTGGTGATGCAGGGAGGCAGGGAAAGTAGTGGTGGTGGAGGAGGTGGTGGAACTGAAAGAGGTGATGATGGAGGTCGTGCTGGTGAAATTGGTGGAGGAGGTGGAGTTTTCCTCAGAGAGGAGAAGGAGGCCCTGGAGGAGAAGACTTGGAGGAGTTGTAATTGTCAAGTAAATTTCCAGAAAGTTCCAGTCGCTGCAGGAAGTCATTTCCACCGTGTCCTGGAGAAGAAGGAAGGGAGAGAGGAAGGGACGGAGGAGAATGGGGGGAGGGTATGACCGCTAACAGACACTTGGCACTGAAGGGGCTCAGGCCGCACTCTCCCAGAGTCCTTGAAAGCCTGAAAAGCTCTCCCACTCTGCCAAGCTGTCTCAGGGGTTCGCTCGGGGGACGGGCTCTCTCACCGGTATGAGCCCGGGAATAGGGAGGAAATCAAGGTCGAAGGACACAGGGCTGCAAGAAGCCACATACCCACAGAGCCACTGCCACAGAACAGGAAAGAGCCAAGCCCAGGCCAGCACAGTGGAAAGGGAGAGGGGCAAAGGGAGAGTTGGGAGCCGCAACGTCCATAGCCACTCCAGATTACCACAAGAGCATTTGCAGCTGGCCCGAAAGTTGGTTGACGGTGACGATGTTTGGCCTAAAATGAATAATGTGTGGCCGGAGAAAGAGGAGGAGGCTGGGAGATGGGGCAGAGGAAGAGGCCAGGAGACGGGATGGAGTTTTACCCCACCGGTGAATGCCCAGGAAGGGAGGGGGAGACGCTGGATGTGGGAAGACGTAGGCTGTCCCGGAGTGAAAGATCAGAGAAACAAGCCACCGGGCCAAAGAGCTCGTGGAAGCCAGAGGGCCCAAGGGGGGCAGTGGGCACTCAGTCCTCACTAGGGGCTTTGACCCAAACCAAGGTAAGGAGGATCCAAAGAGAAGAGGGAGAGGTTGCCACACCAGGTCCCTCGATTGCGGAGGAAATGGGCAGTGAGCCACCGGTCACGTGACTCAGTCCACCACAGTCAGAACGGCGATGGGAAACTTGATGGTAAGCTCCTGGAGGGCAAGGATTAGGTTTCCTCTCTCTTCTGTTCTCTGCCAAGCACTGAGTACAGTGTTCTGCATACAAACTGGATGCTCTCCGTGGGCTAGCTCTCTTCCCCCCCACCCTTCAAAGCCTTCCTCCGGGAGGTCTTCCCAAGACGGAGCCCTCCTTTTCCTCTGCTCCTGCTTCCCTCCCCATCGCCCCTACTCCCTTCCCCTGCTCTACCCACTTCCCCACCCCACAGCACTTGTGTATATTTGTACATATTTATAATTATATTTATTTTATATGATCAATCAATCAATCAATCGTATTTATTGAGCGCTTACTTTGTGCAGAGCACTGTACTAAGCGCTTGGGAAGTACAAGTTGGCAACATATAGAGACGGTCCCTACCCAAACAGTGGGCTCACAGTCTAGAAGGGGGAGATAGAGAACAAAACCAAACATATTAACAAAATAAAATAAATAGAATAGATATGTACAAGTAAAATAAATAGAGTAATAAATATGTACAAACATATATAGATATATACAGGTACTGTGGGGAAGGGAAGGAGGTAAGACGGGCGGGATGGAGAGGGGGACGAGGGGGAGAGGAAGGAGGGGGCTCAGTCTGGGAAGGCCTCCCGGAGGAGGTGAGCTCTCAGTAGGGCCTTGAAGGGAGGAAGAGAGCTAGCTTGGCGGATGTGGGGAGGGAGGGCATTCCAGGCCAGGGGGATGACGTGGGCCGGGGGTCGACGGCGGGACAGGCAAGAACGAGGCACGGTGAGGAGATTAGCGGCAGAGGAGCGGAGGGTGCGGGCTGGGCTGGAGAAGGACAGAAGGGAGGTGAGGTAGGAGGAGGCGATGATGATAATGATGCGCATATATCTATAATTCTATTTATTTTGATGTTATTGATGCCTGTCTACTTGTTTTGTTTTGTTGTCTGTCTCCCCCTTCTAGACTGTGAGCCCGTTGTTGGATAGGGATTGTCTCTATCTGTTCCCAAATTGTACTTTCCAAGCGCTTAGTACAGTGCTCTGCACACAGTAAGTGCTCAATAAATACTATTGAATGAATGAATGAATCACACTTATTTGCTGTACTGTACTCTCCCAGGCGCCAAGTACGGTGCTCTGCACCAACAAGGCACTCAATACATAGCACTGATCGTTGAAACAGAACACAGTTCCTGTGGGATGACTCAGGATGGAGAGAGAGACAGACAGGCCTCTCTCTCTCCAGGTGGGTCCAGAATCAATCAATCAATAAATAAATAAAGGGTTCCATCATTGGGTGGTCGGTTAGGAGAACCGGCCAGGGCACGGTCTGTGTGTTCATGGAGATGTCATGCCCTGATCGGACTCGGCGGATGCATTGTTCCCCCGGCGCTCGCGGATAGCCGGTGATGGCCAGAGACGGGAAGCTTCGCCCCACCACGTGGCTCGGTCGGGAGGAACGGCCGGGACCCACCGAGTCCCGCAGTCTGGGCTGACCGGGACGGGCCTTCACCAGAGAATGGCAGCCTGCCCGCCTGCCCACCCAGCAGTCCGCCAGCTAGGAGAATTGGGGGGCCCTGGGGCTCAGGACAACAGAGGACAGCCAGATCCGCCACACCTTGGGAGACCCAGTCTCCCCTGGGACCCCACGGACACAGACCGACTCTCCCGCTCGGGGAAGGGTCACCTCGATCCATCACCGTGGAGGTACATAGCTTCCAGAAGGAAAGCAACGGCTGGATATAATGCGACTCTATTAACTAGGTCTAAGTTCCCCAAGTAGAGCAGTAGGGCCAGCTCTGGCTTGCACTTTAACAACGGGTGGGCCCAACCCGGGGACACGGTCCGCGGAAATGTGGTGGGGGCGGCCAGTGCCACACTTACGGCGGCTTGCTGCTGCTTTAACTTGTCTCTGTAGAGCTCCAGGTCCTGCAGGCTGAAGACGGGAGGCAGCTTCTGCGGGGAAAACCACAAAGGGATGGTCAAGCAGATTGCTCCATCATCATCATCATCATCAATCGTATTTATTGAGCGCTTACTGTGTGCAGAGCGCTGTACTAAGCGCTTGGGAAGTACAAATTGGCAACATATAGAGACAGTCCCTACCCAACAGTGGGCTCACAGTCTAAAAGGGGGAGACAGAGAACAAAACCAAACATACTAACAAAATAAAATAAATAGAATAGATATGTACAAGTAAAATAAATAAATAAATAAATGGAGTAATAAATATGTACAAACATATACATATATACAGGTGCTGTGGGGAAGGGAAGGAGGTAAGATGGGGGGATGGAGAGGGGGACGAGGGGGAGAGGAAGGAAGGGGCTCAGTCTGGGAAGGCCTCCTGGAGGAGGTGAGCTCTCAGTAGGGCCTTGAAGGGAGGAAGAGAGCTCCAGGCAATCAATTCATCAACGACAATAATTAGGATATTTCTTAAGTGCTGACTGTCTGTCAAGCACTGTCCTAAGCATTGGGGGGAGATCTAAGCTCCCTCTAGAATGAGCATGCCACCGGCTCTGTGCTCTCCCAAATGCTCTGGACAGTGCTCACTGATATCATTTAATTGGATCAGACAGAATCCCTGTCCCAATTGGGGCTCACGGTCAAAGTAAGAGGAGGAATGGGTACTGACTCTCCATTTTACAGCTGAGGAAACTGAGGCCCAGAGAAGTAAATTGCCCACGGTCACCCAGCAAAGCGAATGGCAGAGCTGGGATAAAAATCCAGGTCCTCTGATTTCCAGGCCCGGGCTTTCACCACTAGGCCATGCCGCTTCGTAATCAATCAACAGAAAGGAGGTACTGAGCGTTTAGTTATAATAATAATAATGATGGCATTTATTAAGTGCTTACTATGTGCAAAGCACTGTTCTAAGCTCTGGGGAGGTTACAAGGTAATCAGGTTGCCCCACGGGGGACTCACAGTCTTAATCATCCACGCACGTCATGCCCTCCCTCCGCCCATCCGCCAAGCTAGCTCTCTTCCTCCCTTCAAGGACCTACTGAGAGCTCACCTCCTCCAGGAGGCCTTCCCAGACTGAGCCCCTTCCTTCCTCTCCCCCTCGTCCCCCTCTCCATCCCCCCATCTTACCTCCTTCCCTTCCCCACAGTACCTGTATACATGTATATATGTTTGTACATATTTATTACTCTATTTATTTTACTTGTACCTATCTATTCTATTTATTTTATTTTGTCAGTATGCTTGGTTTTGTTCTCTGTCTCCCCCTTTTAGACTGTGAGCCCACTGTTGGGTAGGGACCGTCTCTATATGTTGCCAACTTGTACTTCCCAAGCGCTTAGTACAGTGCTCCGCACACAGTAAGCGCTCAATAAATACGACTGACTGATTGATTGATTAATCCCCATTTTACAGGTGAGGTCACTGAGGCCCAGAGAAGTGAAGTGACTTGCCCAAAGTCACACGGCTGACGATTGGCGGAGTTGACAGTTATCAATGGCAACTCCAGCTCACTACCCTATTCATCTCGGGAGGGAGAGAACACCGACCCCAGCTGCCGGCACCCGACCCGGCACTTTGTACAATGCCCCCTTCCAATCAATCAATTGTATTTATTGAGCGCTTACTATGTGCAGAGCATGTCCAGAGGCCTTCCTCCCGCACTAAGCCCTCCTTATCACCTCTCCCACTCCCTTCTGCCTTGCTCCCTTTATTTATCCCCCCCTGCCACCAGTCCCACGGCACTTATGGATATATCTGGGTCTGGGAGACAGAAGGTCATGGATTCTAATCCTGACTCTGCCAGTTGCCTGCTGTGTGACCTTAGGCAAGTCACTTCTCTGGGTCTCAGTTCCCTCATCTGTAAAATGGGGATTGAGACTGTCAGCCCCATGTGGGGCAGGGACTGTTCCCAACCCGATTTGCTGCTATCCATCCCAGCGCTTAGTACAGTGCCTGGCAAATAGTAAGCGCGTAACAAATACCACAATTATTACTAGGCCTGAAATTTATTTATATTAATGTCCATCTCCCCCTCTGGACTGTAAGGTTGTTGTGGGCAGGGGATGCGTCTGTTTATTGTTGTATTTTACTCTCCTAAGCACTTAGTACAGTGCTTCGCACACAGTAAGTGCTCAATAAGTACAACTGAATGAATGGAAGTAAGTGCTTAACAAATACCACAATCATTATTACCATTATTATTATTATTATTATTATTATTATTAATAACCTACCAAGATGGGGAGTGGGGGCCCAGCCTGCCCTGGAGGATCAGAACACACTGCTTCGCACACAGTAAGTGCTCAATAAGTACAACTGAATGAATGGAAGTAAGTGCTTAACAAATACCACAATCATTATTACCATTATTATTATTATTATTATTATTATTATTAATAACCTACCAAGATGGGGAGTGGGGGCCCAGCCTGCCCTGGAGGATCAGAACACACTGCTTCGCACACAGTAAGTGCTCAATAAGTACAACTGAATGAATGGAAGTAAGTGCTTAACAAATACCACAATCATTATTACCATTATTACTATTATTATTATTATTATTATTATTAATAACCTACCAAGATGGGGAGTGGGGGCCCAGCCTGCCCTGGAGGATCAGAACACACTGCTTCGCACACAGTAAGTGCTCAATAAGTACAACTGAATGAATGGAAGTAAGTGCTTAACAAATACCACAATCATTATTACTATTATTATTATTATTATTATTATTAATAACCTACCAAGATGGGGAGTGGGGGCCCAGCCTGCCCTGGAGGATCAGAACCCACTGCCCAGGCGGTGATGCCAGGAACACTGGCCGACCAGGCCTTGGGGGAACCTGCCTAGGGATGGGACCGGACGGGACCGGACCGTCCTCCTCTTACCTCCAGCTCGTACTGGACGATGTCGTATGAATCCGTGGAGAAATAGACTTGCTCGATGCTGTCGATCAGTTCCTGGTCCGCCTGGGGGTCGCTCGGGGGCTCCCGCAGTTCTTCCTGCGGGGAGATGGGGGAAGGGGAAAGGGAGGGGAGAGAGCCACCGCCATCAACAAGTGACATGCGCCCATCCTGGAAAGTCGCATCCCTCTACCTACCTGATATCAGAGAGCCAACAGCATGCTCCCCATCTTCAAAGCCTTCCTGAAATCACCCTGCCTCCAGGAGGCCTTCCCTGACCTACAACTCACCCAGCTCTGACACGGGTCTAATGTGGGACAACTGACATCACGATGAACCTCTCCGAGCCTCAGTTTCCTCATCTGTAAAACAGGGCTAAGATCCCCGCTTCCCATCCCTCTTAAGGTCACATCTCCTCCGAGAGGCCTTCACCGATTAAGCCCTCCTTTCTCCACCTCCCTCTCCCTTCTGTTCCGTTGATTCACTTGGACCTAGGCTCTTTGGGCATTTGATATTCAGCCCATCCACAACCCCACAGCGCTTATATATAATCAATCGTATTTATTGAGCGCTTACTGTGTGCAGAGCACTGTACTAAGCGCTTGGGAAGTACAAGTTGGCAACATATAGAGACAGTCCCTACCCAACAGTGGGCTCACAGTCTAAACTTATATACATAGTTTTAAATTATATGTTTCCCCCTTAGTGGCAAGAGCCCGGGCTTGGGACTCAGGGACGTGGGTTCTAATCCCAGCTCTGCCACTTGTCTGCTGTGTGACCTTGGGCAAGCCACTTCTCTGTGCCTCAGTGACCTCATCTATAAAATGGGGATTAAGTCTGTGAGCCCTACGTGGGACAACCTGATGACCTTGTATCTACCCCCGTGCTTAAAACAGTGCTTGACACATAGTAAGCGCTGAACAAATACCATCATCAGTATTATTATTATTAGACTGTTAGCTCATTATGGGCAGGGAACGTGTCTACTAATTCTGCTGTATTACACTCACCCAAGCGCTCAGTACAGTGCGGCTCAGAGGAACGAGCACGGGCTTTGGAGTCAGAGGTCAGGGGTTCAAATCCCAGCTCTTCCAATTGTCAGCTGTGTGACTTTGGGGAAGTCACAACTTCTCTGTGCCTCAGTTACCTCATCTGTAAAATGGGAATTAAGACTGTGAGCCCCCCGTGGGACAACCTGATCACCTTGTAACCTCCCCAGCGCTTAGAACGGTGCTTTGCACATAGTAAGCGCTTAATAAATGCCATCATCCTTATTATTATTATTATTACAGTGCTCTGCACACAGTAAACAAGCAATAAATACCATTGATAGTGATGATGATAATGGTGATTACAGTGTGAGCCCTGGGCAGCCCGAGCACTATGTTCAATTTAATAATAATAATAATGATGATGATGATGGCATTTGTTAAGTGCTTACTATATGCTAAACACTGTTCTAAACGCTGGGGTAGATACATGGTAATCAGGTTCTCCTGCGTAGGGCTCACAGTCTTCATCCCCATTTGACAGATGAGATAACTGAGGCCCAGAGAAGTGAAGCGACTTGCCCAAAGTCACACAGCTAAGTGACGGAGCCAGGATTAGAACCCCTGACCTCTGACCCCCAAGCCCGGGCTCTTTGATGATCTTGCATCTGGCCTGGTCTAAGCACGGTGCTGGGCAAATAGTAAATGCTTACTAAACAGCAAAATGAACTATTCTCTCCCCAAATCAAGGAGACGGTCATCATGCAGAACAATAATTGTGGCATTTGTCATGTGCTTATGTGCCAGGTGCTGTTCTCGGCATTGGGGAAGCTACAGGATAATTAATTTGGATACAGTTCCTGTCCCACATACGGCTCACAGTCTTACTCCCCATTTTACAGATGAGGAAACAGAAGCACACAGAAGTGAAGTGACTTGCTCAAGGTCATCCAAATAAATTAGAATCCAGCTCCTCTGACTCCTGGGCTCGTGCTCTTTCCACACCGCTTCTGAATCAATGTCATTTTTTGAGCTCTTACTAAGTGCAGAGCACTGTACTAAGCGCTTGGGAGAATACATTACAATGGAATTATTGTTTATTGTTCTACTGTATGTTTACTGTTATAGTGTACTCTCCTAAGTGCTTAGTACAATGCTTTGCACACAGTAAGCACTCAATAAATGTTGTCAACTTGTACTTCCCAAGCGCTTAGTACAGTTCTCTGCACACCGTAAGCGCTCAATAAATACGATTGATGATGATGATGACTGAATGAAAGTGCTAAGAACAGTACTTTGCACAAAGTAAGTGCTCAATAAATGACTGAATGAATGAAAGCACTTAGTACAGTGCTCTGCACAGAGTAAGCACCCAATAAATATGAAAGAATGAAAGCCCTAAGTTCAGTGCTCTGCACGCAGTAAGTGCTCAATAAATACGACTGACTGCCCACGCCCTCTGGATAATTAGCACGCACCCATAGGTTATGAAAACCAAGCTGCTACATAGGAGTCCGATTCAAAAGCCGAGCTGGTTTCCCCACGGACCGGAGCCCAGAGTCATCGGTGACCCCGCCACCCTCGCTGCTCATTTCGGCAACGAGGCCGCGAACAGACTCGCAGAAGGTGGCTGGCCAACCCCGCCGTGATGACACACGGGATTTTTGATTCCTGTCGGGGCAAAGCTGTGGTGCCCGACAGTTGGTGATTAGAGGCGGGGTGTCACGCTGGGTGGAGGAAGGTTTTTAGGTAAACTCTGTGAACGCTCAGCTTCAAGACTCTCCATCCCCTCGCCCCCTCCTACCTCTCCTCCCTTCTCTCCTTCTCCAGCCCAGCCCGCACCCTCCGCTCCTCTGCCACGGCTAACCTCCTCACCGTACCTCGTTCTCGCCTGTCCCACCGTCGACCCCCGGCCCACGTCCTCCCCCTTGCCTGGAATGCCCTCCCTCCCCACATCCGCCAAGCTAGCTCTTCCTCCCTTCAAATCCCTACTGAGAGCTCACCTCCTCCAGGAGGCCTTCCCACACTGAGCCCCCTCCTTCCTCCCCCCATCCCCATCCCCCCAGCCTTACCTCCTTCCCCTCCCCACAGCACCTGCATATATGTTTGTACAGATCTATTACTCTATTTATTTTACTTGTACGTGTTTACTATTCTATTTATTTTGTTAATGATGTGCATCGGAGAAGCAGCGTGGCTCAGCGGAAAGAGCATGGGCTTTGGAGTCAGAGGTCATGGGTTCAAATCACGGCTCTGCCAACTGTCGGCTCTGTGACTCTGGGCAAGTCACTTCAATCGATCAATCCATCGTATTTACTGAGCGCTTACTGTGTGCAGAGCACTGGACTAAGCGCTTGGGAAGTCCAAGCTGGCAACATCTAGAGACAGTCCCTACCCAACAGCGGGTTCACAGTCTAGAAGGGGGAGACAGAGAACAAAACCAAACATACTAACAAAATAAAATAAATAGAATAGACTTTTAGACTGTGAGCCCGCTGTTGGGTAGGGGCTGTCTCTATATGTTGCGAACTTGTACTTCCCAAGCGCTTAGTACAGTGCTCTGCACACAGTAAGTGCTCAATAAATACGATTGATTGAATAGCTACGTACAAAATAGAGTAATAAATATGTACAAACATATATACATATATACAGGTGCTGTGGGGAAGGGAACCAGGTAAGATGTGGGGGATGGAGAGGGGGACGAGGGGGAGAGGAAGGAGGGGGATCGGTCTGGGAAGGCCTCCTGGAGGAGGTGAGCTCTCAGTAGGGCCTTGAATATTTTACTTCACTTCTCTGTGCCTCAGTTACCTCCTCTGTAAAATGGGGATTAAAACTGTAAGCCCCCCATGGGACAACCTGATCACCTTGTAACCTCCCCAGTGCTTAGAACAGTGCTTTGCACATAGTCAGCGCTTAACAAATACCATCGTTATTATTATGATCTAGCTTTGATTCTATTTGTTCTGACGACTTGACACCTGTCCTCGTGTTTTGTTTCATCGTCTGTCTCCCCCTTCCAGACTGTGGGCCGGCTGTTGGGGAGGGACCCTCTCTGTATGCCGCCGACTTGTACTTCCCAAGTGCTTGGTCCAGTGCTCTGCACACAGTGAGCGCTCAATAAATACGACTGGATGAATGAAGGAGCGGGGCTCATGGGTCGGATGCCCCTGCTGCCAGGAGCCCTCCAATGGGCAGAGCGGGATGAAGGGATGAAGTCTTCTAGACTGGGAGCCCACTGCTGGGTAGGGACCGTCTCTATATGTTGCCAACTTGGACTTCCCAAGCGCTTAGTACAGTGCTCTGCACACAGTAAGCGCTCAATAAATACGATTGAATGAATGAAAAGGGATGAAGGGTGGTGGGCCCTCTCCTCTGGGCGTCTACTGCCCCCTGATGGGATCTCCCTGTATATATGTATATATGTTTGTACATATTTATTACTCTATTTATTTATTTAGACTTTTAGACTTTGAGCCCACTGTTGGGTAGGGACTGTCTCTATATGTTGCCAATTTGTACTTCCCAAGCGCTTAGTACAGTGCTCTGCACATAGTAAGCGCTCAATAAATACGATTGATTGATTGATTGATTATTTATTTTACTTGTACATATCTATTCTATTTATTTTATTTTGTTAGTATGTTTGGTTTTGTTCTCTGTCTTCCCCTTTTAGACTGTGAGCCCACTGTTGGGTTGGGACTGTCTCTACATGTTGCCAATTTGTACTTCCCAAGTGCTTAGTACAGTGCTCTGCACATAGTAAGCGCTCAATAAATACGGTTGATGATGATGATGATGATCTCCCTGCCACTGCGCTTAGACCAGTGCTCTGCACATAGTAAGCGCTTAACAAATGCCATCATTATATTATTGCAGCCCCAGAGCAGGCAGGGCTCCCAACCTCAAAGCCGAACCCCAATCTCCACCAACCTGCCTCATTCATTCATTCAGTGAGAAGCGGCGTGGCTCAGTGGAAAGAGCCCGGGTTTTGGAGTCAGAGGTCACGGGTTCGAATCCCGGCACTACCAACTGTCAGCTGGGTGACTTTGGGCAAGTCACTTCACTTCTCTGTGTCTGTAAAATGGGGGTGAAGACTGTGAGCCCCCTGTGGGACAACCTGATCGCCTTGTAATAATAATAATAATAATAATAATAATGTTGGCATTTGTTAAGCGCTTACTATGTGCAAAGCACTGTTCTAAGCGCTGGGGGGGATACAAAGTGATCAGGTTGTCCCATGTGGGGTTCACAGTCTTAATCCCCATTTTACAGATGAGGTAACTGAGGCTCAGAGAAGTTAAGTGACTCGCCCAAGGTCACACAGCAGACATGTGGCGGAGTTGGGATTCGAACCCATGACCTCTGACTCCAAAGCCCGTGCTCTTTCCACTGAGCCACGCTGCTTCTCATAACCTCCCCAGAGCTTACAGCAGTGCTTTGCACATAGTAAGCGCTTAATAAATGCCATGATCATTATTATTCAACCAATCGTATTTATTGAGCGCTCCCTGTGTGCAGAGCACTGCACGAAGTGCTTGGGAAGTATGAGTCAGCAACATCCACAGCATTTATGTGTCTATATTTGTACAGATTTACTACACAGTTTTACTTGTACATATTTACTATTCTATTAATTTTGTTGTTATTATTATTATTTTGTTGTTATTTATTTCTATTCTATTTTATTTATGTGCATATAGCTACAATTCTATTTGTTCTGACAATTTTGAATCCATGTTTTGTTTTGTTGTCCATCTCCCCCTTCTAGACTGTGAGCCCATTGTTGGGTAGAGACCGTCTCTATATGTTGCCAACTAGTACTTCCCGAGCGCTTAGTACAGTGCTCTGCACGCAGTGAGCACTCAATAAATACGACTGAATGAACGAATAAAGAGACGGTCCCTACCCAACAACGAGCTCACGGTCTAGAAACGGGCTCACGTTCAGTCATGTTTATTGAGCGCTTAACACTGTACTAAGCGCTTGGAAAGTACAATTCACCAATAAACGGAGACAATTCCTGCCCACGCTGGGCTTACAGTCTAGAATTGGGGAGACAGGTATAAAAACAAGTGAACAGGCATCAATATGAATAAATAGAACTATAGCTAGAGACACATCAAAACAAGTAAACAGGTAATGTAAACAAATAGAATTATAGATATAATTATAATTATATAAAGTGCCAAACCCCAGGCCCCACAGCCACCTCCATTTTCCTCCCCACCCCGCCAACTAACGCTCTTCCTTTGCTTCATGAAAAAACAGTCCCAACCGACTTTAACTGACAGCAGATCCAGGAAAACCGGTTTGGTGCCGGTTGGTTAAATCGGCGACAAATCGATTTGGGAACGGGGGGCCTTCGTATAAATTTACGCGGATAAACCAGAACGTGCTGAGGTACTAAAACGTGGGAGATCTGGGGACAACATCATCCGCAAAATATTAAAAGAAGCTTTGTGGGTGGGGAGGGGGTGATGAGGAGAATGGAGGAAAATGGGGGTTGGGGAAAAGACTGTGTCTGACCTGTCAATCGCATGTATTGAGCGCTTACTGCGTGCAGAGCATTGTACTAGAGAAGCAGCGTGGCTCAGTGGAAAGAGCACGGGCTTTGGAGTCAGAGGTCATGGGTTCAAATCCCGGCTTCGTCAGTTGTCAGCTGTGTAACTTTGGGCAAGTCACTTAACTTCTCTGTGCCTCAGTTACCTCATCTGGAAAATGGGGATTAAAACTGTGAGCCCCCCGTGGGACAACCTGATCACCTTGTAACCTCCCCAGCGCTTAGAACAGTGCTTTGCACATAGTAAGCGCTTAACAAATGCCATAATTATTATTATTATTATACTAATGATGGAATTTATTAAGCGCTTACTATGTGCAAAGCACTGTTCTAAGCGCTGAATAATAATGGCATTTTTTTTTTTAATAAGCGCTTACTATGTGCAAAGTACTGTTCTAATCGCTGGGGAGGTTACAAGGTGATCAGGTCGTCCCCCGTGGGGCTCACAGCCTTAATCCCCATTTTACAGATGAGGTAACTGGGGCACGGAGAAGTGAAGTGACTTACCCAAAGTCACACAGCTGACAATTGGCAGAGCCGGGATTTGAACCCATGACCTCTGACTCCAAAGCCCGGGCTCCTTCCACTGAGCCACGCTGCTTCTCTAAGTGTTTCAGAGAGTACAACTTAATCAGACATATTCCCAGCCTATATCTTCCAGCGCTTGGAACAATGTTTGGCAAAGAAGTGCTTAAATAACACTGCCGTTTATGCTTTTGTTGTTATTAATCATCATCATCAGGGGCGGGGCAGAGACAGAAGCAGCAAGGTTGACCCCCTGGGTCTTTGAAGTCGACCCTACTGGCAGTGAGATAATACTAATAATGGTGTTTGTTAAGCACTTTCTACGTGCCAGGCACTGTACTAAGCGCTGGGGAGGGATACAAGCAAACCGGGTTGGACACAATCCCTGTTCCATATGGGGCTCACAGTCTCCATTTTACAGACCAAGTAACTGAGGCCCAGCGAAGTGAAGCGGCTTGCCCAAGGTCACACAGCAGAGTCCCTCCTGCCCAGCCCTCAAGGTCTTGAGACAAATCTTAGATCTCTGGGATTTGCTGCCAGACGCGCCAACTTGTACTTCCCAAGCGCTTAGTACAGTGCTCTGCACACACTAAGCGCTCAATAAATACGACTGAATGAATGAATGAATGAATGACCGCTACCGCCGTTAACCAGGCCCTGGCATTCATCATCATCATCATCAATCGTATTTATTGAGCGCTTACTGTGTGCAGAGCACTGTACTAAGCGCTTGGGAAGTACAAATTGGCAACATATAGAGACATCATCATCATCAATCGTATTTATTGAGCGCTTACTGTGTGCAGAGCACTGTACTAAGCGCTTGGGAAGTACAAATTGGCAACATATAGAGACATCATCATCATCAATCGTATTTATTGAGCGCTTACTGTGTGCAGAGCACTGTACTAAGCGCTTGGGAAGTACAAGTTGGCAACATATAGAGACAGTCCCTACCCAACAGTGGGCTCACAGTCTAAAAGAGGGCATGCCCTGCTCAGCCAGGCCTGGGCACCCAGGGTGCTGTATTGGGGAGGCTTTAGGCCCTTCTTCCGGATACCCTGATGCCCAACACAAATCCACTCACTGCTGCATCCGTAGGCGGCATTTCAGATTAGCTGGGAGACAAAAGCTTTCAAAGATGCCAGTCTCTTTCCTCCAGACATTCAACCACAACCGGCCGAACGCTTTGCGACTCTCCCGCTCTCCGCCCCGCAACTGGCCGCCACTGCCACTGCCCTCTCCTCTGTCCCGTCAAAAAAGTAGAATAACAGGCCCTTTAGTAACTCCAAACGTAAAAATAGCTGATGACGCATCTCTCCTAGCATCCGGCTGAAGGAGGAAAAGGGAGTAGGTACCAAGGGCCAGAGATCCCAAGGTCCGGAAGGCCTTTCCCGCCAGAATCCGTTTTCCGGCCACGCTCTGAGACATACGGCCGCTTCGGGCTGGGGAGGCTCGGAGCTAGACCGCCCGGCGACCCAAAGTCGAGGGATGGCAAGGCGACTCTCGGCCATGATTCTCCATCATTTTTTCTTCAGGCCGTCGGATTCCTCAGGGAGGGCTTGGGGCTTAAAACAGTGTTTGGCGCATAGAACAGTGCTTGACACAAAGTAAGCGCTTAAATACCATATTAAAAAGAAAATCGGCCTCAGCGCAAGACTTGTTCCAGAGCCTGGCAAACAGGGATGGGTTTTGTGGGTGCTAGCCTCCACAAGACATTCTTCATGGACGGGGAGCATCACTGTTCTCCCCCGGTCCCAAGCCTGAAATCGGGGGACTCCACGGGTCAGAGAACCAGTGCGGCTTACTGGACAGAGCACAGGCTTGGAAGTCAGAAGGACCTGGGTTCTAATCTCGCCTCCACCACGTCTGCTATGTGACCTCGGGCAAGTCATTTCCCTTTGCTGCACCTCAGTTACCTCAACTGTCAAATGGGGATGCTCCATGTGGGACAGGACTGTGTCCAACCTGATTAACCCTTATCTCCCCCAGCGCTTAGTATAGTGCTTGGCACACTGTAAGCGCTTAACAGCATGAGAAGCAGCATGGCAAAGTGGCTAGAGCCCGGGCCTGGGAGACAGAAGGTCATGGCTTCTAATCTCAGCTCTGCCGCTTGTCTGCTGTGTGACCTTGGGCAAGTCATTTAATTTCTCTGTGAATCAGTTACCTCATCTCTAAAATGGGGACTGAGACTGTGAGCCCCACGTGGGACAGGGACTGTGTCCAACACCACTAGCTTGTATCCACCCCAGCACTTAGTTTGGTGCCTGGCACACCGTAAGGGCTTAACGAATACCATAATTATTATTACTACTACCATTATTAACAAGTACCATAAGTATTATTCCGGACTCCCCTTGTCCCTCCCCCAATCAGAGAGGCTCTGTCCTTTGTCTTTTATCCTGTCACAAGCAACAACCACCCATTCAATCCTCTCATGACCAGTCCCAGGTGGCTGGGTTCTTCAGGGTCTTCCTAGTGGGCCATAATGACACAGACAAATGGGCAATCGATCCATCAATAATAACAATAATGATGGTATTTGTTAAGCACTTCCTATGTGCCAGGCACTGTACTAAGCCCTGGGGTGGACACAAGCAAATCAGGTTGGACATGTTCCCTGTTCTGCACGGGGCTCACAGTCTTAATCCCCACTTTACAATCAATCAATGGTATCTCGAGCATTACCGAGTGCAGAGCACATCACCTTGCCTCATCTGCCCTCGAGTCCCTCCCTAAAGTTGCTCCCACCCGGACTCGCACCCAGCCTGTCCGCTTTGAAGCGTCTTGGTTTTGGCAGCGGTCCTGTCTCATCAATCAATTACTGGATTGCATTTATTGAGCACGCTACTGTGTGCGGAACACCGTAATAAGCGCACGGTAGAGTACACAACAGAGTTGGTAGACACGTTTCTGGCCCCGGCCCCACCCCACCGATCGATTCCTTTCTGTCAGGTACGGCCTACTTCCACAGGGGCACCGGCTCCCTCCCTCTGGGCCTTCTTCCAAGAAGGAACGGGCCTCCCCAAGGAGCAAAAGCAGGGGGAATCCTCCTCCTGATGGACACGAGGGGAGGAAAAGAGGTCTTCTCCATCCTCCCTCACCCCGGATACACACACATATATAATAACAATAATAATGTTGGTACTTGTTAAGCACTTACTATGTGCAAAGCACTGCTCCAAGCGCTGAATACACATACACACATACGCATACACTCACACCGCACTAGGGGAGGAACAGGGACCTTCTCCATCCTCCCTCACTCCCAACACATGCCCACACACACTCCTGCACACACCCGTGCGCACCCACACACAAGCCAGATGGCAGATGGCGAGAGCGGTGGTACCTTGTTGGGGAGTCGCAGGTTCTCGATGGGGCTCAGGTCACTGATGCTCTCCTGAGGACTCAGGAGCCCCTAGAACAGAAGAGAAGCCAATTAAGGTGATGATTCCTTCCGTACCCCAACACCGGCAGGGTAGCGGCCCCACAGGCTGGAGCCAAGGAAGGCATCGGACAGGGTGGGCGGTCAGTGCCCGAGGGGAGGCCCCGGCTCATTCCCGCACAACTCGGCATCTGACATCCAGAGCCCGATACGGGTAGGCCCCCGGGAGCACCGCCCGGGCCCACCAACGGCTCCTCCCTCACCTCTGACCCCTTGCTCTAGTCCTCCCTCCTGCCTAGACACCCTTCCCCTCCACACCTGCCAAAACTTTTTTTATGGCAAAGAGAAGCAGCGTGGCTTAGTGGAAAAAGCCTGGGCTTGGGAGTCAGAGGATGTGGGTTCCAATCCTGGCTCTGCCCTTGTCTGCTGTGTGACCTTGGGCAAGCCGCTTGGGCAAGTCAGCTGGCACTAGAACCCAGGTCCTTCTGTCTCCCAGGCCCGTGCTCTATCCACTAGGTCACTCTGCTTCTCAAATCATTGCTCTCCCCATCTCTAAAGCCTCCTGAAAATCCCCCCCCACCCCGCCAGCCCCCGCGGGGAGGCCTTCCCTGGTTCATCTCAGTTGCCCAGAGGGGTTTCCTGGTAGCCACTTGCCGGGCTGGGGGCAGAAGCAGCCCAAAGCCAACATCCCCAGATTTCCCTTCTCGGTGGTGTCCAGACTGCAAAATACAAAATTGGGCTTCCTGCCGCGGGGTGCGGGGACCCAACCACCTAAAAGGATTCAGGAGCCAAACATTTTAGGGCAGATTGAGAGACTGACTGATGGGCAGATTTTCCCAAAGTGAGATAGTCATTCATTCAGTAGTACTTATTGAGCACTTACTCTGTGCTCAGCACTGTACTAAGCGCTTAGGAAGTACAAATCGGCAACATATAGAGACGGTCCCTACCCAACAACGGGCTCACAGTCTAGAAGGGGGAGACAGATAACAAAACAAAACAAGACGACAGGTGTCAATGCCATCAGAATAAATAAAATTATAGCTATATACACATCATTAATAAAATAAATAGAGTAAATATGTACAAATAAAATAAATAGAGTAATAAAGACGTAGAGCACCAGAGGAGCAAAGTATGCGGGCTGGGATGTAGAAAGAGAAAAGGGAGGTGAGGTAGGAAGGGGCAACGTGATGGAGTGCTTTGAAGCCAATAGTGAGGAGTTTTTGCTTGATATGGAGGTTGATAGGCAACCACTGGAGATTTTTGAGGAGCGGGGGTGACATGCCCAGAACGTTTCTGTAGAAAGATAATCTGGGCAGCTGCGTGAAGTATAGACTGAAGTGGGGAGGGACAGGAGGTTGGGAGGTCAAAAAGGAGGCTGAAGCAGTAATCCAGTCGGGATAGGATGAGTGACTGTGCTAGTGTGGTAGAGGTTTGGATCAGTCAGTCAATCAATCAATCAATCGTATTTACTGAGCGCTTACTATGTGCAGAGCACTGTACTAAGCGCTTGGGAAGTACAAATTGGCAACACAATTGGCAATTGGATGGAGAAGAAAAGGGTAGATCTTGGCGATGTTGTGAAGGTGAGACCCGCAAGCTTTGGTGACAAACATTTAGCATACACACACAACTAGTTCCTAGTCCACTGCTCTCCCCACCTTTGAAGCCCTCCTAAATTCACCTCTCCTCCAAGAAGCCTTCCCAGACTAAGCCCTTTATTTCCCCTCTATGCCCTCCCCCTGGCACTTACTATGAACTTGGCTGTGCTCCCCTTTAAGCACTTTGATACTCATCTTGGCCCCACAGATTTTATATAAGTAGCCTCTACTCTGCTATTTCCTCTAGTCCTAATCTATTTTAATGTCAGTGTCCCCCTGGAGACTGTGAACTCCGTGTGGGTCCCCTTCTATTCGCCAGGTACACCCACTCCCTTGGACAACTCATTCGCTCACACGGCTTCAACCACCACCTTTTTGCAGATGATACGCAAAGCTACCCCTCCAGCCCTGATCACTCTCCCTCTCTGCAGTCTCGCATTTCCTCCTGCCTTCAAGACACCTCTACTTGGATGTCCTCCAGTTCTCCCAAGCTTAACATGTCCAAAACAGAGCTCCTTCTCTTCCCACCCAAACCCTGTCCTTTCCCTCACTTTACCATCACTGTAAACGGCACCACCATCCTTCCTGTCTCACAAGCCTATAACCTTGGCGTTATCCTTGACTCTTCTCTCTCATTCAACCCACATAAGCAAGCCGTCACTAAATCCTGTCACTCCTACCTTCACGACAAAGCTAAAATCCACTCCTTCCTCTCCATCCAAACTGCTACCATATTAACACAAGCACTTATCCTCTCTCGCCTTATCATTTCAGCCTCCTTGCTGACCTCCCTGTCTCCTGTCTCTCCCCACTCCAGTCTGCTGCCTGGATCATTTTCCTTCAAAAACGTTTAGACCATGTCTCCCCCCTCCTCAAGAAACTCCAGTGGATACCCATCCACCTCCGCATCAAATAAAAACTCCTCACCATTGACTTTATAGCAGTCACTCACCTTGCCCCCCTCCTACCTCAACTCAAAGCCACACGGCTGACAACTGACAGAGCCGGGATTTGAACCCATGACCTCTGACTCCAAAGCCCGTGCTCTTTCCACTGAGCCACGCTGCTTCTCTACAACTTAAACCCTCCTTTCCTCTTCTCCCACTCCCTTCTGCGTCGCCCTGACTTGCTCCCTTCCTTCATCCTCCCTCCCAGTCCCACAGCACATATTTATATATCTGAAATTTATTTCTTTATTTATGTAGATTAATGTCTGTCGCACCCTCTGGACTGTGAGCTCGTTCTGAGCAGGAAATGTGTCTGTTGTACTGTACTCTCCCAAGCGCTTAATACAGTGCTCTGGGGAAAAGGGAGGGGGCTGGGGAAGGAAAGAGAGATGGAGACGGGGGCAGGGGAGGGAGGAAATAAATGGGGCAGGCTGGAGTAGGGGGCATTTTCCTTAATCCAGGAGTAAAGGGCGGGTGGAGGGGGGAAGGAAGGAGGAAGGGGAAAACAGGTAGGGCAGGGTTTGGGAGTAGGGAGGCAGGTACAGGAAGTTAAAGGGATCCCAACAACCACAACCAGGAATCTGGGGGCTCTTTCTTGCCCCTCGGGACTTTGGCCCCTTCCAGCATTCATTCATTCATTCATTTCAATCGTATTTATTGAGCGCTTACTTCATTCAATCCAATCGTCTTTATCGAGCACTTACTGTGCGGAGGGCACTGTACTAAGCGCTTGGAAAGTCCAATTTCAGAGAAGCACCGTGGCTCAGTGGAAAGAGCCCGGGCTTTGGAGTCAGAGGTCACAGGTTCGAAGCCCAACTCCGCCACATGTCTGCTGTGTGATCTTGGGCAAGTCACTTAACTTCTCTGGGCCTCAGTTCCCTCATCTGTAAAATGGGGATTAAGACTGTGAGCCCCACGTGGGACAACCTGATCAGCCTGTATCCTCCCCAGCGCTTAGAACAGTGCTTTGCACATAGTAAGCGCTTAACAAATGCCAATTATTATTATTATTATCATTATTACAATTCAGCAATAAATTAATAAATTAGCATGGTACTCAGCACTTGGGAGAGTACACCATTTATTTGGTTGTATTTATTGAGTGCTTACTGTGTGCAAAGCACTGTACTTTACTGTACTGTACTGTACAGTCTTTTAGACTGTGAGCCCACTGTTGGGTAGGGACTGTCTCTATATGTTGCCAATTTGTACTTCCCAAGCGCTTAGTACAGTGCTCTGCACATAGTAAGCGCTCAATAAATACGATTGATTGATTGATTGATTGTACTAAAGGCTTTGGAGAGTACAATACAAGAACAAATAGACATATTCCTGCCCACAACGTTCATCCACCCAGGGGATATTCCATCTACAAAGGGGAACTTCTCCCCCCTCCATGTGCTGCCAGGAATTCCCTGAATTCCCCCTGCTCCAGGAAGGAGCTCCAGAAGGGGGTCTGGGGGTAGCTATGGGTGGGTGGGGGTGGGGGGCTCTTTTTGTTCTTTGACACTTGTTGGTTCCTGGGCAGGAAAGCAAAAGAATCTGCTCCTTGTGGGCAGGGAATGTGTCGATGGATTCTGCTACCCTGTACTCTCCATAGCGCTTAGCATGGCCTAGTGGCAAGACCCCGGGCTTGGGAGTCAGAGGTCATGGGTTCAAATCCCGGCTCCGCCAGTTGTCGGCTGTGTGACTTTGGGCCAGTCACTTCACTTCTCTGGGCCTCAGTTACCTCATCTGTAAAATGGGGATTAAGACTGTTGGCCCCCCGTGGGACAACCTGATTACCTTGTAACCTCCTCAGCGCTTAGAACAGTGCTTCGCACACAGTAAGCACTTAATAAATGCCATTATTTTTTATTTTTTTTTCCTCTGGGCCTCAATTAAAATCTGTAAAATGGGGATTAAGACTGTGAGCCCCACATGGGCCAACCTGATAACCCTGTGTCTACCCCAGTGCTTAGAACAGTGCTTGGCACATAGTAAGCGCTTAACAAATACCATAATTATTATTATTATTAAAATGGGGATTAAGACTGTGAGCCCCATGTGGAACAACACGTCTGGAGCAGACTGTGAGCCCGTTGTTGGGTAGGGACTGTCTCTACATGTTGCCAACTTGTACTTCCCAAGCGCTTAGTACAGTGCTCTGCACACAGTAAGCGCTCAATAAATACGATTGAATGAATGAATGATGATCTTGTATAATAATAATAATAATTTTGGTATTTGTTAAGTGCTTACTCTGTGCCAAGCACTGTTCTAAGCGCTGGGATAGATACAAGGTAATCACGTTAGACACAGTCCCTGTCCCACATGGGGGTCACAGTCTTCATCCCCATTTTCCAGAGGAGGTCACTGAGGTCCAGAGAAGTTTAAGTGACTTGCCCAAAGTCCCACAGCCGACAAGCGGCGGAGCCGGGATTAGAACCCATAACCTCTGACTCCCAAGCCCGAGCTCTTGCCACTGAGCCACGCTGCTTCTCTATCTATAATAATAATAATGGCATTTGTTAAGCACTTACTATGTGCCAAGCACTGTTCTAAGCGCTGGGGGGGAATACTAGGTAATGAAGTTGTCCCACATAGGGCTCACAGTCTTCATCCCCATTTTACAGATGAGGTAACTGAGACCAGAGAAGTGACTTGCCCAAAGTCACGCAGCTGATAAGTGCTGGAACGGGGATTAGAACCCACACCCTCAGTGCTGATCTTTCTATCTATCCCAGCGCTCAGAACAGTGCTTGGCATATAGTAAGCACTTAAGAAATATGAAAATTATTATTATTATTAGAGAAGCAGCGTGGCTCAGCAGAAAGAGCACAGGCCTGGAAGTCGGAGGTTATGGGTTCTAATTCCGACTCTGCCGCTTGTCAGCTGTGTGACTGTGCGCAAGTCACTTAACTTCTCTGGGCCTCAGTTCCCTCATCTGTAAAATGGGGATGAGGACCGTGAGCCCCATGTGGGACCTCAGTTCCCTCATCTGTAAAAAGGGGATTAAGACTGTGAGCCCCTTGTGGAACAACCTGATCACCTTGTATCCCCCCAGCGCTTAGAACAGTGCTTTGCACATAGTAAGCGCTTAACAAATGCCATCATCATTATTATTACAATTATTATTATTATTCTCTGGGCCTCAGTCCCCTCATCTGTATAAAGGGGATGAAGACTGTGAGCCCCACGTGGGACAACCTGATCACCTTGTATCCCCCCATCGCTTAGAACAGTGCTTTGCACATAATAAGCGCTTAACAAATGCCATCATTATTATTATTATTCTCTGGGCCTCAGTTCCTCATCTGTAAAAACGGGATGAAGACTGTGAGCCCACACAGTAAGCGCTCAATAAATACGATTGAATGAATGAATAAGTGCTTAACAAATGCCATCATCATTATTATTCTCTGGGCCTCAGTCCCCTCATCTGTAAAAAGGGGATGAAGACTGTGAACTCCATGTGGGGCAACCTGATCACCCTGTATCCTCCCCAGCGCTTAGAACAGTGCTTTGCACATAATAAGCGCTTAACAAATGCCATCATCACTATTATTATTATTATTCTCTGGGCCTCAGTCCCCTCATCTGTAAAAAGGGGGTGAAGACTGTGAGCCCCATATGGGACAACCTGATCACTTTGTATCCCCCCCAGTGCTTAGAACAGGGCTTTGCACATAATAAGCCGTTAGTACAGTGCTCTGCACACAGTAAGCGCTCAATAAATACGACTGAATGAATGAATAAGCGCTTAACAAATGCCATCATTATTATTATTCTCTGGGCCTCAGTCCCCTCATCTGTAAAAAGGGGATGAAGACTGTGAGCCCCACGTGGGGCAACCTGATCACCTTGTATCCTCCCCACCGCTTAGAACAGTGATTTGCACATAGTAAGCACTTACTACATGCCATCATTATTATTATTATCATTCTCGGGGCCTCCGTCCCCTCATCCGTAAAAAGGGGATGAAGACTGTGAGCCCCATGTGGGGCAACCTGATCACCTTGTATCCCCCCCACCACTTATAACAGTGCTTTGCACATAAGCGCTTAGTACAGTGCTCTGCACACAGTAAGCGCTCAATAAATATGACTGAATGAATGAATAAGCGCTTAACAAATGCCATCATTATTATTATTATTATTATTATTCTCTGGGCCTCAGTCCCCGCATCTGTAAAAAGGGGATGAAGACTGTGAGCCCCATGTGGGGCAACCTGATCACCTCGTATCCTCCCCAGCGCTTAGAACAATGCTTTGCACATAGTAAGCGCTTAATACATGCCATCATTATTATTATTATTCTCTGGGCCTCAGTCCCCTCATCTGTAGAAAGGGGATGAAGACTGTGAGCCCCATGTGGGGCAACCTGATCACCTTGTATCCTCCCCAGGGCTTAGTACAGTGCTCTGCACACAGTAAGCGCCCAATAAATACAACTGAATGAATGAATAAGCGCTTAACAAATGCCATCATTATTATTATTCTCTGGGCCTCAGTCCCCTCATCTGTAAAAAGGGGATGAAGACTGTGAGCCCCATGTGGGGCAACCTGATCACCTCGTATCCTCCCCAGCGCTTAGAACACTGCTTTGCACATAGTAAGCGCTTAATACATGCCATCATTATTATTATTATTATTCTCTGGGCCTCAGTCCCCTCATCTGTAGAAAGGGGATGAAGACTGTGAGCCCCATGGGGGGCAACCTGATCACCTTGTATCCTCCCCAGCGCTTAGTACAGTGCTCTGCACACAGTAAGCGCTCAATAAATACAACTGAATGAATGAATAATCGCTTAACAAACGCCATCATTATTATTATTATTATTCTCTGGGCCTCAGTCCCCTCATCTGTAAAAAGGGGATGAAGACTGTGAGCCCCATGTGGGGCAACCTGATCACCTTGTATCCCCCCACCGCTAAGAACAGTGCTTTGCACATAATAAGCGCTTAGTACAGTGCTCTGCACACAGTAAGCGCTCAATAAATATGACTGAATGAATGAATAAGCGCTTAACAAATGCCATCATTATTATTATTATTATTATTATTATTATTATTATTATTATCATTCTCTGGGCCTCAGTCCCCTCATCTGTGAAAAGGGGATGAAGACTGTGAGCCCCATGTGGGGCAACCTGATCCCCTTGTATCCCCCCAGCGCTTAGAACAGTGCTTTGCACATAATAAGCACTTAGTACAGTGCTCTGCACACAGTAAGCGCTCAATAAATACAATTGAATGAATGAATAAGCGCTTAACAAATGCTATCATTATTATTATTATTATTCTCTGGGCCTCAGTCCCCTCATCTGTAAAAAGGGGATGAAGGCTGTGAGCCCCATGTGGGTCAACCTGATCCCCTTGTATCCCCCCCAGCGCTTAGAACAGTGCTTTGCACATAATAAGCGCTTAGTACAGTGCTCTGCACACAGTAAGCGCTCAATAAATACGATTGAATGAATGAATGAACAAGCGCTTAACAAATGCCATCATCATTATTATCATTCTCTGGGCCTCAGTCCCCCCATCCGTAAAAAGGGGATGAAGGCTGTGAGCCCCATGTGGGGCAACTTGATCACCTTGTACCCTCCCCAGTGCTTGGAACAGTGCTTTGCACATAATAAGCGCTTAGTACAGTGCTCTGCACACAGTAAGCGCTCAATAAATACGATTGAATGAATGAATGAACAAGCGCTTAACAAATGCCATCATCATTATTATCATTCTCTGGGCCTCAGTCCCCCCATCCGTAAAAAGGGGATGAAGGCTGTGAGCCCCATGTGGGGCAACTTGATCACCTTGTACCCTCCCCAGTGCTTGGAACAGTGCTTTGCACATAATAAGCGCTTAGTACAGTGCTCTGCACACAGTAAGCGCTCAATAAATACGATTGAATGAATGAATGAACAAGCGCTTAACAAATGCCATCATCATTATTATCATTCTCTGGGCCTCAGTCCCCTCATCTGTAAAAAGGGGATGAAGACTGTGAGCCCCATGTGGGGCAACCTGATCACCTCGTATCCTCCCCAGTGCTTAGAACTGTGCTTTGCACATAGTAAGCGCTTAATACTTATTATTATTATTATTATTATTATTATTATTATTATTATTCTCTGGGCCTCAGTCCCCTCATCTGTAAAAAGGGGATGAAGACTGTGAGCCCCATGTGGGCCAACCTGATCACCTTGTATCCCCCCACCGCTTAGAACAGTGCTTTGCACATAATAAGCGCTTAGTACAGTGTTCTGCACACAGTAAGCACTCAATAAATACGACTGAATGAATAAGTGCTTAACAAATGCCATCATGATTATTATTATTATTATTATTCTCTGGGCCTCAGTCCCCTCATCTGTAAAAAGGGGATGAAGACTGTGAGCCCCATGTGGGGCAACCTGATCACCTTGTACCCTCCCCAGTGCTTGGAACAGTGCTTTGCACATAATAAGCGCTTAGTACAGTGCTCTGCACACAGTAAGTGCTCAATAAGTATGACTGAATGCATGAATAAGCGCTTAACAAATGCCATCATCATTATTATTATTATTCTCTGGGCCTCAGTCCCCGCACCTGTAAAAAGGGGATGAAGACTGTGAGCCCCATGTGGGGCAACCTGATCACCTTGTATCCCCCCCCCCAGCACTTAGAATAGTGCTTTGCACATAATAAGCGCTTAGTACAGTGCTCTGCACACAGCAAGCGCTCAATAAATACGATTGAATGAATGAATACGCGCTTAACAAACGCCATCATTATTATTATTATTCTCTGGGCCTCAGTCCCCTCATCTGTAAAAAGGGGATGAAGACTGTGAGCCCCATTTGGGGCAACCTGATCACCTCGTATCCTCTCCAGCGCTTAGAACAGTGATTTGCACATAGTAAGCGCTTAATACATATTATTATTATTATTATCTGGGCCTCAGTCCCCTCATCTGTAAAGAGGGGATGAAGACTGTGAGCCCCACGTGGGACAACCTGATCACCTCGTATTCTCCCCAGCGCTTAGAACAGTGCTTTGCACATAGTAAGCGCTTAATACATATTATTATTATTATTATCTGGGCCTCAGTCCCCTCATCTGTAAAAAGGGGATGAAGACTGTGAGCCCCACGTGGGGCAACCTGATCACCTTGTATCCCCACCACCGCTTAGAACGGTGCTTTGCACATAATAAGCGCTCAGTACAGTGCTCTGCACACAGTAAGCGCCCAATAAATACGACTGAATGAATGAATAAGCGCTTAACAAATGCCATCATTATTATTATTCTCTGGGCCTCAGTCCCCTCATCTGTAAAAAGGGGATGAAGACTGTGAACCCCATGTGGGGCAACCTGATCACCTCGTATCCTCCCCAGCGCTTAGAACAGTGCTTTGCACATAATAAGCGCTTAATACATGCCATCATTATTATTATTATTATTATTACTATTATTCTCTGGGCCTCAGTCCCCTCATCTGTAAAGAGGGGATGAAGACTGTGAGCCCCACGTGGGACAACCTGATCACCTCGTATTCTCCCCAGCGCTTAGAACAGTGCTTTGCACATAGTAAGCGCTTAATACATATTATTATTATTATTATTATTATTATTATCTGGGCCTCAGTCCCCTCATCTGTAAAAAGGGGATGAAGACTGTGAGCCCCACGTGGGACAACCTGATCACCTTGTATCCCCCCCACCGCTTAGAACGGTGCTTTGCACATAATAAGCGCTTAGTACAGTGCTCTGGACACAGTAAGCGCTCAATAAATACGACTGAATGAATGAATAAGCGCTTAACAAATGCCATCATCATTATTATTATTATTATAAGGGGGGGGGAGCAGGCCCGGAGCCCTGAGGCGACAGGAGGAGGCGTGACAGCCATAGCCGGGGCCGACTTACCTGTCGGGTCATGAGGGACTTGATCTTCTGCATGGCCGCGGCGGCCTCCGGACCCGAACCGGATCGATCCGGATCGAACCGGCCCCAACCGGACCGAACCGGGCGGGACCCCTCCCTCAGCGGCCGCCCCCGGCCCGGCCCGGAGCAGCCATGATGGCCGGTCACGTGACGGGGACGGGGGCTCGGCCGCCCCGCGGCATGCCGGGAGTTGTAGTCCCCCACTGGGCCCCGGCGCGCCCCCACCTCGGTCGGCAGGTGAACTACAGCTCTCCGGCCCGCTCCGTCTGGGCTCGGCGCAGGCGCACTCGCGCGCAGCCCTGGAGGAGCTGAGCCCGGCGCGGCGGGCCGAACCAAACGGGGGATCTGAGGGGGGGAGAGGGAGGAGCGCGGGGAAAGAAGGCTCGGTTGGGGAAAGGGAGAAGGGATGGTACACTAAGTGACCTGTTGTATACTCAGTTTTATTCTTCCTGCCTCCGATCAGGGTGATGGGTGGTTTGAAAAGGGGGCTATGGACCGGAACCAATCCTTCCTTCCCCCCCCCGCCCGTGTCCTTGGAGTAGGAAGGTCCGGAGAAGGGCCTAGTCAAAGCACTGAGAGGAAAGGGCGAAGTTAAGAGGGCGGGGCCATTAGGGAATTCATTCATTCATTCATTCATTCAATCAATCGTATTTATTTATTCAATTGTATTAATTGAGCGGTTACTGTGTGCAGAGCACTGTACTAAGCGCTTGGGAAGTACAACTTGGCAACATATAGAGACGGTCCCTACCCAACAGTGGGCTCACAGTCTAGAATTACAATAATAATAATGGCATTTATTAAGCACTTACTACGTGCAAATCAATCAATCAATCGTATTTATTGAGCGCTTACTGTGTGCACAGCACTGTACTAAGCGCTTGGGAAGTACAAGTTGGCAACCTAGAGAGACGGTCCCTACCCAACAGTGGGCTCACAGTCTAGAAGGGGGAGACAGAGGACAAAACCAAACATGTTAACAAAATGAAATAAATAGAATAGACATGTACAAGTAAAATAAATAAATAAATAAATAAATAGAGTAATAAATATGTACAAACATATATACAGGTGCTGTGGGGAAGAGAAGGAGATAAGACGGGGGGGTGGGATGGAGAGGGGGATGAGGGGGAGAGGAAGGAGGGGGCTGATTCCCAAGCCCGTGCTTTTTCCACTGAGCCACATTGCTTCCACTAAGAGGAAAGGGTGAAGTTGAGAGGGCGGGGCCAGGAGGGAATGGGTAGAGTTAATAACAATAATAATAATAATAATGGTATTTGTTAAGCACCTACTATGTGCAAATCACTGTTCTAAGTGCTGGGGTAGATAGACAGTAATCAGGGTGTCCCACATAGAGCTCGCAGTCTTGATTCATTCATTCATTCATTCAATCGTATTTATTGAGCGCTTACTGTGTGCAGAGCACTGTACTAAGCACTTGGGAAGTTCAAGTTGGCAACATATAGAGACAGTCCCTACCAAACAGTGGGCTCACAGTCCCCATTTTACAGATGAGGAAACTGAGGCCCAGAGAAGTAAAGTGACTTGCACAAGGTCACACAGCAGACAAGTGGCAGATTCGGGATTAGAACCCATGACCTTCTTACTCCCAGGTCCTTGCTCTATCCAGTATGCCATGTTGCTTCCCTAGCAATCATATTTTTTGAGTGCTTACTGGATGTGGAGCACCCTACTAAGCACTACTAGGGAGAAGAGGTAGACGATGAGACCAAGCGGACCAGCACTTAGAACAGTGCTTTGCACATAGTAAGTGCTTAACAAATGCCATCATTATTATTATTATTATCATCGGGGAGCTCGTACAGCCTTTTTTTTTAAAAAAAAAGGTATTTGTTAAGCACTTACTACATGGCAGGCACTGTTCTAAGTGCCGTGGTAGGTACACATTTTTCAGGTTGGACACTGTCCATGTCCCAAATGGGGCTCACAGTCTTAATCCTCAATTTACAGGTAACTGAGGCACAGAGAAGTGAAGTGAGTCACCCAAAGTCAAACAGCAGTGTCCAAATTAATTCACTTGTACCTACCCCAGTGTTTAGAACAACTGTTTGACACACAGTAAGCGTTTAACAAACACCATAGAAAGACGGAGCTGGGATTAGGACCCAGGTCCTTCTGAGCTATGCTCTTTCCACTTAAGTCATGCTGCGTCTCACGGCTTTTGTGTTAGAGAAGCAGCTTGGCTCAGTGGAAAGAGCACAGGCTTTGGAATCAGGGGTCATGGGTTCGAATCCCTGCTCTAACAATTGTCAGCTGTGTGACTTTGGGCGAGTCACTTAACTTCTCTGTGCCTCAGTTCCCTCATCTGTAAAATGGGGATTAAGACTGTGAGCCCCCCGTGGGACAACCTGATCTCCTTGTAACCTCCCCAGCGCTTAGAACACTGCTTTGCACATAGTAAGCGCTTAATAAATGCCATTATTATTATTATTATTAAAATAGATAAACTGTAGAGGTGAACTCACCCCAGCACCTAGTACAATGCTTTGCACATTGTAGGCACTCAGAAAACAGTAATACTCAATCAATAGTACTTACTGAGTACCCACTAAGAATTGTGTTACTTATTAAGTGCTTACAATGGTGCCAATCAATGTACTAAGCAAGAAGTAGACTGTGAACTCCCTGTCGCCCCGGAACCGGATCCGACCTGTTATCAAGACCCGATAAGTCTTTTTACATTTTACAGATGAGGGAACTGAGGCTCAAGTTAAAAGACTTGCCCAGAGTCATAATAGTATTAGAAGACACAATCTCTATTGTCAGGGAGCTCACATTCTAGCTGGAGAGACAGACATCAAAATGAATAACAGATAGGAGGAAGTAATGGGGTATGAAGATTTCCCCCTTTGTAAGTTCCTTGAGGGCAGGGATCATGTTTACCCACCGTATTACACTCTCCCAGTCACTGAATCACTATCGCTACATCCTGTCAATTCACCCTTCTCAACATCACTAAAATCCGCCCTTTCTTCATCCAAACTGCTACCATGGTAATTCACATCCTTCCTCTCCCCCTCATCCCCCTCTCCATCCCCCCCATCTTACCTCCTTCCCTTCCCCACAGCGCCTGTATATATGTTTGTACATATTTATTACTCTATTTATCTATTTTACTTGTACATATCTATTCTATTTATTTTATTTTGTTAGCATGTTTGGTTTTGTTCTCTGTCTCCCCCTTTTAGACTGTGAGCCCACTGTTGGGTAGGGACTGTCTCTATATGTTGCCAATTTGTTCTTCCCAAGCGCTTAGTACAGTGCTCTGCACACAGTAAGCGCTCAATAAATACGATTGATGATGATGATGATGATGATGATGATGATGATGTACTTATCCTATGCTGCCTTGATTATTCTGTCAGCCTCCTTACTGACTTCTCTGCCTCCTGTCTCTCCCGGCTCCCGTCTGTACTTCACTCTGCTGCCCGCATCATTTTTCTACAAAAACACTCAGTCCATGTTTCCCCACTCCTCAAGAACCTCCATCGGTTGCCCATCCACCTCCGCATCAGACAGAAACTCCTTACCATCAACTTTGAAGCGCTCAATCCCACCTCACCTCCTTGCTCTCCTACTCCAACGCAGCCCACTCACTTTGCTCCTCTAATGCCATCTTACTCACTGTACCTGGATCTCATCTGTCTCACCAACAACCCCTCACCCAAGTCCTGCCTCTGACCTGGAACACCCTCCCTTTTCATATTTTACTTGTACATGTTTACTATTTATTTTGTTAATGATGTGCACGTAGCTTTAATTCTATTTGTTCTATTTTGACATCTGTCTACATGTTTTGTTTTGTTGTCTGTCTCCCCCTTCTAGACTGTGAGCCCGTTGTTGGGTAGGAACCGTCTCTCTATGTTGCCGACTTGTACTTCCCAAGCATTTAGTAAAGTGCTCCGCACACAGTAAGCGCTCAATAAATATGATTTAATAAATGAATGAATGACTCCGCAGACAATTACTCTCCTCACCTTCAAAGCCTTATTGAAGGCACATCTCCTCCAAGAGGCCTTTCCCGACTAAACCCTCATTTCCTCTTTACCCACTCCCTTCTGCATCACCCTGACCTGCTCCCTTTATCCACCCCACAGCCCCATAACACTTACATATGTATCCGTAATTTATTTACTTAGGTTAATGTCTCTGCCTCCAGACTGTTAACTTGTTATGGGCAGGGAATGGGTCATATTGTTGTGCTGCACTCTCCCAAATGCTTAGTACAGTGCTTTGTGGACAGTAAGTGCTCAATAAATATGATCAATTGGTTAACTGATCCCAAGAGTTTAGTACAGCGCTCTGCACAATGTAAGCACTCAAAAAATACCACTGACTGAGTGACTGATGAACACTTTACAAAGGACCATCTTTATCAGTTGGCCTAGTGGAAAGAGCTCAGGTCTCAGAGTTAGAGGACCTGGGTTCTTATCCGCCAGGTGGACTTAGGCAAGTCACCCAACTTCTCTGTGCCTCAGTTTCCTAATCTGTAAAATGGGGATTAAATCCTATTTCTTTCTACTTAGAGTGTGAGCCTCATGTGGTCAGGGACTTGTGTCCTACTTGATCACCTTGTATCTACTCCAGCACTTAGCGCAGTTCTTGGCACGCAGTAGGTGCTAAACAAATATTATCATGACTATCATTATTATTAATATTATTTAGCTACTTGAAGAAAATCCATCCCCACCATTTAGTGTCTGAAACGCACACGCATGCATGTTCATTCACTGAGAGAGGCCGCAGGAACACTGGGCAGTGGTCCCCTGCCCCTTTCTCTGACCACCTGACCACCCGGCCAGCTGGTCAGCCCAGGAAAGATCAGGAACCTGGCAGGGAGGAGGAAGATGTGGCTTGCTTATTTAACAGGTGTTCCCTCCTCCTCCCTGCCGCCTTTGTGTATATACACACACACACTCACTCACACACTGTATTCAAATCCCACAGAGGCAGAGGAGAGGAGGGAAGGCTGGCTGGGGGCGGGGGCCTGCCAGGGTCTGCTACCTCACTGCTGATTTCCCTGGCAAATACAGCAGCAGCTGCTGGGGCAAGAGCAGAGTCGCCAGGGCGCCGGGGCGGGTGACCGGACCCGCCCGGGATGGACACGCCCGGGATGGGGCCCATGGAGTCCTCTGGCCCCCAAGGTGGGATCTTCCAACTCGCCATCTGCTTTCTGCTCCTGGGTAAGGCTTCTTGTTTGGGACGCGTCCGCCCCTGGGGTGAATGGGAGCGGGGAAGCACCACCTCCATCCTGCCCCCCCAGGAGGACACCCCTTGGGATCGGGTATGGAGCCACAGCCTTTCCTCAGAGTAGGGTCTGCTTGGCAGGAGGGGCGGGATCCAGGTTAGAGAGTCTTCAGTCAATCGATCCAGGGTATTTACTGAGCACTTAGTCTGTGCAGAGCGCCTTACTGAGCACTTGAGAGGTTTGGTCCCTGCTCTCACATTGGGCCGGTTCCCCCTGCTCCCCTTGAACAAGGAGAACCGTGGCCATAGTGGATCACAAGAGCTATGGCAGCACTGGACAGGAGAGCCCCGGCAGGAAATACTGGACAAAGAAAGCCAACCACGGCGGTACTGGGCAGTCAATCTATCGATCATATTTATTGAGCACTTACTCTGTGCGGAGCACTGTACTAAGCACTTGGGAAAGTAAACTATAACAGAGTTGGTAAACACATGCCCTGCCCACAATGAGCTTACAGTCCAGAGGGCATACTGAACAGAGGGAGCCCCAGCGGCTTTGGACAAAGAGAGCCACAGCAGACCTGGACGGGGAGAGCCAGGGCAGCATTGGACAGGGAGAGCCTTGACAGTACTAGACTCCCTCCTAAACAGTACTAGACTCCCTCCTAGACCCTGAGTCCCCGGTTGCACTGGAACTATGTCTGACCTATTACCTTGCATCTGCTTCTTGCTTAGTACGGTGCTTGGCACCGTTGTAAGTGTTTAACAAGTACCACAATTATTAGAAAGGAAGAGCTACAGTGGGATGAGACAGGGAGAGCCATGGTAGGGCCCCTTCTAGATTGTGAGCCCGCTGTCAGGTAGGGACCATCTCAATATGTTGCCAACTTGTACTTCCCAAGCGCTTAGTCCAGTGCTCTGCACACAGTAAGTGCTCAATAAATAAGATTGAATGAATGAATGAATGAATAGGGACTGAGCAGGGAAAGCTACAGTGGATTCGGACAAGGAGAGCTACATGGGATTTGTTAAGGGCCAACTATGTGCTCAGCATTGCAGGTGGACTTCGTGTTGCTCCTGGATAAATTCATCTGGGTCCAGAAATGACTGTAGTCTAGTAATAATTGTGGCATTTAATAATAATAATAATAATAATGGTATTTGTGCCAAGCACTGTTCTAAGTGCTGGGGAGGATACAAGATAATCAGGTTGTCCCACGCGGGCTCACAGTCTTAATCGCCATTTTACAGATGAGGGAACTGAGGCTCAGAGAAGTTAAGTGACTTGCCAAAAGTCACACAGCTGACAGGTGGTGGAGCCGGCAGTAGAACCCATGACCTCTGACTCCCAAGCCTGTGCTCTTTCCACTGAGCCATGCTGCTTCTCAACTTCTTTTGCAAAGCTCTTACTAGACCGTGAGCCCGTTGTTGGGTAGGGACTGTCTCCATATGTTGCCGATTTGTACTTCCCAAGAGCTTAGTACAGTGCTCTGCACACAGCAAGCGCTCAATAAATATGACTGAATGAAAGTACCAAGCATCATACTAAGCTGTGGGGTAGAGGCAAGATAAATCAGGTTCCACATGGGGCTCCCAGTATAAGTAGGATGGAGAACAGGTATAGAATGCCCATTTTGTAGATGAGAAACCTGAAGCACAGAGAAGTTATTTGACTCACCTAAGGTCTCACAGGAGACAAGTGGTGGAGTTAAGTTTAGAGCCCAAGTCCTCGAATCCCAGGTCTGGGCTCTATCCACTAGGCCATGCTGCTTCCCATGTTCAGGTCAGCTTAGCCCTAACCTCTTTCTTCCTGCTGGCTCACCAGATATTCCCTGCCGTGAGTCAGGCTGTTCTAGGAATCAACTGGAAGTTGCAGGTGTCGAGGGGAGCCATTAAATCCTTGTTCATCTGGGGGATATTTCTGAGCAAATGGGGATTTCTCACGAGGGAGGAGAAGGTTGGTTCTTCCTATCTCTCCTCAACACTGTCGATCCCGTAGCTAGTGAGAGTAGCCAGTTTCAGAAGGCAGGCTGGGGTCGGGGCTGGACTTTTCTTGATGTGGAGTAAGGCATTTCATGTGGGTTTAAGGACAAATGTGAATAATAATAATAATGGCATTTATTAAGCACTTACTATGAGCAAAGCACTGTTCTAAGCACTAGGGAGGTTACAAGTGATCAGGTTATCCCACGGGGGGCTCACAGTCTTAATCCCCATTTTACAGATAACTGAGGCCCAGAGAAGTTAAGTGACTTGCCCAAAATCACACAACTGACAATTGGCAGAGCCGGGATTTGAACCCATGACCTCTGACTCCAAAGCCCGGGCTCTTTCCACTGAGCCACGCTGCTTCTCTAATCCATCCACTCAGCTGAAGCTTGGAGTGAATTTCTTTCCACTCTGCCATGCAATGGCCACAGCAAGTGTTGGGTTCTTGGGAGGCGGGTTTCAGTTTTGAAAGCCACCAGTGGTGGGGCGGAGAGAGAGAGAGAGAAAGAGAGAGAGAGAGAAAGTGTGTTTGATGAGGTAGTTTCATGTCGATTGATTCTAGAACTTTTGTCCATGTGGATCCTGTCTGTCAGACTCCAGGGACAAAGTTCATGAGGCCTTGTCTCTGTGTAAGCAAGTGTCTTCTGCTCCCTCGGTGTCTGCCCTGGGATTAGAGGCTGCCGGAGGAGGTCTCTGAAGCAGGTTCTTCTGGAAAGGACACCTGCGCAGGCCCAAAAACCCCGGCTGAGAGGTTGCCATTGCCCCAGAATTTTTGTTCACCTTTCCGGGTGGTTTGCGTCTTCCTGGAAATTGTGTGTGAAGCTCATGTAGAGGCGAGCAGTGGGTGGGACCACCAGGGCAACCACCGACGGTGGGGTGGCTCCTTCCGCCCAGCTGGCCCAGATCCCATGCCCGGGGCCCGGACTGGGGATCTCGCCAGCTCGTCTCAGGACATGGGGAGCCCGGAATGCCGTGACCTCAGCCTATTAGTGTGCAGTCAACAGTGGCCATGTTGTGCCGGCCGATAGCCGGGCAGGGGAGAGCGGTGCAAATGCAGCTTCCCCCTGGGCCTCCCCCCCAAGGGCTGTTTACATTCAATACCACCAAACTGGCTGGGCCAGCCCTTGTTTCTGATAAATACCCGGTCTCTGCCCAACCACCCTATCGTCTGTGAACACGAGGCGAGGCTGTAGCACTTCTCATCGCCCTGGACGGGTGCTCCGGGGGTCTCTCATGGTTCCTGGGCACTCTGGCCCACCCAGGAAGTTGCCCTCTAGGCCCAGAAGTCCTGTGTGTTTGGGGCTGTTAGTCCAGAGCCTCATTACACCATGAGTGCCTCTCAGGGCACAGAGCACACAGGGACAGGGTTGCACATTTCCGTAGGACCAACCGAGCAACGCTGTGGGCTTTGATCAATCAGCCGAAGACCTTCGGTCCCAACGATTCTCCTTCAGGTAGCCTTCCCGCAGCGGAGACGCTGAGCTAACCAGCCCTCTCTGTGCTCTTCAGGACCAGACAGGGATAAGTACAGCCCAGCCCTGGTCCAACCCCTGGCCCAGGATATTAGCTGTGACCATTATATGGGGCAGGGACTGTATCCATCCTAATTACCTTGTATGTACCCCAGGGCTTGGCACTTAGTAAGCACTTAACAAATACCACAGATATTATTGCTATTAGTAGGACAGGTCACAGAGCCATCCCGGGGAATTCCAGATCAGTTTCAACCAGGATGCCCAATTCCCAGATGTTTCCAACCCCCACAAGATTCAGGAAGGGTCAAATGCTGGCTGATACAGGCCATTATTCATTCATTCATTCGTTCATTCATTCAATCGTATTTATTCATTCATTCATTCAATCGTATTTATTGAGGGCTTACTGTGTGCAGAGCACTGGACTAAGCGCTTGGGAAGTCCAAGTTGGCAACATATAGAGACGGTCCCTACCCAACAGCGGGCTCACAGTCTAGAAGGGGGAGACAGAGAACAAAACAAAACGTATTAACAAAATAAAATAAATAGAATAAATATGTGCAAATAAAATAAATAAATAAATGAAGTAATAAATACATACAAACATATATACATATATACAGGTAACCATCACAACCTTGCGAGAAATGGGGAAGAGAGCTGGAGTGGGGAAGACTGTGGTAACTGACCCTGTCCCCTCAGAGCACTGGCTGGTCCAGATGGCAACTGGACCACCCAGGATGGACCTTGGTGGAGCAGTTGGGTGGAGGTTGGACCAACATTGTGTCGCTCTGATGAATTTTTCGGTCAGCAGGGAGTGGAAGGGGCACAATGGGCAGAGAACTGCTTTGGGGCGAGTGGACCTCCCCCAGCTTCATTTGGGGGTCCTCGAGGTGGCCCCTTGGTAGTCCCCAATAGCATCGGGTCAGTGGGCAGCAGATGTCCTGACAGCCTGGTGAGAAGCAGCCTGGCCTAGTGGAGAGAGTGCTGGCCAGGGAATCAGAAGGACCTGGGTTCTAGTCCTTCTAATCCCGGCTCTGCCACGTGCCTGCCGTGTGACCTTGGGTAAGTCATTTCACTTCTCTGGGCCTCAGTTCCCTCATCTCTAAAATGGGGATTAAAGACAGTGAGCCCCATGTGGGGCATGGACTGTGGAAGCAGCATGGCTCAGTGGAAAGAGCATGGGCTTTGGAGTCAGAGGTCATGGGTTCAAATCCTGGCTCTGCCAGCTGTCAGCTGTGTGACTTTAGGCAAGTCACTTAACTTCTCTGGGCCTCAGTTCCCTCATCTGTAAAATGGGGATTAAGATTGTGAGCCCCCTGTGGGACAACCTGATCACCTTGTAAGCTCCCCAGCGCTTAGAACAGAGCTTTGCACATAGTAAGTGCTTAATAAATGCCATCATTATTATTATTATTATCTTGTATCTACCCCAGGGCTTAGTACAGTGTCTGGTACATAGTTAGCATTTAACAAACACCATTTTAAAAAAAGCATCAGACGGGAAGCTACAGAAGTCACAGTCCACTGCTCTGACTTCCCCCACCTCCTCAACTCCCCCAGCAGAAGGGATCCTCTCACTGGAAAAGAGGAGGCTCCCTGGGGTCTGTGCGAGAAACAGCATGGCCTAATGGAAAGAGTCCAACCCTTGGAGTCAGAGGACCTGGGTTCTAATCCTAGCTCTGCCACGTCTCTGCTGTATGACCTTGGGCAAATCACTTCATTTTTCTGTGCGTCGGTTACGGCATCTGCAGAATGGAGATTAAATTCCTATTGTCCCTTCTACTTAGACTGTAAGCTCCATGTGGGACCTACTGATCTTGTATCTACCCCAGCTGTTAGTACAGTGCTTGACAGATAGTAAGCACTTAACAAATACCACTGTTATTATTATTATCCCCTGGGAGACAGCCAGGTGATTAGAAGCACCTGACTCAATGGAAGCCATTGCCTAGTGTCTGGCAGTGTGGCTCAATGGAAAAGAGCACGGGCTTTGGAGTCGGAGGTCATGGGTTCAAATCCCGGTTCTGCCAATTGTCAGCTGTGTGACTTTGGGCAAGTCACTTAACTTCTCTGTGCCTCAGCTACCTCATCTGTAAAATGGGGATGAAGACTGTGAGCCCCGCGTGGGACAACCGGATTACCTTGTAACCTCCCCAGCGCTTAGAACAGTGCTTTGCACATAGTAAGCGCTTAATAAATGCCATTATTATTATTATTGTTATTATTATTGGACTAGCCACCAGGAGCTGGCAGTCTCCTCCTCAGAAATCCCCAGCGGCTCTCCACTGCCTCTCCAATTAAATAGAAGTAGTCATTTTAGTATCTTTTTAGTGCTTACAGTGTGGAGTGCCCTGCCCTAACCGCTGGGAAAGAGTATCCAGGTGGGAACAAGACACTGCCCGCTATGAATAGAGGTAGGGGAGAGGACTGGAGACAGACATATTGGGAGCAATGAAACAATAAAACACTAAAACAGCTTAAGAGACAAAAGACAAATACACAATACAGAAACCTGCCCCCGGGCTTCGGGGCCCTCCATTTGCCTCCTCCCTCTGAGCTGCTTTCTGCTGTCCAATCAATCAATCAGTCGTATTTATTGAGCGCTTACTGTGTGCAGAGCACTGTACTAAGCGCTTGGGAAGTAGAAGTTGGCAACATATAGAGACAGTCCCTACCCAACAGTGGGCTCACAGTCTAAAAGGGAGAGACAGAGAACAAAACCATACTAACAAAATAAAATAAATAGAAAAATATGGAACGCTTCACCAGTTTGCGTGTCATCCTGTCCACTGTTCTCTCCTCACCCCAGCAAGTGTCCTAACCAAACAGACCCCTTAGCCGAGCCTCCCTCTCAGCTCTCCCCACTCCCACTCATGGTTCACACCTTCCCCCGACCTGGAGCTCCCTCCCTCCACCCAAATCTCCCAAACCCAAACACACCCTCCTTCAGAGCCTCTTAAAAAGCCACCTTGCTCAGGATTCCCACCTCCCGGGTCACGGCAGCCACCTCAACCACCTCCTCCAGGATGCCTTCCCTGACTGATACTTCCCATGTCCTGTCAGCCCACTCAGACACCTCCTCCAGAAGGTCTTCCCTGATCCATCCCCACCTCAACCTAGTCATCCGCGATCATGCCTCCCCCTCTGCCACCTCAGCCCTCATGGAATTCTCTGCTGATCAATTGGGCACTGATCAATTTGCGCCCCTGTTTCTTGCTTTGTTTGTTTTTTTTTTTAGTTACTGGTTAGACGCTTAGTATGTGTCAAACACTGTTCTAAGCCCTGGGGTAATAATAATATTAATAATGATGGTATTTGTTAAGCGCTTATGTGCCAGGAACTGTTCTAAGTGCTAGGGGGGATACAAGGTAATCAGGTTGTCCCACGTGGGGCTCACAGTCATAATCCCCATTTTACAGATGAGGGAGCGGAGGCACAGAGAAGTTAAGTGACTTGCCCAAAGTCACACAGCTGACAAGTGGCAGAGCCAGGATGAGAACCCATGACCTCTGGCTCCCAAGCCCAGGGTCTTTCCACTGAGCCACACTGCTTCTCCTGGGGTATGGTACTGGTTAATTAGGTAAGACATAGTCCTGCATGAGACGTAGTGTGGTCTAATGGATAGAGCATGGCCCATGGGGGTCCAAAGGACTTGGATTCTAATCTCAGCTCCACCACTTCTCTGCTGGGTGAGTCACTTAACTTCTCTGAGCCCCAGTTCCCTCATCTGTAAAATGGGGATGCTTACTGTGAACCCTTCGTGGGACATAGACTGTGTGCAACCTGATGAGCTTGTATCTATCCCAGTGTCTGGCACATGGTAAGGTTTAACAAATACCATCAAAAAATGGGGTTCACAGTCGAAGTAGGAGGGAGAACAGATATTTAATCCCCATTTTACAGTAGAGGAAACTGAAGCACAGAGAAATTAAGAGACTCACCCAAGGTCACCCAGCAGATGAGCAGCAGGGTCTGGATTAGACCCCAGGTCCTCCGACTCCCAGCCCTGTGCTCTTTCCCCTAGGCCACGCCGCTTCTGTTATTTCCATCTCCCCATCCCTCTTAGCTGTGGGGCACTCAAAAAATCAAGTCTTCCCCCATTACAAAAGAGTCTCTCTACTTAAACAACGGACAAGCCTGGGTCTGTTCATGAAGACTTTCACTGAGACTCTGCCCGAGGGAATTGCTGACCCTGCTGCTGGCTCGCACAGTGCCACTCACGTTCTCTGGTCCCTTCCCACCTCGTTTCCGCTGGGATGTAGGGTTTAACGGGCAGAGGAGCTGGACAGGGGCACAGCACATGGCAAAGTGCATGTGAAGAGGTTTCATGTGCAGGATCTAGTCTGTAAGTTTCCTCTAAACTGCAAGCTCCATGTGGGCAGGGATTGCGTCTGGTCAGTCGGTCAGTCAATTGTATTTACTGAGCTTTTCCTGTGTGCAGAACATTGTCCAAAGCACTTCATTCATTCATTCATTCAATCGTATTTATTGAGCGCTTACTGTGTGCAGAGTACTGTACTAAGCACCAAGTGTACTCTCACTTGCGAGAGGACAGTATAGCAGACACATTCCCTGCCCGTAACAAGCTTACAGTCTAGAGGGGGAGACAGACGTTAATATAAATAAATTCTTATATATACATATATATATATATATATATATATATTGTTTTATTGTACTCTCCCAAGCACTTAGTACAGTCTCTACACACAGTAAGCACTCAATAAATGCAATTGAATGAATGAATGAATACGTGCTCCAGTGGCTACCAATCAATCTGCGCATCAGGCAGAAACTCCTCACCCTGGGCTTCAAGTCTGTCCATCACCTCGCCCCCTCCTACCTCACCTCCCTTCTCTTCTTCTACAGCCCAGCCCTCACCCTCCGCTCCTCCACTGCTCATCTCCTCACCGTACCTCGCTCTCGCCTGTCCCGCCATCGACCCCCGGCCCACGTCATCCCCCGGGCCTGGAATGCCCTCCCTCTGCCCATCCGCCAAGCTAGCTCTCTTCCTCCCTTCAAGGCCTTACTGAGAGCTCACCTCCTCCAGGAGGCTTTCCCAGACTGAGCCCCTTCCTTCCTTTCCCCCTCGTCCCCCTCTCCATCCCCCCCATCTTAACTCCTTCCCTTCCCCACAGCACCTGTGTATATGTATATATGTTTGTACATATTTATTACTCTATTTATTGATTGATTGATTTTATTGGTACATATCTATTCTATTTTATTTTGTTAGTATGTTTGGTTTTGTTCTCTGTCTCCCCCTTTTAGACTGTGAGCCCACTGTTGGGTAGGGACTGTCTCTATATGTTGCCAATTTGTACTTCCCAAGTGCTTAGTACAGTGCTCTGCACATAGTAAGCGCTCAATAAATACGATTGATGATGATGATGAGGGTGCTGTGGGGCTGAGAGAGGGGATGAATAAATGGAGCAAGTGAGGGCAACGCAGGAGGGAGTGGGAGAAGGGGAAAGGCGGGCTTAGTCTATTGACTCTCTTGTATTGTGTTCTCCTAAGCACTTAGTACAGTGCTCTGCAAGCAATATGTGCTCACTAAATACTATGTGCTCACTAAATACCCCTGGTTGACTGACAAGAGCGCTGTACAGAGTCAACCCTGGGTCATAGCACTGAGACCTATCAGGCGGTGACCTCAGTAACTACCGTGGTCTTCCCCGCTCACGTTAAATCAACTTTAAGCAATGCTCTGGACAGTTCTTCAGTCAGAATAATAATTATTATTATTTATAATATCATTATTTTTATATAATTATTATTGTTATTGTTATGATACTTCTTCAGCACTTACTATCTGCCAAGCCCTGTTTTAAGTGTGGGTTAGATACAAGTTAATCAAGTTGGACACATCTGTAAAATGGTGCTCACATTCTTAATCCCCACTTTACAGATGAGGTAGCTGAGGCCCAGAGAAGTTAAGCGACTTGCCCAAGGTGACACAACAGACACAGGGTGGAGCCGGGATTGGAATCCAGGTCTTTCTGACTCCCGAGTCGAAAAGTCTTCCCTGCCGGTGGTACAGCCCCAGTGGGCAGAGGCGAGATTAGATTCCCGGTTCCCAGAGTGGGGCTCGCTCCACTGGACCCACAGTAGGGCTCAGGGATTAGGGCCTAGACTGGGATAAGGACTTCTCCATTTGGAGTTGAGCCAGAGACTTCTCCTTTTCCTTGGACCTTGAGTGAAGCCTTCAATCAATCAATCAATTGTATTTATTGAGCGCTTACTGTGTGCAGAGCACTGTACGAAGTGCTTGGGAAGTACAAGTTGGCAACATATAGAGATGGTCCCTACCTTCAGGCCTTGGTGGAGGGTTCGGAGCTTTCAGACCAGGAATACGGGATATCCCAGGAAACGGATTTTGGGGGGTCGGAGAGGAGAGGGATCTGGGAGCTGCATGGGCCCCTGTCTTCCCTAGCCTCCCCTCCTATGGCCCAGGACACCCCCCGTCTCCCTCCGGTTTCAGGCACATGCTCGGGGCTGACCGTGACGGTGCCATCTCACGCCATCCGCGGCACCGAGGGACGAGCCCTCCATCTGCCCGTGGGCTACCACGTCCACCCGCTGGTTTCCGAGATCCAGGTGATCTGGCTGTTCGAGGGGCCCCAGGGCAGCCCCAAGTACCTGCTGGGCTCGGCGAACGGGTCGGTGATGCCGGATCTGGAGTACCAGCACCGGTTCTCCATGGCCCCCCCCAACGCCTCGCTGCTCATCCACCCGCTCCGCCTGAGTGATGAGGGCACCTACATCGTCAAGGTTAACGTCAAGGTCAGCGCCCGGGGCAGCGCTCCGGGAAGCCGCACGTTGTCGGCGAGTTGGAAGATCCGAGTGACCGTTGATCGTGAGTGAGCGGTGAAAAATGGTCCGGGGTGAGGACTGCGGGGCGGGGCAGGGGAAGGAGCTGGGGAGAAGGGGAGAAAGGGCCGGGGGAGCTTAGCTTGACTGGGTGTCTTGGGGGAGGAGATGCTGGTGGACAGCTGGAGGGAGGCCAGTGGACATCAGGCCACAATCAGCGCTTACCGTGTGCAGAACGCTGTGCTAAAGAAGCAGCACGGTGTAACAGATCAATCAATCAATCAATCGTATTTATTGAGCGCTTACTGTGTGCAGAGCACTGTACTAAGAGCTTGGGAAGTACAAGTTGGCAACATATGGCAACAAATAGGTAGAGCATGGGCCTGGATGTCGAAGGTCATTGGTTCTAATCCTGACTCTGCCACGTGCCTGCTGTGTGACCCTGGGCAAGTCACTTCACTTCCCTGTGTCTCAGTTATCTCAACTGTAAAATGGGGATTGAGACGAGGAGCCCCACATGGGACAGGAACTCTGTCCAACTTGATTTGCTTGTATCTGCCCCCGCGCTTCGCACAGTGCCTGGCACCTAGTAAGCGCTTAACAAATACCATCATCATCATCCTTACTAAGGATCTGGGAGAGTACTATACAACAGAGTTGGTAGACGCGTCCTCAGCCCACAGCAAGCTTACATTCATTCATTCATTCATTCAATCGTATTTATTGAGCACTTACTGTGTTCAGAGCACTGTACTAAGTGCTTGGGAAGTACAAGTTGGCAACATATAGAGACGGTCCCTACCCAACAGCGGGCTCACAGTCTACAGGGGGGAGACAGACAACAAAACAAAACATATTAACAAAATAAAATAAATAGAATAGTAAATATGTACAAGTAAAATAAATAGAGTAAGAAATATGTGCAAACATATATACAGGTGTTGTGGGGAGGGGAAGGAGGTATGATGGGGGGATGGGGAAGGGGAAGAGGGGGAGAGGAAGGAGGGGGCTCAGTCTGGGAAGGGCTCCTGGAGGAGGTGAGCTTTCAGTAGGGCTTTGAAGGGAGGAAGAGAGCTAGCTTGGCGGATGTGCGGAGGGAGGGCATTCCAGGCCAGGGGGAGGATGTGGGCCGGGGGTCGACGGCGGGACAGGCGAGAACGAGGCACAGTGAGGAGGTTAGCGGCTGCCTCGGCTCTAACAGCCTCCCAATTCTCCTTGGAGGAAGAGACGGATAGGTTGCTGATTGATCAGAAACTCAGGGATCCAAAGCAGGATGTTATCATAGCCAGCCCGCCCCTGGTCTAGTCACAGACTTCATGGGATCCACACAGTCCTGAAATGATCGAATGGAAAGTAGTCACTTGGGAGACCATTTTCTCATATTATCACAACATTTAATGAGCACCCTCAGGGAGGTGAGCTCTGTACTAGGCACCTACTGCATCCAGTGCACTGGACTAGGCACCGGCTGTGTACAGAGCACTATATCAAGCACTTGCTGTGTGCAGAGTCCTGTACTGGGCTTTTGTATTCTTATTTTCCCTATAACAATAATAATAATGGTATTTGTTAAGCGCTTAATCCATGTCAAGCACTGTTCTAAGCACTGGGGTAGATACAAGGTGATCAGGTTGTCCCACATGGGGATCACAGTCTTAATCTCCATTTTACAGGTGAGGGAACTGAGGCACAGAGAGGTTAAGTGGCTTGTCCAAGGTCACACAGAAGACAGATGGCGAAGCCGGCATTAGAACCCATGACCTCTGACTCTCAAGCCCATGCTCTTTCCACTAAGCCATGCTGCTCCTCTATTACGCATTTACTTTGCTCCAAAGCCTGTGCTGAGGCAGACTGCGTTCAGCGTGGCTCAGTGGAAAGAGCCCGGGCTTGGGAGCCAGAGGTCATGGGTTCGAATCCAGGCTCTGCCACTTGTCAGCTGTGTGACCTTGGGCAAGTCACTTAACTTCTCTGAACCTCAGTTCCCTCATCTCTAAAATGGGGATTAAGACTGTGAGCCCCACGTGGGACAACCTGATCACCTTGTATCCCCCCCCAGCGCTTAGAACAGTGCTCTGCACATAGTGAGGGCTTAACAAATGCCATCATCATTATTCCAGGCTCCGCCACATCAGCTGTGTGACCTTGGGCAAGTCACTTAACTTCTCTGAGCCTCAGTTCCCTCATCTCTAAAATGGGGATTAAGACTGTGAGCCCACGTGGGACAACCTGATCACCTTGTATCCCCCCCAGCACTTAGAACAGTGCTTTGCACATAGTAAGCGCTTAACAAATGCCATCATCATTATTCCCGGCTCCGCCACTTATCAGCTGTGTGACCTTGGGCAAGTCACTTAACTTCTCTGGGCCTCAGTTCCCTCATCTGTAAAATGAGGATGAAGACTGTGAGCCCCACGTGGGACAACCTAATCACCTTGTAAACTCCCCAGCGCTTAGAACAGTGCTTTGCACATCGTAAGCGCTTAATAAATGCCATCATTATTATTATTATTATATGGGCTAAGTAAATCAGACACTGTCCATGACCCACTCAGGGCTCACAGTCTAAGAGGGAAGGAGGACAGGGGTCATCTCCCCATTTTGCAGAAGAGGAAACCGAGGCCCACGGGGATTGAGGGAACCTCCCGAAGTCACCCAGCAGGCCAGGGACAGAGCCGGGACTAGAACGCGGGTTCTGGTGACCCAGGCCCCGAGGCCCCCTCCTCTGTCCCCGCCTCAGTGGGGTCCTGAACCCCGCAGGGCCATAAACCCAAGCACTGGGCCGCTGGCCTCACGTCTCTGTTTCTGGCGCAGGCCCGGTCAGCCGGCCGACCGTGCAGACGCTGCCCTCCTCGGGGGCCGTGGAGCGCGTGGGGAACCTGACGCTGACGTGCGCGGTGGCCGAGGGCACGCGGGTGACCATCCGCTGGCTGAGGAACGGGCAGCCGGTGCCCCCCGGCCTGGGCCACGCACTCTCGGCCGACAACGCTTCCCTGGTCCTCGCGCCGGTGGACAGAGCCCACGTGGGCAACTACAGCTGCCAGGCCAGCAACCCGGTCAGCGGTGCGGAAAGCGAGCCCGTCATGCCCACCATCTACTGTGAGTGGCCGGGGAGGGGGGACCAACAGGCTGCCAGCTGGGGGGGGGGGGGGGGGGGGTTGGGTGGGTGGTAGGGGGGTGACCAGCAGAAGAGGGAAGGGGCCACAGAAGCAGGGAAGAGGGGCCTCAGCACAAGGGAGAAGGGGTCTCGGCAGCAGGAAGAGAGGGGTCTCAAGATGGGAGGCCGAGGAGCCTCGGCAGGGGAGAGAAAGGGGTCTCAGCAATAGGGAGAGGGGCTTCAGGTGTGGAGGGGAGGGGCCTTGGCCGGATCCGGTTGGAAGGGAATCTTATGGGGGTCTCAATCATTCCTGGGCCCGACCCCTGCTCCCCCAGCCCCCAAACCCCACCCCACACTATCTCATTCCATGCTGACGTGGGGGTCGCCAGGAACCCCGGGGTTTCTGCATGGCCACACCAGGACCAGACCCCAGAATGTGGCTGAGCCTAATAATAATAATAATTAATATTATTAAGCGCTTAGTACAGTGCTCTGCACACAGTAAGCGCTCAATAAATACGATTGATGATAATAATAATAATAATAGTCATAATGATATATGGTATTTGTTAAGCGCTTACTATGTGCCAGCCACTGGACTAAACGCTGGGATGGACACAAGCAAATCGGGTTGGACGCAGTCCCTTGTCCCACGTGGGGCTCACAGTCTCGATCCCCCTTTTACAGATGAGGTAACTGAGGCACAGAGAAGTGAAGCGATTTGCCCAGGGTCACACAGCAGACAAGCGTCAGAGTTGGACTTAGAACCCATGAGCTTCTGACTCCCAAGCCCGGGCTGCATCCACTATGCCATGCTCCTGCTTCCTAGAGGCTTGAGGGGTCCCCGAAAGGGCGGGAGAGGGCTGGGGGGTGGGCAGCGCTGGGATTGGCCTTCTTTTCCACCCCCACTCCATCCATCCATAGATCCACCCATCGGGGGAGCACCCACTGTGGGCGGAGGACTCTGCCGATGCCCACTGTGTGGAGAGCGCTGTACTGAATGCCCACCGGGAAGAGCGTGTACAGAGTGCTCACAGTGTGCAGAGCACAGTACTGGCACCTACTGTGTACAGAGAGCTGTCTTGAGCACTGTAGTGTGTGCAGAGTGCTGTCTGGGCGCTTGCAATATGCAGAGCAATGTACTGAGCGTCCACTGTATACAGAGTACTGTCCTGGGTGCTCACGGTATGCAGAGCACACTGCACACTTAGAGAAGCAGCATGGCAAAGTGGAAAGAGCCCGGGCTTGGGAGTCAGAGGATGTGGGTTCTAATCCCCGCTCCACCACTTGTCTGAACCTTGGGCAAGCCCATTCACTTCTCTGGGCCTCAGTTACCTCACCTGCAAAATGGGGATGAAGACTGTGAGCCCCACGTGGGACAACCTGATTACCTTGTATCTACCCCAGCACTTAGAACAGTGCTGGCACATAGTAAGCACTTAACAAATACCATTATTATTACTGTTATTATTATTATTATTATTACTGAGCACCCACTGTATACAAAGAGCTGTACCGAGCACTCTCTCCGTTGAGACTTCTGTATTGAGTGCCCACTATGTGCCGATTGCTGTCCTGGGCGCTTATGGTATGCAGAACACTGTACTGAGCGCCCATTGTGTGCAGAGGAGTGGGGGGAGGAGGAGCGGGAAGAAAAGGGGAGAAGGGGGAGGGGAGGGAGGGAGGAGGGTGGTGGCCTGCAGCGGGCATGGTCTCTGAGCGTCTCTGAGGATCTCTGAGGGGCAGACACAGCAGGAGGCCTGACCCAGTCATCCCCTTTCCGCCCCCTCCCCCGGGGTGGGTGGATGACACCCCACTTTTCCCCACTCCTGGATGCCAATAACGAGCTAACAACTCTGGTTCTGCCCAACGTGGACACACCAGGCCCAAACTCCGTCTGTCTGTCCATCCTTCCCACCGTCTGTCTGTCCCTCTCTCTCTCCCTCCCTTCCTCCGTCCGTCCCTCCATCTGCCTGTCCATCCCTCCCTCTGTCCATCCGTCCGTCCTTTCCTGGGTCCTCCCACCCAGCACCCACAGCCATCTGCTCGGAGCCCGGGGGCAGCAGAAGCTGGGGAAAGGTTTTCCGTGTGCCCATGAATTCTTCATGAGGGCTGGGAGGGGGTGGCGGGACCCCGGGGGTCCCATCCCCGGGGCTAGAGTTTATGATTTTACAATCATTCGGTAAACAGGAGCTCTGGAGACCAAGAGCTCCTCCTCCCTGTTGCCTTCACCTCCTCCCCACTGTCCACCCCTTGTGGTCAGGGATTATCTCTTTTTATTTCTGTCTGTACTTTCCAAGCATGTAGCACGGTGCTCTGCACACAGTAAGCACTCAATAAATACGATTGAATGAACGAATGACTGTCCACCCTTCCTCCTCGGGGTTCTCCCATCCTCCCTACTACCCTGCCGTCCTCTCCCCCTTGCTGCCCCAGAAGCAACAGGCATATGCTACTATGGTGGCATTACACAGGCTCTCCCATGTCTCCACCACTTCCCCAGGCCACCGAGTTCCAAGCCTTCCTCCTCCGGGCAGGCTGCTCCACTGTCAGGACCTCTCCTGGGCCTCCCCCAGGCCTGGAACTCACCTCCCACCAATCTCCAGCTCACCCCTCCTTCCAGATCGCCCCCCAACCCTCCAGCTCTTCCAAGTTCTCTTCCCTTCCGTCATTTGAATAGCCCCAGAAACCAACCTCCAGGAAGCCCTCCTTGATGCCCTGCCAACACTGGGGATCATATCAGCCCTCAGCTGTCCTTGGCCCAAAGTTGATCAACAATCTTAAGTTTCCACCTGTAAGTCCCCACTGCCTCCCCAGTGGGCAGAATCTGGCCAAATCGGTGGCCGTGAAGAAGAGTCCACTTCAGGGCGACCGCTGATCCAGCTTATCCCGTGGGGACAGGTCCAGTGTGTTCCCCCCATTCTGGTCTGCCCCCTGTCCTGGGCGGTTTCACTGTCTTTGTTTCTAGTTCCAGCATCCCCCCACCGCTGCTCCTGCCGCCAAGTGCTGTGACTCGGGGGTGGCACTTTTGTTCACCGGGACCCAGCTGGGGCCTCTGCGGGCCAAGGATGGGGTCTGGGGTCATTCCCACCTCAGAACATACTCTGGGTTCTGTGGATTTCTGCAAAAGGCTCCAGGTGACATTATTTCATTATGTTGCTTAGCAGCCCTAGCCTGTGTAATGCCTACAAAGAAGCATAAACCTGTTTTTTCTGGTGCAGCAAGGGGGAGAGAAAGCATTAAGGGAGGGCAGGGTGGTGGGGAGGATGGAAGGATTCTGGGGAGGGAAGGGGAGACGGTGGAGAAGAGGCGAAGACCGCAGGGAGGAGGAGCCGGGGGAGAAGGGTAAACGACATGGAGGAGGGGAAGGCATCAGGGAGAAGGATCAAAGGGAAGCAGGGAGGAGAGGAGGGAAGAAGGGGTGTGTAGTGGGAAGGATAGGAGGTTAGAGGGGAGGAGGGGAGGATTCTGGGTGGGGAGGACAGGAGAGTATCTAGGAGAAGGGGAGAGGGGAGGAGAGGGCAGTGAGGAGGAGGATGGAAGGGAAGCAGGGAGGACAGGAGGGAAGAAGTCGTGTGTAGTGGGAAGGATAGGAGGGTAGAGAGGAGGAGGGGAGGACTCTGGGTGGGGAGGACAGGAGAGTATCTAGGAGAAGGGGAGAGGGGAGGAGAGGGCAGTGAGGAGGAGGATGGAAGGGAGATAGAGGAAGGGAGATGGGTGAAGGGAGGCCTGGTGGGCAGTGGGGAAATGGATGGAGATGGGAGGATGGAAGAGAAGCAGGGGGAGGGGAGGATGGAGTGGGGGGATTGATGGACGGTGGGTAGGATGAAAGGGGAGCAGGTTGGAGGGGGACCCTGAGGATGAGGGAGACCGGGTGGGCCGTGGGGAGGAGAGGCGATCTGTGTAACCCCGTCCCCGGTCCCGGCCCCGCACGCGCACAGACGGGCCGTCCAGCCCGCGGGTCAGCTCGGACAAGGGGCTGAGAGCGGGTGCCGTGTTCACCGTGGGCCCGGGGGAAGCCGTCCTGTTCCACTGCTCGGCCGACTCCAACCCCCCGAACGCGTACTCGTGGGTGCTGAGGACCGCGAACACCACCACGCTGATCCAGCACGGGCCCCACCTTCACGTGGCTCCGGGGGCCAAGGCCTCGGACGACCACCGCTGGGCCGCACAGGCCCTGGACTACATGTGCTGCGCCTACAATAACGTGACTGGCCGGCAAAGCGAGACGAGGTTCACCGTCATCGTCACAGCCGCGGGTAAGTCCCAGCGCGTCCCTCCGCCTGTGGAGACACACTGCGGGAGGACGTGGGCCGAGGGAGGCCTCACCCCGTGTACGTGCTGCTGTGGGAGGACCTCTCCCGGTATAGACACCAAGGGCCCCGAGCGCCAAAGGCCCCGATCACCAAGAACTCCGAGGACAAGGACCCAGATAACCAAGGCCCCCCATGAGCCCGAGAAGCCCCCAGCCCCGCTTCTCTTCCCTGCAGGTGTGGAGAAGCTGCAGCAGACAGGAAAGTCACTGTCATCCCTGGCAGTCATCTCCGGGATCTCCTTGTTTCTGGTTTTCTCCGTGGGCCTGCTCTTCCTCTGGAGGAAATTCCAACCTCACAAAGGTGGGCTCCTGGGCGGGCCAAGGGACCTCTCTCCAGTGGCGGGGGAGGTCATATGGGAGTTATTTCCTGGTAGAAGAGGTGGTTATGTTGGAGGGGGGCAGATATGATCTTTTCCCGGTAGAAAGGGAGAAAGGGGGTAATACTGGGAATTGGGGGAGGTCTTTCTGAGGCCTGCTTCTTTTTCTCAGAAAAATAATAATAATAATGGTATTTGTCAAGAGCTTGCTAGGTGCCAGGCACTATACTAAGTGCAGGGGTGGATACAAGCAAACTGGGGTGGACACAATCCCTGTCCCACGTGGGGCTCACAGTCTCAATCCCCATTTTACAGATGAGGCAACCGAGGCACGGAGAAGTCACACAGCAGACAAGTGGCGGAACCAGGATTAGAATTCATGACCTTCTGATTCCCAGGCCATGATGCATGGCCTAGTGTCAAGAGCCCAGGCCCGGGAGTCAGAGGACCTGAGTTCTAATTCCGGCTCTGCCACTTATCTGCTGTGTGACCTTGGGCAAGTCTCTTCACTTCTCTGTGCCTCAGTTACCTCCTCTGTAAAATGGAGATTGAGACTGTGAGCCCCACATGGGACAGGGACTGTGTCCAACCCGATTTGCTTGCATTCCATCCCAGGGCTTAGAACAGTGCCTGGCACATTCATTCATTCAATCTTATTTATTGAGCGCTTACTGTGTGCAGAGCACTGTACTAAGCGCTTGGGAAGTACAAGTTGGCAACATATATTGAGCACTTACTGTGTGCAGAGCACTGTACTAATTGCTTGGAAAGTACAAGTTGGCAAAGTATAGAGATGGACCCTACCCAACAGCGGGCTCACAGTCTAGAAGGGAGAGACAGACGACAAAACAAAACATATACACCAAATAAAATAAACAGAATAAATATGTACAAGTAAAATAAATGAATGAATAGAGTAATAAATATGTACAAACATATATGCAGGTGCTGTGGGGAGGGGAAGGAGGTAAGGCGGGGGGGATCCATTCATTCATTCATTCAATCATATCCACTGAGTGCTTACTGTTTGCAGAGCACTGTACTAAGCGCCTGGGAAGTACAAGTTGGCAACCTAGAGAGACGTAGTAAGCGCTTAACATATACCTTAGTTATTATTATTATTGTTATTATGTGGGACAGGGACTATGCCCAACCTGATTATAGTGTATCTACCCCAGTGCTTAGTACAGTGACTGACGCATATTAAGGGCTTTAAAAATGTCATTTAAAAAAAAAAGAGTGGGGGAGGATAAGAGGCATTGGAACGTAACTTACAGAGTACACTATATAGAGTAAGAGCTTAATAAACGCCCCCTGATTGATGAACTGTCTCTCTTTCCCCTCCTGGTTTTAGTGATTCAGCAGACGCTGGGAAGGAGGTAACTCAACTGACCCGATTTTCCACTCTCAGTCTTCCCCTGAAATACGTTCCCCGTTCCAGAACTAACCAAGACATCTGCCTGTCCGTCCGTCTGTCCGTCTGTCTGTCCGTCTGCCTGTCCGTCTGCCTGCTTGTCTCCCTTAGGCCAGAAGCGGACTACAGAAAAGCCCAGACCCACTCAGGTACTGGGTCACGGCGGGCAAAGGGAGCCTGGACATGGCCCAGTGAGCGCCAGGGCTAGGTGCGGGCACTCACGGTGGTCGGAAAGGGCACCCGGGCCCGGCGTCCAGACCTGGCGCCCCATGGACCCAGACAGCTTATGGTGTCAAAGCGGAGCTGTCCCTAGTGTGAGCGGGGAACGTTGTCTAGGTTTCGGTCAGTCCTGTGTGGGGCCAACCCAGCCCTTCTCCAAGCTGCTCTGACCTGCTCTGTGTGACCCTGGCCCAGCCCCCTATCCTTTCTGGGCCTCCATTTCCCCACCTGTAAAGTGGGGAGAAGACCCCACTCTCCCTCTGTGTTAGGCCGTGAGCCCCGTGCAGGCTACCCCAGCATCTGGTCCCGAGAAGCGTGCGAAGGAGACGTTCATCGCATGGGGGATTTGTTGGGGTGACGGTTTGGGGGAGGGCCTGGGGCCCGTGAGCTTCACCCCGGACCCGCTGTCTCCCCAGGCCACGAAGACGCTCTGGACGATTTCGGAATCTACGAGTTCGTGGCCTTCCCTGACCCCCCCGGACTGCTCAGGGTGGGGCTCTGAAGGGTTGTAACTACTACCCCGACAGAGTCACTCATTCCCCCCATGATCCGCATCCGTTCCCATGCTCCACCTCCTTCCTCACATCCCCACATTCGTTCCCATGCCACATTTTTCCCCATGCCCCAGGTCCGTCCATCCCCACAGCCTTCATCCATTCCCACACCACATCTACCCCCATTCCCCAGGTCTCTCCCCATGCCCCACATCTATCCCGATGCCCTGTGCCCATCCCCAGAACCCCCATCCATTCCTTCACCACATCCACCTCCTTGCCCATATCCATGCCCTGTGTCCATCCTCACACCCCAAATTTATCCTGATGCCCTGTATCCATCCACACAACCCTCACCCCTTCCCACAATGCATCCATCCCCATGCCCCATGTCCATCATGGGGCACTGCATCCATCCCCACGCCCCTCATCCGTTCCCACGCCACATCCATCCCCATGCCTGGCATCCATCCTCATTGCCCTGTGTCCATCCCTATGCCCCGCATCCATCCCGATGCCCTGAATCCATTCCCACACCCCTCATCCGTTCCCACGCCATGTCCATCCCAGTGCCCCGTGTCCATCCCTATGCCCTGCGTGTCTCCCGATGGATGCCCTGTGCCCATCCCCATAACCATCATTCGTTCCCACACCACAACCATCCCCACACCCTGTGCCCATCCCTCTGCAACACATCCATAGGGAGATTGACGGATAGAGAAGACATCGTTTGCCTGCAGACTGACTTTGGTCTCTTTGCTCTGGTCTCCAGGTGACGTCCAGGTCCCTGCCCAGTTCAGACCGTGCCTGTGGGTCGGAGATGCCCACTACTATCTACGAAGTCATCCAGCGCCTCCCCACACCACCTCAGCCCAACCGTTGGGACTTGGCCTGATGCTCATCAGCCTGTGGGAGCGCAAGGCACTGCTCTGAGGGCCTACTGTCACCAGAGCCGTGTCCTGGAGAATTATTGTTTGCTTAGAGCTGTACTAAGCACCTACAGCGTGCAGACCCCTGTCCTGGAGAACCTTTGCGTGCATTGAACTGTACTGAACGCTTACTGTGTCTTCTGGGTGCTGAACATTGAATTTGGTTCCTGCTCGGGTACCAGCTTGGGGACCCAATAAATGCTGCTGGCGAGAGATGGAAATGTAAGCATGGGGAGGGAAGAGTGATGGCAAAGGGGGGGTGTCGATCAGGGAAGGCTGCCTGAAGGAGGAGGCCGGTCATGATGGGGCCGATTTGGCAGGGAGACAGGGACAGACCCGAGTGTGAGGATGGCTAGGAGTCGAGCGCGAGGGAGGAGTGTGTTCTGGAGGGGGGCTGGGTCTCACATCCACCCAGTGACCACACTGACCTCGTAGCCCTGTGCAGGTCTGGCTCCCTCTCACACCACTGCCCAATGTCCCAGCCTCCCAGATACGCAGGGGCAGTTCCATTGTTTGAGAGTTGGTCCCTGGCATCATGGTGCCCATGGTGCCATGATGCCCCCGGTGCTGGGGCTGTCTTCTCTCTCCTAGGAGAGCCAGTGCCCCCTCTATGTGTCTCCAGGAACCTCCAGCCCACACCCAATGCTCCCTGAAACCCCAGGCCTCATTCATTCATTCATTCCGTTATTCAATCATATTTATTGAGAACTTACTGTGTGCAGACCACTGTACTAAGTGCTTGGGAAAGTACAACAATGAACAGACACATTCTCTGCCCACAATGAGCTTAGAATCTAGAGGGGGGGCTCCCCTGAGACCTCCCCAGCCCCCAGAGTCAGTCAAGACTGTGAGCCCCATGTGGGACCCGAACTGTGTCCAGCCCGATTTGCTGGTATCCAGCCCAGCACCTAGTACAGTGCCTGGCACATAGGAAGAGCTTAGCAAATACCATCAACAATCGGTCAGTCGGTCAATCGTATTTATTGAGCGCTTACCATTTGCAGAGTATTCTATTAAGTGCTTGGGAGAGCCCAACATAACAATATAACGGACACATTCCCTGCCCACAATGAGCTTATAGTCTAGAGGGGGAGAGAGCCTACAGCACCCGATATTCCAGGCGGTCTCCCATCCAAGTACTAACCAGTCCTGACCCTGCTTAGCTTCTGAGATCAGATGAGATCAGATGTTTCCAAGTTGATATGGCCTTGGGCGACCCCCAGGACCCTCACAGTGCCCAGGGTCCCTGAGGAGGCTCCGGGACTGAGAGGGTTTGTGTGAAAGTGTCCTGGACTCCGGTACCCAACGGGGACCCCAGGACCTACTATAGCAGCTCCAGGACCCGTCTCCATGGAAACTCTCCCCCTCATCACCACCCCTCCATTCCCCCAGGCTCAGGGCTACTCCCCTCTGTCTCCCAGCCCTCCACCCTAGTCACACCTGCTGTCATGCCTGCTGCTATCAACAAAAGAGCCTTTTGGATGCCTCGGGCAGAAACGGCCTGGGAGTAGGGAAATCCCCGGCTCCGAGGGTGCAGAATTGTCCATGCGCCTCCTCTCCCCTGCCAATTATCATAATGATTATTATTGCATTTAAACAGTGTGGCCAAGTGGAAAGAGCACAGGACTGGGAGGCTGAAAACCTGGGTCCCAATCCCATGTCTGTCGCTTGGCTGCTGTGTGACCCTGAGCAAGCTATTAACTTCTCTGGGCCTCAGTTTCCTCATCTGTAAAATGGGGACAAAATCCCTGTTCTCCCTCCATTTTAGTCTGTGAGCTCCATTCAGAAGAGGGACTGTGTCCAATCTGCTTATATTTTATGTACCCTAGAGCTTAGCACAGTGTTGGGGACATAGTAAATGTTTAATATATTATTATTATTATTATTTGCAAGGGCTTACTCGGTCAAGCACTATTCTAAACACTGGGATAGATACAAGTTATTCTTGACTCCTTCCTCTCTCATTCAACCCACGTATTCAATCTATCACTAAATCCTGGCGGTTGAACATCTACAACATGGCTAAAATCCATCTTTTCCTCTCCATCCAAGCTGCTACCATGTTAATCCAAGCACTTCTCCTATCCTGCCTTGATTACCTCCTCCTTGCCTCCTTGCTGACCTCCCTTGCCTCCTGTCTCTCCTCATTCCAGTTCATATTTCACTCTTCTGCCTGGATCATTTTTCTGCAGAGTTGTTCAGGCCATGTTCCCCACTCCTCAAGAACCTACTCCCACCTCCACCTCGGCATCAAACAAAAGCTCCTTACCATCAGCTTTAAAACACTCAATCCCTTTTCCCCATCCTACCTCACCTCGCTAATCCGCTACTACGACCCAGTCCGCACACTTTGCTCCTCAGTTACCTCATCTGTAAAATGGGGATGAAGACTGTGAGCCCCCCGTGGGACAACCTGATCACCTTGTAACCTCCCCAGCGCTTGGAACAGTGCTCTGCACATAGTAAGTGCTTAATAAATGCCATTATTATTATTATTATTATTTGCTACTCACTATACCTTGATCTCGTCTATCTCGCCACCTGCCTCAGGTATGGAATCCCCTCCCTCTTTCATATCCGCCAGACTCTCCCCACATTCAAAGCCTTATTGAAAGTACATTTCCTCCAAGAGGCCTTCCCTGACTAAACCCTCCTTTCCTTTTCTTTCACGCCCTTCTGCATCACCCTGACTTATCCCTTTATTCATCCCCACAGCTCCCAGCCCCACAGCTCTTTTGAATCTATCCATAATTTATTTATTTATATTAATGTCTGTCTCCCTCTCTAGGCTTTAAGCTCACTGTGGGCAGAGAATGTCTCTGTTACAATGCTGTACGTGAAGCGGCATGGCTCAGTGGTAAAGAGTGGGGGCTTTGGAGTCAGAGGTCCTGGGTTTAAATCCCGGATCCGCCAATTGTCAGCTGTGTGACTTTGGACAAGTCACTTAACTTCTCTGTGCCTCAGTTACCTCATCTGTAAAATGGGGATGAAGACTGTGAGCCCCCCATGGGACAACCTGATCACCTTGTAACCTCCCCAGCGCTTGGAACAGTGCTCTGCACATAGTAAGTGCTTAATAAATGCCATTATTATTATTATTATTACTCTCCCAAGAGCTTAGTATGGTAAGTACTCAATAATTATGATTGACTGATTGACTGAAGTTAATCCCATTGTGAATAGTAATAATAATAATAGTATTTGTTAAGCACTATGTGTCAAGTGCTGGGCTAGATACAAGATAATCAGGCCTCATAAGGGGCTCACAGTCTAGGTAGTAAGGAAAACCAGTATTTAGCCCCATTTTACAGATGAGGGAATCGAGGCACAGAGGAAGTCAGGCAGGTGGCAGCGGAATTAGAACCCAGATCCTCTGACTCCCAGGCCTGTGCTATTCCCACTAGGTCACGCTGCTTCTCTCGGGACGCAGAAGGGACACAGCCAGGCCTAGGGAAGCCGGGGCAGGGCTGCAAATCAGGAGACCAGAGTTCCGATCCCAGCTCTGCCCCTGAGTGACCTTGGCCAAATCACTCGCCCTCTCTGGGTCCTCATCTGTAAAACGGGGAGAAGAAAATCTTTGTCTTTCTGCACCTCCCAGGGATCTGTGAGGACCGATGATGGGAGAGTGCTTTGTGTTACGTGGGAAAAAACCAAAGTGGTGTGAAAGCATTTTGGAAAATTAAAGTGCTCTATAAAAACCCCAGGGGTTGGTAGTCTGTGTGGCCACAGAGACATTGTTTTCTTGGATCCAAGGATGACGCTGAGGAAGAGGAGCAGAGCTTCACTGGCTGCTGCCTTAACTTGGTACATCTGGGAGTTGTTTTGGAAACTGAAAGACAGTCAGTCAATCAAACATATTTACTGAGTGCTTACCATGTGCGGAACACTAAACCAAGTGCTTGGGAAAGTACAAAATAACACTGCAACAGAGACATTCCCTGCACACAACGAGCTTACCGTTTAGAGGATGAGACAAGCCCACTGTTGGGTAGGGACTGTCTCCATATGTTGCCAACTTGTACTTCCCAAGCGCTTAGTACAGTGCTCTGTACACAGTAAGCGCTCAATAAATACGATTGATGATTGATGACGATGATGATGATGAATATAAATCAATAAATTACAGATATAATAATAATAATGGCATTTATTAAGCACTTACTATGTGCCAAGCACTGTTCTAAGCGCTGGAGAGGTTACAAGGTGATCAGGTTGTCCTACGGGGGGCTCACATTAATCCCCATTTTACAGATGAGGGAACTGAGGCCCCGAGAAGTGAAGTGACTTGCCCAAAGTCACACAGCTGACAATTGGCGGAGTCGGGATTTGAACCCATGACCTCTGACTTCAAAGCCCATGCTCCTTCCGCTGGAAGTGCTATGGGCCTGGGAGGGGAGATGAATAAAGGGAGTAAGTCAGGGTGACGCAGAAGGGAGGGGGAGACGAGGTGGGCTTCGTCTGGGAAGGGCTCCTGGAGGAGATGGGCCTTCAGTGAGGCTTTGAAGGTGAAGGGGAGAGTTATTTTCAGTTGAATATGAGAAGGGAGGGTATTCCAGATCCAGGCAGGATGTGAGTGAGAGGATGGCACTGAAATGGATGAGATCGAGATATAGTGAGAAGGTTGGCGTTAGATGAGCGAAGTTTGTGGGCTGGGTTGGAGTAGGAGAGTAGCAAGACAGGATGATTATAATGATAATGACGTTTATTAAATGCTTCCTTTGTGCCAGTACAGTCCTCCTCACACGATAAGCACTCAATGAACACCACTGATTGATTGATTGTCAGATGCTGGTGCAGATGCAGGATAATCACATGGGATCGTCGCACTGTCCCACACGCGGCTCACGGTCTAAGAGGGAGGGAGGAAATCGTGGCCCAGAGAAGGGCAGTGATTCACCCAAGATCGCACAGCAGGGCAGGGGTAGAGCCGGAAGTAGAACTTGGGTGTCCTCACTCCCAGTCCTGTCCCGCCCACTTGGCTCCACGTCTACTTTATAATAATGATGGTATTTGTTAAGCGCTTACTATGTGCTAAGCACTGTTCCAAGCTCTGGGGTGGATAAGGGTAATCAGGTTGTCCCACATTTGGCTCACTTTTAATCCCCATTTTACAGATGAGGTATCTGAGGCACAGAGAAGTGAAGTGATTTGCCCAAAGTCACACAGCAGAGAAGGGGGGTAGTTGGGATTAACACCCATGACCTTCTGACTCTTAGGCCCCGGGCTCTATCCAATAGGCCACACTGCTTCTCTGCTCATCCATGCTCTGTGCGATGCGGGACCAGGAAGGGAATGTGTCTGTTTATTCTTATGTTGAACTCTCCGAAGCTCTTACTCTTGGAAGCTCTTGGAGAAGCAGCGTGGCTCAGTGGAAAGAGCACAGGCTTTGGAGTCAGAGGTCATGGGTTCGAATCCCAGCTCTGCCAACTGTCAGCTGTGTGACTTTGGGCAAGTCACTTCACTTCTCTGGGCCTCAGTTCCCTCATCTGGAAAATGGGGATTAAGACTGTGAGCCCCCCGTGGGACAACCTGATCTCCTTGTAACCTCCCCAGCGCTTAGAACAGTGCTTTGCACATAGTAAGCGCTAAGTGCCATTATTATTATTATTATTACTACCGTGCTTTGCACACAGTAAGCGCTCAATAAATACGATCGAATGACTGAATGAATGAATGAGGAGCAGCATGGCCTAGTGACAAGAGCACGGGCTTGGGAGTCAGAGGTCGTGGGTTCTAATTCCGGCTCCTCCACTTGTTTGCTGAGTGACCTTGGGCAAATCACTTAACTTCTCTGTGCCTCAGTGACCTCATCTGTAAAATGTGGATTAAGACTGTGAGCCCCCCGTGGGACAACCTGATCTCCTTGTAACCTCCCCAGTGCTTAGAACAGTGCTTTGCACATAGTAGGAGCTTAATAAGTGCAATTATTATTATTATTATTATTATTATTATTATTATTATTATTACTACCGTGCTTTGCACACAGTAAGCACTCAATAAATACGATTGAATGACTGAATGAATGAATGAGGAGCAGCATGGCCTAGTGGCAAGAGCCCGGGCTTGGGAGTCAGAGGTCGTGGGTTCTAATTCTGGCTCCTCCACTTGTTTGCTGAGTGACCTTGGGCAAGTCACTTCACTTCTCTGTGCCTCAGTGACCTCATCTGTAAAATGGGGATTAAGACTGTGAGCCCCCCATGGGACAATCTGATCTCCTTGTAACCTCCCCAGCACTGAGAATAGTGCTATGCACATAGTAAGTGCTTAATAAATGCCATTATTATTATTATTATTATTATTATTATTATTATTATTATTATTCTCTATGCCTCAGTGACCTCATCTGTCAAATGAGGATTGAGACCGTGAGCCCCACGTGGGACAACCTGATTGCTTTGTATTTACCTCAGTGCTTAGAACAGTGCTTGGCACATAGTAAGCGTTTAACAAATACCATAATTATTAATGATTATTATTCAGTGCTGCCCAAACTCAGCTGTCAAAACAAAACTTCAAAGACTTTCCTCTCATGCCAGGACCAGGCCAAAATAAAATGCTGCAAATACTACAAACAAGGGGCAAAAAACCCAACCCAAAGGAAAAAATAAACACTTCTATTTCTTCAAAATACTCTTTTAAATCAGGTTGTAATTCAGTACCAATTCACAAAGTGGGCAATCAATCAATCCATCAATCGTATTTATTGAGCGCTTACTGTGTGCAGAGCACTGTACTAAGCGCTTGGGAAGTACAAGTTGGCACCATATACAGACAGTCCCTACCTAACAGTGGGCTCACAGTCTAAAAAGTCACTTTTTAGTGACTTAACTTCTCTGGGCTTCAGTTAATTAATCTGTAAAATGAGGATTAAGAGTGGAGAGCCCCCGCCGTGGGACAGGGACTGTGTCCAACCTGATTAGCTTGTATCGATCCCAGCGCCTAATACAGTGTCTGGCACATAACAAGAGCTTAACAGATATCATAAAGACAAAAAAAAATCCAGGTTTGGGGCCCACACTGCCTGCCTTCTAGACTGTGAGCCCGTTGTTGGGTAGGGACCGTCTCTATATGTTGCCAACTTGTATTTCCCCAGCGCTTAGTACAGTGCTCTGCACACAATAAGCGCTCAATAAATACTATTGAATGATCGGCCTGATACTCTGCTGACACCTAGTGGCCGTTTGAAGGTGACACGCACCTTGGGAAAACCAATCAATCAATCAATCAATCAAAGGTATTTATTGAGCGCTTACGATGTGTAGAGTAATAATAATAATGGTATTTATTGAGCGCTTACTATGTGCAAAGCACTGTCCAAAGGGCTGGGAAGGTTGCAAGGTGTGGCTCAGTGGAAAGAGCCTGGGCTTTGGAGTCAGAGGTCATGGGTTCGAATCCCGGCTCTGCCACATATCTGCTATGTGACCTTGGGCAAGTCACTTAACTTCTCTGAGCCTCAGTTACCTCATCTGTAAAATGGGGATTAAGACTATGAGCCCCATGTGGGACAACCTGATCATTTTGTATCCCCCCAAGCGCTTAGAACAGTGCTTTGAACATAGTAAGCGCTTAACAAATGCCAACATTATTATTATTATTATTATGAGGTTGTTCCATGTGGGGCTCACAGGCTTAATCCCCATTTTACAGATGAGGTAACTGAGGCTCAGAGAAGTTAAGTGACTTGCCCAAGGTCACACAGCTGGCAAGTGGCGGAGAGTACTATACGAAGCGCTTGGGAGAGTACAATACAACATCATCATCATCATCAATCGTATTTATTGAGCGCTTACTATGTGCAGAGCACTGTACTAAGCGCTTGGGAAGTACAAATTGGCAACATATAGAGAAAGTCCCTACCCAACAGTGGGCTCACAGTCTAAAAGTATTAGCAGAATTAGCAGAATTAGAACAGAATTAGCAGACACCTTCCCTGCCCATAACAAGTTTATAACATAGAAGGGAGCTTGCAGTCAATCAATAAATCGATCAATAATATTTATTGAGTGCTAACTGTGTGCAGAGCACTGTACTAAGCGCTTAGGAAAGCATAATATAAAGGAGTTAACATAGCTTTGTGGATATAGTACAGGCCTGGGAGTCGGAAGGTTATGGCTTCTAGTCCTCGCTCTTCCACTTATCTTCTGTGTGACCTTGAAGAAGTCACTTAACTTCTCTGAGCCTCAGTTACCTCATCTGTGAAATGGGGAGCGAGACTTTGAGCCCCACGTGGGACAGGGACTGTGTCCAACCCAATTTGTTTGCATCCACCGGGCAGTGCCTGGCACATAGCGCTTCCCAAAATACCATAATTATTACAGGAGTTAGTAGACACATTCCCTGCCCCAGAGGGGAATACGGACATTAATATAAATAAATAAATTAGGGATAGGCGGGGGTGGGGGGATGCAAATCCAAGGACAAAGGTGAAGAAGCAGATTGATAGACACTGCATTCCACCATCCTTGTGGTTTCCTGGTCCCCGTTTTTTGGTACTGAAAATATCTCAGTGTCCCTGCCCAAATCAAGGTGCAGAGAGGAGAGGCACCGCCACTTTGCTGCCACTTCCCCCCACCCCCCCCATCATCATCATCATCATCAATCGTATTTATTGAGCGCTTACTGTGTGCAGAGCACTGTACTAAGCACTTGGGAAGTACAAATTGACAACATATGGAGACAGTCCCTACCCAACAGTGGACTCACAGCCTAAAAGGGGGAGACAAAACCAAACATACTAACAAAATAAAATAAATAGAATAGATATGGACAAGTAAAATAAATAGAGTAATAAATATGTACAAACATATATGCATATATAGAGGTGCTGTGGGGAAGGGAAGGAGGTAAGATGGGGGGATGGAGAAGGGGACGAGGGGGAGAGGAAGGAAAGGGCTCAGTGTGGGAAGGCCTCCTGGAGGAGGTGAGCTCTCAGTAGGGCCTTGAAGGGAGGAAGAGAGCGAGCTTGGCGGATGGGCAGAGGGAGGGCATTCCAGGCCCGGGAGTTGACGTGGGCCGGGGGTCGACGGACTAGACTCTAAGCTCGTTGTGGCAAGGGAATGTGTCTGTTTATTGTTATAGTGTATTCTCCCAAGTGCTTAATACAGTACTCTGCACACAGTAAGGGCTCAATAAATATGACTGTCTGAAAATGGACAGGTACTGGCCTCTAGAGCCAGACACATGGCAGAGAGAGAGGGCATCAGAAGTCAGCAGCCTGATCTCCTTCCCGACTCCAGGCAAGTTCCTGATTTTTTTTTTTGATGGCATTTATTAAGCGCTTACTATGTGCAAAGCACTGTTCTAAGCGCTGGGGAGGTTACAAGGTGGTCAGATTGTCCCACGGGCAGCTCATAGTCTTAATCCCCATTTTCCAGATGAGGTAACTGAGGCTCAGAGAAGTGAAGTGACTTGCCCAAAGTCACACAGCTGACAATTGGCAGAGCTGGGATTCGAACCCATGATCTCTGACTCCAAAGCCAGGGCTCTTTCTACTGAGCCACGCTGCTTCCTCCTCCTTTTTTTTCATGATATTTATTAAGCGCTTACTATGTGCCAGGAACTGTACTATGCTCTGGGGTAGATACAAGATAATCAGGTTGGACACAGTCCATGTCCCACAGGGGGCTCACAGATTTTCTCCCCCTCTACACTGTAAGTTCGCTGTGGGCAGGGAATGTGTCTACCAACTCTGTTATATTTTTGCATTGTAATAATAATAATAATAATAATAATGGCATTTATTAAGCGCTTACTATGTGCAAAGCACTGTTCTAAGCGCTGGGGAGGTTACAAGGCAATCAGGTTGTCCCACAAGGGGCTCACAGTCTTCATCCCCATTTTCCAGATGAGGTAACTGAGGTCCAAAGAAGTTGAGTGACTTGCCCAAAGTCACACAGCTGACAGTTGGCGGAGCCGGGATTTGAACCCATGGTCTCTGACTCCAAAGCCCGGGCTTTTACTCCATTGTACTCTCCCAAACACTTAGAACAGTGCTCTGTACACAGTAAACGCTCAGTGAATACGATTGAATGATTGATCGACTATTCCTCGTTTAACAGATGAGATAACAGGCGCAGTGAAGGGAAGTGACTTGTCCAAGGTCACCCAACAGACAAGTAGAAGAGGGAGGGGAGGGAAAGACCCTGGAAACGGACATCTTTATCAACAAAAGAATGTGTCTCTAAAAACGAATGTGTGTACCAATTGTGTTGTACTGTAATAATAATATGTTGCCAACTTGCTGCCAAATAATATATGTTGCCAACTTGTACTTCCCAAGGGCTTAGTACAGTGCTCTGCACACAGTAAATGCTCAATAAATACGATTGAATGAATAATAACTGTGATTTGTTATATACTTAAGATGTCCAGGCACTGTCCTGAGCACTGAGGTGGGTACAAGCAAATCGGGTTGGACACAGTCCCTGTCCAATGTGGGGCTCACAGTTCCAATCCCTGTTTCACAGTTGAGGTAACTGAGGCCCAGAGACGTGAACTGACTTGCCCAAGGTCACACAGCAGACACGTGTCAGAGGTGGAATTAGGACCCTTGGCCTTCTAACTCCTAAGCCCGTGCTCTATTCACAACACCATGCTGCTTCTCCCAAGCACTTAGTACAGTGTTCTTTACACAGTAAGCGCTCAATAAATACCTTTAATTGATTGACCTCTGACCATCGAACGTGGCCACCTGCTTCAACGAGGGGCCCCCCTTCCCCAGACCCCAAACTCTACCCCCTGCCCCCTGCTCTGCTCAGAGGACAGAGTCCCCCATCCCACAGCTGCCCCGTGATTGAATAATAATGATAATAGTAATAATAATGGCATTTGTTAAGCGCTTATTATGTGCAAAGCACTGTTCTAAGCGCTGGGGAGGGGAAACAAGGTGATCAGGTTGTCCCACGTGGGGCTCACAGTCTTAAACCCCATTTTCCAGATGAGGTAACTGAGGCCCAGAGAAGTCAAGTGACTTGCCCAAAGTCACACAGCTGACAGTTGGCAGAGCCGGGATTCGAACCCACGACCTCTGACTCCCTAGGCCCTGCTCTTTCCGTCAAGCCACACTGCTTCTCAATTGAAGGAGGCCACTGCAGCAGTGAGAGAATTGAGAAGAGCTTAAAAACAAGGGACTAAAGTAAATTTATTCTGTTTTAACTGTAATCCGGAAGAAAATGATTTGCAGAGTTTAAATCGGTTAAATCTGAAGCCCTGCAGGGAACGGTGGTTGAGGGCAATAGTCGCAGAAGTCCACTAGATGGAAGAAGTCTCTCATCTTCCAATTTGATGATCCTGGTGTTTGTTAATAATAAGCGCTTACTATGTGCCAGGCACCGTACTAAACGCTGGAGTGAATAAAGGCAGTCGAGTTGGACACAGTCCCTGTCTCACATGGAGCTCGCAGCCTCAATCTCCATTTGACAAATGCGGCTGCTGAGGCCCAGAGAAGTGAAGTGACTCGCCCAAGGTCACGCAGCAGACAAATGGTGGAGCCGGGATTAGAACCCAGGTCCTTCTGACACCCGGGCACACGCTCTACGCCACGCTGCTTCTCGCATGATTTCTAATCATTTCCTCCAAAAGCCATTGTGGCTACCAAGTTCCCCCATGAGAAGCAGCGTGGCTCCGTGGAAAGTACACGGGCTTTGGAATCAGCGGTCATGGGTTCAAATCCCAGCTCCGCCAACTGTCAGCTGTGTGACTTTGGGCAAGTCACTTCACTTCTCTGGGCCTCAGTTACCTCATCTGTAAAATGGGGATTAAGACTGTGAGCCCTCCGTTGGACAACCTGATCAACTTGTACCCTCTCCAGCACTTAGAACAGTGCTTTGCATATAGTAAGCGCTTAATAAATATCATTATTATTATTATTATTATTATTATTATTATTATTATTATTATTATTATTACACGGGGTGAGGGGAAATCAGGGCACCCAGGGACTAAGTGAGTCATATATGATAAGCTCCTTGAGGTCAACTTCAGGTCTACCTACCTTGCTGTCCTCGCCCAAGGACGCAGAGCAGGACTCTGCACACAGTAAGCACTCAGTAAATACCAATGATGAACGGTTTGATCAATCCCTCCAAACCCTTCATAGGAGAGTTCTGATTTCCCCTGGAATGGCTGAAGCTTTTTGCAAGGGCTAAAAGGAGAGATGGGGTGTTCCACCTTCTCGGTCAGGAAGTCCGACCAAGTAACGAGATAAACGGATCCCGTTTCATTAGAAAGGCCATGCTGTGCACTTACTATGTGTAAAGCACTGTTCTAAGCGCTGACTGCCTTATGGGAGAGTAAGGACATCACCCAGGGATGAATGGCCCCCTGAGATAGTTGTCTGCTCCAACTAGCAGGCCCTGTTTCCATCAGGGGCACCTAGGTGACTGGAGGAAGTGTGTGGGGGTTGCCCTCTTCATTCATTCATTCATTCAATCGTATTTATTGAGAGCTTACTTTGTGCAGAGCATTGTACTAAGCGCTTAGGAAGTACAAGTCGGCATCATATAGAGACAGTCCCTACCCAACAACGGGGGTACAGCCTACCTCATGGTAGGGAATATAGTGCTTTGCACACCGTACGTGCTCAGTAAATACGTTAGAATGAATGAATGAATGGACCGATCAGCATCTTCCCCGACCTCCAACCCTGAGTCTCCCCGAGTGACCCAGCACGGACCATCCGAGGACCCCGACTCTCCCCACTGGCCCGGCGTAGTCCATGCGACATCCCTGATATTCCCCTCTCTATTTCTGAATCTCCCCTGGTGATGCAGCTCCACCCAACACCTCTGACTCTCCCCTCTCCAACCCTGATTCTCCTCCAGCAAGGATCGTCCAACTCCCCTGACTCTCCCCTCTCCCCCACTGACCCAGCATGGTCCGGCTAACATCCAGTTCTCCCCTCTCCATCCCTGACTCTCCTGCCAATAATCCAGGGTGGTCCATCTGACACCCATGACCTCCCCCCCCTCCATCCCTGACTCTCCCGCCAATAATCCAGGATGGTCCATCTGACACCCCTGACTCTCCCCTCTGCATTCGTGACTCTCCCCCAGTGACCCAGCATGGGCCATCCAACACCTAACTCTCCTTGATTTTGTCTCTCTAGTGATCCAGTGCAGACACTCATCCATGTATCTACCCAATCCCCTCTGGCCTTACTGAGAGTCTTACTTGTCCCTTCTAAGCAAAGGTTCAAGATTCTGGGCCCAAGGCAGGAGTTGGAAGAGTCCATTAGCCCAACCCTGTGTCCTTCCCAGGACGGAAGCCCACCCACCAGCAGCCCACCCGTCCTCCCTCCCTCTGTCCCGTCTCTCGGAAACCATCAGGGTCACGCTCCCCGATTGTTCTTCCTCCCCTCCCGCCCCCACAGCTAATCGAAATCCTGCCTGCATCTTTCCCACGCCGCTTCCTACGACAGGACAGGCCCCTCCGGGGAGACGGGGCCTCGGCCCCCATTCTGCAAAGCGGAACGTCCTGTTCGCCGCTCACTCCCCAGCAGCCTGCCAGGCCGCGCCAGGCCTTGTCCTTCCCGCCGGCCCCCTGAGGGGGAATTCTGGGATGGAGAGTGTGGGAACAGAGGTGGGAGAGCCCTCCCAGCCCCCCTGGGCCTGTCTTCACCGCTTTGCAGAGACCCCACGGGTGTGTGAAGATACCGCGTTAGGCTAAGCGCTTCAGATGGACGAAATCCCTGGGGTGAAGAGGCAGAGCTACCTAGGAGGAAGTCGGGGGTCACAGACACATCTCAGAGTGACCCTTGACCCTCAGTCCAGTCGGTGGAGAGTAGATTTCCAAGGAGCTTGCCCTCCCTCCCCTGGGATCAGCCCCCGGGAACACTGAGTCTTTTTCAACATTTGGTCTGGGATTGGCATTCCAGAGAAGAGGGGGGAAAGGGTGGGCAGGCAGGAAGACGAGTTCTACTTATCTAGGCCAGCAGCCCCCTGAGGAAACTGTAGGGTCACAGATTCCTGGATCCCTTTCCCAGCTGCGTTACCAACCTCAGTCAATCAGTCAATCAGTAATGGTAATTCAATAAGCCACTACTGTGTGTGTGTCAGAATTGGAGTTAATACTAATAATAATAATAAATAATTATGGTACTTGTTAAGCGCTTACTGTATGCCAAGCATTGTTCTAAGTGCTGGGGTAGATACAAGTTAATCAGGTTGGACGCAGTCCCTGTCCCACATGGGGCTCACACTCTCAATCCTCATTTTTCAGATGAGTTAACTGAGGCACAGAGAAGCTAAGTGACTTGTCCTAGGTCACACAGCAGACAAGTGGCAGAGGTGGAATTAGAGACCATGAACTTCCGACTCCAAGGCCCATGCTCTATTCACTTAGACACGCTGTGGAGTTTGTCTTCACACCCTCCCAGTGTTCCCACTCACATCCAAACATCCAAACACCCACATACTCACACACACCCACACACTTAAACACATCCACCTACACAAAGTGCCATCCTCATCTTCCACACAGGCAGACACACACACACACACATCCATTCTCTTCCTCCACCACTCAGGGGCAGCAGTATGAGCCCCGGAGGAGGAATAAAAAGAGAAGGCAGAGGAGGAGGAGCAGGAGGAAAAAGAGAAGGAGGAGGAGGAGAAGGAGGAAAAAGAGAAGGAGGAGGAGGAGGAAAAAGAGAAGAAGGAGGAGGAGGAGAAAGAGAAGAAGGAAGAGGAGGAGGAGGAAAAAGAGAAGAAGGAGGAGGTGGAAGAGGAGGAGGTGAAAGAAGGAGGAGGAGGAGGAGGTGAAAGAGAAGAAGAAGGAGGAGGAGGAGGAAAAAGAGGAGGAGGAGGAGGAGGAAAAAGAGAAGAAGGAGGAGGAGGAGGAGGAGGAAAAAGAGAAGGAGGAGGAGGAAGAGGAGGAGGTGAAAGAGAAGGAGGAGGAGGAGGAGGAGGAGGAAAAAGAGAAGAAGGAGGAGGAGGAAGAGGAGGAGGTGAAAGAGAAGAAGGCGGAGGAGGAGGAGGAGGAGGAGGAAAATGAGAAGAAAGAGGAGGAGGAGGAGGAAGTGAAAGAAGAGGAAAAGGAGAAGGAAGAGGGGGAGAAAAAGAAAGAGGGCGAGAAAGAGGAGGAGGCAGAATAGATGAGGAGGAAGAGGGCCCCTAGCATTCTGTGGCCAGTGGCCAGGAGAGATTGGGCCCCATGTCTGCGGCTGGTGACAACCTCTGTAGGACGGTTTCCCAGACTCCCCAGCTTCCCATTTTGCCCGCTGCAGTGTCTCTGGGAGGGAGCGGCTGGCTTCCGCTCTTTCGCGGGAGGAATCCAATGACCTCACCAGCACAATGACATATTGAATTATGGATTAGTGACACGCTGAAGGAGGGAGAAGCTCTTTGCTTCCAAAATTTTCCTTTTCCCCTCGTTGCTTCCAGGGCCCAAGTCTGAGCCGTCAAAAGCAGAGCAGATCACATACCCTGGTCAGGCCAGCTACGACCATATACCCTGGCCTGGCTGGCTAAAATTGCATACCCTGCTGTGGCCTAGCTGGCTATGGACATATGTGCTGGCCCAGCTGGCTATGGTCTGGCTGTTTATGGCCATATACACTGGCCAAGCTGGCTATAACCCAGCTGGCTATGGCCACATTGACTGGCCTGAATGGTTAAGGCCACATGCACTGGCCCAGCTGGCTATCCCACATGTGCTGGCCTGGCTGGTTATAGCCAAATATGCTGGCCCAGTTGGCTATGAACCAGGTGGCCATGGCTACACCCCCTGGACCATTCATTCATTTATTCATTCAATCGTATTTATCGAGCGCTTACTGTGTGCGGAGCACAGTACTAAGCACTTGGGAGAGTACAATACAACAATAAACATTCCGTGTCCACAACAGACTTGTAGTCCAGAGTGGGGGAGACAGACATCGACACAAATAAATAAAATGACAGATATGTACATAAGTGCTGTGGGGCTGGGAAGGGGGAAGAGCAAAGGGAGCAAGTCAGGGTGACGCAGAAGGGAGTGGGAGATGAAGAAAAGTGGGCCAGATTGCTAAAGCTCATTTACACTGGCCCAGCTTCTTATGGCCCAGCTGGCTAGGGCCACTAGGGCCACTGCCTGGCTGTTTATGGCTACATTTGCTGGCCTAGCTGGTTATGGCCATATACACTGGGACTCGACTCTCAGCTCCCGACTCTCAGCTCTCTACGGGGTCCTTGATGGAGCCGGGGAGCCTCTGGCATCCTTCCTTTCCAACTCCCTTCCCCCCGCTCCCTTCCCCACTGCCACACTCGTGATCACCCCCAAAGAAAGCAGTATGGTTTAGTGGAAACAGCACAGGCCTAAGAGTCAGAGGACCTGAGTTTTAATACTAGTAATACTAATAACAATGGCATTTATTAAGTGCTTACTATGTGAAAAGCGCTGTTCTAAGCTCTGGGGTAGGTACAGGGTGATCAGGTTGTCCCATGTGGGGTTCACAGTCCTCATCCCCATTTTACAGATAAGGTAACTGAGGCCCAGAGAAGTTAAGTGACTTGCCCAAAGTCACACAGCTGGCAATTGGCGGAGCCGGGATATGAACCCCTGACCTCGGACTCCAAAGCCCGTGCTCTTTCCACTGAGCCACGCTGCTTCTCTGGGGTTTTGACCCCAGTTCCACCACTTGTCTGCTGTGTGGCCCAGGGCAAGTCGATTAACTTCTTGGTGCTATTACAAGACTATGAGCCCCATGGGAGATAGGGACTGAGTCCTATCTGATTGGCTTGTATTACCTCAGTGCATAATACAGTGCCTGGAACATATTAAACACTTAACAAATACCATTAAGAAAGAAGAAAAAAGACTGCAACCAGTTGGCTATGGCCCAGCATATTCACTGGCCCAGCTGGTTTTAGCCCAGCTGGCTAAGGCCACACCTGCTGGTCCTTTTGGATGTTCATTCATTCAATCGTATTTATTGAGCACTTACTGAGTGCAGAGCACTGTACTAAGCACTTGGGAAGTACAAGTTGGCAACATAAAGAGACGGTCCCTACCCAACAGCGGGCTCACAGTCTAGAATGGGGAGACAGACAACAAAACAAAACATATTAACAAAATAAAATAAATAGAATAAATATGTACAAATAAAATAAATAGAGTAATAAATACATACAAACATATATACATATATACAGGTGCTGTGGGGAGGGGAAGGAGGTAGGGCGGGGGGGATGGGGAGGGGGAGGAGGTTGAGAGGAAGGAAGGGGCTCAGTCTGGGAAGGCCTCCTGGAGGAGGTGAGCTTTCAGTAGGATGTGGCTCTGGACGCTGGCTTGGCTGGCTAGAGGCTGACTGGCCAGGCTGGCTACGGCTGCATTCACTGATCCGGCTGACTACAACCCGGCTGCCCCACTTGAAGGGGAGGGAATTCCAGGCTAGAGGCAAGACTCATTCATTCATTCAATCATATTTATTGAGTGCTTACTGTGTACATAGCACTGTTCCTAAGGGCTTGGCTGAGTACAAGATAACAATAAACAGACACATTCCCTCCCCAAAGTGAGCTTACAGTCTAGTTGGGGAGAGATATGGGTGAGGACTTGGTGGTGAGAAAGATGAGATGCAGGGATGGTAAGCAGGTGACACCAGAGGAGCACAGTTGTGTGGGCTGGATTGTAGTAGATAATCAGGGAGGTAAGGTAGGAGGGGGCAAGATGATTGAGTCGAAAATAATGGCAAGGTTACAGGTTTGTGAGATAGGGAGGATTGGAGGTTCGGTCTATGTGATGGGAAAGTCAAGAGGAGGACAGGGTTTAGGGGAGAAGATATGGAGTTCTGTTTTGGACATGTTTAGTTTGAGGTGATGACAGGACATCTTTTAGACTGTGAGCCCACTGTTGGGTAGGGACTGTCTCTATATGTTGCCAATTTGTACTTCCCAAGCGCTTAGTACAGTGCTCTGCACACAGTAAGCGCTCAATAAATACGATTGATGATGATGATTGAGGGCTTTAAAGCCAGTGGTAAGGAGTTTCTGTTTGGTGCGGAGATGGATGGACAACCACTGGAGGTTCTTGAGGAGGGCAGAGACACGGACTGAATGGTTTTGTAGAAAAATGATTTGGGTAGTAGAGTGAAGCATGGACTGGAGTGGGGAGAGACAGGAGGCAGAGAAGTCAGAAAGGAGGCTAATGCAGTAACCAAAGTAGAATAAGATAAGTGCTTGGATTGGCATGGTAACTATTCGGCTGGAAAGGAAAGAGCAGATTTTGGTGATATTGTGAAGGTTGAACTGACTGGATTAGGCGACAGATCAGTATGTGGGCTGTGAGAGAGATGAGTCGAAAATAATGGCAAGGTTACAGGTTTGTGAGATAGGGAGGATTGGAGGTTCGGTCTATGTGATGGGAAAGTCAAGAGGAGGACAGGGTTTAGGGGAGAAGATAAGGAGTTCTGTTTTGGACATGTTTAGTTTGAGGTGACTGCAGGACATCCAGGTAGAGATGTCCTGAAGGCAGTGGGAAATGCAAGACTGCAGAGAATGAGAGAGGTCAGAACTGGAGATGTAGATTTGGAAATCATCCACATAGAGATGGATGGGAGCGAATGAGTTCTCCAAGGGAGTGGGTGTAGATGGAGAATAGAAAGAGACCTAGAACTGAGCCCTGAGGGGCTCCCACAGTCAGGAGGTGAGAGGCAGAGGGTGAGCCTGTGAAAGAGACTGAGAATGAGTGAGCAGAGAGATAAGAGGAGAATTAGGAGAGGACAGTGTCAGTGAATTTAGTCTACTACGTGCAGAGCACTGTACTGAGTGCTTGGGAGAGTACAACAGAGTTCGTAGACATGATCCCTGCTCTCAAGGTGTTTACATTCTATTGGGTGCAAAGCACTGTACCGAGCACTTGGGAGAGTACCATAGAGTTAGTAGACATGATCCCTGCCCTCACAAGGAGCTTACAGTCTACTGTGTGCAGAACACTATACAGAGTGTTTGGTAGGGTATAATAGAATTAGTAGACCTAAAGAAACATTCTTCCTGAGTTGTCTCCCTCATCTGTGTCTTATCACCAATGTGTCTACTACCTCCCTCATTTCCGTTACTTCTTCTGTATCTCTCCAAGCACCAAAACACCATTCTGGGACTGTGTCCAGCTAGTTTTGCTTATATCCACCCAGAACTTAGTAAAGTACTTGGCATATAGAAAGCACTTAGCAACTACCGCAATTATTATACAAGCTAATCAGGTTGGCCCCTCTCAGGGTGGCACCTGAAGAGTTTCCAGTACTCTACCAGTCTCGACTATGGGAGGGAGAGTCAAGCAGAGGTCTAGCCATTCCATTCCTAGCTTGGCCAGTGGCTAGGGAGTGGCAGGCCGTCTGATACATGTCAAAAGCCACCTGCACTGGGCAGCAGCAGCATGGGAGAGAGTCGAGGGTGGAGACTCAACTTTTCTGCGCAGAAGGAGGCAGTGGCAAACCGCTTCTGTATTTTACCAAGAAAACTGTACAGATACACTACCAGAACGATTGCAGATGGAGGTGGGGTGTTCTGGGAGAGATGTGTCCATGGTGTCACAGTGGATTGAAGATGACTCGACAGCATAAGACAAGACAATCAGGTTGGACACAGTTCATTTACCACATGAGGTTCACAGTCTTAAACACAATTTTACAGATAATAATAATAATAATAATTGCATTTATTAAGCACTTACTATGTGCAAAGCACTGTTCTAAGCGCTGCAAAGGTTACAAGGTGATCAGGTTGTCCCATGGGCGGGGGGGGGGGGGCTCACCGTCTTAATCTCCATTTTACAGATGAGGTAACTGAGGCCCAGAGAAGTTAAGTGACTTGCCCAAAGTCACACAGCTGACAGTTGGCAGAGCCGGGATTTGAACCCATGACCTCTGACTCCAAAGCCTGGGCTCTTTCCACTGAGCCACGCTGCTTCTCAAGATAAGGGAACTGAAGCTCAGAGAAGTGAAGTGACTCGCCCAAGGTCACACAGCAGGCAAGTGATGGAGCCAGGATTAGAACCCGAGTCCTTCTGGCTTCCAGGCCCATTCTCTCTCCACTAGGCCATGCTGCTTCCCTGGGTTGTTGCTTTATTTGGTTTCCAAGGCGATGGAGAAACGGATGTCAGGCCTACTTCCCCAGGCAACCCCCAACCCCCTTGTGCCTCCGTGGTTTGTGTTCTGGAAACCAACACCAGCACCAAGAAGGTCCTGACGAGAACAGAAATGGGAGCGTCCCGCACATGCCCCGTCCTTGGTCAGCTCCTGAGCACGAGGATGTCAGCCCCTGAGCAGCGTCATCCCCGCCCCCGCGATGCTAGGCTCAGCCCCTGGCCCATCCCATCTCGGGACCGCGCCCTCCGCACTCCAGCCCTCTTCCTGGTCATCCCTCTTCCCGGACAGGAATGGAGGAGGCAGGTGCGTTGGGGGAAGATGAGAAGGAGGAGGAGGTGGCAGGGAGGGAGATGGAGAGCATGACACTGATGATGACATATGACTTCTGTAGAGGGAAAATTTCACTATTAGTTCAGGAACCAGGATTTGAATTTCTTAAATGCCTGGATCATTGGACAGGGTGAGAGTGTGAGTACCTCGTTCTCGCCTGTCCCGCCATCGGCCCCCGGCCCACGTCATCCCCCGGGCCCGGAATGCCCCCAATCCCTCTGCCCATCCGCCAAGCTAGCTCTCTTCCTCCCTTCAAGGCCCTGCTGAGAGCTCACCTCCTCCAGGAGGCCTTCCCAGACTGAGCCCCTTCCTTCCTCTCCCCCTCGTCCCCCTCTCCATCCCCCCATCTTACCTCCTTCCCTTCCCCACAGCACCTGTATATATGTATATATGGTTGTACATATTTATTACTCTATTTATTTATTTATTTTACTTGTACATATCTATCCTATTTATTTTATTTTGTTGGTATGTTTGGTTTTGTTCTCTGTCTCCCCCTTTTAGACTGTGAGCCCACTGTTGGGTAGGGACTGTCTCTATGTGTTGCCAATTTGTACTTCCCAAGCGCTTAGTACAGTGCTCTGCACATAGTAAGCGCTCAATAAATACGATTGATGATGATGAGGATGATGAATGGGAGAGAGAGAGAGAGAGCGCATTTGGGCACTTAGCATGTGTGCAGCTACATGCTTGTGTGTATATGTACGTTTGCATGAGTAGACACATGGGTGCACACACCTGTGTGTGTGCCTGAGTACAGGCACCTGTCACTGAGCAGAACCGGGAGGGTCACTCGGCAGGTAAGTCACCTGCACCATCAGGGTGAGAGAGGGCTGCTGGGTTACCACAGGCACCAGTAGCATCAGCAGGGAAACTCTCCAGGGGATGTGAGTAGAGGCTCCCTCAATGACTCTGGGGCTTTCAGTGGATTTGCAGAATAAGGACAACCAGGAGGAGAAGAAAGAAGAGAGGAAAGAGGAGAAGAAGGAGGATACTAATAATGGTAATAATAACAATAATAATAATAATAAGGGTACTTGTTAAACGTTAACTATGTGCCAAGCGGTGCTCTAAGCACTGGAGTAGATAAGAGATATTCAGGTTGGCTGCGGTCCCCGTCCCTCATGGGGCTCACAGTCTAAGGGGGAGAGGAAGAAGAGGAAGAGGAGGAAGAGGGAGGAGGAGAAAGAAAAGGAGGGAGGAGGAGGAGGAAGAGAAAAAGGAGAATGAGAAAGAATAGAAGGGAGGAAGAAGAGGAAGAGGGGGGAAGAGAAAGAAGAGGATGAGAAAGAAAAGAAGGAGGAGAAGAGGAGGAAGAGGAAGAAGAGGAGGAGAAAGGTCAGTTATTCAATGACCATGTTGGAAGAGGGTTGGAGTTGCACATGGAGATGTGCACATGCACCCGTGCGTGTGTGCGCGTGCGCGCGCGCACACACACACACACACATACATTTGCATGCCTATGACCCACGAGGCTGAGCAAACCAAGCTGCACTATCCCCCTCACCACGATTTAATGCCTTCTTTGCCCAAATGCCAGATAACATTGGCAAGCGCCAGCCCAGCTCAGCCCTTCTGGGTGGGCCAGGAGGGGAGCGACCAGCAGGCAGAGTCTGCACCCCAGGCAGGCAGGCAGGCAGGCCGGGAGCCAGGGATGCCCCCGACTGGCGATGAGAAACCTGGGACCAGCTGGCCGGCCTTGTGGGGAGTCACCCCGCCCGGCCGGGGGGACAGAGATTGTGGGCCGCCGGCTGGCCTCATCACCACCCTAAATGGGCACCGGCAGAGATCACGGGATGGCCGACCCCAGCTGGAGGGAAACCCTGATAGTGAGCGGCCTCGGGAGTTGGAGGCAGGTTGAGGCTGGAGAGGAGCGGCCTGATGGGCCCTGCAACTTCTCACAGCTGGTCCTGAACCCCCGCCTCCTGCCCGCTCCCGATGGCTCAGTTGGGGCCCATGGAGCCTGTTGGCCTCATAAATCTTTTCCCTAGATAAGAGGGGCGTGTTTGAGAATGGGAACCCATCAACCCTACAGCCTTGGGTCCCGGAGGAAGGAAACAGGACATTTGCCCGGGCCTGGGGTGAGGAAGGGCGTGGGGGCCTCCTGGGGCAAAGAGGACAGGGAAGGAAGGGAGCAGTGAGGGCAGAGGAGCAGGTCCTCTAGGGCAAGTCCCTAGATTGAGATCGGGTCCTCTGCCCATCATTCATTTATTCAGTGCCTCCTAAGAGCAGAGCGCCGTACCATGAGAAGCAGCGTGGCTCAGTGGAAAGAGCACGGGCTTTGGAGACAGAGGTCATGGGTTCAAATCCCAGCTCCGCCAACTGTCAGCTGTGTGACTTTGGGCAAGTCACTTCACTTCTCTGGGCCTCAGTTCCCTCATCTGTAAAATGGGGATTAAGACTGTGAGCCCCCGGGGGGGAACCTGATCACCTTGTAACCACCCCAGCACTTAGAACAGTGCTTTGCACATAGTAAGCGCTTAACAAGTATTATTATTATTATTATGTACATGAGATGAAGAAGCAGTGTGGCTTAGAGGATAGAGCCCAGGCCCGGGAGTCAGAAGGACCTGGGTTCTAATTCCGACTCCGCCACATATCTGCTGTGTGATCTTGGGCAAGTCACTTCACTTCCCTGTCCCTCAGTTTCCTCAGCTCTTAAATGGGGATAAGAGTGTGAGCCCCTTGTGGGAAAGGGACTGTGCCCAACCTGATGAACTTGTATCTACCCCAGCACTTAGAACAGTTCTTGGCACATAGTAAGCACTTAACAAGTGCCATAATTATTATTAATCAGAAGCAGCATGGCACAGTGGAAAGAGCACGGGCTTGGGAGCCAGAGGTAGTGGGTTCTAATCCTGGCTCCACCACTTGTCAGCTGTGTGACTTTGGGCAAGTCACTTCACTTCTCTGTGCCTCAGTTACCTCATCTGTAAAATGGGGAGTAAGACTGTGAGCCCCACGTGGGACAACCTGATCACCTTGTATCTACCCCAGCACTTAAAACAGTGCTTAGCACATAGTAAGCGCTTAAAAAATGCTATTATATTATTATTGTATTATATTATTATTATGCAGAGAGAGCACTGAACTCTGCAGCAGAAAGGATGCCATTCTGGGCACCTATGGTTTGCAGAGCATCGTGCTGGTCGCCTACTGTGTGCAGAGCACTGTTATGGGTACACACTGTTCATAGAGTAGGAGTGGCTACTGGGTGAGCTCTTGTCCGGCCAGTCCCAGCCGAGGAGCTCACCACGCTGGCCGCGGTGGTGCGATGGGCTCAGACGGGGGTGCTGGGATGTATCCAGGGTGAAGTTTGGTGAAAAACGGTCACCCCGCCCCTGCCCCTCTGGCTTCCAAACCCTCAGCTCCGGGGTTGCCACTCCAAACTCTGGGGGGGCACACCCAGCAGCCGGGGGACAACTGTTGTGCTGCCACTGCTGCTGCCGCCGCCAGCGGCTTCAACCGCACATTGGCCAACTCTCTTTATTGCTGTTTGTCTTCCTAGGTCAGGTCCCCGTCATTTATTAATCCTCAAGGCTTATTTGTTCTGTTATCGCTCTTGAGAAACCTCCCCTTTGAAGTCCTCCTCCATGCCGCCTCCACCTCTGCCGCCACTGCTGTTGCTGCGAGATTGGGTCCCAGTGCCAGCCTCCTCGGTGGCTGGGGTTTTCTGCCTGATTGACAGGTGCCCCTCCGCTGGTGGGCCCCGGTGGGGAGGCGGCGGTGGAGGTTGAGAGGGGATAAAGGGAGATCACCACACCACCAGGAGTTGGGGTCTCGGGGGCCGAAGGCGTTTAACGACCCCCACGTCGAACTGCCTAAGGCGGCATCGACTCCTCCACCATCGTCCTGCAACTTTAACCCTGGCTAAACGGGGATTTTCCAGCCAAACTTGACCATCCGCAAGACCCGTGAGCCACGTGCGGATATGGCCTCAACCCGGGGTGGGAGTTAGAGGCTAAGGTCCGTTTGTCCGGTTGGAGCCTGGAGACCTTCTTTGTCTAGTTGGCACTAGTTGGCAGTTGTGGGCGGGGAGGAGGAGGTGTCACGCCCAGCAGTGGAGGTTGCCGGCTGACGGGAAGCTCAGCCCTGGAAGTCAGAGGTTCTCCACTCGAGGCACGAGGCAAGTTTTCTTAAAGAGAAGCAGTGTGGCCTAGTGGAAAGAGCACAGCCTGGGAGTCAGGGGACCTAGGTTCCCTTCCCGGCTCCACCGCTTGCCGCCGGATGACCTTGGACAAGTCATTTAACTTCTCTGCACTCATAGGTGAGCATCACCGTCAGTGGTGCGTTCTTCGAACTTGAAGGATGAGTGTGTGTATGTGTGTGTGCGTGTGTTTGTGTCTTACTCTAGCCCTGTGCCATATTGCGGTATTTCTTAATACTTGTCAAGCACTGTTCTAAGCACCGGAGTAGATACAAGATAATCAGGTCAGACACAGTCCCTGTCCCAAATGGGGCCCACAGTCTAAATAGGAGGGAGAATGGGGATTTAATCCTCATTTTACAGATGAGGAAACTGAGGATGAGAGAAGTTAAATGACTTGTCCAAGGTCACACAGCAGGCAAGTGACAGAGCTGGCATCAGAACCCAGGTCCCGTGACTCCCCAGGCCTGGACTCTTTCCACTAGGCCACCCTGCTTCTCTAGACAGATGACATAGTCTACCCATCTACCTTATCCTAGTTAAACCCTGAACAAATACCATCATCATTATTATTACTGTTATTATTATCCTGGTCATATGCTGTGTTCTAGCCCTCCGCTGTCACATTTGAGACTTACCCCACAGCCTAGATATGGGGTCCTGTGTATTCTTGTCCTGTGTGCGGTTCTCAATAACTGCTGTTACTCTGGACACGTGCCATCTTCCAGGCAAGGAAAGGCCGGGTGGGGCGGGTGTGGGAGGAGAGGAAGTAGCACCTGTTGTTTAACACCTAACGGTGAAGGCAGGTGTAAAGGCCTCGCTATCACCTCTCCTTTATGGCATCAATCTCCTGCCAGGAGGCCCAGACTGGCAGCCGAAAGCCGGTGGCTTTTGATCTGGGTCCTTGGGCGGCCCCCAGCCTGGAGGGGTGTAAACAGATTTAGACTTTGAGCACTGCCGAGGCTGCCACTGCCGCCTGAGCCTGGGCTTTCTGGGACACAAATCCTCGAAGGCAGAAACCGGTTGTCTCCAACGTGGCTTTGTGGCCGACCATGCCTTCCCAGGGCCAGAGCCGGCCTGCCCAATGTGACCACTGGTTCCCCAGAGGGGAGGCGGGGGGACAGACGGACAATCGAATGGATTCACTGCCTCGGCCAGGGACGCTCAGCCCAGCCCCGACGGCTGGGACAGCGAGGCCGGTGAAGGGCGGGAGGACCCTCGACGACAGGCAGTCAAGGAGGTGGATGCTGGCTGGGCCATAGTTTGAGTTGCTCAATCAACCTGTGGAGGGTACTTGGCAAATGAACTCCTGAGTGTGAACAGCCCCTGTATTCATTAATTCATTCATTCAGTCAGTCAGTCATATTTATTGAGCACTTACTGTGTGCAAAGCACCATACTAGGTGCTTGGGAGAGTACGATAGAACAATAAACATTCTCTGCCCACAGTGAGCTTACAGTCTAGAGGGGGAGACGGACATTAGTATAAATAAATAAATTACGGATATGGACCCAAATGCTTTGGGGCTGGGAGGGGAGATGAATGAAGGGAGCAGGTCAGGGCCATGGAGAAGGGAGTGGGAGAAGAGGAAAGCGGGGCTAAGTTAGGGAAGACCTCTTGGAGGAAATGTGCCTTCAATAAGACTTTGAAGTGGGGGACAGTCATTGTCTGCTGGCTTTGAGGAGGGAGGGTGTTCCAGACTGGAGGGAGGATGTGGGCAAATGGTGGAAGCTTCTTGTGAGCAGGGATCGTGGCTACCAACGCTGTTGTACTGGATGTTCCCAAGGGCTTGTACAGGGCTCTGCACACATAAGCGCTCAATAAATAGCATTGATTGATCGATAAGCATTTGGGAATAATAATAATAATAATAATGGCATTTGTTAAGCGCTTACTATGTGTAAAGCACTGTTCTAAGTGCTGGGGGGGATACAAGGTGATCAGGTTGTCCCACGTGGGGCTCACAGTCTTAATCCCCATTTTACAGATGAGGGAACTGAGGCTCGGAGAAGTTAAGAGATTTGCCCAATGTCATACAACAGACATGTGGCAGAGCCGGGTTTTGAACGCATGACCTCTGACTCCAAAGCCCATGCTCTTTCCACTGAGCCATGCTGCTTCTTCTCTTCTTCTTCTGCAGATTGCTCTAGACAGAGGCTTGGTTCAACTGAACGATGAGGATTCAATGCTTATTCTCCTTCCTTCTTGGACTGTGAACCCCATGTGGACGGGGAGCGTGTCCAACCTGACAATCCTATAGCTACCCCAGCACTTGGAACAGTGCTTGACACATAGTAAGCACTTAAAAAATACCATCATTATCATTATTAATATTATTGGGCACAGACCTCGGCATCTGAGCCTGGGCTGTCGATTGCATATAGACCTCGGGCTTCTGGACCTGAAACCGAGAGTAGATGGGCTCGGTGCGGTTAGCATGGTTGGCACAGTTGGCACGGTCGGTGCAGTCATCATGGTCGGCACAGTTGGCACAGCCAGTGCAGTCACTGCAGTTGGCACAGTTGGCGTAATCATTGTGTTCAGCACAGTTGGCACGGTCAGTGCAGTCGGCGCAGTTGGCACAGTTGGCATGGTCAGTGCAGCCGGTACGGTCAGTGCCATCAGCACGGGCAGCACAGTTGGCACGGTCGGTGCAGTTGGCACAGGTAGCACGGTTAGTGTGGTCAGCACGGTGGGGACTGAGGATCCAGGTTGACCATTCTAGCCACACACACCAGCGTACCCACAGAGGACCTCTCCCTTCATGGTTCCATCTTGAAATAAGAAGAGCAGTGATCTGTCCACAAGCCGTCCACTTTGGGAAAGAGATGCCCTAAACCCCCAGAGGGGAACATCATTCTCCAGCCCCAGCATCCCTTCCAGCCCCCTTTGGCTCAGGGAGCAAGGGATTGCTGGTCGGGAGGTGTTTTGGGGGGCAGAATGTGGACCAGAGATGGATCTGACCCTCTCCCCAGCTACACACACACACACACACACACACACACACACACACACACACACACACACACACACACACACACACACACACACACACACACACACTCCCCCTCCACGCTGCACTAAATGGAAAATCAATGAGGTGGTCGCACCCGAAACTCAAGAGGAACTGTTGAAGGAAGCTCATCTGCAGGCCTGAGATGCTCTGAGACCACCAGCTCCTCCAGTCCCGAGGGTTAATGCCAATGACCATGATGGCAGCATGTCTCTCTTCACGGCTTAGGGACTTCCCTAAGCTGTTAACCTCGGAAGGGCAGATTGGTCCTTCAATGGAATGAAGACATTTCCCCTTGACCGAGGCCCTTCCCTATCACACAGATGCCTCTCAACTCCCCAAGGGCTAGTGCAAAACATCCGTGTTCGGTAAATTGCCAAATAAATTGCCAAATTTGCTCAGACCCCAATATGGGGAAATCCCCAGAGCCCAAGTGAGAGTGAACGCAGGAGGGAAAACATTTTCTAATCTTTCCGCAGGGAAGCTGGCTTAGTGGATAGAGCCCAGGCGTGGGAGTCTGAAGGGCCTGGATTCTAATCCCATCTCTGCCACTTGTCTGCTGTGTGACTACAGGCAAGCCACTTCAGTTCTTTGTGCCTCAGTTCCCTCATCTATAAAATGGGCCCCATGTGGGCCAGGGACTGTGTCCAACCCAATTTGCTTATATCAAGCAAATCAAAGGCAGCTGAGAGGTCACGGAGGCTTAGGATGGAGTAGAGGCCATTGGATTTGGCAAGAAGGAGATCATTGGTGACCTTTGAGAGGGGGCTTTCTGTGGAGTGAAGGGGATGGAGGGCAGGTAAGAGAGGCTCAAGGAGAGAAATGGAGGAGAGAAACTTGAGACAGCAGGTATAGACAACTTGCTCAAGGAGTTTAGAGAAGAACAGTAGAAGGGAGATGGGGCAAAAACTGGAGGGAGCCGAGGGGTCACGGGAGGATAGGGGAGACATGGGCATGTTTGAAAGCAGTAGGGAAGAAGCCACTGGAGAGTGAACAGTTGAAGATGGCTGTTAGAGAGGAAAGAAGGGAGGGGGAAAGTGTTTTGATAAGGTGAGAAGGAATGGGGTCAGATGCGCAGGTGGAAAGGGGTGGTTTTGAAAGAAGATAAGAGATCTCCTCTAGAGATACTGCTGGGAAAGATGGGAGAGTTGAAGAAGAGGCAGGAGTGGCGGTGCGGGGACTGGGGAAGGGCTGGGGTGATTTTAGGAAGCTCAAGCCTAATAGTGTCAATTTTCTTAATAAAGTAGGTGGCCAGCTCACTGGGGGCAAGGGTCGGGGGAGGTGGGGAAACAGGGGGTTTGAGGAGGGAGTTAAATGTCTGGAATAACTGGTGAAGGTGATGGGCATGGGTGTCAATAAGAGTGGAGAAATAATTTTGCCAGGTAGAGGAGAGGGTGGAGTTAGATCACACAAGGCAGCATGGCTCAGTGGAAAGAGCCCGGGCATTTGAATCAGAGGTCTTGGGTTCAAATTCTGGCTCCACCAATTGTCAGCTGTGTGACTTTGGGCAAGTCACTTAACTTCTCTGTGCCTCAGTTACCTCATCTGTAAAATGGGGATGAAGACTGTGAGCCCTATGTGGGACAATCTGATCACCTTGTAACCTCCCCAGTGCTTATAACAGTGCTTGGCACATAGTAAGTGCTTAATAAATGTCATTATTGTTATGATTATAAACTTAAAAGTGGGCCAAGTCAGCCTGATATCTAGATTTCTGCCAGCAGCGCTCTGCAGCTCGTGGACAAGAGTGAAGGAGGTGGACTGTACAGATGATCCAGGGCTGTGGGTTAGTGGTATGAGATTGACAAAGGGTTAGGAGAGTGAATGCATTGAGTTCAGTAGAGAGAGTGGTGTCGAGAGCATCAGTTTGGTCATCAAGGGAAGGCAGTTGTGGTATGGAGGCTAAGTGGGGCATGATGAGTTGAGAAAATTGGATGGGGTCAAAAAATCAGAGTTCTCTGTGGGGGAAAAGTACAGATTTATGGAGAGGAAGTGTGTGGGAGAGAAGGCAGGTGAGGAGGTTGTGGTCAGAGAGATTTCAGAGTTGGTGCAGTGGCTAGAGATGATGAGATCGAGTGTGTGTACGAGTTGGTGAGTGGGTGAGGTGGGGTGGAGCAAGAGGTCAATGGAGCTGAGGAGTGATAGAAGGCAGGCAGTGGAAGGGTTGTCAGGAACATCTATATGGATATTGAAGGATCAAAGTAGTCATGGAGAAAGAGAGAAGGAATGTGAGAAAGGGATCAAAACGGTTAAAGAAGTTGGAAGTGGGACCTGGGAGGGAGGGCAGCAGATGACAGTTAGTAAAATAATAATAATTATAATGATGATAGTATTTGTTAAGCGCTTACTATGTGCCAAGCACTGTTCTAAGCGCTGGGGTAAATACAAAGGTATCAAGTTGTCCCACGAGGGGCTCACAGTTTTAGTCCCCATTTTATAGATGAGGTAACTGAGGCACAGAGAAGTTAAGTGACTTGCCCAAAGTCACACAGCTGACAAGCGGCAGAGCCGGGATAAGAACCCATGACCGACCTCTGACTCCCAAGGCTGTGGAGTGTGTGGTAGAGGCAGATGATATGGGCTTCAAAGGAAGACAAAGAAAGGGATGGGGGAGGTGGAATAGAAGGTTCCCCTTCTAGACTGTGAGCCTGTTGTTGGGTAGGGACCATCTCTAGATGTTGACGACTTGTACTTCCCTAGCGCTTAGTACAGTTCTCTGCACACAGTAAGCGCTCAATAAATACGATTGAATGAATGAATGAATGGATGGAATGGTGCGAAAGTGGCACTGGGATGTGAGAAGGAAGCCAACACCGTCTCCTTTCCCAGTGAGTCTAGGCGAATGGCAGGTAATGAGGCCCCCTTTGGAGAGATCAGCTGGGGAGACTATGTCATCTGGGGAGAGCCAGGTTTCAGTGATGGTGGGGAAGAGTAGTGATTGGGTCAGGAATTGGGTCAGGAACAGGACAAAGATGAAGGGAAGCTTTCCCTTGATGGAGTGGGTTTCCACAGGCCACACTTGGTTGGGGCTGTTGGAGCCGTTCATGGGGAGGGGACGGTATCAGGGGTGGGGTTGGATGGGAATGAGTTGATGGGGGCCGGCACAGGGGGAGGGGCATGAGGGGTGGCCCTGAGACAGGAATGCAGGGATGGGGCGGGGAGTGGGGGTGGAGACAGCACTAAGAGTGGGGAGGGGACGGGGGAGGTGTGATGGGAGGGGAGGACTGGGATGGACTGGCTGGACTGGGGGATTGAAGGGTCATCATGGTGGGGTCGATGAAGTTTAAGCTTTGTAGTTGAGGTGAAAGACAGCAATAACTCCTTAATCTGGTGATACCCTGAGGAAGTGGTTGAATTGTCCTTGGGTCCTTGAGGGTGAAGAGGCCAGTGTTTGGGAGAACCCTGAGGAGATGGTTGAATTGTCCTTGAGCCCTTGGGAGTGAAGAGGCCGCTCTCTCATTCACCCCTCACATCCAAGCCGTCACCAAAACCTGCCGGTCTCAGCTCCGCAACATTGCCAAGATCCGCCCTTTCCTCTCCATCCAAACCGCTACCCTGCTAATTCAAGCTCTCATCCTATCCCGTCTGGACTACTGCACTAGCCTTCTCTCTGATCTCCCATCCTCGTGTCTCTCTCCACTTCAATCCATACTTCATGCTGCTGCCCGGATTATCTTTGTCCAGAAACGCTCTGGACATATCACTCCCCTCCTCAAAAACCTCCAATGGCTACCGATCAATCTGCGCATCAGGCAGAAACTCCTCACCCTGGGCTTCAAGGCTGTCCATCACCTCGCCCCCTCCTACCTCACCTCCCTTCTCTCCTTCTACTGCCCAGCCCGCACCCTCCGCTCCTCCACCACTAATCTCCTCACTGTACCTCGCTCTCGCCTGTCCCGCCATCGACCCCCGGCCCACGTCATCCCCCGGGCCTGGAATGCCCTCCCTCTGCCCATCCGCCAAGCTAGCTCTCTTCCTCCCTTCAAGGCCCTGCTGAGAGCTCACCTCCTCCAGGAGGCCTTCCCAGATTGAGCCCCTTCTTTCCTCTCCCCCTCGTCCCCCTCTCCATCCCCCCGCCTTACCGCCTTCCCCTCCCCACAGCACCTGTATATATGTATATATGGTTGTACATATTTATTACTCTGTTTATTTATTTATTTATTTATTTTACTTGTACATTTCTATCCTACTTATTTTATTTTGTTGGTATGTTTGGTTCTGTTCTCTGTCTCCCCCTTTTAGACTGTGAGCCCACTATCGGGTAGGGACTGTCTCTATGTGATGCCAATTTGTACTTCCCAAGCGCTTAGTACAGTGCTCTGCACATAGTAAGCGCTCAATAAATACGATTGATTGATTGATTGATTGATTAGGAGAAAACAGGGGCTGGGATGGTGTGAAGCCAGGCAGCTGTTGATATGTAAAGATGTATAAATCTGGGCCTTTGTCACCTGGGGGTTAGGCAGCCACTCCCGATCTGTGTTTTCCCCTGAGGAAAGAAGCCCAAATGCAAGGTAAAGGGGGAAGATGAAGAAATGGCCGCTTCTCGGCCAGAGCAGATTGGGAACAAAATGTCAGAGTCTTGGCGGGATGGCAGATGGGAGGCAGTGATCCCAATGGCTGGTGACCTTGTCATGCTGAGGTGGCTTGGTGGAAAGATCTCGGCGTCCTCGGGCAGTTCTCTGTCCTGGGGATGGCCGATGGTCCACCCTGAGTAGAGTGCTCAGCACAGGGGATTATTATTATTATTATTATTATTATTATTATTATATGTCGTTTATTATTATTGTTATTATTATATGTCGTTGAGTCATTTCCGATTCATAGCAACTCCATGGATATACTTTCTCCAGAATGTCCTGTCCTCTGCCATAATCTGCAACTTTTCTAATGGTTCTTCCATTATCATTGTTATGGCCTCTATCCATTTAACTGCCGGTCTGCCTCTGCCTCGTTTTCCCTGGACTTTTCCTAGCATTAGTGTCTTCTCCTGATTATGTGTCCAAAATATGCTAACCTAAGTCGAGTCACTTGCCTTCCAAAGACCATTTCGGTTTAATTTGCTCCAAAATCCATTTTTTTTTTGTTTTTCAGGCAGCCCATAGTATTCACAAAAGCCTTCTCCAACACCACATTTCAAAAGAATCAATGTTCTTTCTACCCTGTTTTTTCACTGTCCAGCTTTCAGATCCATAAATTGTCACTAGAAACACCAAAGAGCTGACAATTTGTATTTTTGTGGCAATTGTTACATCAGCACATTTCATGACTTTTTCCAGGCTCTTCATAGCAAGTCTTCCTAACATTACTCTTCAGGGTATTTCTTGGCTACTAGATCCTTCATTATTGATCCCAGGAGAGAAAAATTGTCGACAATTTCAATCTTCTCTGGATCCACTGACGTGCTCAATAAGTGCCGTCAATTGAATGACTGATTACTGCATGCAGAGCTCTTTACTTTGTGCTTGGGAGAGTACAATAGAGTTAGTAGTCATGATCCCTGTCCTCAAGAATCTTACCACCTACTGAGTACAGAGCACTGTATCGACTGCTTGGGAAAGAACAATGGATCTAGAAGACATGATCTCTGACCTTAAGGCTCTTACAGTCTAGTGGGGGAGACAGGCACTGAAATCAACTACAGGTGGGGGGAAAAATGAGACTGGAAAGATGGATAGGTTAAAAGAGAAGGGATTAGGGAGTCTGTAGCTTGATTTGTTCAAAAGTGCCAAGGGGGCCTTGGGTAAAGCCTATTGTGGTAGTTGGGGAGGAAAACATCTGAGAGGGAAAAGAAATCAGGGAAAATTTCCTGGAGGAGGCTTCACCCGTTTCCTTTGAGTGTGCTGTGCCCTGCAGAATAATACTAATAATAATAATGATGGCAATTATTAAGTGCTTACTAAGTGCCAAGCACTATTCTAAGTGCTGGAGAGGTTACAAGGTGATCAGGTTGTCCCACGGGGGGCTCACATTAATCCCCATTTTACAGATGAAGGAACTGAGACCCAGAGAATTTAAGTGACTTGCCCAAAGTCACACAGCTGACAATTGGCAGAGCCAGAATTTGAACCCATGACCTCTGATTCTGAAGCCCGTGCTCTTTCCACTGAGCCACGCTGCTTCTGTGGCCATGGGGCTGTCCCAAGGAGGCATTTCTTGCATGTCTGTGGGTAGCCACGGTCATATTCTCTCTGCTTGGAAAATGGGTGGGAAAGTCACTAGTGGGCTCGAATCCACCCTCGCAGCTCGAGAGGCATTTTGCAAATTTTGGTAACAAGCAATTTTCTTTCTGTGTTTCTTTAAACTTGCAGAGTGCTCTGTGGTTTCGGGCAGCCGGGGAGAAAGTCAGCGAGGATTTAGCTCGTGGGTTTGAGTTTACTGTCAGAGGCATGGAAAGAACAGAGCTTTTGCTTTCTGTTTATGGCTGTGGCTCTGGGTGCAGAAAAGAGCCCCCGATTGGGAACGAGGGTGATGGGCTGGATTGGCAGCAGTAGTCTCATGCCATAGGGGCTGCAGTAGAGGGGCCGGGGCCAGTGGGAATGAGTCTCTGGACCCCTGGTATAAGGGGGGGCTTACTAGGCTATAGTGGGGGCACCAGGACCAGTAGGAGCCTGTAGGGTAAGGGGACCTACTGATAATAACAATGATGGTATTTGTTAAGTGCTTACTATGTGCCAAGCACTGTTCTAAGCGCTGGGGTAGATACAAGGTAATCAGGTTGTCCCACGTGGGGCTCACAGTCTTAATCCCCATTTTACAGATGAGGTAACTGAGGCACAGAGAAGTTCAGTGACTCGCCCATAGTCACACAGCTGACAAGCGACAGAGCCGGGATTAGAAACCATGACCCCTGACTCCCAAGGCCGTGCTCTTTCCACTAAGCCACACTGCTTCTCACAAAGCCCACTGTTACTGGGCTGCGGTGGGGGTACCAGGGCCAGCAGGAATGAGTCTCTGGGCCCGTGGGGTAAGGGAACCTACTGGGCTGCAGTGGGGGCATCAGGACCAGCAGGAAAAAGTCTCTGGGCCCAAGGCATGGGGGAAACCTACGAGCCTGCAGCCCATATAGCTGGCACATGGCCAGGGCACGTAGCCCCGGGCACACAGCCCCAGGCCCACAGGCCTAGGCCCACAGCTCTGGGCACATGGCTCTGTATACACAGCTCCAATCAAACACCAATCAATCATATTTACTGAGTGCTTCCTGGGTGAAGAGCACTGTAATAATAATAATAATGGCATTTATTAAGCGCTTACTATGCACAAAGCACTGTTCTAAGCGCTGGGGAGTTTACAAGGTGATCAGGTTGCCCCACGTGGGGCTCACAGTCTTAATCCCCATTTTACAGATGAGGTAACTGAGGCCCAGAGAAGTTAAGTGACTTGCCCAAAGCCACACAGCTGACAAGCGGCGGAGCCAGGATTTGAACCGATGACCTCTGACTCCATAGCCCGTGCTCTTTCCACTGAGCCACGCTGCTTCCCTTAAGTGCACAAGAGAGTACAATATAACAGAGTTGATACAATGTTCCCTGAGCTTACAGTCTAAGGGAGAAGACAGACATGAATATAAATAAATGAATTACGGGTATGGACTTAAGTGTTGTGGGGCTGAGGGAGCGGTGAATAAAGGGTGCCAATCTAGTGCAAGGGCGATGCCGAAGGGAGTTTATTTATTTATTTATTTATTTTGCTTGTACCTATCTATTCTATTTATTTTATTTTGTTAGTATGTTTGGTGTTGTTCTCCGTCTCCCCCTTCTAGACTGTGAGCCCACTGTTGGGTAGGGACTGTCTCTATATGTTGCCAACTTGTACTTCCCAAGCACTTAGTACAGTGCTCTGCACACAGTAAGCACTCAATAAATACGACTGATTGATTGATTGAGTGGCAGAAGAGGAAATGAGGGCTTTGTTGGGGAAGACCTCTTGAAGGAGATGGACTTTTAATAAGGTTTTGAAGGTGGGGAGAGTGATCATCTCTTGGATATGAAATGGGAGGACATTCCAGGTCAAGAGGTAGGACATGGGTGAGGTGTTGGTGGTGACATAGATGAGCACATGGCTCCGGGCATTCATTCATTCATTCAATCGTATTTATTGAGTGCTTACTGCGTGCAGAGCACTGTACTAAGCACTTGGGAAGTAAAGTCGGCAACATGTAGAAATGGCCCCTAACCAACAACGGGCTCACAGTCTAGAAGGGCACACAGTCCTGCGCTCCAACAGCCTCTACTCCATCCTCAACCCTTCAGCTGCCTTCAACAGTCGTCAATACCGTGGACCACCCTCTTCTCCTGGAAACATTGTCTAATCTTGACTTCACTGGCACTGTCCTCTTCTGGTTCTTCTCCTATTTCTCTGGCCACTCATTCTCAGTCTCTTTCCCAGACTCCTTCTCTACCTCCCTCCCTCTGACAGTGGGAGTTCCTCAAGACTAAGTTCTGGATCCCCTTTCAATTCTCCACCTACACCCACTCCCTTGGAGGACTCATTCACTCCAAGGGTTTTAACTACCATCTCTAGGCAGGTGATCCTCAAATCTATTTCCAAATTAAAACTACCAATCCTTACCTTTCTCTTTCTATGCAGTCTCCTGCCTTTGGGACTGCATTTCTACTTGGATGCCCTGCTAACACCTCAAACTAAATATGGCCAAAAATGAAATCATCATCTTCCCACCCAAATCCTGTCTTCCCGTAATAATAATAATAATAAAAATGATGGTATTTGTTAAGAGCTTACTTTGTGTGAAGCACTGTTCTAAGCGTTGGGGGGGATACAAGGTGATCAGGTTGTCCCACGAGGGGCTCACAGTCTTAATCCCCATTTTACAGATGAGGTAACTGACACACAGAGAAGTGAAGTGACTTGCCCAAAGTCACACAGCTAAGTGGCAGAGTCGAGATTAGAACCTAGGACCTTTGACTTCCAAGCCCGGGCTCTTGCCATTGAGCCGTGCTGCTTCCCATCTATCCCATCCTTGTAAACACCACTATCCTCCCTAACTCTCAAGCCCATAACCTTGGCATTATTCTCAACTCATTTCTCTCATTCAACCCACATATTCAAACTGTCGCTAAATCCTGTTGGTCCTACCTTCACAACAACAATCAATTAATCAGTCATATTTACTGAGTGCTTACTGTGTACAGAGCCCTGTACTCAGCCCTTGGGAGAATACAGTATAATAGAGTGGGCAAACACATTCCCTGCCCACAATGAGTTTACAGTCTAGAAGGGGAAACATCACTAAAATCCATCCTTTACTCTCCATCTAAAGTGTTACCACGTTATCCCCTCTAGATTATTGCATCAGCCTCCTGCCTGACCTCTCTGCCTCCTGTCTCTCCCCGCTCCAGTCCAAACTTCATCCTGCTGCCTAGATCACTTTTCTGAAAAAAACTCAGTCCACATTTCTCCACTACTTTAAGAACCTCCAAGAGGTTCCCATCCAACCCAGCATCAAATAGAAACTCCTTATCATTGGCTTTCAAGCACTCAATCATCTTTCCCGGCCCTATCTTATCTTTTGATTTCCTATTATAAACCAGTCCTCACACTTCATTCCTCCACCACCAAGTTACTCACTGTACCTCGATCTCATCTATCTGGCTGCCCAAATGTTCCCGCTGGCTTGGAATTCCCTCCTCCTTCATATTTGACAGACCACCACTCTCCCCACCTTCAAAGCCTTATTCAAATTACCTCTCCTCCAAGAGGCTTTCCACAGTTAATCTCTATTTTCCCTTACTCCTTCCATCGATGCCCTTGGCTCTGTTCCCTTTAAACACCCCATTCCCAACCCCACAGAACTTCTGTACATATCCACGATTTATGGATTTACTTTAATGTTTGTCTCCCTCTTTATACTGTAAGCTCCTTGTGAACAGGTAATGTATCTACCAACTTTGGTGTATTACAGTCTCCCAAATGTTTAGTACAGTCCTCTGCACGCAGTAAGCGCTCAATAAATTTCATTCATTGATTGAGCTAGAGAGCATGAGTGAATAAGGAAGCAGTATGAGCGATTCATTTACCTTCGCTGTGCCTCAGTTAGCTCATCTGAAAAATGAGGATTAAGACTGTGATCCCCTTGTAGAACACGGACTGTGTCTTTTATCTACCCTAGAGCTTAATACAGTGTCTGGAACATAGTAAGCGCTTAATACATGCCATTAAACATTGAACTTTTTAAAAGTGCATAGATGATGCAGAAGGGAGTCAGGGAAAAGAGGGCTTAATCAGGGAAGACCTCTTGGAGGAGATGTGACCTTAATAAGGCTTTGAAGGTGGGGAGAGCGGTGGTCTGGTAGATATGGAAGGGAAATAGTATTTAATAGGTGCCCATTGTGTGCAAAGCGCTGAACTAAGCACTGGGAAGAAATGCCAGGGGAGAATTTAGATCTGGTCTGGAGTACGAGCAGAAAACCTTCCCTGATTAACTCCCAACATCCCAGGATGCACCTGTCCAACAGCTCTAGCACATTTGTATCTATTCATATTCTATCCTCAGCACTTGGGTTTATAAGGTTATTCCATGGTACATTCAATTATTTATGGTTTATTCTGATATTTCATCCTAGCCTATGCATTCAACTCCTCCATGGTACATTCAATTATTTATGGTTTATTCTGATATTTCATCCTAGCCTATGCATTCAACTCCCTAGCTGATATTTGTTCTTCCTAATAGCAGTTGTAGTAGTAATAGTGCTAGTAGTAATATTTACTGAGTGTCCACTTGGTGCAGTGTGCTAGTGCTTGAGAAGTAAACAATAAATTAGGGAAAGAGCTTGGCTAGTGGAAAGAGCACAGGACTGGGGAGTCAGAGGGCCTGGGTTCTAATTCTGGTTCCGCCACTTTCCTGCTGTGTCCTTGGGCAAGTCACTTAACTTCTCTGGGCCTCAGTTTCCTCATCAGTAAAAGGGGATTTCAATACCTGCTCTCCCTCCCACTTAGGCTGTGTCTTATGAGACAGAGATGGTGTCCAACCTGATTATCCTGTAGCTTCCCCAGCAGATAGCAAGCACATAGTAAGAACTTAACAAATACTATTACTATTATAATTAAAGAAGGAACATGTTCCCAATCCACAAGAAACTTAGGAAATCACATCTCCTCCTGGAGGCCTTCGCCGGTGAATTTATATTCTCCCCAGTATATCGTCCATGCAACTGCCACTTCAGCACTTCTGCACCCCCGGAGTTCTTATGAACTCAGCCCGTGACACTTCTATACATGTCTATCTCACACACCCTATTTCTCGAGCACTGACTCGTGTACACATTCCCTTTTTCCTCTGCCTCCTGGCTGTTAATTTTTTGAGTGATTGTCTTCCCCACTGAAATGTAGGCTCTCTGAGGGCAGGGACCAAGACTGTAAGCTAGTCCTCTAGACTATAAGACTTGGTCTATAAAACCATAAGACTATAAGACTACTAGACTTGGAGAAGCAGCGTGGCTCAGTGGAAAGAGCACAGGCTTGGGAGTCAGAAGTCATGGGTTCGAATCCCAACTCCTCCACTTGTCAGCTGTGTGACCTTGGGCAAGGCACTTAACTTCTCTATGCCTCAGTTACCTCATCTGTAAAATGGGGATTAAGACTGTGAGCCCCCCGTGGGACAACCTGATCACCTTGTATCTACCCCAGTGCTTAGAAGAGTGCTTTGCACATAGTAAGCACTTAACAAATACCAAAATTATTATTATTATTATAAGCTCGTCGTGGGCAGGAAATATGTCTATGTTATTATATTGTACTCTCCCAAGTGCTTAGAACAACGTTCTGCACACGGTAAGCACGCAGTAAATACGACTGACTGACCGACCGACTGCTCATCTTCTTCAACTCTCTGGAGCATTTCGTATTATGCTGTACACACAGTAGGTCCTCAGGAAATACCCTGGCTACCACTAGCACAGACGGGCTGCAGGACCGTCAATCACAGGAACAGGAAAGGCAAATTCCGTGAGGAACGGTTTCTCCTCACATTTCCCAGTGTGCCCTAGGAGGGCGACAGCCAATGCATGATTTTGCTCTCTGAGCCTCTCCTTGCTCCAACAGAGTTCCTCAAGCGGCAGCGGAGCATGAGACCAGGCACGTGTGCAGGAAGGGAACGGTCCGTGGACAGTCCGGATGCAGGCGGGCTTGGCTGGGGCCCGTCTTTTCTCTTGGCTCCGTCGGAGGGAAAGAAGCAGCACATGTCACGTCAAGGAGAAACAGGATTGCCCAGCCGTCTTTCCGGGACCACCATTTCCTGTCGGAGACAATGGAAGGTTTATATTTACAACACATAAAATTAGTAGTTTGGGAAAGTGGGGATGCCTCATTAGAAAGTTAATGATCTAAACAGAATCACGCCTCCCTCACTCTTTAAATCACAGTAGACAGTACTCTGAAAAGGATACAGCTCCCCAAGCGATCACAATACTTATCCTTCATGCTGAGAATACATGCCTTTATTTTTTTTTGGGGGGGGGGGGTACAAAAACTCCCAAGGCCCCATATCTGCTTTGTTTAAGAATCTGTTCCATGCGCAGTCTCAAACTTACGATTAGTGATAAAAAAAAACTATTTTCCGTCGGTATTGCTCAAAACATGTTTTAAATGTTTTCAGTAGCTGTCTGTGGGCATAAAACGCACACTTCGCATTGCCTTTTGGAAGTTCTCACAGCCACTTGGCAAGTCTATTTCTCCGCCTTTAGTAAATCTTAATTTTCTGCATTTTCCATTAGTGAGGCATGAAATTTGTGATGGTAAGGCCATGTTTTTAAATAATAGAAACACAGTTACAAAAGGGAAGCAGGCTGACATTTTAAAGGCACCGCATATTTTGTTATGACAGTCGGACAGCTATCCCAAAGGATGTTATCCATAAACAAAAACATTCTGTTTACTAATAATGCCCAGTGCCTTCTCCAGAGCTCTCTCGCACTCGAGCTAACATGGCTTGGTTTTAAATGGACTTGTATCCTAGGCGTTCAACCAAGCACATGATTAAGGCAAAACCAGCATAAAAGATAAGCCGAAGTGAGTGGAACGTAGACCATACAAAATCTCTGATCCCTTCAAGGTCTGCATTAAAATATGTGACATCTGTTTAAGTTTCCCCAGCATGGGCTGGAACAGCTACTCTGAAATCCCAGCTTTGGCTCTTGACTAAATCAGAGATAATACAGAAAGCAACTCTGTGCAATGGGAACCTTTCTTCGGACAAAACTTAGAACTATTCTCAACTCCTTTGTGGTAATGCAAAACTGAACTGTGCCAAGTTAAATTACCCCAACGGCTACACTTTATGCTGGTCTTTAAGACTTCTAGAACAGGAGGGGCTCTTGGGCCGTATCCCCATGCCAAGCTTTTAGCAATAAGAAATCACCAAATAGTATATGCCATTCTCTGGTTTAGGTTTCAGGGTGTAATTAGTTTGAAGTGGAAATCAGATGATTCAATGGTCAAAATTTTCTTTTTTGAAAGCACGAATCCAAACCGAAGACGGCACCCAAGCCGGGAGATCTGTTCAGAAATTTGTTTTGGTTTCAAAGATTTCAAATGGTAAAAGATTTCCGTTCGCTCAGCTATTTACCACCCCATGCGACTATATTTTTGATCTAGTTCTGGAGCAGTTTTTTGATCTTCTAATTCTATTGTACTCTGCCGAGTGCTTAGTACAGTATTCTGAGAGCAGCAGGCACTCAAAAAATGAAATCAATTGATTTTTGGATCCGGATCAGGGGAGGTGGCAGTACTGAGGTGAAACCCAGATTCCCCGGGTGTGAACGAGGCTTGCTGATGCTGGGGAAGGGTTGGGGGGAGGGAGTTTTTATGACATTTGTTAAGCCCTTGCTGTGCAGCAGGCACTGTACTAAGCGCTGGGGTATATACAAGCTAATCCGGTTGGACACGGTCCCTGTCCCACATAGGGCTCCCAGTCATAATCCCCATTTTACGGATGAGGTCACTGAGGCACAGGGAAGTGAAATTCATTCAATCGTATTTATCGAGTGCTTACTGTGTGCAAAGCACTGTACTAAGCATTGCCTAACGTCACCCAGCAGACAAGGGGAAGAGACGGAATTAGAACCCAGGTCCTTCTGACTCCCAGTCCCTGTCTCTATCCACTAGGCCATTATGTGGGCAGGGGGATGGGAGGGAGAGGAAGAGCGAGGAAAGGTACCCTCCAGCCTGGCGTGGAAGTTTGCTGTGTTTGTGCTTTGGCCCTGAACAGGAGCCAGTTCCAGCAATAGCCAGGGCCTCCTCCTCCTCCTCTTCTTCCTCCTCTTCCTCCTTCTTCAATGCCTCATCACTGTCTCCCCAGAAACCCACCTGGTGCTCGACTCCCTCTCCTCTCCGTCTGGGGCATGGGGTGCTGGGTGGGGGGGGGGGCGGGGGGGTTGACGGGGTGAAGGGGCTATGAACCTCCAGCCGCAGTCAGCCTGGAGATTGGAGACTCTAGACTCTAAGTTCCTTTACGGGCAAGGAAAGTGTCTGCTAATTCTGTTGTATTGTACTTTCCCAAGCGCTTAGTACAGTGCTTTGCACACAGTGGATGCTCAAAAAATGTGATTGAATGAATGAATGATTAGTAAGCCCTCAATAAATACCATTGATTGACTGGCGCTTTCTCACCCCTGCAGGGAGCTTCCATTCTGGCATTCCCCTGCTCCTGGTCCTTACTGCCTCTGCTCGCCCAGTGTCCCCCCACTGGGATCTGGGGTGGAGGACACTGGAAGACAATGCCCCCCAATCAATCAGGATGAAATGTAATGAATAAAAAATGTAGAAATCTAAAAAGTTTTAAAAATCAAAAATCAAATGCTACTGATTGATCTCTCTCACACGCAGACACACACACACACACACACTCACACACACACACACACAGAGGTTTCCCTGCCCCCCATCCTTTCCAGCAGCGCCCACCCCCAACCGGGACATCTCCAGATTCTCCACCAGGGATGGGGAGTCAATCACACCACCTTCGCTCCAACATTTCCCGGGGCTGGGAGACGTCACTGTCATTTTCCTCCTCGGGTGACCGGCCCGCTCCCAACGCCAAGCCCCCAGCCCCACATCCCAACCACAAGGGACATCTCAGACAACAGTGCTCTGCACATAGTAAGCACTCAATGAATACAATTGAATGAATAAACTGGCCCCAGTAACCCGGCACCTCGCCGATTTCCTGATCCTAAGAGTTGTACAGCACATGCTTCTGAGGGCCTTTCTAGAGGCCCCTGGCTGGATGCAGAGAGGAAGGAAAACAGGAGAGAGAGAGAGAGAGAGAGAAAGAGAGAGAGAGAGAGAGAGAGAGAGAGTGTACACAAATGCATGCATATTCTATGGCCACACACATTTTTGTGTATTGTTCCTTCATTCAATCGTACTTATTGAGCGCTTACTGTGTGCAGAGCACTGTACTAAGCACTTGGAGAGTACAATACAGCAATAAACAGACACATTCCCCGCCCCCAAGGAGTTGGTTCTGCTTTGGCATATTTGTAATAATGTCCCAGCATGGGCGCCCACAAGGGAGTCTTGGACGATGTGTGTTTCCAATAAAGTGTGAACAGATGTGCTTGTAATAATCGTGCCACCAACAATGCGCATGCAACCCAGTGGGGTCGAGTCTCCACGAGGGTGTCTGCAACAGTGTGTGTCTCTGCAATGTGTGAACGCTTTATTTTTCGCTCATCTGCAATGCGGGTACGCGCGCGTGTATGTGTGTGTGCACCTCCAGGACTGTGTGTACGTGCGTGGGGGGAATTTTGCCCTGGCAATCCTGTGTGTAGAGGTTTGTGTGCAAGGGCCTGTGTCCCTAAAGCTTTGCGTGTATGTGTGCGAGGGGGTTGAATGCCCGCAGCCCGGCGGGTGCCAGGGTGTGCAACAGTGTATATCCCTTTCCTGGGGTGCCCCCGTCTTGGGGGCGAAGCCGGGGGCGACCCTAGCGGAATCTGGCTGCCCTGGGCAGAGGCACAAGAAGGATTTCATTGAGTGTGAAGACAGAGAGCAGAGACAGAAAGCAGAAGGAGGCGACGGCGGCCTTTGTAGTCGCGGAGGAATGCGGAAATGTTGAAGCACTATGGCAAACTTTTTTGAAACGGGGTCAACTCACATTCAGCCAGCGTGGGAAAGCACAACCAGCTAAAAAAAAAAAAAGTAGGGGAGAGGGGAAAAAAAAACCCTCTTCGACAGAGGCACCGCAGAGAGGGGGGAGAGACAGAGCTGGGGATAAAGACAGGGAGTGGGAGAGGGGCTCCTTGCAGAAGTGCCCCCGGGTTTTTCAGACCAGCTTCTCCTGGGGGAGGGGGGAACTCCCAAGTCGGTTTTTTTTTATTTTTTACCCCGGAGATTTGCAGGCTACCCGCTAAGAAAGCTCAGTCCGGATGCAGAGGGAGGAGGAGGAGGAGGAGGAGGACATGGAGGAGAGGGGGAAGGGAAGCCAGACCCAAGAGTCCGAGCCCCCCGGGCAGCTACCTGTGTGGCCCCGTTTGCAACCCAGACCCGCCGCGGACAGATTTATCATGCCACCGATGGTTTGGGCCTCACCATTTAAGGGAAAGTTTGTAAGGACTCTCTTTTTTTTATATCAGTGGGTTTTAAACGCCCCCAGGCCTTCCCTCCTCCACGAAGCCCGCCCGGCTGTTTGGTCCGAGTTGATCGATTAGGTAGATTGGGTGCCTGGCTTAGGTTTTTTGGGGGGGACGTGGGGGGAGGGTGTGGATTATTGACCACGTGGGGGAGGGGGTCCCCTTCTGGGAGTGATCAGGAGGGTGGGCGTCCAAACTTAGTCCCCCGCCTTTACAGTGAGGGGGGTCCTCGGAACGACCCCCGATGGTGACCCCGGAGGAAGGCTGTGTCGGTTGCAACTTCCAAGCCCGGCCTGGGGGAAGGGGAGATGATGAGCTCCGTTTAGCCCCCCCAAATCCGGATCCTCTGAACCTCCACCATGGTCTAACCCTCACCCCTGCCATCCCAGGCCGGACCCTGACACCCCCTGACCGTCACTCCTGCCATCCCAGGACTGACCGTGACCCTGACTCCTGCCCCCCAACCTGACCCTGACCCCCCCTGACCCTCTGTCCCCCCAGGTCTGACCCTGACACCCTCTGACCCTCTGTCCCCCTGGGTCTGACACTGACACCCTCTGACCCTCTGTCCCCCCGGGTCTGACCCTGACACCCTCTGACCCTCTGTCCTCCTTGGCCTGACCCTGACACCCCCGACTCTCTGTCCCCCCGGAGGTTGACCCTGACACCCTTTGACCCCATATCCCCCCGGGCCTGACCCTGACACCCCCTAACCTTCACCACTGCCCCCCTCAAGGCCTGACCCTGACACCCTCTGACCCTCTGTCCCACCAGGCCTGTCCCTGACACCCCCCAGGCCTGACCCTGACAATCCCTAACCTACCCCACTGCCCCCCCCCAAGCCTGACCCTGACACCCCCGACCCTATGTCCCCCCCAAAGCATTACCCTGACACCCCTTGACCTCTGGGGAAGCAGTGTTGCTCAGTGGAAAGAGCCCGGGCTTTGGAGTCAGAGATCAGAGGTTCAAATCACGGCTCTGCCAATTGTCAGCTGTGTAACTTTGGGCAAATCACTTTACTTCTCTGTGCCTCAGTTACCTCATCTGTAAAATGGGGATTAAGACTGGGAGCCCTCCGTGGGACAACCTGATCACCTTGTAATGATAGCATTTATTAAGCGCTTACTATGTGCAAGGCACTGTTCTAAGCGCTGGGGAGGGTACAAGGTGATCAGGTTGTCCCACGGAGGGCTCACAGTCTTAATCCCCATTTTACAGATGAGGTAACTGAGGCCCAGAGAAGTGAAGTGACCTGCCCAAAGTCACACAGCTGACAATTGGCGGAGCCGGGATTTGAACCCATGGCTTCTGACTCCAAAGCCCGTGCTTTTTCCACTGAGCCACACTGCTTCTCTCTTGTAACCTCCCCAGCACTTAGAACAGTGCTTTGCACATAGTAAGTGCTTAATAAATGCCATTATTATTATTATTATTCCCCCTAAGCCTGACCCTGACACATTCTGACCCGCTGTCCCCCCGGGTCCTGCCCCTGACATCCTCTGACCCTCACCCTTGCCCCCTCAGGCCTGAGTCGGGGCTTCCCTCCTCTCCGTCTCTACCTGCTGCCCCCCCAGCCCCAAATGCCCTATCAGCCCCCACCCCCGAGATTTCCCCCTCCTCCCCCAGGGTAGCAGAGGACGCCCCCATCCCACCCTCTGTCTGTGGTCCATGGCCTTCCCTGAGGGTGGACACCGGGGGGTGGGGTCCATTGCTGCCCCCACCCTGGAGGAGGTAAAAGAGGGCTCAGATCCCACCCTCCGAACCCCCAAAACTGGCTGCGCCTCACTCTTCCATTACATGGGGTCCAGCAGCCCCCCCCCCCAACAACCCCAGCCCCCCAGCCCCATCCCTGGAAGCCCAGCGTCCCCCTTAGACAGGGGCAAGTAGAAGGCACCCCTAATTCTGATCCTAAAGCCCCAGGGGCTGGGGGGGTGGGGGGCAACCTGGGCTGTGAGCCAGGAATTGTCTCTCTTACTGAATTCTTTCCAAGCGCTTAGTACAGTGCTCTGCACACTGTAAGCGCTCAATAAATGCGACTGAATTGAATGAATGGGTGGGCCCAGGAGGGTCAGGGCCACATGGTGGCGGGATCCGGGGTGCCGGGGTTGCGGGCGGAGGGCGAGAACTATGTATATATCTGTATATATCTGTCATTTCTTTCTATTAATGTCTGTCTCCCTCTCTAGACTGTGAGCGGGGAATGTGTTTGACATCATATTGTCCTCTCCCAAGCACTTTGTACAGTGTTTTGCACACAGGAAGCGTTCAATAAATATGATTATTATTATTATTAATATCCACGAAGTTGCACGGGGGCAGGCGGGGAGGTGTGAAGTCTCTGATTTGGGGTGTGGAGGGGCAGGATTATAGGGGGAGGGTCAGAATGAGCACGTTGTGGGGTAGGGATGGTTTCTATCAGTTGCCGAATTGCCCTTTCTGAGCGTTTAGTACAGTGCTCTGCACACAGTAAGCGCTCAATAAATACGATTGAATGAATGAAGTATAGGGGGGCAGGGGCAGGATTATAGGGGGAGGGTCAGGATTATAGGGGAAGAGTCAGAATGAGCCCATTGTTGGGTAGGGATTGTCTCTATCTGTTGCCGAATTGTAATAATAATAATAATAATGGTATTTGTTAAGCACTTACTATGTACCAAGCACTGTTCTAAGCGCTGGGGTAGGTACAAGGTCATCAGGTTGCCCCATGTGGAGCTCACAGTCTTACTCCCCATTTTACAGATAAGGTAACTGAGGCACATAGAAGTTAAGTGACTTGCCCAAGGTCACACAGCAGACAACTGGCGGAGCCGGGATTAGAACTGTACTTTCCAAGCGCTGAGTACAGTCCTCTGCGCACAGTAACCACTCAGTAAATATGATGGAATGCATGAATTATAGGGGGAGGATCAGGATTATAGGGGGAAGGGCAGAGAGGTGTGGGATTCATTCATTCCTTGAGAAGCAGCGTGGCTAAGTGGAAAGAGTCCGGGCTTGGGAGTCAGAGGTCATGGGTTCTAATTCCGGCTCCACCATTTGTCTGCTGTGTGAGCTTGGGTAAGTCACTTAACTTCTCTGGGCCTCAGTTCCCTCATCTGTAAAATGGGGATTAAGACTGTGAACCCCACGTGGGACAACCTGATCACCTTGTATCCCCCCCAGTGCTTAGATCAGTGCTGCGTGGCTCAGTGGAAAGAGACTGGGCTTGGGAGTCAGCGGTCATGGGTTCTAATCCCTGCTCCACCACATATCTGCTGTGTGACCTTGGGCAAGTCACTTTGCTTCTCTGGGCCTCAGTTCCCTCATCTGTCAAATGGGGATGAAGACTATGAGCCCCCCGCGGGACAACCTGATCACCATGTATCCCCCCAGCACTTAGAACAGTGTTTGGCACATAGTAAGCGCTTAACCAATGCCATTCTTATGATTATTCTCTGAGTCTCAGTTCCCTCATCTGTCAAATGGGGATGAAGACTGTGAGCTCCACATGGGGCAACCTGATGATGGTGTATCCCCCCCGCCAAAGTGTTTAGAACAGTGTTTGGCACAAAGTAAGCTCTTAACCAATGCCATTATTATGATTATTCTCTGAGTCTCAGTTCCCTCATCCATAAAACGGGGACGAAGACTGTGAGCTCCACATGGGGCAACCTGATGACGGTGTATCCCCCCCCCACCACCAAAGCGTTTAGAACAGTGTTTGGCACAAAGTAAGCAATGCCATTATTATGATTATTCTCTGAGTCTCGGTTCCCTCATCTGTAAAGCGGGGAGGAAGACTGTGAGCTCCACATGGGGCAACCTAATGACGGTGTATCCCCCACCCCCAGCGTTTAGAACAGTGTTTGGCACATAGTAAGCACTTAACCAATGCCATTCTTATGATTATTCTCTGAGTCTCAGTTCCCTCATCTGTAAAACGGGGAGGAAGACTGTGAGCTCCACATGGAGCAACCTGATGACGGTGTATCCCCTCTGGCGCTTAGAACAGTGCTTGGCGCATAGTAAGCGCTTAACAATTTATTCCATCGTACTTCTTGAGCGCTCATCGTGTTCAGCGCTTAGGTAGGGAAACTGATGACGGTGTATCCCCTTCCGGCGCTTAGAACAGTGCTTGGCGCTGTTAGTTTTTGTTAGTATTTGTTAGTATGTTTGGTTTTGTTCTCCGTCTCCCCCTTTTAGACTGTGAGCCCACTGTTGGGTAGGGACTGTCTCTCCATGTTGCCAACTTGGACTTCCCAAGCGCTTAGTCCAGTGCTCTGCACACAGTAAGCGCTCAATAAATACGATTGATACATTGATTGATTGATAGTAAGCGCTTAGCAATTCATTCCATCGTAATTCTTGAGCGCTCACCGCGTTCAGAGCTTGGATAGGGCAACTGATGACGGTATATCCCCTTCCGGCGCTTAGAACAGTGCTTGGTGCTGTTAGTATGTTTGGTTTTGTTCTCCGTCTCCCCCTTTTAGACTGTGAGCCCACTGTTGGGTAGGGACCGTCTCTCTATGTTGCCAATTTGGACTTCCCAAGCGCTTAGTCCAGTGCTCTGCACACAGTAAGCGCTCAATAAATACGATTGATAGATTGATTGATTGATAGTAAGCGCTTAACGACTCATTCCATCGTACTTCTTGAGCGCTCACCGTGTTAGAACAGTGCTTGGCGCTGTTAGTTTTTGCTAGTATGTTTGGTTTTGTTCTCCGTCTCCCCCTTTTAGACTGTGAGCCCACTGTTGGGTAGGGACCGTCTCTCTATGTTGCCAATTTGGACTTCCCAAGCGCTTAGTCCAGTGCTCTGCACACAGTAAGCGCTCAATAAATACGATTGATAGATTGATTGATTGATAGTAAGCGCTTAACGACTCATTCCATCGTACTTCTTGAGCGCTCACTTTGTTAGAACAGTGCTTGGCACTGTTAGTTTTTGCTAGTATGTTTGGTTTTGTTCTCCGTCTCCCCCTTTTAGACTGTGAGCCCACTGTTGGGTAGGGACCGTCTCTCTATGTGGCCAACTTGGACTTCCCAAGTGCTTAGTCCAGTGCTCTGTACACAGTAAGCGCTCAATAAATACGATTGATAGATTGATTGATTGATAGTAAGCGCTTATCATCATCATCAATCGTATTTATTGAGCATTTACTGTGTGCGGAGCACTGGACTAAGCGCTTGGGAAGTCCAAGTTGGCAACATGGAGAGACCGTCCCTACCCAACAGTGGGCTCACAGTCTAAAAGGGGGAGACAGAGAACAAAACCAAACGTACTAACAAAATAAAATAAATAGAATAGATATGTACAAGTAAAATAAATAAATAAATAGAGTAATAAACATGTACAAGCATATATACATACATACAGGTGCTGTGGGGAAGGGAAGGAGGTAAGATGGGGGGGATGGAGAGGGGGACGAGGGGGAGAGGAAGGAATCCCCCCCCACCTTTTAGACTGTGAGCCCACTGTTGGGTAGGGACTGTCTCTATATGTTGCCAATTTGTACTTCCCAAGCGCTTAGTACAGTGCTCTGCACATAGTAAGCGCTCAATAAACACGATTGATGATGAGGAGGAGGAGGAGGAGGAAGTATGTGAATTACCATGGTAGCAGTTTGGATGAAGAAAGGGCGGATTTTAGTGATGTGGAGAAGGGTGAATCGACAGGATGTGGCGATGGTGATTCAGTGACTGGGAGAGTGTTATACGGTGGGTAAACATGATCCCTGCCCTCAAGGAACTTACAAAGGGGGAAATCTTCATCATCATCAATTGTATTTATTGAGCACTTACTATGTGCAGAGCACTGTACTAAGCGCTTGGGAAGTGGAAATTGGCAACATAGAGAGACGGTCCCTACCCAACAGTGGGCTCATGCCCCATTACTTCCTCCTATCCGTTATTCATTTTGTTCCATTGTACTTCTTGAGCGCTTACTATGTGCAGAGCACTGTACTACGCACTTGGGAAGTACAAATTGGCAACATAGACAGTCCCTACCCAACAGTGGGGTCATACCCCCATTACTTCCTCCTATCTGTTATTCATTTTATTCCGTCGTACTTCTTGAGCGCTTATTCTGTGCAGAGCACTGGACTAAGCGCTTGGGAAGTAGAAATTGGCAACATATAGAGACGGTCCCTACCCAACAGTGGGCTCATACCCCATTACTTCCTCCTGTTATTTTATTCCATCGTACTTCTTGAGTGCTTACTATGTGCAGAGCACTGGACTAAGCGCTTGGGAAGTAGAAATTGGCAACATAGAGAGTCGGTCCCTACCCAACAGCGGGCTCATACCCCATTACTTCCTCCTGTTATTTTATTCCATCGTACTTCTTGAGTGCTTACTATGTGCAGAGCACTGGACTAAGTGCTTGGGAAGTACAAATTGGCAACATAGAGAGTCGGTCCCTACCCAACAGCGGGCTCATACCCCATTACTTCCTCCTGTTATTTTATTCCATCGTACTTCTTGAGTGCTTACTATGTGCAGAGCACTGGACTAAGCGCTTGGGAAGTAGAAATTGGCAACATAGAGAGTCGGTCCCTACCCAACAGCGGGCTCATACCCCATTACTTCCTCCTGTTATTTTATTCCATCGTACTTCTTGAGTGCTTACTATGTGCAGAGCACTGGACTAAGCGCTTGGGAAGTAGAAATTGGCAACATAGAGAGTCGGTCCCTACCCAACAGTGGGCTCATACCCCATTACTTCCTCCTATCTGTTATTCATTTTGTTCCGTCGTACTTCTTGAGCGCTTACTCTGTGCAGAGCACTGGACTAAGCGCTTGGGAAGTAGAAATTGGCAACATAGAGAGTCGGTCCCTACCCAACAGCGGGCTCATACCCCATTACTTCCTCCTGTTATTTTATTCCATCGTACTTCTTGAGTGCTTACTATGTGCAGAGCACTGGACTAAGCGCTTGGGAAGTAGAAATTGGCAACATAGAGAGTCGGTCCCTACCCAACAGCGGGCTCATTCCCCATTACTTCCTCCTGTTATTTTATTCCATCGTACTTCTTGAGTGCTTACTATGTGCAGAGCACTGGACTAAGCGCTTGGGAAGTAGAAATTGGCAACATAGAGAGACAGTCCCTACCCAACAGTGGGCTCATACCCCATTAGTTCCTCCTATCTGTTATTCATTTTGTTCCGTCGTACTTCTTGAGCGCTTACTCTGTGCAGAGCACTGGACTAAGCGCTTGGGAAGTAGAAATTGGCAACATAGAGAGACAGTCCCTACCCAACAGTGGGCTCGTACCCCATTAGTTCCTCCTATCTGTTATTCATTTTGTTCCGTCGTACTTCTTGAGCGCTTACTCTGTGCAGAGCACTGGACTAAGCGCTTGGGAAGTAGAAATTGGCAACATAGAGAGACAGTCCCTACCCAACAGCGGGCTCATACCCCATTACTTCCTCCTGTTATTTTATTCCATCGTACTTCTTGAGCGCTTACTGTGTGCAGAGCACTGGACTAAGCGCTTGGGAAGTGGAAATTGGCAACATAGAGAGTCGGTCCCTACCCAACAGCGGGCTCATTCCCCATTACTTCCTCCTGTTATTTTATTCCATCGTACTTCTTGAGTGCTTACTATGTGCAGAGCACTGGACTAAGCGCTTGGGAAGTAGAAATTGGCAACATAGAGAGACAGTCCCTACCCAACAGTGGGCTCATACCCCATTACTTCCTCCTATCTGTTATTCATTTTGTTCCGTCGTACTTCTTGAGCGCTTACTCTGTGCAGAGCACTGGACTAAGCGCTTGGGAAGTACAAATTGGCAACATAGAGAGACAGTCCCTACCCAACAGTGGCCTCGTACCCCATTACTTCCTCCTATCTGTTATTCATTTTGTTCCATCGTACTTCTTGAGCACTTACTATGTGCAGAGCACTGGACTAAGCGCTTGGGAAGTGCAAATTGGCAACATAGAGAGACGGTCCCTACCCAACAGCGGGCTCATACCCCATTACTTCCTCCTGTTATTTTATTCCATCGTACTTCTTGAGTGCTTACTCTGTGCAGAGCACTGGACTAAGCGCTTGGGAAGTAGAAATTGGCAACATAGAGAGACAGTCCCTACCCAACAGTGGGCTCGTACCCCATTACTTCCTCCTATCTGTTATTCATTTTGTTCCGTCGTACTTCTTGAGCGCTTACTCTGTGCAGAGCACTGGACTAAGCGCTTGGGAAGTAGAAATTGGCAACATAGAGAGACGGTCCCTACCCAACAGCGGGCTCATACCCCATTACTTCCTCCTGTTATTTTATTCCATCGTACTTCTTGAGTGCTTACTATGTGCAGAGCACTGGACTAAGCGCTTGGGAAGTAGAAATTGGCAACATAGAGAGACGGTCCCTACCCAACAGTGGGCTCATACCCCATTACTTCCTCCTATCTGTTATTCATTTTGTTCCGTCGTACTTCTTGAGCGCTTACTCTGTGCAGAGCACTGGACTAAGCGCTTGGGAAGTACAAATTGGCAACATAGAGAGACAGTCCCTACCCAACAGTGGGCTCGTACCCCATTAGTTCCTCCTATCTGTTATTCATTTTGTTCCGTCGTACTTCTTGAGCGCTTACTCTGTGCAGAGCACTGGACTAAGCGCTTGGGAAGTAGAAATTGGCAACATAGAGAGACGGTCCCTACCCAACAGCGGGCCTGTTATTCTACCTATCCTATCATCATCATCAATTGCATTTATTGAGCGCTTACTCTGTGCAGAGCACTGGACTAAGCGCTTGGGAAGTAGAAATTGGCAACATAGAGAGACAGTCCCTACCCAACAGTGGGCTCGTACCCCATTGCTTCCTCCTGTTATTCATTTTGTTCCATCGTACTTCCTGAGCGCTTACTATGTGCAGAGCACTGTACTAAGCGCTTGGGAAGTAGAAATTGGCAACATAGAGAGACGGTCCCTACCCAACAGCGGGCTCGTACCCCATTACTTCCTCCTATCTGTTATTCATTTTATTCCGTCGTACTTCTTGAGCGCTCGCTCTGCGCAGCGCTCGGAGGGGGCGACGGCCCCGGCTTAGGAAGGGGCTGCCGGGGCCGGATTCGGGTGGGCTCAACCCTCCGCCCCCCGCCTCCGGAGGATGGGAGGATGGCGGGGCGGGGCCGGGGGAGGAGAGGGAGGGAGGAGGGCCGGGAGGGGGTCGGTCCCTCCCGCCTGCTCGGCGGGCTCCAGTCGCGCGGAGGAGGAGGAGGAGGAGGAGGAGGAGCAGTAGCGCGCGGGGTTGCGCGGGCATGGAGCCGGAGGGCGCGGGCCCGGGCGCGGGCGCGGGGGGCGTCCCCCCCGCCCCGGCCCCGCCGCCGCCTCTGCCGCCTTTGCCGCCGCCTTTGCCGCCGCCTTTGCCGCCGCCTTTGCCGCCTCCGGCCCCTCCGCGGGCGGAGCAGCAGTACGAGTGCGTGGCGGAGATCGGCGAGGGCGCCTACGGGAAGGTGTTCAAGGCCCGCGACCTGAAGAACGGCGGCCGCTTCGTGGCGCTGAAGCGCGTGCGGGTGCAGACGGGCGAGGAGGGCATGCCGCTCTCCACCATCCGCGAGGTGGCGGTGCTGCGGCACCTGGAGACCTTCGAGCACCCCAACGTCGTCAGGTGACACGGCCGCAACCCCAAGCGCACGAGGCCCACACCCTCACAACCCTCCTGCCTCTCCCCCTCTCCATCCCCCCCATCTTACCTCCTTCCCTTCCCCACAGCACCTGGATATATGCTTATACATATTATCGCTCTATTTATTTATTTATTTATTTTGCTTGTACCTATCATCTAGTCTATTGATTTTATTTTGTTAGTAGGTTTGGTTTTGTTCCCTTCCTTCCTCTCCATCCCCCCGCCTTACCTCCTTCCCTTCCCCACATCACCCGTATATATGTTTATTCATATTTATTGCTCTGTTTATTTATTTATTTATTTTGCTTGTACCTATCATCTAGTCTATTTATTTTATTTTGTTAGTAGGTTTGGGTTTGTTCCCTGCCTTCCTCTCCCCCCCTCCATCCCCCCATCTTACCTCCTTCCCTTCCCCACTGCACCTGGATATATGTTTATTCATATTTATTGCTCTATTCATTTATTTATTTTACTTGTACCTATCTAGTCTATTTATTTTATTTTGTTAGTATGTTCGGTTTTGTCCCCTTCCTTCCTCTCCCCCCTCTCCATCCCCCCATCTTACCTCCTTCCCTTCCCCACAGCACCTGGATATATGCTTATACATATTATTGCTCTATTTATTTATTTATTTATTTTGCTTGTACCTATCATCTAGTCTATTGATTTTATTTTGTTAGTAGGTTTGGTTTTGTTCCCTTCCTTCCTCTCCATCCCCCCGCCTTACCTCCTTCCCTTCCCCACAGCACCCGGATATATGTTTATTCATATTTATTGCTCTATTTATTTATTTATTTTACTTGTACCTATCTAGTCTATTTTATTTTGTTAGTAGGTTTGGTTTTGTTCCCTTCCTTCCTCTCCATCCCCCCATCTTACCTCCTTCCCTTCCCCACATCACCCGTATATATGTTTATACATATTTATCGCTCTATTTATTTATTTATTTTGCTTGTACCTATCTATTCTATTTTATTTTGTTAGTGTGTTTGGTTTTGTTCCCTTCCTTCCTCTCCCCCCTCTCCACTCCCCCCCGCCTTACCTCCTTCCCTTCCCCACAGCACCCGGATATATGCTTATACATACTTATTGCTCTACTTATTTATTTTGCTTGTACCTATCTATTCTATTTATTTCATTTTGTTAGTATGTTTGGTTTTGTCCCCTTCCTTCCTCTCCCCCCTCTCCATCCCCCCCCCCCCATCTTACCTCCTTCCCTTCCCCACAGCACCTGGATATATGCTTATACATATTTATTGCTCAACTTATTTATTTTACTTGTACCTATCTAGTCTATTTTATTTTGTTAGTGTGTTTGGTTTTGTTCCCTTCCTTCCTCTCCCCTCTCTCCATCCCCCCATCTTACCTCCTTCCCTTCCCCACATCACCTGGATATATGTTTATACATGTTTATTGCTCTGTTTATTTATTTTACTTGTACCTATCTAGTCTATTTTATTTTGTTAGTATGTTTGGTTTTGTTCCCTTCCTTCCTCTCCCCCTCGTCCCCCTCTCCATCCCCCCCAGTCTTACCTTACCTTCTTTCCTTTCTCCACAGCACCTGGATATATGTATATATGTCTGTACATATTTATTACTCTATTTATCGTACTTGTACTTATCTATTCTATTTATTTTATTCCGTTAGTATGTCTGGTTTTGTTCTCTGTCTCCCCCTGCTAGACTGTGAGCCCACTGTTGGGTAGGGACTGTCTCTGTGTGTTGCCAACTTGTACTTCCCAAGCGCTTAGTACAGTGCTCTGCACACAGTAAGCGCTCAATAAATACGATTGATTGATTGATTGATTGATTGATTGATTCCCGCCCTGCCGGATCGGACCGGACCGGGGCGGGACCCGCCGGCAGGGGGCGCTCTGCGGGCTACCGCACCACCTGCTACTTCCTCATCATCATCATCAAGCGTATTGATTGAGCGCTTACTATGTGCAGAGCACTGGACTAAGTGCTTGGGAAGTACAAATGGGCAACATAGAGAAACGGTCCCTACCCAACAGTGGGCTCACAGTCTAGTCCGGTGCTCCGCGCACAGTGATCAATCAATCAATCAATCAATCGTATTTATTGAGCGCTTACTATGTGCAGAGCACTGGACTAAGCGCTTGGGAAGTACAAATGGGCAACAGAGAGAGACGGTCCCTACCCAACAGTGGGCTCACAGTCTAGTCCGGTGCTCCGCGCACAGCGAGCGCTCAATCAATCCATCAATCAATCAATTGTATTTATTGAGCGCTTACTATGTGCAGAGCACTGGACTTAGCGCTTGGGAAGTACAAATTGGCAACATAGAGAGACGGTCCCTACCCCACAGTGGGCTCACAGTCTAGTCCGGTGCTCCGCGCACAGTGAGCGCTCAATCAATCAATCAATCGTATTTATTGAGCGCTTACTGTGTGCAGAGCTGAGAGCTCACCTCCTCCAGGAGGCCTTCCCAGACTGAGCCCCTTATAATAATAATGGTGTTTATTAAGCGCTTACTATGTGCAAAGCACCATTCTAAGTGCTGGGGAGGTTACCAGGTGATGAGGTTGTCCCACGGGGGGCTCGCAGTCTTCATCCCCATTTTGCAGATGAGGTCACTGGGGCCCAGAGAAGTGAAGTGGATTGCCCAAAGTCACACAGCTGACAATTGGCGGAGCCGGGATTTGAACCCGTGACCTCTGACTCCAAAGCCCGGGCTCTTTTCCACTGAGCCACGCTGCTTCTTTGAAGCAGCCCCTTCCTTCCTCTCCCCCTCGTCCCCCTCTCCATCCCCCCCATCTTACCTCCTTCCCTTCCCCACAGCACCTGTATATATGGATATATGTTTGTACAGATTTATTACTCTATTTTACTTGCACATATCTATTCTATTTATTTTATTTTGTTAGTATGTTTGGTTTTGTTCTCTGTCTCCCCCTTTTAGACTGTGAGCCCACTGCTGGGTAGGGACCATCTCCATATGTTGCCAACTTGGACTTCCCAAGCGCTTAGTCCAGTGCTCTGCACACAGTAAGCGCTCAGTAAATACGATTGATGATGATGATGATGATCCCCCCATCTTACCTCCTTCCCTTCCCCACAGCACCTGTATATATGTATATATGTTTGTACATATTTATTACTCTATTTATATATTTATTTTACTTGTACATATCTATTCTATTTATTTTATTTTGTTAGTGTGTTTGGTTTTGTTCTCTGTCTCCCCTTCTTAGACTGTGAGCCCACTGTTGGGTAGGGACTGTCTCTAGATGTTGCCAACTTGGACTTCCCAAGCGCTTAGTCCAGTGCTCTGCACACAGTAAGCGCTCAATAAATAAGATTGATGATGATGATGATGACTAAGCTCTTGGGAAGTCCAAGTCGGCAACGCATTGAGACGGTCCCTACCCAACAGCGGGCTCACAGTCTAGAAGGGCGAGACAGACAACAATAAATACGATTGTATTGTACTTGTACTTCCCAAGCGCTTAGTCCAGTGCTCTGCACACAGTAAGCGCTCAATAAATGCGATTGATGATGATGATGATGATTGAATCAATGAATGAATGACCCGGGAGCCGCGGTCACTCTGGTGGCCGTATTTATTGAGCGCTCACCGTGTGTGTGTGTGTGTGTGTGTGTGTGTGTGTGTGTGTGTGCGCGCGCGCGCGCGGAGCACTAGACTAATAATAATAATAATGATGATGGCATTTATTAAGCGCTTACTATATGCAAAGCACTGTTCTAAGCGCTGGGGAGATTACAAGGTGATTGGGTTGTCCCACATGGGGCTCACAGTCTTAATCCCCATTTTACAGATGAGGTAACTGAGGCACAGAGAAGTTAAATGACTTGCCCAAAGTCACCCAGCTGACAATTGGCGGAGCCGGGATTTGAACCCATGGACTCCTGACTCCAAAGCCCGGGCTCTTTCCACTGAGCCACGCTGACTAATCATCCCAAGCGCTTAGTACAGTGCTCTGCACTGTGTGTGCGGAGCCCTGGACTAAGCACTTGGGAAAGTACAGTTCAGCAGTAGAGACAATCCCTGCCCACCGGGGACCCCGGGATTCGGGGGCAGCCGTTATGATGACATTTGTTACGCGCTTACTAGGTGCAAAGCACTGTTCTAAGCGCTGGAGCACTGGACTAAGCGCCCTAGGGTCTGGGGGACTGCGGGATCTGGGGGCGACTGTAGGATCCTGGGGGCCGGGGGGACTGCAGGAACTGGGGGCGACTGTAGGATCCTGGGGGGCTTGGGGTCCAGGGGGCACTGCAGGATCCTGGGGGCCATGGGGTCTAGGGGCGACTGTAGGATCCTGGGGGGCTTGGGGTCCAGGGGTGACTGCAGGATCTGAGGGCGACTGTAGTATCTTGGGGGCCATGGCGTCCAGGGGTGACTGCAGGGTCTGAGGGTGACTGTAGAGTCCTGGGGGCCATGGGGTCTAGGGGTGACTGCAGGATCTGGGGGCGACTGTGGGATCCTGGGGGGCATGGGGTCCAGGGGTGGCTGTAGGACCCTGGGGGCCATGGGGTCTAGGGGTGTCTGCAGGAACTGGGGGCGACTGTAGGGTCTTGGGGGCCATGGGGTCTAGGGGTGACTGCAGGATCTGAGGGCGACTGTAGAGTCCTGGGGGCCATGGGGTCTAGGGGTAACTGCAGGATCTGGGGGCGACTGTGGGATCCTGGGGACCTTGGGGTCTAGGGGTGACTGCAGGATCTGGGGGCAACTGTAGGATCCTGGGGGCCCTGGGGTCTAGGAGTGACTGCAGGATCTAGGGGCGACTGTGGGATCCTGGGGGCCATGGGGTCTAGGGGTGGCTGCAGGATCTGGGGGCGACTGTGGGATCCTGGAGGCCATGGGGTCTAGGGGTGACTGCAGGATCTGGGGGCGACTGTGGGATCCGGGGGCCTTGGGGTCTAGGCGTGACTGCAGGATCTGGGGGACAACTGCGGGAATCAGGGGGCCACCTCTTTTTGCAGGCCGACGGCCCTCGGGGCCCCCAAGGGCTCCGGTGGTAGCCTAACTGACCAGCAGGCCGGCCCCCACACAGGCCGCCTGGTGGACCCACGGCCTCGCTACTGAGCTACTGAATGACCGGCAGATGGACAGACTGAGCGGCGGACCGTCCGCTTTAAGGAGGATGTCCTGACCATCCCCCGCCCTCCCCGGACAGTGGCCGACGGGTGTGCCAGAGGCCCAGGGCCCAGACCCCGGGCACCCTGACTGACTGACTGCCGGACGGACTGACAGGCCTGGATCCCAGGGCGCTTGGCCCAGCCCCTCCCCCCTCCCCATTGCTCACCCTTGGGTGCTGCCCCCGTGGTAGGTTGATGGAACTGGGGGCTGCCCCCAGGGACCCCCATCATCGACTGCCACCTCAACATCTGGGACCCTAAAGGGTGGGGGGTGGGTTGAGGGGGGTCCCTTCCGGAGTGCGGGCCGCCCGCCCGGCTCAGTACATGGTGGAAGCCCAGCGGGCCGTAGGCCTCAGTGGCCGGCCCAGACTCCGTTTGGGGATCCCCTCGCCCCCTTCTTTCGCACTTTTAGAGGAGGAGAGCAGCTGGGGAGGAGGGGTGAGAGACATTTAAAACGATCGTCGAAAGGTCTCCCAGCTCCCACCCGCTCCCGTCTTCCCCAGACATTTTTGCCAGCCCAAATATCCGTGCACCACATCTGTGCCCGCGAGTTCAAGCGGGAAGGTGGTGATGCCCCAGAATGGGAGGGTCGGGGGTCAGGTCAGGCAGGGTCATCACGTTCCATCGCTGACCGGTGGGCGGTCTCCGGCCCCGACCGTTCCCGGTGGCCTCTCTCTAGGGTGAGAGATGAGCCTGGGATTTAGAATTTCTGCCCGACCCGAGCCCTGACTGTTCCCGGTGGCCTCTTTCTAGGGGGAGAGATGAGCCTGGGATTTAGAATTTCTGCCCCGACCCAAGCCCCTTGCTGGAGGGGTGTGTGTGGGAGAGGGGAGGAATCAGGTCTTCTATGGAAACCAGTGCTTTGCAGTGTGTGGTTTAGATTAACGGTGTTTTCTTAGTGATCCCGGAAATACTGGAATTTCCCCATTTTTATGAGCAGTATGTGTGGGTACTTGTATTGTGCGCCGTCATCGTTTTCTGCAGAGACGCGTGGTTTCAGGCGAGCAACGGGTATAGAAAGTTTGGGAAACTGTGAGGTGGCATTTCCTTCTCGGATCTGTCGGGTTCTGCAAACCGTTCGCTGATTGTCCGTTCCGTGCCTTTCGGAATAGCGGCTCTCTGTGCCTACCTTTCTCGAGAAGAGTTGATCCAGGGCTCCAGAACTCATTAACGAGCTCATCTGAATATTTCTGGGGGAGTTCAAACCGTCTGACATTGAACCTCACAATGGTGTCCCAAATGTCTCCGGAGTCTCATCTCCAGAAGGGCAAGTTGAAATTTGTCATCCAACACCCCCACCGTGGTGATTTACACAGTCGTTTGTTTCCACAGCAGAACATAGGACCTGCGTGTCCAGGCTAGAGGAAGAAAAAAACCCAGTAAAAATAAATATTAATAGAGGTGTAAATAAAACAAGTAGAAAAAAAGAGCTTTAAAAAAACCTGTTACCTCTCCAGATCAAGCAGTAGAAAGGTAGGTCTTTTGGCAAGGCTGAAAGAGGGAGAATTGAATTTGGAGGAGATAGGGTTGGGAGGAAGTAAGGAATGCAAGGTTTCTGTAACTTATTCTAATGTCTGTCTCCTGGTGAGCACTCAAGTAGCAATGTTCTGAACAGTGCTTTGCACCCAGTAAGCATTTAAGTACCGCAGTTAATATTATTATCATTATTATTACTACTGTTTGATTGGGACTTTTCTTTTCCTTCCTTCAAAAGCCTCCATGGCGTTCTCCTTACCACTCCTCGCTTTGCAGTTCATACCACATTGGGTGGTGAAGGGGGGATACAGATTTAGGAAAGTGTAATGTCAGATTTTGTAATAATAATAATAATTGTGGAAGTTAAGTGCTTACTGTGCAAAGAATTGGGGTAAATTCAAGATGATCAGTTTAGGCACAGTCCCTGTCTCATGTGGGAAGAACAGATATTGAATCCACATTTTACATGTAAGCCCAGGGAAGGGTTTTGTTTTTTTTTTAATGGTATTTGGACCCAGCTGCTCTCCTCCTCTAAAAGTGCTTACTATGTACCAGCCACTGTATTAAGCACTGGGTAGATACAAGCTAGCCAGGTTGGGCACAGATTGTGTCCCACAAGGGCATCGCAGTCTTAATCCCAACATTGCAGATGAGGTAACTGAGGCACAGAGCAGTTAAGTGACTTGCCCAGGGTCACTCAGTAGGCAAGTGGCAGAACCGGGATTAGAGCCCCGGTCCTCTGATTCCCAGGCTCGGGTTCCGTCCACTACGCCGTCCTGCTTCTCAAGTGAAGTGACTTGCCCAAGTCCCCCAGCAGGCACGTGGCTGAGCCAGGTTTGGATCCCGGGTTCACTGCTCCCTAGGCCTGGGCACTTTCCACTAGGCCGCACTGCCCGTCGTGGTAGCTTTTCTTGGCGAGCCTCTTCGATCCGGGTTATGTGTCTTCTAAAAGGACATCAGCAGGATCAGTCGCCACTTGACTCCGGTCCAGGGCCCACCCATCGAGCTCACTAGAGTAGCTTTCATTAGGAATTGAAATTAGGAATGCCCACTCTAAACTGTAAGCTCCTTGTGGGCAGGGAACATGCCTACCAACTCTATCTCGTACTCTTCCAAGCGCTTAGTACAATGCTCTGCACACAGTAAGCGCTCGATAGATACCACTGATTGACTCAATTGAAAAGATCCGATCTAAAGTGGACAGCCTTTCTGCCTAAACCACCAGACCAGATTACCTACAGTATGGGGAAATTCCACCGATTCCAGAATCACCCAGCTAGATCAATGAATCATATTTATTGAGCACTTACTGCGTGCAGAGCAATGTACTAAGTGCTTGAGAGAGTACACCAGAACAGAGTTGGTAGACACGGTCATTACTTCAGTACCCCACAGTGCAAGACATTGGTTATTCATTCATTCAGTCGTATTTATTGAGTGTTTACTGTGTGCCAAGCACTGTCCTAAGAGCTTGGGAGAGTACAATACAACAATAAACAGATACACTCCCTGCCCACAGTGAGCTCGCAGTTTCTTCTGGGCAGGAACTTCTTGGCCTCTGGCGGTGTCGGAAGTACCTCTGCCTTGGTGCAGTTTCAGTCGGGCATTCCTCTGCCTGAGCGATAAAGGTCGGAGCCTCCTATCCCTGGCACTGTCAGCTCTCGGCGTGGTGCCAGCGTGCCCATCTTGTTTAGGGTGCGATGTACGTTGGAGCACAAAACCACCCAGGCTGAATCTTCCAAGTGTGAGTTCTGAACTTTGGAGCCCCTAGGACTTCAAACAAGTGTGAAACTGGCCATTCAATTGGTTGACTAATCACTAATAATTATTATTATGTAGAATCACTTGATTGGTCATGTAATTAATTCAGTCAATCAGTCCATCAATGAATGGTACTTATTGATCACTCACTGTGTACAGAGCCCCATACAAAGTGTTTGGGAGAGTATACTACAAAAGAGTTGGTAGACACATTCCCTGCCCACCATGAACTTTCAGTCAATCAATCAATCAATCGTATTTATTGAGCGCTTACTGTGTGCAGAGCACTGTACTAAGCGCTTGGGAAGTACAAGTTGGCAACATATAGAGACAGTCCCTACCCAACAGTGGGCTCACAGTCTAAAAGGGGGAGACAGAGAACATAACCAAACATAGTAACAAAATAAAATAAATAGAATAGATATGTACAAGTAAAATAAATAAATACATAAATAGAGTAATGAATATGTACAAACATATATACATATATACAGGTGCTGTGGGGAAGGGAAGGAGGTAAGATGGGGAGGATGGAGAGGGGCACGAGGGGGAGAGGAAGGAAGGGGCTCAGTCTGGGAAGGCCTCCTGGAGGAGGTGAGCTCTCAGTAGGGCCTTGAAGGGAGGAAGAGAGCTAGCCTGGCGGATGGGCAGAGGGAGGGCATTCCAGACATATAAATAAATAATTTACAATATATAATCTATAGATTTATATTTTATGGGTACATAATTGCTGTGGGGCTGATGCCCTTTAACTTCTGGAAACCCATCAGAGCCAGCACTTGCTGGGTTCTGTCACCTGAAGATGCCGCCTGGGGCAGGAGTGCCCCCCGGATGGGTGGCATTTTGCTCTGTTGTGCCATTTTACAGGCTTATCAGGAAGTCATAAATTCCCTTCTGACCTCATAAGAAATCTGTAGCGGGCCCCCAGGTCATGAGTAATTGGTCCAAATTATAGGCTGTGCCTCTACTCAGGAGTAGGTCAGCCTTTCAGTATGTTATGGGGTAATTTAAGAGAAGCGGCCGGGCCCAGAGGAAGGAGCGTGGGCCTGGAAGCCAGAGGGCCTGGGTTCTAGTTCTGACTCTGTCTGCTGCATGGCCTTGGGCAAATCACTTAACTTCTCTGGACCCTAGCTTCCCCATTTGGAAAATGGGGATTAAATTCCTGTTTTCCCTCCTACTTAAGTCTGTGAGCCCCACGTGGGGCAACCTAATTAGCCTGTATCTTCCCCAGCACTTAGAACAGTGCTTGGCACATAGTAAACGCTTAACAAGTACCATTATTATTATTATTATTATTATTATTATTATTATTATTATTATTATTATTCTTGCTTAGACCAGGAGCCCCATGTGGGACAAGGATCCGACCTGATGAACTTCTCTCTGCCCCAGCGCTTAATACAGTGCTTGGTACACGCACCACAGTTGATTAATTAATGTACCTCACTCTGCAGAATTCAAATTTTAACATTTGCCATTTCAGCCATGCGGGCATGTTTTAGGGAAGGGAACAGGTGAAGAGAGGCAAAACCTTTTAGTGCGGAAAGTCGAGTTGGCCCGCAAAACTTTCACCAGCGGTGCCCTGCGGTGATGATCTTCCTAATATCAGCGAACATCATCGTTTGGCTAAGTACTCTAGAGCGGATCATATTTTCCACTCTTTCCTCATCATCTGACTTCTTGTAGCCTCTGGACCAACGCTAATCTGCGTGACTGCAGTAAATTCATCTTGACTTTGCATTTGGTGATCTTAATGCAGTGTTTTTTTTTTTAATACCACCTAGATCAGCCTGAACTTGTCTACTCTGCATCAGTGTCTGGTAGGAGGAAGGGAACGGCTAATAGAGTCAGAACAGAGAAACAACACCTGCAGGCATGTGACAAAATTTAATAGTCAGGGCTCCCTTTAAGTCACAATGGCTTCCTCCTCTTCCCTTCTCTTCCTCCCTCCCCCAGACAAATGTTTTCTCTCCTACTTCTTTAGTGAGGCAAGCCTGACCTAGAGGAAAGAGCCTGGAGTCAGAAGACCTGGGTTCTAATTCTGGCTCTGCCATTTGCTTGCCATCTGAATTAGGGTGTGTCACTTCTCTGTGCCTCAGTTTCCTCATCTGTAAAATAAGGATTCAGTACCTCTCTCCGTCCTGCCTAGATTGTGAGCCCCATGTGGGATCTGATTATTTTGTCTCCACCCCAGTGCTTAGTACAGAACCTGGCACATAGAACGTGCTAAATAAATACCACCTGTACTGTTGTTGTTATTTAATAGTAGGGGAAGGCTGAAAAAGCATAATCAACCAAAGGAATTTTTTTGAACACCTACTGTGTGCGGAGCGCCGCCGTACTAGGGGTTCAGCTATGAAGGTAGGTGTTGGAGTCATCGACTTCAATGAAGTAGGTGAAGCGGTGGGAGTAGATGAGCTCCTCGAGGCAGCGAGGGTAGATTGAGGACAGAGAAAAGATCCTTGAAGGATCCACACGATTAGGGGTCGGGCGGCAGAAGAGGAGCCGTCGAAAGAGGCTGAGAAGGCGCCACCCAGGAGGTAGGAGAACCAGGAGAGGACATAGCGAAGCCCAGTTCAGATAATGTTTCTAGAAGAAGGGGATGTCAAAAGAGAGCTGAGAGGTCAAGGAGGATTAGGTTGGAGTTGAGGCCATTAGATTTGGTCTGAAGGAGGTAATCGGCAACCTGGGAGACCATCTCAATGGAGCAAAGGGAGCAGAAACCAGATTGTAATAGGCTGAGAAGGGATTTGGAGGAGAGGAATTGGACGCAGGGGATGACTAGACCCTGTCAAGGTTCTTATTATCATCATCATCATCACCATCATCAATGGTACTTATTGAGCGCTTACTGTGCAGTGCTGTGTACTAAGCCCTTGCGGAAGAGTATACCACAACAGAGTTGGTAGACACTTTCCCTGTGCACAACGAGCTTACGGTCTAGAGGGGAAGATGGGCATTAATATCAATAAATAATTTGCAATGTAAACATTAAAGGTTCTATACAGGAATGGGAGCAGGGAGATGAGACTGTGACTGTGAGCCCGCTTCTAGACTGTGAGCCCGCTGTTGGGTAGGGACCATCTCTATATGTTGCCAACTTGTGCTTTCCAAGCGCTTAGTACAGTGCTCTGCACACAGTAAGCACTCAATAAATACGATTGAATGAATAAATATGATTGAATGAATGAATGAATGAATGAGACAATACCTGGATGGTGCCTTGGGGTCCAGAGAAGAGATTTTTAAGACATCAAAAATGCACTGCCTAAAAGTAGTCCGAGCAGGAGTCTAAATCTCCTTTCTGCTGCCCAAGTTGGAGCCTAAATTTTGGGAAGCCCTCCTTTCTCCCGAAACAAGAGAAAACAGAAAAAAGGCAAGCACTACAAGTTCCAACAGCAGGTTTTCTTCCTTGGCCCCTGTTTAAGCATTCCTTCCTTGTACCGCCTCGTTGGTGCCATTTTTTCTTTGAATTACCCTAGAGGGTCCAGGACCCAGGATAAGGTTGATTTTTCATGAAAATTGATTGCGTGAGTGGGAAGGGCACACTTTCTTAGAGCCAAAAATGAAGCCATTGAAAACTTTTTGCACACGGTGATAAGGCGTAAGATAGGGCGTTGACTTTTTATTGCCAATTTTCTCGGTAAGTGCATTTATTCAAATTCAGCTACTAATTCCCGAAACTGCAACTTGATTTCTTTTAGTGAATTCATTCGTGATATTTAAGGTGACTAAATAGTGGATAAATATGACTATTCAATTCCTTTCTGAAAAATTACAAAAAAAGTCCTCACTGATTATTTCAGAGGGGGACTTTCCCCAAACTCTTTCAGAAAGTTGTCAGCACTCTATCACATACTAATAGGAAAAAGGGTAAAACCATGCATCTCTGAGAAGTCAGTCATCATTGAGGATGAAAAAACTGGGCCCTAGGTTATTTGGTGTAACACTTTTGAGTTTTCTGAGGCACAATTGTTGAATGCTCTCTGGGGTTGAAAGTTTCTGACGGAGTTTGATGGCTTTTGCCTGGTGACCCCAGAGGGCATGGACCAGGCTCAGGGTCAACCCAGGCCATCGTTTTTATGCTCAATTGGAAGCAGAAGATGTGCTAGAGCATTCATTCATTTATTCAGTTGCATTTATTGAGCGCTTATTGTGTACAAAGCACTGTAGTAAGCGCTTGGGAAAGTACACTATAGCAATAAACCGACACATTCCCTACCCATAATGTGCTTACAGCCATGTGTGTGTGTGTGGGGGGGGTTCAGACATTTATGTAAATAAATAAATTACAGGTAGAATATATTGGAGCATCGTTCTTCTATTTCCTCAAGATTTTCCCGTGAATTTTCCAATTTTCAAGGCTGTCTAGCAAATAAATCCATGTTCCGAGCAGCAAAATGGAAAATGTTGACTGTTGGATAGGGCAGTCACATCCTTGGCAATTTAGTTTTAGTATCAGATGCAGAGAATGACTGGAATTTCTCAAGGAGAAAGTGTTCTTTAAGTGGGAAGCTCGTGTGAACAGGAAAATCTAGGAATGCCCCGTTTAGTGAAAAATAGGTTTTAGGACTAAAATATGGTGCTTTTAAATTCATTATATTACGTTTTCTATTCCCGGGGTACTATGGGGTGGTGATTCTGTTTGCTGCTATAGGCTTGAATTTGGGTAGTAATATGCAGTGCTTTCCATGCCAAACTGAAATTAAGTATAATCTAATGTGAATGAGCGCGTGCCGTCCTGGTCTGGGGAAAAATGGAGCTTTCTATAGGCAAGAGACAGAGTTTTACGGAATAGATGACAAAACGTAGGAGACCCCTTTGTATGAAATCTCTCAAAATGGATTTGTCAAATTATTTTTACGAGGCTCCCACTGAATGCAGCTCGATATTGGGTTCTTCCTATTCTCTTAATGAGTTTTGTTTTGCTTTGTTTTTTGCCACAAGGTGTACATTGCATTTATGAACAGTTGGGTAAAAGAGAGAAGGTGTAGATTTCTAGTGCTGGAGATTTTGTATCTCCAGCACGCTAGACTGTAAGCTCACTGCGGGCAGGGAATGCCGATTTGCGGTTGTACTTTCCCAAATGTTTAGTACAGTGCTCTGCACACAGTAAGCGCTCAATAAATACAGTGGAATGAATGAATGAATATATCCTTTTTGTATCACATGGGGCAACCTCAAAGATTTTTCCCAAATTACATGCCCGCGTTTTAGGATCACCCCGCTGACACTCTTAATCCTGCCACCTTACTTCAGTGAGAAGATGCCCAGTGAGGGCCAGGCTTATTCCTTTTTATGCTAGGCTCAGCAAATATTGCACAATGACCACCACCACCCCCATTCACAAAGAAACCCACAAGAACGGGGAACCGAATCCTAACTTGCCGCTTCTCCAGTTCCCGCCATACTTCCTAGTGGCTCCCCTCAGGCCACAGGAAGCAGCAAGGACCCAAGCTGTGCTTCACCCAAGTAGCAGTAATAGTAATAGTCTATATTTAGTTTTTACTTTATACAAAGCACTGTACTAAGCGCTGGGAAAGAGATACGTAGTAAAGACATACTCTCCGACCTCCAACAGGCTTCCAGTCTATGAAGGACACGTTGAGAAGGAGCTGGCAGGGTTGGTAAAGCGAAGAAGTGAATAACTGATATGCTTTAATTGCATCTACCGACTCTGTTCTCTTGAGAAGCAGTGTGGCTTAGTGGTTAGAGTACGGGCCTGGGATTCAGAAGGATCTAGGTTCTAATGTCGACTCTGCTACGTCACCTGTGTGACTTTGGGCAAGTCATTTAAGTTCTCTTTTCCTCAGGTCCCTCACGTCTATAAAATGGGGATTAAGAGTGTGAGCCCATGTGGGACTAGAGCAGTGCTTGGCACATAGTAAGTGCCAGTATTATTATTAATTATTATTATTATTAAACTCTCCAAAAAGCTTAGTACAGTGCTCTGCACCCAGTAAGCTCTCAATAAGTAAATACCATTGATCGACTGGTCATCTATTCTCCTATCCAGTTTTTGGCTGTCGGGCCCCACCCTAGCATTCCTGGAGCTCAGAGAGGACTGAGAGCGGGTGCCTTGGCATCGGCTCCTGGATCACCCACTCTCCTAGAACTTTTGCTCCCATCAGCTCCTGGGGCCCGACATCTGCCCTCAAGTTCTCCATGTTGCCAGGAGTGAGGGCAGCAATCAATCAATAAGTCAGTGATATTGAGGGACTTCTTACCGTGTGCAGAGCATTCTTGGGAAAGTATGGTAGAGTTAAGTAAGCACCATTCTTGCCTTCAAGGTTCTCACGGTCTAGCAGGGGAGATGGACACTAAAATAAATTCCAGGTTGGGGAAGCAGAGAAGTATAAGGATCTGTACCTAATTGCTGTAGGGGGTGGGGGCTGGGGAATCAAAGTGCTTAGGGGGTGTTGGACTCAAGTGCATTGGTCTCGCAGTAGAGGGGGAATAGAGAGTGAGGAGATGAATGGGAAGGCTTCCCAGAGGAGACAGGATTGTTTGAAGGTGGGAAGAAGGATGGTCTGTCGGGTATGAAGTGGGAGGGAGTTCCAAGTAGGAGGAAGGTTGTGGACTTCATACCCGAAGTCGAAGGCGAGAGACAAGAGCAAGCAGGGTACAGTGAGTAGTTCGGTGCTAGAGGAGCCACGAGTGCGAGCGGGGTTGGAGTGGGAGAGGAGTGGGAAGGGTCAGCTTCTCTTGGATGCAGAGCTGGATGGGCAATCACTGGAAGTTTTGGAGTAGTGGGGAGACACGTGCAAAACGTATTTTTGGAAAAATGATCCAGGCAGCAGAATGAAGTATAACTGAAGTAGGGAGAGACTGGAGGCAGGGAGGTCAGCCAGGAGGCTGTTACAGTAGTCGAGGCGGGGTAAAGCATTACTGTATCTGTAATTTGTTTAAATTAATGTCTGTCTCCCCCTCTAATAATAATAATAATAATGGTACTTATTAAGCACTTACTATGTTGCAAGCACTGTTCTAAGTGCTGGGGTAGTTACGAGTTAATAAGGTTGGACACAGTCCCTGTCCCACATTGGGTTCACACTCTTAATCCCCATTTTACAGATGAGGTAACTGAGGCCCAGAGAAGTGAAGTGACTTGCCCAAGGGCACACAGCAGATATGGGTCAGATCCAGGACTAGAGCTCTGACTTCGAGTCCCATGCTCTATCCACTTAGCTACTCTGCTCCTAGACTGTAAGCTCGCTGTGGGTAGGGAATGTGTCTGTTTAATGTTGTACTCTCCCAAGTGCTTTGTACAGTGCTCTGTACACAGTAAGTGCTCAATAAATACATTTGAATGAATGAATTATTTGTGACAACGGATCATGGGCTGAGATACAGTGCCCAGGAGCCTGCTGGACAGGGGAGATTTTAGGGTGTGTTAATTATGGTGATTGGGTTTGCCTTCTGTTCGGTCTTTAGCCTGTGGTTTACAGATTTTAAAACCAAACCCTGGGAATTCTCTTTCACCTGAATTCCTGTTGCTCAGCTCCATGTTAGGGAGACCAAATCTGTAGAAGGGAGAAGGGAACATGCTGCGGTTTGGGCAGAGTTAGTCGATCAGTCAATCAGTTGTACTTATTGAGCTCTTACTGTCTGCAGAGCACTGTGCTAAGCGCTTGGGAGAGTATAATATAACAATATAACAGACAAATTCCCTGCCCAGAATGGTGTATTGCCAGCCACCGGTCTAAAAGATCACGGTCCATGTAGCCAATCAATAGCCAATCTTTTATAGGATGCGATTTCAAAAATGGAAGAGAAGGCTCTTGCACAGATTGAGCTGGGCTCAGTACACCTACCCAACACCCCAGAATACAGTGGAATCAGAGCATCTGAGCGTATACACGTATTTGATGGTGAGCGGGAGGCAAGGAGGGGCACGTGGGGCCGAGGAAGTGTGGGAGGGGACAAAAGTTGAGAAGGCTATCTGGGCCCATTGCATGGCCTCACCAGAGTTTGGGGCAAATTGAGCCAAGGGCAAAAACCAGTGGGCCAAAAAGGCCAAGGGGGCTGCTGAAAATGCAGAGGAATGCAGTCCGATAGGCAGAAATGAGAGAAAACCAAGCCCACAGTCTTCATGGGCTAGTGGGACTTCAGCTGTTTTATTTATTTTTATTTATTATCACAGTTATTATTGTTATTATTATTATTAGTTAATTTCTAGCTTAATCTTTACATCCCCAAATGTTTTGGTTCTTCCACACCTCGAAGGGTAAGAAAGTTGAAGACAGTGGGATCGTGGGTTGGAGGCTTCATAAATCAAAGTGTGGTGGTAGTAGTAATAGTAGTATCTATTGAGCACCCACTTGGTACAGTTCCCTGTATTGGATGCTTGGGAAATACAGTATCAAAAAGTGACCCTGTTTTCTGCCTGCAAGGAGCTCACACTCTAAAGAGGGAGACAAACACAAACTATTGCGGTTGGCACATAGCGCTTAACAAATACCTTAATGATTATATTATTGACAACTTGAGTGGTCAAAAGTAACTAAAGTGGACATGTATACATGAGTGACTGGGTACCTGACAAGGGTGCGAACCCAATAATAAAAATTATGGTATTTGTTAAGCGCTTACTATGTGCCAAGCACTGTTTTAAGCGTTGGGGGAGATACAAGGTTATCAGGTTGTCCTGCGTGGGGCTCACAGTCTTAATCCCCATTTTACAGATAAGGTAACTGAGCCAGGCTTTCCCTAAGCCCCCCTTTCCCCTTCTCCCTTTCCCTTCTGCGTCTCCCTGACTTACTCCCTTTATTCATTCCCCCCTTCCAGTCCCCCAACACTTATGTTCATATCTGCAATTTATTTATAATAATGTTTGCCTCCCCCTTTAGACTGTAAGCTCATTGTGGGCAAGGAATATGTCTTTATGTATTCTCCCAAGTGCTTACTACAGTGCTGTGCGCACAGTAAGCTCTCGATAAATACAGTTGAATGAATGAATGAAAGAGCTAACAGTCTAGAATTCCTGAAGAGCTCTGCTCTTCTTCTGCCTCTCAGTCAGTCAGCAAGTGTTTATTGGTTACCTGAGGAGTGTGTACCTCATAATCCTAGAGGAAAGGGATGGGTACTTTCTGTCGTTCCCACAAGTGAGGAACAAGGGGGTGATTGAAGATTCCTCAAAAGTTATGTAAAGTAAAGGTGGTGTGATGGGGGAGGGTGCACGATCCCTTATCTCTTCCACCAGACCGTAACGTCCTTGAGGGCAGAAATCATTTATCCCATACTCCCCAATGCATTCAATACAGTGCTCTGCACTTAGGAAGAGCCCAATAATACCACTGATTGGTTAGCAGGGGCCTCTGCAGATACGTCATCTTTGGTGGTCTTCTGATGACTGGTGGGCTTTTTTATGGTAATTGTTAACAATATTATAATCGTGGTACTAGTTAAGCGCTTACTGTGTGCCAAGAACTGAACAAGCAAATCCAGTTGGACATAGTGCATGTCCCATATGGGGCTCACAGGCTTAAACCCCATTTCATAGATGAGGTCTCACACAGAGAAGGTAAGTGATACGCCCAAGGCATCCCAGCAGATAAGTGGTGGAACTGGGATTAGAACCTAGGTCCTTTGACTCCCAGCTCTGTCATCTGTCTGCTGTGAGACCTTGGGCAAGTCACTTCGCTGGTCCTCCGTTATCTCATCTGTAAAATGGGGATTGAGACTGTGAGCTCCACATGGGAAAGAGACTGTGTCCTTCTCAATTGGCTCATATCCACCCGAGTGCTTAGTACAGTGCCTGGTACATAGTAAGCACTTTATAAATACCATCATTATTATTATTAAGCCCAGGCCTGTGTTCTATCCATAAGGCCGCACTGCTTCCCAATGCAAGTTCCAGTGATGCCCCACACCAGCAGTGGTTGTATCCTCAAACCCAGTGGCTCCTCCCGCCCCTCTCAAGAGCTAGCTTGCCTGAGCTTGGCTGCAGGCTATGGAGCCAAACAAGACACACGTGAGGCTTTGGGAAATGAAGAGAAGGTCGAACGCCCCTCCCTTAGGCCCATGTGGGCTGGGGATGTGGGGTCAAACTTCGGCCCAGTAGGCTCTCTGGAGATTCTTCAAGGGGCGGACACGGCGGGGCTCCACTGCTGGCGAGATCCTGACATATTTTGTCATTCACTGTTTAAGTAACTGAAAGAGGAAGTGTACTCAGGGCCCTTCGGGAAGAAAAACAAAACATCCACATGCAGTATAAATATCCATTGTCATCTGCAACAAACAACAATTGACAATTTTGTCTTTCGTTTTCAGGTGCACTTTAACTTCTGCAAATGAGCTCAGAGGGCTTTAGGCTGAGGTCACTAAGAAGATCTGTCCACAGAAGTGAAACAGTTCTATTTTAAGGGGCAGTAGCCTCCAGCGAATTCTGTTTCCTCTCTTGCTTCCTTTCACTGCTGTGCTCATGTTATAACTTAGTGTATCAGGGTTCTCCTTGTGCTCAGCAGTTCTTTTCCTCCAAGACTTACGAAATGTATAAATAGCTTTAAGACAATATCTTTCCGTCCCTGTGCACGGCACTTTGATGACGATGGAGGCTCCCGGACAGGAACGAGGAGTGAGCCTCGGCCCCAAGAGGTCATTCATTCATTCATTCAATTGTATTTAATGAGCACTTTCTGTGTGCGGAGCACTGTACTAAGTGCTAAAATCAGCGTGGCCCAGAGCACAGGCCTGGGATCAAAAGTGCCTGGGTTCTAGTCCGGGCTCTCCCACTTTCCTGCTGTGTCACTTTGCTCATCTGGGCCTCAGTTACCTCATCTGTAAAATGGGGATGAAGACTGTCAGCCCCATGTGGGACAGGGACTATGTCCAACCCGATGAGCTTGTTTCTACCCCAGCACTTAGAACAGTGCTTGACACATAACAAGAAATACCACGGCACTGTTATAATTACCATATAACAGTAAAGAGGGACTTTCCCTGCCCACAGTGAGCTTATAGTCTATAGGTCAAGACCGAGGCCCTGCACAGAGGGATTGATGGTAGTGCCAGGGGTGTATGCAAAGCTACTCCTCGTCTCTCATCCCTGTCCAACCTGGCCCCGCAATGCCACCAGTAAGGAGACAGGCAGGGGCACAGCCCATTGCTCAGTACATGTGCGGTTTTCTCCCGTGTTAGCCAGCTCCAGGCAGAGCCGGGATGAGAAGCCAAGGCTCCTGATTTTTTATTTATCGATTTTTTGGGGGTATTTGTTAAGCGCTTTCATTCATTCATTGTCGTATTTATTGAGTGCTTACTTTGTGCAGAGCACTGTACTAAGCGCTTACTGTGTGCCAGGTACTGAATGAAATGCTGGGTAGAGACAGGCTAATCGGGTCGGACACAGTCGCCGCCCCACCAGGGGCTCACAGTCTTTATCCCCATTTTACAGATGAGGGAACTGAGGCCCAGAGAAGTGAAGTGACTTGCCCAAGGTCACACACAGCAGACAGGTGGCAGAGCTGGGATTAGAACCCAGGTCCTTCTGACTCCCAGGCTTGTGCTGTAGCAACCAGACTGTGGTGCTTCTCTCGATTCCCAGAGCTGCGCACTGCCCACTGGATCCATAGCAGGGCTGTGATTAAACACACAGTAGGCACTTACTCGAATGCAGTTGAGGAGGAGGATGGTGATGATGATGATGATGTTGAAGGGAGCTCTATATAGATAGGACAGAACAAAAGCTGGGGAAACCGTCCCCAATTTGGTAGAGACCAAGGTTGGGAATAACAATAGTAATAATAATAGTACTGGGATTTGTTAAGCATTTACTATGTGCCCAGCACTGTACATGGGTAGATACAAGATAATAGAGAAGCAGCGTGGCTCAGTGGAAAGAGCCCGGGCTTTGGAGTCAGAGGTCATGGGTTCGAATCCAGGCTCCGCCACATGTCTGCTGTGTGATCTTGGGCAAGTCACTTAACTTCTCTGAGCCTCAGTTACCTCATCTGTTAAATGGGGATGAAGACTGTGAGCCCCACGTGGGACAACCTGATCACCCTGTATCCTCCCCAGAGCTTAGAACAGTGCTTTGCACATAGTTAGCGCTTAACAAATGCCAATTATTATTATTATTATTATTAATCCATTCCGACCCAGTCCTGGTATCACAGGAAGCTCACAGTCTAAGAAGGAGGGAGGAAAGTTATTGCATTCCTATTTTAAAGGTGAGAGAACTGAAGTGGAGAGAAGCAGTGTGGTCTAGTATATAGAGCAAGGGCTTGGGAGTCAGAAGGACCGGGATTCTAATTCTGGCTCTGCTACTTGTCTGCTGGATGACCTTGATTGAGTCACTTCACTTCTCTGGGCTTCAGTTATCTCATCTGTGAAATGAGGATTGGTTGTGATCCCCATGTCCAACATAACTTGCATGTACTCCAGTGCTTAGTACAAGAAGCAGCGTGGCTCAGTGGAAAGAGCACAGCCTTGGGAGTCAGAGGTCATGGGCTCTAATCCCAGCTCGGCCACATGTCTGCTGTGTGACCTTGGGCAAGTCACTTAACTTCTCTGAGCCTCAGTTCCCTCATCTGTAAAATGGGGATTAAGACTGTGAATCCCATGTGGGACAACCTGATCACCGTGTATCCCCCCCAGCACTTAGAACAGTGCTTCACATGTAGTAAGCGCTTAACAAATGCCATTATTATTATTATCATTACAGTGCCTGGCACAAAGTGCTTAACAAATACCATTAAAAAAAATGTGGTGAAGCATGGATTAGAACCCAGGACCTCTGACTCCCAGGACTGTGCTCTTTCCACTGAGCCACACTACTTCTAATAAAAAAGTCCATTAGACTGTCCATTTTTGTAGGGCAGGGACCGTAACATCGATTTCTTCTGTAATTCCCCTCTGGGCCTAGAACGGTGTTCTGCAATCAGCCAGTCAGTAGTTTTAATGAACACCTAGTGCGTGCAGAGCTCTATACTAAGCATTTGGGAGAGTACAATAGAGGCCAAAGTCATGATTCCCACCCTCAAGGAAATGGCAATCTAGCAAACAGAGTAGCCGCTCAGTCGATGTTACTGATGATGATGATGATGATGAATCCCGTCAACGAGTTTAATGAGGACACTGATGAGGGAATAAATCAGTGAGAGGTTAGAACATGTTCCTGGAAGCTTGGAGAATCCGACCAGGTGATTTGGAGTCGGAGCTTGACACGAGTTGAAGAACTGTGGGGCTGGAAAGTCCCGTGAGGCCTGTTGGGGCCTCTTCTCCTCTCAGCCTGGCCAAGAATTAGGCTCCACAGTCTTCCTTGTTTGTCGGCTCAATGGTTTAATCACCTTTCCGCCCAGGAAGTGCTTCCTAGTGTCTCATATGAACTAGCTGTTTGCTGGGCAAGCCCTGTTCGCTGTACTCTGTTCTCTAGAGAGCTCATTGTTGTGGGGGAAGGCGGGGGGATGTCTCATAAAATCCCTGCTCTGCTACGTGTCTGCTGGGTGACCTTGGGCAAGTCACTTCACTTCTCTAGGCTTCAGTTACCTCATCTGGAAAATGGGGATTGAGACTGTGAGCCCCATGTGGGACCAGGACTGTGTCCAACCCGATTTGCTTGTCTCCACACCAGCACTTAGTACAGTGCTTGGCACATAGTAAACGCTTAATAGCACAGTTATTATTATTAAATTTTAAAGCCACGATTCTCTGTTTCCTCACTTCTCTCGTATTACGCCCCAGCTCACCTGTTTCGCTCCTCTAATGTCATCCTACTCAGTGCACCTCGAACTCGTCTCTCTCATCAACAACCTCTTGCTCACGCTCTCCCTCCAGCCTGGGACTCTCTCCTCCTTCACATCCTGTGGAGCGTTGCTCTCCCCATCCTCAAAGTCTTTCTTAAAAAACAAAATAAAATAAAGCCCATCTCCTCCAGGAGGCTTTCCCTGATTCATCTCTCATTTCATGAGAAGCAGTGTGGATAATGGATAGAGCATGGTCCTGGGAGTCAGAAAGTCATGAGTTCTAATCGTGGTTCTGCCACATGTCTGCGTGTGACCTTGGGCAAATCACTTGGGAGAAGCAGCGTGGCTCAGTGGAAGGAGCATGGCTTGGGAGTCAGAGGTCATGGGTTCTAATCCTGACTCCACTACTTGTCAGCTGTGTGACTTTGGGCAAGTCACTTAACTTCCCTGTCCCTCAGTTACTTCATCTGTAAAATGGGGATCAAGACTGTGAGCCCCGTGTGGGACAACCTGATTACCTTGTTCCCCCACCCCCCCAGCGTTTACAGCAGTGCTTGGCACATAATAAGGGTTTAACAAATACCATTATTATTATTACTATTATTATTACTTCATTTCTCTGGGCCTCAGTTCCCTCATCTGTAAAATGGGGATTGAGACTGTGAGCTCCCCATGGGACAGGGACTGTGTCCATCCCTATTGTATCCACCCCAGTGCTTAGTACAGTGCCTGGGACTTAGTAAACACTTAACAAATGCCATTATTATTATCATTATTATTATCATCATTATCTCTTTCCCCATGCTGTGTTCCCCCCAAATTCACACTTCAGCTCTTCATTGCCTTGGACACTTCCTAACCTCATTTCACTTATTTTCATACCTTTATACCCTATTGCTTCCTTCTACCTGTAATTTACCTTAGTGTCCATCTCCCATGTCAGATTGTAAATGAGGAATCGTATCTACTAATTTTATTTTTGTACTCTTCCAATCACTCAGTCCAGCTCTCTACACAGTAGGCACCCAACGAACATCATTGATTGTATGGAGTTGTGCACACATTTACGTTATCCTGTGTTGTATATTCAAACATGTCTCTTAGTATAAGGCTCTGCATGCAGTAGGTGCTCAATAAACATCAATCAGTCAGTCAGTGGGATTTGTTCAGTGCTTACTGTGTGCAGAGCACTGTACTAAGCACTTAGGAGTGTATAACAGAGTTGGTAGACCCATTCCCTGCCCACTACAAGCTTCCAGCCTAGACAGTGATCTTACAGTTGAGACTGATTGCTGTCACTTCTGAATTAGGCACCTGGGAAGTACAGTCCTTCTTTGCCCACAGGGTGACTGGGATGGTGCCAGGCATGGGCTTGTTTCCCAAAATACTAATATTAAAACAACTCTCGAGATTATTAAGAACGTTTTCAGTTTTTTGCTTTCCCCTTTGCTGTCCCGGTTTCATTCTGTCTCTCCGTCCAAACCCTACCAAAAAGCCACCTTCTCCTCAAGCCATTCCCCACCTTTCTGAAGCTGGACGCATCCAGACTGATGCCCCTGTCCTGCCAGGAGCCAGGCCCCTGTGACATTGAGAGCGGCCTGGGATTAGATGGACTAGATTTTGGACAGCCGACATGGCAGGTCAATGGGCCTGTCTCTGCTTCTGCCACTCCTTGGAAGCTGCTGATGGGAGCAGGGAGGGAGGGAAGGAAGGAAGGAGGGAGGGAGAGACAGAGCTGTAGTGGTAATTCCAACTGCCCTCCATTGGATGGGCTCTGGAGCCAATCAGCAGAGCCCTGCTGGGCATAACGATGTAATTTCAGGGGAAAAATTAACCATTTACCCAGTTATAATGGTGGTATTTGTTAAGCACTTACTATGTGCCAAGCACTTCGGGAGTTCCAAGGTAATCAAGTCAGACACAGACCCTATCCTAGTGTTGCTCACTGTCTAAGAGGGAGGGAGAACTGGTATTGGATCCCCATGTTATTGAAGCGGAAACTGAGGCCCAGTTAAGTGACTCATCTAAGGTCACACAGCTGTGGTGGAGCTGGGCTTAGAACCTAGTCACTGTGGCTCCCAGGCCCGGGCCCTTTCTACTAGACCACACTGCTTCTCTCCAGCTCACTTTAAACCTTTTTGAACCTCATCATTACAAACTATGCCAAAAAGGATCAGCCGCGAATCCCCCAGTGCGTCCTGGGTATTGAATCAGAAACTAAGGTTTTTTGTTTTTGTTGGGTTTTTTATTTAATTGTATTTGTTATGTGCTTACTGTGTACCAGGCACTGTACTAAGCGCCAGGTTAGATGCAAGCTAATCAGGTTGGACTTAGTCCATGTCCCATACGGGGCTCATGGTCTTAATCCCCATTTTGCAGATGAGGGAACTGTGGCCCAAAAAAATGAAATGACTTGCCCAAGATTGCACAACAGACGAGTGGCAGAGCTGAGATTAAAACCGAGGTCCTCTGACCCCTGGGGCAGAGCATGTACTAAGCGCCTGGGAAAGTACAGTTCAACAGATTTGACAGACAAGTTCCCTGCCCACTTGCGCCCTACTTCCTCGTCAGGTTCTCCATCAGCCATTGTGAATTCATGCGTTAGTGATTTTATTTATTCACTTGACTATTATGTATATCTATTTTCCCCCCCTCAGTTAGGGTATTTCCTTCAACTTACCCCCAGGTTCTGCCCTATTAGATCTGGAATTCTTTGAGGGGTGGGCTTGAAGGTTTTCTTTCTCTTTATGTTTCTCAAGCGCCCAGTGCTCAGCTTTGTATACTGTGGGTGCTCTTACTTAGTGCCTATGTGCCAGGAACTGTACTAAGCATTAGGCTCAAGTTAATCAGGTTGAACACCGTCCATGCCCCACATGGGGCTCACGGCCTTACTCCCCATTTTACAGATGAGATAACTGACACCCAGAGAATGAAGAGACTTGCCCAGGGTCACACACAGCAGACAAGTGGTGGATCCGGCATTAGAACCCACGTATTCTGACTTCTAGGCCCGTGCTCTACTCATTAGGCCACACTGCTTCTCTGCTATATGGCTATAATGTGGCATTTTGGACTTTCTAAAAACGAAATGTATTTCTGGTCTCAGATTCTTGACACACACCTGCTGGTGCTACTCTCTGAAGAAGATGTTAACCCAAGGACTGGTGTGGGACTTGAAAGCACAGTCATAAATTATGACAGACTTGGTTTAGGAGTTTGTGAAGAATTTAGCATGTGGTTTCCAATTCTTTAGTTAAAGGACCTTATAAAGGCGCCAGAGAGGGAGAAGTGAAAGACGGAGATATCTATGGACTTAGTTGGCCATTCTAGGTCAACTACAGTGGTAGAGCAAAAATAACACAATTCTTTTCACACTGACATATTGCACCAGGTCTCCCATTTGCAGAAACTGTACAGATAAGATAGCTGAATGTGGCCAAAAGTTTGATTTTTTTTTTTTCTGTTCATCCCCTCCTCTGAGCTCTATTGTGCTGGGCCTTGAAAGGAGGCTTTTTTCCATTGGTATTGGAAATGTTTTTATTTCAAGAAGCTGTGGGTCTCACATGTAATAAGAGCCAATGCACCGTGTTCTGCTGTTTTATATTAATTATATATAAAAATGCCATAGGCACAAGATTATCACTTTGGACACAGTTCTTGCCCCATATGGGACTCACATTTTTGTTTTTTTAAAGGTATTTGTTCAGCGCTTATGATGTGCCATGCACTGTACAGAGTGCTGAGGTAGATACAAGCTAATCATGTTGGAGACAGTCTTTGTCCAAGTCCCACTTGGAGCTCAATCTTAATCCCTTTTTACAGATGAGATTACAGAGGCACAGGGAAGGGAAGTGACTTGCCCAAGGTCACACAGCAGACAAGTGTTGGAGCCAGGGTTGGAACCCAGATCCTTCAACGCCCAGGCCCCTGCTCTTCACATTAAGCCACACTGCTTCTCCATCTTAGGCCCATTTTCCAGGTGCGGTAACAAGCCCAGAGACGTTTTGTGACACAGCAGGCCAGTGGCCGAATTGACCTCCAGTCTCAAGTTCTTTCCAGTGGGTGTCATTTGTCTTCCTTTTAATAAATGAAGTAAACCAAAAAAATAAAAAAAAAGCTCATTGGAAACTCATTCTTTTTAGGAATTTCCCATGTCTGATCAGTTAAAAAAACAAGTTCTACATGCAAATGAATCATTGCAAATTTAATTGAAACTCGCAGTGCACTCGAGATTACTTAGTGTGGTGGGATGGAAGTGTTTTGACAGAGACAGGAAGTGAAAAAGAGCACGGTCTGTGATTTTTTTCTCATTTTCTGTCAAATTCAAACCTACTCTTTAACATGTAAGAGGGAGGCTTTGGTCACAAAGGTAAATGATTCAAGGTGTCTTCTGCCTTTGAGCACCTTTTAAGGGGAATTTCCTCCTGAAAGTGAATTGTTTATTGGATGTTTCAGCCCATTGTTCAGTTTAAGTCGTTCCATTTCTCTCTTTCTCCCTCTCTCTCTGTCTCTCTCCTCTCTGGAGCAGCCAGCCCTCTACTGGAAGGACACAATCCGATCGCTCTTTTTCTTCACATTTGATGTGGCGGTTTGCATACAGCTGCAGAGTAGACAGTTACCTTTGAAAGGAACATTTGGCTGCTTTAATTTGATTAGAGAAAACCGCCTCAATCATTTCTAGACTAAAGAACATTTTCATTTTAACTTGGCAGTGGTGCTGGGCATGTGTGGCCTGCAGTGGGGAGACGGGGCAGCCGGCCGCAGATACGCACCAAAGCACACGTCCAGTCGGCATCCTTTTCCCACCCCCAGATTTCCTGAGTGATTTTTCATGCATTTTGATTCTCCCCTCCCCGCAGATATGTAAAAATTGAGCTTTAATTTCCCAGCTTCTGGGGAAATCCTACCCATCAGAAGTTGGTGTAGGGGAGGAGGTGGTACGGGGAAGTTTGGGTTTGGGAGCAAAGGAGAAACTTTTGGGAAGCAACAAGGCCTAATGGCTAAAGAAGAAGCAGTGTGGCCCAATGGAAAGAGCACGGGCTTTGGAGTCAGAGGTCATGGGTTCAAATCCTGGCTCTGCCAATTGTCAGCTGTGTGACTTTGGGCAAGTCACTTTACTTCCCTGGGCCTCAGTTACCTCATCTGTAAAATGGGGATTAAGACTGTGATCCCCCTGTGGGACAACACGATCACCTTGTAACCTCCCCAGCGCTTAGAACAGTGCTTTGCACATAGTAAGTGCTTAATAAATACCATTATTATTATTATTATTAAAGTCCGGGCCTGGGAGTCAGAGGACCTGGGTCCTAATCCTAGTTCTTCCATTTGCTTGCTGTGTGAACTTGGGCAAATCACCTCACTTCTCTGGGCCTCGTGTTCTCAACCGCAAAATGAAGATTCAGTACCTGTTATCTTACTTTCATTCATTCATTCATGCAGTTGTATTTATGGTGCACTTACTGTGTGCTGAGCACTGTACTAAGTGCTTGGAAAATACAATTCAGCAATAGAGACAAACCCTACCCACACCGGGCTTACAGTCTAGAATGGGAAAGACAGACATCAAAACAACTAAGCAGGCACCAATATAAATAGAATTAAAGATATTTGCACATCATACCAAGTAAACAGGTGTCAATATAAATAAATAGAATTATAGATATGTACATATATCCACAAGTGCTGTGGCAGGGGAAGAGGAGATAGAGCAAAGAATGGGAGTCAGGGTGATGCGGAGGGGAGGGGGAGCTGAGGAAAAGGGGGGCTTAGTCTGGGAAGGCCTCTTGGAAGAGGTGGGCCTTCAGTAGGCCTTTGAAGGGGGGAAGTGTGATTGGCAGATTTGAGGAGGGAGGGTGGGCCAGGGGTCAATGGTGGGACAGGCGAGAACAAGGCACAATGAGAAGGTTAGCACCAGAGGAGCAGAGTGTGTGGGCTGGGATGTAGAAGGAGAGATGGGGGGTGGGGGGGTGTGAGGTAAGAGGGGGCAAGGTGATGGACAGCTTTGAAGCCAGTAGTGAGGAGTTTTTCCTTGATACTGAGGTTAATAGGCAACCACCAGAGATTTTTGAGGAGGGGTCGCATGCCCAGAAAGTTTCTGTAGAAAGATAATCTGGGCAATGGAATGAAGTATGAACTGAAGTGGGAAGAGAGGGGAGGTTGGGACATCAGAAAGGAGGCTGATGCAGTAATCGAGCCAAGATAGGATAAGCGATTATACTAACGTGGTAGCGGTTTGGATGGAGAGGAAAGGGTGGATCTCGGCAATGTTGTGATGGTGAAACCGGCAGGCTTTGGTGATGGATTGGATATGTGGGGTGAATGAGAGTGCGGAGTCAAGGATGACACCAAGGTTGCAGTCCTGTGAGGCGGGAAGTGCCACCCACAGTGATGGGAAAGACAGGGAGTGGACAGGGTTTGGGAGGGAAGATAAGGAGCTCTGTCTTGGATATGTTGAGTTTGAGGTGGCGGGAGGACATCCAAGTAGAGATGCCCTGAAGGCAGGAGGAGATGTGAGCCTGGAGGGAGGAAGAGAGAACGGGGAGGAGATATAGATTTGGGTGTCACCCGCATAGAGTTGATAGTTGAAGCCATGGGAGGAAATGAGTTCACCAAGGGAGTGAGTGTAGATGGACATTAGAAGGGGACCAAGAACTGACCCTTGAGGAACCTCTACAGTTAGGGGGTGGGAGGAGGAGGAGGAGCCCACGGAGGAGACTGAGTATGAACGGCCAGAGTGATAAGAGGAGAACCAGGAGAGAATGGAGTCAGTGAAGCCAAGGATGGATAACGTGTTGAGGAGAAGGGGATGGTCCACAGTGTCAAAAGCAGCTGAGAGGTTGAGGAGGATTTGGATGGAGTAGAAGCCATTAGATTTGGCAAGAAGGAGGTCATTGGTGACCTTTGAGAGGGCGGTTTCAGTGGAGTGGAGTGGGCGGAAGCCAGATTGGAGAGGGTCCAGGAGCGAGTTGGAGGAGAGGAATTCGAGGCAGTGAGTGTGGAGGACTCGCTCCAGGAGTTTGGAAAGAAAGGGTAAGGAGGGAGATGGGGCAATACCTGGAGGGGGCTATGGGGTCAAGGGAGGGTTTTTTTTAGGATGGGGGAGACATGGGCATGTTTGAAGGCAGAGGGGAAGAAGCCATAGACTGTGAGCCCCCTTTGGGACAGGGACTGCATCTGACCGGGTTCACGTGTATCTGCCCCAGTGCTTAGAACAATGCTTGACACATAGTAAGTGCTTAATTAATATCATTTTAAAAAATACATCTTGAAGTACTATGAGGGATATATTTATCCTTTAGTTCACCCAGTGGCTGTTTAAGTTCCTCAAAATCATGCTATCAAGCACATCAAAATATAGGGGATTTGAAAATTGCTAACAGTGCAGAAGCTATTATACAATTTAATATGCCAGGTAGTCTGTAAACTCCTTGATGGTTGGGATCATGTGTACTAAATATATTGTGCTCTCCAAAGCAATTTTCTGCCCAGAGTAAGCACTTGGTAAATACCATTGATCGACTGATTGATTAATCTGAAGTGTTTGTCTGTGCCAAGTAGTCAGATCTCCCAGTGACTGTGGGCAGGGAATGTGCCTACCAGCTCTGTTATAGTGTATTCTCCCAATCACTTGTTACAGTGCTCTGCACACAATAAGCACTCAATAAATACGATCAGTTGATTGGTTACAGATATTAAAATTGGAACACCCAGCGGCCGCGTCCACTCCGATCGATCGAATCCCAGGTGGAGTTGGCGGTGACGGCCGGGGTGTTCTCTTGTTCCTTCTGCCGCCTGGCCCAGAAGCCCCCCTTCATTTTCCCTGATCCGGGAAAGGCTGCCCTGGCCTAGACTTCCGGGATGGATCAGCTTGGATTAGGAAGTGTTTCCCAGCAACATGTCGGTTTCAGAGGAAATGCTGAGGCGGTTCTGACGCTCACCTGCTCACTGCGCTTCGTTTTCGCCTCTCCCCCTGCCCCCCACCCTCTTACTCACAGCCTCCCCATGACTCGAGCTTCCTCATCTTCACTTATATCAGCAGAATCCTGGTCCTCCCACATCTTTGAAGCCCTACTGAAATCACGGCTCCTCCATGAGGCCTTTCCTGGTTCATCTCTCAACCCCTGCCCCCAATATCCACCCCATGTCTTTTTATTGTCTAATAATAATAACGATGGTATTTGTTAAGTGCTTACTATGAGCCAAGCACTGTACCTAGTGCTGAGGTGGATACAAGCAAATCCAGTCGGACACAGTCCCAGTCCTATGTGGGCTCACAGTCTCAATCCCCATTTTACAGATGAGGGAGCTGAGGCACAGAGAAGTAAAGCGACTTGCCCAGGATCACAGAGCAGACAAGTGGCAGAGCCGGATTAGAACCCTTGACCTTCTGAATCCCAGGCCCATGCCATGCTATCCACTATGCCATGCTGCTACTCCACTGCTTCCTCCTATCTGTGATTTACATTAGTGTCAGTCTCCCCGGCTACACTGTAAACTCCTTGAGGGCAGGGGTCACTAAATCTAATTCTTTTGTCCTTATACCCATACAGTTCTTTGCACAAAGTTCATCCTCAGTAAATACTTTGGATTGGCTGACTGCCCCGAGTGTTGGGGGAGGAATTGATAGTTCAAACAAGCATCCCCATAGCAGAAGTGAACCTAGCATTTTCAGGCTGCTTAGAAGCTCAGTTTGCTGCTCACTAAGAGACTTGAGGAATCATTCAATCAGTCAATCAATGGTAATTATTGAGTGCTTACTGCTTGAGAAGCAGTGTGGCTTAATGGAAAGAGCTTGGGCTTGGGAGTCAGAGGATGTGGGTTCTAATCCCGGTTCTGCCACTTGTGTGCTGTGTGATCTTGGGCAAGCCACTTAACTTTTCTGTGCCTCAGTTATCTCATCTGGAAAATGGGGATTAAGACTGTGAGCCCCACGTGGGACAACGTGATTACCTACCTTGTATCTACTCCAGCTCTTAGAGCAGTGCTTGGCAAATGGTGAGTGCTTAACAAATACCAAAATAATAATAATTATTATTATCACTGTACTGAGCACTTGGGAGAGTACCATATATCAGAGTTATAAATATAAGGGAATGACTTCCCCTAAATTCCTAAGCACAGGAATTGCCTGTGAAGATCAAAGAAGGGGAACTCATGTTTCTTCTTCCCTCCCTCCCATTTTGTCTTCTTCCTTCCTCTGTCTCCCTTTCTCTCCCTTTCTTCCTCCTTCCCCACTTCTTTCTTCCTTTGTCTTCATTTGTTTCCCACTTTCCTCCCTTCTTCCTTCCTCTCTCTTTTTCTCCATCTCTCCCTCCCCTCCCTACACTTTTATCACATAAATGGCTCTTTGAGTGTACCCAAACCATACTTTCCAAACATAGATTATTTTCTGTAACGAGCAATGTATAGGTGGTTCCTTAAAGGCTGTTTGTAAAACTGGTCTTAAAGGGAACCATGGAAAGGCTATGTTGAAATAGAAAGTTGGCATTATGTTTTCTGAAGGTTAGAAAGCTTTGCTTTAGGGTGACAGGGCTGGGGGCAGATTCCATGTAATTAAAACTCTATCTGATGGTCTGGCTAACAAATCCAGAAGGACTTCTTTGACCGTAAGCTTGCTGTGGGCAAGGAATGTGTCTGCCAATTCCCGCTTATTCTCCCAAGTGCTTAGTACAGTGCCCTGCACATAGTAAGCATTCGATAAATAACATTGATAATGATCCTGAATGGCTTAAGCAGTGGGAAGTGCCAGTGGACATAGGCTGGTATGGGCATCATCATCTCCCAGCTCTCAGAATTTCCTGGACCAGACCAAATCAGCTTCTCCTTCATCCCGTCCCATACATTGTGTGGGGGTACATAGTGGGACCAAGCTTACCACCTAGGGATGCCACCCCTCCCTCCCCCCAGCCCCCCAGGCAGTGATTTTCTAGTGCCCATTCATCCTGAGTTAAGAACTTGGACAGTGCATCGGTCCATGAGCTGGGCACCCCAGAGATTCGATAATAATAGTAATAATAACAATAATAATAATAATTGTATACTGGGTGCCAAGCACCGTTCTAAGTGCTAGGGTAGGTACAAGATCATCAGGTTGGACACAGTCACCTCTCACATGGGGCTCACAGCCTAAGAAGGAAGGAGAACAGTGATTTTATTCCCATTTTACAGATAAGAAAACTGAGGCCAGAGACGTGAAGTCATTTGCATGGGGCTTCAGAGGTGACTTTTCCTGACCCAGTCACTATCCATCTAGACTGTAATTGTGGACAGGGAGAGTGTCTGTAATATTGTCCTATTGTACTCCCCCAGGCACTTTGTACAGTGCTCTGCATTCATTCATTCATTCAATCGTATTTATTGAGCACTTACTGTGTGCAGAGCACTGTACTAAGCGCTTGAGAAGTACAAGTTGGCAACATATAGAGACGGTCCCTACCCAACAACGGGCCCACAGTCTAGAAGCGGGAGACAGACAACAAAACAAAATATGTGGACAGGTGTCAGGTCGTCAGAACAAATAGAATTAAAGCTAAATGTACATCATTAACAAAATAAATAGAATAGTAAATATGTACAAGTAAAATAAATAGGGTAATAAATCTGTACAAACATATATACAGGTGCTGTGGGGAGGGGAGGGAGGTAAGGCGGGGGGCGAAGGGAAGTGGGGGAGAGGAAGGAGGCGGCTCAGTCTGGGAAGGCCTTCTGGAGGAGGTGAGCTCTCAGTAGGGCGTTGAAGGGAGGAAGAGAGCTAGCTTGGCAGATGTGTGGAGGGAAGGCATTCCAGGCAAGGGGGAGGACGTGGGCCAGGGGTCGACGGCGGGACTGGCGAGAACAAGGCACAGTGAGGAGGTTAGCGGCGGCAGAGGAGCGGAGGGTGTGGGCTGGGCTGTAGAAGGAGAGAAGAGAGGTAAGGTAGGAGGGGTGAGGTGATGGAAAGCCTTGAAGCCAAGAGTGAGGAGTTTTTTCTTGATGCATAGGTTGACAGGCAGCCACTGGAGATTTTTGAGGAGGGAAGTAACATTTTTGATTTTTGAGGAGGAATGCCCAGAGCGTATAGATTGAAGTGGGGAGAGACAGGAGGATGAGAGATCAGAGAGGAGGCTGATGCAGTAATCACACTCTGCACACAATAAATAAGATTGACTGACTGACTGACTTAATTCAGCCCTCCTCCCCATCTTCTTACCCCTTGGTAAAACCACCCCAGAGGCCTAAATAACTGTACAAAGGACTTAACAATAATTTGTGGCATTTATTAAGCACTTACTGGGCGCCAAGCACTAAACATTAGGGTAGATAAAATACAATCAGGTCAGATATAATCTCTGTCTCCCACAGGGCTCACACAGTTTTAGGGGGAGGGAGAAGAGGTATCAAACACTTATTTTACAGATGAGAAAACCGAGGCCCAGAGAAGTTGGGTGACTTGCCCAAGGTCACACAACAGACAAGTGGCAAAATTGGGCTGAGGACCCGTGTCTCTGACTTCTGGCCAGTACTTTCCCTGCCCAGCATCTTCCCAGGCAATTTAAGGGTCTTTCCATGTGTTCTCCGTCAGCCGTGATGGAAGTCAGCACAGTTGTCCTCCTCAGTCCCTTCTTCACATCGAGGCCCCGCCCCAGCCAGGCTCCCATTCCAGAGAGGTGAGAGGACGAGGACTCCCACAGTGAGGCAAATTGCCGGCCTCATGGCTGGGCTTGAGACTGGCCTCGCGGTTGCGCTCAGACTGGCTTTCTGGAGACACCTGTGAGGTGGAGGTCGGTACAGAGTTGGGCTGGAGAGACCCAAAATAGTGGCTTTCTCACTTAGTGGCTTGTTGAAACCTACCCCCTTCCTAGTTCTCAGCACCTCCCCCATCCCTCCTACGTAACATCCCCACCTCCTCTGTGCCTCCGAGCTCTAAAGAAAAGTAGGCACCTCTGGCCTCATCCTTTCAGTAAAAGTTTATGGGCTTGAAGATTATCAGTGAGTCATCGTAGCCTTCTCTTCCCTAATAATAGTAATAATAATGATGATGGTACTTATTTAAGCACTTACTGTGTGCCAAGCCCTAGGGTAATAATAATAGTAATTGGGATATTTGGTAAGCGCTTACCATGTGCAAAGCTGTGTGATAGGTGCTGGGGAAGATGGACTTCACTTCACTTCTCTGTGCCGTAGTTACCTCATCTGTAAAATGGGGATTAAGTCTGAGCCCCATTTGGGACCGGGACTGCGTGCAACCTGATTTACCTGTATCTACCCCAGCGCTTAGTTTGGTGCCTGGCACATAGGAATTGCTTAACAAAAAACCGCAATTATTACCGAAGCAGAACGGCGGAATGGATAGATTACGGGGCTGGGAGTCAGAAGGTCATGGGTTCTAATCCTGGCTCTGCCACTATCTTCTTTGTGACCTTGTTCAAGTCACGTAACTTCTATGCCTCTGTTACCTCATTTGTAAATGGGGATTGAGCCTCTGAGCCCCATGTGGGAAAGGGACTGTGTCCAACCCAATTTGCTTGTTATCTACCCCAGTGCTTAGTATAGTGCCTGGCACAGGGTAAGTGTTTAACAAGTACTGTTATTATTATTACCATTATTATTATATAAAAGGATCAGGTCGGACTCATTCCCTGTCCCCATGGCGTTCTCAGTGTTAGGGGGAGGGAGGATATTTTACAAATGAAGAAACTGAGCACTGAGAAGTTCAGTGACTTCCCCAGGGTTGTACAGCAGGCAAGTGGTAGAACCAAGATTAGAACCCTGACACCCAAGTCCATTGCATTTTTCTACTAGGCCTCATTGCTTCTCTGGGAATTAGCCCTATTTTACAGATGAAGAAACCAAGGCCCAGAATGGTGATATGCCCAGTGTCACATAGCAGGCCAGGGCCAGAGTTGGATCAATAATAATAATAATGATTGTGGTATTTGTTAAACGCGTACTATGTGCTAAGCACGGTATTGAGTTCTGGAGTAGATACAAAATAGTCAGGTCCCACATAAGTCTAAGAAGAAGGGAGAGCAGGTATTGAATCCCCATTTTGCAGGTGAGGAAACCGAGGCACAGAGAAGTCAAGTGACTTGCCCAAACCACACAGCAGGTAAGTGGTAGAGCTGAGATTAGAACCCAAGTCCTCTGTCTTCCATGCCCAGGCTCATTCTACTAGGCCACGCTGCTCCTTAACTTGTCAAGAACCATATCTTCTGTTTCCCTATCCCTAGCTCTTTCCATTGGACCACACTACCTCCCTGCACTGAAGAATTCCAATTATTTTAGCATTTCCTCCCAGATTCTAAAACAAGCCCTTGGTTACAGAGATTTTTATCAGTCTTTGCCCACATCTCCTCTCTATAGCCATGTTGCCCAATAACAATGAGTTACCTGAAGACCAACAAGACAAAGGGGGGTGAGTTTTATTTTCCATGTTTAGTAAAATTCTGACTTTCAGGTGTTCATCTATATTTCTTTTATCACTTGGGTTATTTTCCTCTGCTCCGCTTCTCAGTTTTCCAAACCCATAGTTCTTTCTCCCCAGGGATCTGAGACTAATACATTTTGGGACTCCACTTTTGGGCCTTCCTAATGGCTTCCTCCAGAAGGTTAGAGGCATATGTCCACTGTATTCTTGTCCTCAATTTCCGTCTGCTTTGAGGAGTAATTAGCGGTATTTTGTAAACTCTCCAGTAATTCATAATTTGTTACAGAGCAAAGTGAACCTCAAGTTACCCAGAGACTCTTCCAGATAGAGTGTTTATCTTTAATTTGTCAATAATAATAATAATGGCATTTATTAAGCGCTTACTATGTGCAAAGCACTGTTCCAAGCGCTGGGGAGGATACAAGGTGATCAGGTTGTCCCACGGGGGGCACACAGTCTTCATCCCCATTTTACTTAACTTCTTCATCCCCAAGTCACTTAACTTCTCTGAGCCTCAGTTACCTCATCTGGAAAATGGGGATTAAGACTATGAGCCCCTCGTGGGACAACCTGATCACCTCTTATCCCCCCCAGTGCTTAGAACAGTGCTTCACACGTAGTAAGTGCTTAACAAATGGCATTATTATTATATTTATAGTACAACATTTTCTTTGTGCCAAACACTGTATTAAGTGCTAGGATAGATTATTATTATTATTATTATTATTATTTTTATTTTTATTTTTATTGTATTTTCTAAGCACTTACTATGTGTCAAGCACTTTTCTAAGTGCTGGGGTAGATACAAGTTAAGCAGATTGGATATAGTCCCTGTCCCACATGGGGCTTACAGTCTAAGTAGGGAGAACAGGTATTAAATCCTCATTTTGCAGTCAAGGAAGCTGAAGCACAGAGAAATTAAGTGACTTGACCAAGGTCACACAGCTGACGTGGGGCAGAGCTGGGATTAGAACCCACGTCCTCTTACTCCCAGGCCTGTGCTCCTTCCACTGAGCCATGCTGCTTCAAGGTAATCATATAATAATAATAATAATAATGCTAATATTGGTTAAGCGATTATTATGTGTCAAGCATTGTTCTACGTTTTGGGGTAAATATAAGGTAATAAAGTTGGACCCCGTCCATGTCTCACATGGGGCTCACAGTCTGAAAGCCCATTTTCCAGATGAGGAAACTGAGGCCCAGAGAAGGAAGTGACTTGCCCGAAGTCACACAGAAGACAAGTGGTGGAGCTGGGATTAGAACTCAGATCCTGTGACTCCCAGGGCCATTATTTTTCCAGTAGGCCATGCTGCTTGTCTAAAAACTCTGCCATCAGTTTGGTGTGGTGCCAGATCCAAGTTCTCATGGACTCTGCCTGTGGGCTGGAAAAATCCCATGTTTTCTGTTGGACTTTCCCAAGCGCTCAGCCAGGGCAGGGCAGCCAGTAGGCGCTCAGTAAATACCATCAATACTGGAGGGTCCTGCAGCTCTTGCTGCTGGTCCATTGCTCTCCAGTGGAGCAGTAGTAGGTCATTCATTCAATCATATTTATTGAGCGCTTACTGTGTGCAGAGCACTGTACTAAGCACTTGGGAAGTACAAGTTGGCAACATATAGAGACGGTCCCTACCCAACAGTGGGCTCACAGTCTAGAAGTTGTTCTGTGCCTACAGTGTGTAAAGCACCATACTAAGTACTGGGAAAAAACACACAGATGAGAATTAGAGAAGCAGCGTGGCTCAGTGGAAAGTGCATGGGCTTTGGAGTCAGAAGTCATGGGTTCAAATCCCCGCTCCTCCAATTGTCAGCTTTGCGACTTTGGGCAAGTCATTTAACTTCTCTGTGCCTCAGTTACCTCATCTGTAAAATGGGGATTAAGACTGTGAGCCCCCCGTGGGGCAACCTGATCACCTTGTAACCTCCCCAGTGCCTAGAACAGTGCTTTGCACATAGTAAGTGCTTAATAAATGCCATCATTATTATTATTATTATTAATTAGACCTAGACACTTGCCCCCAGGGTTTCGCAGATTAAATGACTGGCGATAGACACCCAAAGAAAGACAAAACAAAACAATAAAAACACAAAAGCAATACGGGTGACATCGAGGCCAACACAGCAGGGTTTTGGCTGCTTGTGGCTCATTCATTCAGTCAGTCAGTCAATTGTATTTATTGAGCGCTTACTGTGAGCAGATCACTGTACTAAGCACTTGGGCCAGCGACCACAGCCCCAGGCTTCCCAATGATTTCAAGGTTGACGCATCAGTCAATCGGTGGTGCTTACTGTGTACTAGACTGTGAGCCCACTGTTGGGTAGGGACTGTCTCTATATGTTGCCAACTTGTACTTCCCAAGCGCTTAGTACAGTGCTCTGCCCACAGTAAGCGCTCAATAAATACGATTGAATGAATGAATGAATGAGTACAATACACAGTGACACTGTCCTTGCCCACTTGGAGCTTATAGTGTACAGAGAGAGATGGACAGAAGCTGCATGGCGTAGTGGATAGAGCACGGGCCTGAGGTCAGAAGAATAATAATAGCTATTATTATTATTGTTGTCATTACATTAACTTATATTAGCAATTAGGGAAATAATAAACTATAGGTATAATTACATAAGTATTGTGGGGCTGGTAAGAGTATCAAAATGCTTAAGGGGTACATGGTTTGTAGACTAAGCTCGTGGGCAGGGAACGTTCTTCCAACTATTCTATTGTACGCTCTTAAGCACTTAGTACAGTGCTCTGTGCATAAGAAATACTCAATAAGTACCACTGATGTTAGCCAAGTGCATAGTCCCCTCAGAAGGGAGGGCGGATAGGGGAAATAGAGAGCTTAGTATGGGAAGGCCTCTTGGAGATGTGATTTTAGGAGGATTTTGCAAGTGGGGTGAGTGGTGGACTGTTGGATATGAACGGGGAGGGAGGTCCAGGCCAGAGGAGGACCGGGGAAAGTGTTTTTGGTGGGATGGATGAGACCGAGGTACAGTGAGTAGGTTCATTCATTCAGTCGTATTTATTGAGCGCTTACTGTGTGCAGAGCACTGTACTAAGCGCTTGAGTAGGTTGGTGTTAGAGGAGCAGAATGTGTGGGCTGGGTTGTAGTATGGGATCATCCAGGTAAGGTAGAAGGGAAAGAGCTTTCAAGCAGATGGTGATGGGTTTCCGTTTGATACAGACGGCGGGCCCCGGCTGTGGCAGTAGGCCCCGGGGGTGACGAGCCTTAGCTGTGTGGCCAGGGGAAAGTGTTGTTGGCGGGATGGGTGAGACCGAGGTACAGTGAGTAGGCTGGTATTAGGGGAGCAGAATGTGTGGGCTGGGCTGTAGAGCCTTAGCTGTGTGGCAGTAGGCCCCAGATGTGGAGGCGAGCCTCAGTGGAGGCAGGTCCCAGGGGAGGCAGGCCCCGGTAGCAGCAGGCCCCACTTCTGGGGGTGGTCCTTGGTCAGAGCGGGTCCCAGGGGTGGCAGGGCTCAGCTGGGTTGGTTGCGGTGGCTGGCATTGACCGTGGTGGGAGGCCCCGGTAGCGGCCGGGCCCGGCTGTGGCAGCAGGCCTCAGCTGTGACAGTAGGCCCTGGTTGTGACAGCAGGCGCCAGTGGCAGCAAGCCCCAGCTGGCTCATGGCTCAGTGGAAAGAGCCCGGGTTTTGGAGTCAGAGGTCATGGGTTCAAATCCCGGCTCCGCCAATTGTCAGCTCTGTGACTTTGAGCAAGTCACTTCACTTCTCCAGGCCTCAGTTCCCTCATCTGTAAAATGGGGATGAATCCTGTGAGCCCCACGTGGGACAACCTGATTACCATGTACCCCCCAGGACTTAGAACAGTGATTTGCACATAGTAAGCGCTTAATAAATGCCATTTTTATTATTATTATTATTCTCTGGGCCTCGGTTACCTCATCTGTAAAATGGGGACTAAGACTGTGAGCCCCCTTTGGGACAGCCTGATCATCTTGTAACCTCCCCAGCACTTAGAACAGTGCTTTGCACGTAGTAAGCACTTAATAAATGCCATCATCATTATTACTTACTGTGTACCAGAGCCTCTGCTAAGATGTGGGGTGGCATTTAGTACAATCAGATCAGACGTAGTTCCTGTCCCACTTGGGGCTGGGTTCCAGGCGAAGTAGGTGGGAAAACAGGTATTGAATCCTCATTTTGCAGATGAGGAAACTGAGCCCCAGAGAAGTTAAATGACTTGTCCACTATTCATTCAGTCAGTTGTATTGACTGACCCCCCCCCAGTCAATACAGTACAGTCAATTGTATTGACTGTATTGACGTGGACCCCCGGCCCACGTCATTCCCCGGGCCTGGAATGCCCTCCCTCTGCCCATCCACCAAGCTAGCTCTCTTCCTCCCTTCAAGGCCCTACTGAGAGCTCACCTCCTCCAGGAGGCCTTCCAACACTGAGCCCCTTCCTTCCTCTCCCCCTCGTCCCCCCATCATCCCCCCTCATCTTACCTCCTTACCTTCCCCACAGCACATGTATATATGTATGTATGTTTGTAGATATTTATTACTGTATTTATTTATTTATTTTACTTATACATATCTATTCTATTTATTTTATTTTGTTAGTACGTTTGGTTTTGTTCTCTGTCTCCCCCTTTTAGACTGTGAGCCCACTGTTGGGTAGGGACTGTCTCTATGTGTTGCCAACTTGTACTTCCCAAGCGCTTAGTGCAGTGCTCTGCACACAGTAAGCGCTCAATAAATACGATTGATTGATTGATTGATTATTTATTGAGCGCTTACTGTGTGCAGAGCACTGTATTAAGCGCTTGGGAAGTACAAGTTGGCAACATATAGAGACGGTCCCTACCCAACAACGGGCTCACGGTCTAGAAGGGGGAGACAGACAACAAAACAAAACATGTGGACAGGTGTCAAGTCATCAGAATAAATAGAAATAAAGCTAGATGCACATCATTAACAAAGTAAATAGCATAGTAAATATGTACAAGTGCCTAGTGGAACTAGGCCCTGCTGCTTCTCTCCCTCAAGGCCCCCTTAAGGGCAGGGGAAGGAGGGTGTGGGGGATGGGGGGCACGGGGAGGCTAGGGAGGATCCACTGAGGACAGGCTCAATCATGGGGAGGTGGAGCAGTCTCTCAGAGCAGTGCCCCATGGCTGTGTTCCTCACTGCCTTTCCTTCTCAGAATGCCTTGGGCCACCTCTCCTGCCATTTTACCGTTCAAGATTGCCTCTCCTGTTGGGGCCACCCACCATTTGAGAAGCCTCTCGTCTCCCCTTGGCAGCATTTTGCCATTCTGAGGACGTCGTTAAAATGAAACCAAGTGGGTTTGTGCCCTGAGGTCCAGAGGCCAGGACCTCCCACCCCAATGTTCGGTGCGGCCCTGGCCTTGTAGCTAGGGGGTTGGCACCCAGGGAGGTGGAGGGCTGGCTCGTTCCTGCGAGGGCCTTGGTGGGACTCCAAGTTGCTCAAACAATCAGTTAGTGGTATTTATTGAATGCTTACTATGTGCACAGCACTGTATTAATCACTTGGGAGAGTACAATACAACACGTTCCCCACCTACAATGAGCTTACAGTCAGTCCAGCCAGGGTGTTCCAGCACTTTCAGAAACTGTTGCTCAGGCCAGACATCCTGGAAACTTTAAGAAGTCCTGGGCCGGGGCCCTGAGTGAACCTGGTTTTCAGGACTGTCCTAGGCAATCCAGGCCACTGGGTCACCCCATCAGTAGCCGCAATGCTATCTGTTGAGTGCCTGTCGAGTGCCGTGCACTGTGCCAAGCACTTGGGAAAACACAAAAGTAGCCCAGGAGTAGCTCCCTGCCCACAAGGAGCTTCGGCTCTAGAAGACCTGCTGTGTGCCCCAAGGGCTTTGGCTTATGGGGGTTCAGTGTCTCTGTTATACTCTCCCAAGTGCTTAATATAGTGCTTTGCACACTGTAAGCACTCTAAGTATGATTGAATTGAATTCAGCGTTTCACTGCTATTTCACATCTATTGAGAAAAGTTGCAGTCGTCATTCTTCAAGCAAATGCATTTTTTGAAGTATAAAGAGTGCTCAGAATGTCCAGATAGTCACCTAATCTAGGAACAGGAAATTCTTTATTGCCTGGGCCCCATCCCATTCCCTTTTTGCAGGTTCCCATTGTGCAGCTGTTCTAAAGTGGCCCCAGTCCCAGAACTAGACGGATTTATCGTGAGAAGCTTCTGGCCTTTGTGGCTAGAGCACGGGCTTGGGAGTCAGAAGGTCATGGGTTCTAATCCCGGCTCCACCATTTATCTGCTGTGTGACCTTGGGCAAATCACTGTACTTCTCTGGGCCTCAATTACCTCATCTGTAAAATGGGGATTAAGACTGGGAGCCAAATGGGGGACAGGGACAGTTGTAGTAGTAGTAATAGTAGTAGCAATAGCAATAGTAATTATTAGGCACCTACTGAGTGTAAGCCACGCTAAGCACTGAATCCAAGAAGAGAGTGGCCATTATATCAGATCGGAGAAAGGTCCTGCCATTCTGTGGAGAGGAACCATTTTGGAGGCTGCCAGAGACTGAGTGAGAAAGGTAAAGCCCTTGGAAATGTACATGTGCGGAGGAGAGGAGAGGCAGGGGGACAGAAGACAGAACCCCTGGGTTCTTTCATTCGGGCATGAGGACATTGTAAACAGATTTTTATCCTTGGACTTCTTCCCCGGGGCCCTCTGGTGTGCCAGTTGCCTGCCAACGACCCCCACTTATTCTCTTCACGAAATAAGGACATGGGCAGCTTGTGATTTTCTTCTGGTTGCCTTCACAGGGAGGTGAGGTCGGAGTTCTCTCACGTCTTCTAAACTTTGTTTGAAATGTGTAGATTGTGTTTATTCAGTCATATTTATTGAGCCCTGACGTGCACAGAGCACTGTACTAAGCTTGGGAGAGTAGAATATAACTATTTTTATTCTGCTTCAGTGCTTTCAGGTCTGCCTAAAAATGGTCGTGAAATAAAAGCGGAGTTGATGGTATGAGCGAAACTGGGAGTCAGTTGCTGAGGACAGACCTGCATAGTGCACTGCCCTCAAGAAGCGGGTAGAAAGAGAGACACGGAGGCAAAAGAGAAAACAGTGTCAGACACTGCAGACATCAAGTATAACAAGGGATGACCCATCTGGGTGCCCAGTGTGACCAGAACTTGATCCTGCTTCGGCCATTTTAGCCATACATGGTACTCACGGGTGACCTGCCCCATCAGCGGTGTCTTCTTTGAACACAAAGGGCAACAGTAGATAGGTTTCGGTGGCTGAGTCATTGTTACTCTACAACGTGACGGTGTTTCAGATGTTATTACTAGCAGTGTGCTCGTTTGGGATTAACCTTTACCTTGGATGAAAAATGGCGTAAATGCCTATGGTGTTTCCTGAGACCTTATGCCACCTTTTCTAAATGAAAAAGAAAGTATTTGTTAAGCACATAGTATGTATCATAATAATAATAACAATGGTATTTCTAAGCACTTACCATGTGCCAAGCACTGTTCTAGGCACTGAGGTAGATACAAGGTAATCAGATTGTCCTACGTAGGGCTCACAGTCTTAATCCCCATTTTACAGGTGAGATAACTGAGGCACAGAGAAGTTAAGTGGCTTGCCCAAGGTCACATAGCAGACAAGTGGTGGAGCCGGGATTAGAACCCACATTCTCTGACTCTCAAGCCCATGCTCTTGCCACTGAGCCTCTTTAATTCTATATGTTTCAAGCACTGTTCTCTAATTTCTGGGATAAGTACAAGTGAATCAGGTCAGACAAAGTCCCTGTCCCTTCTGGGGCTCACAGACTAAGTAGAAAGAAGAACGATTATTGAATCCCCATTTTACAGTTGAGGAAACCGAGGCACAGAGAAGTGAAGTGACTTACCCAAGGTCACACAGCAGGCAGGTGGCAGAGACAGGATTAGAACTCAGGTCCTCGGACCCCAGGCCTGTGCTCTTCCCACTAGGTCACGCTGCTTCCCTTTCTCTAGAGCCTTGTGAAGTGGTGGGGAATGACGGGGCGGGTGGTGGCTGGGGGGCGGGAGAGGGATACACCTTAGCCCCTCTTCTAATTAGTCCCTTCTAGACTGTGAGCCCGCTGTTGGGTAGGGACTGTCTCTATGTGTTGCCAACTTGTACTTCCCAAGCGCTTAGTAGAGTGCTCTGCACACAGTAAGCGTTCAATAAATACGATTGATTGATTGATTGATTGATTGAGTCTAATTCAGGCTTCCGATCATCTTTGACCTGGGCACTTGGTGTAGGCATGGTTGGCGGGGGAACGGGTTTCCCCATCCAGATGTGAAACCTCTGGTTTGCTCCTCTTACTGGGTGTGGAAGCCCCATTTGCTCCCGGGGCCAAGCCGGGTGTCCTCCAAAACCAACATCTGGCCAGTCGCGGTCGTCCAGATGAACAGAGAGCAGCAGGTGCAGTCGAGCATTCATACCCGTAGTTCTGTTTGCCTCTTCGTCCCGAAGAGGAGGCCACTCCAGAGTTCAGGAAGTGATGTTACCGCATCCGCGTCAGTCGGGATGTGCTCCCAGTCCCATCCAGCTGCTGTCTTCTGGGTCCCGGAGCTCCGGTATTCTATCCTGCTCATGGCAGGCGCCCCTGACCCCATGGGGCACCCACGGGGTGGCTGGCCTCCAAAGCCGGTGTGCCTTGCCCGTCCCAGCTGCCTGGTATGTACACTGAACTGCCCCTCTCACACCCCTGACGTTTCATACACTGGCAACGCCTGGCCCAGGTGGCATTTTTGCCTCTTGGCCTCGAATCTCTCTGGGAGCCGTGGCTTAAGAAGAGCCACTCCTTCCCGATACGTCTGCCGCACCATCTCCCTCCGCTGTCCGAGGCCGCACCCTCACAGTTCACTCGCAGCCCGTCCTCCTCCAGCCCTTCCGCTTTTGTTTGTCTCTTGCTGGCTGCCCACTCAGCAGCTGCTGGGTCACCCTTTCTTCTCCCTCACCCTAACAGTAATAATTGTCCTATTTGTTCAGTGCTTAATATGTGCCAAGCATTCTGCTAAACACCGAGGTAGATACTGTCCAGTCAGATCGGCCACAGACCCTGTCCCATGCAGGGGTTCACAGTCTAAGGGGGAGGGAGAACAGGTATTTCATCCTCATTTTACAGATGAGGAAAATGAGACCCAAAGAAGTTAAAAATAATAATAATAACTGTGGTATTAAGCACTTACTTTGTGCCAGGCAATGTTCTAAGCACTGAGGTGGATACAAGCAAATCAGGTTGGACACAGTCCTTGGCCCACATGGAGCTCACAATTTCAATCCCCATTTCTAGACTGTGAGCTCGTTGTTGGGTAGGGACCGTCCCTATATGTTGCTGATTTATACTTCTCAAGCGCTTATACCGTGCTCTGCACACAGTAAGTGCTCAATAAATAAGAATGAATGAGTGAATTTTACAGCTGAGGTAACTGAGGCACAGAGACGTGAAGTGACTTACCTAAAGTCACACAGAAGGGGAGTGGTAGAGGTAGGATTAGAATTGGAATCTCCTCCCTCCAAGTCTTATGCTCATTCCATTAGGCCACACTGTTTCTCTCTCTTTGGCTTATCCATTCCGTGTGGTCCGATGATTTCTCCCTCTTTTCGGGCATCGCTACCAACCCGTGTTGAAATCTCCCATTTGTAAGCATCTTGTTGGGCGTTGTTCTCCCGCAATGAGTCGCTGCGAGTCTTGGCTGAAATTTTCTGTGGGGCTGATCATCATCATCATCAATTGTATTTATTGAGCGCTTACTGTGTGCAGAGCACTGTACTAAGCGCTTGGGAAGTACAAATTGGCAACATATAGAGAGTCCCTGCCCAACAGTGGGCTCACAGTCTAAAAGATGATGGTGATGATGGTGATGGCAGAGTGCTTTGGTTTCTGGTGCAGAGATAGCATCACCAGCTGGTCACTCGCACCGCTAGCAGACTTTTTGGGACCAGGGGTTGCCAGGTGGCAGGCCTGACACCTGATAATAACAGTAACGGTATTTGCTAAGCACTCAGTCCGTACCGAGCAATGTACGAAGAGCTCAGGTCGATATAAGAAGATCAGGTTGCACGCAGTCCCCATCCCACACAGGGTTCACAATGTAAGGATGTAATGGGGGCAGGTAATGAATCCCCACTTTACGGATGAGGAAACGGAAACGATCACTCGATCAGTGGTATTTATTGAGAAGCAGCGTAGCGCAATGGATAGAGCACAGTCCTGGGAGTCAGGAGGTCATGAGTTCTAATCCCTGCTCCACTTGCCTGCTGTGAGACCTTGGGCAGTCACTTCACTACTCTGTGCCTCATTCACCTCGTCTGTAAAATGGGGATTCGGACCGTGAGCCCCATGTGGGACAGGGATTGTGTCGAGCCTGATTTGCTGGTAACCTCCCCAGCGCTTAGTACAGTACCTGGTACCTATCAATCAATCAATCAATCGTATTGAGCGCTTACTGTGTGCAGAGCACTGTACTAAGCGCTTGGGAAGTACAAGTTGGCAACATATAGAGACAGTCCCTACCCAACAGTGGGCTCACAGTCTAAAAGGGGGAGACAGAGAACAAAACCAAACATACTAACAAAATAAAATAAATAGAATAGGTATGTACAGGTAAAATAAATAAATAAATAGAGTAATAAATACGTACAAACATATATACATATATACAGGTGCTGTGGGGAAGGGAAGGAGGTAAGATGGGGGGATGGAGAGGGGGACGAGGAGGAGACGAGTGCTTACCTAGTAAGCACTCAACAAATATCACAATTGTTATTATTGAGTACTTACTATGTGCAGAGCACTGTTCTAAGCACTTGGGAGAGTACACTACAAGAGAAATTAGCAGACATGATTTCTTCCCCTTAATGAGCTTACAGAGAGGTTACGTGGCGTGCCCAAGGTTACCCAGCAGGCAAGTGGCAGAGCTGGAACTAGAATCCAGGTCCTCTGACGTCCCAGGCCTGTGCTCCCTCTGGTAACCATTGCTGAAGCAAACAGGGCCCACCGTTCAGTGCAGTGGCAACACGGCCATAACCAGCCAGTTCACGCATAGCAAGCGACCTTCGTCTCTCTGGGCCAAGACTGTTCCCGTCAGCCCCCTGTGAGGTGATAAGTGTCCCAGTGTCCCCTTGGGAGGTCTCCAGCGTCCCTCAGCGTCTCCCACCTCGGTGGTTCAGCCCGTTGGGTGGCAGTAAGAAGAAGAGTACTGCTAATCTCCTCACCGTACCTCGCTCTCGCCTGTCCCGCCATCGACCCCCGGCCCACGTCATCCCCCGGGCCTGGAATGCCCTCCCTCTGCCCATCCGCCAAGCTAGCTCTCTTCCTCCCTTCAAGGCCCTGCTGAGAGCTCACCTCCTCCAGGAGGCCTTCCCAGACTGACCCCCTTCCTCTCCCCCTTATCCCCCTCTCCATCCCCCCCATCTTACCTCCTTCCCTTCCCCACAGCACCTGTATATATGTATATATGTTTGTACATATTTATTACTCTATTTTTTTATTTATTTATTTTATTTGTACATATCCTATTTATTTTATTTTGTTAGTATGTTTGGTTTTGTTCTCTGTCTCCCCCTTTTAGACTGTGAGCCCACTGTTGGGTTAGGGACTGTCTCTATATGTTGCCAATTTGTACTTCCCAAGCACTTAGTACAGTGCTCTGCACATAGTAAGCGCTCAATAAATGTGATTGATGATGATGAAGAGTAACTCTTTGGTGTAGAACTTCCGGGAGGGCTGTGAGGTTGAGTCATACTAAAACCAAGGACCAGCACTGCAAATAAAGTCACAACCACACAGCATGGGGTGGATCTCTATGGGCAAATAGCCCGGCGGCTAGTCAAGTGTTGGCCTTTTCAGCCATACCTACACCCGTGAATTACCATCTCCCTCAGAAAATCTCCCTAGTGTATATGTTTAGGTAGTATAAGAATATAATAATAATAATAATGGCATTTTTTAAGTACTTACTATGTGCCGAGCACTGTTCTAAGCGCTGAGGTAGATACAAGGTAATCAGGTTGTCCCACGTGGGGCTCACAGTTTCCATCCCCATTTTACAGGTGAGATAACTGAGGCATACAGAAGTCAAGTGACTTGCCCAAAGTCACAGCTGACCAGTGGCGGACCTGGGATTAGAACCCACGACCTCTGACTCCCAAGCCCGGGCTCTTTCCACTCATCCAAGCTGCTTCCCTTATTACCCCCAGTAATAATTGGGGTATCTGTTAAACTATATGCCAAGCACTTTACTAACCACTTGGGGAGATACAAAGTAATCAGGTTGGACACTGGGGACTCCCACTCTAATGGGGAGGGAGTACAGATATTGAATCCCCATTTTACAGATGCAGAAACTGAGGTCTAGAGAAGGTAAATGACATGCCCAGGGTCACCCAGACTGAATTCAAAGGATCTCTAATATTTTATGGTGAGGCATCCCAGGATGCTTTTGTTCTCTTTGGCTGTAATATATAGTTGTCTCACATTTAGCCCTCATTTCCTCTTCTCCCATTCCCTCTGCATCACCCTTGCATTTGGATTTGTGCCCTTTACTCACCCGCCCTCAGCCCCACAGCTCTTATGCATGCGTATGTAAATGTATTTGTGGATGTTAATGTCGGTCTCCCCCTCTCGACTGTAAGCTCATTGTGGGCAGAGAACGTGTCTACTAACTCGGTTATATTGTACTCACCCAGGTGCTTAGTACCGTGCTCGTCATATAGTAAGCACTCAGTAAATATGATTGATTGATTGAGTTAGTGGGCAGAATCAAGGAGAGACAGGCAGAGTATTGAGCTCAGCCAGGTGATGGACCTGAGGAAGTATGGAGTAAGAAAGTATGAGAAGCAGCATGGCCTAATGGAAAGAGCACAGGCTTGGGAGCCAGCGGGACCTGGGTTCTAATGCCGGCTCTGCCACATGTCTGTTGCGTGATCTTGGGCAAGTCTTTTGACTTCTCTGTGTGTCAGTTACATCATCTGTAAAAATGGGGATTGAGACTGTGAGCCCTATGTGGGACTGGCACTGTGTCCAACTTGATTATCTTGTATCTACCTCAGCGGTTAGTACAGTGTCTGGCACGTAGTAAGCACTTAACAAGTAATACCTCAGTTATTATTATTATTATTATTACCTGGTTACGGTCACCTCACCTGGGACCACCTATCTCCCCATCAGTCCTCTCCCATCCCTTACTCTGTATCGACTCATTTTTAGTTAGCACTGCCTTTCCTCTACCAGAGCTCCTTCCAGTTCTGTGAGTCTGACGTCCTCCTTAGGGAGAATTCTTCTATCTCTAGGCCCTACTACTTTCCGCTCTGCTGGTCCTTCAGTTTGGGGAAGTAAAATCTATGAATCAAAATTTGTGTGTGGTATTTTCAGGAGCCAGGGCAGATTTTAATCAGAAGTTGAAGTGGGGGCAACCAACCTGATCGTAAAAGCTGCAGTGCATTCTGAGACGGTTCCAGAATGGCTGATGGGTGTCCATTGGTCCTTGGCTAAGGGCCCGTTAAAAAGCCACCCAGAGTCAAAAAAAGCCTCTCCAACTCTTTCTCTGGGGCAGGGGAGGGCCTGTAGTCACAGCTCAATTTTTTATGTTGTACAGACAGGAACGGTTTGGGGCAGGCCCAAATACTTCAAAGGCACTTGAAAAATTATTTAAGAGCGTCCGGGCTACCGAGTGAGTTGGCTGATAAATTCACAACTGGAGGCCAAGAGATGTCCAATACATATTTCCCCCATCCATGCTGACACTGGCAACCACGTTGGGAATTCAATTGGTGTTCTGCCCCCAGGGCCTGTTCAATCAAATCTGTTGCCTGATTGGGTGAGGAATGACTGACTTTCCATCAGTCAATCAGTCAGTGGCATTTACTGGGAGCCCACTGTTTGCAGAGGGCCAGGATAAGCACTTAGCAGTCACTCAGTCAATGGCATTTATTGAATGTGCTTACTATGTGCAGAGCACCGTACTCAGCGCTTGAGAGAGTTCAGTAGAATTAGAAGGTACAAGCCCTGCCCCGCAGAAGTATTCCGACTGCTGTATGCAGAACACTGTACTTTGGAGAGTATAAAATAAGAGTTCATAGACCAGGATCCCTATGCTTAAGAAGCGTACAGACAGCAGTGTGCAGAGTACCGTACTGAGCACTTGGGAGAGTACAACAGAATGAGTAGAAAGAATTAGTAGCCTTCCCCAATTAAGCCTACTTTTCCCTGGCTCCCTCTCCCTTCTGCATTGTCTATTCACTTGGATCCATACTCTTTGGCCATTTGGTATTCACCCCAACCTCAGCCCCATAGCATTTATGTACATCTTTATAAATCATTTATATTAACGTCTCTCTCCCCCTCTAGACTGTAAGCTTGTTGTGGGCAGGGAGCGTGTCTACCGGCTCTGTTGAACTGTCCTCTCCCAAGGGCTTATTAGAGTGCTCTGTACATAGTAAATGCTCAATAAATATGGCAGATTGATTGACAGAGCACAACAGAGGTGAGACCTGTTCCCCACCCTCAAAGTGTTCCAGTATAAATTAAAAAAAGAACTAGAGCAAGGACCCAGTCATACAGACCCCACGGGATGGCTATCGGAAAAATATAGAACTGTGGACCCCGAGAACATTATATGCTTACGCCATCAAGGATGAGCTTGATAAGCATTTCTAATCCCCCGGAATGGCTGTTGTCCAAATGCAAAAGCAAATGTCTTCGTGTATTGATTCGATCGTATTTATTGAATGCTTATTGAACGCCTTGAGGGCAGAGATCGTGTCTACTAACTATTGTACTCTCCCAAGTATCTAGTACAGAGCTCTGCACAGAGTAAGTGCCCAATAAATACCACCAATTGACATGAGTGCAGAGGGTGGATGAGGGAGAGGTTTTTAGAGGAATGGGAGTATATGTGGGTGACATTTTAATATCTGTCATCCCCTCTAGACTGTACACTTGCTGTGGTCAGGGAATGTGTCTGTTTATTGCTATATTGTACTCTCTCGAGCGCTTAGTACAGTGCTCTACACACAGTAATAATAATAATAATGGCATTTTGTTTAGCTCAATAAATACAATTGAATGAATGAATGGGTCCGTAAGGGGACAGGCTTCGAAATGTTGTGCTTTGCACATAGAAAGCGCTTAATAAATGCCATCATTATTATTGTTTTCATCCCAGTCTGGGAATTCCTGTCTTGTCAGAGACCAGGAGGAGTTCGGTTGTGTGTGTGTGGCGGGGGGACAGGGTGATGGGGGTAACGGGGCCAGCCCCCCCACACACACTCACACAGAGGGAGACACCTTCAAATCTAAACGTATTGCAAAGGTGACTCTAAAAAAAACCTTATTGAACTTCCTGCAAAGGGTCAGGCTTCAAACCTAAGTAATGTCAATTTCCTTTTTGATAAATTCAGTAGGAGAGCAGAGCTTCTGTTTACAAAGCAGTTTTTATAGAAGACTTTTGTGTGAACTGTAATCTCTGGGAAGTTTTAGTTCACCTAAGTTTCGGGTCACAATCTCCCTCCATAAATGGAGCCATCCCTTGTGTCAGCCCGGCCAAGAAACCCCCAGCAAATTTGTGGAGATCAGGCAAAGGAAACAGGTGATTAGAATCACTTCGGGTGGGCTGCCCACTTAGTTCATACTATCGGAGGAACCAGATACACCCAGGGGTGAGTTTCTAGCAGCCAACGTAAAGGATGGATTGTTCGATATTTCCACCCCCACGGGCATCTGAGAAGCAGGAGGCCAAGCTACAAACGCCCTGTCCTGTGCTCGGAAAGTGATAATCGTCCCTAAGGGGTCCTGGCGTTTGCTTTAGCGCATAGGTAAGGAATTATCTGATCTATTAGCTAGAGGATAACGAGCTTCATTCTCGTTAGGGTTTGTGGAGAAATCGGGCCCTAGGCAGCCCACGCTTTGGCTTTTCTGTTGTCAGCCAATGTGCATTTATGGGTATGAATTAAGTGATCCTAAAAATAAGCAGACAACACTAGGTGGACATTTTCTTTTCCCCAGGCAGCACTGTGAGCAGGGAACATGTCTCCCGACGCTGTTATAATGTCCTCTTCCAAGCGCTTAGTATAGTGATCGGTACATGATAAGCAGTCAAATAAATAAATAAAGCGCTTCAGAGAGTATTACACAACAGAGTTGGTGGACATGTTCCCTGCCCATGGGAGCTTGCAGTCTAGAGAGGAAAGAAAGGATTTTCATCAGTCTATTTTCGGACGTTCTTTCGTATCGTTCATCCGAGCTCGCCTCATTTGGTTAACGTGGCTCATTTCTTATTTTAGGTTGATGTGACAGCAGAGTTGCCAATGTGGAGGAGAGATTGCTTCCTTGGGGAAACCGGACATTCCTTTTTGTTTAGGGACATTTTGAAAGATCAAAATGGGAAATGCAAATGCACATGTCTTCGTGTATTGATTCCTGACGTCCTCCTTAGGGAGAATTCTTCTATCTGTAGGCCCTACTACTTTCCGCTCTGCTTGTCCTTCAATTTGGAGAAGTAAAATCTATGAATCTTTGAAAGATCAAAATGTTAAGAATAAAACAGGCTGACAGAAAATCATTTAAACCTTTTACCTTAAAGAAGTCCAAATGGCTCTATGAAATCCTTGGGAAATCTACTCAGGGCTTGGGACGCGGAATGGCCTAATGGAAAGAGTCTGAGCCTAGGAGCCAGAGGACCAGGGTTCTAATGCCGGCTCTGCCAATTACCTCCTGGGTGACCTTGGGAAGTCACATAACGTCCCTGGGTCTCATTTTCCTCATCTGTAAAATGGGGATTCAATCCCTGTTCTCCCTCTTACTTAAACTGTGAGCCCCATATGGGACAGGGACTGTGTCCAACTAGATTAACTTGTGTGTACCTCAGAGCTTAGAACAGTGCTTGGCACATAGTAAGCACTTAACAAATATTATTACTATTATCATGATTATTCTTCCTAATCCAGATCTGTGATGTAGATGCAATGTCAGCTGTCGTGAGCCACTCAGATGGCTTTCCCAGTATTCTTGCTGAATTCCGTTGCCCTGATCACCGTGGAATGCGGAAATGTAAACCAATTCCTGAGAGGTTTAGCTTTATCTCCAGGAAATTTTTAACACCTGGTTTTACAGTAAAGCTACCATTTTCTCTGTGGGGCAGTAGAATTGGTGGCCAGGGCCAGGATCGAGTCTACCAACTCTGTTGTACTCTCCCAAGTGCCCTGCCTATAGTAAGGGTTCAGTAGATCCTATCGATCGATTGATTGTCCGTAGACTCTGGTATGTGGCCTCACATTCCACGGGAAATTTTCACTGATGAATCCTGCAGAAAGAAACGATTATCTTGGGGGGTGGGGGTGGGGGGGAGGAAGCAAATCCCTATGCGAGGAGAAGCATTTGATTGGTCCATCAGCATTCTTTTTGGCCAAGTACAAGTTAAAGAAGTGACCATTTCCTCGGAATGCTGTTCCTTTTTTAGATTTAAAATGGTTTCCGTCAGCAGCACTGCTGGTGTTCTTAACCCTGTGAAGAATGAGCTGGGACCCTGCAGGTCTGGATCACCCAGCTCTGAATGCAAAGAACCAACATGATCTAGAGGAGTCAGAGGACCTGGGTTCTAATCCTGGCTCTGCCACTTATCTGCTGAGTGACCTTGGGCAAGTCACTTCACTTCTGGGCCTCAGTTACCTCATCTGTAAAATGGAGATTAAGACTGTGAGCTCCAATTGGGACAGGGACTGTGTCCAATCCAATTTGCTTGATTCCACCCTGGTGCTTAGTGCAGTGCCTGGAACATAGTAAGTGCTTAACAAGTACCGCAGTTAATTAATTCATCAATTAATGCTCACCATACCTCTCCTTCCCAGTAAGCACTTAATAAATCCCGTTGATGGATTTGGACAGATGAGGTAACTGAGGCACAGAGAAGTGAAGTGACCTGCCCAAGGGATTCCCAGGGACCAGCCCCCCTGCTCCAAGGGCCAGTTTCCATCTCCTGTGGCCTAAACCTGTTCTGTGCTAGTGGGTCAGATACTTTGGGAGGGACACCAGCTCTTGGACTCCCAGTTGACAGTTCAGGGCCTGCTTGCTGGGACTCGAGGGTAAGAAGGGGGTGGGCACTGCTGTAGTTCCAGACAGGCTCGCCGGACCCTGTGACATTCTCCACTTTTCCCACTGGGCCAGCCTTTCTGCCATGGGGCAACTTGAGATGGGAGAGTAGTGGCGTCTTGGCTTCCATTAGGTCCCAGAATCCTCAGTAACCACAGAGGGGCCTTTTTTGGAAAGGGCTTTCTTTATTCCGTTTTATCCCTGTAGGCTATATGTTCTTTGTGGACAGGAATCGTGACTATCAACTCTGTTGTACTTTCCCAAGCGCTTAGAACATTCATTCATTCATTCAATTGTATTTATTGAGCGCTTACTGTGTGCAGAGCACTGTACTAAGCGCTTGGGAAGTACAAGTTGGCAGCATATAGAGACGGTCCCTACCCAACAACGGACTCACCGTCTAGAAGGGGGAGACAAAACAAAACATGTGGACAGGTGTCAAGTCATCAGAATAAATAGAAATAAAGCTAGATGCACATCGTCAGTGCTCTGGATATGGTATGCACTGAATAAATACCATTGAACGATTGATCGATCTAATGCATTTGAGATTGTCTAGAAGTAATAATAATAATAATGGTACTTGTTAAGCACTTACTATGTGTCAACCACTGTTCTAAGCGCTGGGGTAGATACAAGCTAATATAGTTGGGCACAGTCTGTGTCCCACATGGAGCTCACAGTCTTAATCCTCATTTTACAGATGAGGGAACTGAGGCACAGAGAAGTGAAGTGACTTGCCCAAGGTCACACAGCAGACAAGTGGCGGAGTCGGGATTAGAACCCAGGTCCTTCCGACTCCCACGGCCTAGTAGCAAGAGCACGGGTTTGGGAGTCAAAGGACGTGGGTTCTAATCCCAGCTCCGCCACATGTCTGCTGTGTGAGCTTGGGCAAGTCACATAACTTCGCTAGGCCTCAGTTCCCTCATCTGTAAAATGGGGATTAGGACTGTGAGCCCCATATGGGACAACCTGATTACCTTGTATCTACCCCAGTGCTTAGAACAGTGCTCGGCACATAGTAAGTGCTTAACAAATACCATCATTATTATTATTTTTAAAATGGAGAGTAAGACTGTGACCTCCATGTGGGACAGGGACTGTGTCCAACCTGCTTACCTTGTATCTCCCCCAGTGCTTAGAACAGTGCTTGGCACATAGTAAGCACTTAACGAATACCACAATAATAATAAAAATTGTTATTATGATTAGGCCATGCTGCTTCCTGCAGCATGCAGAAATACAACTGACTTACTCTATTCAGTTCGACCCACTTAACCTCATCTTCCTTTTCCTCTCAGGCTGTTTGACGTATGCACGGTCTCGCGCACAGACAGAGAAACCAAGCTAACACTAGTGTTTGAACACGTGGATCAAGATTTGACGACCTATTTGGACAAGGTGCCAGAGCCCGGAGTGCCCAATGAGACCATCAAGGTACGGACATGCCATTTCTTTCCTGGCAGCACTCCATCAAGAATCCTCCGTCTCTCGGTGGGGCCGAGAGCGGCCCCAGAGCTAGGATTCCGCCCCAGTTCTGTTCTCAGCTCACCGCGTGGGTCCTCCTCCCAGGGTGATATCGGAGATCGAGGGGGTTATGGACTTGAAGGTGGGTGTGGGATGTTCCCTCTGCCTAAAGAGCAGAAAAGGACTCATTCGAGCTGGAGTTGGGTAATGAGAAGAATGTAGGATCTATTTAGAACTTAGGTATTCTGTCCGATCAGCATTTTGCCCTCCACTGGAATTAGAAACATCCTTTTCTTAGAAAGTGTGGCTCGGTGGAAAGAGCACGGGCTTTGGAGTCAGAGGTCATGGGTTCAAATCCCGGCTCCACAACTTGTCAGCTGTGTGACTTCGGGCAAGTCACTTAACTTCTCTGTGCCTCAGTTACCTCATCTGTAAAATGGGGATTCAAACTGTGAGCCCCCTGTGGGACAACCTGATCACCTTGTAACTTCCCCAGTGCTTAGAACAGTGCTCTGCACATAGTAAGCACTTAATAAATGCCATTATTATTATTATTTCTCCTTCATTGAGGCCCACACCATCCAACTCCCCTACCCGCTCAATTACTGTTTGTTGTTATCCTCAGGCTCAATCTCCAACTTTCTGAACCATTTTGATGCCTTTCTCACATTCCTTCTCTCTTTCTCCCTCCCCACACCAATCCTCGGTGACTTGACATCAACGTGGATGTTTCTGTCGACCTTTTCCCTTCCCTCTACCTCTCACTCCTCAATACACCACCATCCTACCCCACTGAGCTGGAATGCACAAACCCACACCCTCAACTCTGTCCTCTTCACTGCATTTAATTCCCTCACTCTCCCGTCCCTCCGTCGATATCCTATCATCAACCTGCAGTCCTAGATCACCTCCATGGTATAAGCTTCCTCCGTTCCTGTGCTAGAGCTGCAAGAGCGCTCCTGGCAGGAATCCTGACACCAGGCCGGCCCTGTCCAACTCAACCTCACCTACTTTAATTCTGCCCTCTCCTCCTCCTGGCAACAGTACTTCTCCATCCTTATTGGAGAAACAGCGTGGCTCAATGGAAAGAGCCCGGGCTTTGGAGTCAGAGGTCATGGGTTTGAACCCCAGCTCCGCCAATTGTCAGCTGTGTGACTTTGGGCAAGTCACTTCACTTCTCTGGGCCTCAGTTACCTCATCTGGAAAATGGGGATGAAGACTGTGAGCCCCCTGTGGGACAACCTGATCACCTTGTAAACCTCCCCAGCGCTTAGAACAGTGCTTTGCACATAGTAAGTGCTTAATAAATGCCATTATTATTATTATTTATTATTATTGGCTCTCATGCATCCATGCCAGCTGTGTCAGGCCTTTAACTCCCCCGTCAAGCTCCCTGTACCCGCATCTTCCCCGTCTTTTGCCCCTAATGTCCTGGCCACCTACTTCACCAATAAAATTAGAACCATATTGTGTGTTCTCCCTAAAATCTCCCTTGTATTTCTCCACTCTCACCCTCTTCCTGCCCCCGTTGCCACTCTCTCATTCTTCCTAACAGTGTCTCAAGAAGAGATCTCCCATCTTCCCTGTCTCACATGCCTGCAACCTTGGCATTATCCTCGACCCAGCTCTCAATCAACCCTTCTCCTCTCAAAATCAAGTTCCCTCTCCCCTGTTCCTCCGACCCCACCCCCCAAACTTTATCTAAACAACTTGCCCCCTCCCTCTCTGGCCTGTTTGTACTTTAAAGCTCACCCCCCCATCCCCATCCCCACTCCCCGCCCCAAATCCTCAGCCTTCTTTTTGCTCTCACCCTCCCACCTAGTGGATAGAGCACGGGCCCGAGGGTCAGAAGGTTCTGGGTTCTAGTCCTAGCTCTGCCACTTGTCTGCTGTGTGACCTTGGGCAAGTCATTTAACGTCTCTGTCCCTTGTTACCTCATCTGTAAAATGGGGATTAAGACTGTGAGCCCCATGTGGGACATGGACTGTGTCCAAACTGGTTAGCTTGTATCTACCCCTGCTCTTAGAACAGTGACTGGCACATAGCATTTAACAAATACAAAATTATTATTATTATTTTAAAATAAGAAGCAGGCACCCAGCCTGATCCTGGGCCCCAAATGATGTGATTCCAGCCAGAGGAGGACTGTTTCTCCCCCCCCCCCCCCACCCCCTTTTTTTTTTCTGGACTGCTCTCTCTTCCAAGTCTACAGTCTCATGGGTGTCTTGGGGAAGCAGAGGCTGGGCCAGAGCAGGATGACCGCCCGGGCTTTACACGGAGGAAATTGGAGGCGCTGAGGCGGCAAGGGCAGCCAGTAGGAAAACTGGGAACGGGACAAGGCTTTGTCTGTCTCATTCCCGCATGCGTAGTGTGGCAGCCTCAGGCCTGAAACCCCTCTTTCCCCAGGTCTCTCTGAGTCTCTGCTGGAGGAAGCCAGAGCTTTAAAAAACCCATTTTCTTTCTGATGGGGACATTTCCTTCAAACTGATCTCAGAACTACTCTGTTAGGGATCGCTGCTGTTTGGCAAATTTTAAACAAAAGAACAAAAGTGCCCAATTGGGAGCTCCCTGTTCCAGGCTGCAGAGACTCGGACAGGCCCCGGTATTACCTGGCCTCCTTCTGGAGTTCATTATGGGCAGGGAATGTGTCCGTCTCTTTTACTGTACTCTCCCAAGCTCTTAGTACAGTGCTTTGCACGCAGTAAGTGCTCAATAAATACGACTGAATGAGTGAAGGAAGGAAGGCAGATGCTGATGAAGACCTTATTCTCTAGTGCCGTCTGCTCGGCGGAAGCCACTGCTTCCACATCCCTGCAGCCCAGGCGGGCGGAATCCCTTTCCCTCATTGACGTGATGGAAAGCGATGACGGGCTCTCGCCGAACTTCAGACAAAACCCTTCCTCGCCGGTCCATCCTCCAACCACCGCCTCCCTGGGGGACACCTGGGGGTGCTTTCCCCCTTGGCCCGGGGTCAGAGCAGGTGATGCATCTCGACTCGGGGGGAGCCAGAATGGGCGGCCGGGAACACTAAGCTTCTCGGAAAACGAGGCGGCAGGAGGGTGAATGCGAGCTGCTGTGGCGGGCGCCATCTGCCGCGGACACACACGCTCTGTTTATCGCACTGGGAACGCGGAGCAGATGTTGCCTAATTAAGGTGAAACCAAAAACAAGGCCGGAAAGTCCAAGAACAGATCCATCACCAGAACGATCTCCTGGAGGGAAGAGAAAAGAAATTTGAAAGAGTCACGGCCACCCCCTGGAGCCAAAGATTTTTTAAAAGTCATTGCTTTGGCCATGAGGTGAACAAAACGTGTCAGGGCAGCCCTGTAGATTTCGCCCTAAAGCTCCTGGAAAAGGTAGTGAAACGTGCATCCCCTAGAAGAACATGTTTGAAGACTAGTCGAAGAGAGAGGCCTGTAATTTGATCCAGTTAGTTTTAACGGGGAGGTGAAATCCAGGTGGGTGTTTCATCTCTGAGGGTTTCGAAAGCCTGGTTCCCTCCTCGTCATCTGGGCTAATAAAGATCGAACACGCGCAGGACCCCTCAGTGAGCCCACGTCAGGGCGAAGTGAAATCAGCGGCGGAAAAGGTTCCTTGCGTAGAACACAGTCCGTATGCTCCTCTACCTGAGGAAGCCAAGCTTCGCCAACCCCTTCGGGTCAGGTCCCCCTGGCAACTGTTAATCCTCAGAAAAGCAGCTGGTTAGCCTGCCAGGGGGAGGGAGGAGGGGGCGTCCTAGGCCAGGACGAGGGGAGATGTGATCTACGCCCACTTCTTTGGGCAGGGAGTAGGCTGAGGTAACCAGAATCAAATAGTTGGTCAATCAGTGGTATTTATTGAGAACTGGCTGTGTGCCGAGCTTGGCAGTAAGCACTTGGGAGAGTAGAAATTTGTTCATCTTTGGTGGGAAAGGTGAGACAGAAAGAGGAAAGGGGAATCGTGAGTAATAATAGTACTAATGTATTAAGTGCTTACTATATGCCAAGCACTGTTCTAAAAACTGGAGTAGACACAAGGCAATCAGGTTGGACACAGCCCCTGTCTGTCCCACATGGGTTTACACTTTTAATCCCCATTTTACAGATGAGATAACTGAGGTGCAGAGAAGTGAAGTGACTTGCCCAAGGTGACACAGCAGACAAGTGGCGGAGCTGGGATTAGAAGCCAGCTCCTTCTGATTCCCAAGTCTGTGCTCTATCCATTGGGCCATGCTGCTTCCCTAAGTTATTCACTCATTCAGTCATATTTATTGAGTGCTTACTGTGTGCAGAGCAATGTACTAAGCATTTGGAAGAGTACAATATAACAGTAAACAGACACATTCCCTGCCCACATTGAGCTTACAGACTAGAGAGGGAGAAGACATTAATATAATTAAATAAATTACAGATAAGGACATGAATGCTATGGGGCTGGGAGCAGGGAGTAAGTAAGTAAGGGGAGATTGCTGGGAGAGAGAGAAGGTCAGGGGCTGTCGTAGCCATAGGTAGCCTAAACGCCCAGGTTAGGGCATTGCCCCCCTCCAGTGGCCCGGGGGATGCTCCAGAGTTGGTTGGGAAGAGGTATTCCAGCTGCAAGAAGGGGCGGTCCACCACAGGGCCACATCCAGGCCCATTTGATCAGCCCGTGGCTCCGGGGCCAGTTATCACTCACAAAAGTTGGCCTCATTCTGTTCCATTTTCCAAGGAGGTGGTGTTCACTCATTATGTTGCCAACTTGTACTTCCCAAGCGCTTAGTACAGTACTCTGCACACAGTAAGCGCTCAATAGATATGACTGAATGAATGAATGAATGAATTTCTCCCTCAGAGCCAGGGCTGGGTTCTTGGAAGAAGCCACTTTAGGCATGTATCCTGCCCTGCCTCGACTACTGCATCAGCTTAGCATCAGTTGACCTGTCTACTCTCTCTCCCGACTCCAGGTCTTCCCTTACTCTGCCACACGGATCATTTTTCTCAAAAACCGATCAGTCCACGTCTCCCCACTCCTCAAAAACTTGCAGTGATTGTCCAGCCATCTCTGCATCAAATAGAACTCCTTACCATCGGCTTTAAGGCCCTCAATCAGCTCTCCCCTTCCTACCTTGCCTCTCTGATAGAACCCAACCCACACACTTCGCTCCAACTTTCTGTACCCTGATCTCATCTGTTTAGCTACTGACTCCTTGTCCATGGCCTCCCTCTGGCCCGAAATCCCCTTCCCTGCCATATACGCTGGATCCCAACTCTCCCCAACTTCCAAACCCTATTAAAATCACATCTCCAAGAGGCCTTCCCCGACTCTGCCCTCATTTGCCTACCAATGCTCTTATGTGTGTACCCCTTAAGCACTTGGTAATTTCACCCTACCCAGCCCCACAGCACTTGCAAATCCTTATGCTTTCCTGTATCTGTATGGAGAAGCAGCGTGGCTTAGTGGAAAGAGCACGGGCTTGAGAGTCAGAGGTCGTGGATTATAATCCCGGCTCCACCCCTCATCTGCTGTGTGATTTTAGACAAGTTACTTAACTTCTCTGTGCCTCAGTTCCATCACCTATAAAATGGGGGTGAATAGTAATAATAATTTTGGTATTTGTTAAGCACTTACTATGCCAAGCACTGTTCCAAGTGCTGGGGAGGATACAAGGTGATTGAGTTGTCCCATGTGGGGCTCACAATCTTAATCCCTATTTTACAGATGAGGTAACTGAGGCCCAGAGAAGTGAACTGACTTGCCCAAAGTCACACAGCTGACAAGCGGCAGAGCCGGGATTTGAACCCATGACCTCTGATTCCTAAGCCCGTGCTCTTTCCACTGAGCTCTGTGAGCCCCACATAGGACAACTTGATGACCTTGTATCTACCCCAGTGCTTAGAACAGTGCTTGGCACATAGTAAGCACTTAACAAATACCATTATTATTGTTATTAATAATCTATTTTAATGTCTGTCTCCCCCTCCAGATTGTAAACTGTTTGTGGACAAGGATCGTGTCCACCAACTGTGTTGCACTGGACTCTCCCAAGCACTGAGTAATAATACTGTGCTTGGCAGTCATTAAGCCACGGTAAATCAATCAGTAGTATTTATTGCATGCTTTACCATATTCAGAGCATTGTAGTAAGCGTTTGGGAGAGTTCAATACAACAGTTGGCATTGACTGATTCCCCAACAGCGTTTTAGCCAAAATTTGTGTCAGAAACCTGCATCATGGCAGAACCGAGTTAATTAAACAATTTTAACTTAAGGTTCCTTACATCCAAAATAAACACAAATCAAATAATGAAGTTCATTTTTTTCAGCAACTTCAGGGTTTTACAGTAATATAGAATTATAACTATGGCATTTAGAAACCCTTACTATGTGCTAAACCCTGGCGTAGTTACAAAGTTATCAAGGTCCCTGCCCACACTGGGCTCACAAGCTGTCTTACCCCATTTTATGGACGAGGAAACTGAGGCCCAGGGAGGCTAAATGACTTGCCCAATGTCATACAGCAAGCCGGGGCCAGAGCTGGGACTTGAACCCAATCTAGTCTCCTGGCTCCCAATCCAGGGTTCTTTCCACTTGACCACGAGAAATCTTCTAATGGGAAGTGTGCATTTATATTTGTTAAACTTGAAACAAAGGATCCCTTTAAAACTATTCTTTGCTGCTCGTATGTGCGGTTCTACTTGCTTCCAAGTGGAGAAGTTCATAAAAACATGACAAGCGCCAATGGATCAAATCCCGGGAGCTGTGTAGTGATTTCAGCCATTGGAGTCTTTTGTATTTTTTGTGAAGGCTTCATTCTGTCAGGCAGCACTCTGAAATCGTGATTGAAGACAGTGAACTAATTTACAATTGACTGGGCTAATTCACAAATTCTCAAATTCCAGGCATTGTGAGGGCGTTCCGATCGACCCAGCTCCTTTAGTTTTGAGGGAAGCAGCGAGGCCTACTTGAAAGGGCTTGAGCCAAAGGAGCCAGAGGACCCGGGTTCTAATCTTGGCTCTACCACTTGGCTGCTGTATGACCTCATCTGTAAAATAACAACAACAACAATAATAATAATAATAATAATAACTGTGGAATTTGTTAAGTGCTTACTATGTGCCAAGTACTGTCCTAAGCACTGGGGTAGATACAAGATGAGTCAGGTCCCACATGGGGCCTGCAGTCTAAGGAGGAGAGAGAACAGGTCTTGAATCCCCGTTTTGCAGATGAGGGAACTGTGAGGGCCAGGGAACCGAAGTGACAAGGTCACACAGCAGGCACGCGGCAGAGCCAGGATTAGAACCCAGGTCCTCTGACTCCTAGGCCTGTGCTCTTTTGACTAGGCCATGCCGCTTCAAATGGGCACTACATCCTTGTTTTATCTCCCCCTTAGACAGTGATCCCCTTCCCAGAGGCCTTCCCAGACTGAGCCCCTTCTTTCCTCTCCCCCTCGTCCCCCTCTCCATCCCCCCGTCTTACCTCCTTCCCTTCCCCACAGCACCTGTATATATGTATATATGGTTGTACATATTTATTACTCTATTTATTTATTTTACTTGTACATTTCTATCCTACTTATTTTATTTTGTTGGTATGTTTGGTTCTGTTCTCTGTCTCCCCCTTTTAGACTGTGAGCCCACTGTTGGGTAGGGACTGTCTCTATGTGATGCCAATTTGTACTTCCCAAGCGCTTAGTACAGTGCTCTGCACATAGTAAGCGCTCAATAAATACGATTGATTGATTGATTGATTGATCCCCAAGACGGAGAGGGATCGAATCCAGTCTGCTTCAGAACACCAGTAATGTGTGATATGAATAGCTCCAGCCTAAAGTAACTATGACATAAATTTGGACACGTGACAGTGAGGGGCACCCCCAAAGCCAGGCTGTCAGCAGTTCTGTCACCCTCCAAGGGGTGACTGGAAGCGGTCGGCCGGATTGATGGCAGAGTCGATGAATCCGATCTGTGGTTGAGCCCCCAGTGTTCCCCTGATTGGCAAATTTCCTGTGCCAGTCAGGATCAAGGGGTAAACACCTACCCGAGACCAAAGTGGGAAGGGGCTGGCGAGGCACCCTGGACCCTGCAGGAAGAGCTACGTAAGTCCTGGAGGGTCACCGGTGAGACGTGTTCCAGAAATGGTGAGAAGCTCACGGTTCCACTACTTGTCTTCTGAGTAGCCTTGGGCAAGTTGCTTTCCTCACTTGTAAAATGGGGAGTCAGTATCCGTTTTCCCTTCTGCTTAGACTCTGAGCCCCCCATGTCCAAGCTGAATATCTTGTATTGCCTTAATGCTCAGTACAGTATCTAGCACAGAGCGCTTAATAAATACTATTATTATTATTATTAATAGAAGACCAGTTGTCTTGCTGCAAAATGAGGATGCAGTTGTTGCGTTTTAAAATTATCTTTTGCCCCAGCAGATGAAAAGTCACCTAAATCAATATTGAAACACTGCAAGGAGCAGCAGGCCCCTTTCAGTCGGTGTCCCCCTGAATCCATTCCCCATCTCTGGGGCCTCTGAAGACTCCATGGCTGTGGGCTTGCCCTTCTTTCCCACCTCCTCACCCCCTACTAAGAGATGAAATTCTGGGTCCCAGAGAAGGCATAACTGGCAGTCAGAAGAAAACCAGAAAACATCTCTCTCTCCCCTAGGGGCCCAGGCAGACTGTGGTGGCAAGAGTGACAGGCTCACGGAGGGAACAAAGAACCCCCTTTCCTTGTCTCTCGCCCCTCTGACCCCCCCTTCCCTTAGTAAAGAAAAGATTTCAGATGGAAATGCTGTTATGGTGGAACAGGGAGTAGGAAACGTTTCTCCCCAACCTTCTGGGCCCAGGAGGAGAAATTCAGAGACCAAGAGAATCTAAACTTTACTCCGTAAGTTAAAATTTTGAAGGGTCTTCATCCATCCAGGAGGTGGGGGGTGCTTGGACCCAGGGTGTGTGGTGACAGCAGGGAACCAAGTTGTGACCCCCTTTTTTATGGTATTTGTTAAGCTCATACTGTGTGCCAGGCATTGTACTAAGCACTGGGGTAGATACAAGTTAATCAGGTTGGACACTGTCCATGTCCCACATGGGACTCACAGTCTTAATCCCCATTTTCCAGATGAGGGAACTGAGGCCCAGAGAAGTACAGTGACTTGCCCAAAGTCACACAGCAGACAAGTGGCAGAGCCGGGATTGGAACCCAGGTCCTTCTGACTCCCAGGCCAATGCTCTATCCACTAGACCACCCTACTTCCTTGCTGTCGAGCACCAGGGATGACGCGGGAGCGGGGCAGGCAGGTGTCGATATGGAGAGAATCGTGCCCCCTTCGGTCCTTACATTCCAGCAGGGATGAGCAGGGATTGGGAGGGTCCAAAAAAGAGCAACAAAAATGATGAATGGGCTGGCGAAAAGCCAAGAAGAAAATGAGTAATGCAGTTGGAAGTCAGGCTTGTGGGGAAAGGCTAAGTGAGGCAGGGAGGACCGGAAGGCAGCGGGGCTCCCGAATGCTGGGCTTTTAGGGCCTGGAGGCTCATTCTAAGGAGTGTCCGCCAAGCCCACTTCCGTCGCCCCAGGGGACAGACTGAGGAAATGGCTTGAAGGTTGAGAGGAAAACACACTGAGCGACAGTTTGTCTGCACCGAAGAGCCCAACCTCTCGACTGGCATCATCTTTGTGCAGAAACACTCTGGGCATGTTACTCCCCTCCTCAAAAATCTCCAGTGGCTACCAATCAACCTACGCATCAGGCAAAAACTCCTCACTCTCGGCTTCAAGGCTTTCCATCACCTTGCCCCCTCCTACCTCACCTCCCTTCTCTCCTTCTCCAGCCCAGCCCACATCCTCCGCTCCTCTGCCGCTAACCTCCTCACTGTGCCTCGTTCTCGCCTGTCCTGCCGTCGACCCCCGGCCCACGTCCTCCCCCTGGCCTGGAATGCCCTCCCTCCGCACATCCGCCAAGCTAGCTCTCTTCCTCCCTTCAAAGTGCTACTGAGAACTCACCTCCTCCAGGAGGCCTTCCCAGACTGAGCCCCCTCCTTCCTCTCCCCCTCCCCTTCCCCCCTGCCCTACCTCCTTCCCCTCCCCACAGCATCTGTATATGTTTGTACAGATTTATTACTCTATTTATTTTACTTGTACATATTTACTATTCCATTTTATTTTGTTAATATGTTCTGTTTTGTCGTCTGCCTCCCCCTTCTAGACTGTGAGCCCGCTGTTGGGTAGGGACCGTCTCTATATGTTGCCAACTTGGACTTCCCAAGCGCTTAGTCCAGTGCTCTGCACACAGTAAGCGCTCAATAAATATGATTGAATGAATGACTGGGTCCCGGGGTGAAGCCCGCCCCATTTCTCGGAGCTGCCTGTACTTCTGCCTGGGGGCAGAGGGTACCGGAATAACGGAACCCCAAGGTCCGGCCAAGCTGCTGGCCAGCTTGTGGGGTGGGGCAGACACACACAGGCCGCACAGGCCACCCAGGCCGTTTGGCCGGAGGCACACCCAGTTTGGAGTGGGTGTGCCTGCAGGCTGAGGAGCCAGATAAGCGGCTGGCACCCTGCTCTCCTAGCTTCTTTTATTTTTGCCTCCCAGGGCCTTTCCTGGAGCCAACTCCCCTCCCACCCCCAACCCCCTCTGCTCCTGTGCTTCCCCTCCCAGGCGGACAACGGTCAGCTCTGTCCCAGGTTCATTCATTCATTCAATCATATTTACTGAGTGCTAACTGTGCGCAGAGCACTGTACTAAGCACTTGGGAAGTACAAGTTGACAGCATATAGACACGGTCCCTACCCGACAACGGGCTCACAGTCTCGAAGTGGGAGACGGACAACAAAACAAAACATGTGGACAGGTGTCAAGTCGTCAGAACAAATAGAATTAAAGCTAAATGCAAATCATTCAATCGTATTTATTGAGCCACTTACTGTGTGCAGAGCACTGTACTAAGCGCTTGGAAAGTACAGTTTGGCAACAAATAGAGACAATCCCTGCCCAACAATGGGCTCACAGTCTAGAGGTTCACGAGCGTGGACCTTTTTGGTCCTCACATCAGCTTTTGATAAATCTCACAAAGAGACTGTGGCAGCCCCGTTGTACAGTGAAAGTGGACATGCCTGTAATTTTCCCATGGGGGGTCTTGAGGCCAGAGGCCTGCATTGCGGAACCATTGTTGTTACCCTTCCTCTGCTGGAGAAAGGCTCCCCGTGTTAACAGTGGAAAACTGACTCGGGGGGGAGGGAGGGGCAAGCAGACGCAGAGCATGCTGTGTTTAGCAGACAGTCAGTGCCTTTGGAGTTGTCACCCCATCCGGGGAAGGGTGAGAGTGATGATCCCAGTAGACCACAGCCTGGAAGCCTGTCTGGGCAGGGTTTCCCAGCGCCTGGCCAGACTGCCCTCGAGGAGGTGTGGAAAAGGGAAAGGGAGATCTTTCCACTTGGCTGCAGTGATTTTGTGCAAAACACTCTTATTACACAGATGTTTCTCTGTGTTCTAATTGAACACCGCCTGTGGAAAACTCGAGAACATGTGGCCTTGGGACATATGAAATGGGCTTCCAGCCAGGTACCTGCCACCTTTGGTCTTCAGGATAATAAAAGCAGTAGTAATAATAGGGTATTTGATGATGATGGTATTTGTTAAGCATTTACTATGTGCCAAACACTGTTCTAAGCGCTGGGGTAGATACAAGGTAATCAGGTTGTCCCACATGGAGCGCACAGTCTTAATCCTCATTTTTACAGATGAGGCAACTGAAGTACAGAGAAGTTAAGTGGCTTGCCCAAGGTCACATAGCAGACAAGTGGTGGAGCCGGAATTAGAACCCACGTCCTCTGACTCCCAAGCCATGCTCTTTCTAAGCCAGACTACTTCTTAAGTGCTTACTGTGACGAGCATTGGTAGAGACAACGTAATCAGGATAAACACAGTTCCTCTCTCACATGGGGAACACAGTCAAAGGGGTCGGGGGAGACAGGTATTTTTCCTCTATTTAACAGAGGAGGAAACTGAGGCACAAGTGACTTACCTAAGGTCACACAGCAGGCAAATGGCCAGCTGGGCTGCCTGGGATCCCCCTTCTAGACTGTGAGCCCACTGTTGTGTAGGGACTGTCTCTGTATGTTGCCAACTTGTACTTCATCATCATCATCATCATCATCAATCATATTTATTGAGCGCTTACTGTGTGCAGAGCACTGTACTAAGTGCTTGGGAAGTACACAGTAAGTGCTCAATAAATATGATTGAATGATTGATTGATTGATTGGATTCTACAGTGTTCTGTCAGTGGGCATGGTCTTAGTAAGTGAATGGGACTGGACCAAGGGTGGGGCAATCAATCAGTCAGTCTAGCAGTGGTGTTTGTTAAATGCTTACTGTGTGCAGAGCACTGTACTAAGCACTTGGGAGTACCGTACAGTAGAGTTGGTAGACACATTCCCAGCCCACAACGAGGTTATAGTACAGAGGATGAGTTTACAGTCTAGAGGGAATTCTTTTGCTGCATTCTCTTTACCATTAGGTTTGACCTCAACAAGAACAATACTTCGGCTTCCTTAAGCCTCTGTCTTCCAAAGCTCTCTGAGGCCTTCAGTTAGTTAACTCGCCTCTGCGATAGTCTTGCCCTGGAGATTGAGCAAAACTACTCTCTCTTTTTTAGTAGCAAACAAGTAATGAACCCTCCAATTGTTGAGTTGTCAAGCTGTTGTAAAGTCTGTAATCCCCAGGTCAGACTTGCTGGTCTTTCCTGCCCGGAGATGTGTATCTGAGGAACAGCGTTGGGTAGAGGATAGACCAACGGCCCGAGAGTCAGAAGGTCATGGATTCTAATCCCAACTCCTCCACTTGTCTGCAGGGTGGCCCTCAGCAAATCACTTCACTTATCTGTGCCTCAGTCACCTCAGTTGTAAAATGGAGAGTAAGACTGTGAGCCCCGTGTGGAACAGGGACTGTGTCCAACCCGATTTGCTTGTATCCACCCCAGTGCTTAGTACAAGGCCTGGCACATAGTAGGCGCTTAACAAATACCACAATCATTATTATCATTATTATTATTATTATTATTGAGATTGAGCCATGGGGGAGAGACTCTTTGTATTTTAGGGCTATGATGGTGCCTGGGGGTTGGTGGATAGAGGCTGTGGGTTCTGACTTCGATGGTCATTTTGGGAGCAGAGGTTGCCAGCTGGGTATTTGGGATTGTGGGTGGGATTTGGGCTCTTGGTGCAGGGCCAGAGCCTAGGAGAGGTTTCTAGCTCAGGGAGCCCCTGGTCATCATCACTTCTATCCAGTATGATGATGCTCTTGGTTTTTGTTTCTAGACTGTGAGCCCATTGTTGGGTAGGATTTGTCTCTGTTGCCAAATTGTACTTTTCAAGGACTTAGTATAGTGCTTTGTACACAGTAAGTGTTCAATAAATATGATTGAATGAATGAATGAATATTATTATTATAGTGGTGTTTATTAAGCATTTACTATGTGTCAAGCACTGTATTAGGTGTTGGGGAGATACAAGATAATTTGTTCAGGCACAATCTGAATAAGAGGAAGAACGGGTTTTGAATCCCCATTTTACAGATGAGGAAACGAACACACAGAGAAGTGAAGTGCCTTGCCCTAGATCACACGGCAGGCATGTGCTGAACTGTGGTTAGAATCCAGGTCTTCTGATTCCCAGGCTCTGGCTCTTTCCACTAGACCTCACTGGGATTCCCTGATTACCTTAGCTCTAAGAGGGTTTCTAGGGCGGTGGGGTGGCTCATTCCAAAGTGAGGCTTCATCCAGTTGTGGTGTGTGTGGGGTGACATTCTTGGGGGTGATTGTCCAGTCCCTGTCCTGCTGCAGAAAAATACCTTCTGGCCTCTGGACATGTTGCCTAAGAAAGGGGTCTGTTGCTGATATCAGACTGTAAATGTAGGAAAGGATCATGTCTACCAACTCCCAAGCGCTTAGTACAGTGCTCTGCACACAGTAATTGTTCAGTGAATGCTACTGATTACAGGCCGGGTTGATTGGCCGTCTGCTTTGGCTTCCCAGTAATTCCCAACTCTGGGCTGTCGTAAGATTTTTGCCCCATTGTTCCTATCAAATGGTCTTCCCTCAGCTAAGCACATAGGAGGGAATTGAATATTGCAGAGTTGTTTGTCCTTATTTTAGGACCAGTCCAAGGAAACTGTGTTGCCTGAGCATTGTTTGGACATGTGTGCTCACACACACATGTGCTCGCACACCCACACATGCTCATACCCCCACACACTCATCCCTGCACTCAGAGCTGTGCCCATCCTTGTACCTTATTCATTTGAATTCTGAATTAGGATGACGGAGAAGGCACATTCCAGTCATGATAGGTTCCTGGACCTGGAGGAGCGGAGGTGGCTCAGCCCCTTCAAGAGTTGGGTGCCTGGTTCAATCCGCCCTGGTTGGCAAATTACATTCCCCACCGCCAAGATTGGGGCTGGGTAAATGATGGATCCGTTGGAGAACAAAGTGTCTCTTGGTAATTTTCAGATGTTTTTGGTGTAGCTGTGGCCTCCTTCCAAGCCCAGAGTGCTTGGGCCTTGTAAGGGAGACATAACTGAAAGAGCTGGGGCTTAGAGAAGCAGCGTGGCTCGGTAGAAAGAGCCCGGGCTTTGGAGTCAGAGGTCATGGGTTCAAATCCAAGCTCCGCCAATTGTCAGCTGTGTGACTTTGGGCAAGTCACTTAATTTCTCTGTGCCTCAGTTACCTCATCTGTAAAAGTGGGGATTAAGACTGTGAGCCCCCTGTGGGACACCCGGATCACCTTGTAACCTCCCCAGCACTTAGAACAGTGCTTTGCACATATTAAGCGCTTAATGCCTTTATTATTATCATTATTATTATTATTATTATCATTACCTTCGCCTCTGAAAATAAGGGTCCATGGGAAAAGGAGGAGAAGGTGGAGGAGAAGAGGGAGAGAGAGAGAAGAGGAGGAAGAGGAGCCTAGGTGGCTGAGCTCAGAGTGGTCATGGGATACAGTGAAGCAGTGTGGTTCAGTGGAAAGAGCCTGGGCTTGGGAGTCAGAGGTTATGAGTTCTAATCTTGGCTCTGCCACTTGTCTGCAGTGTGACTTTGGGCAAGTCACTTAACTTCTCTGTGCCTCAGTGACCTCATCTGTAAAATGGGGATGAAGACTGTGAGCCCCATGTGGGACAACCTGATTGCCTTGTATCCCCCCCAGTGCTTAGAACAGTGCTTTGCACATAGTAAATGCGTAACATATTCATTAGTTCATTCATTCAGTCGTATTTATTGAGCTCTTACTGTGTGCAGAGCACTGTACTAAGCGCTTGGGAAGTACAAGTTGGCAACATATAGAGACGGTCCCTACCCAACAACATATTTTTACAGTGTCGTCTCCCCCTCCCCCCCATGACTACACCACTGAGCTCTCTTTCTCCTAGCCCCCTATCTTTCTCCACTGAACCCATGTTTTATCACCTTGTCCCCCTGTTATCACCTCCTTCCTTGCCTGCCCCTCCCTGTAGGCCTCTCCTCTAGTGGAAACAAAAGAAAAGTTTGACCAGAGTTAAATGTCTTTAGAGCAAAGTCCTCTGTTGCACAGGTGGCATTGGTGCTAGCGTTCCACCATATCATTTTAACACACTCTTACTCTTGAAAGCCTTTACACTCATTCATTCATTCATTCAAATCGTATTTATTAAGCGCTTACTGTGTGCAGAGCACTGTACTAAGCGCTTGTATTGATCATTTGGCTCCTCCCTTTCCCAACTGCAGGAGAATCTACTTCTTCTGGTTTCTGGGAGGAGGAGGTGGTGGAAGGGAAACGTGAGGTGTCTGTTGCCTCTCTCAGGATGGGAGAGTTGGAGAACCACTGGTCCAGTTGTATATGGTGGGCAGATTTTTCCCATGAGAGCCCTGATTTTTTGTGACCATTGAAGTAGTCCAGCTGGGGAGAGAATGGGGGCTAATTGTTGCCCAGAGCCCAGCCTGGAGGTGTTAACCAGTGTCAGTTCATTGTATTTCCTGAGCACTTCCTCTGCTGAGCACTATACAAAGCACTTGGGAGAGTGTGACTATGTGCAGAGCACTATACCAACTAAGGCCTGGGAGAAAACTAATAGAGTTAGTAGTCGTGATTCCTGCCCTCCAGTAGCTCACAGTCTGCTGGGTGCAGAACACCCAAGTGCTCAGAAGCGTACAGTGGAGTCGGTACACTTGATCCCTGCCTTCGGGGAGCTTACAGTTTGCTGGGTGCTGAGCATTGTACTAAGCACTTGGGAGAGTATGACAGTAGACATGGTCCCTGCCCTCAAGCAGCTTCCACTGGGGCCCACCACCATTAGGCCTCCAGTCCCTCCCTGTTGGCCACCTCAACTTACTAGCTGGTGGTGTGGCTGAGGTAACTGCCAGGAAGAAGTTTGGGAAAGTTCTCTTCTTGGAGGAAAGCAGGAAAGGAGGGAATGGGAGCAGAGGGAGGGGCTGACTGAAAGGGATGAAAGCCAACGGGAAGCAGCAACGGAGGAGCATCAGGAGCCCCGAGCAGATGGGTTCGAGGGACGAGTATTGTGGCCAGAGGGGCTGCATTGGCAGAATTGGGTTTCTGCCACCCTTTGTGTATAAGGCCTAGTGAAAAGTTCATGGGCTTGGGAGTCAGAGGACCGGGTTCCAATCCCGGCTTCATCACTTGTCTGCTGCGTGACCTTAGGCAAGTCACTTCACTTCTCTGTGACTCAACTTCCTCTTCTGGAAAATGGGAATTCAATAGCTATTCTCCCTCCTACATAGAAAATCATGAGCCCCATGTGGAATGGGGACTGTGTCTGATGTCATTAACTTTAATCTACCCCAACGCTTAGTACAGTGCTTGGCATTAGTAAGCACTTAACAAGCACCACCACCATTATTTTTTATTAGTAGTAGTAGTATTAATAAATTTCAGCAATACCCAGCGTAAAAGTACAAACTACCTGTCTGCTCCCACTCAGCACTGCAGTGATCTTGGTGCTTATTCTCACTGTGGGCAGGGAATGTGTCTATTTATCGTTGTATTGTACCCGCCCAAGCGCTTAGTACAGTGCTCTGCACAAAGTAAGTACATAATAAATACAGGTGAATGAATAAGTGAACTGCTTCCGTTCCTGTACAAAACTTCTTCAAGCCACTCTTCATATAAAAGGGAAGTGTTTTGGGTCTTTTGAGATTAGTCTTCTAAGTCCTCATCTCTTCTCCCATTCTTTTCTGTGTCACCCTTGCACTTGTATTTTCCCACTTCACTCACTCCACCCTCAGCCCCACAGTGATTATGTACATATCCATAATTTATATATTCATATTAATGTCTGTCTTCCCCTCTAGACTGTAATCTTGTGGGCAGGGAACCTATCTAACTTCTCTCCTATGTTGTTCGCTTCCAAGGGCTTAGTACAGTGCTCTGCATACGGTAAACACTCAATAAATCTGATTGATTTCTCCTACTCCCTCTTCCTTCTTTGCTGCCCTTGCACTTGGATTTGTACCTCTTAAGATAACCATCCCACCCTCAGCCCCCTAGGACTTATGGACATGTCCATAATTTATTTTGATGCTTATCTTCCCCTCTGGGCTGACAGTTTCTGGTGGGCAGGGAATGTGTCTACCAACTCTGTTGTACTGTACTCTGCCAAGCATTTAGTACAGTGCTGTGCACAGAGTGATCAATAAAAGCCTTGATTGATTGATTAATTAATAATAATAATAATTGCGGCATTTGTAAAGCATTTACTATGTACCAGGCACTGTTCTAAGCACTGGACTGGATACAAACAAATCGGATTGGACACAGTCCCTGTTCCACTTGGGGTTCACAGTCTTAATCCCCATTTTACACATGAGGTAACTGAGGCACAGGGAAGTGAAGTGACGTGCCCAAGGTCACACAGCAGACAAGTGGTGGAGCCAGGATTAAAGCCTTTGCTTTTATCCACTAGGCCATGCTGCTTCTCTTGATTGATCGATCAGCCAAAAACTAACCAGAAGCCTCTCAGTTACTGCTGAATTTTCCATTCCACCCGTTGAGGAAGGTTCAGAGGGAGTAGATGTTGACCGTGTCAGCCGCCTGGCACCATTTTGGTCAGGGGACGGACCCCAAAACAGTGTACCACCTCTATGAAAAATATGGTCTTGGGCACTGTGGGGTCACACAGTCCATTGTCACTGGGGAAAGGTTCATTTGGAAGAGGTCTCTGCCCGCTTCCCAAATGGAGCAGGCCAGGAAAATGTCGGTTCCCATGTCAGGATGGCAGTGCTTCCGCCACTCGAGCTCCAGTGCTCCCCAGGGTTACTCCACTCTTCACCATCACCCCTGCCACCACACTCCCTGCCCTTCTCCACACAGCCCCCTCCAGGATTGCCGGCTTGGCGCTTTCACGGACAGTCCGTGTTCCTGCCGTCTCAGGTTTCAAAGTCAAACAAATTGAGCGTTCTTCCACTTTCAGAATATGACGTTTTTTTAAAGGCACTCCAAACAAAGACACACATTATTTGCTAGTTAGAGAGCAGCTGCCAGAAGACAGAAAAGGAGGCATGGAGTCATGGGAGATCCTGTTCCAAGGTAACCCTTTGTGCGTCAGGAAAATGGCCACAGAAAATGTATTTTATCCATTTTGGTGAGAGCCGAGCAAGTTTTGTAGTAACGGTGGCCGGGGGTGAGGGGCATGGGGACCCCACTTCCCTCTGTGGACACGACAGCCTACGGCTTGGTCGTACTCAAGATCCAAGGAATCCTTCAGATTGTTGTTGTAATAGTGACAGTATTTAATGAGTGTGTACTACATGCAGAACACTGTAAGAAGCGCTGGGAAAGGGTACGCAGGTGGAAATTATTCAGTCATGGTCCCTGCCACCCAGGGGACTGGCAATCTGGTCCCAGACCTTCGGGCTGGGAGCCCCAAGCCTGCCTTCCATTTTGTGGATTTAAAGATGGACCAAAAGCTTGTAATAAGCGTTGCCTAATCTCCGAAGACTTTCTCTGCTATAGGAGGCCAGGTGCCCAAAGGTGGAGTATTAGTTTAAAAATCAACAAGCTTCCCGGATATGGATTCTGTGCTTCCATTGGGAAGGCAGAACTCAACATTCAGATGAGAAGGGCTTATTTTAGTCGACACTTATTTTGTTCCCCATTTTTTCGTCTTTTCTTTTTGGGTCTTTCCTGCATAAGTCATTTCATTATGCATGAGCTCTCTGGGCGGTCGGCAGAGTGGGAATCTTGTGCTCAGGAGAAATTTATCCCGGTCCATAGCATTCGTGCCCATAGAAGTCACCATTAATGGGGAAATCCATCTGTGGATGCAAGGGTGACAGAAAAAGCCAGTGCATTTTGTGTGCACACAGACCAGACCGTCCTTTCTTGTGTGGGATGTTTGCAACCTGGATCATCTTTCTATAAAACCATTCAGTCCACATCTCCCCATTTCTCAAAAATCTCCAATGGCTGCCCATCCACCTCCGCATCAAAGAGAAACTCCTTATGTCGGTTTTAAAGCACTCAGTCACCTCACCCCCTCCTACCTTACCTCACTGACCTCTCTGCTACAGCCTGACCCACACACTTTGCTCCTCTAATGCCAACCTAGTCACTGTGCCTCAATTTAATCTTGCCCGCATTCCTCCTCTCATCCTCTACTTCCTCCTCTTTCATATACGGCAGACTACCACTCTCACCACCTTCAACGCCTTATTCATTCATTCATTCATTCAGCAGCGTGGCTCGGTGGAAAGAGCCCAGGCTTTGGAGTCAGAGTTCATGGGTTCAAATCCCAGCTCTGCCAATTGTCAGCTGTGTGACTTTGGGCAAGCCACTTAACTTCTCTGTGCCTCAGTTACCTCATCTGTAAAATGGGGATTGGGACTGTGAGCCCCCTATGGGACAACCTGATCACTTTGTAACCTCCCCAGCACTTAGAACAGTGCTTTGCACATAGTAAGCGCTTAATAAATGCCATCATTATTATTATTATTATTATTATTCAATCCCATTTATTGAGCACGTACTGTGTGCAGAGCACTGTACTAAGCACTTGGAAAGTACAAATCAGCAACAAATAGAGACAGTCCCTACCGAACAATGGGCTCCCAGTCTAGAAGGGGGAGATAGACAACCAAACAAAACAAGCCATACCAAAATCACGTCTCCTCCAAGAGGCCTTCTCTGACTAAGCCCTCGTTTTCCCACTCTTCTTCACCCTCCTTGCTGTATCACCTATGTTCTTGTGTCTGTATCCCTTAAGCAGTTCTTATCCACTCCCATTTCCATGAGCCCCACTGCACTTACATACATGTCCTTATACTCTGCCATTTCCCTTATCTGTAATTTATTCTAGTACCTGTCTCCCCGTCTCAACTTTTTTTCAAATGGTATTTGTTAAGCACTTAGTATGCGTCAAGCACTGTTTAGGAACAGTTAGGCACTGTTCTTTCAGCTCCTTGTGGGTAGGGATCATGTCCACCAACTCTTTTATATTCTACTCTCCCAAGTGCTTAGTACAGTGTTCTACCCACAGTCCGCACTCAATAAATTCTATTTATTACAGCAGCCGGTATTGTTTTCACTTCAGCCTCCAGGTCTCATGGCCTTACAAAGCTTCTACTCCCCCAGGGTTGCTCCTTTATAGGCCGCAGTAAGCCAGGCTGATCTATCTGCAGAAAAAAAAAAAATGTGACTCCCAGTTTTTGTCTGAGTTGGCAGTGTTGTATGGTTTTGCTGTCTCCTTTAATTTTTTTTAAAAAATAGTATTTACTAAGTAATAATAATAATAATAATGGCATTTGTTAAGCGCTTACTGTGTGCAGAGCACTGTTCTAAGCACTGGGGGGATATAACGTGATTAGGTTGTCCCACATGGGGCTCACAGTCAATCCCCATTTTACAGATGAGGTAACTGAGGCTCAGAGAAGTTAAGTGACTTGCCCAAGGTCACACAGCAGACATGTGGCGGAGCCGGGATTCGAACCCATGACCTCTGACTTCAAAGCCCGGGCTCTTTCCACTGAGCCACGCTGTTTCTCCGACTTACATACTTACTATGTGCCAGGCACTGTGCTAAGCTCTGAGATAGGTACAAGACAATCAGGTTGGACCGAATCCATGTCCCTCATGGGGCTCCCAGTCTTAATGCTCATTTTACAGATGCAGTAACTGAGGCGCAGAGAAGCAAAGTGACTTGCCCAAGGTCACACGGCAGACAAGTAGAAGAGCTGGGAATAGATCCCAGGTCCTCTGATTCCCAGGCCTGGGCTCTAGCCACCAGGATATGTTTTCTATTTTGAACTTCTCGGGTGCAGCCTAGCCTAGGGCAGGTCCTGGAATCTTGGAATACCTGAGGTGATCCAATCTCCTCATAAGTCCCACCGAGCCAACCTCATCCTAGCCGCACTGCTGCTTTACCGGGAGTCTAGCCTTGATGCTAGAAGACCGGCTTTGTCCTAGAATGAACACCGTGATGTTTCTTATAGCAGCAATAAGAGGCATAAATAGAGTCAACATTTTCCTAGTTCACCAGGCACCAATAGTACAACCTCGACTTGCATCCCGCTTTTATTATTCTCCACCACTTCACATCGGTGATCTCATTTTACCCTCACACCGCTGCTGCGAGATAGGGAGACGCGGGAAAATCAAGCGAGGCATCTGTTTTATTGTCTCCTTGAAATGGGCCTTGATGTCATCTGAATTCTTAATCCGTGGCGCCCCGGGCCTGCTGTGCACCTGGCAGCAGTTTGCAAGTAGCTCTCTGGATTGATTCTGGATGGGCAGTAACAGGGGGGTGGAATCACCCAGGCCCCTCTTATATTGTGTCCAATCCGATTAACTCATATCTACCCCAGCGCTTAGAACAGTGCTGGACACATAGTAAGCATGTAACAAATACTGTCAGTATAATCTTGTACTCTCTCAAATGCTCAGTACAGGGCCCTGCACACAGTAAGCACTCAATAAATACCATTGATTGATCGACTGCCATGAAGAGAAGATGACTGTAGAACAGGCCTACTGAAATTGCCTTGCATAAATAAACGAGATCCAATTTTCATTTCTCTTCATTTCATCCTGTAGTTTGTTTTCCAGGGCTTTGCCATGCTCTTCGACAGAAAACCCTGCATCCTATGATACCGTTCATTTTCAAATCCTAAATAGCTCATTTTCTAGGTCTGTGTTTTTCTCTGTTGATGGGAGAAAAGATGGGAGATGGTTGATGGGAGAAAAGATGGGAGAAAAGATATAAAGATGTCCCTTTATATGTGTAAAAGTAAGTTTAATCCAGTGCCTTGAATCAGTGCAAGCTGTTCTGGTGAGTAGGAAGCATTTTGGCAGTACAAATTAGTATTCCGACGTCTGAATACCCTTGTTCTTCCCTATAATCAAAAGTTTGGCTAAGTGAACGAAACGAGGAAAGGAGCCCCTTTCCCTGCCCTCTCCTGCCTGGGGGACAGAGCCTGAGGTGTGTGGTTAGCGGAGTCTGAGGGCCTTTCAACTCCCACAAGTAACTCAAACCACATCGAGTAACAAACGCTGGCTTATCATGGCCAAGCGTAATGTTTTGGGCTTTATAAATTAGACAGCGATGACATAGAACCAACTGCTGATATTCCTTCCTATTTCTGGTTGTGGCGTGTTACAATTAAGCATCATAATTGCAATTGGAAGTGTCCAGGAGTTTCCAGTAAGTTCTGGGTGAGGGTGAGGGGGGAGGAGAGAGAGAGTAAAAATCAATCAATCAATGATATTTATTAAGCACTTTCTGTCCTAAATGTTTGGGAAAGTACAGTACAACAGTTGGTAGACCCGATCCCTGCCCATAATGAGCTTACAGTCTACAGCTCTTTCCCTGCATTCGTTATAGCCAGCTTTAAGATTCAGTGTACACATTCTTTCATTTGAAATGAACTTGAACCATTCCTGTTCCAACAAGTTCAACAATCAAAGCACATATTTCAGTGCAGGCTTTTCTTTTTTAAGGGAGGGAATTTGGACAGCACTCTTCCCTGTCCGCCATGACAGGAAATACATTCTTTTTGTACAAAGCCAGGCTCAGTATTTTGGGGAAAATGGCTCAGAAGGAACAAGGGCAGGACTGTTTTTTCAGAAAAATGTCTGATTTGAGACTTCGGTGTCATCAGTGATCCTGGTGGTTTGTTTTTTTTGTTTTTTTATGGTATTTGTTAAGCCCTTACTATGGGCCAGGCACTGTACTAAACTAATAATGATGGCATGTTAAGCGCTTACTATGTGCCAAGTACTATTCTAAATGCTGGGGAGGATACAAGGTAATCAGGTTGTCCCACATGGGGTTAACAGTCTTAATCCCCATTTTACAGATGAGGTAACTGAGGCACAGAGAAGTAAAGTGGCTTGCCCAAAGTCACACAGGAGATTGGACACAATCCATGCGCCACAAGGGGCTTACAATCTTAATGCCCATTTTACAGACTAGCGAACTAAGGGACAGAGAAGTGAAGTGACTTGCCCAAGGTCACAAAGCAGACAAGTGGCGGAGCCAGGATAAGAACCCAGGTCCTTCTGACTCCCAGGCTGTCTATCCACTAGACTGCGCGGCTTCTCAGGAGGCCACATTGCTTCTCTGTTGCAGCTGACTGTAAGTTTATTCCTTGGTTGCCCTCCAGTCCAAAACAGCTTAACCTTCCACAGTGAAAGAGGGGAAGACTTGTATTCTGATAGGAGGGGCCTTGGGAAAGGGAACCAAGATGGTGGATGGATTTGGCTTTTCATCCCAGGCAGTTTTTACAGTCTACATTGATGGACACCCTCTGGTTCTGAGCCAGAAAGTGGGTCAGGCTCCTGGAAGCAAATTCCTGCAGCTCTGGGAGGGGTCAGAGCAAGAATTTCCCAGCAGTTCAGACAGGGCTCTCTGACCCCGGGCAGGGAGGGGGTGGGCAGTGGGCCAGCCCTAAGTGTTCTTGAACCTCACTGGGCTCAGGGCCTTGTAGAACCCTGATGGCCGGGAATCCCACCCAAGTCTACGTCAGGGAAGGGAGGCCGGTGGGGGCAAACCTGAGATGCGTCATTAAAGCCATACTTCATGGGGGCCGAAGGCCCGGGATAGGCTCCAGGGAGACCCACTCACTCTTATGTCAGGGGGAGGGTCAGGAACGTGGCAGGAGTGAAACAGGTCGGGAAGTTGGCATCTTGCCTTCTCCTTTGCTGCTGGAAAGCCAGAACAGAGAGGTCTCTTTTCTGCTGTCCCCTAACAAGGTGCCCAGTGAAGCAGAAGGCCTGACTATCCAGCCAGGAACTGGGTACCCCCCTGCTCCAGGCCCTACAACCGCATCAGGAGTGTGCTCGTTGACAGAGAGAAGGTGGCAGTGTAGCTCGTGATGGGGGTGGGAGCACTGTTTGTGTGAATGGTGGTGGGGGGGTTGCCTTCCTATTCAGTCTTTTACCACATTTTTACGTTGACTGATGGTTATCTTCATAAGTAGTTTAGGTGAGGTTTCTCATAACTAGTGTTTCATCATTTGCCAGAGCAAAGAGACTCAGTTATTTAGCCCGTTGGGTTTTTTTTAAAAAGTATTTGTTAAGTGCTTACTTTGTGCCCAGCACTGTACCAAACACTGGGGTAGATTTTATCCTCTAAAGCCTCTTGTGAAAGTTTTGAGCTTGGAAGTCCTCCCATCACCCAGCCTGATCCCCAAACGCGATTCCTTTAAGAGGTCTGGGAGTATTAGGAGGGCCTGGTGCCTTGTGCAGTGCATTCTGTGTATGTATTTACTGTAGAGATTAGCTTTCTCCCTGGGCTGCCTCTCTCATTTTACTTCTGTGATGTTTCAAACATCCCCTGACAGCCCTCTCAGGTGTTTGCCCAACCTGCATTGTCATCGTGGGTTAGGGAATTTAAAAGCCATGCTAACATGTCTACCAATTCTTTTGTAGTGTACTCTCCTGAGTGTTTAGTCCAGTGCTGTCCACACAGGAAGCGCTCATTAAGTACCACTGATTGATTGAATGAGGGATTTAACAAACAGATCTTGCAGAACGTTTCAGTTACGGGGCACCCCAAAAAGTCTCTCCTGGAGCCCTTCCACGGCCAGGAGTTGGGAGAGCTGGAAAACACAAATCCTCGTTCCCCTCTTCTCTCCTCCTCGTCTTGCCAGTGTCCATGGCGTGAAGGACCAGAGAGATGATAATAACAATAATAATAATAATATTAATTGTGATATTTGCTAAATGCGTACTGTGTGCCAGATACTGTACTAAGCCCTTGGGTGGATACAAGCAAATCGGGTTGGACACAGTCCCTGTCCCACTTGGGGCTCACAGTCTTAATCCACATGTTACAGATGAGGTAACTGAGGCCCAGAGAAGTGAAGTCCAGGATCACACAGCAGATAAATGGCAAATCCAGGATTAGAAACCAGATCTCTCTTACTCCCAGGCCCAGGCTGTATCCACTAGGCCACACTGCTTCTCTCCAATTCTCCAGAGGCGCCCACGGAGAAAAAGGGAGGGCTCATTGCAGTTTCTAGTCTGTCCTTAGCATTGGAGAACAGGCCCTTAGCTGCTTTCCGGGTCACTGGGGCTCGAATTCTGATCACCCCGGAGGCTGGAGAGATGGTAGCTCTGTGTGGTATTGGCCGGGCACGGTTCCTCTGTGGGAAAACAACCTCTTGCATCCCCCGTCCGTGGGCCGCTTGGCGACTTCGAAGCAGATCTAAACCCGGCTTCGCCACTTGTCTGCTGTGTGACATTGGGTAAGTCACTTAATTTCTCTATGCCTCCATTACCTCATCCGTAAAATGGGGATCGAGACTGTGAGCCCCACGTGAGACAGGGACTGTGCGCAATCCAATTTGCTTGTATCCACCACAGCCCTTAGTACAGTGCCTGGCAAATAGGAAGTGCTTAACAAATACCTTTGTTGTTATTTTTATAATTGTTATTATTATCAGTGTCCCGCAGAGGCTGCCCGCTTCATCCCCCCTCACCCAACCTCTCACTGGCGGGCCCCGTTGGAGCTCTGAGGCAACCGCTACCAGATGAGGCTAAAGTGGGCTCAGGACTTGTTTCCAGGGGCACCGCTCGACCCAAGGGCTTCCTCGGGGGCTGTTGAGATTTGGGATACAGCAGCCCAGGAAAACCGGGCAGGCTTGTGGCAGCCTAGAGGCAACCACCCCCTCATATCATGGGCACTTTGCCCGCCTGCACCTAGCTCCCCCCCACGTACTCCCCAGACTTCGGGGTCTTGGAAAGGAACAGTACGCGGAGGCAATTATGTGTATCTGCTCTCGCCCCCAGGAGAGCGATATTTCTTCCTGTGGGCATGGTTGGCAGCATATCTACAGAGAGTGCGTAAAGAGGCAGTCACCATCATCCAGCACCTGATTGAGCTGCTGATCTCTGCCTTTCTTGACGTGCCTCTACCTCATCACTTCCCCTGTCCCTCCTGTGCCCCTACTCCCTGGTCTACGGGCTTCAGTTCCAGAGTAGTCATTCATTCATTCAGTCGTATTTATTGAACACTTACTGTGTGCAGAGCACTGTACTAAGCGCTTGAAAAGGACTATTCAGCAATCCCTGCCCACACCAAAAGTGTAGAAAGCGGGAGACAGGCATCAAAACAAGTAAATGGGTTTTCACCACCAAAACATGGGACATGGACTTTCTCCACCAGCTTGCAGATTTTTACCTCCGGAGCGTGGGCTTTTTCCACCGAAGTGCAGGTTTTCACTACCAGAGTGTAGGTTTTCACTGCCAGAGTTCGAGTTTTCATCACTGGCATATGGGTTTTCCCCACCAGAGTGTGGGTTTTCGCGGTGATTGTGTGGATTTTCACCTGGGTTTTCACCACCAGAACGTGGGTTTTTACCACCAGAACATAGACTTTCTCCAACCAAATGCAAGATTTTACCAAAGAATGGACTTTCTGTGCCAGAGCACGGTTTTCACCGCCTGAGCATGGGTTTTCTCCAACAAAACATGAGTTTACTCCACCAAAGCGCAAGTTTTCACCATGAGAGCATGGATTTTCACTGCCAAAGTACGGGTTTTTCACCACGAGAGCATGGGTTTTCACTGCCAAAGCGCGGTTTTTCACCGCCAGAGAGCATGTTCACCCTATGCATTCTGGAGTGAAAGAATCTGACAGCTTGAGCCTTTTGGGTCCAGCGTGCCACTGTGTCAGAGAAAACAGTTGTGCAAATGTGAGAAGCGGCGTGGCCTAGTAGAAAGCAATGGGCCTGGGAGCCAAAGGACGTGGGTTTTAATCCCGACTCTGCCGCATGTCTTATGTGTGATCTTAGGGAAATCACTTCACTTCTCTGGGCCTCAGTTACCTCATCTGTAAAATGGGTGTCAAGACTGTGAGTCCCATGTGGGACAGGGACTGTATCCAACCTGATTACCTTGTATCTGCTCCAGTGCTTAGAACAATGCTTGGCACATGGTAAGCACTTAACAAATACAATTATTATTATCATTATTATTATTACTATTGCATAGGTGAGGGTTGCACCCAGGGTGGGTGGTCTGTTGCAGGTGCTGGGCAAAGCCCCCTCTCCAGAGTGCTAAGAGAACCAAATGAGGACAGCTAGGCCATATTCCCCGACTGCAGCCCCATTTTCCCCATTCCCCCCATCCCTCCATACTTTTTCCCGGCCAGGTCTCTGTTCGTGCCAGGAGCACCCAGTAGGGCAGTCTTCCCTGCCTTCCCTGGCTCTTTTGAGCCTGGCAAGATCTCCTGGGCCCAGGCGCCCAAGGCTGGTTTGCAGCCAACGTGGCCACGTTCAGGGAGAGAAGGGGAGTGTGTCCTTGATTGAACTCAGAAGACGGAGCTTGGTATCATCCATAACAGATAATGGGACATGGACTTGGCTTGATCTTGGCTGTGTGTGTGCGTGGCGGGGGGGAGTGGAGTTCTGTACCTTTTAAGCAGTTGATATTCACCCCACCCTCAGCCTTACAGCACTTATGTACGTATCTATAATTTATTTAGATTGCCTCCCTGCGTAGACAGTAAGCTCCTTATGGTCAGGGAGTGCATCTACCACCTCTCTTGTGTTGTATTCTCCCAAGCGCTTAGTACAGTGCTCTGCACCCAGTAAACACTCAGGAAATACCACTGATCAATTATATGTCTGTGGTGTGTGTATGTGTGTGGATGGGTGTAGAAGTGTATATTTGTGAGTGGTGTGTATGGGTGTCTATGTGTAGATAGGTAGGTAAGAATGACTGACAGCACACCCTCTGCACAGGCCAATGCAATAGGGCCTTGCATTAGCTAAGCCCACTGTTGGGTAGGGACTGTCTCTATATGTTGCCAATTTGTACTTCCCAAGCGCTTAGTACAGTGCTCTGCACATAGTAAGCGCTCAATAAATACGATTGATGATGATGTCCCGATGATCCTGCAGGGAGCCACTTCCCGGAGGAGCCCCTCCAAAATGCATCCTTCAGGGTTGCATCCCTCAGGCCTGACCCTGCAGCAGACTGACCAGAGTCAGTCAGTAATAATAATAATAATGATGGCATTTATTAAGCACTTACTATGTGCAAAGCACTGTTTTAAGCACTGGGGAGGTTACAAGGTGCTCAGGTTGTCCCATGGCGGGCTCACAGTCTTCATCCCGATTTTACAGATGAGGTGACTGAGGCACAGAGAAGTGAAGTGACTTGCCCAGTGTCACACAGCTGACAATGTGCGGAGCCGCGATTTGAACCCATGACCTCGGATTCCAAAGCCCGTGCTCTTTCCACTGAGCCACGCTGCTTCTATTAGTAGTATTTATTAAGCACTTCTATGCGCACACTGTACAAAGCAGAGGCGACAGAGGGCATAGCAGGGGGTTGGCCAGGCAAGAAGGATGGAATCGATTCCAAGCCCCTGTTGCCATCGGGCTCGGAGTCGCTCGGCCTGGTCCCTCCCGGTCCGCGGGCCCAGCTTTTCCGTCGGCAAGCGGCCGGCTGGCTGGTTGGCGAGGGGAGCGGCGGGTCCGGGCCCCCAGCCACGGTTCCCAGGAGGTCTTGGCTGGGTGGCCCAGAGGGCAGGCCGCAGCCAGGGTCAGCGAGCGGTTCAGAAGGACTGGCCCAGCGGGGTCTCCATTCATTCTGGCCAGTCACCTGCTGCTGGGCGGGTTTCAGCAGAGAGGAAATGACCGTTTAAAAAAAAAAATAAGAGGTACGGGCTGCGTCTGCCTCCCCCCGGCCCCCCTCCAGACTTTCCTCAGGATTAAACAAGTGCAGGCAATTAGCTGCTCTCCTCTGACAGCTGCCGGGAAGGGAAAGCAGAGAGCCGGACCCCAGTCCCAGCCCCATGGCACCCATGGCACCCACGGGCTCTTCCTGTTACAAAGATCTTGGAACAGGATTAGAACCCAGGTCCTCTGATTCAGCAGCAACCATATTTTAACCCTTCAGAGAACCCCAGCCAATTGAGGGGAGCCATTATCCCCCACTTTGTTGAATACTATCAACCTCTCTGCCTCGGGGGCCCATTTCAGGGCTGATGTGGTTGGAAGAGTTTTTATTTTTCTGGGGAAAGGATGCGGTGTGGCCTAGGGGAAAGGGGCCGGATCTGGAAACTGGTGACCCTGGGTTCCAGTCCTAGCTCTGTTCCTGGACTACTGGGTGACTTTGGGCAAGTCCCTTAACATCTCTGGGCCTCCTCAGTTTCCTCACCTGGTAAATGGGGATGAGAGAGATGGCGAGCCCCGTGAGGGCTAGGAACTGTGGCTGAGCTAACCAGTCTTGTTTCTGCCTCAGTGCTTAGCACATAGTAAGCGCCTAGTAAATGCCTTAACAAATTAAATGAAACAGAGGCAGGTGGTAGAGGGGACCTTGAAATTTGGTGCTGGCATTCCAGGCCGGGCAGAGAGAAGGCAGCAGATCCAAAGCCTGTGCAGAGCCCCCACTGGACCCCAGGGAACCCCGGCTCCGCCACAGGTCTGCTACGTGATCTTGGACAAGTCACTGAACTTCTCTGGGCCTCAATTACCTCATCTGTAAAATGGGGATTAAGAGTTTGAGCCCCCTGTGGGACAGGGACTGTGTCCAACCTGATTAATTTATATCTACCTCAGTGCTTAGAACAGTGCTTGGGGCAAGAATGGCAATAATATATCTCCCTACTCCTCAAAATATTCCAGTGGTTGCCTATCCACCTCTGCATCAAACAAAAATTCCTCACCGTTGGCTTTAAAGCACTCAATCACCTTGCCCCCCCATCTCACCTCGCTGCTCTCCTAATACAACCCAGCCCACACATTTCACTGCTGTAATGCCAACCTTCTCACTATGCCTCCCTCTCGTCTATCTCACTTCCGTCCCCCTCACCCATGTGCTGCCTCTGGCCTGGAATGCCCTCCCTCCTCAAATTCAACAGACAGTTACTCCCCCCACCCTTCAAATCTTATTGAGGGCACATCTTCTTCAAGAAGCTTTCCCTGATTAAGCCTCCTTGTCCTCTTCTCCCATTCCCTTCCAAATCCCCTGACTTACTCCCATTGTTTAATCCTTCTCCCAGCCCCGCACCACTTATGTATACATATATAATTGATTTATTTACATTATTGTCTGTCTCCTCCCACTCTAGATTGTAAACTGGTGGGCAGAGAATGTGAATGTGCCTATTGTTGTATTGTACTCTCCCAATCACTTAATGCAGTGCTCTGCAAACAGTAAGTGGTCAATAAATAAGATTGAATGACTGAATGAATGCTTGGCCCATAGTAAGCACTTAACAAGTATTATTATTATTATTATTGTTATCATTATTATTATTGCTACTACTATTATTCAAAAGCATCCGGGTCGGGCCTCGCCAACTGAGAGCGGTTCTGTCAGCCACCTTCCCGACAGGTGAACTCATCCATGTTGAGGCTCCAATCAAAGAGCTTGGTTGGGGAAGCCAGACTCATTTTGGCGGGGAAAGGAGGTCCAAAGGGAGAACAGAAACAGCGAAATAAGTATCGGTTTTCCAAAATAAGTGTTGGTTTTCCAAATTCTCCTCTTGAAAAAAAAAAGGATTGAAATGATTAAACTGCCATAAGCCCAAAAGAAATCCCAACAAATCTTTCTAAGTACACTGTGTGTTCTGGGACGATTAACTTCACGAGACTCTGCTTGCCAGCACAGAAGGACCTTCTGAACTCCTACCTCCTCCAATGGACCTTTCCTGATGAATTCCCAATACTCAGGATCATGTTAACCCAGTAGCCTACTAATCACAGTCAGTAGTTTATTGAGCGTCTGTGGAAGACAGAGCATGGTCCTGAGGGCCCCCCACCCCCTTTTTATGGTATTTGTTAAGCGCTTACTATATGCCAGGCACTGTACTAAGCACTAGGGTAAATGCAAGCTAATCAGGTTGGACGCAGTCAGTGTCCAAGCCCCATGTGGGGCTCACAGTCTTAATCCCCGTTTGACAGTTGAGGTAATTGAGGCACAGCAAAGTTAACTGACATGCCCAAGGTCACACAAGTGGCAGCGCCAGGATTAGAACCCAGGTCCTCTGACTCCAAGGCCCATGCTCTTTACAGTGGGGCATGCTGCTTCCCTATCCTCAGGGAGTTTACAGTCTCAGGGGGAAGCCGATCTAAAATAATGTACAGAAGAGATGGAGGAGTGCACCAGTCGTAGAAAATGTAAAATGTGGGGTACAAAAGTGCAACAGGAGATTATAAGTGCTAAAGATGATGGCTGGGGGCTGGAATGGGACCTCAAACATGCACATATTTATCAATCATTCAATCAATGGAATTTATTGAGCACTTACTGTGTGCGGAGTACACAGAATTCATGCCCAACTTCAGCACTGACTATGTTGTGGGGCGGGGGGTGTTGGAGTGTGGGAGGGGCGCACACACAAGCATGTGTGTGTATATGCATGATGGGGAGGGGGTCTAAATGAATTCTTTATTCTGGTTACTGTATATTTGTAAATAGTTTTAAGTCTTTTTCCTCCATTAGACTGTGGGCTTCTTGTGAGCAGGAAACTTGTGTCTCTTGCTTCAGTTTTCTTTTCAGTTGGTTGTATTTATTGAGGGCTTACTTTGTGCAGAGCATTGTACTAAGTGCTTGGGAGAGTACAATACAACAGAGTTGGTAGACACATTCTCTGCCCACAGAGAGCTCACAGTCTAGAGGGGGAGGCAGACAATAATATTAATAAATAAATTACGGATATCTACATAAGTGCTGTGGGGCTGAAAGAGGGGTGAATAAAGGGAGCAAATTAGGGTGATGTCGAAGGCCTGGGAAAGGAGGGAATCAGGGCTTAGTCAGGAAAGGCCCCTTGGAGAAGATGTGCCTTCAGTAAGGTTTTGAAGGTGGGGAGAGTCATTGTCTATCAGATATGTAGAGGGAAGGCATTCCAGGACAGAGCAGCATGTGGGCGAGATGTCGGCAGCCAGAAAGACGAGACTGCGGGACAGTGAGAAGATTGGCATTAGAGGACCCCTTTACCTAAGGTTTTTGCATTGCCCCAGCGACTACTCAGTAAGTACCATCTATGACTATGAGATGGTTTCCTCCATGAAGTTCTTGCTGTTAAGATCATGTTTGGCAGAATGATTCATAAAGGACTTTTTAGGAACATCTATTTTTTGCCAGTATTGTGATTTGAACAGAGATCAAGTAAATATTTATGCCTTGCCTCCTTAGTGCCCCTGCTGGTCTTTCTCTTTCTGACTCTTTCAGTCTAAATGGGAAAGAACAGGGAATGGTCTCTTCTATCCCCGCGTTTTCCCCCCTCCCCTCCACTGTTCCCTGCTATCCTGCACAGTTAAAGGAAACCTTGGTTAACATAAGAAGTGTGGCCTAGTGGAAAGAGTCCGGACCTGGGTTCTCATCCCGGCACTGCCTGTTGCCTGCTGGGTGACCTGGGGCAATTCACTTAACTTTTCTGGGCCTCAGTTTCCTCATTTCTAAAATGGAGAGTCAGTACCTGTTCTCCCTCCTATTAAGATTGTGAGCCCCATCAGGGGCAGAGACCTTGACCGACATGATAATCTTATATCTACCCCAGGGCTTAGTACACTGCTTGGCACATAGTAAGTGCTTAACAAATATCACAATTATGATTGTTATTTAGAGACCCAGTTCTAGTCCCATCTCTGCCACAATCTGCTGTGTGACCTGGGGTAAGTCACTTAACCTTTCTGGGCCTCAGTATTTTCATCTTAAAAGGGGTATGAGATAAGATTGTGAATCATCTCCTTTCTTTAAAAAAAAACTTGTTATGCACTTACGTGCAGGCACTGTACTAAGCACCGGAGTAGTTATAAAATAATCAGGTTGGACACAGTCCCTGTCCCACTTGGGGCTTACAGTCCAAGTCGGAGGGAGAAGGATTTAAATCCCATTTTCAAGTGAGGTAACTGAGGTACGGAGAAGTTACAGAGCCCACATAGGACAAGAACTGTCCTGTCTGATAATCTGCATCCTCTGTTTACACAGTTCTTAGCATATAATAGACACCAAATAGATATCATAATTAAGAGCTGCCGTCCTCTAGAGGGTCCGGTGGAAGACAAGACCGTGCTTTGTATGGGGCAGAGGCCAAAGTGCTACACTGTGTGTTTCCTGGTAAAAGAAGGTAAAAGAAGTAAAAGAAGCATGGGTGTGAGAGTCAGAGAACCTGGGTTCTAATTCTGTCTCTGCCACTTGTCTGCCATGGGGCCTTGGGTAAATCACTTCTCTTTGCCTCAGTTTTCCCATCTCTAAAATGGGGATTAAATCCTAGTCCCTTCCTAATTAGACTGAGTCACATGTGGACAGGGACTATGCCCAACCCAAGTATCTTGTATAGAGAAGCAGCGTGGCTCAGAGGAAAGAGCACGGGCTTTGGAGTCAGAGGTCATGAGTTCAAACCCCGGCCCCGCCAATTGTCAGCTGTGTGACTTTGGGCAAGGCACGTAACTTCTGTTCCTCAGTTACTTCGTCTGTAAAATGGGGATTAAGACTGTGAGCCCCCCGTGGGACAACCTGATCACCTTGTAACCTCCCCAGTGCTTAGAACAGTGCTTTGCACATAGTAAGCACTGAATAAATGCCATCATTATTATTATTATTATTATTACCCCTGTGCTTAGAATAGTGCTTTTTTATGGTATTATGGTATGGTAAATGGGGATTGAAATTGTGAGCCCCACATGGGGCAACCTGATTACCCAGTGTCTACCAGTGTTTAGAACAGTGCTTGGCACAAAGTAAGTGCTTAACAAACACAGACATTATTATTCTTGTTCTTATTATTTGTTAGGTGCTTACCCCATGCCAGGCACTGTACTAAGCACTTGGGTAGATACAAGCTCAACAGGTCGGACCCAGTCCCTGTCCCACATGAGGCTCACAGTCTTAATCCCCATTTTACAGATGAAGTAACTGAGGCACAGAGAAGTTAAGTGACTTTTCCGAGGTCTCACAGCAGACAAGTGCTGGAGCTGGGATTAGAACCCAGGTCCTTCAGGCTCCCAGGCCTGTGCTCTATCCACTAGGCAACACTTTGCACCCAATAAGTGCACCATTATTGTTTTGATGGAAAAATTACCTTGAAAATATGTGCGTGCCCCATAGAACACTGAAGACAGTCTCTAGACTGTAAGCTCGTTGTGGGCAGGGAATGTGTCTGTTTATTGTCCTATTGTAGAACACTGCTCTCTGCACACAGTAAGTGCTCAATAAATATGATTGAATGAATGAATGAATAAAGAGCACTGTAGAGTAAGGAAAACAGACCATGAATATAACCCAGTGTAGATGCAATATAATTTTTTAAAGCATGCAATTTTGTGAGTGTTGAAAGAGCAAAAATTGATGTCCAGTAAGCGTGTTAAAGAATGGTTGTATTCAGTCCCTAACATTTAGCTGTGAATTATTTGTTCAGTCAATCCATGGTATTTATTGAACACTTACTGTGTGCAAAGTGCTGTACTGAGCGCTTGTGGGAGTCCAGTGGTATTAAAAGACGTGTTCCCTGTCCCAAGGAGCTTACGTGATGTAGCGGATAGAACCTGGGCATAGGAGTCAGAAGATCATGGATTCTAATCCTGGCTCCACCACTTGTCTGCTTTGTGACCTTGGGCAAGTTACTTCACTTCTCTGGGCCTCAGTTCCCTCATCTGTAAAATGGGCATTAAGACTGAGCTATACACGGGACAGAGACTGCAGCCAACCTGATAACCTTGTATCTACCCCAGTGTTTAGAACAGTGCTTGGCACATAGTAAGCACTTAACAAATTCCATCTTAATTATTATTATAATAATAATTTTTAAAATCCTGTAAAGGGCCAGATCACGGGGAGCAGCCACATCTGAGGAAACATCAATTCAGTCAATAACGACGAGGCTGTTAAGCGAAAAAAAGTTGTGCTTAACTTCATAGGAAGTCACGAGGTCATTACTAACTCTTTTGGTATTCAGTATAATAACATCAATCATGATGGACTCTTTTGGTATTCATGAGCCTATAATATGTAATTCCATAAGAATTCTCTTGGTTTTGGCATTAATTGATGGTGATTATCACAAAATGCTGTATTAAATTAGAAGCAATTCACTTTAAGTATGCCTTGACTGAAGAATGTGAAAACCTCTTCCAGCTTTTATTCAAGAGTTCAATGGCCTATCCTACTCCGATGTTCTGGAAACTCCAGCGTTTCACTGTAACCTGATATAACAACTCATTTCATGCCCGGCCCTAATGACTCACTGCAGGTCCCCACACCCCAACTTACCCACCAGTGGGCCCTGAGTTTCCCCACCTCGCACCCGGGCCCAGGAGTCAGTAACAATCGTGGTATTGATTAAGGGCTTATGGGGTGATCCAGTAGCCAAACGAAGTTCTGGGGTGGAGTCAGCGTGAGCTGATCAGTCACAGTCCCTGTCCCACCCGGGGCTCACTGTCAAAGGAGGTATCATCCTCATTTCTACAGATGGAGAAACTGAGGCACCAAGAAGTGACCTGCCAAAGGTCACACGGTCAGCCCGAGAGTCCCCACAGACCCTGGGGTAATTGGAGGGATCCGTTTCTGAAAGGTCAGATGCCTTTGTGGGTGTGCAAGTGTGGGTGGAACTCACACTTAGAGGGGGAGAAAATTCAGCTTGCACTAAACAATAATGAAACCTAAGAGTCCTTCATGAACCCTGACTCCCTCCCTCCCCCTTTTTTGTTTTAATGGTATTTCTTATGTACTAACTATGTGCCAGGCACTGTGCTAACCGCTGGGGTAGATTCAAACTAATGAGGTTGGACATAGTCCATCTCCCACATGGGGCTCACAGTCTTAATCTCCATTTTACAGATGACTTAACTGAGGCACAGAGAACTGAAGTGACTTGCCCATGGTCATACAGCAGACAGTGGCAGAGGTGGGATTAGAACCCAGGTCTTTCTGACCCCCGGGCCTGTGCTCTATCCACTAAGCCATGCTGCTGCTCATGTTAGCCCTGAAACACCCATTAGCACTGAGTAAGGGCCCTCAGTTTCCCCCCTTGAATAAGGCAGTGACTCGTAGGAGTTGGGGGCTCAGAGTAGCAATGCCTCGGACTTACGATCGGGCAGCACTTCTAGGGTGGTGTTGGGGAGAGGCTGACCCCCTCCAACGCTGGCGATTCAATCCATTTGGTGGCCCCAGGGCCACCTCTGTTAGTCTCCCAAAGGATGAGTTGGCCTTCTTGAATCAGTTTTCCGCTTCCTTGTGTAATGCGGCAAAGCTGATCGGGATGCTGCAGAGGTAGCAGAATTCTGTCCTGGTGTCAAGCCTGTGGTATCTACATAAGTTTTTGGTGGTAGGGCATTGCTTTGTAATCCCAACTGGGCAGAATGGAACGTGTTTACTGTTCACTAAACTAGGCATCCACCAATAAAAAGGTGGAAAATACAGAGAAGATGAAATAAAAAGTGGGAAACTGATCAAACCCAAAGCAGTAATTCCTGGGTTGTAATTTGGGTGTCGTTATTTATGCCTACAGTCATCTAGACTGTAATCTCATCTTCAGACTGTAAGCTCAATGTGGGCAGGGAATGTGCCCGTTTATTGTTATATTGTACTGTCGCAAGCACTTAGTACAGTGCTCTGCACACAGAAAGTGCTCAATAAATACGATTGAGTGAGTGAATATGCCACTCCAAAGTTTCTGGACACACAACCTACAAGGATGATATTTTTTAAAATATCATTCTAAAAAATAATTTATCCTACTTTTCGAGTATTCCTTTACAAACCTGTAAATAGTGACCACATTTTACAGAGCTATTTTGCGTCATAGGTTGCCCCTCTAATGAAACCGATCTTGGAGAAATGTGAGAAATTAAATGAAACAGGGGAGACTTTGACAAAACAGGAGTGCAGTCAGTTCTCTGCCGCTGGGTAGCCATGGGGGTCACCTTCTTGAAGAACCCCGCCTCCAGGACGTTGCCTTCACCTATGGCACACAGCCGGTTCCTGCAACCCGGGATGGGCTGGATTCACAGGGATGCATGTTATCCCTAATTCTGTGATCCCCTTCTATGTAGTGCCAGTTGTGATCACACAGGTTCCAGGAGAATCAATCAATCATTCAATCAAACTTATTGAGCAATTACTGTGTGCAGAGCAGTTTACTAAGTGCCTGGGAGAATACGTAGAACAGAGTTGATAGACATGTTCCCTGACCTCAACGAGTTTATAAACTGGAGGGGGAGACAGGCATTAATATAAATAAATAAACTGCAGATGTGTACTACATAAGGGTTGTGAGCCTGAGAGAGGGGTGAGTAAAGGGTGCAAATCCAAGTGCAAGGGGGATGCAGAAGGGAGCGGAAGAAGAAGAAATGAGGGCCTAGTCAGGGAAGGCCTCCTGGAGGAGATGCGCCGAAACTCACGGAGAGTTAAAGTCTTCCAAGGTGGAGTCTTAGTAACTGGCCAAATTGTAAATCGGCAGTCTTAGTTGAAGCAGCATGGCACTGGCCCGGGGATCAGAAGGACCTGGATTCTAATCCTGGCTCTGCCACTTGTCTACTTTGTAACCTTAGACAATTCACTTAACTTCTGTGCTTCAGTTCCCTCATCTGTAAAATGGGGATTAAGACCGTGAGCCCCATGTGGGACATGGACTGTGTCCAACCTGATGAGCTTGTATCTACCCCAGTGCTTAATACAGTTCCTGGCACATAGTAAGCACTTAACAAATACCGGCCTCTCCAGCCCCCCAAAAAGGACAGGAGGTCAGGATATAGGTTCCAACAGCTATAAGGAGCCTTCAGTGGCAATTCAATCAATCAATCAATCAATCGTATTTATTGAGCGCTTACTATGTGCAGAGCACTGTACTAAGCGCTTGGGAAGTACAAATTGGCATCACATAGAGACAGTCCCTACCCAACAGTGGGCTCACAGTCTAAAAAGTCTTCTTATTTGCACAGAATCTATCTTGATTTGTCTTCCCAAAGCCCAGAGGTTTTATGTAGGCTGTACTGTTTTGGTTTTGTCCTTGACTTTATCCTTTGAAGATGGGAGGAAAAAACTGAGAACGGCCTTCTAGCTTTTGGAAGTCATTCCTCAGTGTAGTTCCAAGCAATTCAAAGGCAACTGCTGAGATCCTTTGGTTTATTTAGTGCTTTGTAGGTCTTTGAAGCAGCTTGTTACTTTGGCAAAAGGTTGAAGGCCTTTTTCCTCCTTCTTCTCCTCCTTTTCTTTTTCTCGCCAGATTTCCCATTTGCATCTAAAGTTCTTCTCTGCTGAGGAAAGGTCTCACGTTTGGGTAACAGATAATCCACCTTCAATCTGAAGACTTTGCCATGGTTTTTGTCAGCTATTGCCAAATCTTTCATTAAGTATCATTAAATCCTTTTCTTTGCATTTATGCCAGGCAAAATACATCTTTTGTATCCTGAGAGCGGGATTAAGCCAAAGCAGTGCTTGTAAAAACCAATTAGAGGACACTTGAAATGACTAGGGTGTTAGCCTCACTCTGTTGCAATGGGGCGTTTGTTGGCTTCTGTGTTACCTTTCTAATTTTCCTGGGAGACCCCCCGAAAAAGGACAACGGGGCTGTGGGCAGGAACCTCCCACTTCCAATCCGGAGCCAAGATGCTCCTCTCTCTCTTTCACAAGTGCTGGGGTTTGTGGATGGGCCGGCGTCCTCCTGTGCCGACCACATCCAGTCCTGTGGACCGGCCTTGAAACTTCAGGTCGGACTTGAAATTCTTGACATCTGTCAGTCAATCAATGGTATTTATTGAGTACTTACTATTTGCAGAGCACTGTATTAAGCGCTTGGGAGAGCACAATACAACAGAATTAGCAGACATGTTCCCTGCACTTAACGAGCATACAGTCTAGAGGGAGAGACAGACATTAATGTGAAGAAGTAATTTATAATATACAAATATATGTACACAAGTTCTGGGGGTTGTGGGTGGAGTGAATTTGATCATGAGCTACCGTAGTCCTGAGAAAGGACGATTTAGCAGTTCTTGAGGATCTGTTTTTCTGGCCCTCTTTGCCCAAGGCTGTGTGGTAGTTGCTATTTGCCCATATGTGTGATGACTTTAATTGAGTGTGGGCTGGGGGCAGTGTCTTGAACTCTGATACTAATAATGATGGCATTTATTAAGCGCTTACTATGTGCAAAACATTGTTTTTTGCACTGGGGAGGTTACAAAGTGATCAGGTTGCCCCAAGGGGGCTTCACAGTCTTAATCCCCATTTTACAGATGAGGTAACAGGGGCACAGAGAAGTTAAGTAATTTGCCCAAAGTCACCCAGCTGACAATTGGCGGAGCCGGGATTTGAAGCCATGACCTCTGACTCCAATGCCCATGCTCTTTCCACTGAGCCACGCTGATCCCAGAGACCTGGGGGGGCTATGGAAGATTAGTGGGAAGGAGACCCTCTTTACTGATTTTTCCCAAATTGATTTAGTATTTATAATGATAATTGATTTACCATTTATAATGATAAGTGCTTAGTACAGTGCTCTGCACACAGTAAGCGCTCAATAAATATGATCGAATGAATGAATTTGCCTTACGCCAAGAGGATTCTTGGTAGTGCAGAGGGTGTAGGATTAACCACCTAAATTTGACATGGTTTTGCTGGTGTCAGATGATATAATAGCAAATTTGAGGAGAGTGTAGATTTCAGATAGAAGAGGTTGGGGAAGCAGTGATTTTCCAGTTGCATTACTGTTTTTGTGAGTAAAAACCATTTTCTCACATTTGATTCACAGAAATCTATTCAGAACATTTAAACCCAAACAGCGCAGTGTTCTTCAGTTGGATTTCTTTATGGTATTTCGACACCATAGTTGTACACGCTATGTGTCGAACACTGTTCTAAGCCCTGGAGTAGGTACCAGTTAATTAGATCGGGCACAGTCCCTGTCCCACGTGAGGCTCACAGCATAATAGGTGGAGAGTAAGTATTTAATCCCCAAGGTCACACAGCAAGCAATTGGCAGAGCTGGCATTAGTACCCAGGTCCCCTCAGGCCCAGACTGTATCCCACTAGTGTCCCCTCCAGATGCATATGCTAGTACCCAAAATTCACCACCAACAAGGTCTTCTATGTGGTTTACTGGGGAGTGGAAATCTGACACGATAGTGGAAACAGGCAATAGGCCTCGGCAGATCATTGGAAAAGAACGTTCCGTGGGTATGAAACTCCCTGAGGATAGGAAAACAATTTAGCGGCTCTGACAGGTGGAGAGAGACTGCACAGTTGCTAAGCACAGCACCTCAAAGGCTTTGTTTGATATCTAATCGGGGTTCAGTAGCTTTCCAGGTGAATTGCCCAGGACGTAATTAGAGATAAAATCACCCCAGGCCACCTCCAGCCCACGATTTCGTTTGGACATGCCTGTTAAGTTGAACCCCCGGGATATTTTCCCCGAGAAGATGAGCAGGGTCCTGAGTGCTGTAGATCATTTGTGGAATTTGTGTGGGGGGCAGTATGTGTGGGGAGAGGAGGGTGTTGTGCACCCTGCACCTCCTCAAGCTTAAGGAGGAGCAGTTGCTAAGGTGAATAAATACGACTGACTGGCTGACTGACTGAAAATATAACCTTCCTCGTGGTCCGTGACCAAGTAAGTGGGAACCAAGAGCCTGAGTTCTCATCAGTCAATCAATCAGTGGTATCAGATTGCAGAGCACTGTCCTAAGCGCTTGGGATAATACAGCATAACAGAGTTGGTAGGCACATTCCCTGCCCACCACCAGCTGACAGTCTAGTGTAGAGTTCTAGGACTTGAAAGGAGGGCCAGTTCATCCTGCAGCATAACAACCTCCCATGGTGCTAAGGCAATCAATCAATTATATTTATTGAGCACTTACTGTATGCAGACCATTATACTAAGCACCTGGGAGACTACAGTATAAAAGAGTAGGCTGCTTGGTTGTGTTATGGCCAGATTCTTTCACTCTGCAGCTTCCCCTACCTAATTTATTTAATTTATTGTAATATCTGCTTTCCCCACTAGACTGTAAACTCCATAAGGGTGAGTATTGTGTCTACCAACTCTGTTGTACTTTCCCAAATGCTTAGTCCAGTGCTCTGCACACAATAGACTCTAAGTCCTTCAGGTCAGGGATCATATCTTTGATTGTACTCCCCCAACCTTCTCACTGTGCCTCGATCTCGCCTATCTCGCTGCCTACCCCAGCCCACGTCCTATTTCTGGCCTGGAATGCCCTCCCTCCTCTATTCTGACAGTTACTCTGCCCGCCTTCAAAGCCTTACTGAAGGACATCCCCTCCAAGAGGTCTTCCGAGACTAAGCCCCACTATTCCTTATCTCCCACTCCCTTCTATGTCACCCTGACTTGCTTCCTTTGCTATTCCCCCCCTCCCAGCCCCACAGCACTTATGTATATATCTGTAATTTTATTTATTTATATGAGTCTGTTTATTTGTATTGATGTCTGCCTTCCCCCCCTATAGACTATGAGCTCGTTGTGGACAAGGATTGTCTCCCTTTATTGCTGAATTGTACTTTCCCAAGCGCTTAGTACAGTGGTCTGTACACAGTAAGCGCTAAATAAATACAATTGAATTAATTAATTAATTAATAGTACAGACAGCCTGCAGTAGAGTGGAGCCTAGGACTTGGCCAGAGAATCATTAGTGCTTCTGACACCAAAAATTTCCAGTGCTCATAAGAAAATGTTTGCTCCCTTGTCTTCCCAACATCAGACCGCAAACAAGTTGAGTTGCTGGATTAGGTGTTCTGAAAGACTGAATTCTAGATGATGATGAGAAATGGAGTTCGAGAACTGTTCCTAAACTTGAATTTTCCCTTCAACTTTGACTGTAAAGTCCGCTTTCCCTTCATTAATAATACTTGTGGTATTTGGTAAGCTCTTGCTATGGTGCTATGCACATAAGCACTAAGCAGCGGAGAAGATACAGGATAATCAGGTCAGGCACAAGAAGGAGGGAGAACAGATATTGAAATCCTGTTTTACAGATGAGGAAACAGAGACCCATAGGAGTCACAGCGGACAATCCAGGCAGAGCCAGGGATAAAATCCAGGTCCCCTGACTCCTAGGCCTGGGCTCTTTCCATTAGGCCACACTATTACTCATGTTCTTGGTCTGATGTAGAGAGGCAGTGCTCATTGTTTTGGTAGTTGAAAAGAACAAACAAAGCTCAGTGATTGTGAGTCAGCCAGCTAATTAATTATTATTATTAATAATAATGATAATACTTGTTAAGTCATTCCAAATGTAACACTCATCTCAGGTTCCAGGATCTGCAAAGGAAGTGGATTTGCCACGGCCAAGTTGGAAGACTGGGTTTTATTAACATTATGAAAATTACCCTTCTGCTTATTCACTGCAGTTTGCTTGCTGAAAAATAGACCTCTGGCCTCAGAATGCCATTTCTGGTTGGTAATGTGCTTTTTCTTCGTACAGAGTTTCGTAGTAATGGTGTTTGCTGAGTGCAGTTTATTGCATTGTACTAAGCACTTGGGCGAGTGTCAGTCAGTAAGTAAATCGTATTTACTGAGCACTTATTGTGTGCAGGGCTCTGAACTAATAATAATTATGGTAATGATTCTGATTTTTGTTAAATGCTTACTATGTGCCAGGCACTGTACTTAGCACTGGGGTGGATACCAATTGGGTTGGACACAACCCTATTCCACATGGGGCTCACAGTCTTAATCCTCATTTTACAGGTAAGGTACCTAAGGCCCAGAGAAGTTAAATAACTTGCCCAAGGCCACACAGCCAACAAGTGGAGGAGCCAGAATTAGAACCCAGGCTCTCTGACTCTCAGGTCTGTGCTCTACCCACTAAGCTACACTTGAGAGAATACAGTACAAATACTTGGTAGACATGTCCCCTGTCCACAAGGAGCTTATAGTCTAGAAGGGGAGACTCTAACATTGACCACAGTCTGCTGCCCGAGTCAAGATTAGAACCCAGGTCCTTCTGACTTACAGACCCGTGCTCTATCCATTAGGCAACACTCCTCAGAAAAATAATCTGGGTAACAGAACGAAGGAAGGACTGGAGTGGGGAGGTCAGCTAGGAGGCTGATGCAGTAGTCAAGGTGGGAAATGATGAGTGTTGGGTTCAGCGTGGTAGCAGTTTGGATGGAGAGGAAAGGACGGATTCTAGAGATGTTGTGAAGGTAAAACTGACAGGATTTGGTGACAGTTGCAATGTGTGGGTTGAATGAGAGAGAGGAGTTGAAGATAATGGCCAAGGTTGTGGGCTTGTGAGACAGGAAGGATTGTGGTGCTATCTACAGTGATGAGAAAGTCACGGGGAAGAGAGGGTTTGGGTGGGAAGATAATAAGTTCTGTTCCAGAAATGTTAAGTTTGAGGTGTTGGTGGGACATGAAAGCAAGAAGAAATGTGAAACTGCAGAGAAGGAGAGAGGTCAGGGCTGGAGAGCGATTTGGGAATCATCTGTGTCCAGATGATAGTTGAAGTTGTGGTAGCGAATGAGTTCTCCAAGAGAGTGGGTGTAAATGAAAAATTGAAGGGGGACCCAGAATGGAGCCTTGGAGGGACCTCCTACAGTCAGGGTTGAATGCAGAGAAGGAGCTGGGAAAGAGACCAAGAAAAAAACAGGAGCAAGACTTAATTCGTTACGTGCCCTTAAGGAGCTTACAGTCCAGTGTGGGAGGGAGACCAACAATATTTACTAGTGGCAGCAGGAGGAGCAAAGATCAGATAGGGACAGGGATGAATATGCCAGGATGAAATATCAGTATAAATAATTGAATTTCAGCTGAATGTACATATGTCAATAAGTGCTGGAGTTGCGTGTCAACACGCTGTGCCAGTCATGGTTATCGTGTTGTTGAGTATTAACCAGGGAAAGTTTCCCAGAAGTTTGTCGGTGGGAATGATCTTTTTATCTATTGCCCCATCCCTGCCAGTTTCTGTGGCTCCTTTCAAAAGGCTTTCCAGTGCCGTTACCACCTTATTAGCCAGGATTCACCTTTGCCCACTTCATTGGTCTTTTGTGGCTCTGCCAGGTCCCTGCTGTGCGACCTTGGATAAGTCACTTGACCTCCCTGTGCCTCAGATTCCTTATCTGTAAAATGAGAATAAAATATCTGTTCTTCCCTTTGGGTTTCTAAGCCCCTGTGTGAAACAAGGACTGTGTCTGATCTGATTCTCAATGTGTCTATTCCAGCACTATTGCAGTCCTTAAGTAAGCACTTAATAAGTGATGATGATGAAGATGTTTGTTAAGCGCTTACTGTGTGCCAGGCACTAGTCTACGTGCTGGGGTAGTTACAAGCTAATCAGGTTAGACACAGTCCATGTCCCATGTGGTGCTCACAGCATTAAACCCCATTTTACAGCTGAAGTAACTAAGACACAGAGAAGTGAAGTAACCCGCCAAGGTCACACAGCCGACAAGTTGTGGAGCCAGAATTAAAACCCATGTCCTGCTGACTCCCTGGGCCATGCTCTATCCACTAGGCCACGCTTCACCTGCTGCTGCTTCTTATTTGATAAATGCCATCAGCAGTAATAGTATTATAGTCATTATTATTGCAGCCTCGTAAAAAAGGATCCAAATTTACCAGGCTGCACCAATTGTATCCAGTGTGACATCTCCACTAGAAGGTGACAGTAGGAGCAAAATGGATACCATCAACACTTCTTTCCGTTCTCCCAGCAGAAATCTTCATCCCTCGTCATCCCCCTCCCTGCCCCCTAGTCGTTCCCGGGGTCCGGGACAGCACTGAATCGTCCCAGGCAGTGAGCTGATGCGTGGACGCAGGCTAGGGCTCCTGAGCCGGGGGAAGACACTGACCCGAAGTCGGGTTCCCCAGGTCCAGTAGGCAGCCATCAGGGCCGGCAGCCAGCCCACGGCGAGCAGCAATCAATCAATTGTATTTATTGAGCGCTTACTGTGTGCAAAGCACTGTACTAAGCACTTGGGAAGTACAAGTTGGCAACATATAGAGACAGTCCCTACCAAACAGTGGGCTCACAGTCTAGAAGAGCAGCAGAGGGGAAGCAGAGTGACGCTGGCTCCGGGGACCACCGTGAAACTCGGGGTGGTGCGGCCCGCTCCCGGAGATCGGTCCCACTCCCACCTGAGTGCCTTTGCCCTCCATCTGCCTGTCCATCTGCCCGTCGGTCCATCTAGCATTCGGTAACTCTCGATCGTTCCTTTAGGACATGATGTTTCAACTGCTCCGAGGGCTGGATTTCCTCCATTCACACCGAGTGGTGCACCGGGACCTGAAACCACAAAACATCCTCGTGACCAGCAGTGGACAGATCAAACTGGCTGACTTTGGCCTCGCAAGAATCTACAGTTTCCAGATGGCTCTCACCTCAGTGGTAAGTCACCACCCCTCTCCCCTCCTTCTCGGGACCAGGCAGGTGGCCGGGGTGGGGCACAAAGGTCAGTCCCGTCTTCTTTCTTTTTATTATCCTCTAGACTGGGAGCTCGTTGTGGGCAGGAAATATGTCTACCAACTCTGTTATATCGTACTGTCCCAAGCGCTTAGTACAGTGCTGTGCTCACAGTTAGTGCTCAATAGTACCATTGATGATGATGATGATGATGATGATGATGATGATTGTGGAGAGTGGGGACGGGAGGAGGGAAGCTTTCCATTTGGGACCAGGGGAAAATTCTGGAAAAATCCAGGAGGGTTTAGAGAGCAGTTCCTCAGATAAATTGACTGTGTCCCCCGGGGGTGAGAGCAAGGGTCCACGTGGTGATGGGGCTCAGCACAGGCAGTCAGACTGGGAACCAGTGGCTAGCTCCCTCCCCCTCCTTGGGGTCATCCCCGTCATCTTCCTTGGCCATTTCAGTCTCCCTCCAGACCACTGGTAATGCACAGAAGTGGGCCCTGACAGATGCAGAGTGCTCTTAACCTGAGAGCCAGCTGTCTGTTCCTGACCACAAAACCCACCCCGTGCCTGACTGGGCAGCAGACCTAAAGCAGCTGTGGCAGTGGCCGGAAGAAGGAGTGTCCACCGGTGGGCATCGGCCATCTCGCCAGCCGAGTCGGGTGGGCACGGCTGCATTCCACACTTTCCCCGAGATATCCCCCTGGAGGCCTGGAAGAGTTTGGAATGGATGGGAGGAGAAGGGGCGAAGTCTGACAGGGAGAAGAGCTGACCAACCAAGGGATGTCCCTTGCACCCCTGCGCCACTGTAAGTCCTCCCTGGGTGGCGGCCCGAAAGGGAGCCCAGGAGGCTTTGCAGGTGGTCCCCCAGGCCTGCTGCCGGCATTTAAGCATCGGCTCAGCGGGCGTGATCCTCCTCCCCCGTCACCCGCCCATCTGCAACGTCGAAACTTCCTGGACCGGTTAAGGCCTGAGGGGAAGCGAGGGCCTCCCGGCACAACCAAGGCCCTTGACCGCCTCCAGAAAGCACCATCGGGGGCTGGATATGGACGTGACGTCCCGCGGGGTGGAGGGCGGCGGGAGACAGGCGGGCCCCAGGCTCCCTGAGACGTGGCCTTGGCTGTCTGGTCTCTTTCCTGGCCCGTAGCTCTGAGATAAGGGAGGTACAGTGAGCGGGCTAGGAGGGGATGCTGTTCTGCGATGATGTAACTTCAGAGAGAAGTGGATGATTCCTGCAGCTTTTCGCCGCCTTCTTGGGGTCAAAGCATTCCCAAGGACTCACAGCTTCCCCTCGACCCCTATCCCTTGTGGCCGTCCTCTCAGGGGTGGGGGGGTCGCTTTGGGGATGGGTGTGGGGGTGCGACAGCTGTCAGTCCGGGGGACCGATAGGCCCGCTCCAGCGTATGCAGGATCAGTTAACATTCCCTTCTGTGAAATCCATAGGCTGTGTGAGGAAAATGTCCACAAATGATTTCACAGCTGGAGAAAGGCAAGCGAAATACCTGTTTTTTCACAGTGTCTTGTTTGTATTGCCTGGGTCGGGACTTTCAAGCGGTGACCTAATTTCCCAAAAATGAAGTTAACGCTAGCGAGCCCATACTATTGGAAGGAAATTAATAGTAACCTTGGAAAAAAATGTTTGATTTAAATTGGACTGCAGTTCTGGAGGCTTTGGGGGCTGTTTGAGCTAATTGTTTAGCTCCATTTTCCTCCAAAACTGGGGAAGAAAAATGGAAGGGAAAAAATTCTAAATTTTAGTCATGGGTTAATTCGTTTATTCACAGATCAGTCAGGAAAGAGATTTCCTATTCTGAACTCTTTCAGAAAAAATGGCTCTCGTGTCCAATTATACCAAAATTTGGACTCTGTTTTGTGGAGTAGAAATGGAATCCAGAAGGAAAGCCCAGTTGACATTATATTTTGAAGACCTCGCTTGCCTTGGAGTGCAGGGTCTTCGTCTCACGGTTAGAAGCTGGGCGATCCAATGGAGTAAAAACCTAGGAGCGATTTCCATTCTCAGCATGCTTTTGGGCACTGTTTTCCTGTCCAGGGAATGGAATTAGATAATGTAGCTTAGTGCCTGGGACCCAGCTTAAAGCTGACTCTCCTGAAACGTCTCATTGTGACTTTACAGGGAGCCCATTTTCAGCTGAATTTAAATCTCGCCTCCCCTTGACCCCAAGTCTTGGTTGAGGTCATGGTTCCCCTTCCAAAACCCTCTCGTGGCAGGGAAAGGCCCTAGGCCTAACCATCCTCGTGTACTGTAAGCCACTCCACTGGCCTGAGGAAGAAAGTGAAGAGGATCCACTACTTCCAACTTTTTGTGTTTAGAGGTTATTTAGGAATGCAGCATTGTAGATATCAGACAGCTTGTTTAAAGACAGAAAATATTTTATGCTGTATCTGGGGTATTTTCACTTGGGGGCATGGAACCAAGCAATCAGTGGTATTTATTGGGTGAGGAACAGTATGCCTGGGAGAGGACAATCAGGCTGTTCTTTCGGGACTACGGGTTCATGCGGCAACTGCGACTGAGAGGTTGATGCTGCTCCATGGTTTGGCTTAGAGAGAGAGAGAGAAACACGTACACACACAACCTGGAAAAATGTCTTTATAATCAAATTCTTTGGGAAAGAAATCTCCAGATAACAAAGTTTTCCCTTGGCCCTGGCATCCTCCCACACAATGAAATATATATTTAAGGTCTTCTGAGCTAGGAATTCTCAAAAGCCTTCCATCACTGGTCCTTTTAGTTTGACTAAAAATGAATTTCCTGAGTATGTGAGTAGGCATTTCAAGCACCTGACAGTTTTATAAAACTGGAAATACAGACTGTTGAAGACCTGCTACACTAATTACCTTATACTTGATAGTCTCCATACTACTACTACTACTACTAATAATGATAATAATAATATAATAATAGTAAGGCAGACCAGCAGCTAGATGGATAGAGACCGTAACAACAATAATGGAAGAACAATTAGAAAGGTTGCAGATTATGGCAAAGGACAGGACGTTCTGGAGAAGGTATATCCATGGAGCCTCTATGAATCAGAAATGACATGACGGCACTTAATAATAATAATAATAATAATAGTATTGAGTACTTACTGTGTGCCATATATTGTGTATGTATATGTGTACCATATACATAAGCACTGGGGTAGATCCAAAATAATCAGATTGGATGCAATCCCTGTTCCTCATGGGGCTCACAGTCTAAGTGAGAGTAGGTAGGAGGTACTGAATCCCCAGTTTACAGATGAGGAACCTGAGGCAAGAGGAGTGAAGTGACCTGCCCAAAGTCATACAGCAGCCAAGTAGTGGAGTGGGGAGTAGAACCCAGGATCCCTGATTCCCAGTTCTATCCCTTTCTGCAGGCCACACTGATTACTTACCTCCAGGCTGTGCAAGCACTGACAATAATAGTAATAGTAGTAATAATAATAATATTTCTTAGACGCCACGTGTCAAGCGCTCTTCTAAACACTAGGGTGGATACAAGTTAATCAGGAGTGACACCGTCCCTTACCCACATGAGGTTCATAGTCTAAGTAAAAAGGAGAACAGGTATTGAATCCCCATTTTACAGTTGGGGAAACAGAGGCACAGAGGAGTGAGCTGCCCTCAGTCACAGCACAGGTAAATGGTAAAGCTAAGATTGGAACCCAGTTCTTCTGATTCCCAGGCCTGAGCTCTTACCACTAGGCCACGCTATTTCTCTACTGGTACTCTTGAGTGGCACTAGCCTCTGCCCAGTTAGGGGAACAAGCGCAGTAGCTGGATGTGTTATGTATGTGTGTGCATGTGTGTATTCATGCATACATGTTTCAGTAGCTGGTTGACTTGAGCTCTCCAGAACATCTTGTGGGTCCTGACCTTAAGCCCTGAGCAGAAAGCCACCCTGAGTCTCCCGCATAGTAACAATAATGATAATAGTTATGGTATTCGTTAAGTGCTTACTATGTGCCAGTCACTGTATTAAGTTCTGGGGTATATACAAGCAAATCGGGGTGGACACAGTCCCTGCCCCATGTCCCATTTTACAGATGTGGTAACTGAGGCACAGAGAAGTGACGTGGCTTGCCCAAGGTCAAGAACCCATGACCTTCTGACTCCCAAGCCCGTGCTCTGTTCATTCATTCATTCATTGAATGGTATTTATTGAGCACTTACTGTATGCAGAGCACTGTACTAACTGCTTGGGAAGTACAAGTTGGCAACATATAGAGACGGTCCCTACCCAACAGTGGGCTCACAGTCTAGAATCCACTATACCATCAAGCAGAGCAGCATAGCAGTTGTTGTTGTCTTATGCTGTCGAGTCGGGTCCGCCCCAAAGCAACACCACACGTGCATCTCTCCCAGAATGCCCCACTTCCATCTGGTAGTGGATCCATAGAGTTTTCTTGGTAAAAATACAGAAGTGGTTTACTATTGCCTCCTTCTGTGCAGTAAGCGAGTCTCTGCCCTCGACTCTTTCCCGTGCCGCTGCTGCCCGGCACAGGTGAGTTTTGACTTGTAGCAGATTGCCTTCCACTCACTAGCCACTGCCCAAGCTAAGAATGGATTGAGTAGGCCTCTGCTTGACTCTCCCTCCTATAGTCATGACTGGTAGAGGACTGGAAACTCTCCAGGTGCGACCCTGAGAGGAGCATAGCAATAGCACCGGCTAATGGCATGACAGAGCAGCCCGCTACATCAGAAGCTCCTTTTTAGTGCAGGGATCGGGTCTTCTTATTCTGTTATACTTACCCAAGTGCTTAATAGAGTGCTTTGCGCACAGTAAGCACTCAATAAATACCACTGATCGATTGACTTACTGGAGCAAAAGCAGGATTTCTAGCTGTGCATCTGTTTATGGCTGTGAGTCAGTCAGTCACTCAGTCAGTGAAGACCCCCACCCGCCCACCCCCACAGCACTTAGGTGCTTTTCACTCGATTACTCCCCTTCCTCCTGGAGGACAGGGTTTGTGGCTGTTAATTCTGTGGTGCTCTCCCAAGCCCTTAGTACAGTGCTCAACACTATTAAAATAGTGCTCAGCACTCAGAAGGCGGTAAGTAAATACTGTTGGGTGTGTGATTGCCCTCTGCCTTTAGCCGTACGTTGTCGGTGATTGTTCGTGTGGATGGTATGGTTAGTATATCATATTTAATTTAAACTAAGCACTGCATATAATAATAGTAATAATAATAAGTTTGGTGTTTGTTAAGCACTTACTATGTGCCAAGCACTGTTCTAAGCACTGGGATAGATACAGGGTGATCAGGTTGTCCCACATGGGGCTCCCAGTCTTAATCCCCATTTTACAGATGAGGTCACTGAGGCACAGAGAAGTGAAGTGACTCACCTAAAGTCACACAGCAGACAAGTGGAGGAGCCGGGATTTGAACCCACAACCTCTAACTCCCAGGCCCGGGCTCTTGTCACTGAGCTGCACTGCTTTTCTACAGCAGTCGAAGATAGTCCTGCCAGGAAAGGAATCATTTTCCTCATCCCGCCATCATAATAATAATTATGGTATTTTTTAAGCGCTTACTTATGTGCCAGTCACTGTACTGAGCTCTGATGTATATACAAGCAAATCAGGTTGGACACAGTCCCCGTTCCACGTGGGGCTCACAGTCTCAATTCCCATTCTACAGATGTGGTAACTGAGGCACAGAGAAGTAAAGTGACTTGCCCAAGCTCACACAGCAGAAAAGCAGTGGAACCGGGATTAGAACCCGTGGCTCAAGCGTCGTTTGTTGCCTCCGCCCAAAGCAGCTGTGTGCGATAACATTTCACGTTGTAATCCAGTTTAGTCCCAGATATCAGAATACGTGTTCAGCCTAATGTATTTCACCCGGCGTGGCTGGCTCCCATCTGACAGAGCGAAACGCGAAGAGGATTTGGCTTCTCCGAGAGCAGATTCTGCAGTGCGTCGTCCTCAGCCTGTGGCCAGAAGGCTCTCTCCGTGGCTCATAATGACTTGTATTCAAAGCCTTCGAGACCCAAATTTTTGGAGGGTTACACAACACGTTCCACAAGATCGCTCCAAATGCGCGGAACGGGTAAGCCGAAACCATCCGAAGGGGACATTCCAGATGGGAGGCAGCATGGTGTGGTGGATAGAGCACGGGCCTTGGGAGTCAGAAGGTCATGGGTTCCCATCCCGGCTCCACCACTTGTCTGCTGTGTGGCCTTGGGCAAGTCACTTCACTTCCCTGGGCCTCGGTTACCTCATCTGTAAAATGGGGATTAAGACTGTGAGCCCTATGAGGAATGGGGACTCAATCCAACCCAATTTGCTTTTATCCATCCCAGCGCTTAGCACAGTGCCTGGCACATAGTAAGCGCTTAACAAATGCCATAGTTGCTGTTATTATTATTGTGGCACACATCGATTGGACCACTGAACTGAGAAACTTTCCATCGGGGGCATGTTCTCATTGTGCTCGCAGACAGAGATTCCTTCCGACACTTGAAGCACTTAGCACATGCTCCTCATCATGTCAGGCATATGGGGATTCCTTCTAACATTTTAAGCGCTTAGTACAGTTCTCTGCACAAAGTAAGCACTCCAGACTACTACCACATTAAATCCAAGCACTTATCCTATCCCGTATTGATTATTACCTCAGTCTCCTCATGACCTCCCGGCCTCCTGTCTCTCCCCACTCGGCTGCCTCGATCATTTCTCTACAAAACTGATGGGTCCATACTTCCCTACTCCTCAAGAACCTCCAGTGGTTGCCCATCCATCAGACAGAAACTCCTTACCATAGACTTTACAGCACTCAACCAGTTCACCCCCTCCTACTTTACCTCACCGCTCTCCTACTGCAACCCATCCCGCACACTTCACTCTAATGCCAACCTACTCGTTGTACCTTGATCTCATTTATTTCACTGCCCACGTCCTGCCTCCGGCCTGAAACACCCTCTCTTCATATCCGACAGACAATTACTCTCCCCAACTTCAGAACCTTATTAAAATCACATTTCCTCCAAGAGGCCTTCCCCAACTAAGCCCTTATTTCCTCCTCTCCCACTCCCTTCTTCATCGCCCTTGCACTAGGATTTACAACCTTTATCCATCCCTCCCACAGCCCCGTAGCACTTATTTACATCTCTTATTTACACGAGAAGCAGCGTGGCTTAGTGGAAAAGGGCATGGGCTTGGGAGTCAGAGGACGTGGGTTCTCAGCTCCGCCACTTGTCTGCTGTGTGACTTTGGGCAAGTCACTTCACTTCTCTGTGCCTCAGTTACCTCATCTGTAAAATGGGGATTAAGACTGTGAGCCCCACATGGGACAACCTGCTTGCTCTGCATCTATCCTACCACTTAGTATAGTGCCTGGCACATAGTAAGTGCTTAACAAATACCATAATTATTATTATTATTATCTCCGTCATTTAATTCATTCATTCAATTGTATTTACTGAGTGCTTACTGTGTGCAGAGCACTGTACTAAGCGCTTGGGAAGTACAAGTTGGCAACATATAGAGACGGTCCCTACCCAACAATGGGCTCACAGTCTAGAAGGGGGAGACAGACAACAGAACAAAACATGTGGACAGGTGTCAGGTCATCAGAATAAATAGAAATAAAGCTAGATGCACATTTAATTAATTTATTTATATTAATGTCTCTCTTCCCCTCTAGACTATAAGCTCGTTATGGGCAGGGAATGTGTCTACCAACTCTGTTATATTGTACTGTCCAGAGTGCTTAGTACAGTGCTCTGCAAAAGGTAAGCACTCAATAAATATGATGGACTAACTGACTGACTGACTGCAGTTAGTAGTGAGCACCAGCATATCCATTGAGCCCACTTGGGATAATAATTAGCCAAATATTCCTGCCCCTCCAGAGCCAGGCTTGCTGGAAAATGCCCCGGCTCACGATGATGGCTGCCTTTATCAAGCAATGGTATTTAGTGAGCGCTTACTCTGTGCAGAGGATTGTACTAAGCACTTGGGAGAGTATACTATAACAGTAATCAGAGATGTTCCCTGCCTTCAAGTAGCTTACAGTATAGAGAGAGAGGCATACAATAAAATAAATGAATTACGGATATGTACGTAAGCGCTTTAGTTCTGAGGGTGAGGTGAATATCAAGTGCTTAAAAGGGTGAAGCTTCAAGTGCAAGGGCGACCCAGAAGAGTGGGTAGCCTGCACAGTCAAGTTGCTGTAGCAGCTCCCTGGGGTACCAAATGCAAGCCCCCCCCAACCTCCCAACTTCCATCCTCACCCCCACTCAGGTGTTGGATCTCTAACCAACATGAAGCCGCTCTCTGGGAGTCTCTCACGATCCCATCCAAAGCATGCATTAATCAAACTCTTCTTCTGCCTTCCCAAAGCCAGAAGCAGCATGGCCTGATGACAAACGCTTAGTACAGTGCTCTGCACAGAGTAAGCGCTCAATAAATACGATTGAATGAAAAGAGCACAGGCCTGGGCGTCAGAAGACTTGGATTCTAATGCCAGCTCTGCCATTTGTGTGCTGTCTTGTATCTACCCTAGTGCTTATGACTGTGCTCTATACGTAGTAAGTGCTTAATGAATACTATTTTTAAAAACCCAACAAAAAACCCCCACCTGCTCATTCATCCTCCCCAGAGACTTTCATTTCCTTTTCAGTCAACTGTAAGCTCCCAGAGGGCAGGGACCAGGTCTCTTGCTTCTTTCATATCGTCAGCGGTATTTATTGAACACTTGCTAGGTGCAGAGCCCTGACTAAGCACATGGGAGAGTACAATGCAACAGAGTTGGTAGGAACATTTCTTGCCCACAACGAGTTTACAGTCCAGTGGGGAGACCGACATTAATATCAATAAATAATTTATAATATGTGTTATAAATATGTACATAAACACTGTCCAGTTCAGGATAGGGCAAATATCAAATGCCCAAAAGTCACACGTCCAAATGCATAGACGATGCAGAAGAGAGAGGGAGTTGGAGAAGAGAAGCCTTAATCAGGGAAGGCGTCCTGGAGTAGATGTGACCTTATTAAGGCTTTGAAGAAGGGGAGAGTAGAGGTCTGGCATATACGCAGGGGGAGGGAATTCTCCCAAGGTCATAATATGGTGCTCAGTCACAGTAAGCTGCCAGGACAGTGCTCCGTCCAGAATGCCTCACTGCCTAATGTAAAATTGTGTTGCCGCTCATTTGGGGTCGTGGAGGGCTAGTCCTGTTTTGTTACCTCCTGATGACCGGTTTTGATTCCCTCCCCAAATTCCTCGCTCCTTGTCTAGGGACCCCTCCCTCCCTCCACGGAAACATCGCATTCCGAGTTGTTTCATGAAACATTCCCGTCCATCCCACGGGGACTCCATAGAGGAAATTGAGTAGGCTTTGTACAGTGCAAACAGAGGCATCATTGTCATCAACAGCAATTCCCCAGGTCTCACCTGGGTGCAGAGCCAGCCAGTCAGTCAGTCAGTCCATCATATTTACTGAGCGCTTACTCTGTGCAGAGCACTGTACTAACCTCTGGGAGAGTACAGTGCAACAATAGATACACTCCCTGCCCACAAAGAGCTTACGTTCTAGAGCCATGTGCTCTGCCCTGCTGGGCACAGAGCTTTGCTCCTGAGGGGGATGCCAGAGAAGCAGTCCCCATCTTTGAGGAGGTGATGGTTCAGCGGAGAAGACAAGGGCATTGGATTGGCGTGTATCCACCCCGGCGCCTAGAACGGAACTTGGCATAGAGTAAGCGCGGAACAACTACTGCACCGTGACATAGAGTAAGCACAGAACAACTACCGCGTCCTCTGGGGCTGGGTTAGGCCGTGGGATGTCTATAACGTACCATATGAATCGGCGCCTTTCAGATGGATCGAGCCGAAGGCAAGCCGGGATAGAGGAGCGGTCTGGCCCGAGACCCTCCTGTTCCTCCACAAGCCACTTGGCCGAGGTAGCGGGCGCCATGACGAAGCCACCGGTGTGGTCAGTCGGGGCTGGCCAGTGACCTCCGAGTAGAACGCCGAGTCTCCGTGGGACCGGCGAGTGACGGAGTGAGGCCGAGCCGGTGACCGGCCCAACAGTGTCATCATTGACGAGAAAACGTGACTCGTTTGTGCTCGCCCCCATCTCCCTGAGGGGAATATTTACAACAGAGGCCCGGCGAGAGCCGGCCGGCTTTGGGAGCTGCCTGGACCACAGAGCCGCCTCTCAGGAGCCTCTCGGAGCTGCCAGTGCATGCTGGATCAATCATACCAGTGAAATTCAACCAATGGAATGGAAAAAGCCACGAGGCTCAGCCCGGGTCCTCCCCCCGTCCCTTTCCCACTCTTTCTGGGGGGCAGGTTTGGCAGGAAGGGTCCCGGGAGGCAGGAAGGTTCCCCAGCACTTAGTAACCCCGGGGTCTGCCATCCCCAGCTGGGTTATGTTAGCGTTGGCAGTTGCCAGTGCCCATTTCATAACAATGGGGGGTCTGTGTCGGTTTCGTTTTCGCTTTTGCCAGGGAGGGAAGTGGAGCCCAAGGCGGGCAGGGCCCAGAGCTGGAAACAGGGCACGTTTTCATTGGGATTCCCAGGGCCGGGCACCTCCTGGAAAATGCCAGACATAGAGGCAGCCCAGCACCGCTGATGGACATTTTCAGAAGTAAGAAAATGCATCTTGACTTAGTCCGGTTATGTGAACTGCGCTGGCAGCCTACACATAATAATGATGATGGTGGTATCGATAATAATGATAAGGGTGATATTTGTTAAAAAATCTTTCTGTGTGCCAAGCACTGTACTAAATGCTGGGGCAGGTATGAGCCAATAAGATCAGATACCGGCCCAGTCCCACATGGGACCGTCTGAGTGGAAGGGAAAGCAGGTATTTAAACTTCGTTTTATAGGTGAGGAAATGGAGGTTCAGAGAATGGAAGTGTCTTGCCTAAGGCCACACAGCAGACAAGTCTATGCCCACCCCTGCCACCCTACAGCAGGCAGGCGAGAAGCATCGCGGCCTGATGGATAGAGCACGGGCCTGGGAGCTAGAAGGAGCTGGGTTCTAATCCTAGCTTCACCCCTGGTCTGCTTTGTGATCTTGGGCAAATCACTTCACTTCTCTGTGCCTCAGTTTCCTCATCTGCAAAATCGAGATTAAGACTGTGAGCCTCACGTGGGACATGACTGTGTCCAACTTGATTAGCTTGTATTTTCCCCAGCCTGTGCCTGACACAAAGTGCTTAACAAATTTCATAAGAAAAAAAAAAGTGGCAGGATGGAGATTAGAGCCCAGGCCTCCAAACTCTTTCCACTAGGTCATGCCTCTTCTCTATCATCATCAATCATCAGTGGTATTTATTAAGTGTTGACTGGGTGCAGAGTACTGCAGTAAATGCTTGGGAGAGAGTTGGTGATAATAATAATAATAATTATGGTATTTGTTAGATTCCCAGTGCACAATGAGTTTACAGTCTAGAGGGGGAGACAGACATAATAATAATAATAATGGTATTTATTAAGTGCTTACTATGTGCAAAGCACTGTTCTAAACTCTGGGGAAGTTACAAGGTGATCAGGTTGTCTCACAGTCTTAATCCCCATTTTCCAGATGAGGGAACTGAGGCACAGAGAAGTGAAGCGACTTGCCCAAAGTCACACAGCTGACAAGTGATGGAGCCGGGATTTGAACCCATGACCTCTGATTCCAAGCCCAGGCTCTTTCCACTGAGCCACGCTGCTTCTCAATATTAATATCAACATTAATATCAATAGATGATGTACAATACATAATTTATAGATAGGTACCTAAGTGCTGTGGGGCTGAGGATGGGGCGAATATCAAATGTCCAAAGGTCACAGATCCAAGCGCATAGATGACGCAGAGGAGAGAGAGAGCTGGGGATTTTGATGAAGCGCGATAAGAAACGGCTTATTCCCTCCGTGCATGCGGGTGTGTGCGTGTGTCTGTGCATGTGGACATCACCGTGCCACATGAATTATTGAAGTTAATCAAATGTCTGCCTGCCACGCTATTGAAAGTACTCATTCATTTAGCTCGCTTAATTCTAACCCTTGCATAAGCAGTTACCGTTGCAAATTAGTCTATAGGCTAAACAGCTTAACTTTAATCCCGCTGCCTAGAGGATGTTTTAGCCTGGGAGAAAACTGGATGTCCTTTCTGACCGTGCAGCTGTTTGGGCAACGTGTCTCCGCAGGCTATGTTTTGCAGGGCCCTGGGGGTCACGTCGCTGAACCCCGCCAGAGTAAGTCTCCCCTCCCCACCCCTCACGCCCAGGAGAGAGATACCGGCCGGGGAACGAGCAGGTAGACAGGGCGTTGCTAAAGTTGAGGGTGCTAGAGAGAGACCTTGTTTGATGCTAGAAACAGAGGGAGCCGGCAGGTACCGCCGCTGGCATCGGCACTGACTGAGTGCCCGTGCTGTACTGGGCGCTGTCCTGGGCCCTGGGGAGCATCCACTGAAAGAAGTTACAGTTCCTGCCTTGGAGGAGTTTCCACTCCCATATTTATCATCATTCCAAGATATACCCCCATAGGCAATAGGCCCGGTGCACCCCACTTTGGGGGGATTGGCTTTGGCCTTGGTGCTGTAGGTATTTGAGGAGTAATAATCACTGTGGCATTTGTTAAGCACTTCCTTATGTTCCAAGTACTGTACTAAGCACTGAGGTGAATACAAGCAAATCATGTTGGACAGTCATTCATTCAGCCGTATTTATTGAGTGCCTACTGTGTGCAAAGCACTGTACTAAGTGCTGAAGGGACAGTCCATGTACCACATGGGGCTCACAGTCTTAATCCCCATTTTACTGATGAGGTAACTGAGGCACAGAGAAGTCAGGCAGTCACATTTTTTGAGCCCTTACTGTGTGCAGAGCACAAGTGAAGTGACTTGCCCAACGTCACACAGCAGACAAGTGGCAGCATCGGTATTAGAACCCAGGTCCTTCTGATTCACAGGCCTGTGCTGTATCCACTAGGCCCCACTGTGGTTCTGATTGACCCAAACAATTTCCTTGCCCTCGTATAACTTGCAGTCTGATGGTGGGGAAACCGAGCCCACCTTCCCATTTGTTTTGCTGTGTGAACCTGGTGATTGTCTGGGAAGCATAGTGATGTCCAGAAAATTTGTTGTGGGCAGAGAACATGTATGCTAACTTATTGGATTGTCCTCTCCCAAGCACTTAGTACAGTGCTCTGCACATAGTAAGTGCTCAGTAAATACCATTGATTGATACCAACTTTTTTGCATTGTACCCTCCCGAGCACTTGGTACAGTGCTCTGTATGATGTAAGTGCTCAGTAAATACCATTGATTCACTGATTGATTGTAGCTCCCTGGAGGAGGAAGGAGCAGGAGAAGGATGGGTGGCCCTCAGTACTCCAAACTGTAATCCTTCATCCTATCAATCAGTCAATCAATCAATTGTATATATTTGTCAGGCAGTCAATCGTATTTATTGAACACTTACGGTGTACAGTGTATTATGCTCTTGAGAGAGTACAATAGAACAATAAACAGACACATTCCCTGCCCACAATAAGCTTTCTGTCTAGAAGGGGAGACAGACAAGAATATAAATAAATGGCATATTCATTCATTCATTCAATCGTATTTATTGAGTGCTTACTGTTGCAGAGCACTGTACTAAGCGCTTGGGAAGTACAGGTTGGCAACATATAGAGACGGTCCCTACCCAACAGCGGGTTCACAGTCTAGAAGGGGGAGACAGACAACAAAACAAAACATATTAACAAAATAAAATAAATAGAATAAATATTTACAAATAAAATAAATAAATAGAGTAATAAATACATACAAAAATATATACATATATACAGGTGCTGTGGGGAGAGGAAGGAGGTAAGGCGGGGGGGATGGGGAGGGGGAAGCGGGGAGAGGAAGGAGGGGGCTCAGTCTGGGAAGGCCTCCTGGAGGAGGTGAGCTCTCAGTAGGGCTTTGAAGGGAGGAAGAGAGCTAGTTGGCGGATGTGCGGAGGGAGGGCATTCCAGGTCAGGGTAATGATGTGGGCCGGGGGTCGACGGTGGGACAGGCGAGAACGAGGCCCGGGGAGGAGATGAGCAGCAGAGGAGCGGAGGGTGCGGGCTGGGCTGGAGAAGGAGAGAAGGGAGGTGAGGTAGGAAGGGGCGAAGTGATGGACAGCCATGAAGCCCAGAGTGAGGAGTTTCTGCCTGATGCATAGGTTGATTGGTAACCACTGGAGATTTTTGAGGAGGGGAGCAACATGCCCAGAGCGTTTCTGCACAAAGACGATCTGGGCGCAGTGTGAAGTATGGATTGAAGTGGGGAGAGGGAGGAGGATATGTACATAAGTGCATAAGTGCATCAGGGAAAGTCTCTTGGAGGAGATCGTCTTTACTGAGCATTTTCTGTGTGCAGAACACTGTACTAAGCACTTGGGATAGTACAGTAATAATTGAGTTGATAGGCATGTTCCCTGCCCATAAGGACCTTACAGTCTAGGAGGGAGACAGACATGAATATAAATAAATAAATAATGGATATGAACATAAATGCTGAGGGATGAGTAAAGGAGGCAAATCCAAATAATGATAATAATAATGATGATGGTATTTGTTAAGTGCTTACTATGTGCCAAGCACTGTTCTAAGCGCTGGTGTGGATGCAAGGTAATCAGGTTGTACCATGTGGGGCTCACAGTCTTAATCCCCATTTTACGGATGAGGGAACTGAGGCACAGAGAAGTTATGTGATTTGCCCAAGGTCACACAGCAGACAGTTGGCAGAGCAGGGATTAGAACCCATGACCTCTGACTCCCAAGCCCAGGCTCTTTCCACTTAGCCATGCTGCATTGCCCTTCGCCCAAATGCAAGGGTGATGCAGAAGGGTGTGGGCAAAGAGGAAATGAGGACTTAGTCGGGGAAGGCTGATTGCCAACCCTTTGCTTACCATTGTCTCTTCTGACTCTTTTTGGGTAATTCTGTGTTCTGGTGGTGTGTTGAGACTTACTCCGTAGACTTGATTTCCTTTGGCCTAATGCTCCCCAGTGCTCAGAGCAAACAGGTTGTCAGTTGAGCGTGTGGTGGGGGATTAAGAAGCACTTAGTACAGTGCACTGCACCCAGTGGGGGCTAAGTACATAGCATTTCCTCTAACTGTAAATTTGTAGGCAGGATACATGTCTACCAACTCCGTAAATAATAATAATATTAATAATAATAATGGCATTTGTTAAGTGCTTACTATGTACAAAGCACTTTTCTAAGCTCTGGGGAGGATATAGGTTGATCAGGTTGTCCCACGCGGGTCTCACAATCTTAATCCCCATTTTACAGATGAGGTAACTGAGGCACAGAGAAGTTAAGTGACTTGCCCAAAGTCACACAGCTGACAAGTGGCAGAGCCGGGATTTGAATCCATGACCTCTGACTCCCAAGCCCGTTCTCTTTCCACCGAGCCTGTGCTCCCAAGTGCTTAGTACAGTGCTCTGCACACAGTAAGCACTCAATAAATGATTGATTATGTTGAAGCTTATAAAAAAAATCAAAAATAAGTTGGCAAAATGCAACTGCTAGTATATGGACAGTGTGGTCTTGTGGTTAAAGCCCAGGACTAGGACTTGGGAGACCTGGGTTCTCACCCCAATGCTGCCAGTTGCCTGTGATGTGTCCCTGGGCAGGTCACTTCACATCTCTATGCTTCAGTTTCCTCATCTTCAAAAGGGTGATTAAATCCCTGTTCTCCTTTAGACTACAAGCCCCACGTGGACAGGGACTGTGTCTGATCTGACTCTCACGAATCTATCCCAGCCCGAAGCGCCCTGCTTGGCACAAAGACTGTAAGCTCATTATGAGCAGGGAAGACGGCGGCTAATTCTGTTGTATTGTACTCTCCCAAGCGCCTAGTACAGTGCTCTGCATGTAGTAGGTGCTCAATAAATACCACTGATTGACTGATAGTAAGCGCTTCACAAATACCACAGTTATTACTAGTCATTATGGAAACTGGTAAAAAGGGGAAGGGGCAGGGTGCTTGCTCTGGGCTTCCTTTCTCAGTTGGCAGAGTGTTACCCAAGTTTTCAGTATTGCTGGAACCCTCAGGTCTTCATTTTCTTTTACTCTGTCATTATTTACACTTAGAAATACATCTTCGGTTGCTGTTTTTTGGTATTCATTAAATGCTTACTGTATGTAAAACACTGTTCTAAGCTCTGGGATAAGTACAAGTTACTTAGGTCGGGCACAGTCCCTGTCCCACGTGGGGCTCACAGTGTAAGTAGGAGGGAGAACGGATATTTAGTCCCCATTTTACAGCTGAGGAAATTGAAGCACAGAGCAGTTAAGTGGCTTGCCCAAGGTCACACAGCAAGCATTTGATGATGATGATGGCATTTGTTAAGCACTTACTAGGTGCCTAGCACTGTTGACAGAGCTGGGATTAGAACCGGGTCTTTGGCCTCCCAGACTCGTGCTTTTCCCGTAGGCCGCGCTGGTTCTATTATTCTTTCTCAGTCTGCCCCTTCCCACCCCGATTTTCTTGTCCCTACGCCATTCCCTTTGTTCCTTTTTTAATAGTATTTGTTAAGCGCTTACTATGAGCCAGGCACCGAACTAGGCACCGGGGTAGATAGAAGCTAATCAGGTTGGACACAGTCCATGTCCAGGGGGCTCACAGCTTTAATCCCCATTTTCCAGATGCGGTAACTGAGGCCCAGAGAAGTGACGTGACTTGCCCAAAGTCACACAACTGACCAGTGGCAGAGATGGGATCAGAACTCAGATCCCCTGACTCCCACTTTCCACTAGGCCACACTGCTTCCTTCCTTCTTTCTCTGTTAGCCTCCCTGAGATCCCCATTGCTTTACCCGGAGTCCGAATGTCTGCAAATGTGTTTCGGGTGAACGTGAACCCTCTGGGCCCAGGGCGACAACGAAGACGAAGACGATCAGGGCCTTACGTAACCCCGCGGGGGGTTCGGCGAGGTGGGGCCTGTGGTTGCTATCAGTTCTTGTGGGAAAATATGCTTCAGTGACTCACTGGCACCGGGCTTGGAATGTGGCATTTAGAAGTACCTTTTTACAGTGGGAAAGAATTCTGGCAAGGATAAACAGTCTGACCGTGTTAAATGGACCAAAGTCTGTATGTAGCCTAATTCCAGAAAACTCATTTTTATTAGTCTGAAAAAAAAGCTAGTTTGAAATAACTGTAACTAGGCTTTCTGAAAGAGCAAAAGAATCGCTGTGCGGAAGATAAAAACCAAAAATTCCCAGTAAAACCAACCAAAGTCTCTGTTGAAGTTCAATGAAAACTAGTTACATGCTATAAAAGTCATTTCTTCTGGGATTTAGGAGAATGTCAAGAACGTTTTTTGCCCTAGTGGGAAGAACCCTTCTAGACTGTGAGCCTGTTGTTGGGTAGGGATTGTCTCTATCTGTTGCTGAATTGTACTTTCCAAGCACTTAGTACAGTGCTGTGCACACACTAAGCGCTCAATAAATATGATTGAATGAATGAATGAAGAGCACACAACTGGGAGTCAGGACACCCGGACTCTAATGCCAGCCTTGCCACTTGGCTGCTTTGGGACTTTGGGTGAGTCACGTCTCTGAGCCTCGGTTTCCTCATTCGTAAAATGGGGATTTGATTCCTGTTCTCCCTCTCCTTTAGGCTGTAGGCTATCCCAGCCCTCATCACAGTGCTTGGCACAAAGTGAGTACTTAACAAGAAGCACATCTGCCATCATTATCATCATTATCATTATTACTATTGTCGTTGATATGATCGTTAAGACCTGTGCCACAAGGAGACTGAAGGAAGTTTAACCCAGGCTTATTGGAGAGTGGAGAGTTCTGATTGTTGAGTTTCTAAAACTAGGTTTACTGGACTGAATTTAGCTTCCACATTTAACTTGGCAAAATTCATCATCATGGCATTTCCTTCTATATGCGCTTGCTTGACTTCACTGTCTCAGTCTAAGACATATTCCGTGTGTCCGGCCAGATAATTTGTGGCCCTACAGTACAAAGGTTTTCTAGCAAAGCCGTTGTTCTCCAGTCTTGGTGCCTTTGAGAATCTGGTGGTGCTATGTTTGTAGCGGTAGCAGCCAAACCCCTTAGCCATTTGTCCCAGAGAGGGGAGGAGTTGGCAGGAGATAAAGCAGCGTGGCCTAGTGGATAGAGCACAAACCTGGGAGTCAGGAGGACCTGGGTTCTAATCTTGACTCTGCCACTTGCCTGCTGTGTGACTTTAGGCAAGTCACTTCACTTCTCTGGGCCTCATCTGGAAAATGAGGATTAAGACTGTGAGCTCCGTGTGAGACATGGACCGTGTCCAACTTGATTATCTTGTATGTATCCCAGTGCTTACAACAGCGCCTGGCACATAGTCAGAGCTTAACAAATACCATTTAAAAAAAAGGGAAGAAGGGGTGAATAAAAAAAAAGATGCTAGCTGCCGGAAGTATTTCTCCTTCACCACAGAGCTGTAATGAAAAATCAAACTTCAAGGAAGTGTCTCATGTAACTCTGTTATATTGCACTCTCCCAAGCACTTAGTACAGAACTCTGCACAAATGAAGCTCTCAGTGAGTAGCATTGGTTCACTGTGCTCTCCCGGGTGCTTTCAGCAGGGCTCAACACTCAGTCAATACCATTAGTACTAGCAGGGTGGGTTTTTTGCTTTTTTTTTTTCTTTTAAGCCTGCTTGTGCGATATGTCCTGGTTCATCTTCTGGCCCCCTAGATAGATCAAGCCCAAAAATGGTTTTACCCACAGGGCTGAGAAATGGGAGGCTTCCCAATAAAATTCATGCATTGACTTTTGTCCTTTGGAGTTAGCCTCAGATTGATAGAGAAGCAGCAGGGCCTAATGGATAGAACAGGGGCTTGGGAATCGAGGACCTGGGTTCTAAACCCTGTTCTGCGGCTTGGGCAAGTCACTTAACTTCTCTGTGCCTCATCTGTAAAATGGGGATTAAAAAAACTGTGGTATTTGTTACATTCTTACTCTGTACTGTACTAAGCTCTGGAGTGGTTACAAGATATTTGGGTTGGACACAGTCCCTGTCCCACATGGGCTCACAGTCTTAATCCCCATTTTACAGATGAGGTAATTGAGGCACGGGGAAGTTAAGCAACTAGACCGAGGTCTCACAGCAGACTAGTGGCAGAGCCGGATTTAGAGCCCAGGTCCTTTCGACGCCCAGGCCATGCTGCTACTCAGATTCAATTTGAGCACCATTTGGGACATGGGCTCTGTCCATAGTTATTTGCTTGTATCTACCCCAGTGCATAGTACAGTGCCTGGCAAATAGTAAGTACTTAAGTGAAAAAAAAATTGACATGTCAATGTTCAGGCTAAGAGACCTTGAAGTAATAATAATAATAATGGCATTTATTGAGCGCTTACTATGTGCAAAGCACTATTCTAAGCGCTGGGGAGGTTACAAGGTGATCAGGTTGTCCCACAGGGGCCTCACAGTCTTCATCCTCATTTTACAGATGAGGTAACTGAGGCCCAGAGAAGTGAAGTGACTTGCCCAAAGTCACACAGCTGACAAGTGGTGGAGCCGGGATTTGAACCCACGACCTCTGACTCCAAAGCCCAGGCTCTTTCCACTGAGCCACGTGACGCTTCGGTCAGCCAGCGTATTTATTGAGCACTTATTCTGTGGAGAGGACTGTACTAAACACTTGGGAGCATGCAGTGTAACAATATAACAGACCCATTTCCTGCCCACAAGGAGCTTACAATATAGAGGGAACTATATCCGGAAGGACTTGGAATCATCTGTCCCTTGGCAGACTAACTCCTATTGAAGCAGGGAGGAATTGGGGCATCTCATAAAATGTTTGCCCTTTGGGGAGTTTGCTCTGAGGGGGAGTGGGGGTGTTTGCCCCTGGGGCTAGAGCTTTCCTGGCTCTTCTCCAAGCCCAGAGCCTGGGAACCTGCTGTGGAATTTCCTCGTAGCCGTTTGGGAACGGGTAGTCCGCCCGACAAGCCAATGCTGCTGGCCTGGCATCATGAGCCCCTTTCTGGCTGGCCTAGGCCTCCGGTGGTCGGTGCCCCCTCCCCTCCACCCCAGAAATGAGAACTCAGTTCAGTGCTCTGCAACACGGGAAGCGATCCAGGAATTCCAGTGATGGAGGTGAGTCCTTGAGTGCTGCCTGTGAACGATCGCTGTAGGATATGCCTAAGCATGAGGGCTGCAGGAACAAAAAGATGAGTTGGAGCAAGAAAGGCATGTGACAGGTAAGTACAGGTTAAAACGTGGGTGCGTTTACTTAAGGGCCCGGCGGGTTTCGATCTGAAATCCCTTTGGCACCAGGAAAGGAGGAGAACGCCTCCGTAATTGTGCGCCTGTGGGAAGGTTTTTCCGCTGCCTGGCCCATCTGCCCCTAAGTTCTTGGGAGTTCTTGCTTTTCGCTCTAGGAGACCCTCCAACCAGCCTTCTGTCCTGGAAGGGGTTCTTCAGCCTCTTTTTGGTACTGAAGGCTCCCTCAGTGCTATTTTAATATGACTCTTAGCAAGCACGTTAGAAATCAAGCACTTAGTACAGTGCTCTGCACACAGTAAGCGCTCAATAAATACGATTGAATGAATGAATGAAATTATCCAAAACGGCTCACGCATCCTTTCCCCCTGCAGCAGCAATTTGACTTGCCGTATTTATGTGCAATGTTTTGCTTCTGCTGTTCTCTCCTGAGTGCTTATAACGGGGCTGCTTCACACTCATTAGGCTCCGGTCAGTCTCATCAGTGGACTGACCGGTGAGAGAGCTGAAGCCGGGGATGTGAAATTCAGCAGCTGCCCAAGACAGAGGAAGCGCGAGCGAGCCTCCTTCTGGGGTCCCACTCCCTGGGTCTGCCCTCTCACCATGGAACCTCTGCCCCCCGACCCTTGGAGGTCCAGTGGTCAAAGGACCTTTCCCTTTTGTACCCACAGTTTACTGATCCTGCATGGTCACTCTCTCCTCGGGGCCGAAGGGGCTCATTTTTCAACAGACGATCTTCATTTCTTCACTCTGTCAGATTACCCTCTCGCGAATAAGTGACTCATTGCGCTACAGATTAGGGATTAAAGTCGCAAATAACCTGCATTCCTGTGGAACCTTTCCAGCTTAATTCAACTTTAAAAGCAAAAATTAGTTGAAAGAGATTCCTTAAGCTTCCAGAACCCATCCCAGGTTTTTGGCCCTTCATTCATAACTTCACGGATGTTTAAGCTACTGAACCTCAGTAGGGGCTGGAACATCCACTTGGGCCCTGTGTGCATGTGAGCAGTAGGAGCGGCACGCGCGTGTGTGTGTGTGTTTGTGTGTGTGTCTGTGTGTCTAGACTGAAAGCTCATCATGGGCAGGGAACGTGTCTACCAGGTCTGTTATGTTATACATCTCCCAAGTGCTCAGTCTAGTGCTGTGCTTACAGAAAGTGCCCAATAAATATGATTGATTGATTAGTTTGCTCTCTGGTTTGGTGAGAGTGGATGTTTTATTCCCATAGCAGTTGAGATGCTGTAGCATAGCAATAGAGAGACAAGGTGGTCTATTGGGTAGAGCTTGGGCCTGCGAATCAGAAGGACCTGGGTTCTAATCCCAGCTCGGCCACTGGTCTGCTATATGACCCTGGACAAGTCACTTTATTTCTCTGGGCCTCAGTGTTACCTCGTCTGCAAAATGGGGAGTAAGACTGTGAGTCCTGTGTGGGACATGGACTGTGTCCGACCTGATTAGCTTGTATCTACCCCAGCGCTTAGTACAGTGCCTGGCACATAGTAAGCCCTTAACAAATATCATTGGAAAAAAAATAGCAACCCCCAGCGTTCAGTTCTTCTGTTGCTGCCCACCTCGTGCAGGTGCCGAATGTACGTCGGCGACCATTGATTTTTTCAAAGGGTTTAAATGCTGGATGGCGCAGGGTTGTGGGGAGGAGAGAGGCAGCCTCACCCACTTAGCATTGGAAGTCAGAAGTTAAGGTCATGCTCTCCTGAGAATGGTGATGCTAAGTGGTCTGAAATCGTACCCTCTCCTCTTCCCCTGCCTGGGCACGGTCCAGTATGCCGACCACCCCCAGGAGTCTTCGGAGAGTTAGTTATTATTGTTTGTTTGATTGTTAAGTAATTTGGAAACCAAGATGAATATGGGCACATCCTTTGGAAGCAGCAGCAGAGAAGCAGTGTGGCTCAATGTAAAGAGCACGGGCTTTGGAGTCAGAGGTCATGGGTTCAAATCCTGGCTCTGCCAACTGTCAGCTGTGTGACTTTGGGCAAGTCATTTAACTTCTAAACTGTGAGCCCACTGTTGGGTAGGGACCGTCTCTATATGTTGCCAACTTGTACTTCCCAAGCGCTTAGTACAGTGCTCTGCACACAGTAAGCACTCAATAAATACGATTGAATGAATTTAACTTCTCTGTGCCTCAGTTACCTCATCTGTAAAATGGGGATTAAGACTGTGAGCCCCCCATGGGACAACCTGACCACCTGGTAACCTCCCCAGCGCTTAGAACAGTGCTTTGCACATAGTAAGCGCTTAATAAATGCCATCATTATTATTATTATTATTTGGAGGGACTACTCACCTATTTGAGGATCAGGCACCCTCTTCCTCATGGCCTCCATTGCCAGTTCTCTTCCTATTCTAGGGGTTTAATTGGCCCTCGGATTTTGGTGATCACCCCAGAGAGACTGGCTGGCATGGTACTTTGTGCTCATTTAGATAGAAAGAGTTTTTCATCTTATCATCGGGTATGTTCCCCTAAACTTGACCCCTGAAATGTCGGTTGACCTCACTGGCTCCCTCGCCTGCCAGAGCCTCCCCACAGTCCCGGAAGGGCATCTAGAGGTGCTCTAGATCTGCTCTAGAGTTGGCTCGCCTCGGAACCCCCGACCGCTATTTTCTAAGCATTTTGCTCTCCAAGATCCAAAGAGAGGTGCAGTTTGACCTTCCTGTGCCTCAGTTTCCGCATCCAGATATGGAGCCAATGCCTCTCTCTGCCTCCAAGACACTGTGAAGGGGCGGCATGAGTGCTGGGGGAGAAATGAAGGTGTGGAGCTCTTTGGGGCTTAGCGTGTGCTGCCTCTACTCGCAGGCCCGACTCCTGTCCCCCACAGCCCTCTTGGGCAAAACCCCATTCATTCATTCAATCATATTTATTGAGCGCTTACTGTTTGCAGAGCACTGTACTAAGCGCTTGGGAAGTACAAGTCGGCAACATATAGAGACGGTCCTTACCCAACAACGGGCTCACAGTGTAGAAGGGGGAGACAGACAACAAAACAAAACATTGAGACAGGTGTCAAAATCCTCAGAACAGATAGAATTAAAGCTGTAAGCACATCATTAACAAAATAAAAAGAATAGTAGATATGTACAAGTAAAATAAATAGAGTAATTAATCTGAATAAATATATATACAAGTGCTGTGGGGAGGGGAAGGAGGTAGGCTTGGGGGGATGGTTCTGGCCCCCAGCTTTCTCCTGTGCTTAACTGACTTCTGCCATCAGATCGGTTGGCTTTTTGAAGCATCTCTCCTGATCGGAAAGGCAGCAGCAGTGGTGTTTGTTGAGCAACCACTGGACACGGTGCACCATTCTAAGTGCTTAGCACAGCCTGCGTCCCCTGCTCTTCCCCCCGCCTCCCAGCCCCAAAACACTTACGTACATATCTGCAATTTTATTTGTTTGTATTGATGTCTCTCTCCCCTGCTCTAGACTGTGAGCTTGTTGTGGGCAGGGAATGTCTCTGTATTATACTCTCCCAAACACTTAGTACAGTGCTTTGCTCGTAGTAATTGCTCAATAAATATGATTGAATGAATGATAAATGAATGCACATTGGGACCCGCCCGTCCATCGACATGGCCGGCCTGGTTTGCCAAAAGGCTGGGCGGAGATGGAAGCGCCAATGTTCCCCTTAGCCAACTCAGAAGGGAAGTCCCAGGTCTTGGGATCGGGCCCAAAGCAATTCCAGAGTCACCTCCGATGTGCCCAGATAATCAACATTGGCCTTGCAGGCGGGCCCGTGTTGGCCCACTTCACCACCTAGCCTCTCAAGGGGGCCGGCTCCTGCCGGTTCCTTTTCCCAACAGGAGGGAAATGTGCGTACCCCGCTACATGGACCCTAAGAGGTTACATGGCCTAGTGGATAGAGCCTGGGCTTGGGTGTCAGAAGGACGTGGGTTCTAATCCTGGGTCCACCACATGTCTGCTTGGGCAGGTCACTTAACTTCTCTGGGCCTTGGATCCCTCATCTGTAAAATGAGGATTAACAGTGTGAGCCACGTGCGGAACAGGGACTGTCCAACCTGCCTAACTTGTAATAATAACTGTGGTATTTGTTAAGCACTTACTAGGTGCCAAGCACAGTACTAAGCATTGGGGTGGTTACAAGCAAATTAACTCAGATTAGAACCCATGATCTTCTGGATCCCAGACCCGTGCTCTATTCACTTCGCCATTCTGATTATATCTACCCCAGTCCTTAGAACAGTGCTTGGCACATAGTAAGTGCTTAAATTCTGTAGCATCACCTTTAGCCAAAAGGTGTCTAATTAAAAGAGTTTTTTATTAAAAAAAAGAGAAGCTTCACTAATTAAATACTTCAATTAAATTAGAAAAGTGGCATGGCCGAATGGATAGAGCACAGACCTGGGAATCAGAAGGTCATGGGTTCTAATCCCAGCTCCGCCACTAGTCTGCTGTGTGGCCTTAGGCAAGTCACTTCACTTCTCTGAGACTCAGTGCCCTCATCTGTAAAATGGGAATTGAGAATGTGAACCCCATGCATGACAGGGACTCTGTCTAACCCAATTTGCTTGTATTCACCCCAGCACTTAGTACAGTACCTGGCACATAGTAAGCGCTTAACAAATACCACAACTATTATTACTATTACTATTATTAAAAGGGAAGGGCTTTGGAGGGCTGCGGCCCAACTGCTGCCTGCGGGCGTTCACTGGGCCACAGGTCCAGGCCAGTGACTGCACGGGGCGGAGTGTGGAAATGACGCTCCGGGCATCCCCTGATTGATCTGATCATCTAGGAGAAGCCCACTCCTGAGAATTCGGCCCTTGGTGGGGCAGCCCACCAGTGGCCTGAAAGAGTGAAACAATACATAATCATGTTTCCATTTGGTATTTCCTGTGCGACTGTGCCTGTTTCCAGGGAGGGAGAGTGTATTTTTCTTCTGCTCTATGAATTGCTGGACCCAGCTGGCAAAGCCCCAAACAGGGACAGATAAGGAGTGGGAAGGGAGGGTACAGAGTGGGGCGGGGGGCATGGCGTCTGGACATTAAAGGCCCAAATGTCCTGGAAAAAAGCCCTCCCCCTGCCCCCCACCAATGACCGCATGTATCTGGAATTTTCCGAATAACGATGCGCGGATGTGGTAGCGCGGAGGGGACGGGAGCCAAACTGAGCTCGCTTTGTTCGCTGCGAGAGGCCCAGCGCAGCCGCGTCCTGGGGAGCTGAGCGCATTTGGCGTTTGGCATCCTCCGCCCAGCCTGCGCTCCGTCCCGGCCCTGGAGTCTCCTGGCCGGTGCCCCTGCAAGCCTCCCGGTTCGCTCCGAGGCGGGGGACCGGGGATGTTTAGAAACCGGTGTGAGTGAAGTCCCCAGACCAAAAACTTTCCAGAAGCGATGTGCCATTAGTAGAGGAAAAGACAGCAGGGGCTCTTTTCTAGGGAGTCGATTTCAGGACATAGTCCCCCTCCCCCACCCACAGTACCACCAAGAAAACAGATTCCTTTTTATCCAGAAACCAGCTGTTGGTACGACTTCATGATGCCGAATTTATGAGTAAATCTTTTCTAATCCAGACTCCGTGCCAACTAGGGGAAGTGTTAGGCAATCAGTGATATTTATTGGGAGCACTTAGCATGTGCAGAGCACTATGCTGAGAACAATAGAGTGGGTAGACTTGATCCCTGCCCTCAAGGATCAGTCGTATGTATTGAGCCCTTACTGTGTGCAGAGCATCTGTACTAAGCACTTGGGACAGTGCAGTATAACAGAATCGGTAGACGCATTCCTGCCCACAAGGAACTTACAGTCTCGGGAGGGAGACGGACGTGACTAGAAATAAATAAGTTACGGATATGGACGTGGATATGGATTTGCCGAGGGAGGGGTAAGTGCAAGGAGTTTATAGTCTAGCAGGGGAAACTAACATTAAAATTCATTATCATTGGAGAAAACAACCAGGTATAAAAGTGTGTACCTAAACGATGGGGTGGGGAGGTGGGGTGAGTACCTCAGTGTTTTGGGGTACAGATTCAAATGCAAAAGTGACACTGAAGGGGAAGAAAGTGGGATGGGGAGGTGAGAGGTTAGTCAGGGAAGGCTTCCTGGAGAACTGATTTTACTAGGGCTTTGAAGATGGGAAGAGCTGTGTTCTATCAGACGTGAAGAAGAAGGGAACCCCAGGTAGGAGGAAGGACACGAGCAAGGGGTCTTCAGTGGTAGGGATGAGACATGGAGCTATTTCCTATTATTTACCCAATGAAAACTATCAAATATAGGGGCAAGATCTGATAAGCTTTTGCATCATAGCGGCAGCTGCAGTGGGCGAATGAGAGTCCTCCACGGGGTCCACTGCAAACCAACCTGTGACCCTGCAGTAGAGGTGGCATGATTATAGTAATAATTATAGTATTTGTTAGATGTTGATTATGTGCTAAGTGCTGACATAGATACTCTTTCATCAAAAGCAGGCACAGTCCTTGTCCCACATAGGACTCCCAGTCTAAGGAGGAGAGAGAACAGGAATTTTTTATGGTATTTGTCAAGTTCTTAACATATGTCAAGCATTGCTCTAGATACAAGTTTATCAGCTGGGACACGGTCCCTGTCCCATATGGGGCTCACAGCCTAAGGAGAGAATAGGGTTTAATCCCCATTTTCAGTTGAGGAAACTGAGGCACACAGAAGTTTAAGTGCCTTGCTCAGGGTCACACAGCAAGCATTTGGAAAAGTCAGAATTAAAACTTAGGCATTCTGATGCCCAGGCAGGCACTCTTTCCACTAGGCTATTCTGGTGAATGACCCTGGGCAAGTCATGTAATTTCTGTGGGCTTCAGTTTCCTCATCTGTTAAATAGGGATTAAATACCTGTCCCTCCTGTTCCTCAGTCTGTGAACCTCTTGCGGGAGAGGGACTGTGACCGTCCTGATTATCTTGTATCTACCACAGTGCTGGGCAGCAACGGCATGGGAGACAGTCAAGGGCGGAGACTCAGGTTTACTGCGCGGAAGGAGGCAATGGTAAACCGCTTTCGTATTTTTACCAAGAAAACTCTGGATACACTACCAGAACGATTGCAGATGGAGGTGGGAGTGTTCTGGGAGAGATGTGTCCATGGCGTCACTGTGGGTCGGACATGACTCCACAGCGTTAGACAACAACAACAACCCCAGTGTTTAGCATTGTCGTTAGAACATAGGAAGCACTTAATACCACAATTTGCTATTATTATTATTATTATTATTATTATTATTATTATTTAAATGGTATTTGTTAAGCGTTTACTCGGTGCCCGGCACTGTACTAAGTGCTGGGGTAGATACAAGCTAGTAGGGTTGGACACAGTCCTTGCCCCACTATGTGCTCATAATCTTAATCCCCATTTTACAGATGAGGTAACTGAGTCCCAGAGGATGATGATGATGGAATTTTTTAAGCACTTGCTATGTGCCAAACACTGTACTAAGCGCTGGGATAGATGCGAGGTTGTCAGGTTGAACGCAGTCCCTGTACCACATGGGGCTCAAAGTACTAATGCCCATTTTACAGGTAAGGTAAATGAGGCCCGGAGAAGTGAAGTGACTTGCCCAAGGTCACGCAGCAGACCAGTGCCAGAACCGGGATTGTAACCCAGGTCCTTCTGACCCCCAGCCCCATACTCAGTCCACTAGGCCACACTGCTTCTTGTGCTATTATTCTTACTAGCTATTCTGGTGTTCATTGTAAGCATCTCGTCAAATGCCTACCGTGAGGACTGCGTCAAATTGGCTAGCCTAAATGGGAGGCTTCCCTTCCTGTCGTTTCCCAGTCCCTGGGCTCACGAGCCCCAGTCCACCTCCCACAGTGGCCACGTTCCCCGAGGAGGACCCAACGCCCATCCGGGCACAGGGGCTCGATCCTTTTCGCAGGTTGGACACCAGTGGCCTGCCTGCCGGGATGGTCGGTTCTTCAGAGAAAGGTGCCTCCTCTTGGCCGTGGCGCCACACGGGTTAAACGGAGCGCTCCTTGGGAGACGGAGGCAGGTCACCACACGGCAACAGCAAAGGCTTTTGAAGCCGGCCGTTCCTGAGCAGGGAATCGTCAGCGTTGGCTCCCCGCCACCGGGCCCGCAGGACAGAACCCCTCTGTCCTCTCGGCCCGCGCGTGGCGACGCTCCCTGTTTATGGAAACTGCAGCACACAGCAAGTTGCTGCTGCGTGACCAGAGAGGGTGTTTCTGGGCAATGAGGGAAACCATCTTCCCTCAGACTGGAACTCGAGAGGCCCGAGACAGCGGCCCGTTCGGTGGTTGGCCCTGCCCACGGAGCCTGGCTGCTGTGCTGGGCGCCGGGCTCACGGAGTCCAAGGAATGCGGGGAATGCTGTCACTTAATCAGGACCCAGAAGGGTCCGTTAATGGGGCGTTTGTTAATAACCAACCACGTTGTCCTTCTTATCTCTTTGTCCTCTATCCCAGTTCCCTGCCCTGCCCTAGAGCATGAGAAGCCTGGCCTTTCTGGGTAGACAAAGAAGCGGTTTTATTTTCTTCTAGTAAAATTCAGAGCTCAATCAGAGGAAGTAATAATAATAACAATAAAAATAATAATAATGGTACTTGTTAAGCACTTACTATGTGCCAGGCACTGTACTAAGCAGTGTATTCTTTCATTCATTCAGTTGTACTTTTTGAACGCTTACTGTATGCAAAACACTGTACTAAGCACTTGGAAAGTACAGTTCAGCAATAAAAAGAGACAATCCCTGCCCACACCGGGCTTACAGTCTAGAACAGGGGGGACTGACATCAAAACAAGTAAACAGGCATCAATATAAATAAACAGAATTATAGATAGGTACATATGGGGTGGGGAGACGGGGGTAGAGCAAAGGAAGCAAGTCGGGGGGACACAGAGGGGAGGGGGAGCTGAGGAAAAAGGAACACATTCCCTGCCCTCAAGGAGATTTGCCATTTGCAAAGTCTGTCATCCAGGGAAATTACTGAGTGCTTCCTTTCATTCATTCACTCAATTGTATTTATTGACCGCTTACTGTGTGCAGAGCACTGTACTAAGTGCTTGGGAAGTACAAGTTGGCAACATATAGAGATGGTCCCTACCCAACAGTGGGCTCACAGTCTAGAAGTTCAATTGATTGATTGATTGATTGATTGAAAACTCTGAGAGAAACTCCCAGAAAGTGATAAGGGAGTAAGTGGCTGGATGGGGCAGCAGATGGTTAGGGACTAGGAGAGACCAAGGGGGAATGAGAAGACCGTTCAGGCCATGAGATGTTGGCACTTCCCTTGACAAAGTATTCATCTGGTCCAGAGTTTCTGCCCGTCTCCCACAGCTGCTGGGCTGGTGTCGGAGAGGACCGACAGGTCCTGCAGCAATCGGCAGCTAGCTGATGTGGGCGACAAAGACCGCAGAGGCCTCCAAGGCCACCCACCACCTGCCAAGCCCCAGTGCTATGGCCAGACATTGACTCTGTGGTCACCGTTCCCCATTCCTATCCCTGAGTCCTGGGCATTAAGCCCTTCTGCCATATTCTGCGCCCTGAGACCCAGCCAGAACATGCCAGGCAGGGACAGAAGCATGAGCAGCATTGTGCAACCACCTGCGTGGTTTTGTTTTCGTTTTTCTAGGTGGCATTTGTTCAGCGCTCACTATCTGCCAAGGCACTGTACTAAGCACTGGGGTAGATACAGGGCTGTCAGGTCAGACATAGCCTCACTTGATGCTCACAATGAATCCCCATTTTACAGATGAGGTAACTGAGGCACAGGTAAGTTAAGTGATTTGTCTGAGGTCACAGCAGACAGGTGGTAGAACTGGGATTGGAACCCCAGGTCCGGGATGTATCCATTAGGCCACTTTGTTTCCTGTGTTGTGAGCTCTCACCCTGAAGCATCAGCCCTGAGCCTCATCTTTGGATCCCAATGGGAGACCTTCACCAGCCTTAGCCCTTCAGTGGGGCTTCCCTCTGCAGATCTACTCTTCGTGGGTTTGGATCTCTGGGAGTTCTTGGAGGTGCGAAGAAGCCAGCCAGTCCTTGGCTTGGTGGCGGAACTCCCATCTCTGAATCTCTATGGCACTTGTCTTTCACGCTGTCAGTGTTGGCTCCCCAAGCCGCCTTCTTTCTGTGATCCGAAGGGGGAAAAAGGGGTTGACTGTCATTTCCAATCATTATTCACTTAACTACAGCCTCCATGCCGTGGATGCAAATAGAATTGTGTGCAATCGATCAGTGGTATCTATTAAGTGCTAACTATGTGCAGAGCACTGTACTAAGCACTTGGGAGAGTACAGTACAACAGAGTTGGTAGACACTCTCCTTGCATAGAATTCTTGTTTGCCCTCAGCAATGTGCAGCACCCTTGCCCACCGCTTAATCGTTTCACCCACTGCCCCGGCGGGGTGTATGACTAACGGGGTTGAGGACTTGCGAGTGGCACTGGGTAGACCATAAATGCTGTCATCAATTCCTTCAGACCAGTTGGTGGTCGTGAAGCCTTCGCGACTCATCCATCGTTTACAAAGCCAGATTCCCTTGTGACTTTGCTCTAGGCTGCTTGTGTTGCCTAGGTGATGTGGATGCCACTTTGCCCCTCCATTGGTCCAGTCCTTTATTACAGTACAGAGGCACACAACCATCAGCCTATCGCTTGGCATCACATGGCAGCAACAATCCCAGCATCACTCCACTGCTGCAAGGTTGTATAGTCAGAGATGCCACAGTTTGGATCTCAGCTATCTCCATGATCTCTCGGGGTCGGTGATTATAAACTGTTGCTTGGCTGGAGGAGACCATTGCTGTTCAGGTCTCCAATCCTTTGATGATTAATCTCCACCGTAAGCCACTCCGGGAAATGCTTGGACTTCTGATCTGAATAGAATGGCAGGTAGGGTTTCTCTGGGGATTATCAACTCCCGTGGATATCGGAGGGTTGGCCGTTCACGTTTCTGGCATTTGCACACGCCCTGCTTTGGGAACGACCTGGATAAAGCCCCAAAGAGAAAGGTTTCCATTAGTCAGTCACAAAACTCTCAAGTTCATTCAGGCGGAAGGGGAGAAGCCTGCGGTTCCCCCGGCTTCATTGTTCAGACCTCACCTGCTCAGTGCCCTTTCCACTGAGCGGGGAGTGGATGAGGGATTTTCTGATGTGATTACCTTGTACCTACCCCGGTGCTTACTACACTGTTTGCCACATAATAATCCCTTAGTAGTAATAACAGTAATAATTGTGGTATTTGTAAAACGCTTATTACGTGTCAGGCACTGTTCTAAGCACTGGGGTGGATACTGGCAAATCGGGTTGGATACAATCCCTGTCCCACATGGGGTTCACAGTCTCAATCCCCATTTTACAGATGAGGTAACTGAGGCACAGAGAAGTGAAATGACTTGCCCTAGGTCACACAGTAGACAGGTGGCAGAGCTGGGACTAGAATCCATGGCCTTCTGACTCTCGTGCCCATGGTCTATCTATTACGCTAAGCTGCTTCCCTTCATAAATACCTGAGTATTTTTTTATCATCATCGTCATTCCCACCCCTTGCTGATGCCAGTGGAAAGATCAGTGTATTTGATTGTTCTTGGATTGAAGACCATTTCCAGCGAGGCATAATGGAAAGACCACAGTCCTGGGAAACAGGGGAACTGGGTTCTAGTCTCCACTCTGCCACTTGTCTATTAGGTGACAAGTCAAGTCACTTACTTTTTCTGAGCCTCAGTTTCCGTATCTGTAAAATAAAGATGAAATGCCTGTTTCCCTTAGACTCCAATCCCCATGTGGAATAGGGACACTGTCTGATCTCACTATATTATATCTACCCCGATGCTTAGTAAAGCGTTTGGCACAGAGTAGGCACTTAATAAATACTTCAATTGTTATTAATGAAATCTGATATTTCAAAATAGAAGAGGAATTTTTCACTTCATTTACCTTTCCCCGGATCCTAGTCTTCAGGCTCTATACGACACTCCACTAGTAACCTCTTTTTTGCTGTTACATTTTTTTCTTTAGCTGACTGCATGCGACTTTCTTTAAAAAAAATTCCACCTTTATTTAATGAGTCAGAACAGTAAGTGGGTACAGGGTCAGAGTCAGCCTCAGGAAGTAAGTCTCTCAGAGATGTGCAGACTGAAACGTGGAGGGGGAGAGAGACCGAGAGAATGGTCAAAATGAGAGTTTAGACTTTGCACTTTCTTTGCATTTCATTCGCTGTTCCTTCTCGCTTCTGCCACTTGTCAAAGGGAGTGGGAGGGGAGAATAAAGTGTTCATAGCAACTACCGTTTTGAAAAGCCGTTTAAAATGAGCTTTGGTCTTCCCTGTGCTAAAAATGGCAACCTTTTGGTCTTGGAGGCTAATAAATGGTAGTTTTGTTCTTTGGATGTGGGCTCTGGTGCTGGTGGGGTGCTCAAAGTGGGGGCTTCCAAGCTATCTTGACAAGAAGGTGGGGTCCCCAGGAATTGGAGATTCACTCTTGACCAGTAAATGTGGGCAATGTCAGACTTAACTCGGTCATCATGATTTATGCTTGGTGTCATTTGAACACCATCTCTACAGGAGCCACAACCAAAGCCCATGAAAACTTGGCTATTCTATATTACAGCCATTTTTCTACTTAGGCTTCAAAGGCAGAGCTGGGTGTGAGGCTTGGGCTCCCACCTGGTCGAGAGAGCGCAAGTGGTACCACAGAGCCACCGACACCAGGATCGGTTCCTCCCCGCTGGGTCTCCATCATGCGGTCTCAGCCGAGGCTCATCCGGGGCTACTGAACGGGGGTGCCGTCTGGGCTTTAGTGTCAGGACCGAGCTGCGCCATCCCTGGTTAATAGTGCGAGGAGGGGACGGTGTTGATTTGCCCTGAACCTGATGACCAGACGGTGGCCAAGCTAGGAAGAGGTCGGAGGACTTTGGACCAGGGATTTTCCTTTGACCAGTCAGCCCGAGGAGGGCTACACCGGATCTGGACACAGTTGCTGCTCTCCCGATTCCTGGCCCAGCTTCTCATAATCCTCCCTGTCCCATGGCCTCTGAGGCGGAGAGGGGCGGGAGGAGGCAAGAATCAATCAATCAATCAATCATATTTATTGTGCAGAGCACTATGTGCAGAGCACTGTACTAAGCGCTTGGGAAGTACAAATTGGCATCACATAGAGACAGTCCCTGCCCAACAGTGGGCTCACAGTCTAAAAGGGGGAGACAGAGAACAGAACCAAACATACCAACAAAATAAAATAAGTAGGATAGAAATGTACAAGTAAAATAAATAAATAAATAAATAGAGTAATAAATATGTACAACCATATATACATATATACAGGTGCTGTGGGGAAGGGAAGGAGGTAAGATGGGGGGATGGAGAGGGGGACGAGGGGGAGAGGAAAGAAGGGGCTCAGTCTGGGAAGGCCTCCTGGAGGAGGTGAGCTCTCAGCAGGGCCTTGAAGGGAGGAAGAGAGCTAGCTTGGCGGATGGGCAGAGGGAGGGCATTCCAGGCCCGGGGGAAGAAGAGCGAAGCTGCTACCAGGGGAGGAATGTGGCTGCAGGGGCTGGGTAGGGGGCCTGCTGATTGTGCGCAGAGCACTGTACTAAGCGCTTGAAGAGTACAATACAACAATAATCGGACACATTCCCTATTCTCGACTCTGCTGTTGACTCCAGCCCGTTGCCGTGACCCCTGGCCAACCTGGTCCACCTTCCCGTACATGAGGGAACATCTTTTGGCATCAAAAGATGGGCTGCCTGTTCCTGCCGTCAGGATGGCCAGTCAGGTGCCAGGTTTGTCAGAGCTGCTCCAAGATGCCCAGACCCTGGCATTCTAGGAGCTTGAGACCAGAGGCTCCAGACAGCCCCACCCCCACCCCCCACTTTGGGCATCCTTAGAGGGCTAGAGCCAGCCCGGAGCCTTTACCGGGGATCGGGTGGGGTTAGGAGCAGAGCCTCTCTGAGGGTAGCCCAGGGCTGGTCCCTTGACCAGTATGGTTGCCCTCCATCCTAATGCAGTTCCTTGAGAGCATTGACTGAGTACTCACTTCTTGCAGAGCACTGTAGTGAGCACTTGGGAAAGTATGGTTGAGTTAAAAATCATGATCCCTGCCCTAAAGATACTTCCAGAACATTGAACTAAGCTCTTGGGTGAGTATAATAAAGTAAGAAGGCACGCTCCTTGCCCTCAAGGAGCTTCCAGCCTAATCCCCAAGGTCAAGTAACTTTGGCCCCAGCCTGCAGCAGAGCATCATGTTCAGTCGATCAGTCAGTGTTTTCTTACTGTGTGCAGAACACTGAACTAAGCATTTGGGAGAATACAATGGACATGGTAGATACGATCCCTGCCTTCAAGGAGCTTACTGTCCAGGGGGAGAGACAGACATTAAAGTCAGTTACAGATAGGGGAGAAGGGGCAGAGTGCAAGAATGTGGACATTAGAGCTGAGGAGCTCTGGGTTGGTGGCTGGGTCTTGTCGGTAGTGAGCGCTTGGACTGTAAGATCACTGTGGGCAGGGAATGTGTCTGTTGTGTTGTTATATTGTACTTTCTCAAGTGCTTAGTTCAGTGCTCTGTACACAGTATTGTTTAATAAATGCAACTGATTAATTGATTGGTTGATTGATTGATCCACACACACACAATAAGTGCTCAAAAAATGCCATTAATGATGATGATGACCTGTTACAGCTCATCATCATCCTGCTCCAAGCAGTTCTTAGTTTTCTTGCTGCCTTTGGGGTTCATGAAGCTCACTGCTCCTTTTGGAGGATTTTTGGAAGAGTTGGCTCAGGTAGATGGACATCACTTCCCTTTGAAAATTGCCTGATTGGCTTCCATTTGGGAAATTTGGTTCAAAGCCCTATAAGTTTGAACTAGGAACTCTCCCAACATAGTAAGTGCTCACAAAATTCCATCGATTGAAAAATAAAGCAGTTGTGACTATGGGGCATTTCGCTCTCTTTCTCTTTCTCTTTCTCTCTCTTTCTCTTTCTCATCCCCCCCCCCCCCCCGCCCCCTCACAACTTGGAATCCCTAAGTGTTCTTTCCTTTGGGGTCCTGTCTATTCAAGACATATTCAAGTTCCCACTGGTCTCCAAAACAAAGAGAAATGCCATGTTTTATCTTGTTGGAAGCAGCAAGATTCTCTGAAAAGCTTCTAAATGGAAAATTTGTATTTCCTTGAACTATCTGAGGTGAAACATGAAAAGAATTTCAAGTTCACACCCTCACTAGCTGGAAGCCAAATCCGTACCCTAGCTCAGAGGGCGACTTTTCTTTCCCAGCAGCTTTTGTAACCAGTAACCGTAATGCACTGAAACTTGTGAAGTGCAAGCCACTCGGTCTAGGTACATGGCTTTCCGTTGGTTTTGTATACACGCGTATCTATCTTGATAACGGATGTACCTAGAAATATTCTGCAACATCCTCAATACTGTGGTTCTTCCTAGAAATAAAGGCCATTATAATTAGTTTTGTGTGAAATGCTACATTCACCATCGAAGACATGGATTTTTGTATTCCTTGATTAGTAGTCCCAGAAAGGAGCACCTTCTCCCCCTGGATTTCCAAGCACCAACATATGGGACTGAAAAAACAAATGCCTTAAAGAAATACAAAAAAACCCAACTGCACTGCAGCTCATATTCACAGTCACCCAGTGTGATGGAAATAAAATGAATCAACCAGTGGACAACTGGGACATGAGGTCACCCAGAACCAAGTCCAATCCTTTCTCCTGTCATTTGGGTGATTATAATAATAATTATAATAATGATGATGATGATGGTATTTGTTAAGTGCTTATTATGTATCCGGAACTAAGCCCTGGGATGGATAAAAGCAAATCAAGTTGGAAATAGTCCCTGTCCCACGTGGGGCTCACAGTCTCAAACCCCATTTTACAAATGAGGTAACTAAGGCCCAGAGAAGTTAAGTGATTTGCCCAAAGTCACATAGCAGACAAGTGGCGGAGCCGGGATTAGAACCCATGACCTTCTGACTCTCAGACCCGTGCTCTGTCCACTATGCCATGATGATTTGGCGAACCCATGTGAAGGAAAACTCACACTGTGGTCCATAGGCCTGGTCTGCTGCTGGGAGAACTGATAGAATTGGGCAGAAAAGGAGGCAAAACCCCGAAAACCAGACAAGGGGCAGGATGGCATTTGTACTCTTCCAAGCAACTGGACAAGCCACAGGCGGCGCAACGACGGACTGGAAATAGTTGGCTCTGGGAGGCGTCCAATGCCCCCACCCCAGCACTGCATAGCAGCAAATTTTATTAGTATTATCATTATTGTTGTCAGTATTATTTGTCAAGAGTGTACTACGTGCCAAGCACCATATGAAATGCTAGGGAAGAAACAAGTTAATCAGGTCAGACAGAGTCCCTGTCCCACGTGGGGCTCACAGTCTAAGGAGGAGAGTGAACAGGTACAGAATCCCCATTTTACAGGTGAAGAAACTGAAACCCACAGAAGTGAAGTGACTTGCCCAAAGTCGCAGAGTAGTCAGGTGGTGGAACTGAGATTAGAATCCAGGTCCTCTGACTCCCAAGTCCATGATCTCATGGTTTTTCTACTAGGCCATGCTGCTTCTCTGTTTTAAAATAGTGCCTTTTGTCTTTACATTTTGAGCATGGTGTGTTCCTTGAGTACAAAGGTCAACAGTATCTGGATTCTTGTTTAATGTGAATGTCAGGTTCTGTAGGAATGTTGATAGAGATAACTTCAATGCAAGCAAAATCACTTCTTCATCGGGCAGGTGGTAAGCTGATGGAATTCATTCCCAGTGGACATTTGCAGGCCGAAAGTACCCGTTGGTTCCCGGAGGCAGGTTTAGATAAATCCATGGGTGGTAGATCCATGTTGGGTTCTTAGAAGGGAAAGCTGAGCTGTTTGACAGTCAGCCCCTAATAGTGAGGGCAAGTGTCCTGGAGACAACAATAATGACTGTGGTTTTTATTAAGTGCTTACTATGCTCCAAGCTCCAGGGCGGATACAGGGTAATCAGGTCAGACACAGTCCACGTCCCATGTGGGGCTTACAGCCTGTAGTAGAAGAGAGATCAGGTATGGGATCCCTATTTTACAGATGAGGAAACTGAGGCCCAGAGAAGGGAAACAACTTGCCCGAGGTCAAACGGCAGGCAAAAACCAGAGCTGGGATTAGAACCAAGGCCAGGTGGTCTTTCCACTAGGTCAGGCAGCTTTCCTACCATGACGGTCGTCCTCCCGGGACCTCAGCCCCTCTGGAAGGATCAGGGATCAATCCCAGAGTCTGTTGTATACTCCCTGGCCAGCTGCAACTTGGATTGCCATCCCATGGTCTGGAGAGAACATGTGTTGAAGGATTAAAATCCACCCATATTTATGATTGCTTCGAGGACAGGCCTAGACATCTTTTCAATTTGGCACTGTGCTTGCACAGAATGACCTGAGACTTTGGGGCCTTGAGAGATCCTCCAGAGCACCCAGATAAGGGAAAAAACCAGCCCATCCTCGAGCCCTTCAGAGAGGGAGATTTCTTGACCTTCCTCTGGAGCCTGTCCTCGTGCTAATCTGCCTCACGGCCCCAAAATTCTTCCTCACCTCTAAGCTATATCCCTCATCCAACAGTTCAGTCCTGGTAGAATGAAGATCTGTGTGGGCAGAGGGTAAGTCTTGGGCTTCTGTTTTGCATCCCAAGCTCTTAGTGCAGTGCCCTCAGTCGATCGATCAATCGTCAGTATTTACTGAGCGCTTACTGTGGACAGGGTGGTATACTAAGTGCTTGGAAGGGTATGATACAATAGACTAGGCAGACATGATTCCCTGCCCACAAGGAGCTTACAGTCTAGAGGAATTCTATAGGCTCTCAACAGGTATCGGTACTCCTACTTTTTGGATTTTCCGGTCCTTGTCGTAGATTGAGAACACAGGCCACCGTGCAAGTGCCAGGGAAGTTACAGCCCAGAGAGCAAATCATGTCACAGGAAGTGCCCCCACCAGACTGAGCCGGAGTTAGAACCCAGAACCCATATCCGAGCCACAAGCAGCAACCACTAGCCATCGCCTGCCAGGATCTGCCCCGGCCGTGCGAGATGATTAGGGCCATGTGGGGAAGGGGCTGGTTTCTCTCTGACAGGATCCAAACTCGCCACCCTCTGACACCCCCAAGCTGCAGCAAGGCAGCCCTAGGCACAGACTTGTGCAAAAGTTCAGACGGCCCCGTAGAGGAAGTGATGAGCTGGTTATTCAGTTCACCATATCCTGTGTTCAGTATAATTTTCATTTCTACTTATCTGTAAAGGTTAAAGGAATGTCTACAAATATTTGCTTGGTTTCTATGGTGAGGGAGGAGCAAGATCAAGTGTGTGATTGTTTCGTGTCAAAATCACCACTGCACTCCTACTGCACTTCTAAAAAGAGGATCTGTATAAACTGATTAAGGCTGAGACTGGGCTTGGGATCCATCAGGCATTTGGAAAGCGCGGCCATTTTGAGATTTACATGTGTAAATACCAGGCCGGGCAGGGCGGCCGAGAACAGAATGCGGGCATTTTCGGGACTGGACTTGACCGATCTCTGGGTGACAGACCCCGACCCTTGGGCATTGCTAAGAAATGGCTTTGCCTTTTAAGGACCGGCAGCAACGCTTTGCCTTTTGGAAAAAAAGTGGCAAATAGCTCCTTGAAGTCTCCAGATGTTACTGTTTCTCCAGGCATTCCGGCAGGAGAAGCAGCCCTGCTCCTTAATAATTCTGGTACTTATTAAGCACTTACTATGTGCTGAGCACTGTTCGAAGGACTGGGCAAGATGCGAAATGATCGGTTCAGACACGGTCCCCCTCCCCAACCATGACGCTCGCAGTCTAAGTAGGAAAGAGTAGGATTTAATCCCCATTGTACATATGAGGTGACTGAGGCACGGAGAAGTAGTCATAATAATAATAATTGTGGTCCTTGTTAAGCACTTACTATGTGCCAAGCACTGTTTTAACACTGGGGTAGGTAAAAGATAATCAGGTTGGACACAGTCCCACATGGCGCTCACAGTTATCCTCATTTTACAGATGAAGTAACTGAGGCACAGAGAAGTGAAATGACTTGCCCCAGGTAAATGGCAGGGCCAGGATTAGAACCCAGGTTCTCTGACTCCAAGGTCCTGGCGAATTCCACTGTCCGGCTACTTCTGCTCTGCTACTGCTGCCTACTCTGTTATACTTTCCCAAGCATTTAGTACAGTACTCTGCACACAGCACTCAACAAATTTGATTGATTGACTGATTGAAAGATTCTTAGCACAGGAAATCAACTAGGGTAGTAGTTATGGTATTTAGCATGTGCCGTCTGGATGCAGTGGTGCCATCCCAACCATTTAGGAAAGTTCAACAGAATCCCGAGACCAACCCCTTGTCTGCAAGGAGCTTCCACTCATGAACTTTGGAAAGGCTTGAACATAATAATAATGATGGCATTTATTAAGCGCTATGTGCAAAGCACTGTTCTAAGCGCTGGGGGGATACAGGGTAATCAGGTTGTCCCACGAGGGGCTCACAGTCAATCCCCATTTTACAGATGAGGTAACTGAGGCACAGAGAAGTTAAGTGACTTGCCCAAGGTCACAAAGCTGACAATTGGCGGAGCTGGGATTTGAACCCGTGACCACTGACTCCAAAGCCCGTGCTGTTTCCACTGAGCCACGCTGCTTGTCATGTTGCCTGTATCTAAGGAACACCCAATCCCGAGACCAGATGTTTAAACCACCACCACGGAGAGGTGGGGCTTAGTCAGAGAAGGCCTCCTGGAGGAGGCGTATTTCTCGGGGGCTTGGGAGGTCGGAAGGGATGCTGTTTGGCAAATAGGGTGGTGGGAGGCGGCAGGGGGGGGGTTCCATGCAGGGGGCCAATGTGTGCAGGGCGTTGGGCTGGTGGAGTCATAAGGGCCCTTGAGGGGAGCAAAGAGTGCAAGCTGGGGTGCAGTGGGAGAAGACTAGAAGGGTAGGGAGGAGAGAGCGAAGGGCAGGGAATGTGACTGCTGAATCTGTGTTGGACTCTCCCAAATGCTTAGTACAATGCTCTGCACATAATGAGCGCTCCATAAATACCACTGACGATGAGTCCAGTGTCCAGCAAACTGCGAGGGACAGAGAGGGGTACAGCTACTGGAAGCTTCCGGAAAGGGATGAAGTGGGAAACTGAGAGCATGCCGATTTTCCTTTTTTTGGACCAGGGAGTTCTAATCCTGAGGTTTAGATGCCCATCCTCAGTTCTTCTTTGCCGCATTCATTAACTTTTGTCAGTTTTTAACTCTTTTTAAAGTCTTGTCATTTCCCTTAACTGAGCTGGCCAAGGAAGCCCTTGCCTGGCAGGAGAAGAATTCTGATGGCTTACTAGCATAGTCTTCCTTGGAATGTTAAAGGAGCTTTTGACTGAGCGGGTTTAGAGGTACTTTATACACATAAGTGCAATGAGTCCTGATCCCGATTTTCAGTTTACAAAATCTGTTAGAGTACTGGACCAGACTTGAATTCATCCTGGAGAATCAAGTGATAGAGCCATGATTAGAACTCAGGTCCCCTGTTTCAGTTCCTCCTTTGTAAAAGGAGGGCAAGCTAAATTGTGAGCCCCTTGTGGGGTAGGGATTATGCCCGGTCTGCTAACCTTTAGCTGTCCAAGTGCTTAGCACATAGTAGGTGTTTAATAAATACTACTATAAAAAGACATAGAAGCTTGAGGTCAGTCAGTCCAAGCATTGAAAAAGTCTAAATGGAAACAGTGCCTACCCCATTCCCTTATAAATTCTTTGAGTACAGGGATGGTGATGTACTTTTATGGTGCTCTCCCGAGTGCCTAGTGCAGTGCTCTCTTAGGGCGCAGTAGGTGCTCAGGAAATAAGAGTGAGCAAGAGCCGGCCCTCCAGGAAGCTCCCGGGGGACCTCAGCCTGGACTCTGTGCAATCTCTGAGGAAGGCTGCCATGCCCATGGGCCCAGTACAGGCTGGGAAGGCTCCAAGCTGCACTGTGACAGGAAATTCCAGGGAAGTGTAGAGTCCTGTGCCGAGACCAAATTCTGGAGTGTAGCCAGTGAACTTGGAGGGGTGTGGAGGAAGTTCTTGCTTCTGGGGTCCCTTCCCAAGCACTTAGTATAGTACAGAGCACCTCATGAGTACTCAGAAAAATCTCAGGTCTCCTCCTACTACAACATTTTCCTGGTATGTGTAGAAATACTGCGTATCAGTCAGTGGTATTTTATTGTGTGCCTCCTTTGTGCAGAGCACTATACTACGGACTTGGGAGAGTACAGTATAACAGAGTCAGTAGACACGTTTCCTGCCCACAATGAGCTTACAGCCTAAAGAGCAGTGATGGTGTTTGTTAAGCACTTACTACGTGCCAAGCACTGTTCTAAGTGCTGGGGGAGATACAAGGTCATCAACTTGTCCCACGTGGGGCTCACCGTCTTCATCCCCATTTTACACTTGAGGGAACTGAGGCCCAGAGAAGTGAAGTGACTTGCCCAGGATCACACAGCAGACAAGTGGCAGAGTCGGGATTAGAACCCGTGACCTCTTGAGTCCCAAGCCCCGGCTCTTACCACGAAGCCACATTAGTGCCATTAGTGCAAAATAATTTATAACATATAATTTAAAGATATGTACATAAGTGCTGTGGGGTTGTATGTATATATTATGTGCCATCCTAAGCGCCTGGGAAAGTTCAACAGAACCTCGAGACACATCCCTGGTCTGCAACTTCCACTCCAGGACCTTGGAAAGGTTTGAACACGTTGCCTGTCTCCGAGGATCACCCGAACCCGAGAATGGATGTTGAACCCGCTGCTGTGGAGAGATGGGAGTTAGTCAGAGAAGGCCTCTTGGAGGTGGCGTATTTCTCGGAGGCTTGGAAGGTTGGGAGAGATCAACTAGAGGGATACAGTTACAGATCTGAATCTTTAGCCTGAATGACAGGTGGGATTTTGTGATTGTTTTTGAAGGAAATTTTTCACACCTGGTCAGCAACAAGTAAAGCAATGAATTGTCAACTTTTTCTTCTGTTTGTTGAACTGTGTTTCTCCCCTATTCGGTCAGTCAATCAATCACTTCCTGGGTGCAGGGCACTTTACTAAGCACTTAATAGACGCACTCCTTGCCCACAAGGAGCTTTCAGTCTACGGGGAAGACAGACATCGAAACAGATTCAGGAGAGGGAAGGCAGTAGAGAATATCCTCTGATGTGAGTGTGTGTTTTTGTGTCTCAGGTGGTCACGCTGTGGTACAGAGCCCCCGAAGTGCTGCTTCAGTCCAGCTATGCAACCCCGGTGGACCTCTGGAGCGTCGGCTGCATATTTGCCGAAATGTTCCGTCGAAAGTAAGCGATGCTCATTTGATGGGGGCCTCGACTGGAGCGGGCGCTTGATGAGCATGTGCGGGGCCGGTTGGTGGGGAGGTGGTAGGGGGGCAATTGGACATCAGTGTGGGGAGCCATCCATAAGAGATGCCTGTGACTCCAGCCCGGCCCCACTCTTTCGGAAGCAGATTCCCGGGGGAAGCGGCGGGTGGAAGGCGGTGGCCGCGATCGCCCAGCAGACCGGTTGACCCAGGGACAGAGGGTTGGCACCGAAATCTATTCAGGATGCGGGAGGTGTGGCTGGCATCTTTCTGAGGGCTTGCCAGTGGATGTCTCTGTTTGGTAGTGAGCTCTAGGGAAGGGCTTGAGTCCTGTTTCAGTGGGCCGGAGGCCTAGAGGTGCATGGGTATGGATGCGTGTGGGTTCCTTTATTTACAGCCCCGGATGTTATAGGTTCATTGTTCATTGCTCCTGTTCACCAATTTGCCGATCGTAACATTTTCCTTGAAAATAACCTTCGACCCATCGGGACAGACCAGTGAGCACTTGGGCAGGAGCCCTTGGAAGCCTTCATATACTAGGCCTCTCATTCCCCTTCCCCGGGGAGTGTCCTCACAGGATGTTTTTGGGTGGAGTATTGCTAGGGTTTGGGTGAGGGGCTAAAGAGACAATCGCCAGTTTAGGGGCATTTGGATAGCATTGGGTGATTAGGTATACCAGGTTAATTCTTGGTCCATTCCTTGTCGTGTTGGTCCATTCTTAGTCTGGTTGGCCCATACTCTGAGGCCTGGAATGACCCCCTGGTTAGGGGGTGGGAACATTGGGCAGTTTGTGTGGGAAACCTGGACTGAAACTGAGTGGGGAGGGGACAGGAGGGAAGACTGGAGAAACCATTCATGACTGCAGTAGCACAGTGCATGGGCTTACCCAGGTTAAAAAAGGTGAGATCTCCTAGGGGGTGGGAAAGTGGTGGACAGCTGCTGAGCTGTGAACCGCATCCAGCCCAGGCCAGCTAGGAGTTTAGCCCTAGTCCAGGAAAAGTGGAAACGCAGAGACACAGGAGATCACAGCAGAAAACAGCAGGCTTATGGGCGTAAGAAGGTACAGAAGCCCTACAGATGGCCGGTGGGTTTGTATGATTTGGAAAGCTGGGAATTAACCTGGGAAGGCTTGTTGGAAGAGGTGGAATTCGGGGAGAGATTTGAATGTGAAGAGACCAATTGTCTGTCAGATTTCAGGAGGGAGGGAGTTCCAAATCAGGGGAACAGCATGAGCGAAAGTACAGAGGCGGCAGTGTCAAGCATAGCACAGATAGAGGGTTGGCTTGGGAGGAGTGTAGACAGTGGAGACCCCCGAAAGTTGGTCGTGAGGAGGAGTTTCTGCTTGGTGCAGAGAGACATGGGCAGAGGCCGGGAGGAGGCAGGTGGAGGATTTTGACGAGAGGAGAGACACGGGCAGAGCAGTGCCTCAGGAAAATAATAATAATAACAATAATAATGGCATTTATTAAGCACTTATTATGTGCAAAGCACTGTTCTAAGTGCTGCGGCGGTTACAAGGTGATCAGGTTGTCCCACAGGAGGCTCACAGTCTTAATCCCCATTTTACAGATAAGGTAACTGAGGCACAGAGAAGTTAAGTGACTTGCCCAAAGTCACACAGCTGACAACTGGCAGAGCTGGGATGATCTGGGCAGCAGCCTGGAGTTTAGGTGGCACAGAGGATAGTCTGTAATTTATTTATTATAGCTCTAATGTGTTTATCATCTCTGTAATTTACTTATTTATATTAATGTCTGTCTACCCCTGTAGACTGTAAGCTCATTGTGGGCAGGGAATGTGTCTGTTTATTGTTGTATTGTACTTTCCCCAACACTTAGTACAGTTCCCTGCACACAGTAAACACTCAATGAATATGATTGACTGACTGAGAGGCTGAAGGCCAGGAAACCGGCTAGGAGCCTGGAAACAACCACCATGGCAGCCAAGAGAACTATTTGGTCCTTGGCTCCTCACCTCTGCTCCTGCAGGGTGGCCACAATCTTCTCCTAAGAAGAAACAGGAGGGCAGGTGGGGAGAGTTGTCCTTGGCCTCTGTCGCTTCTTTTGGTCAGTAGTTAAACAAGAACTTGAAGAGGGAGATTAAATCCCCCTCCTCCCTTGGCTTCTCTAAAACCTAGGGGTGAATTTCACTGAGCCTGTTTCTGTCCACTGTTTTTCCCCTAAGCAGGTCTTCTCATCTGCCTTCCTAAGCCTGGCCCTCTCCCGAGGGCCTGTGGACCTGGTATCTGATAAAGTAGGGCAGGCGTTTCTGGAAAAGCCAGGCGCTGTACCCTGAAGAAATTACAGTACCGCCCAGGGACAGGGACCATGTCTTCTAATTCTAGCAAAGGCTCCCAAGCGCTTTGTACAGTGGTCTGCCCACAGTGAGCGCTCAGTAAAAACCACTGATGGATTGACTGCTTCTCTAGACTAAGCTCATTGTGGGCAGGGAACGTTTCTGCCAACTATGTTTTATTGACCTCTCCCAAGCACTCAGTACAGTCCTCTGCACATCATAAGTGTTCAATAAATACCATTAATTAACTGACAGAATGAAACTGCCCTAAAACACTTCTAGGAATTGTGTGTATGGCAGCAAGTTGAGCACCAGACCTCATGGGTCACACAACAGCTAATGACTGTCTCCCCCTCTAGACTGTAATCTCATTGTGGGCAGGGAATGTATCTGTTTATTGTCATATTGTACTCTCCCAAGCACTTAGTACAGTGCTCTGTGCACCGTAAGTGCTCCGTAAATGCAATTGAATGTATGAATGAGTGACAGAGCTAGAAAACTCTATTGCTAGGGATGTTTCTAGACAATGTGTCTGTAGGAGCTGTAGGCATGGCGTGATTTTCACCCATTCGTTTCTCCTCGTGTTGTTCCGACGATGCAGATAAAACTGCGTGTGGGGGGGTACAGGGACGTGTTGTGGGGGGGTGCGTGCGCGCGCACGCGACAAAAGTGGATGTGATTGTACAAGTTCATTGGCAGTGTTTTAATCAAGGAACACTTGATGCAAGGTCTTGGCTAGGATGGATGCCTGACATTTGGGGACTCTCATTATGTAGGGGATTTATTTCGAGCAGGTATGCGATATAGTCAGCTGAGTTTTATGAGATGGGCCAAATACAGAAAGGGATGGCAATACAAGGCCAAGTGGACTGAGGGAAGATGGTTCATTGCCGGAGTCTCTTTATCTTTCCATCATCTGAGTTCTACATTTTTTCTTCATCCTTGGCTGTGGGATGTAGGGAGGACCGTTAGGCTTCCATGGTGGAAAAGGATTTGTCCTCATTGGCCAACAGGTATCTGGACTCTGTCTAAACATGGTGCCAGCTTTCACACTGGCCCCAAGGCTGGATCGAGCAAGCCCACATGCCTGACCCAATTAAACTCCCAGTCAGCCCGGAGGCCACAGCGACCACCCGAGTAGTCATCTGAGAAGCAGCATGGCCTAGTGGAAAGAGCCTGGGCCTGGGACTCAGTAGGGCCTGGGTTCTAATCCCAGCTCTGCCACTTACCTGCTGTAGAACCTTGGGCAAGTCACTTAACTTCTCTAGGCCTCGGTTTCCTCATCTGTAAAATGGGGGGGTTCAAAAATCTGTTCATTTATTCAATCATATTTATTGGGTGCTGACTGTATGCAAAGCACTGTACTAAGCATTTGGGAGAGTACAATACAACAATAAAGAGACACGTTCCGTGTCCTCAACGATCTTACAGCTTAGAGGGGGAGACAGACATTAATATAAGTAAATTAATTACAGGAACATACATAAGTGCTGTGGGGCTTGGAGGGGTGATGAATAACGGGAGTACGTCAGGGCGACTCAGAAGGGAGTGGGAGAAGAGGAAAGGGGGCTTAGTCAGGCAAGACATTGGAGGACATGTGCCTTCAATAAGGCTTTGAAAGCAGGGAGAGTAATTGCCGATTGGATTTCAGGAGGGAGGGTGTTCCAGGGGTCGGCGGCGAGATAGACGAGATTGAGGTCCATTGAGAAGGTTGACATTAGAGGAGTGAAGTGCATGGGCTGGGTTGTAATAGGAGAGTAGTCAGCTGAAGTAGTAGGGGGCAAGGTGATTGAGTGCTTTAAAGCCAATGGTGAGGAGATTTTGTTTGATGCAGAGGTGGCTAGGTAACCACTGGAGTTTCTTGAGCGGTGGGAAAACATATCTCCTGAACGTTTTCATAGAAAATGATCTCCTTCCTGCTCAGAGTCCTAGGTTAGGCAGAGATTGAGTCTGACCTGATTATCTTGTATCTTCTCCAGTGCTTAGTACCATGCTTGGCATATAGGAAGCAGTTAACAAGAAGTACTAGTAGTAGTAGTAGTAGTTGTAGTAGTAGTAGTAGTAGTAATATTCCAGCCATAGTTCGGATTGGTGAGCACAGAGCCTTCCCGGCAGCCGAAGGAAGGCTAGGCGTTAATGTTGTTCTGGTGTGATAAGCCTGGGGTGGTGACCAAATGTAAGTGGCTTCCACACGCTGGGTTCAAGGAAGTGAGCGTGGGCAGGCAGCACTGGCCCGCTCCGGGATCTCTGCATGGGATAAAGCTGCCCTGATAACGGGGGTGGATCCAAGGCCCCGAGAACCAGGAATGGGGCTTCCCGATGCTGGCCGGCCAACTCTTCCCGCTCGGCAGGCCATTCTGAGGCCTTGGGAACAGATTTCCCAAGCCTTGGGCCCAGGGAGACCAGTCGGGCCCTGAGGGTCAGTGTCCAGGGGTGAGAGTAAACATTTTCCGATTGAAAGAGGAGCATTTCAGGTTACTACACAGAGGCACCTACTGTGACCAGGAGGATAAACCCTTTGAACACAGGCATGGTTTTCTCCAAAATGTGACCCTCCCCACTGCCTAACCCAGGTTCTGCCACCCATGAGGCCCAGGGCTCTCCACCCTTTACTCCCCAGCCTCCTGGCTCTGCCAGTTTGGAACTTGGTGACATCATCCCTCTAGGAAGCATTCATTCATTGATTCATGCATTCATTCATATTTATTGAGTGCTTACTGTGTCTGGAGCACTGTACTAAGTGCTTGGGAGAGTACAGTCTAACAATAGACACATTCCCTGACCACAACTAGCTACAGCCTAGAGTCTAGGAAGCAAGTGGTGCCTGCTGTGAGCAGGAAAACACCCTTTATCACTTGACCAGTGGAAACCCAGCATGCTGGCACGTGATCTCCACTTGCTCTCTTGAGCTCCGAGACCCTCATCCAATCAGATAATAATAATAATAATAATAATAATAATAATAATAATAATGGTATTTGTTGAGTGCTTATTATGTGCCAGGCACTGCATTAAGCGCTGGGGTGGGTACAAGCAAATTGGGTTGGACACAGTCCCTGTCCCACGTGGGGACAGATGAGAAAACTGAGGCACAGAGAAGTGAAGTGACTTGCCCAAGGTCAAGCAGCAGACAAGCGGTGGAGTCGGGATTAGAACCCACAACCTTCTGACTCCCAGGCCCAGGCTCTAGATGACTGGTGAATTGGGGCATAGCACCCCAGCATCCTCGGAGCATCATCAGACCCCTCAGAACTGAAGTGGGCAGAGCCCACTTTCCGAAGCCCGGAGAACGTGACTTCCGAAGCCCGGAGAACGAGTTTCCCCTCGTCCCCACCCCGCACCATCCCTCCTTAATGTCAGAGGGCTCTCTGAACATTAGGGAGCAACTCAGGTCAAAGGTTAAAGGCCTGGCTCCCCCAGGTGGTCCGATGTCTGGTGGATGGAGGTGGCCCCGATGGGATTGTGCTCTAAGTTTGATTTGATTATCATGGTCCTACCCAGTGCTCGGCACCTAAATCAGTACAAAGTCTGCCCAAGATTGCCGAGCCCAGCTCCATGGATGCAGCTTTTTTTCCCCTGTTGGAAGTCAGGGAACCAATCACATGCTTTTCAGCCCCCTGACCGCAGAGGACGGCCGCGTCAGGCAAGTTGGGCGCCGCGGGGCGCTCTGGGAGGAGGGTGACGAAGGAGAGAGGGAGAGGTTTCTGGGGCAGCACGTATCTGCCACCCACGTCCTGCATGGCAGGTCCCACACAGCAGCTCTGTTTCAGCTCTGAGAGCTTACTCGGGTCCAGAGGGGAGAGTACATGCTTGCCACATCTCTACCTTTGCCCCACCTGGGCCAGGTGCACACACCATGGTCCCTGTCATCGGCTAGGCCCAGCACTCTACCTGCTAGGGGGAAGGGCATCCCCAGCAGCTGCCACCCACCCTCCCTCCCTCCCTCATCATTTCCACCCTCCCTCTCTTCTGTGCCCCCAGCCCCCAGCCCCCAGCCTGGACTAAGAGAGAGCCAGGCCCCTCCAGGGGATCTAAAAAAGATCAGGACTGAAAATGATAGTAGAGGGTATGGTGACGATGGACAGGAGATGAGACACCCCATGAGACACCCCCTTCCCCCAGACCTCATCTTGTCCCCTCCCATCCCTCCACCCTCACCCCCACGAAGGTTTTGCTCACATTTTCCCCTTGGCCTGGGCCGGTTGGTATTTTCTCAAGTGTCGACAGTTGAGCTGATTGAGAGCCGTTAGTCAAATCCAGTAACAGCATTAATCTGTGGTTGGAGATGACTGTTAAAGCAGGGGCCAGGATCATTCAGTTGTGGTTTGGCTTCCAACTTCCAATCATGCCAGACTTCCAGCCAGAGGAATAGAAGCTGTGGTAAAGGAAACGGTTGATAAACCAAAGAAACCAAAAACTGTCACTCCCCCTAATCAAAAAAAAAAATTAGAGAGGGGGAAGCAAGAAACCGAAGAAACTGCAGTCGACAGACAGATGGGCAGACAGTTCTGTGAGCCTCCCAGTTTGATGTGCTCATTCCATGTGAGGCTTACAGCCTCCATCAATGATTCCAGTTTTCCAGAAAGAAAGGCGGGGAAGGTATAGAGCATGTCCCAGACGTCCTGCTGGGGATCCCCTGAGCCAAAGGGCTCTTCTTGAAGACAAGGAGGAGATGAAGGGTGTTGAATCGAAGCTGGTTTTCGCCAGCTTCCTGACCCGCTCCGCAGACCACAAGTTATCTAAAGAAACTAGTCACTGGACTCCGAATTCAGCCTAGAGAATTCTCCTTCTGACCTTGTCTCCTGGATTTTCCAGAACCCATGCTCAGTGATCTTAATTTGACTCATTCTAGAGAAACCTACCTTGTTTCTAACCTGTCCTCATTTCCTTGGTTGGATTTCAAGAGCTTTGGACTGGCAATTCTGCTTGCGTGTTCACCAGACCACTTAGATTTTTTGTTGGTTTGTTTGTTTTAAATAAAAACCATTTACAGAGCACCTTTTTTTCAGTGAACTAGGAAACCAGTAGGATCCTGACAGAAAGCAAAATCTGCGGGAGAAGTGTGGCCTAGTGGAAATAACTCAAGTCTAGTAGTGAGGAGATCCACAGTTCAATTGGACCCAAGGGTGCTGGAATTCACCGGCCAATGGCAATAGAAAAGACACATCTCGCTGGGTCCTGGGAAGTGTTCTCAGGAGAGTTTGTTCCATCCTCTCTCCCACCATGTCCATCTCTCCCCCATCCCCTGGCTCTGTAATAATAATGGTAGCATCTGTAAAGGGTGTACTATGTGCCAAGCACTGTTCTAAGCACTGGGGTGGGTATAGAATAATCAGGTCAGAAACAGCCCCTTCTTTACGTGGGGTTTAAGCGGGAGGGAATACAGGTATTTCATTCATTCATTCATTCAATCGTATTTATTGAGCACTTACTGTGTGCAGAGCACTGTACTAAGCGCTTGGGAAGCAAAAGTTGGCAACATATAGAGACGGTCCCTACCCAACAACGGGCTCACAGTCTAGAAGGGGGAGACAGACAACAAAACAAAACATGTGGACAGGTGTCAAGTCATCAGAATAAATAGAAGTAAAGCTAGATGCACATCATTAACAAAATAAACAGAATAGTAAATATGTACAAGATTCCCATTTTACAGATGAGACGACTGGGGCACAGAGAAGTTGTGACGTGTCCAAGGTCACCCAGCACCGAGGCCAGAATTTGCAGGACAGACAAAAAGTATGTGTCTCATTTATATAGCTGTTTTCCCTCAGCCATCGACTGATCATGAGATAAAGTTTGTCATTCTGGAGGGAAGAAGTAAACAGAGACCTCTTGGGAAGGCAGCTCACTCACTTTCGATGCCATCAGTGTGATTTTAAATATCCTGTCACTGAGATTTTTTTATAGTATTTGTGCACTTACTTTGTGCCAGGCACTGTACTAAGCGAAGGGGGTAGATACAGGATAATCACACGTGGGGCCCACTATCTTAATCCCCATTTTACTGATGAGGTAACTGAAGCACAGAGAAGCTGAATGACTCATTCATTCAGTCAGTCATATTTATTGAGCACTTACTGTGTGTGGAGCACTGCATTAAGCACTTGGAAAGTACAGTTCGGCAATAGAGACAGTCCCTACCCAACAATGGGCTCACAGTCTAGAAGTGGGGAGACAGACAACAAAACAAAACAAGTAGATTCGCCCAAGGTCACTCAGCGGACAAATGGTTTAGCTGGGATTAGACCCCGGGTCCTTCTTTTTAACTCCCATGCCCATGCTCAGTCTACTAGGCCATGCTGTTTCCCTTCATACAACTATGGCTATTCGGATGGTGAAGCATTTCAGGAGTAGAGTATGTAAATATGTAAATCAAATGTGGACAGAAGTGCTACGAGTGAATGTGAGTTCCTAAGTGTGGAGGTGGAGCAAAGTTGTTCAGTTGGTACGTGGCAGAATGTGACATGATGAGAAGAAAAATGAATTGGGAAAAGCCTCCTGGAAGAGGTGGAATTTCAGAAGGGCTTTGAAGGTGGGGAGAGCTGAGGATTGATGGATTTGAAGCTGGGCAGAGTTGCCAGGTGGGAGGAAGGGCACGAGTCGGGATTTGGAGGCAGAAGAGATGAGAATGTTGAATGAATTAGCTTCTCAGGAGGGGAGAGAGTGAGCTGGGATGTAGCTCACTGTCCCTTGCTTTGAAAAGGAAAATCACTAGAACCCTATGCTTAGTTGGAGGGAGAGAGCTGCTGGAATGTCTTAAAGCCATTAAAGTTCCCACATAGTAAGTGCTCAATAAATGTGATTGATTGATTGATTGAATCAGGAGTTTCGACTTATTGCTTGTGAGAAGCAACTTGGCCTAGTGGAAGGACCCTGGGACTAGGAGTCAAAGGGACCTGGATTCTAATCCCGGGTCCTCCACTTGCCTGCTGTGTGACCTTGGGGAAGTCACTTCTCTGTGCCTCACCAAAATAGGGATTAAGACTGTGAGCCCCATGAGGGACAGGGACTGTGTCCAACCTATCTAGTATCTGCTCCAGCACGTAGTACAGTGCCTGGCACATAGTAAGCACTTAAAAAACACTATTAAATCTTTTTAAAATGAGAGAGGAATTGGCAGCTGTTGGAGGTTTTTGAGGAGTGGGGAGATGGGTTCAGAAAATTTTATAGGAAAATATGTGGCCAGCAGAGTCAAATATGGATCGGAGAGGGCTGGAGCCAGGGAGGTCAGCCAGAAGGCTGAGGCAGTATGTAACATGTGGCCTGACTAAGTGGTGGCCATTTGGATGAAGAGGAAGGGGCAGATGCAGGAAAAACTGACAGGCTCCAGCCTCAGATGATGGTGATAATAATAATAATAATTAATAATAATAATGGCATTTGTTAAGCTTTTACTATGTGCAAAGCACTGTTCTAAGCGCTGGGGAGGTTACAAGGTGATCAGGTTGTCTCATGGGGGACTCACAGTCTTAATCCCCATTTAATAATAATAATAATAATAATAATAATAATGGCATTTATTAAGCGCTTACTATGTGCAAAGCACTGTTCTACGCGCTGGGGAGGTTACAAGGTGATCAGGTTGTCCCACGTGGGGCTCACAGTCTTAATCCCCATTTTACAGATGAGGTAACTGAGGCCCAGAGAAATGAAGTGACTTGCCCAAAGTCACACAGCTGACCAGTTGAAGAGCCGGTCTTTGAAGCCATGACCTCTGACTCCAAAGCCCTGGCTCTTTCCCCTGAGCCGCGCTGCTTCTCAATAGATAGAGTGGGAGATCGGAGAGATGGAAGGGTCGAGGATAATGCCCAGGTTGCAGGCATCAGAGACAAGGGAGGGTGGCGGTGAGGTCAATCGTGATGGGAAAATTTAGGCAGGCCAGAGAGGATTTGGGAGGGAAGAGGCGTTATCTTTAGAAATAGTGAGTTTGAGCTGTCGGCGGGACAGCCGTGTGGGGTGACGGCCTGGAGACAAGAGATGGGAAGCGGCAGAGAGGAAAAGGAATCCAACTGCCCAGAGGTGGTAGGTGAAGTGGGGGAGCGGATCAGCTCCCTGCTGTTACGTTTGTACATATTTATTACTCTATTTATTTATCTATTTTACTTGTACATATCTATTCTATTTATTTTATTTTGTTAGTATGTTTGGTTTTGTTCTCTGTCTCCCCCTTTTAGACTGTGAGCCCACTGTTGGATAGGGACTGCCTCTCTATGTTGCCAACTTGTACTTCCCAAGCGCTTAGTACAGTGCCCTGCACACAGTAAGCGCTCAATAAATACGATTGATTGATTGCCCCCTGCTGGTCAGCTGGAAGTCTGCTCGTCCAGCCGTGGGCCGAAGGCTGCCCGGGCAGATTTGGAGAAGTCCTAGCAACAAGCTGCGCAGGCGCCGGATTGGAGGATAGATCATCTTTGTGCAGTTTGGGAGCACTAGCCCTGGGCTGTGTCCCCATGGGTCAAAATTGACCAGGATAATAATAATAATAATAATGGTATTTGTTAAGCGCTTACTGTGTGCAGAGCCCGGGGGGGGGGGATACCAGGTGATCAGTTTGTCCCACGTGGGGCTCACAGTCTTAATCCCCATTTTACAGACGAGGTAACTGAGGCTCAGGGAAGTCACACAGCAGACATGTGGCAGAGCGGGGATTCGAACCCATGACCTCTGACTCCAAAGCCTGTGCTCTTTCCACTGAGCCATGCTGCTTCTGTGTGGATGTGGGGCGATGCTGGGGACAGGGAGGGAGAGGTTTGTTAGGTTGGATGGGAACTCTCATTGGTAGCAGGGAGGAGGTGTCTGTTGGATGGGTGTTCACCTTTAAGTGGTATTTTTTCAATGGTATTGTTAAGCGTTTATTATGTGCCACGCGGTGGGGTAGATGCAGGATAATTGGGTTGGACACAGACCCTGTCCCACATAGGGCTTGCAGTCTTAATTCCCATTTTACAGTTGAGGTAACCGAGGCCCAGGGAAGCAGTGAGAAACAGCTCGGCTTAGTGGACAGAGCACGGGCTTGGGAGTCAGAGGTCACGCGTTCTAATCCCAGCTCCTCCACTTGTCAGCCGTGTGACTTTGGGCAAGTCAGTTAACTTCTCTATTCCTCAGTTACCTCATCTGTAAAATGGGGATTAAGACAGTGAGTTCCACGTGGGACAACCTGATTAACCTGTATCTCCCCCATCGCTTAGAACAGTGCTTTTGGCACATAGTAAGTGCTTAGCAAATACTATCATTAAGATTATTATTATTATTGTTCAAGATCACACAGCAGTTGTGTACTGGAGCCGGGATTAGGCCCCAGGCCCATGCTCTTTCCCCTAGACTGCATTGTGTCTCTATGCGCCTAGCACTGTACTAAGCACTGGGGTAGATACAAGATAATCGGGCCCTACGTGGTGCTCACAGCCTGTGTAGGAAAGAGACCTGGTATTGAGTTCCCATTTTGAAGATGAGGGAACTGAGGCACAGAGACATTACATGACTTGCCCAGAGTTACACAGCAGACAAGTGGCGGAATCAGGATTAAAACTCGGGTCTTCTGACTCCCAGGCACGGGCTCTTTCTCCTAGACCGCCCTTTCTCTGGGAAAGCAAGAGCCAGGGCCTGGGTGAGAACGAGCCACTTCTGTCTGTCCATCTCATCCTCTGGGCTGGAGGGATGCTCTGGGCACAGGCAACAACAACAACAATGTTAAGTGCTTACTATGTGTGAAGCACTGTTCTAAGCACTGGGCCACAGTGACCAGTAAAATACAGAATATGAAGACTGGACTGTGCCCACAGGGCAGGCTGCCCCAAGGTGCCAGGAGCTGCCACTGTGTAATAATAATAATAATGATGATGGCATTTATTAAGCACTTACTATGTGCAAAGCACTGTTCTAAGCCTTGGGGAGGTTACAAGGTGATCAGGTTGTCCCACATGGGGCTCACAGTCTTAATCCCCATTTTACAGATGAGGTAACTGAGGCCCAGAGAAGTGAAGTGACTTGCCCAAAGTCACACAGCTGACAATTGGTGGAGCCAGGATTTGAACCCATTCATTCATTCATTCATTCAATCGTATTTATTGAGCGCTTACTGTGCACAGAGCACAGTACTAAGCGCTTGGGAAGTACAAGTTGGCAACATATAGAGACGGTCCCTACCCAACAGTGGGCTCACAGTCTAGAAGGGGAGACAGAGAACAAAACAAAACATTAACAAAATAAAATGAATAGAATAAATAGGGATGACCTATGACTCCAAAGCCCGTGCTCTTGCCACTGAGCCACGCTGCTTCTCAAATAATAATGGCATTTATTAAGCACTTACCATGTGCAAAGCACCGTTCTAAGCACTAGGGAGGTTAGAAGGTGATCAGGTTGTCCCATGGGGGGCTCACAGTCTTCATCCCCATCTTACTGATGAGGTAGCTGAGGCACAGAGAAGTCAAGTGGCTTGCCCAGCATCACACAGCTGACAATGTGCGGAGCCGGGATTTGAACCCATGACCTCTGACTCCATTCATTCATTCATTCATTCATTCAATCGTATTTATTGAGCGCTTACTGTGTGCAGACCACTGTACTAAGCGCTTGGGAAGTACAAGTTGGCAACATTTAGAGACAGTCCCCACCCAACAGTGGGCTCACAGTCTAGAAGGGGAAGACAGAGAACAAAACAAAAACATATTAACAAAATAAAATAGAATAAATAGGGATGTAGGGATGGATTGTTTGTAAATTGTTGCAGCCTTTGACTCCTCTAATACAGCCATAGCACAGATGTTTTCTAGCTGTGTCATTTAGCAGTTAAACCCCCACGCGCCGAAGGTTGATAAGATGAGCAGTGCGTCTCCGCGGGAAGAAATTGTGAGCTATATTTTGAAACCGACCGGTGTTCCGTCTCAGTTAACCTTTCCAAGATGGCTCCTGGGCTAGTGACCACGAAAGCCCACGACAGGTCTCGGTCACGGCGGCGGGGATCCTGCCTCATACTCGGGGCCTGCGCTCTCACTTCTCCCGAGTAAGTTAGGGATCAAGCTGGCAAGAAACCTCTTCCTCACCCTCATGTGGCCGCACCATCATCATCATCATCATCAATCGTATTTATTGAGCGCTTACTATTTGCAGAGCACTGTACTAAGTGCTTGGGAAGTACAAATTGGCAACATATAGAGGACAGTCCCTACCCAACAGTGGGCTCACAGTCTAAAAGGGGGAGACAGAGAACTAAACCAAACATACTAACAAAATAAAATAAGGAGGACATAGGAGGAGGAGGACATAGTGGCCCGAGACAGATTGTTGCATTTAAGCTTTGCTTTATCTCAGTCAATTATGACTGAGATAAATTATGATTTATACCAATCAATTAATGGTCTATATTGAGCACTTACTGTGTACTAACCTCTTGGGAAAGTACAATGCAATAGAGTTGGTAGACGCGATCCCTGCCCCGCCGACCTCTCGCCTACATTCTGCTTCTGGCCTGGAACGCCCTTTCTTCCTATCCAACAGATGATTACTCTCCCAACCTTCAAAGCCGTATTGAAGGCACATCTCCTCCAAGAGGCCTTCCCTGACTGAGCCCTCATTTCTTCTTCCACTCCCTTCTGCAGCTCCTTGATTTGCCTCCTTTATTCACCCCTCCCTCAGCCCCACAGCACTCATGTACATATCTGTAATTTATATTAATGTCTGTCTCGTCTTCTAGACTGTATCATCACTGTGGCAGGGATTGTGTCTACCAACTCTGTTACATTGTTATGTCGTACTCTCCCAAGCGCTTTGTACAGTGCTCTGCACACAGTAAGTGCCCAGTAATTACGATTGGTTGATTAAGGATCCATTTCTGAAAACTTTAGTGAAACTATTGAGCTGAAAGTGCAAGTTGAGATTCCGCGTTTTTTGATCCTCTCCTCCAGACCTGCATCCCTGGCTGAATTCTTACCCTGTGTCCATTCTCCTCCGCACCAGAAAGGTTCATTTCTCTGGCAGCTGAGCTGCTGACCCCTCAGTGGAAAAAGCCCGAGCTTTGGAGCAAGAGGTCATGGGCTCGAATCCCGGCTCCATCACTTGTCAGCTGTGTGACTTCGGGCAAGTCACTTAACTTCTTTGTGCCTCAGTTCCCTCATCTGTAAAATGGGGATTAAGACCGTGAGCCCCACGTGGGACAACCTGATCACCTTGTAACCTCCCCAGTGCTTAGAACAGTGCTTTGCACATAGTAAGCGCTTAATAAATGCCATCATTATTATTATTATTATTATTATTCCCTTTGACGTGGAGAGCTAAAACTGAGCATGCCCAGTGTGGAGTCTGGAAGGCTCCCCTACCCGGCGGTCTGGGCTCCGGGGGTGCCCGTCCACGCTTGGCCTGCGGTTTAGCGGACAGCGGGGGGGCTAGCTTCTTCCAGGTGGCCATCCCTGGATCCCTCGGCCACTAGTAGCCAGCACGGTAGAAAGATTCCCAGACAGGGAGTCCATGTTCCGGAGGATGGGGAGGGGTCTTTCATTCTGAGGAGTCTATACTCTGAGGAGTGAAGGCCTAAGCCACTCACACATTAGGTGATGTGCGGTTGGCCCTTCAAAAGCTAATTCAGTTTGCATCTCAGACCTTGATTGGATAGCCAATGATGATGATGATAACAATAGCAATGATAAAAACTGGGGTGTTTGTTAAGAGATAGCGTGGCTTAGAGCACGGGCTTGGGAGTCAGAGGTCATGGGTTCTGATACCGGCTCCGCCACTTGTCGGCTGTGTGACTTTGGGCATGTCACTTCACTTCTCTGTGCCTCAGTTGCCTCATCTGTAAAATGGGGATTAAGACTATGAGCCTCGCATGGGACAACCTGATTACCTTGTATCTACCCCAGCGCTCAGAACAGTGCTTGGCACATAGTAAGTGCTTAACAAGTACTATCATTGTCATCATCAGCTGGATGGTGTACGGTTGGCCCTTCAAAAGCTAATTCACTTTGCATCTCAGAACTTGATTGTGTAGCCAGAGATGATGATGATAATAATAATAATAATAACAGTGATAATAACTTTGGTATTTGTTAAGAACATGCTGTGTGCTAAGTTCTTTGTAAAGTGCTGAGGCAGATACAAGATAATCATGTCAAACAAAGTCCCTATCCTGGGTGGAGCTCACAGTCTTAAAAGGAGGGAAATCAGGGAGTTAATTACAGATGAGGAAACTGAGGCACAGAGTAATAAAGCGACTTGCCCACAGTCACACAGCAGGCAAGTGGCAGAGGCTGGATTAAGACCGAGGTGCCCTAACTCCCAGGCCAGAGCTCTTTTTACTAGGCCACACTGCTTCCCCAGAGAGAAAGGCTTTGAAGATTGGGCGAGAAACCAAGATTCCTGGTAAAAGTCAATTGAGCCATTGAGTGAAATAATGCCATGGGCTGCCTGAACCCATGTTTTCTCCGTGTACCTGGCTGGCTGGCTGGCTGGCTGGCTGGGGTAGTTTCCCCCAGTAGACTGGAAGCTCCTTTTGGGCAGGGATCACATCTACCAACTCTGATCTATTGTATCATTGATTGATTCTCAGAGAAGGAAGCCGCCACAGTGGTCCAGCAGCCCACGAGCTTGTCTGGACTCAGTGTCCACGGGGGCCAAAGCAATGGCTGAGGGCAAAACGGCAGAAGCCGTAAACGCGCCATATCATGGGCTTCTTGGGGAACATTGCCCCCAGGGCCAGAAGAGCCAGCAGTGCCCTTTTCAGAAAAGCTAAAGCCCGTTGAAGCCACTCAGGAGTTCCTCTCAATGTGGGCATCTCTTGGGAAAGCCCCCGGCAACGTGGAAGGGATGATGTTCCGGCCGGCAGGAGCCTAGTCCCAAGTCCACACCTCAGGGGCCTTCCTTGGCGTTCCTCCTCATCGGTTCTAGGCTGCCATGGGCCTTCCTGCCCTTCTGGAATTAGATGACCAGAAAAATGATGCCAACAGTGCTCTGTGACCCCCCCTCAGACACATTGTCAATGGTGACGCTTTATCCAGTCCCGCCACCGCCTCAGTCAGTAAGTACTATTCATTGAGTACTTACTGTGTGCAGAGCACTCTACTGAGTGCTTGGAAGAATATAATTAAGGTAGCAGACACAGTCCCTGCCCTCAGGAGCTAGAATCTACTGTGGGCAGGTCACTGTTCTGAGCACTGAGGAGAGTGTAGTAGAGTTGGTGGACAAGATCGCTGCCCTGGAGGAGTTTAGGGTCCCGCCAGTAATTTTTCGGCCAGACTCGCTCCAGCCCTGAAGCACTCTCCCAACTCTCAGCTCCACAAGTGCCCACTATTATTGATCCAGGTCCGAGGGCACGATGAGGAAGAGGTCCTGGGGCACCCCAGGAGGCCCACCGCCCTCCGGAAAGGAGTGGCAGAGGCTGCCTGCCCACGGTTGCTGGAGCTGGAAAAGAAGGAGGCCCCAGGGCTTGGGAAAAGTTGCGTGAGGTGGAGCCGGGAGCTAGGGAGGGGAAGCCCGGGCCAGAGGACTGAGCGGGCAGAGCGGAGCTGGCTGAGCTAAAGGCCAGTGGGGGTGAGAGGGCCTGAGCGTGAGCGTGAGAAGCAGCATGGCCTAGTGGATAGAGCACGGGACTGAGAGTCTGAAGGACCTTGGTTCTAACCCCGGCTCTGCCACTTGTCTGCTGTGTGACCTTGGGCAATTCACTTCACTTCCGTGCCCCAGTTACCTCATCTGTAAAATGGGGTTGAAGACTGTGACCCCCATGTGGGACATGGACTGTCCTCCTTGACGTCTCAGCTGCCTTCCGTACTGTGGACCACCCCCTTCTCCTCAACACGCTATCCAACCTTGGCTTCACAGACTCTGTCCTCTCCTGGTTCACCTCTTATCTCTCCGGCCGTTCATTCTCAGTCTCCTTTGCGGGCTCCTCCTCCCCCTCCCACCCCCTTACTGTAGGGGTTCCTCAAGGGGCAGTTCCTCAAGGGTCAGTTCTTGGTCCCCTTCTGTTCTCTATCTACACTCACTCCCTTGGAGAACTCATTCGCTCCCACGGCTTCAACTATCATTTCTACGCCGATGACACCCAAATCAACATCTCTGCCCCTGCTCTCTCTCCCTCCCTTCAGGCTCGTGTCTCCTGCCTTCAAGACATCTCCATCTGGATGTCTGCCTGCCATCTAAAACTCAATATGTCCAAGACTGAACTCCTTATCTTCCCTCCCAAACCCTGCCCTCTCCCTGACTTTCCCATCACTGTTGACAGCACTACCATCCTTCCTGTCCTATAAGCCCGCAACCTTGGTGTCATCCTCGACTCTGCTCTCTCATTCACCCCTCACATCCAAGCCGTCACCAAAACCTGCCGGTCTCACCTCCGCAACATCACCAAGATCCTCCCTTTCCTCTCCATCCAAACTGCTACCCTGCTGGTTCAATCTCTCGTCCTATCCCAACTGGATTACTGCATCAACCTCCTCTCTGATCTCCCATCCTCCTGTCTCTCCCCACTTCAGTCTATACTTCACGCTGCTGCCCGGATCATCCTTGTGCAGAAACGCTTTAGGCATGTTACTCCCCTCCTCAAAAATCTCCAGTGCCTACCAGTCAACCTAGGCATCAGGCACAAACTCCTCACTCTCGGCTTCAAGGCTGTCCATCCCCTCGCCCCCTCCTACCTCACCTCCCCTCTCTCCTTCTCCAGCCCAGCCTGCACCCTCCATTCCTCTGCCACTAACCTCCTCACTGTGCCTCATTCTCGCCTGTCCCGCCGTCAACCCCTGGCCCACGTCCTCCCTCTGGCCTGGAATGCCCTCCCTCTGCACATCCGCCAAGCTAGCTCTCTTCCTCCCTTCAAAGCCCTACTGAGAGTTCACCTCCTCCAGAAGGCCTTCCCAAACTGAGCTCCCTCCTTCCTCTCCCCCACCATCTCCCCCGCCTTACCTCTTTCCCCTCCCCACAGCACCTGAATATATGTTTGTACATCTTTATTACTCTATTTTGCCTGTACGTATTAACTATTCTATTTATTTTATTTTGTTAATATGTTTTGTTTTGTTGTCTGTCTCCCCCTTCTGGACTGTGAGCCCGCTGTTGGGTAGGGACCATCTCTATATGTTGCCAACTTGTACTTCCCAAGCGCTTAGTACAGTGCTCTGCGCACAGTAAGTGCTCAATAAATGCGATTGAATAAATGAATGAATGTATCCAACCTGATTAGCATATATCTACCCCAGAGCTTAGTACAGTGTCTGGTACATAGTAAGCGCTTAATAAATACCATAAAAAGGCACATGTGTATCATCAGGCAATATGTCCCTCCTTTCTTCTTTTCAATTCCACCTCCACAAACCCCCGCCACTCCCCACCTCACTAATGCACAAATGTGACAATTCAGCGCTTCTCTTCTAGGAAAACAAATGTCAGGAGGAATGATGGCAGGATGCTTGGTTTAGTTGGGTCCTGGGTCAACATTAGCTTGACTAATATTAGCTCTCTCCACCTCACCCCGCATCGCCAACTTCAGTCCCCTGCACCCGCCTCCTGTCCAGCTCTCCAAAGGACAGAGACCCACCGAGGCTGGGGCCGGAGCATTGGCTCCTGACTTCCTTCCCCTTGGACCCATGTGGTTTGTTTCCCAGTGTGTCTTTCCTGGTGGTCTCAAACCCACCAGCTCCCTCTTCTAGGGCATGCCCCACCTACCACTAATACTAATAATACTAATAATAATAATGGCATTTGTTAAGTGCTTACTATGTGCAAAACACTGTTCTAAGTGCTGAGGAGGGTACAATAATAATAATAATAATGCATTTATTAAGCGCTTACTATGTGCAAAGCACTGTTCTAAGCGCTGGGGGAATACAAGGTGATCAGGTTGTCTCATGGGGGGCTCACAGTCTTCGTCCCCATTTTACAGATGAGGCAACTGAGGCTCAGAGAAGTTAAGTGACTTGCCCAAAGCCACACAGCTGACAAGTGGTGGAGCTGGGATTTGAACCCATGACCTCTGACTCCCAAGCCTGGGCTCTTTCCACTGAGCCACATTGCTTCTCTAACACTACTAACAGTAATGACTGTGGTATCTGTTAAGCGCTTCCTATGTGCCAAGCACTGCATTAAGCACTGGGGTAGATGCAAGATAATCAGGTCAGACATAGCCCCTGTCCCATGTCGGGGAGGGAGAGTCGGCATTGAATCCTCATTTGACACATGAGTAAACTGAGGCCTAGAGCAGGGAATTTTGTTTTATAGTATTTGTTAGGTGCTTACTACGTGCCAAGCACTGTTCTAAACACTGGGGGAGATACAAGGTAATCAGGTTGGACACAGTCCTTGTCCCACGTGGAGCTCACAGTCTTAATCCCCATTTTACAAGTGAGGGAACTAAAGCACAGAGAAGTTAAGTGACTTGCCCAAGATCACCCAGCAGACAAGTGGCGGAGCCGGGATTAGAACCCAGGTCCTTCTGACTCCAAGGCCCGTGCCCGGTGTGGCCTGCGTAGCCGGCTGGCTCCACAGTCAGAGATAAGGCGATGTTGGCACTTCACCCACTTCTCCTAGGAGGTTAACAGATAGTTCCTACCCTGGCTCTGGCCGTCAGGGTGACAAGCTACTGCAGGGGAACGTCTGCACTCTGCCAGCCCGTGGGGGGATATGTGCCAGGCTTAAAGCAGAGGGTTGTGATTGCAGCCCCAGCCCTGTAGGCCTGGTGGTCCTGGGCGGCAGCGGCTCCTGGGATGCCCTCCCAAGAAGCCTGGGCCAGCACTTTGCCTCAGTTTGGCCCCGGTTTTGCCGAGGGGGCAAGTGGATGGCATTATCCTGGTGCCCCTGGGTCTCCATCTCCATTCAGTGATGTCTTTATCCCGGCAACTTGGGAAAGGCAGAAGCTGAAAATCAGGCTATAAATAGCTCTAGGCGGTTCGTCCACGTGAACACTTCTGTTTCCTAACATGAGACGCTCTAAGCCTCGGCCCCCTCTCTGCACTCTCACTCCCCACCCCCGAATACTCCTGTTCTGTTGTTATTTCAATAGCCATAGACCTCCACGTACAGCAGTAAGTACTTCTGCCTAAGGTAAGTACTTCCACCGATGAGTGGTTCACAAGATGGTCGGCACCGGCCTGCTTTCGCTCATTCAGTGTCACGGAACGGGGGAGTTACAGCGCAAGACCCCACCCTCCTGACTCTAAACGACACCAGGCCAAACTCCATCTGTTTGGTGAGGCAGCAGAGGGAGGGAGGCTTGAACATTTGTTTTCTCCAGATGTCCTTGAAAATCTTGTGGATTTCCCGGGCCATTGTGAACGAGCATGGCTGACTCCTTGGTTTCTGGCACTGAATGGTCACAAGTTGGGTGTTGTGTTCCTGGACAACCTCAAATGGAGGTGGCAACGTAACAGTCACCCATCGGGGTAACAGTTCCCTAATTCCACAGTGGCTTTCCGTCCCAAATGCATAACGTTGACCCACTTTCTGGCAGAACTTCCCGGTCGGAACCTTTCTGATGAACCATCGCATTCATGAGGCTCCTCCCCAGAAGCTGTTGCATTTTGAACATTTTGATCTTGTCAGTGGAGGGATTCCGTTAATGTAAAATTCACATGTAGTTATCCTGCAAGGCAAAGTCACACAGTAATAGTATTTGTTTGTATTTGTTTTTGGTATTTGTAAAGCACTTACTCTGTGCCATTTGTAAAGCACTTACTCCCTGCTTTCCTTCTCCAGCCTAGCCCGCACCCTCCGCTCCTCTGCCGCTAACCTCCTCACTGTGCTGCGTTGTCACCTGTCCTGCCGTCAACCCCTGGCCCACATCCTTCCCCTGGCCTGGAATGCCCTCCCTCCACACATCCACCAAGCTAGCTCTCTTCCTCCCTTCAAAGCCCTACTGAGAGGCCACCTCCTCCAGGAGGCCTTCCCAGACTGAGCCCCCTCCTTCCTCTCCCCCCGCATCCCCCCGCCCTACCTCCTTCCCCTCCCCACAGCACCTGTATATATGTTTGTGCAGATTTATTACTCTATTTTACTTGTACATATTACTATTCTATTTATTTTATTTTGTTAATATGTTTTTTTTTTGTTGTCTGCCTCCCCCTTCTAGACTATGATCCCGCTGTTGGGTAGGGACTGTCTCTATATGTTGCCAACTTGTACTTCCTAAGCGCTTAGTCCAGTGCTCTGCACACAGTAAGCGCTCAATAAATACAATTGAATGAATGAATGAATGTGCCAGGCACTGTTCTAAGCGTTGGGGTAGATACAGGGTAATCAGGTTAGACACAGTCCCTGGCCCACATGGGGGTCACAGACTTAATCATTCATTCATTCAATCAATCGTATTTATTGAGCACTTACTGTGTGCAGAGCACTGTACTAAGCGGTTAGAAAGTACAATTCGGCAACAGAGACAATCCCTACCCAACAACGAGCTCACAGTTTAGAAGGGGGAGACAGACAACAAAACAAACCAAGTAGACAAGCATCAATAGCATCAAAATAAATAAATAGAATCATAGATATATACCCATCATTAATAAAATAAACAGAATAATAAATATGTACAAATATACACAAGTGCTGTGGGGCGGGGGAAGGGGGTATGGCAGAGGGAGGGAGTAGGCCTCCCCGTTCTAGACTGTAAGCCCGTTGTTGGGTAGGGACCGTCTCCATATGTTGTCAATTTTCACTTCCCAAGCATCCAGTAAGCTCTCAATAAATTCATTCATTCATTCAGTTGTATTTATTGAGTGCTTACTGTGTGCAGAGCACTGTACCAAGCGCTTGGAAAGCACAAATCCACACAGAGACGGTCCCTACCCAACAACGGGCTCACAGTCTAGAAGGGGGAGGCAGACAACAAAACAAAACAAGTAGTCTAGAAGGGGGAGTCATCGTGTTAAGAGAGAGAGGAGGAATCCACTGCATGGCCCCCAAAACAAGACAAGCTGGGGCTCCTTATTTTAGTTTGTTTCTCATTTCTCAGCCGAAGTCCATCAGTAGCCTGAATTTCCACAGGCAGGTCTCAGAGGCATTTTCTGTCCAGGCATGATGTAAAAGGGTTGTCAAGGAACAGGCCCAGGTTTTCTCCGGCGGCCAAATTTTAGCCTGTACCCCAGCAGTCTGCTGTGTCCCAGCCCTCAGTTTCCCCAGAAGAACTGGGTACAGACGTGAGGACTTGGGAGGAAAGGGGGGGGGGGGGGGACAGAGCCCACTGAGAGGACCAGGGAATTCTCGGAAAATCTTAACTTCCCACTCTCCCCAATCCCATATCTTTGCCTCCCCTCCTGCTTACATCCAACTCTCAAGTCCTTCTGGCATGCGTGGTCAAAAGGCCAGATTGCTCCTGTGCGGGTTCCCTGGGGGCTGCAGTCCCCAGAACTTGAAAACTTAGTGGTTGATTATTCTCAAAACCAGTGGGGCAGTGGCAGGGTGGGGCTGGGGAGCGGAAAGTCCAACTTCCCCCATTCGGGGGAGAGCCCCTCTTTGTTCAGAGTATTCACGTGCGAATGAAAGAAACGTCTTCTTGAAACAAGATTAGATGGGTTTCCTCCATCCTGAGGCATTCAGATAAGCCTGAGCCTAGCTAGATTTGAAGGGAAAGCAGCCACCTCGGCCGAGGATGCCAATGGTCCCTGATGTCAATCAATCGTATTTATTGAGCGCTTACTGTGTGCAGAGCACTGTACTATGTGCTTCAGAGAGTGCAATGCAACAGGCTTAGCAGACTCGTTCCGTACCCTTGACGAGCTTACCTCCTAGAGGGGAAGACAGACATTAATATGAATAAAAGACATTAATTGCATAATTAACGGTGTCTGGGGGTCCTCCCACCTCCACCTGGGCTTTGGCCCCAGGCCTCAGTCTCCCCTCCAAGACTCTAACAGCTGTGTCTTTCTCTTCCTCTTGGGGCAAGATTTTTCTGTGAGGGGCCTAGGCCCAGATGGGTTCCGCAGGCCCAAAAGGAGCTGGGATTGATCCCGGACTGACCCCGGCTGAGGAAGCCCAGAGGAGCCCCGGGCTAGGGTGGCTGAGAGCAGAGAGAGGAGAAGGCAGCGTGGGAGGGGAGGGCGGCTCCCAGCCCGAGCCTGTTGGATCCTAAAAAATCAGGGGCATCTGTGAGGTGTTCCAGAGGTCCCGGCCCAGGGCCAGCTCAGATACAACTCAGGGGGGCCCGGTGGCAGCAGGTAAACACAAATCTAAATGGCTTCCTTTGTTGAGACTCCACCTCCCATTGAGCTCAGTGAAGAGAAATCCAAAACAAAGAACCTCTAATTCTTCACTTTACCCCTTCCTCCCTCTCTTCCTCTCCCCCTCACCCCCCAGCCCTGCAGTCTAAGGCTGCCTAGGCACCCTAAGGAGGAAAGTCTGTGTGAACCTCACAGAATTGGTTTCGGGGCCGGCCAGTTGGCCGGAACCCATGGGGAGCTCACCACCCCTTCCATGCCAGGCACTGGTCCTCTGAGCCTGACCGAACTGGGCCCCCCCGACTCTAGCCAGGAGCCGCCGAGTCCACCAGCCCAGTGGAGGCAGGGAATGTGTAGTGGGAATTAAGCAGTGAGGTAGATACAAGTTAATTGGGTTGAACACAGCCCCTGTCCCACATGGGGCTCACATTCTTAATCCCCATTTTCCAGCTGGGTTAACTGAGGCCCAGAGAAGTGACTTGCCCGAGGTCATACAGCAGACATGTGGCGGAACCTGAATTAGAACCCAGGTCCTTCTGACTTCTAGGTCTGTACTCTAGCCACTAAGCCATGCTGCTTCTCTGTTTACTGTGTCTGTTTATTGTTGTATTATACTCTCCCTAGTACTTAGTACAGTGCTCCACACACAATAAGCACCCAATAAATATGATCAAATGAACGAAGGAGGCCCAGAACAGAGTGGGAGGCGGGGAGTCTAGGCCGCAGCCCCTAGCCCGGGAACTCCAGGCAAAGCAGCAGGCTCCAAGGGCCCAACCAAGCCCTTGCCTGGTGAATGGCCATTAGATGATATGCCTCTCAAGGGCAGCAACTGTGCCAGTTTCCTCTATTAGATGGGGTCCCACCTGAGCAGGGCGAACCAAGGGGTGGGGGGTTACCCTGTGGGGAGCCACTGAAGATGCTCCCAAGCCCCTCGGATGAATCAGGATGCTCCAGCGGCCTCGCACCACAGCGCAGAGGTCTGTGGGAACAGGCCGGAGCTTCCCCACTCTGGCCCCTCACCCTCCAAGCTCAAGTGGCCAGCTGTGCTAGCCAGAGACAGGCAACCCCCAACTCAAACCCCTAAAAGCCTATGTTGAGGAGCAGTCCTGGATGGAAGGTGGTATAAAGGGCACGTAACTATGTGCTGGGATTCAGAGGCCCAGTTGTCTTCTGGGTGACCTTGGGCATGTCACTTAACTTCTCTGGTCCTCAGTTTCCTCATCTGTCAAACGGGGATTCAGTGCCTGTTTTCCCTCCTACTTAGACTGTGAGCCTCATGTGGGACAGAGATTGTGTCCGACCTGATACCGGACACAGTCTCGTACCCACCCCAGTGCTTAGAACAGTGCTTGACACATACTGAGTTCTTAATAAATACTGTACTACTAATAACAACAACTTTAAAATCAGTTACAGTTAGGAGGAAGCAATAAAGTGTACTCTATGGACTTAAGTGTTTTGCGGGGGCAGGCGATGGGATGAGGGAAGCACTGTGAGCCCGTTGTTGGGTAGGGACCGTCCCTATATGTTGCCGACTTGTACTTCCCAAGCACTTAGTACAGTGCTGTGCGCACAGTAAGCGCTCAATAAATACAATTGAATGAATGAAAGGCTTAAAGTGGTAGTTGGGGGGGAAGTAAGGCGGGGTTAATCCATGAAGGCCTCTTGGAGGAGGTGGGCTTTCAGGAGGACTTTGAAGCTAGAGAGAGGCGCAGTCTGCCGGATGTGGTGGGGAAGTTCCAGGCAGGAAGGAGGGTGTGAGCAGGAGGTCACTGGAGAAAGAGGCACTGAGAGGAGGGTGACTTGGGGGTTCCTGACATCACCCACATGGGGCCAAGCAAGGCCCGGAAGTGTCCTCTCTTCTACCCGCCGTTGGGATTGGCTCCGATCCCAGCAGCCTCCTGGAGCCAGGTAGGTGAGTGGTTCCTGGGCTCAGAGCCAGTCCCAGCTGCTCCGGGGAAGTGGGAGAGAGAAAACCTCTGCTCTGCCAGCACCTCCCTCAGTTCGCCTCTTCCCCTATCCCCACTTGCTGCAGCTTTTAACTTTCCCTTCCCTTCCTCCCCCCCAGTCCCCCTCCCTCCGCCCAGCCTAGCTCTGTTTCAACCCACAGTTCCCTGGATCCAGCCCTGATGAGAAGCCAGGCCTGTTGTGCGGTGAAAATTCCCCAAGGCCATAGGTTGCATCCCTGCACATTCCTGAAATTCCGGGCCCACCCTCATCTTGGCCTTGCCCAGCCCTGCCCCGCTCTGCCCGGCCCTGCCCAAGCAGCAGAGCCCCAACAGACCGTGGTACCTCAAGGCAGCCCTGGCGGCCCCAGAAGTTAACACGGATTCGCCTCCCGGCAGCCCGGGCTTCATTCCCGAGGACGCTGCTGACGTTTTGGGAGTGGGGGATGCGGCAGAGCCCTCGACTAGAGAGGCCCGAATCGGGGGCCTGCAGGGCGGGTTCGAGGAAGGCCACCGTGTTGCAGCCAGGGATGTGGGAGCGGGAAGCGAGAGCGGGAGGTCCCCAAGAGTGTGCGCGCACGCTTCCAAGGCCTCGCTCCGAGGTCCTCTCGAGGCTGGAAAGTTGGCATTCAGAGTGGGCGGCGCTTCCGGCGGCCGTCCGGGCGATAGTCGGAAACTGAGAAAACACGGCGGGCTGGGAAGAGTTGGGCGTTTGATGAGGGATCAACTGATAACGGCCAAGTCAGGGCGTGACAGGGTGACAGGCCTCCCGGCGGGAATGAGGCCAAACGGCAGAAGGTCAGGTCAGCTCGCTGCCTGGACGGAGCTGGACCTCGGGCCTTCCCAGCTCTGCCCTCTGACCTCTGTGGAGATGCTGGGGAGGAGTGCCGTGGCCGCGTTGGGCAGCACAGGCATGTAAACTGGGCATCGCTTACCCAGCTCGGTGGGCTGGGACAGTTTTCCCTGATGTCATCGGCTGCTGGGACTCAAAGCGTTTCAAAATCACCAAGTGCCGACTTAAACTCACTTTCATTCAGTTCTTCATTTCGAAATGAAAAGGTCATTTCTGTAGGGAAAGTTCCTCATGGTACAGTAAAAAGGAGCTCTCTATGGAGAAGTAAATTTTCCACATCTGATAAAATGAAGAAAATTAATTCTTTTTAAAGGCTCGGACCCAAGCTTCCCTCCACTGGACAGACAGGCCAGAGGTCTTTGGCCTTTGCTTGTTTCCTTGGAGCCCCTCACCTGAGGCATGTTTCCCTCTAGCAGGCCTTTGAGCTATCTCTCTCCCCGCCTTGGGATGACCCTCATTGTCCTGAAGCATTTCTCAGCCACATGGGCAGCTTTGGCTGACTCATTTTATTACGGTCCCCAACTTTGCCCTCTTCCCTGAGCTTTCTGCTAGACTGGAATAATAATAATTGTGGTATTTATACCACATTTGATTATGTTTACTGAGCGCTTACTGTGTGCTGAGCACTCCACTAAGCTCTTGGAAAATGCAATTCAGCAAGAGGGACAATCCCTGCCCACATCAGGCTTACAGTCTAGAATAATAAAATGGCATTTATTAAGCGCTCACTGTGTGCAAAGCACTGTTCTAAGCGCTGGGGAGGTTACAAGGTGATCAGGTTTTCCCACAGGGGGCTCGCAGTCTTAATCCCCATTTTACAGATGAGGTAACTGAGGCACAGAGAAGTGAAGTGACTTGCCCAAAGTCACACAGATGGCAATTGGCAGAGCCGGGATTTGAACCCATGACCTCTGACTCCAAAGCCCTTGCTCTTTCCTCTGAGCCACGCTGCTTCTCTAAGAACGGGGAGACAGACATCCGGAGAAGTAAACAGGCATCAATATAGATAAATACTGTGGGCGAGACACTGTACTCATGTGGGGCTCACAGTCTCAATCCCCGTTTTACAGATGAGGTAACTGAGTCACAGAGAAGTGAAGTGACTTGCCCAAGGTCACAGAGCAGACAAACTGTGGAAACTGGTTTAGAACCCATGACCTTTAGACTCCTAGGCCCCTGCTCTATCTACTAGACCCACTCCTTGAGGGCAAGCAGCGTGGCTTAGTGGAAGGAGCATGGGCTTGGGAGTCTGAAAGTCATGGGTCTAGTTCATGGGCTTGGTAGTCAGCGGACATGGGTTCGAAACCCAGCTCCGCCACTTGTCTGCTGTGTGACCTTGGGCCAGCCACTTCACTTCTCTATGCCTCAGTTACCTCATCTGTAAAATGGGGATGAAGACCGTGAGCCCCACGTGGGACAACCTGATTACCTTGGATCTTCCCCCGGCATTTAGAACAGTGCGTGGCAGATAGTAAGCGCTTAACAAATACCATAATTAGTATTATTATTAAATGATGTCCTCGATCTCTGTTGTACTCAGCGTGGCTCCGTGGAAAGAGCCCGGGCTTTGGAGTCAGAGGTCACGGGTTCAAATGCCGGCTCTGCCACTTGTCAGCTGGGTGACTTTGGGCAAGTCACTTAACTTCTCTGTGCCTCAGTTACCTCATCTGTAAAATGGGTATTAAGACTGTGAACCCCCTGTGGGACAACCTGATCGCCTTGTAACCTCCCCAGCACTTAGATCAGTGCTTTGCACATAGTAAGCGCTTAACAAATGCTATTATTATTATTATCATTATTATTATTATTATTATTATTATTGCTCCCCCAAACACTTGGCATAGCGTTCTGCCCACAGTAGGCACTGAGTCAGCACCGTTGATTGTTTCTGCTTTCCTTTCTCCTCCAGCCTCCCAGCCCCAAGGACCTCCATCAACAGTTGCTCCCTTCCCCTTCCCCGCTCCCCGCTCAGATGCTGTCCCGACATGCTCCCACCATGCTCCCACCCAGCGGGCTAGTGGAAGCAGGGTGGCTCAATGGAAAAAGCACAGGCTTGGGAGTCAGGTCATGGGTTCAAATCCTGGCTCTGCCAAATGTCAGCTGGGTGACCTTGGGCAAGTTACTTAGCTTCTCTGTGCCTCAGTTACCTCATCTGTAAAATGGGGGTGAAGACTGTGAACCCCACATGGGACTGAACTCCTTATCTTCCCTCCCAAACCCTGTCCTCTCTCTGACTTTCCTGTCACTGTAGACGGCACTATCATCCTTCCCGTCTCACAAGCCCGCAACCTTGGTGTCATCCTCGACTCTGCTCTCCCGTTCACCCCACACATCCAGTCCATCACCAGAACCTGCCGGTCTCACCTCCACAACATTGCCAAGATCCACCCTTTCCTCTCTATCCAAACTGCTACCTTGCTGGTTCAATCTCTCATCCTATCCCAACTGGATTACTGCATCAGCCTCCTCTCTGATCTCCCGTCCTCCTATTCCATACTTCACTCTGCTGCCCAGATTATCTTTGTACAGAAATGCTCTGGGCATGTCACTCCCCTCCACAAAAATCTCCAGTGGCTGCCTTGTCAACCTACGAATCAAGCAAAAACTCCTCACTCTCAGCTTCAAGGCTTTCCATCACCTCGCCCCCTCCTAGCACACCTCCCTTCTGTCCTTCTCCAGCCCAGCCCGCACCCTCCACTGCTCTGCTGCTAACCTGCTCACTGGGCCTCATTCTCGCCTGTCCCGCCATCGACCCCCGGCCCACGTCCTCCCCCTGGCCTGGAATGCCCTCCCTCCACACATCCACCAAGCTAGCTCTCTTCCTCCCTTCAAAGCCCTACTGAGAGCTCACCTCCTCCAGGAGGCCTTCCTAGACTGAGCCCCCTTTTTCCTCTCCTCCTCCCCGTCCACCCTGCCCTACCTCCTTCCCCTCCCCACAGCACTTGTATATATTTGTACAGATTTATCACTCTATTTATTGTACTTGTACATATTTACTATTCTATTTATTTAGTTAATGATGTGCATATAGCTATAATTCTATTTGTTCTGACGATTTTGACACCTGTCTACATTCATTCATTGACATATTTATTGAGCACGTACTGTGTGCAGAGCACTGTACTAAGCGCTTGGAAAGTACAAGTCAGCAACATATAAAGATGGTCCCTATCCAACAACGGGCTCACGGTCTAGAAGGGGGAGACAGACAACAAAACAAAACATGTAGACAGGTGTCAAAATCGTCAGAACAAATAGAATTAAAGCTATGTGCACATCATTAACAAAATAAATAGTAAATATTGTTTTGGTGTCTGTCTCCCCCTTCTAGACTGTGAGCCCGTTGTTGGGTAGGGACCGTCTCTATATGTTGCCGACTTGTACTTCCCAAACACTTAGTACAGTGCTCTGCACACAGTAGGCGCTCAATAAATACAATTGAATGAATGAATGACAACCTGATCACCTTGTATCCTCCCCAGTGCTTAGAACAGTGCTTTGCACATAGTAAGCGCTTAACAAATGCCATTATTATTATTATTATTATAGCCACGGGCAGAGGGGTGGTCTACGGGGCTGATAGTCGCCCCGTCTGAGGTGTCATCCGTGCTCCGGTCTAGGACTTTGGGAATCTGGGGAACTGATATTGTTCCAGGATCCTTCCAGGCAGGTACTGGCATGATCATCCCTGCACTGTGTCATCTAGGAGAACATCTGAGCTCTGTTTTTTCAGTGCACGGAATGTAGCCCTTTGTAGCTACAGATAGATTGATTCTTTCGCTCTCTCTCTCACACACACACACACACCCACTACACCCCACTCCCTTCTGCCCTTTAGAAACAGCACCAGAATCCAGATAGCATCTCCAGAAATGTTTCTCTAGCCTCTCTGTACGTGGTTCCTAGCCAGCCTCTGGGGCAGTTTGGGCATCTGGATGCTAATGTGGTTATTAGAAATGGAATATCGCTCTACTTTTTTCCTGTTGGATTTGACTTCCCATCTGCAGTTCTGTAGGTAGAGGCCTGACCACCGGCCAGTTACCAAGCCAACCGGTCCTGCGCTACGGCGGACACGGGGCGGCCAGATCGGATACAGTCCCTGTCCCCCACTCCCCTGGGCGGACAGATACATGGGAAAGAGGAAAGCGCCACAGTGGGCAGGCATATTTATTAAAGGTGCAAGATTGAAGGCGAGGATGGGAAGACCAAAAGTGCACTTATTTCCTTGTTCCTGCCCATCCCGTTAACATGTTCCCTGCCATGGCAGGCAGCCAGATCCAAAGGAGTGAGGCAGGACCCCTGCCCTGCAGCTCAGGGTGTTGGGGAGGGGTCCTCGGGGCATGGATGGCCCCTGTCAGCTCTTGGCGCTGCCGTGGGTCACGTGATGGTACGACATGGGCAGCGATGGCTCGGCCCACGAACTGCCGGTTCCCAGCCTCCAGCTGCAGGGAGAAACATTCAGAACTGAGCCCCTAGCCGGTCCCGGGTTCCAGCCACCGCAGTGCCGCTCAGCGCGGGTCTTTCGGCCTCCCCTGAAGTCCAGTTTGGGGATAAACATGGAATCCAGGCAGACCTCCACTCCTCACACCGATTCTCAGCTGTCCATGAGTATGTGTGCATGTGTGTGGGTGCGCACACGCACATGTATGCGCCCACGTAGGTGATCATGTTGCAAAATGTCACAGCCCCAACAGGTACTCATTTATTCAGTTTAATTTATTGAGCACTTACTATGTGCAGAGCACCGTACCAAGCGCTTACTTGGGTTTGTTATAGCGCTTTCATATTAATTAGTTCATTTCAAACCCTCACAACACCCCTGTGAGGTAGGGAGACGAGGCGGGTATTATTACCCCCATTTTACAGATGGAGCAGCTGAGGTACAGAGAAGTTAAGTGACCCGCCCACGGTCACACGGCAGGCTAGCAGAAAACGTCGGACTCGAACCCTGGTTCTCCAGCCTCTAGACCAGCGCCCTACTGCTTGGCCACACTGCCTGAGGACTAGCCAGGGCCCCAGAATGAGCACTAAACGATATGCCTCCCATCCCCGCCGCCCCAAGGTGATGTCTTTCTGCCAGGATTTTCATTGTTAAGAATTCCTTTGTACCTGAACACAGCTTCCGGTATTTAAGGAGTGGCAGGAGTCTCCGGCTTCAAGCCAGGGGCCCGTTGCACCGAAGTTCTGCAACACAGCCCCGAGGATCCCTCTTGCCTCTAGCCCCGGGATGCCGGCTTAGCGTCCTTCCTGCGGGCTCTGGCCTGCAGCACGTTGCTGTGAGGGGTGGGAGGTGGGGGGAGGGCACCTGGATCCTGTGGCTGGGAGAGAAGTGTTAGGGTTTACTGAGTACGTGGACGGTCAGTCAGTTGTATTTATTGAATACTTACTGTGGGCAGAGCACTGTACAAAGCACTTGGGAGAATACAGTATTACAGACACATTCCCTACCCACAATGAGCTTAAAGTTTAGAGGGGGGACAGATAATAATATTTTTTTAAAATGACAGATGTGTGCATAAGTGCTGTGGGGCTGGAAAGGGGGGTGAATAAAGGGAGAAAGGGTGATGCAGAAGGGATTGCATGAAAAGGAAAAGAAGGCTTGGTCAGGGAAGGCCTCTCAGAGGAGTTGTGCCTTCAATAAGGCTGTTAAGGAGGGGAGAGTCATTGTCCGTTGGATATGAGGAGGGAGGGCGCTCCAGGCAAGAGGCAGGACGTGGGTAAGAGGTCCCGGTGACTGCCCTTCACTGGCCTCAACCCCTGGGGAAAACAAAACAAAGTGACAGGTTCGCTGCCCAAGAGGAACTTTCACCTTATAGCTCCATTTCAGGGTGACCCTTTCCCAGGCTTTTCGGGTTTGATCAGAACCTTCGATGGAGGCGTTCAGAGAGGCCGAGTCCCTCTTCGGGAAGAGGAGCTGAGGTTAGGGGACTGTCTGACCCTCCCGTCGTTCAATCCCCACTGTTAGGTCATGCGATGAGTCAATCAGTCAGTGGTATTTGTTGAGCACTAACTGTGGGCAGAGCACTAAGCGCTTGGGTACAGTAAGTAGACAGGATCCCTGTTGGTAGTCTTCCAGGGCTGCCCAGGGCTCCTCCCCTGAATCCCCTGGAACCAGGGCTGCCGCAGCTCAGGGCTCCCAGGTCCTCGGTGCCCACACAAGCCCACCCTCCCCAACCTCCAGTTCCCGCAGCTCCAGAGATAATAATTGGGGTATTTGTTAAGCACTCGCTATGTGCCAGGCAGTGTACTAAGCACTGGGGCGGATGTAGCCAGTTCAGGCTGCCTCTCCCAATCCCGTCTCCTCCGGCGGTTTGATCGCATCCGTGACCAACCTCTGATGGGCAGTCCCGGGTGCCAACCGGTAATTCAGGTTGCAGCCGGCACCGGGAGCCGTGCCCTCCCTCTCTCCATTGTGCCCCTGTCCTTCCAGGGGCCCGCGGGCTGGCATTGGCGGTCACGCTGCCAGCCGGTCGTTCGTCAGTCTGCCCTCCGACCTGTGTGCCCCTGCCACAGAGGCTCCGTGGGGCGAGGCCAAGAATTCACGGTTGACTATGCCCCGACCCGGCAGGTCCCAGCCCCAAAGCCTGGCTCTTCCTCAGGCCAAGAAGAGGGCAAAGCCTATGCCCGAATGCCTCCTTTTGCAGTGATAATAATAATGATGGTATTCGTTTAACACTTACTATGTGCCAAGCACTGTTCTAAGCACTGGTGTAGCTACAAGGTAATCAGGTTGGACACAGTCCCTGTCCCACTTGGGGCTCACAGTCTTAATCCCCATTTTGCAGATGAGGAAACTGAGTCACAGAGAAGTTAAGTGACTTGCCCACATAGCACACAAGTGGCCGAGCCGGGATTAGAGCCCACGGCTTCTGACTCCCAAGCTCTTGCCACTAGGCCATGCTGCTTCTCAGTGACAGAGCCTGCCCCACACAACACATATACACACTCCCCTCCCCCTTCCACCTCCCTAATAATAATAATAATAATGTTTTTTGTTAAGCGCTTACTATGTGCCAAGCGCTGCTGTAATCCCTGGGATAGATCCAAGTTAATGGAGGGTGAACACAGTCCCTGTCCTACATGGGGCTCACATTCTTTTCCCCATTTTACAGATGAGGTAACTGAGGCACAGAGAAGTGAAGTGACTTGCCCACGGTCACACAGCAGACTTGTGGCAGAGCAGGGATTAGAGCCCAGGTCCTTCTGTCTCCCAGGCCCGTCCTCTACCTACTAAGCTGACGCTACTTCTCAACTCCTTTACTGGCTGGTTCATTTTCTTTCATTCTCCGATGACTCTCATTTAATCCCTGACCACCACTCTCCCCATCTTCAAAGCCTCACTAAGATCATATGTCCAGGAAACCTTCCATGATTAACCTCTCATCTCCCTGCCCACTTTTCCCTCCTTTTGGCATCACCTGTCCACTTGAGTCCTTATCCCCTAAGCCTTTACATCCGTACCCATAGAGTCCCTGAAATGTAGCTTGATGAGAGTCCAGCTGGCTAGCCATGGGGCGATCAGCCCCTCTCACCCATTTGGAGTGGGCATCTCAGGTTGCCATGAGAGCACCAAAATGTTTGAAGACACAATTCTTGCTCTCAAGTAGCTTCTAGTCCAAGGTGGGAGACAGACAGATGAGTAAATTACAGAAAGGGGATTTACAGCTCCCACATAAACTGAAAATGCTAGATTGCTACATTTCCTCATGGCATTCTTTCTTGCCCTGGTGGTTCATCCTATTGCCGGTCTAATAAACTCCCACGATTTTAATCTGTACGCATGAAACACTGGGAATCTCCTCAAATGAGCCTCTTCTTTGGTACCTTTGAGTAAGGTAGAAAAACTTCTCCCGTACCACTTGAGCTCAAGCCCAAGTCAAACCGTCTATAAGACAGGTCAGTATTGTCTTTTGCCTGACTGTAAAGTTTGCCATGATTTAAAATAAAATTCAGCAGTACAGTCAGCACCAGCAGATATCATGCTCTCGTTTTTCTGTTTTGGCTCTTCGGTCCTCTTGTGAGTCAGACGCCTTAACTGTCTCATCATCGTTGGGAGACATGGTTTCATTCGTTCCCTTTTTGGCCCAGAATTGCCCAATCCATCTTTGAGATTCTGATTGTCGTCTTGGTTCCCACCAAACCGCCCTCATTCATTAGGTCTTGGAGGATTCTTAAATAATAATAATAATAATGATGGCATTTATTAAGCGCTTACTATGTGCAAAGCACTGTTCTAAGCGCTGGGGGGGAATACAAGGTGATCAGGTTGTCCCACGCAGGGCTCACAATCTTAATCCCCATTTTACAGATGAGATAACTGAGGCTCAGAGAAGTTAAGTGATTTGCCCAAGGTCACACAGCAGACATGTGGTGGAGCCGGGATTCCAACCCAAGACCTCTGACTCCAAAGCCCTTGCTCTTTCCAGTGAGCCAAAGCGCAGGCAGGGGACTCAGAGTTTAAAAGATTGAGTTTCTCATTCCAGAGTGACTATGCTTCCTCCTTTTAAGGGCAAAGCAGCCCTGTCGTAGGCACTTGGGGGGGTCACCCACTTGTCTGCTGTGTGACCTTGGGTAAGTCACTTCACTTCTCCGTGACTCCGTTACCTCTTCTGTAAAATGGGTATTGAGACTGTGAGCTCCACGTGGGACAGGGGTTGCGTTCAAGCCAGTTTGCCTGTATCCACCCCAGTGCTTAGTACAGTGCTTGGCACATAGTAAGCACTTAACAAATGCCACAATTATTATCTTAGAGCTTGGAGTGCAGGGGGCTTGGGGAGGTGGATTTCCTGCCCGTCCTCACCTGACATAGTCCGATCAGGTGGATGGGACAAGGGCACGTGTGTTTGTGAACACTGATTGCAAAGGAGTGACCAGGAGCCAGGAATTGTGCTGTGGATGGGGAGGATGTGGGGGAGAGTAGGGATGGTGGTGGGTGTGAAGAGGCACTTCCAGGCATTTTAACTTCTGCCAGCAGGTAGCTTCAAACAAGCAAATTACTATTATTATTGTTGTTACTATTATCATCATCATTATTATTATTATCATTATTAATGTTATTTGCTAAGCCCTCATGACTTGCCAAACATCTTGCCAAGCACTGGGATAGATACCATAGATACCTAGCGCTTAGTACAGTGCTTTGCACATAGTAAGCACTTAACAAATGCCATCATTATTATTATTATTATACTATGTAACGAGGTTAGACACCATCCCTGTCCTACATTGGGCTTGCGGTCTAAGGGGAAGGGAGAACAGATATTGAATCGCCATTTTTCAGATGAGGAAACTGAGACCCCAGGGAAGAAGTGAGGCCTAGTAGAAAGAGCATGGGACTGGGAGACAGAGGACCTGGGTTCTAATCCCAGCCCCGCCACTTATCTGCTGGGTGACCTCATGCAAGGCGTTTCACTTCTGTGCCTCAGTTCCCTCATATGCAAAATGGGGGCCAATACCAGTTCTCCTTTCTTCTTACTCTATGAGCCCCAAGTGGGACCTGATATCTACCCCAGTGCTTAGCACAATTATTACTAAGAGACTTGTCCAGACTCAATCAGCAGGCAAGTGGCCGAGCTGGAATTAAAACCCAGGCCTGGGCTCTTTCTGCTAGGCCATGCCGCATCTCACATCTGCCCCTTTGTTGGCAGGCTCGGGTTTATTACTGAAACCAGGGCCCTCCGGTGGGAGAACGAACTTGTTCTCTTCCAAGGCATCTTGGCCACTATGCCCGTCTGAGTCAAATCCCCCCCAATCATCCAACTGCACCTTCTGTCTGTCTGCCTCCTCTTCCTTCTGCCCCCCAGCCAACTGTTACACCCGTTCACTCATTCATTCATTCAATCATATTTATTGAGCACTTACTGTGTGCAGAGCACTGTACTAAGCGCTTACCCTGCTGCCGTTTGGCCATCTCCCTGCCCCCCTCCTCTCCTCCCACCTGCTTCTTTCTCCAGGCTCAAGTTCCCACCATCTTCCTCTTACTCCTGGTCTGGGCCTCAGCGTACCCCGGGTCAACACCATTTGGGGATGGGAGAACCGGAGTAAGCTCGCTGTGGGCAGGGAACATGTCTACCGACTCGGTTATATTGTACTCTCCCAAGTGCTTAGTACAGTATTCTGCATACAGTAAGTGCGCAAGAACTCTTAGTGGAAAGAGTGCGGGCTTGGGAGTCAGAGGTCATGGGTTCTAATCCTGCCTCTGCCACTTGTCAGCTGTGTGACTTTGGGCAAGTCACTTAACTCCTCTGGGCCTCTGTTTCCTCATCTATCAAATGGGGATTATGACTGTGAGCCCCAAGTGGGACAACCTGATGGCCTGGTATCTATCCCAGCACTTCGAACAGTGTTTGGCACATAGTAAGAGCTTAACAAATACCATTATTATTATTATTAATTGATCAGAGGGCCAGGATCCTTTCAGGAACAGGGGATCCTAGAAAAACTTCAGGGACTGCTTCCACCTCATGGCAAGAGCAAACAAGCCTGGTGCTGGTCCCAGGTGCTGGAGCTGGGGCTGGGTGCTGGGTGGTGAGGACGGATTTTCTCTCTTAAGGAACCAGAGGGCATCTGAAAAGAAGCTGTCCTTCCCAGGCCATGTGATTGCCCCATTTCTCCCACCTCAAGGATTTGGAATTCCTCTTAGCCACATCACTCTGCTCTCTGACCTTTCTCCCCACCCCAGCCTCACCCGTCTTTGCCCCTTGGAACAGAAGCAGATCCATTCCCTTCCTGAGCCCTGACCGTTTGCTGTGGTCGCCCCAAACCCGACAGGTCTGAAGAGGCCCTGGGGCCAGATGGCAGCGTGCTCCGCTCCTCCCTGGGACCGGGGTGCCCTGGGCCTCCACCACGGGGGATTGATGGCGATGACAACTAGTTGCCCAGCGTGGCCCCCAGAACACAGCCCCGTGGCCCTGGCCAGCGGGCCCGTCCCGCGGACGTTTCCTGGGCTCATTGGGCCCAGGCTGTGGCGACTGAAGAGCCAGAGAGGGATTGGGGCCAGCTTTACACTTCCATTGGGAGTTTTTCCTGTTACCGCCCCATTTTTCTCGGTGCCCACCTGCTTGCTATCTGCTTCAGGCCACAGGGCTCTGAGCAGGGGCAGGAAATTCATTGTCAAGCAGCAGTGTTACCGGAGTGCCCCCGGCGCCGGAGTCACATCCAGCACTCAAGAAGACCCAATCCCTCCCCTCTGGGAGCCTACAGTCTGTACTACTAATAATAATAATGGTATTTGTTAAGCACTTACTATGTGCAAAGCACTGTTCTAAGTGCTGGAAGATTGGTCTATCCATCGTATTTATTGAGTGCGTACTGTGTGCAGAGCACTGTACTAAGCGCTTGGGAGGGCACAGTGCAACAGAGTTGGAAGATATGTTCCCTGCCCACAACAAGCTTATGGTCTCAGGAGATGATGGTGATGATGATGATGATGGCATTTGTTAAGCGCTATGTGCGAAGCACTGTTCTAAGCACTGGGGGGGATACAAGGTGATCAGGTTGTTCCAAGTGGGGCTCACAGTCTTAATCCCCATTTTACAGATGAGGTAACTGAGGCTCAGAGAAGTTAAGTGTCTTGCCCAAGGTCACACAGCAGACACGTGGCAGAGCCGGGATTAGAACCCGTGACCTCTGACTCCCAAGCCCGTGCTCTTTCCACTGAGATCCAGTGAACGGGAGGATGGGTGGGTGGCCGTGAGCCCCAAGAGGGACAGAGACACATTTAGTACAGCGCTTGGCACATAGGAAACACTTAACAAATAGTCCCAATATTGTTGTTGTTATCTTTCTTAAGGGCGTAAAGAGAAGCGCGAGTGATTCAGTGTGTGCCGGGGTGATCCGAATCCCACCCCGGTCCATCCCATTCTCAGCCGGGGCTTCAGGAGCAGCGGGCTGGTGTACACAGCATTTTATTCTGGCCACCTCTGGCCCAAGCCTGTTACTGGCCCAGTCCCGTTGGTTCCTTCACCGTGATTAGCCAATTGATCCATTTGATTCATTCATTCACCCAGTTGTGTTTATTGAGGAGCTCTTACTTTGTGCAGAGCACTGTATTAAGAGCTTGAGGGAGTACAACGTAACAATGAACAAACACATTCCCTACCCACAAGGAATTTACAGTCTCAGTGGCTCTTAATCATTCATTTGATTAAGTTCCATTAAGAACCCCAAGGTCCCTGGCATCAGGTCCTGGAACATGGGGATTCATTGGCTGCCCAAAGCCAAAAGAGTCATATGTTCCCCAGGGTGGGCGCTGAAATTCACTGAGCGCTTACTGTGTGCAGAGCACTGTACTAAGTGCTTGGAAAGTACCAGTCAGTAATAAAGAGAGACAGTCCCTGCCCACACCGGGCTTACAGTCTAGAAGAAATGTGTTTGTCTTAGAGAGGGAAGAGGGACAGAGTCAGACTTTGAACAGTACAGAGGGCAGCTCCCCAAGGGATAGGGGCTGAGTGGGTAGGCCGGTAGGGATCAAGTATGGTGAGGCCAGACTACAAGGCAGGGTGGTGAGAGGAGTTTGGACCCCAAACCAGAGTTTGGGGGTGTTGGGCAGATGGAAACTTGGGATTCATTTGTTCATTCATTCAGTTGTATTTACTGAGCACCTATTATGTGCAGAGCACTGTACTGAGTGCTTGGGAAAGTACAATACAGCAATAAACAGTGACATTTGCTGCCCACAAGGAGCTCACAGTCTAGAAGCTGGGAAACAGACATCAATACAATTAAATAAAATTACAGATATATATAATTTGGTGCTGGGAGAGGGAGAGAGCAAAGGGATAAATAAATGACAAATATGGACATAAGTGATTTGGGGCCGGGAATAGGGGAGAGCAAAAGGAACATGTCAGCGTGGCTCAGTGGCAAGAGCACGGGCTTTGGAGTCAGAGGTCATGGGTTCAAATCCCGGCTCCGCCAACTGTCAGCTGTGTGACTTTGGGCAAGTCACTTAACTTCTCTGTGCCTCAGTTACCTCATCTGTAAAATGGGGATTAAAACTGTGAGCCCCCTGTGGGACAACCTGATCACCTTATAACCTCCCCAGTGCTTAGAACAGTGCTTTACACATAGTAATTGCTTAACAAATACCATCATTGTTATTATTATTATTAAGTCAGGGTGACGCAGAAGGGAGTGGGAGATGAGGAAAAGTGGGGCTTAGTCTGGGAAGACCTCTTGGAGGAAATGTGCCGTCAATAAGGCTTTGAAGCAGGGGAGAGTGGTTGTCTGTCAGATTAGAGGAGGGAGGGCATTCCAGGACAGAGGCAGGACATGGGCCAGGGGTTGGCGGTGAGACGGGCGAAATCGAGACACAGTGAAATGGTTAGTACTAGAGGAGCGAAGTGTGAGGGCTGGGTTGTAGAAGGAAAGAAGTGAGGGGAGGTAGGAGGGGGCGAGGTAATGGACTGTTTTAAAGCCAATGGAGAGCAGTTTTTGTTCGATATGGAGGTGGATGGGATGAGAAGCCACCAAAGATTTCTGAGGTGAGGAAGTGGTGGATTCTGAGTAGGAAAGGAAGGATGACCTAGTCTGGGCAGTGGAGACCCCCTAGCCGGGAAGGGAGCAATGGAGGCTGCCATTGAAGGAGGAGAGAATGGTGGGACCCAGTAGCCCTCTGGGCCTGAGATGGTGAGGCCTCAGCCCCATTTAAGGGGCCAGAAGGATGAGAGCAGTCTTGGGACCCAAGATGGGGAGTCGAAGCCCAAGGCCATCTTAAGAGACAACCTACCTTTTGGATTTAAGGCGGTCCAGTTTTGGCTGGGCCGGGGCCAGCTTTGTGCCCGCAGAAACCATTTAATAAATACCAACGATTGATGGATTGGTTGGTGACAGAAGATCAAATGTGGTTCCTCTTGGCTGAAAAGAGCTCACACGTCAGAGAGTTCCAAAGCAGCGTGGTGGAGCATGCGCCTGGCAGGCAGAAGGTCATGTCATGGGTTCTAATCCTGGTTCTGCCACATGTCTGCTGTGTGACCTTGGTCAAGTCCCTTCCCTTTTCTGTGTCTCAGTCACCTCATCTGTAAAATGGGAGTTGAGACTCCATGAGTCTCCATGTGGGACAGGGACTGTGCAACCCAACTTTCTTGTATCCACCCCAGCACTTAGTACAGTGCCTGGCATATAGTAAGTGCCTAAGAAAAACCATAATTATTATTGTTAAAGGAGACGGTGTATCCTGGCAGAAAGGACCCAGGATCAACAGTCATAAGCCCTGCGTTCTAGTGCCAGCTCTGCCTCTGTCCTGCTGTGTGACCCTGAACAAGTCACCTAACCTCTCTGGACCTCGGGTTCATCACTGTAAAAGGGGGCGAAAATCATCCTCTCCGTCCCTCTTCAACTGAGAGTGTGGCTGGAACTAGGTCTGATCTGATTATCTTGTAGCTGCCCCAGCACTTAGCACAGGGCCGACTACCTCGTGAGCGCTCAGTAAATATCATCATTATTGATTAGAAGGTGATAACTGACCAATGAGAAGTTCATGTACTTACATCCTCTTCCTTTTCTTCAGGCCTCTGTTTCGTGGAAGTTCAGACGTGGACCAACTAGGAAAAATCTTAGAGTAAGTAATATCCGTAGCATCGTGTCAGTAACTCTCTACGTCCTGAAAACATTCTTCCTCTGCTGGATCACGGCAAGGTGTCATTCGTGTCTTCCCTGTTGGGGTGCCGCGATGGACACCCCCCTACCCAACCGTGTCCAAGGGGCACGGCTGGACCTGGGGCGAATTGCAGACTCCACGTGCAGCGGATGCCTATCATCTGCCTTTCACTTCATGGTCTCTGCCGGCCCACTGCTGTCTGTGGTGTGGCTTTTATGCCGCTGTGTCTCCCCACCTTCATCTCTCCCCAGTTACTCCCCTCCCCGTACCCTCCTCTGCACAGCCCTGTGCCTGTTCCCAGTGGTCAGGGTCTTCGGCGCTTTGTTGACGTTGGCCCTGGGCCTGCGTTCCCTCAACCTGTAAGGCTACTTGGCTACTCTGTGGCCAGCTCCCTGCGAGTCCAGCCCAAAGGCAGGGGCAGGCAGTCAGACGGGTGGGCCGGGTGTACTCCCAGGTTAGGGTCCTGCCGTCCACGATGAGCCCTGGAGTCTGAGTGCGAGAGTAGGGGGCCTGCCCCAAGCCCTCCCAGGGGCACACCGGCCACTGGCCCGGGGCCGGCACAGCAAAGTGACGGCCACCCGTGGCTCTGCCTCGCTCATGAGGACTCTAGCTGGCCCCGTGGCACAGAGCTCCTGGCACGTTCACTTGGACGGAAACTCCTTCTCAGAAGCCTCTCCCACCCCAACTCCGAACCTCATTCATTCATTCAGTCGTATTTATCGAGCGCTAACTGTGTGCAGAGCACTGTACTATGCGCTTGGAAAGTACATGGGAAGAGTGATCCATTCATCCACCCATCGGTGGGCTGCGCACCGTCCTGTGCCCTGGAAAGAGTACAGCGGTAGCGAGACATCCGTTCTCTGCCATAGTGGAGCTGAAAATCAGATGGGGGAGACAGACAGTTTGCAGATGATTTGCAGATCATGAAAATGGAGGAAGAACAAGGACGGAGCTGGAGGTTGCATAAACACACCACGACAAAGCAGCTGAACTAGTCATTCCGCTCCTCTTCCTCTCTTCCCCTACTTCCAAAACCATAGATGTGTGTGTTTCTTCTCCTTTCTTTACCCATCACAGTTGCCCAAAAGAGCTCGGTTTGGTCAACTGGGGATGGAACCAGGGTGGAGAAAGTCTAAAATCAATGGCAGTGCTCTCCAGATCTTGGAGCAGGGCAGCCCTCGGGGTCCAGCGGGGAATGGGCGGGTTGGTGAGAGAGAAAAACCCAAGCCCCTCCATCTCTTCTGCCATCCTTATGAAGCAGCAGATGATATTCTGTTTTCATGTTGAACCCCAACAACTATTTCCATTCAAGCACTTAGTACAGTGCTCTGCACACCGTAAGCGCTCAATAAATCCGACTGAATGAATTTCCATTCACCCACACAACAGTTTGAGAAAGCAGCCGACCAGGTGTCGTGAAGCCAATGTGTTTCTCTAGGGTTCCAACTATGCTTCCAGTTCAGTGGTCCCGTTGGGAAATGCTTTGCAAGAAGAGGCTCCCAGACTTCTCCCTTATCCTACAGGACTGCTGGTCGTAGGCCCTGATAGGAGTGTCTTTTCTCTGGGCCCTGTGAGCCCACTGTTGGGTAGGGACCGTCTCTATATGTTGCCAACTTGTACTTCCCAAGCGCTTAGTACAGTGCCCTGCACACAGTAACCGCTCAATAAATATGATTGAATGAATGAATGAATGGGCCCAGAAAGTCTGAGCTGCTCTTCCGGATCTGCCTAATTCCAAGCAAAACTGCATCTCAGTTCACTTGCGATCCCCTTCCTTCAGTGAATAACTTGCTAATAAATGCAGTCTGTTTGTGGAAAAACCTGAAAATTGATTTAAAAAACTCTAAAAGATTTAGGGGCCAGTTGCACTTTTAAGCCGTTTCCTGAGAAACAAATTTATTTTACCTGGAGAAGCAGCTGAAGCTTGAAAAAGTTTCCTTTCCCCTTGCTGACTAACTGGCTGGTTGGGTGGTTGGCTAGCTGGCTGGGTGGTTGGCTGGCCGGCTGGCTGGCTGTCTGGCTGTCTGGCTGACTGGGTGGTTGGCTGGCTCTCTGGGTGGTTGGCTGGCTGGCTGGGTGGTTGGTTAGCTGGTAGACTGGATGGCTGGCTGGGTGGGAAGAGAGTTTTAAAACAGAAGCGGGTCTTCAGGTGCCAATTATCTAGAATGGAGCAGGGTAAATAGAACCTAAAAGTTATGCCCAGATGACAGGGGCAGTAGACCTTCCAGGAAGGCAGAAGCACAGGAGTCTTAAGGAACGTAGAATGATGGGATAGCCAGAAGTAGAAGCCTCCCAGAAGATCATTTATGAACCTAAGCCACTTGGGGTTTTTTCTCTACAATAACTCCCATGGCTTTGATAAAGATCTCTCCATCACCTGTCAAGGAGAGGTTGGCAGACGTGCACGGAGACCCACGAACAGACGCACAGGCCTGCACGCAAGTGGACTTTACACACAAATACACACCCGGGAAGACCTTCAGACAGACATAGAGGCACGCAACCAGGAAGACACACAGGCATGCACGCAGAGAGACAGACAGTGGGCAGATCCACAGACAGACACAGGCACGTAAACATGCGGACACGTGGGCTGGTCCGCAGACAGACACGTAAGCACGCATGCAGGAGGACACAGACATACAGACAGGCAGACTTGCCCAATTGTGGGCACTCTTACAGACAGGGGACAGGCTACAGGCAGAAGAGCTGTCCGCCAACTTATCAAAATTGCCATCAGGTAGAGGAGAGGACTTGGCCGAACACAGATTAATGGAATTAACGTAACCGTAGCCATCAGCGTTTGCATCTTTTCCTGGCGGGTTGTTAATACCTACCTGAAAAAAAGAATCAACTGCTAGACAGAGGAAAATGTTTAGCATGAACTGGATCCATCCGGAGAAGGGAACTGGGACTTCCCAATATAGGAACTCTGTTCCGGGCCCATCCCCGGATCTCAATGGATCAGGCCCATCAGGGAGCCCCGGAACCCGAACCCAGAACCAGGAGCCTCGCCCCTAATCCGGGACTGGAGCACTCTGATTCTGAGCAGAGGATGTGGTGTAGAGGGAGAGCAGGCCAGCCAGGAGAGGAAGCAAGACAGGCCCGTCAGTCTACCTGCCCTTCCTTGCAGGCTGTTTCTCAACTCCCACCTATGGAACCTCGTCTCACCTCAGCTTTTTCGCACGGCTCTTCTTGGCGTCCAGAGTGATTCTGTGCCAACGTTCTCAGACGAGGCCACCTCCGAGAGGCGTGCTCCAGGCAAAGCAACATGGAGAAAGCATGGGCCAGGATTAAGGGGACCAATCCCCATCCGTCCCATATTCGCCGGTCCGGTCGGACTCGGGGTCTAATCAATCTAATGATGGGTGGTATTGGGTGAGTGAACCTCTGTTGTGTGCAGAACACTGTCCTAAGCATTTGGGAGAGTCCAGCCACGGAGAGGAAGGGACAGACCCGAAAATTGGAGAAGCAGCGTGGCTTAGTGGAAAGAGCTTGGGCTTGGGGGTCAGAGGTCATGGGTTCTATTCCCAGTTTCACCACTTGTCAGCTGGGTGACTTTGGGCAAATCACTTAACTTCTCAGTTACCTCATCTGTAAAATGGGGATTAAGACCGTGACCGTATCTACCCCAGCACTTAGAACAGTGCTTGGCATGGAGTAAGCGCTTAACAGATACCATCATTATTAAAAGGAGAAATATAGTATTAGGTGCCCAGAATGTGCCCCAGACTGGGCACTGACAGAGGCCAGAGAGAGTGTCTGTACTTACTCCAACTGTTGAGGATCTGAGTCTGGCTTTGGCCCCGAACGGGCGTCTTCTAGGTGCTAATGCTGCTCTTTGGCCCACGGCCAGAAGGGTGCCAGAGGTCAGAGTGACTTGCCTTCTTCCGAGGCCACGGAGCCTCATCAGCGTCAGCACCGACCAAGAAAGGACGGCCCAAAACGGCACCGTTTTCGTGAGAGCCATGTCCCATTGTGGCCAAGGCCGGTCAGGGTGCTGGACCAGTGGGTGGCCGCAGTCGTTGAGAGAACTGCTCCGTGAACCAACCTTGACTTCATTCTTCAAGAACGTGTGAAGAAGCCCCAAGCTCTGCCTTCTTTCCTTCTCAAGTCCCATAGAAGGGGCAATGCTGCCCCCTAGGGGCATCTACAAGTTGCCGACTTGTACTTCCCAAGCGCTTAGTACAGTGCTCTGCACACAGTAAGCGCTCAGTAAATACGATTGATGATGATGATCTCCGCTGAGGCCCAGCTGTCCGTGGGTGGGCAGTCGGTCTGCCCTGCCCTGCCCCAGATGTGGTGTATGGGGTCTCCACCTCGTGCTGTGCGTGGCGCTCTTCCCACCCCTCACCCGTCAGGACACGGCACCACCCGGGGTCGGGAGAGAGCCGTGGTGATAGCCGGGCTGTGTGCTCCGCTCCACCGATGTGTCCCAGATGGCGAGAACTTCTCCGGTCACATGACCCACCCCCTCACGTCAAGGGAGAGCCAAGTGTTCTGGGGAGAAATCCGCCGCCGCCACTGCTGGACCTGCTCGGGGTCCCCTCTCCCCTGGGAAGCGAGGGATTCAGAGGCATGAAGAAGGCTGTGCCGGACCCCCGTAGGGAAAGCCGGCGTCCGGCAAGGCCGCCCAAGTGGCTGTTTGAGAGCTCCAAGTCCAGGGTCCCGTGTCTGGCTGTCCGGACTGCCCCTTCTGAGAGAACTTGGCCATCTCTGAGCCTAGGCCAGTGAAGTGGGCCCCTCCCCGTGGCTTCTGGGGGCTGGGCCGTTGGCCGCTCACCCCAATCCGTGAGCACCGATTCAGGAAAGGTTTGTGAGCGCCGACCTTCCCTTTGTAGACCCGGGCCCTCAGACAGGAGAGCACCCAGTCCCGGAAGCGGCCGTGAGAAAGACGCCACTTCATTAAATGGAAGAAAATCCAACTCCCAACGGCGATGGCACCTGGCGGCGCCAAACGTGTGGCGCCTGCCTGGGTCAGGGCAGGTGCCGGACTCTTGCAGTCCGAGCCCCTGCTGGACTGCAATTCCCAGGATCGGATTGGCTTGGAATTGGGCCTGGAGGGAAAGGATCACGAGGACGGGCCTGAGTTACACATTTACAACTGGGCACGCCCGGTGTCATCTTTGGTGCGAGCTGCCATGTGGCACAGCCCCGGACACGTGCTGCACCTGCAGGGATTGCACTTGACTGATGCCCAAGATGGGGGCTGTATAAGCCCCAGGTCAGACCGAGGAGCATAGACGCCACCCCACCCCAACCCTTGCCGACCCCGGCTCTGACTGTTTTTTCCAGCTCAGGCCCATGGGGAATGAAGGTTAACTTCAGGCTCTTCTCAAGAAGGTGAAGACATTTCTGAAAGCGGGTCTTGGGATGTGGGAGAGTGCGTGGGCTGGGAAAAGCCTAGACAATATCTAACTGGCACTCTCTGGGACTGTTGTGCCACTTCCAGCCAAATTCTGAATCCTCGGGCTACTCGTTCAGTCAGGGCTGGATCACAGCTGGTACCCTGAGAAAATTCTATTCATCACCCTGGATGGATAGATGGGGTGATACCTTCTCACCCTCTCCCTTGCTTTCCTCTTGGTGTTCTCTCTCACTCCCCTGCACTGCTGCTCTGTCTGTCTGCCTGTCCATCTGATGACTTGGGCGGGTCGCAGGAGGTGGGGAGGGAAAGGGGTGCATCTGCTGGCCTAAGGATGTTTTTGTGTCCCCGAGTTTTAAGCTGAGGGAGGGAGGGAGGGAGGGTGTGTGTGTGTGTGTGTGTGTGTGTGTGTGTGTGTGTGTGTGTGTGTGTGTGTGTGTGTGTGTGTGTGTGTGTGTGTGTGTCCTTGGAATGGGGGGGACAGGGGTCAGAGGGGTTCGGGCGGTTGGATCCTCTACCCCTGCCCCCAAAATGGTGGGTGTGGTTGAAGAGAACAGGGATCCAAAATTGGGCCCTGGGGCCAGAAGGGAAGACCAACTTCCACCTCCTCCTGTGCCCCCCACCACCCCTCTCCTCTAGCCCTCCCAAGGGGGTTCTGGTGGATTGTCCCGAGGGAGAGTGGGAGGGCGCCCTCCACCCCCACCCCCAACCCACCGTTGTCAACAGAAGATCCAGGCCACAGGGCCCTTCTTCGTCTGGGGTCGTAGGACTGTGGCAGGAGGCATTCCAATCAGGCTGTCCAGCGGGGCCTCCAGGGTCCAGGTGGGCCTCTTGAGACGTGAGGCCCAGGCGACCAGGCCGCTTGCCCTCACCTGGTTCATCAGCCTGCAGTAGGCCAGGCCTCTGGCATGTGTGGGATCCCAAGGGGTGCTGGAAGCTCAGCCATGTGGACACATCCTCAGGTCACTGATCCAGTCTGCCCCTGGGCTGAGGATTTGGAGCTGCGACCGTCCAGGGTAGAGGGCAACAGCCCACAGAGCAGCAGGGGGCAGAGAGTGGGCTGCCGGGCCCAGTCAAATCAGGGGTTGATATTTGGGAAAGCAGAATACAGCAGGTCTGAGGGGGTCATGTCAAGCCAGACACTGGGGGAGTCTGCTCGCTCTTGTAAATCCTCTGGGATTGCAAGCTACAGCCCCGCTCGGGCTCTTGCCCAAAGTTCAGAGAGAGGAAGAGCCCGAGCTGCCTGCCCTTCCGGCTCCTCCAGCTCCAACCTCCAGGATGCCGACTTCTCCTTTTGCAGGCTCGCTTTCCAAGATGGAGCTAGAAGATTCCAGCTTGGGTGGGCAATTTCAGCGCAAGTTCTGCTTTCCCACTGACTTCAAAGGCAGCTCTGGGGGTGGGGAGGTCGGCACAGGTTTATATCTGGCCATTGGTCAACACTCAGTCCCAGTGAGCCACACGTGTGACCCCCTGGCCCTTGAGGAGGTCAGGCCACTGTCCACCTCTGCCCAGGACATCCGGTTAATTGATTGAAGGAGGGGAGGGGAGGGATTTTTGACTGATTTTCTTCCCTGCCGATACACTCTCTCTCTCCTCACGGCCTCACCCCCCGTTTGCAGGGTGATTGGCCTCCCGGGGGATGAAGATTGGCCAAGCGACGTCGCCCTGCCCAGGCAGGCTTTCCATGCCAAGCCCCCTCAGCCCATCGAGAAGTTTGTCACGGACATAGACGAGCTGGGCAAGGATTTACTTCTGGTAAGTCATTGCCCTCCAAAACACACACAGGGCTGCTGCTGAGTGAGTGTTCGGAGGGGTGGGGCAGAACTGGATTTCTGAGCCAGACTGTCCATTTAGTAGATGAAGATTTTAAATCTAGTCTAAATTTCCTTAGACTGTTAGCTCATTGTGGGCAGGAAATATGTCTACCAACTCTTGTATTGTACTCTCCCAACTGCTTAGTACAGTGCTCTCCACCCAGTAAGCACTCAATAAATATGATTGGTTGAGCTCTGGGCATGCTGAAAATCCTGGAAAATCTTGGAAATTCACAAAGGGAAAGAAGGCAAGCTCTGGTCCCATCCCAGGCTTCTCCTCCAACCCTCCAGGGAGTGGTATTTGTTAAGTACCTCCTACGTGCCAACTGCTGGGATAGATAGAAAAATACCGTTGTTCTTATTACTGTTATTAATAGAATAGTCAGAAGAACAGTGTCCCACGTGGCGCTCCCTCTCGAAGAGGGAGGGAGAACAGGTATCAGTCGAATCCCCCTTGTACAGATGAGGAAACCGAGGTGAGTTGTCCAAGGTCACACAGCAGGCAAGTGGTGGACTCAGGCTTCGAACCCAGGTCTTGTATTGTACTCTCCCAACTGCTTAGTACAGTGCTCTCCACCCAGTAAGCACTCAATAAATATGATTGGTTGAGCTCTGGGCATGCTGAAAATTGTGGAAAATCTTGGAAATTCACAGAGGGGAAAAAAGGCAAGCTGTGGTCCCATCCCAGGCTTCTCCTCCAACCCTCCAGTGAGTGGTGTTTGTTAAGTACCTCCTACGTGCCAACTGCTGGGATAGATAGAAAAATACCATTGCTCTTATTACTGTTATTAACAGAATAGTCAGAAGAACAGTTTCCCACGTGGCGCTCCCTCTCGAAGAGGGAGGGAGAACAGGTGTCAGTCGAATCCCCCTTGTACAGATGAGGAAACCGAGGTGAGTTGTCCAAGGTCACACAGCAGGCAAGTGGTGGACTCAGGCTTCGAACCCAGGTCTCAAGACTCCCCGTCCCATGTAGTATCCCCTAGGGCTGCACCTCTTCTTCCCCTGCTGCCCTGAGGGATTTTTCCACCACCGTGGGAAGGGTCTTCCCCCTCTCTCCTCTCCCTTCCCCCTGCCTCACCCCCAGTCACCGTGGGGTGAGCCAACCCCAGGTGTCCTCAGACCCTCTGTTTGTGTTTCCCGCTGCAGAAGTGCTTGGCTTTCAACCCAGCCAAAAGAATCTCTGCCTACAGTGCCCTGTCTCACCCCTACTTCCACGACCTGGAGAAAGGCAAGGAGACCCTGGACTCTCGTATCTGCCCGGGCCAGACCACCGCGGAGGTCAACAGCGCCTGAGCCCGCAGAGGCGGCGGGAAGCTGGACTTGGAAATGAACCACAGGTGTTGCTGACAGGCCGCTCTGCTGGGAGCCGGCCCCGGAGTTGCGGCCCGCCTCATCCGGGAAGCCCCCGCTCGGCGGACTGTCGGGAAATCAATGCAAACCCCCCAACCCCCAGCCCCCCAGTGCCGTGGCCCTTCATTCTGTTCTCGTTGGTGTGTCTGTCTGTTGGGGTGCACGTTCTTGAGCTCATGCGTTCGTACGCTGGAGATACCTGGAGGAATTCCAGACAAAGAGAAGCTGCTGACCAGTTTTGCTGCCATTTTATTCATCTAACCTTGAATGCTGCCCGGGTGAAGTCGGATCAGCCAGTCACTGCCGAAATACGATGCAATCTCTCTATAGCTGCTGAAGCCTGATCTGGTACTCTATGGGCGCACGCGTGTGCAAACGTATGTGAGTGTGTGTGTGTGTGTGTGTGAGTGAGTGCTTGCGTGGAAGTGGGTGCCTGTGTGTGGATGGGTAGGGGTGATTCTGTAATCTCTCAAAGTATTATTTTAAAAACCAAACGGAAACAACTACGTAGAATTGAGTCATTGGCTCTCTAGAGGCTGAAGGTGGCCGACAAGCCACAGGGCTTTTTGCTGAAGGCAGGGCAGCGGGACGCCGTCCCAGACCGGAAACGGGAACGGTCGGTGGTTCCCACCCCCGCCTCTGGATCTGCTGTTTAGCGTGTGAAAGTTACTCCGTAGGTGAGGTGGCTTTATGCATGCTGCACACATTGGTTCTAAAAGTCTTTGTATGAGACCTGTTTTCAAAAGCACAATGTTCTCTTTTCAGTACTGGATTGTTCAGTGTCAATCACGTCTTAACTCGTAGGACTTTATCCTTCTGTCTCCCCAATACCCGGTGGGTTTTTCTTACCCGCTGCAAGTTTCGGGGGTGCCCCCGAGTGGGTACAGAAGAGAGCTCCAACCCCCAGTTCTGATTTGTTTCTCGTTTTCCTAAAGGAACCGGCAAAAAAAAAAAAAGCTTTTATTTGTTTGGCTCGGGCCCGGGCTGCCAGCCATGCCCACCGCTCTGTCTGCCTTGCTTGCGGCGTGGGCATGCTGTCAAAGCCCCCGATGTGCCTGGGGGGTTGGGGGAGCCTCTGCAGCCCCTCTTACCCCCGCAACCTCTCCTCCCAGAGGTCTCCAGGGTCCAGCCTCTCTCCCACGCCTTTCCCCGCACCACCCGCCCGATACCCGCTAAGAGCTCACCAGCCTCCTCGCCGTCCTCTTCTAGCAGAAAACCCCCCAAGCGCTTTCATTACTGAACCCGAGGCCTTAGAGATGACGGTATACTGTTACTTTGTGTTTTTTATCTGGTAAAGTCTATTTTCAGTATTTGGAAAGCTATTTTTTTAGAACTGCTCTACAGAGATCTGTTTTTCATCTCCAAAAGAGGACTTTCCCCTCCAGCCGAAGTGGGGGCTCCCCATCCGTTTCCCCTCCTTCCCCTCACCGAGAGCCATGGCCCAAACCCACCGTGAGGCCACACTGTGTCGTCAGCCAGCCATGCCCCTCCCTCGTTCCGGCTACTGCCCCGACTCCATCCCAACTGGGTTTCTCCTTTGTGACGGACCCTTCAGCCGCTGCCTTTCCCTGAGGGAGCATCTGAATGCCCTCCAGGGTTCCCTGGAAGCCTCTGCAGAAGCGTGAAAATCAAGTTCACCAGCTGCTCGGGGTGAAAAGCTCTGTGACTTTCAAGACTCCAGCTGCCTTTTGTGCCAATCCAAAGGTGCCTTGCAGTTCCTGAATTTTGGTGCTGCCAATTTACTGGGCCTCCATTTCTCCCGTAAGAGGCCAAAATCAAGAACCCCGCTCGGTTCCCTTCTCCTGCCACGACCTGGGTTTCCTTCAGGAAGACTCTCTCGATCCTGCCGCTCGCCGATTCATGTTTTTAACGCAGGCGTCAGTCGGAACCGAACGGAGTTCAGGCTTCCGGAGAAGGAACCGCTTGTCCCCCGCCTGCCGGAAGAATCTGCTCGGTCAGACTGATGCCCCAGAAGCCCTCGTTGCAGACTCTTTGCCCAGCCGGCCCCTCACAGCCTGGTCACAGATGTGACTGACTGGAGTTTGAGAACTCAGGAGACATTTCTCCCAAAACTTGATAGGTCAGGGACACTTTCATAAATCTATTTTCTTTTCTCACTTGTAGTTCTTCACTATCCTTCTGATGGTGATCCCTTAGCAAACCGGGAGGTTTTCCCCAGCCGAGATCGAAAATGGGAGATTGCCCCCATCAGGAGGCTATTTCACTGTTGGCCGAGCTTCTCCTGAGGCTGGATATCACTGGTGGATCGGTGGGGGTGGCCTGCTCAGTGTCCCTCCGGCTCCCAGGATGGCTCCCGGCTTTGCAGATGGACTCAGACAAGCTTGTCTGCCGGCTCACTGTGCCCCCAAAAAGGCTCTTCCACCTCAGAGTCCCACAGGGCCTCTGGTGTGGCTTCGTCGCGTGGTGGCATCCCATCCTTGTGTGAACCAGCTGTTCCCTGTTCAGTAAAGTGAGTAGGCCCAAGATTAAGCCAACACAGCTGTGCTAAGCTGGAACTCCTGGCTGTTCTTCAGTTGTTGTTTGCCATGGACAGAGCAAGCCTAACTCACTTTGCTGACACCTGTGTGCCGTTTGTTTCATTTTTTAATGAATAAATTAAAGGAGGTCCAAGAGCATCTTGCTCTTTAGCATCCAGAGAGAAATTTACTCCTGTGAAAGACTCTTGAGTGGAACGAGCTTTTTTCCAAGGCTCTTTTCCCGGCACAAAGCCTGGCGGATTACAGATCTGTGCACAGAGCAACCCCACCTAGCCCTGGTCTGCATCCCCAGCTGAGGCCGGGCCCAGCATGTTACTGCATAGTCAGAGACCGTTGAGTTTTTCCTGCTCCTTGGTGGCTACCTTTGCCCCACTGTGCTCAAGACCATCAGCATTAGATAGCCAAGAGACGGGGAAGGACTCGTCCCGAGATGGGAGTTTAAAGCCGAAGGTGGCCAGGGAAAGCCATCGGAGAGTCGAATTCAGGTTTGAATCTCTTGGGAAGTCCCAGGGAGCGATTGCTCAGGAGCCCGCGGAGAGCCCCGGCCGGACCATCGCCAGAGACTGCGTTTGGAAGCGATGCCCTCCGGGGAGCGCTTTTCTGGAAGAAGGATCAACGGACCGCTGGACCACCGTCTTGTTCTACCTCACGGTGGGGGTCTGTGTGGGGTCCGACTGACCTGACTTCAAGCCAGATGCCCTGAGAAGGTTATCCCACTCACCGCGTCCGGGGGACCCGAGCCATTCCCCTCAACGTCTCATGGTGCCCCCAGGGGAGTGCTCCTGGTAACGTTCACACCTGCCGGTCTCCCCGCAGCCCTGCTGGGGAAAGGGTCACCTGGAACCGTCGAACCCGAGAGCAGGCTTTACAACGTCTCCCCTAACGACAGGGTCTTGGAGTTCTTAATTGCCAAAAAAACCCACGGATGGTTGCTTCGTTCTAAGAGCCCAACAGCATTTCCCAGGCCCACCTCATGACCCAAGCTTCAGGATTGGTTGGGACTGGACCCCCTGCGGTCCATCTGGCTCGGACTTATTCCTATTGACCCAGGAAGCCAGCTCGGGGCTGCCCTGCTGTCAACTGCCAGGCAAGGGAATCTACTTTACAACTGAAGAACCCTCCGTTCTTCATTTACCTCAGGAGTGGAGAAACAGTGGCATCATCTAGCTGACGAATGCCTCCCAATGTTCTTTGACAGCAGAAATCATGGTTTTTGTTTCTCGTTCTTATTTTTCACTAGTTGGGATTGCTCCCTGCAGAAAACACAGAGCTCAGACACAAAACGGGAACGGAATCCTCAGAACTTCCTAATATGCAGTGCAAATGAAAGTGTTTCCTACCAAAGACACATGTGCCATAGCCCCCAACATGGGTTGAGTCACATTGGAGACACTCTGCTGGGAACAGCAAAAAAAACCCCAGAGCTCCTGCCACCCGATGGGGCCCAGAGGACCACCTGATTAGGAGCTCCCTTTCCCACCAGCAGCTGTTCCTTGCTGGACTATAGAGGCTTCCCAAAAAGGTTTGACCTGGGAGGGGTAGGTGGTGGGAATGGAGATACTAGATCTGAGTGAATTGAGGGAGAGTGTTGATTTTGGTTGGCGATAGGCAGAATGTAGTTGTTTAAAGAAAACAGTGTGTAAAAGCTCTCTCTGAGCAAGGATTGACAACTAGTTGATGGAATGTGTCAGGAAAGGGAAAGTGCCCAGGAGGAAAGAGGTTGAAGAGTGTGGTTGGCGTTGGAGAATTCCAGGTAGTAAACCCATCCTCTACTATCAGTCTGGCCAGTGGTAGTTGGGGAATTGTCTCCACTGCAGTTCGCAATTGTCAGCTTAGCACGGTTGGAAGAAGCTTGATGGAGAAACTGACCCTTGTGATACACAGGCCGGGCGGGTCACCCATGACGAAAGCCATTTTGAAGATGGGTTGTTGATAACCACCAGTTCGGGTCAATTTAAGGTCAAGAAAGAAGGCAGCGGGAAGGGCTCCTGTTGACATGGAGCCCCCCCACCCCGCCCCTCCAGGCACCCCCAGACAGGTCCTGGAATTTCTGTCCCAAGGAAAAAGCCCTCTGAAGGTTCAGCAGTCTTCCCCAAGACCCACAGCAGCAGCACTGCAGAGATGCATTACAAGTTCTGATTGGCAAAGTGTTTATGGGGTGGATGACCCCCAAATAAAACAGCTGTTCCATGTTCTGAATTTGCTGGGTTTTTAGGAATAAAAAACAGCATTGCTTCAGATTCCTACAGTAACTGTTTTCTCTGTAAAGGCATGAGGGATCATCCTCCATCTCCTCTTCTTCCTCCTCCTCAGGAACTCTTAGTAGCTGCCACAAGGAGTGTCTGGGCTGTACTGGGTTCTGAGGCACGTTGGGTGGCAGCTGTCTGCCCTGACCTTGCATCCCACCTGAGGCCTGCGGAAGGAATCAGGAGAGGGAAAATCTCCGAGCAGCTTGTAAAGTTCCGTTTTCCTCTGGCCTCTGGGTTGCTGTTCTCTTTCTGTCTTTCTCCCTCTCTCTCTCCCTCTCTCTCTTCCTCTCTCTCTCCCTCTTTCCCTCTCTCCCTCTCTCCCTCTCTCCCTCTTTCTCTCCCCCTTCCCCTTCTATTCCCCCCCAAGCACTTCCCCTCGGGCCTCTGTAAGGGGAAATAGTATGGAGAGCAGAATCCACGACCGCAGACTCTGGCCACATACTGGCTTCCCTGAGACTGGTGCAGAGTTGGGGCCTGAGCCATTGAAGAGGGACACAGGGACCCCAGGGAGGAAGGTCTTTCCTAGAGACTCCACGGGGCAATCCTCCTAATGCTAATGGGCCTGGGGACCCAAGGGTCCGCTGGCTGAGGCGTCCACTGAGAAACGCAGTCTGGAGGCGGGTGAGTGATAAGCTGTGGTGGCCGGGGTTTGGGCCGGGTTTGTAGGACTTGGATTCTGCTGTCAGCTGACCATTTCCCTCAGTCTTGGGTCTGGCTGGTCAGAACCAGTAATCTTCATCATAGCCTGCCTCTGGCGGGACCCCCAGGTTCAGGACAAGGACAATTTTAACCTGCGAGTGGAGGCGCAAGCCTCCCGGGAGAGGGTCCCCCAGAGCCTGCTAGTGTCAGGTGCTTAAATGGCTGCAGCCCCTCTAGTGGGCTCTTGGAGGGACCCCAACTTGAGGCGGTCCTGTGATCACTACTGACAAGAGCACACCCTGCAGCCTTTCCAGTCTCGAGACAATGACACCCACACTGTGCCATCTTCCTGTGGCTCACCGCTGAGGTCACTGCATATGGATGCAGAGGCACACTCTGGTCTCAGGGCATGATTGGGAGCAGAGCAAGAAACCACCGGTTCATCAGGCCATGCTACCGCACCACTGGCTCTAAAGCCACCCTCTGCCAGGAACGCTTTCAGCCCGGGCAGTGGTGCCAGGGGAAGTCTGTGTTTCTGCCAGAGAGAGTGCCAGCGGCCCCTCCAGCTGCCTCCCGAGACGAAACTGGAGCCTCTCAGCGCTTGTCTGTACAACCATCAGGCCTCACCCGTGTACACGGAGATGTGATTTCAGCGATGACAGGCTCGGAACAGGCCCAAGAGTGGCCGTGGATGGACGGGCCTCAGCAAATCCCAAATTTGATGTCCCCTGGAAACTACCCTCAAAAGGAAGGGCGGCCGGGCCGGCCCACCCAGAGACAGGGACCCGAGTCTGTCTACTCCAGGAGACACGCCCACCCGGAGGACTCGAACCTGCCACTGGTTCTTGGGACCCTCGAAGGCCAACAGATCCCACCCACTGAGTTGAAGGGTCGCTAAAGAACTTGGCCAGGTCATCTAATCACTTCCCCTGTCTTCTGAGAGAACCACTTCTCACTGAGTGCCCCCTGGGCAGCCAGAGCCACAGCCGTCCCCAGCTGAAGGTCCCAGTGAAAGCCCTGCTTCACTGAGGGCTGGTGGCACAAGCCTCTGGGTCGCATTGGAGTTGGGCGTGTTCAAAATGCGGCATAATTGCGGGAGCAGACAGTCCGGGCCCCCCACTGACCGCCCTGATGGCCCCACTCCCTCCGGGTCAGCCCCTGGGCTGACCTCGAACCCCAGGGGGGCCTGCGGGAACGTGAGAGCTCTCGGCCTAATCACCCCCTTTGACAACAGCCTCTACGGAAGCTGAGTTTACCTGGGTGCATGGTGTGCCCAGTTGGCCCGGGAACCCCAGGGTTCGGACAGGCGACCAACCAGGTGGGAGAAGATCCTGCCCTGTTCCTGAGTCTGCCGGGCAGCGAGGCCCCTCTCCTGGGAACAACCGGCTACGAAGCTGTTTTCTAGCCTTCTGTTTTGAGGCGTACATTTAGGCGGCTGGGAGGGAGTATGAGTTTGGCTGCCCCAGCCAGAGACCCGGAGCTCTTAGGAGCAAACGCGGTATTTGGGAGACTCATCCAAACCCAGCCACCACTTCCCCGTAAACTCCTCAGGGGGTATCCTAGGGGTCCCGGTGTCCGCCCTGGCCTTTCGTTGGAAAGTTGGGGCCGATCCAGGGCTGGCAATGCTTTCCTGAACCTTTCCTGGGCTAACCAACCTTTGGGTTCTGGAAGATGTTCCGGTTGCTTTAACCTTCTTGCCCGGACCCTCTGGGCTGGTGAGGACCAGCCCTGTCCACCCTGGGGTTGGCCATAATTCACACATGACTGCCCAAGCCGGGGCAGGGGTGTGGCAGGGGGACGGCAGTGTGGTGCCAGCCACTGTCAATCCTTTCCAAACAAAAAGTCAGCACTTAACATAGAGGTGGAGGCGTGGGGGTGCTTTAGTTCCATGCATCTATAATAAACATAAATTATTTCTATTAGAAGTCCTGTATATTATTTATTTCTAAAGCCCTCTAGTCAAGTCCTGTGAAAGTGCAGCCCGGGAGCGAGGGACACTGGGGCTTCCTGTTTGATTGCTCACCCCCGTTTAGTTAATCCTCATTATAACTGTCACGGTGTCCCTTGCCAACGACGGAAACGGTAGCACAACTGCTTCAATAAAGCTGCATGCGTTTGAATCTGACCAGCACAATCGATGTTTGTTTGGTTGTCATGACTCGGCTGTGTAGGTTTTTTGTCTGTTTTCATATGGAAAGGAATTGAAGTAAAAGGACTTTGAAATCTTAGTCTTGTTCGATTTCCCTACGGGGTAATGTGCAAGTACTAATGAGAACAGGTTTGTGGGAGCTGCTTTGATCCCGGGGTTTGGGGGGGGGCGGGGGGGTGCTAGCTGGCTGGGGGTCCGGTCAGCGGCAAGCACCCAAAGTTCAGCAGCAGGCCGGCAGGCTCCGAAGTAAGCTTTTAGCAGGGTTAGTGCCCCGGCAGGTTTGAGTGTATTTAATGGAGGCAGGCAAACCTGTAGAAGGAAACCCTTTCCTCCCTCTTCCCCACCCATGTTCCTCACCTCGTCCTGTCTCCCTTCCCCACCTGTCTACCCCGACTTGGTTTCCAGAATGTTCTCAACTTCCAGGTGACTGGCCTTCCCAGGGGGGCTCTCCGGAGGCCCGGAGGAAGAGGGGATGACATAAAAAGGACTGTGTCACCTCGGGCTTAGTCGCCTGTGATGTTCCCCGTTCTCAGATTTTGCATTTCTGAGCTGAGATTTGAAAACCTGCTTCTAGACTAGAGATACAGTATGTGGGAAGAAAAGCCCAGTGTTTGTGTAGCTCCCCAAGGACCAGCGCGAGATTATGGTGGGATATTTCTTCTGAGATGGGCAAAGATACCTGGTTCTTGGATGACGGATGATTGGCTCTGGTCCAACCTTTTTTTTTTTTCGGGATTTCTTTTCGACTTAATGTCGGCAGCATAAAGACTGGAAAGTCGGTCCTGATCCTCCTGGAGCAATTGATGTCTGCGGCTGGGGGCATCTCCAATGAGTCTGTTGGAGATCAACCCACTCGGTTCCAGGGACTTTACCCCATGTGACTCTTAAACCCCGACCTTTGCAGTAAAGTAGAGATGATCCAGCCTGCCCTGGCTAGGCTGCTGTCCTCCCAAGTCCCCGACCTTACCTACACAGTTTGTCTTCACCCTCAAAACCCATTTTTTTACCTGACCATCAGGGCACGAACATAGAAGGGTTGCCTGCATTTCTGCTCCTTTGAAAGATGGCTTTGAGGTTGTCATTCCCTTCTAGGCGTGGTGCCGCACTGGTGCTCGGGCCCAGCAGGTGCAGAGGGACTGCTGGGAGGGGAGTCTTGGTGGACATGAACGGGCACTCTCACCTCCTGATTCTAACCCCTTCTCCCTGCATTCAGGGGACCAGCTTGGCATCAGAGCAAACAGAGAGGGAGACTTGTATCCCCTGGGATGCTCTGAGGCCGGCGGAGGGGATTGGGGCAGGTACTGGGAGGGACGGACTGTGGTTTCCAAATCGGCCCAGCTTCCGCCTTCTCCGAGGAGGCAGGGTGTTGCTGGGGGTCCTGGGATTCTTCCTCCTGTGGCAGCCCTCACCGGGGAGTCCGGTGGAGAGGGTATGGGCCCAATGCTCCCCATTTGCCCTCCCCCCCACCTCATCCCCCTCCCCTCTGGGCCCACAGGGAAGGAACAGGCTGACCTCTCTTTAGTCCAGGTGTGACCTCTCAGGATCAAATTCTGGTCTGTGTCATTCCCTGGGCTCTGGTTGGTCAGAAATCTCTCTGCTGAGGGCAAGCCAAGGGTAGACCAGACTGCCCTGGCTTCACTGGATTCAGGGTCCAACACACCCCTGCTAACGGGGATCTTCTCGGACACCCACGACTTGGTGGGGCCCAGGAGGGAGAGCAGTGGGAAAGTGGAGGGCTGTGGACAGGGAGCCGGCTGGGGGTCTGGACCCCGGGTGCTGACTGAAGTCCGGCTGTCTGTTCTACAGAGGCGATGGGAATGAGCTTATTGTCAGATAAAGAAGGTTGCGAATGTTTGAAGATGAATGCAAAGTGTTACTGTTTTCAGTTTGCGTACCAGCTCGTTTGAAGTAGAGAGAGAAAGGCAGACAGAGAAATGTGTGTATTTATCATCCCTCATTTCTTACAATAAACATATTGATAGCAAATAGATCACTGCAATATTTTTTACAGAGCTCTCAGAGATTGTCACTTTAGTCTCTTAGCTATACTTTTCTTTTATCTTGATGTAAGAGGAATACAACTGCAGTAAGTTGTATACAATTAAATACAGAATTTTGGCAAGATGTGTTGACTGATTTCCTGTCTGGTGCGGAAACGGATGCCCCTCGGGAGGGGATGGATGTGTCCTGGGCCCAGTCTATCCTCACCTCTCAGTATCTGGCCGGGCACTGAGCCTGTCCGCGGGCCCCAGGTTCGCCCCCTGTGTACGTTCATTCATTCATTCATTCATTCAGTCGTATTTATTGAGCACTTACTGTGTGCAGAGCACTGTACTAAGCACTTGGGAAGTACAGGTTCCTGCCGACGGCGACCCTCGACCCACAAGCCCGTGTGGATGGGTAAGATTCTGAGCTTTGTCTGGGAGCTGTGAGGATGATGAAGATGGCAGGGACAGAGCCTGTATGAGAGCACAGAAATCAGGCCTGGGCCTGGGGCCTCCTGACAGCCACCAACCGTCTGGATGGGAGCAGACCAGGTCTTCCCTGGCCTCCAACCTGGAGCCCAAGTTTCTATTCATGGGAGAGGATGGGGGGACTGGAGGGATTCCAGTTTGTGTCCCCGAGTCCCGTCCCCATTCCCTGATACGCCTCTCCGCAGCTTGGGTTTCATTCATTCATTCAATCGTATTTATTGAGCGATTACTGTGTGCAGAGCACTGTACTAAGTGCTTGGGAAGTACAAGTTGGCAACATATTTTTGGTTTTTGGGTTTTGTTTTGGGTTTTTGTGGACAGAAACCCGTTTAAGCCGAACGGGAGCGTGATGCTTTCCAATTGTCGCCCTGGCCCGACTCTGCTCTGTCGGTGTAGTTCTGCCACCCGCCGTTACAGTCCACTGGGGCCCATCTCCCGGGACTGAGGCTGGCCAGATCCCTCATCCCCGACCCCTGTGACCCCGGGCTGGGAGGTCACACCTAGAGCCGAGGCTCCCAGCTGGACTGTAAGCTCCTTAAGGGTAGAGATCATGTCTACCTTCTCTATTGTTGTATTCTTCCAAGTGTTTAGCACAGTGCTCTGCGAACGGTAAGAGCACAAGAAGTGCCACTGATTGAGGAGTGGCATGCTTAGAAGCAAGAAAAGAAGGCTGACTGCCCATACCTAATTAAGGCTCATTCCCCTTGGTCCCATCTATCCCTACCCCTAGAATAATCAGCGGGGGCAGGAGGTGGCCCATGCCGGGCCAGCCCCAGGGGCTCAAGAGGCCCGTGACTAACATAATAATAAAAATGATGGTATTTGTTGAGCGCTGACAGTCTGCCAGACACTTTACTAAGCGCAGAAGTGGATATAAGAAAATCGGGTTGGACACAGTCCCTGTCTCACATGGGGCTCACAGTCTTAATCCCCATTTTACAGATGCGGGAACTGAGTGCCAAAGAAGCGAAGTGACTTACAGTCGAGTGGCCAACAGTGACCGACAGTTGTTGGCTCAGGACTGTGGGAGGATAGGCCCCTTATCCTCGCTAAAACTCGCCCCCTGACCCCATTCAGTCATTGCTCTGACCTGCAGTCACTCTGGGGTCCTGTCACTGCCTTCTCCACATTTCCTTAACCCTCTTCAGGCCAGGTCCAGGCCCTGACTCACTGGCTCTTCAAAGGAAAGGAGTCCCCAGAAAAGTCAGCCCCACTTAGACTTGGGTGCCCCTGAGCTCACCCTTCTCTGCTTTCTGGGTAGGCCACCTTGCCCAGGGCCATTGAGTCGGTCTCTTAGCACACAAGGCAGCGGGCGTCCCTCACAGACAGAGACGGAGCAGAGGTCATGCTGCCCTTCTTCTCCGGACAGGCCGCAAAGTTACCCCAAGGGAAGGGTCTAATTAAATACGAGGAATCTCTTCCCTCTCTCCTCCAAACGCCCCTACCCCCACCCCACCCCGCCGCTAGTGGGACTTCCCCCTTGCCTCTAAGCCTAAACCACCTGAAATGCAAAACAGACATCTTTAATATGAGAAGCAGCGTGGCTCAGTGGAAAGAGCCCGGGCCTTGGAGTCAGAGGTCATGGGTTCAAATCCTGGCTCCGCCAGTTGTCAGCTGTGTGACTTTGGGCAAGTCACTTAGCTTCTCTGGGCCTCAGTTACATCATCTGTAAAATGGGGATGAAGACTGTGAGCCCCCAGTGGGCCAACCTGATCACCTTGTAACCTCCCCAGCACTTAGAAGCGCTTACTTAATAAATGCCATCATTATTATTATTATTTAGTAAGAGATGGCATTCCACCTCCCATGTCTTTGGTTGCTCCTTCCTCTCCCAATCCCCCAGCCCAAAATGCAGCACGGGGAAGCAGCCTCCCCACTGGCCACGGTCCCGGTCTGCCGCTGTCGATAAGGCCTCCATCCCGGCAAGTTAGTGCCACGGGAGCCCACCTGCTTGTGTGCAGTCTTCCCCTTGTCCCGGTGGCTCCCTTGGGTGGAGCCGAGGCCTTTAGCCCTCACACTGGGCACTGGGTGAAGCCAATGAGCACTCTGGGCTCCCCGTGACCCTGGTTTCCAGCAGGACAAAGCAAACAACTTGGGCTTGGCAGGTTGAGGAGCAGCATGGCCTAGTGGAATGAGCAATGGCCTGATAATCAAAGGACCTAGGTTCTAATTCTGGCTCTGCCATGTGCCTGCTGGGCTGTGGGACCTTGGGTAAATCACTTAACTTTTCTGTGCCGCAGTTTCCTCATCGGTAAAATGGGGATTCGATATCTGTTCTCCCTCCTATTTAGCCTGTGAACCCTGTTTGGGACAGGGGCTGGATCCATCCTGATTATCTTGTCTCTACCCCAGCACTTGGCTCAGTACCAGCGCTTAGAACAATGCTTTGCACATAGTAAACGCTTAATAAATGCCATTATTATTACTTGGCACATTGTAAGGGCTTAATACCATAATTACTCAGGGTGGCCCAGTCCATGATAAGAGTAGTGATGATGGTATTTTTCCTGCATTTTCTCTGTGCCAAGCCCTGTGCTTAGCACTGGGGTAGAAAATAATAATAATAATAATAATGTTGGTATTTGTTAAGCACTTACTATGTGCAAAGCACTGTTCTAAGCGCTGGGGGGAATACAAGGAGATGCGGTTATCCCATGTGGGGCTCACAGTCTTCATCCCCATTTTACAGATGGGGGAACTGAGGCACAGAGAAGTTAAGTGACTTGCCCAAGGTCACACAGCAGACATGTGGGGGAGGCGGGATTCGAACCCATGACCTCTGACTCCGAAGCCCGAGCTCTTTCCACTGAGCCACGCTGCTGAAAAGGGATCAGATAATAATAATAATAATAATGATGATGGCATTTGGTAAGTGCTTACTATGTGCGAAGCACTGTTCTGAACGCTGAGGGGGATACAAGGTGATCAGGTTGTCCCACATGGGGCTCACAGTCTTAACCCCCATTATACAGATGAGGTAACTAAGGCCCAGAGAAGTCAAGTGTCTTGCCCAGGGTCACACAGCAGACATGTGGCGGGGCTGGGATTAGAACCCACGACCTCTGACTCCCAAGCCCGTGCTCTTTCCACTGAGCCACGCTGCTTCTCCGCCACAGTCCCTGCCCCCCACGGTCTCGGTGTCTGAGAGAGAGAGGGAGAAGGGGGATCTTATCCCCTTTTTACAAAGGAGGAAACCGAGGCCAAGAGAGGCGAAGAGAACGGCGCAAGGTGACTGTGCAGGCCAAGAGCAGAGGCGGGATTAGAACCCGGTTCTCCTGACTCCCAGCTCCGTAACGCTTTCCGCCAGGCCACTGTACCTCCCTTTCTGGTTTCCTTCGTCCTCTCGAAGCCTCTCTTCCCCGCTGTCAAAGATGGAGCCAGCAAGAGATGGAGCAGCCAGAGTTGCCACATCCAGACCACCCGCTGGCAGGCTCCGTGCCGCCACCCAGACAGGAAGGGAACGTCCCGTCCCTGCTGCAGACACCCAATATTTCAGACCACACAGAACTGGTTTTGCTCGGGTAACTGATGAATACCCCTCAACTTAACTACATCCTGTAACAGAATCCTGAACAAGTCATGCCTGTCAACTAAACAAACTGCCCAGGGCTCGGGGCCTGGACGGTCAGCATTTATTATCTAAATATTGGGTTCAAATGGATAGATATTAACCAATCGCGGAAAATCACAACTTGATAAGCTTGCCGAGGGGGCTGGTGGACATGGCTGGTGTTGAAAGGGGTGCGGTAATAATAAAAAGAATGACAATATTAACAAGAATAGTGGTGTTAGTTCAGGCACTCAACTAAGCGCTGGGGTAGATATGAGCGATTCGGGTTGGACACAGTCCCTGTCCCACAAAGGGCTCACAGTCTCAATCCCCATTTTGCAGATGAGGTAACTGAGGCACAGAGAAGTGAAGTGACTTGCCCAAGGTCACACGGCCCTAGACCCCCAACCTTGAGGCTACACCTCACCATCCCCCCAACCCCTGTCCAGGTCAGATCCCTGAGGTAGGACCAAATTGGGCCAAAAGAGAGGAGGAGCGAGTGTGTTAGAGTTACTGAAGCAGCGTGGGTTAACAGAAATAATAATAATAATAATAATACTTGATAATAATAATGGCGTTTATTATTAGAAGCACTGTTCTAAACACTGGGGAGGTTACAAGGTGATCAGGCTGTCCCACGGGGGGCTCACAGTCTTAATCCCCATTTTACAGATGAGGTAACTGAGGCACAGAGAAGTGACTTGCCCAAAGTCACACAGCTGACAATTGGTGGGGTCAGGATTTGAACCCATGACCTCTGACTCCAAAGCCCGGGCTCTTTCCATTGAGCCACGCTGCTTCTCTAAGCACTTGGGAGTCAGAAGGGCCTGGGTTCTAGTCCCTGCTCCGCCACTTGCCTGCTCTGTGACCTTGGGCAAGTCACTTAACTTCTCTGGGCTTCAGTTACCACTTCTGTAAAATGACGATTAAGACTGTGAGCCCCTTGTGGGACAGGAACTGGGTCCAACCTGATTAGCTTCTATCTGCCCCAGTGCTTAGGAAAGTGCTTGACATATCTTAAGTGCTTAACAAATACCATCGTCAAACGCTTACTATGTCATTCAGTCCATCGTATTTATTGAACACTTACTGTGTGCGGGGCACTGTACTAAGCTCTAGGGAGAGTACAATACAATAATATAACAGGGACATTCCCTGCCCACACTGAGCTTACAGTCTAGAGGGGGAGACAAACATTTACATAGATAAATAAATGACATATGCATGTAAGTGCTGTGGGGCTTACTCTATTTTATTAATAAAGTGCATATAGCTATAATTCTATTTATTCTGACGGTTTTGACACCTGTCTACGTGTTTTGTTTTATTGTCTGTCTCCCCCTTCTAGACTGTGAGCCCGCTGTTGGGTAGGGACTGTCTCTATATGTTGTCAACTTGTACTTCCCAAGCGTTTAGTACAGTGCTGTGCACACAATAAACGCTCAATAAATACGATGAATGAATGAATGGGAGGGGGGATGAATAAAGAAAGCAAATAATAATAATAATAATAATAATGGCATTTGTTAGTGCTTACTATGTGCAAAGCACTTCTAAGCGCTGGGGAGGATACACGGTGAGCAGATTGTCCCACGTGGGGCTCACAGTCTTCATCCCCATTTTACAGATGAGGTAACTGAGGCATGGAGAAGTTAAGTGACTTGCCCAAAGTCACCCGGCTGACAACTGGCAGAGCCAGGGTGGAATATTGCATATCCTGCTTTTGCCAAATCAGGGCAACACAGAAGGGAGTGGGAAAAGAGGAAAGGGGGACTTAATTAGGGAAGGCCTCTTCAAGGCCCTACTGAGAGCTCACCTCCTCCTGGAGGCCTTCCCAGACTGAGCCCCTTCCTTCCTCTCCCCCTCGTCCCCCTCTCCATCCCCCCCATCTTACCTCCTTCCCTTCCCCACAGCACCTGTATATATGTATAAATGTTTGTACATATTTATTACTCTACTTATTTATTTATTTATTTTACTTGTACATATCGATTCTATTTATTTTATTTTGTTAGTATGTTTGGTTTTGTTCTCTGTCTCCCCCTTTTAGACTGTGAGCCCACTGTTGGGTAGGGACTGTCTCTATATGTTGCCAACTTGTACTTCCCAAGCGCTTAGTACAGTGCTCTGCACACAGTAAGTGCTCAATAAATACGATTGATTGATTGATTGATTGAGGGAGCTGTGCCTTCAATAAGGCTTTGAAATGGAGAGAGATCGTTGTCTGTCAGATATGAAGAAGGAAGGCATTCCAGGCCAGAGGCAGGATGTGGGCGAGAGGTCGGCAGCAAGGTAGACAAGATGGAGGTACAGTGATACGCACTGTACTAAGCGCTGGGGTAGATGCAAGGTAATCAGGTTGGACCCGGTCCCGGTCCCACGTGGGGCTCACAGTATTAATCCTCTGACAATGGGAGGTCCCTCAAGGTTCAGTTCTGCATCCCCTTCTATTCTCCATCTACGCCCACTCCCCTGGAGAACTCATGTACTTCCCAAGCGCTTAGTACAGTGCTCTGCACACAGTAAGCGCTCAATAAATACGATTGATTGATTGAGTGATTTGCTCCCATGTCTTCAATTACCATCCCTAGGCCAGTGATTCCCAACTCTCCATCTCCAGCCCTGACCTCTCTTTTCCCCTGCAGTCTCGCATTTCCTCCTGCCTTCAGGACATCTGTATCTGGAAGTCCTGCCAACGCCTCAAATTAAACATGTTCAAACTGGCCTCCTTTCCACCCAAACCCTGTCCCCCCTTTGTCTTTCCCATCACTGGAGACAACTCCGCTATCCTCCCTATTTCACAAGCCCATAACCTCAGCATTGTCCTCGACTCAGTAGGTCACCAAATCCTGTCAGTTCTATCTTCATAGCATTGCTAAAGTCCGCCTTTTCCTCTCCATCCTCATCATCATCATCAATCGTATTTATTGAGCATGCAGAGCACTGTACTAAGCGCTTGGGAAGTACAAGTTGGCAACATCCTGCTACCATGCTGATCCAAGCACTTAGCCTATCCCGCCTTGACTACCGCAATCGCCTCCTCGCTGACATCCTGGCCTCCTGTCTCTCGCCACTCCAGTCCGTACTTCACTCTGCTGCATGGATCATTTATCGTCATTTATCGACAAAAACGTTCAGTCCATGTCTCCCCACTCCTCAAGAACCTCCAATAGCTGCCCATCCAACTCAGCATCGAACAGAAACTCCTTACCACTGACTTTAAAGCACTCAGTCAGCTCACCCACTCCTACCTCACCTCTCACCGTGCTCACTGTGTCTCAGTCTCTTCTATCTCGCCACCGACCTCTTTCCCACATCTTCCCTTTAGTCTGAAACTCCCACCCCCTCCAGATACCCCCGACCACCACTCTCTCCACTTTCAAAGCATTATTAAGGTCACATCTCCCCCAAGAGGCCTTCCCCTGCTGTAATTCGTTTTTCCCCTGGCTCACTTTTCCTTCTGTATGGTCTGTGCACTTGGATCTGTGACCTCTGGACATTTGAAGTTCTTCCCACCCACAACCCCGCAGCACTTATATACCTATCTTTATATATTATAAGCTACTAATTTATTCATATTAATAAATATGTTGCCAATTTGTACTTCCCAAGCGCTTAGTACAGTGCTCTGCACATAGTAAGCGCTCAATAAATACAATTGATTGATTGATTGATTGATTGATATTAATGCCTGTCTCCCTCTCTAGACTCATTAAGGGCAGGAAATGTGTCTGCAAATTCTCATGTACACACCCAATTGCTTAGAAGAGTGCTGTGAACATAATTTATTTATTTATTTATTTGACATGTACCTATCTATTCTATTTATTTTATTTTGTTAGTATGTTTGGTTTTGTTCTCTGTCTTCCCCTTCTAGACTGTGAGCCCACTGTTGGGTAGGGACTGTCTCTATATGTTGCCAGCTTGTACTTCCCAAGCGCTTAGTACAGTGCTCTGCACACAGTAAGCGCTCAATAAATACGATTGATTGATTGATTATGAATCTTCAATAAATACTAGTGATTGATTGATTGATTAGACTGTAAGTTCATTATGGACAGGGAACATGTCTGCTAATTCTATTGTATTGTACTCTCCCAAGTGCTCAGTGTAGTGTGCAGTGGGCCTGGGGAGTCATTCATTTATTCATTCATTCATTCATTCATTCAATCCTATTTATTGAGCACTTACTGTGTGCAGAGCACTGTACTAAGCACTTGGAAAGTACAGTACAAGCAATAAAGAGAGACTAACCCTGTCCACAATGAGTTTACAGTCTAGAGTCAGAGGACCCGGGTTCTAGTCGAGAAGCAGCGTGGCTCAGTGGAAAGAGCATGAGTTTGGGAGTCAGAGGTCATGGGCTCTAAAACTGTCTCCACCACTTGTCAGCTGTGTGACTTTGGGCAAGTCACTTAACTTCTCTGGGCCTCAATTACCTCATCTGTAAAACGGGGACTAAGACCGTGAGCCCCACGTGGGACAACCTGATCACCTTGTACCCCCTCCCAGCTCTTAGAACAGTGCCTTGCACATAGTAAGCGCTTAACAAATGCCATCATTGTTATTATTATTATTATTATTAATCCCGGCTCTGCCAATTGCTAGGCCAATTACTTGCTGTGTGACCTTGGGCAAGTCACAACTTCTCTGAGCCTCCGTTTCCTCAACTGTAAAATGGAGATTCAACACCTGTTTACCCTCCTACTTAAAACTGTGAGCCCCCATGCAGGATGGGGACTGTGTCCGACCTAATTAACTTGAATCTACTCCAAAGCTTTGAACAGTGTTTGACACATAGTGAGCGTTTTTTTTTAAAGTACCATAAAACAGACAAACGATTTATTGATTGATTTTACAGATGAAGTAATTGAGGCACTGAGAAGTTAAGTGACTTGCCCAAAGTCACGCAGCAGACAAGTGGCAGAGCCAGGGCCATTGGATGGTCTGTGCTGGGTCTCTTGGGGAGACCCAGGGATGGAGAGGGGAGAGTCGGGGGGTTGGATGGTCCGTGCTGGGTCTGTAGGAATGAGTCTGGGATTCATTCATTCAATTGTATTTATTGCAGGCTTACTGTGTGCAGAGCACTCAACTTGTACTCCCCAAGTGCTTAGTACAGTGCTCTGCACACAGTAAGTGCTCAATAAATATGATTGAATGAATGAATGTACTAAGCACTTGGGAGAGTACAATACAACAATAACAGTCCCTGCTCACAACGAGCTTACAGTCTAGTGGAGGGGGGACAGACATCAAAACAAATAAATGACAGATGATAGGTATATAACAATAATAATAATAATAGTAATAATAATAATAATAAGTGCTGTGGGTCTGGAAGAGGGGAAGAACATTGGAGCAAGTCAGGGTGACGCAGAATGGAATGGGAGAAGAGGAAAGGAGGGGAAGGCCACTTCGAGGAGATGGGCTTTCAGTAAGGCTTTGAAGTGGGAAAGAGTCATTGAAGGGATGGAGAAGGAAGAGTCAGGGATGTTGGGTGGTCCACGCTGGGTCACGAGGGGGGAGAGTCAGGGGTATTGGGTGGTCCACGTTGGGTCAGTGGGGAAGAGTCAGGGGCGTTGGGTGGTCCACGTTGGGTCAGTGGGGAAGAGTCAGGGGCATTGGACAGTCCCGCGGGCCCTATGAGACATGTTTTGTTTTGTTGTCTGTCTCCCCCTTCTAGACTGAGGCCTTCCCAGACTGAGCCCCCTCCTTCCTCTCCCCCTTTTACCCCTCCCCATCCCCCCCGCCTTACCTCCTTCCCCTCCCCACAGCACCTGTATATGTGTATAGATGTTTGTACGTATTTACTACCCTATTTATTTATTTTCTTTGTACATATTTATTCTATTTATTTTATTTTGTTAAATGTTTTGTTTTGTTGTCCGTCTCCCCCTTCTAGACTGTGAGCCCGCTGTTGGGTAGGGACCGTCTCTCTATGTTGCTGACTTGTACTACCCAAGCGCTTAGTGCGGTGCTTTGCACACAGTAAGCGCTCAATAAATACGAATGAATGAATGAACGAACGAACGAACGACTGACTGACTGAGTGAATGAATGAATGAATGAATGCATGAATGCTTGAGAAGCAGCGTGGCTCAGTGGAGAGGGCCCGGGCTTTGGAGTCAGAGGTCATGGGTTCAAATCCCGGCTCTGCCAACTGTCAGCTGTGTGACTTTGGGCAAGTCACTTAGCTTCTCTGGGCCTCAGTTCCCTCATCTGTCAAATGGGGATGAAGACTGTGAGCCCCCTGTGGGACAACCTGATCGCCTTATAGCCTCCCCAGTGCTTCGAACAGCGCTTTTCACATAGTAAGTGCTTAATAAATGCCATCATTATTATTATTATTGTTATTATGAATGATTGAATGAATGAATGAATAATGAATGAGTGAGTGAGTGAGTGAGTCAGTGAGTGAGTGAGTGAGTGAATGAATGAATGAATGAATGGTGAACAGGGGCGCGCCCAGTACCGGTTCCTCCAAGCCCCGTGGGGTCGCTGTGCGGCTCGGGCCCCTCGGGGAGCGGTGCGGCTGCGCGGCCGGACTCCTCCGCGCCGGCAGGGGACGCTGTGGGCGGCTGGAGGGAGGGGAGGGAGGGAGGCGGGCACGCGGCCGGGCTCCTCCGAGACGGCAGGGGGCGCTGTGGGCAGCGGGAGGGTGGGAGGGAGGTAGGCGGGCGCGCGGCAGGGCTCCTCCGAGACGGCAGGGGGAGCTGTGGACGGCGGGAGGGAGGGAGGCGGGCGCGCGGCCGGGCTCCTCCTAGACGGCAGGGGGCGCTGTGGGCGGCGGCAGGGAGGGAGGGAGGCGGGCACGCGGCCGGGCTCCTCCGAGACGGCAGGGGGCGCTGTGTGCGACGGGAGGGAGGGAGGGAGGCGGCCTCGCGGCCGGGCTCCTCCGAGACGGCAAGGGGCGCTGTGGGCGGAGGCGGTGGGAGGGAGGTCGAGGAGGAGGAGGAGGAGGAGGAGGAGGAGAAGAAGAAGAAGGGAAAGGTGGAGAGCCGGTCGGTCTCCCGCGGGAGGTCCCGGGCCGGGAGCCGCCCAGCGCCATGGGGAAGAGGGACAACAGGGTGGTGAGTCGGCCTCCCCCTGGGCCCGCGGCCCGCCCCCGGTGACCCCCGGTGCCCCCGGCCTCCCTCTCCTCCCCATCCTCCCCATCCTCCCCATCCTGCCCATCCTCCCCTCTCACCCCCCCCAACCCCCCGCCCTCAGCCGCCCCCATTTGCCCCCAGACCCCCGGCTTCTTCACCAGACTGAGCCCCTTTCTTCCTCTCCATCCCCCCGCCTTACCTCCTTCCCTTCCCCACATCACCTGTATATATGTATATACGTTTGGACATATTTATTACTCTACTTTATTTATTTTACTTGTACATATCTATTCTATTTATTTTGTTTTGTCAGTATGTTTGGTTTTGTTCTCTGTCTCCCCCTTTTAGACTGTGAGCCCGCTGTTGGGTAGGGACTGTCTCTCTATGTTGCCAATTTGTCTTCCCAAGCGCTTAGTCCAGTGCTCTGCACATAGTGAGCGCTCAATAAATACGATTGATGATGATGATGATCTGCACCCCAGACCCCCCGCCCCCCCAGGCCTCATTCATTCATCCACCCAATCGTATTTGTTTATTCATTCCTTCCTTCCTTCATTCATTCATTCAGTCGTATTTATTGAGCGCCTACTGTGTGCAGAGCACTGCACGAAGCGCAAGTTGGCCACATAGAGAGACGGTCCCTACCCAACAGCGGGCTCGCAGTCTAGAAGGGGGGGGACAGAGAACAAAACCAAACATATTAACAAAATAAAATAAATAGACTAAATGTGTACAAGTGAAATAAATAAATAGACTAACAGATACGGGGAAGCAGCGTGGCTCAGTGGAAAGAGCCCGGGCTTTGAAGTCAGAGGTCATGGGTTCAAATCCCGGCTCCGCCAGCTGTCAGCTTTGTGACTTTGGGCAAGTCACTTCGCTTCCCTGCTCCTCAGTTCCTTCATCTGTAAAATGGGGATGAAGACTGTGAGCCCCTCGTGGGACAACCTAATTACCTTGTATCTACCCCAGCGCTTAGAACAGTGCTTTGCACATAGTAAGCGCTTAACAAATACCAACATTATTATTATTATTATTACAAACATATATACATATACACAGGTATATATTGTATAATATATATATTAAAATATATATATAATATGTCTAGACTGTGAGCCTTCTAGACTGTGAGCCCACTGTTGGGTAGGGACTGTCTCTATATGTTGCCAGCTTGTACTTCCCAAGCACTTAGTACAGTGCTCTGCACACAGTAAGCGCTCAATAAATACGATTGATTGATTGATATACAGGTGCTGTGGGGAGGGGAAGGAGGTAAGGCAGGGGGGATGGGGAGGGGGAGAGGAAGGAGTAAGCAAGCAATAAATATGATTGATTGATTGATTGAGGGGTCTCAGTGTGGGAAGGCCTCCTGGAGGAGGTGAGCTCTCAGCAGGGCTTTGAAGGGAGGAAGAGAGCTAGCTTGGCGGATGTGTGCAGAGCGCTGTACTAAGCGCTTGGGAAGTACGAGTTGGCAACATAGAGAGATGGTCCCTACCCAACAGCGGGCTCACAGTCTAGAAGGGGGAGACGGACAACAAAACAAAACATATTAACTAAATAGAATAAATATGTACACTAGACTGTGAGCCCGCTGTTGGGTAGGGACTGTCTGTATACACTGCCAACTTGTACTTCCCAAGCACTTAGTACAGTGCTCTGCACACAGTAAGTGCTCAGTAAATACAATTGATTGATTGTACAAGCAAAATAAATAGTGTAATAAATATGTACAAACATATATACAGGCCTCATCCACACACACACACACACACCCCCACCCTCCCGCCCGTCAGCCTCCCGTCCTCATTCCCCTCACCCCCAGGTCTCCATCCCGATCCGTCCCCCGGACCCCCAGGCGGCTGAGCCTGCAGGAAGCTGGTAGGGAAGGGGCCAGCGAGCCCCTCTCCTGCTCCTCTGGGGACCCCCGACCCCTTTCCTCCCCGGGAGCCCCCCTGCCCCTACATTTGGAGGGGTTGGGCTGGGATCCTGGATTCTGATCCCGACTCTGCCCCTGGCCTGCTGAGTGACCTCAGGCAGTCCACTCAAACCCTCTGGGCTTCACTTTCATTCTCCGTAAAATGGGGAGAAGATCCTTGTTGTCCCCTGACCACCCCCCGTAAACCGGGAGGCAGGGACTGTGCCCTCCCTGGTGATTCCGTATCCACCCCAGCTCGTAGCACAGCAGCGGGCACAGAGCGAGGGCTCAATTAGCATCCTGAGAGTGGTAGCAGCCCCTGCCCCGGGCCACCCTCTTTCAGAATTAGGGGTCTCCAGCCCATAATGGCCCAGGTGGGTCCACCCTCCTGCATCCCCAGCAGAGGCCTTCAGCCCATCATCATTGGTGGTATTTAGTTCATTCATTCATTCTATCGGATTAACAGAGTGCTTACTGTGTGCAGAGCGCTGTACTACATGCAGGGCACTGGATTGAGTGCTTGGTAGAGTATGCTACAGCCAGAAGATGCCCAGGACCCGTGTTCCGTGAGCTGCATCCAGCCTGAAACTTCCTCCTCCCTCCCCACCGCGCATCACTTGTAGAAGTCTCCCCCTTTTAGACTGTGAGCCCACTGTTGGGTAGGGACTGTCTCTATATGTTGCCAATTTGTACTTCCCAAGCGCTTAGTACAGTGCTCTGCACTTAGTAAGCGCTCAATAAATACGATTGATGATGATGATGATCACTGTACCTGAGGTTGTCTTGGGCCCTGGCCCTCCCTGGCTTCCTTGGCCCCGGGCAGCTCCCCCAGTTAAGGGTTCTCACCCAAGTCAGTCAGTCAGGTTTTTATTGAGCACTTATTCTGGGCAGAGCACCGTGCTGAGTGCTTGGGAGAGGACCCGGAGAGTTAGTAGACACCATCCCTGCCTTTGAAGAGCTTACAGTCTTGCAGGGGAGACAGACCATAAAATAAATGACAGGTGGGGGGAGCAACCCAGAGAAGCAGCATGGCCTAGTGGAGGAGTGTACAGGCCTGGGACTCAGAAGGACCCGGGTTCTCCTCTCAGCTCTGCCACTTGTCTGCTGTGTATGGCCTTGGGCAAGTCACTTCACTTCTCCGGGCTTCGGTTACCTCGTCTGTAAAATGGGGATGGGGACTGAGTCCCCTGTGGGACACGGACTCTGTCCAGCCTGAGTAACGTGTATCTACTTGGTAAGTGTATAACAAATACCATTTAAAAAAAACGGCCACGGCGTGTAGGGGTGGGTGTTTGGAGATAGGTGTATGGGAGAGAGGAAGTAGTTGGAGGGTGGCTTCTATTCCTAATCTTTGTCCCTACTGGCTTCAGCCCATCCTTTCCCGGAGGTGAATCGAGCCAGGCTATCGTACTGATAACCTGTTTCCATAGTTTTTGTCTTAGGAGGTCTTCCCCGGTGCTGTCCCGTGGTGTCCCCATGGGAGCAGCAGGAGGAAGAGAAGGAGGAGGAGGAATGGGGCCAGATTGATTGGCTTTCATTGGTGGTCAGGGAGCATCACCATCCAAAGCCCCAACAGAGTGTTAGACGGGGCAGGAGGTGTTTTTGAGTCAGACTGATTTTGCCGTGGGGCGGCTCACCGTCCTGTCGGGTTCCGTTCTGCTTCCGAGCAGCCTCGAAGCCTGCTGGGATGCAGGTCAGGACCCCTTTCGGGACCCCGTCCGGGATGTCTTGGCCCGATTGTCTAGAAAAGTCTCACCCTGGAGCTCGTCCAGACGAGGCCCAGACCCCCGGTCCCAAGGGGCCGTGGCGGGCCCACGTGGAGCTGAGCCACGGGTTCTGGGGGTGGGAGGTGAGGCGGGCAGGCCCCTTCCCCCAGCACCAGGGCCCCACAGCCAGGGAGACAGGGGAGGCCTATGGGCCTTAAGGACAGATAAAATATTCCTCCTTTGTTTTGGCTTTGCCTCTCTCGGGGAGAGAAAAATCATTCAGTCGGTCCCTGTCCCACATAGGGCTCACAGTCTTCATCTCCATTTTACAGATGAGGTAACTGAGGCATAAAGAAATGACTTGCCCAGGGTCACACAGCAGTCAGGCGGCAGAGCCAGGATTAGAACCCAGGCCCTTCTGACTCCTAGGCCCAAGCTCTATCCACTAGACCATGGTGGTTGTATTTTGGAGAGGCGGTCGACTCAAATTTTCCCTTACGACGTAAGTTTCGAGGCAGAGAGCAAATGCGTTTCAGAACCCAGTGGGCCACGCTGGAATTTTCACATCGCGTCTGGCTGCCCCAACTCCAAGTCACAAGTGGATGAAGCTGGTATTTCAATAAGTACCAAGTGTTCCCTCTTTGGGAGCCCATTTGATGTGTGTTGATGTTTACCCACAGAAAATACAGATTTAGATTTCTCTGGCCCGGGTGGGTTTGGATCAGTGACCACGTAGAGACAGAAGGTGGTGAGTTTGTTTTGCCTTGTTGGCAGATGGGTCTTTTAGAGTCAAAGCCACTTTTCTGAGTTTTTAGTAGAGTCCTCTAGTGAAGATGACTGAGTGAAGAAGTCCAGTTGGGTGCTTCTCTTGGCCTCAGGTAGCAGCGATGGTGCTTGCTGGGTGCTCTGTGTAGAGCCCCGAACTCTGCCTGGGGTGAAGCTGCCACCGAGGGAAAGAACAACACAAATGCAACCAACAAAACCATTACACAACAGCCATGCTAGTGTGGTGGGGGGAAAGTAGAGGGCAGAACGAGGCACTGGGCATCAGCTTCCACCCAAAACCTGGGCGCCTTCCCATCCCTCTTTCCTTGTTGGGGGTCGGGTGCCGGATCCCCTGAAACTGAAAACCACCCTAAGTTCATGACTGTATAGCCCCTTCTTCGCATGGTTAAACCTGTCTGGAAATGGCAGTCCATAAGCTCCTTATGGGCGGGGAACACATCTACCAACTCTGTTGTGTTGCACTCTCCCAAGTGCTCCTTACAGTGCTCTGCACATGGTAAGCGCGCCATAAATACCATCGACTGGTGGATTGGTTGGTGCAGGGTGAGGCCCGGTCTGCCGGGGGAGTTTCCCATCGAGGTAACCGGGCCTGGGCCATCCGGAGGGGAGACGGTTTCGGCCCGGGGGCCCCTCGTGGGACAGAAAGGGCGGCCCTCTCAGAGGAATCCAGAAGCCAGGGTTCACGCGGCTCTGAACCCTTAGCCAGTGGGGCCCCCTCTGACTTTGTGGCATCGGGCCAGAGGAGACAGGCACCGGATCCAATCTGATCGTATCGTATCTATTCCAGGGCTTAGCACTTTTTTATGGTGTTTATTAAGTGCTTACTATGTACAAAGCACTGTTCTAAGCGCTGGAGAGGCTACAAGGTGATCAGGTTGTCCCACGTGGGGCTCACAGTCTTAATCCCCATTTCACAGGTGAGGTAACTGAGGCCCAGAGAAGTTAAGTGACTTGCCCAAAGTCACACAGCTGACAAGTGGCGGAGCCGGGATTTGAACCCATGATCTCTGACTCCAAAGCCTGTGCTCTTTCCATACCTTTATTGTTAATAACAGTACTTTGTTCCGTGGGCTGCTCTCTATTAAATGTTGACCGATTATCCTTAGAATGGCTTTAATCGAAACGGCCTCTCGCGATTGGGACCAAGTCGATTCTAATCCTTGATGTAGTCGTGTTGGCCACCCGCCCGTGTGTCAAGCCTTCCCTTTTGAGTCAGTTGAACATACGCTCAGGGGGTCACGGTGGCCACCGTCTTTTCCCGGAGGCCTAGGCTGAGTGACGTCACCCAGGTGGCGAGAGGCCAGCAGAACGAACCGCAGTAAAACCGGGGAAAGTCAGATTGAGGTTAAGCGCCTCGACTGCCCTGATTATGATAGCTGTTGAGCACTGACTAATTCCTGGTTGCTGGGGTTGGATCATCAGATGGGACACAGTCCCCATCCCACCCGAGCCTCACCATTTGAGAGGGAGGGCGAGCAGCAGTCTTCTTTCTCCCCAGAGGCCCAGAGAGGTTAAGTGACTTGCGTGGGGTCACAGAGCTGGAATGCAAACCCGGGGCCCCCCAACCTCCGGCCCCGGGCTCTGCCCATTCGACCACCGTGCCTCAACCGCTGAGTCGATTTGGTTGGTTTCCTCTTTCCAGCCTCAAAGAGTGTCTCAGCTTTGAGCCGGCAGACGGGAAGAGCAAGTCAAGTGGAGCTGAACTTGTTTCTCTCTCTCTTTTCCCTCCTCGAGGCTTACATGAATCCAATCGCCATGGCCAGGTCCCGGGGTCCCGCCCAGTCAGCAGGGCCCACCATACAGGACTACCTGAATCGGCCGCGGCCCACGTGGTAATTGCGAAGACGGGCACTTGCTGTGTAGAAACCGTTCTCTGGGGGAGGGGGGGGATTTCACGATTCCCCGCAGCCGACAGACACACCCCCATCACATGTTCCTGCTTGTGTGCGTGTTTATATGCCCGCGTGGACATGGGTGTTTGCGCCCGAGGGAGCCATGGCAGGCTGGGTGGGGGTGCTGGACCGTAGCTTCCCCCCGATCAACACCTTTTGGGCAACTTGTTTTAAATGGAGAAGTGTGATTTGAAAGTCCACCAGCCACACATCCCAGCATCGTGAGGGCTAACGTTTCCAGCTTATTCCACGGCCTGCGATTTTCCAAGACCGGGGCTTTCCTTAGGCCCTCAACTAGCCGTGGATGTGGTATTTATTGGGTGCCCCCTGGGTGCAGTGCACACTGTACTGAGCAGTTGGTACTGTTCTACACAGAGCTTCTGCTCTAATGGGGGAGACAGATCTAGAAGTCTCTGTAAACAGAGTTTTGGCTAAGGTGGAGAGTGAAAACATTTGGGGAAAGCTCTAAGAGTAAACTGTTGGTTTGCAGGGAAATTATTCCACCGATCTGGAAAACTCTGCCTTTGTAGCATGCTAATGTGCCTGTTATCTGTGGGGAGAAATTGATGGTCAACCTGACAGTCTGTGCTTGGGAATATCTTTTTTTAAAAAAAACCTCTACCGTGACTTCAGATCGGTAGAATTTTTTGGATCTGAATCTACATTCTGTTTTTGAAGGGAAGAAGTGAAAGAGCAACTAGAAAAGAAGAAAAAAGGTTCCAAAGCACTAGCTGAATTTGAAGAAAAGATGAACGAGGTTTGTACGTGGTGTCTCGCTGCCCCACCCTACCCCTGGCCCTCATTTGGCGGTTCTTGTCAGAGGGGCCCTGTTCGGCCCCAGCCTGCATTTTCTCTTTTTTTTGTTTTTAATTAAATCTTTTTGGCATTCGCTCGTCATGTTCAGTGCTGATGGCCCTCAGTGCCTGAGAAGCCGGGAGGCCCACCCAAGTCCCTGTTTGGGACTCTCCTCTCCTTCCGACAGTGCGGGAGCTGAAATTTCCGATCGTCATTAATGTTCATTTGGGAAGTTTCAGTGTGGGCCTCAACCCTCTCCAATTCTTCCCCCCTTTAAAACGAAAACTCTGCCTGCAGCAGGTGTTCACCAATGGAGCGGGTCCCTTAGGTGACAGCCCGCTCCCTCCTGTGGGCCTTTAGACACTGGGTTACAAAGGAATATGGTCAACTGCTTGGTGTCTACTGTTATAAGAATAATAATAACGATGGTAGTTGTTGAGTGCTTACTGTGTGCCAGGTACCGTACTAAGCGTTGGGGTGGATACAAGGTAATTGGGATGGACAGAATACCCGTCCCACAGAAGACTCACAATCTGCCAACTTGTACTTCCCAAGCGCTTAGTACAGTGCTCTGCACACAGTAAGCGCTCAATAAATACGATTGATTGATTAAGCAGCCGGCTTAGTGGATAGAGGATAGGCCTTGGAGTCAGAAGGTCCTGGGGTCTAATTGCAGCTCTGCCTGCCTACCACATGCCTGCTTTGTCACCCAAGGCAAGTCAATTAACTTTTCTGGGCCTTGGTCACCTTATCTGGAAAATGGGGATTAAGAGTATGAGCCCCATGTGGGACAGGGACTGTGCCCAACCTGATTAGTTCGGATCTACCCCAACGCTTAGAACAGGGCTTGGCACATAGTGCTTAACAAGTACCGTATTTTTTTTAATCCCCATTTTCCAAATGAGCTAACTGAGGCCCAGAGAAGTGAAGCAAATTGCCCAAGGTCACACAGCAGACGGGTGACAGATCTGGGATTAGAACCCAGGACCTTCCGACTCCCAGGCCGGTGCTCTGTGTCATCATCACCATCAGTGATTCTTAGGGGTTGCCTACTTTGTGCAGAGCACTGGTCTAAGCTCTTGGGACACTACCATAGAGTGAGCAGACATGGTCCCTGCCCTCAAAGGGCCTCCAGTCTCATGTGGGCCGAGCCCTGTGCTGAGCATTTCGGAGAGTACCACAGGACCACAGAGTGAATCGACTCGATTGCTGCCCTCATTCCACCTACTGTGTGAGAGCACTGTACCCATTAGGAGAGTATCGTCGATTGAGTAGGCCTTCTCCCCACCTTCAAGGAGCTTACAATCTACAGTGTGCAGAGAGTGCATAGAAGAGTACAGTGGAGTGAGTAGCTGTGAGCCCTGCCCTCAGAGCTCCAGAAAAGGATTTTAATATCTTAAGGAGGTGATTTCTTTACATTCAGATCTTAACAGTGCCCATCCTAGAAGTCACAGCCCCCAAAAATGAAAAGCTTGAGTAATTTCTTCTTACGGGTAATTTCTGTACTATCGCATAGAGTGCTTTTCACTCAGATATGCCTACCTGTAGCCCTTTTTAATTGGAGGAGTGAGAGAGAAAGGATCCCGTCTACTCTCTGTGCTTAGGCCAGTGCTCAGCACACAGAACCTGCTTGAAACATAGCATTGATTGATTGATTTGATATTAAAGAGGAAGCAAGTAACAAGTCTTCCTTTTTAGAACTGGAAGAAAGAGCTGGAAAAGCACCGAGAGAAGTTACTGGGGGGAAGTGAGAGTTCCTCCAAAAAGAAAGAGGTGAGATTCCCGGCCTTGGGGAGGTGTTTGGGGGAGGCCAGGAGCCGGGGGCTGGGGGGGGTGGTGTGGACGGGGGCTGGTTTCGGGGCCCGGAACCTCAACAGCCGGCCTAGGGTGACCGCTCCCGAGTTTTGCATGCCCTTGAGCGCTGACCTCTGAAATTGCCAAAGGGCGAGCGTCGAAAAAAGCAGACCCAAAGTTTACATCTCTCTTTCCCTCCAGAGAAAGAAGAAGGAAAAGAAGAAGTCCGGTAGGGTGAGCAAAGTTTCCTTTCTTTTCTAAGTACAGTCGGATCAGGGCCTAGGACAAAGTAAGAACCATCTCAGTTCTCGCTAAAAATGGGACACAATCCTTGGCTGCGAGTGAGTGGGCCTGGTGGTTGGGAGCGACGGTAAGGGTGGAAGGGAAAAGGGGATCGAAAAAAGCCGGACAGAGATCACCTGAACCAGCAGCAGCAGGCAGGCCTGATGTGCTTGCTTTAGAGTTTCAAGTGACAAATGCCCTCTTTCTCCCGCTCTGTGGGGCAAAAGCCGAAGAAACCCTCTCGGCCCTGGAAGTGGGGGCAGTGGCTGGGGAACCAGGCCTGTGTTTCCACTGAGCAATTACGTCACTGGGGTTTTAAGGCTGACGAGGGGCTCGGGAAAAGGAAATGGAAATGCTGCGTCTCACAAGCTTTAACTTCTTTGTGTTTGGTCAAGTCTTCGTCGTCTTCTTCACCGAGCTCTGATTCTTCCAGCAGCTCAATGGATTCTGATGAGGAGGTAGGTTCTCCCAGACAGAGCAGGAAAAATTGGCCTTTCTGGGAAAGGCAAAGCGTTCCGGCCGGAGAGGGAGTCCGTGGAGAGGGGTTGGTGGGCCCTCTTTGTCCCTTAAGCAGATCTGGTGGTCTTGTTTTGACCGGAAAATCAGACCGTTGGTGTTACCTAGTAGTTGTCCAAGAACCCAGGAGAAGCAAGACATCACTAGGATATTACTTTAATAAACCCAGCCCAGAGCCAGTTACCCTTTTAAAGTCTGGTGTATTAAGTAGCAGCCTTTAGTTGGAGAAACTGGTGACATATATAAGAGCTGGTCCCCATTTTTTTTCCTAATGGTATTTGTTGAAGTGGTTATTATGTGTCAAGCACTGTTCTAAGGGCCGCAGAAGATACAAGTTAATCAGGTTGAACATAGTCCCTGTCCCACATAGGACTCACAGTCATCGACCGAGATGGAAATTTAAGAAAAAATGAGATGAAAAGTGCAGTTTGGGTCCCGAAATGTACAGGTGTGTTTAATCTGACTGTTTTTGCCCAGGATAAGAAACAAGGTAAGAAGAAAAGAAAAAAGAAGTACCGGCCGCACAAGTCTTCGGAAGCCTCGGGCTCTGAGTCCGAATCCGACGGCAAGGTAAACTGGAGGAGGCCCCTACGGCTCGGGCTGCTGCTCTCGTGTCCCCGCGCAGGCGGCTCGCTTCAGTGCTTTCCTTTTCGATTGTCCTCTCTGCTCAACCAGAAGTGACGGCAGGTTCACGAGTGTGGGCTTGCTGTTCCCGTGGAACTGAGACGTCCAGGTACGGTCTGGGATTCGAGAGATGCGTGGTCCGGAAGGGGCCGTGGCAGGACATTTTGGAGAGCAGACATCCTTCCAGCCGGACCTTATGTAGCAATGATAATGATACCGGTAACGGTGGTGTTTGTTAGGCACTTAATGTGTGCCAAGCACTGTTCTGAGCACCAGGGTAAAGACAAGATGAGCAGATAAGACAGTCCCTGAACAACATGGGGTTCACAGTCTGTGTCTGAGAAGCAGGGTGGAGGATTGGAAGGACCTGGGTTCTAATCCCGGCTCTGCCACTTTTCTGCTGTGTGATCTTGAAGTCACTTAGCTTCTCTGGGCCTCCATTCCCTCATCTGGAAAATGGGGATTAAGACTGTGAACGCCTTAAGGGACATTCATTCATTCATTCAATCGTATTTGTTGAGCGCTTACTGTGTGCAGAGCACTGTACTAAGCGCTTGGGAAGTACAAGTTGGCAACATACAGAGACAGTCCCTACCCAACAGTGGGCTCACAGTCTGGAAGGGGGAGAACAGTCTAGAAGGGGGAGACTTCCCCCTTCTGATTATCTTGATTATCCCTAATTATCCCTGATTATCTGATAATCAGGGACTGATTATCTTGTATCTTCCCTAGTGTTAAAGCACAGTTCCTGGCACATAGTAAATGCTTAAATAATACCATTAGAAAAAAATTAAAAGCAAGTAGGAAGGAGAACAGGTCTCTGATCCCCATTTTTACAGATGAGGACACTGAGGCCCAGAAAAGGAAGTGACTTGCCCGAGGTCACATAGCAGGCGAGAGGCAGAGCTGAGACTAAAACCCAGGTCTCCTGACTCCCACGCTGGTGTTCTTTCCACTGAGCCTCACCGTTTTTCAAATAACCTGGCAGCAGTGGGATTCAAACCCTTGCCCCCTGAAGAATCTGGAGCCTTAATCCAGAGCCTTAGGCCGCTCGGCCATGCCTTTCTCAGAATGTGCTTGGTCCTCCCCGGATCTGGGCTCCGTTCTAACTGATTTCACCTCCACCAGACTGTCTGTCGCTGTCTCACAGTTAGCAGCCCTGAACACTAGGCCGTGTGGCCATGACCGGCCAGAGCAGCTTCCCCTTGTGCAGGCTCCTAGAACTAGGGGTGGGCTCTGGGCACACAGCTCTGGCCCCAACTTGGGGCGAGGGGGTGCTTACCCTCCCAGCTTTCTGAGCCAGACTCCCACAGTGGCTCCCCACGGGTCTCTGCCAAGACCCGGGAGCTGAGAGACCCAAAATGACAGCTCTCCGGCCTGCTCACTCTTTGAAGTCAGTCTCTCACTCCCACCTAAGTCCCTGGCTCCTCTGGGCCCCCCATACTCACGATGCTGGTTACGGGCCATGCTGAGAGGATCTCACAGCTCTGATGGTGTTCCCCAGCCAACAGCGTGCTGATGACCGGGGAAAACGGAGGTGCCACCTTTTGGATCCCCTGATGGCCTGGCTTTCCACCCTTCCACCCGTGGCTTTCGGTCCAGCACTTAACCCACCGAGGGCCCTCTCTCGGCCCCCCAGGTTCCCGTCTCCCGCCGGCTTGGGCTGCCGGTGGCCCTTTCCTCCGCTCCTTAGTTCAGTGTCTCCCGGCCATCCAGTGCTTGTTGCGGGCTGGGGCGGGGATGCTGGGTAGCCCTAGTGGAAGTCAAGAAAGTCTCTTTATGAAACAGTTTTCTATTTGGGAGTTGGCCGAAAGGGTTCGATCCCACCCATCCACCCGTCCGTCCTTCCCTAACTGCATCCTGGAGCGGCTAACGGTTTTCCTTTGGTGACATTGATGTTTCTACTGCTCTTCCTGTGAACGGTCCCTCTAGTGATGTTGGTAGCGTCAACAGGGTAAGCATCGTGATCTCGGTGGGAGGGAGGCGTTATTCCTTGGGTCTTTTCGGAGTCACGACAGTGGTGGCATTTCTCCTCCGAACTCACTGACTGTGCCGGCCCTTGAGCCTGCCCATTGGACCGAGCTCCCCCCGGGTTTGGGACGGTTATCTGGGATCGGCTCTGAGCTAGCTCGGTCGGGTCTGGCCAGAACCAGTGTCTCCCAGGGGTCTTCGCTGTCTCCCTCTGCCAAACGATTTCCGGGGGTTCATGGTCTCTGGGACTGAGCCTTTTTTAAATGGGTCAATCAGTGGTCTGTATCGAGAGCCTGCTGGGTGCGGAGCACTGGACTAAGCTCTTGCAGAGGGGATAGACCCGATCCCTGTCCTCAGGGAGCTTCCAGTCTCAAGGATACACTGGATTGAGGTGTTCCTCTTCCTCACCCTAAGTCTCAGCGCCTTTCTGCTACCCCTTCGGATCTGGTCATGGCGTTGTCTTTGGCGGGCACTTGGACCGCAGCTCAGGGAACATGTCCCTGGGTTTGGATGAGGAAGAGAATCGTTTGGGGATGGACCGTCTGGTTTATTTTCTTGCACTGTCCTTTGGCACCTCGTTTGGGAAAAGACCAAGTTGAGGAGTTGTTGCTTTTTCTCGTGTGCTGGTTGGGCTTGGTTCTGGGAGTAGAGGAATGGTGGGGCTGGGGCGGGCAGGTGGATGGGCCGGCCTGAGGCAGGCGTCCTTCGAGAGAAGTCAAGTGGGACGGCGTGGCCGGGGTCATTGCAGGTGGGGCAGGAGGTCCAGGGTCACTGTGGTCAGGGCAGGCGGTCTGGGGTCACTGCGGACAGGGCAGGTGAGTCTGGGTCATTATGGTCAGGGCAGGTGGTCAGGAGTCATCAAGGGCAGGGCAGGCATCCTTGAAGAACAGTTTAGCAAGAGCCGTGGGCATTTGGACATTGGCAAGGACTGTGAGGACCTCATCCTGGCCAGGGGGCTTCTCCCACGGAGGCTCAGCCCTGGATGTCCCCACTGCTTACAGCTTGTGCTTCCCTTGATCTAGGACAGCTTGAAAAAGAAGAAGAAGTCCAAAGATGAACACGAGAAAGAAAAGGTAAAACAAACCAACTACTCAGGATGAAATGTCCCGTGACAGTCAGCACTGCATTATTTTGCGAGGGGAACGTGTTCTCTGAGGAGGCTCAATCAGTTCTCTTGGAACAAGCAGCCTGGACTCTCCAGGAACTTTCCATTCTCAAGTTGGGTTGTGGGGCTTGCAGCTTGACTCACCCCCTGTGCATGCCCACAACCTGTTTTGACTGATGCCCGTGCACGCCCACGACCCAGTTTGACCCACACCCAGCACATGCCCTCAACCTGATTTGACTAACTCCCGGCACACACCCACAGCCTGAGTTCGATCCATGCCCAGCGCGTGCCCACAACCTATTTTGACCTACACCCAGCCCGTGCCCGCAACAGGTTCGACCGACACCGGGCCATGTCCCATCCAAGGAAGCAGCGTGGCCTAGTGGATAGAGCACGGGTTTGGGATTCAGAAGGACCCTGGTCCTAATCCCGGCTCCGCCACTTGTCCGCCGTGTGACCTTGGCAGTCATTTCACAGTGTCTCAGTTCCCTCCTCTAAAATGGGGATGAAGACTGTTAGCCCCATGTGGGACATGGAATGTGTGCAGCCTGATTAGTTTGTATCCACCCCAGCTCTTAGAATAGTGAGTGCCTGGCACACAGTAAGCGTGTAATAAGTACTGTTATTATTATTTATTATCCAGATGGATCACGGTTCCCTAAATCCCCCACACCTAGTTCTGCTTCCAGTGCAGGGTGAGAGCCTGTGTTGGACAGAGTTAGTAGTGTCCACCTGTGGTGGCCCACAAAACCTCACTCCAAAAGGAAAACTGCTGGGCCATCCTCCCCCTTTTCCCGACCCCTCTCCCCGCTGAGTGTTGTTCCAGCAGTAGCACTGCGTGGAGTTTTCAGTAGGGCATGTAAGGGAAGGGTTCCTTTATCCATTCCTTCTAGACTGTGAGCCCGCCTTCTAGACTGTGAGCTCGCTGTTGGGTAGGGACCGTCTCTATATGTTGCCAACTTGTACTTCCCAAGCGCTTAGTACCGTGCTCTGCAAACGGTAAGCGCTCAATAAATACGATTGAATGAATCCATTCACTTTGGCATATAGCTATGTGAAGAACTTCAGGCTGGGAGCCAGAAGGACCTGGGTTCTAATCCCGGCTCCGCCACTTGGCTGCTTTGTGACATTGGGCAACTCACTTTACTTCGCTGTGCCTCAGCTACCTCCTCTGTAAAGTGGGGATTAAGATTGTGAGCCTCATATGGGACAGGGACTGTGTCCAACCTGATTAGCTTGTATCTACCCCAGTGTTTAGAGCAGTGCTTGACACATAGTAAGCACTTAACAGATACCATCGTTATTAACAAATACCATAAAAAAAGTTCGCTGGGGGAGGAGTATTCATTCATTCATTCAATTCAATTGTATTTATGGAGCACTTACTGTATGCAGAGTACTGTACTAAGCGCTTGGAAAGTATTCAGCCTTCAATTCAACTTAATTTGAGTGCATTTGAATAATTCAAATCAAAAGTCAAGGGTTTTGCTTTTAAAATCTCTTTTCTGTGGTGGATCCAAGTATTCACAGGTGTTTGCTATTCCATTTACAAAGGACCTCTTTCAAGAGCAGTGAACTACACCGAGCATCTTCGGGCCAGATTCATTTTGGCAGGGGTAGGAAATAACCGTCCAGGCCGCTAAAGTCCTGTGAATTCTCATCCAGGAAAACATATTTAGCTCATCTCCCCTCCTATCCCCGACCCCAACATTCATTTACCGTTTTTTTATCCCCCAAGAGAAGTACGTTCCTCGGAGTTGATTTATCTAATTGGCCTGTCCGTCATCCAGTGGTAGTCTGGACTGGGTTCAGAGCCCTGCACATCTAGCATGGGAGGGAGGTAGGCAAAAAGCCCACGTCCCAGGTCCGATCTAATGAGCCCTTTTGATCCTCATTTCTCTCACCGTGCACAGGACGTCAAAAGCGTCAGCAAGAAGAGGAAGAAGGTTGATCACGGAGATAAGCCAGCATCATCTGAGTCATTCTCAGAGTCGGATCCTGCAGAAGAGGTCAGTGTGTTCTTTTGCGTTTTAAATGCAAGAGACTCTCAAGGCTCTTGGGCTCTCAAGAGTAAACTAAGGTCCCGAGCAGGTGGATAGTCAGTGTAGCAGAATGTAATCTATCTGTCAGTCCTTTATTCCTCTGGTGACTAGATTGTAAGCTAGACTCTAGACTGAAGCCCCCCTCTGGACCATAAACTATTTCTGGGCAGGGAGTGTGTCTTCCAACTTTGTTGTATTGTGCTCTCCCAAGCACTTAGCACAGTTCTCTGCACACAGTAAGCACTCAATCTTGTTTTTTTATGGTATTTTTTAAGGGCTTACTGTGTGCCAGGCACTGTGCACAGCAATAGGGTAGCAGGTCAGTCAGTCATATTTATTGAGCGCTTACTGTGTGCAGAGCACTGCAGTAAGTGCTTGGGAGAGTACAATGTAATAGACACATCCCCTGCTCAAAACAAGCTTATGGTCTAGGGGGAATGATGAACATTAATATAAATAAACTACAGGTAAAAACAAATAAATTACAAGTGTGGTAGGTGCAAGCTAATCAGGATTCCAGATGAGGGAACAGAGGCACAGAGAAGTGAAGTGACTTGCCCAAAGTCACACAGCAGACAACCAGCAGAGCTGGCATTAGAACCCAGGTCCTTCTGACTCCCGGGCCCAAACTGTATCCAACTACAATAAATACCGTTGATTGATTGTATTGGATGTGACGAGGGAGGACGTACCAGACCAGAAGGCAGGACCTGGGTGAGAGGTAAGTGGCAACGTAGATGAGATGGAGGATCAGTGAGAAGGTTTGCATTAGAGGAGCAGAGTGTGAGGGTTGAGTTGTAGTAAAGAGTAGTGAGGTGTGAGGTAGGAGGGGGCGAGGGGATTGAATGCTTGAAAGCCAATGGTAGGGCATTTCTTTTTGAAGCGGAGGTGGATGGACAACCACCAGAGGGTCTTGAAGGGTGGGGAAACATGGACTGAACGTTTTCATAGAAAAATGATCAGGCAGCAGAGTGGAGAATGGACTGGAGTAAGGAGAGACAGGAGGCAGGAAGGTCAGCAAGAAGACACTGATGGATTGATTGGATAGACAAGGGAAATACAGTACTCAGGACTCTGCTTGTCAGCTGAATTCAGAAGTTGGATGGAATGGAAATTCATAAATGGGAAAACGCCGGGTGGATAAAGTGAACGTTGTTCAGCCCCTGAGATCCAAGAGATGAAACTCTGGCAAGTCAGGGCCACCGCCCACCCCTCGGGCCCGCTGCCAGGCCTGAGGGAGACAGAATGGAGAGATACGGGTGTGCCCGGGGGCCGTTTGGGTTCCTGTGGGGATGGACCCTCCTCTCCTGGGCACATCGGGTGGGTTTCCGCCCGCCCCTCTCCTGCGCTGCTCTAGATGCTCACTTGGGCCTGTTTGGGGAGCTGCTTGGCTCTCGGGCCGGGAACTGCATTTCCTTGCTTTCCTCCCTGCTTTAATGAAGAGGAGAAGAAGAAAGAAATACGGTATTTGTTAAGCACTTACTTCATGTTGCCAAGCACCATACTAAGCATTGGGGTAGATGCGGTGCAATCAGATGAGACACAGTTCCCTGTCACCTTCAGGGTCTCACAGACTAAAATGAAGGGAAAACAGGTATTAAATCCCCATTTTAGAGATGAGGCTCAAAGAAGTGAAGCAACTTGCCCAAGGTAACACAGCAGGCAAGAAGCAGAACTGGGATTAAAACCCAGTTCCCCTGACTGCCAGGCCTGTGGTCTTTCACTAAGCCACACTCCCTGCTGTAGATTGTACCCTTGCCTCTGCTTGACTTTTGGCCTCAAAGGGCTTGCATTTTCCCCCACTGCCTAGACCCTTTTCCCCCCGCAACCCCATCAGTACCCCCTGCACCCTCTCACCTGGCCCGGAAACAAACAGGACTAAGAGCAGAACCACTCGGCATCCCCTGCTTTTACAGCACTGTAAACTGTTCATTGACACTTCGGTAGCAAATCCATTCCTTTTATTAAGAAATGGCAACAGTCATTAAAAGCCTGTCTGCTAATGTTTCCAGGTGCAAGCCAAAAAGAAGAAAAGCGGAGAAGAAAGAGACAAAGCCACAGCAAGTATCATTTCCATTCTTAGTGAGCTGATAAAAATGGAAGTGCAGCATATCTCTGTCTGTCGTGTGCTAAACCTCTGCAAGCGTATGTACTGAGGGGATATTTCATGGGAAAAACTTTTATCCGCTGACGAGCTGCAGTAAATCCAGCCTCAGCACCCGGGGAACCTGGGCCAATCATTCTGCTTACTGTATGCAGAACACTGGACTAAGCGCTTGGGAAAACACAAGACAATAGAATGGTTGGACACATTCCCTGCCTGTAAAGAGCTTACGATCTACAGAAGGAGACAGACATTAAAATAAGTTACCAGAGGGGGAAATGGCAGAATGTAAGGATATGAATTTAAGTGCTGTGGGGCTGAGGCTGGGGTGAATCTCAAGTGCTTAAGGGGTACAGATCCAAGTTTATAGGCAACACAGAAGCGAGGGCGGGTGGGGAAAATGAGGGTTTTAGGCAGAGAAAGCCTTTTGGAGGAGATGTGATTTTAGGAGGGTATGGAGGGTGGGGAGATAATTGTTTGACTAGAGGATAATAATTATGGTACTTGTTATAGGACCTTACTATTGTGCCAAGCACTGTACTAGGCGCTAGGGTAAGTACAAGTTAGGTTGGACACAGATTTAATCCCCATTTTACGGATAAGTTACAGAGGTACAGAGAAGTGAAGGGACTTGCCCAAGGTCGCACAGCAGACGGGTGGCGAATCCGGGATTAGAACCCTGGTCCTGTGTCTCCCGGGCCCGCGCTCCTTCCACTAGGTCATGCTGCTCTGAAAGAGCACTGAGGTGTGTGCCGGAGATATTTTGCCATTCAGATGGGATTTTCTGAGAAATTCCAATCAGACAGTTTCCTCCCGGGTTGGGTGGGCTTGCTGATTTAGCATCTCCTGCCATTACGCAAAATTCTCTGTTTTTGTGGCCTGCCCGAAGGGACTTTGTTTGATGAACGCAGATGCTCTCCATACCTTAGTCATACGGGTGTCTCTTCATGGTGGAGTTAGATCTTGACTTTGCTGACATCCAGTCTGTAACTGTCCCTAAGGAGAAAACCAAGAAGAAGAAGAAGCCTAAGAAGCACGGCAAGAAGAAGAAAAAGAAGACTGCTGGTTCGGGGCCGGAGTCTGCGTAATGTTAAGAAAACCATCAGGATTTCCCTTTGAAGAAAGTGCAATGTTTAGAGGAAACTTCAACTGTGAAAATTAGGGCCCATCTCACCGAAATGCATGAATTTTCCCGAGTTTTTAGAATTTTTCCTGGACTTTGGGTTGCCAGCCAGGCCCCACCAGGCCGGGAGAGGCCAGAGCCGTGGCCTGCCGCTTCCTCTGGGGGCTCGGCCTTGCCTTACTCGGCCCTCTTCTGGGGTTGGCGGGGGGGAGGCGCTCCCCCCTCTCCCTCCCCAACCCCAGAAGACCACCCACAGTAGCCCAGCTGGTCTTGAAATCTTGGAAATAAAGGCAAATCTTTTAGCTATTGGAAGTGGCATTTTTGGCGAGAAGCGTCTAATTTTCTGCCAGTTGAAATGGAAGGCCACCCACATCCTTAGGACGTGTTCAGTGGGCCGAAGCAGAGGAGCCCCGGTGACGACAGTTGGCGTTTTGGAAGCGCGGGCCTGCTGTCGGCTTCCTCCACGATCGGTTGTTTTTTGTAGATAAGTGTGTTTTCATAGAATTTATTTCTTTTAATATGATTTTGGGGACCCGGGCCGAGGACCGGGGGAAGGGGCCGGGAGGGAGGCTCGCGATCAGCCTAGCCAGCCGGATGGCGTGTGTGTGCCTTTGGTCCGAACGAATCCCATCCGTCTCTGCCCCTTCCCCACAGACCTGGTCCACTGCCGGCTTTCCTGGCCCGGACCTCAGTTGGGTCTGGAACCTCAGCCGGCTCCACGGGAAAGGGCAGCGATCCCAGAGGGTCGGCCTCCACCCCGCTTCCCATCGCTGTCCTCTTTTGGACTCTTTTCTAGGAGTAACTTGGGTTCTGTCTTTTGGATCAGAGTCCCGGGTCCAGGTGGGGAGAGGAATCATTTTAAATACACTGGTATTTTTGGCATTGAGAAAGTCTGCTGAATTTTGTTTGCATGTTTTCTACTGATCTGAATGGGAACGGATTCGCCGGGAGACATTCAGGAGGGGCCTGGGGTTGTGGGGGGAACCCTCTATCTTTTGTATAAGTTGTGTTCGGGCTGCAGCTCTCCCGGCAGCCCCCTCCTTGCTCTGTGTTCAGCTCCCGCCTGGGTGTTCGCGCACTCGGCTGATGATATTTAGCATGTACAAGGGCAGGTTTTTTGATATTCCACAGCTTCATATTGAAGCTGACTTTACTAGAAGCAAATTCAGCGGCAGCCAGATATGCTCTGTGTCTTGTTTCACGAAACTGCTATCAGAATCTCAGTAAACACACCATTTCAAAAGTTTGTTGTCTTTATATATTGATATTGAATGAAGGCACGGGTTAAATTAAAGTGAGAATGACCTGACCGAGTTCTGTGGCCTCTCTTTTACTAAGATTTTGGGGACCTGGGGCTTCGCCGATCATACTTCCGGGGTGTTCATAAATATCTTTCAATCCCACACCGATCCTTTCTCAGAGCAAAGCTCGACTGTGACATCCTTGTTCATAGTGACAGTTATATCAGGTTTGTTAACACACACTCAAAGTCTTTGGGCCGAGAAGAGGCAGAAGAAGTGCCCATTCAATCAATGGTGTTTATTGAGCACTTACTATGTGCAGAGCACTGTACTAAGCACTTGGAGGAGTACAATGCAACAGAATTAGCAGTCATGTTCTCTGCCCATAATGAGCCTTCAGTCTAGAGTACTGGGTTTTTTTTAGCATTTATTAAGCGTTTACTATGTGCAAAGCACTGTTCTAAGTACTGTTCTGTTTAAGTGCCCAGGTTTATTTAAGCTTCGTTGGAGGGGCAAGAAACTGGGTGAAACCAGGAAAAGAAACAAATGAATAAATTGTCTGATACTTTCGCAAACACAGACATGCACACACATTTTTTTTTAAAGTACTCAACAGGAGCTTTTATCGAACACCCAGTCAATCAATGGTATTTATTGAGCAGTTATGTGCAGAGCACTGTACTAAATGCTAGGGAAAGTACAATGCCACAAACTTACAGTCTGAGGGAGACAGGCCTTAATATAAATAAGTTACATTGCTTCCTTCCCTGCGAGAGGTCAAACGTTCAAATTGTCACTAGAGCAACCAATTAATCTATTGCATTTGTTGAACCACTATTGTGTCAAAGTCCTGGGTGGGTTACCTTATGCACAGCTGAATACAAAATGTAAGGGAAAGTACAACAGTGTTAGGCGATATGAACGCTGCCCTTGGGAAGCCTACAATCTAGGGGGGGAGACAGATTCTGAAATAGTAATAACAATAATAACAATAATAATAATAAATTGTAGGATTTCCTTTTTTTAATGGTATTTGTTAAATGCTTTGTGCGAGGCACAGTACTAAGCACTGGGTAGACACAAGATAATTGTAATAATTTAGTGTTTACTGTGGGCAAAGCACTGTACCAAGCGCTTGGGAGAGTACAATAGAACAGAGTTGGTAGGCATGTTCCCTGCCCACAGTGAGGGAAGAGTTTGTGTTGGGAAATACTTGGAGAGACGCATCTTTTTCTGAAAATGAAAAGGTTTCTTACTCTGCCATCTCTCCCCTCTGCAATCACGTCCTGTTGGTGGATGGATGTGGCTAAGCAATGGGCCGACAACTGGTCTCTCCAGCCCAGGGGGTCAAGGGCTGAAAGGAACAGAAGGGGCTGAGCTGCCACAAGCATGGCAACAGAGAGGAGAGTGAAAATTTTGTCAGCAGCTCCGCCTCGGATGAATTTGTGGCCTTGCCTTCGCTCCCCTCCTAACAGTGTGACTTTAGGCAAGTCACTTAATATTCCATCAATCATATTTTGTCAGTCATATTTATTGAATGCTTAGGTTCTTGGGAGAATACAATATAACAATAGACACATTCATTGCCCACAATGAGTTTATTGAACGCTATGTGCAGAACACTGTACCAAGTGCTTGGGAGAGTACAACAGAATTAGCACACACGTTCCCTGCCCGTAATGAGCTGAGCCTCAGTTTCCTCATCTGTTTGTACAGATTTATTACTCTATTTCACTTGCACATATTTACTATTCTATTTATTTTGTTAGTGATGTGCATCTAGCTTTACTTCTCTTTATTCTGATGACTTGACACCTGTCCACATATTTTGTTTTGTTCTCTGTCTCCCCCTTCTAGACTGTGAGCCCCTTGTTGGGTGGGGACCGTCTCTATTTGTTGCTAACTTGTACTTCCCAAGCGCTTAGTACAGTGTTCTGCACACAGTAAGCGATCAATAAATACAATTGAATAAATGAATGAGTGAATCTGTTAAATGGTTGGAGGGGGGAGGAGGCAGGCGGGATTCAGTTGCTGTTCTCCCTTTCCCTGTTGTACTCTTCCAAGCGCTTAATACACTGTTAGCACTCAATATGATCGATTGACCTCTTAGAATGTGAATCCCATGTGGGACTGAGACAGTTCCCGATCTAATGAGCAGCATGGTCCAATGGCGAGAGCATGGGCTTGGGAATCAGAGGATGTGGGTTCTAATCTCACCTCCGCCACTTCTCTGCTGTGTGACCTTGGGCAAGCCGCTTAACTTCTCTGTGCCTCAGTTATTATTATTAAGTGTTGTCGAGTCATTTCCAATTCACAGTGACTCCATGGATATACTTTTTCCATAACATCCTGTCCTCTGCCGTAATCCGCAACCTTTCTAACAGTTCTTCCATTATCGTTGTTATGGTCTCTATCCATCTAGCTGCCGGTCTGCATCTTCCTCATTTTCCCTGGGCTTTTCCTAGCATTAGTGTCTTCTCCAGAGAATTAGTCCTCCTAATTATGTGTCCAAAATATGCTCATTTAAGTCGAGTCATTTGGCCTTCCAAAGACCACTTTGGCTTAATTTGCTCTAAAATCCATTTGTATGTTTTTTGGGCCAGTCCATGGTATTCGCAAAAGCCTTCTCCAAAACCACATTTCAAAAGAATCGATGTTCTTTCTACTCTGTTTTTTCACTGTCCAGGATTCGGATCCATACATTGTCACTGTTGTTACATCAGCACATTTCAAACCTTTTCCAGGCTCTTCATATCAAGTCTTCCTAACATTAATTTTGGGCATATTTCCTGACTACTAGTTCCTTTATTATTGATGATTGATCCTAAAGAGAAAAATTTTCAACTATTTCAGTCTTCTCTCCAGCCACTACAAATGTATGAAAACTTCCAGTTGTCATGGTCTTTGTTTTCTTGATATTCAAATGTGGGCCCATCTTTTTGCTCTGTTCCTTAACTTTTAATAATAAGCCCTTCAAATCTTCTTCACTTTCTGCTAGTAGGGTTGTATCATCAGCATAACAAAGGTTGTTTATATTCCTTCCTCCCAAAATTTATTCCCTTTTCATCTTCATCCAAACCGGCTTCTCTCATTAGGTATTTGGTGTTAAGGATGAACAGATAAGGTGATAAGATACATCCTTATCTTATACCCTTACTAATGGGAAACCAATCAGTTTCTCTATGTTCTGTTCTTTTTGTAGCCTCCTGTTTGTCATACAGGTTCCATAATAATGCAATTAAATGGTCCAGCATGCCCATTTTCCTTAATGTGCTCCAGAGTTTCTCTTGATCCATGCAGTCAAAGGCCTTACTATAATCAATAAAGTACATGCTGACTTCCTTCTGATATTCTCTTGTCCTTTCAATTATCCAAAGGACATCAGCAATAACATCTCGCGTCCCTCGTCCTTTCCGGAATCCTGCTGGAACATCGGGCGGTTCGCATTCCGTGTAGGTCTCCATTCGACCCTGCATAGCTTTTAGCTGTACTTTGCTGGCATATGAGATCAAACTGTACAATAATTGTCACATTTAGTTGCATCTCCTTTCTTCAATTTTGGAACATAAACTGACCTCTTCCAATCAGATGGCCAGTGAGTGGTTAGCCATACCTGTGGACATAATTTGGTGAGGACTTTAATCGCTTCTAGACTTTGAGCCCACTGTTAGGTAGGGACTGTCTCTATATGGTGCCAACTTGTGCTTCCCAAGCGCTTAGTATAGTGCTCTACGCACAGTAAGCGCTCAATAAATACGATTGAATGAATGAATGATTCCTTTCCAGCTGCAAACACCTCAGTAGGAAGCCTATCAAAGCCAGGTGCCTTATTTTTGGCAAGACAGTGTGAAGCTGATCTAACTTCACCTTCCATGATGAGTGGCTCTAACTTAAAAGGAACTCTTCAAATACTTCTTGCATATTGCTATCTTTCTGGTGATCGTTCCCGTGTGCATTCCTTCCATCTCTGTTTGATTCCACTGGCATCATCAATCCGTCTTTGCTTTTGACAAAGCCAATCCGAGGACGAAATGTTCCCTTAATTCCCTTAATATTCTGAAATAGTGATCTTGTCCGCCCACATTTGTTATTGACTTCCATTTCTTTACCTTTGCTTTTATAATATTCCTGTTTGTCCTTCCTGGCAGAGCACTGGAATTTTCGGTTCAGTTCTTTAACGAAGTTCTTTTGTCCTCTGATTTTTGCTTCCTTCCCTTTTTTGGCTACTTCCAGAGTAATGTTCAGCATCCATTTTGGCTTTTTCTTCTTCCTGTCCTTTATCAATACTGTGTCATTTTCTTCCTTGATGACATTTTTAACCTCCTTCCACATTTTCTCTAGCTCCTTATCTGTGAGATTAAATGCCTCAAATCTATTTCTTACACGATCCTTAAAAACAGGGGGAATAATCGTCAGGTCATATTTGGGCAGCTGTAAGATGTCTCACTTTTTCACTTTCAATCATATTTATTGAGCGCTTACTGTGTGCAGAGCACTGTACTAAGCGCTTGGGAAGTACAAGTTGGCAACATATAGAGACGGTCCCTACCCAACAGCGGGCTCACAGTCTAGAAGGGGGAGACACACAACAAAACAAAACATATTAACAAAATAAAATAAATAGAATAAATATGTACAAATAAAATAAATAAAAAGTCTCAGTTACCTCACCTGTAAAATGGGGGTCAAGACTGTGAACCCCAAGTGGGACAACATGATTACCTTGAATCTATCCCTGTGCTTAGAACAGTGCTTGGCACATAGTAAGTGCTTAACAAATACCATTATTTTTATTATTATTATTATGTGGCAGAGCTGGGATTAGAACCGAGGTCCTGAGTCCCAGGCCTCTGTTCTCTCCACTATGCCACGCTGCTTTTCTAATTCTGTTGTCTCAGACTCTCCCAAGCGCTTAGTACAGTGCGCTGCACATCCAAAGCGCTCAAGAAATACCACCGATGGATTGATCGAAGGGGGTCGGGAGGTCTAATGACAAGAGCACGGGCTTGGGAATCACAGGGCAAACAGGGCTTGGCACATAGTAAGGGCTTAACGAATACGATTGAATAAATGAATGAAATACCTTAATTTGAGAAGCAAATACAAATACCTGGAGAAGCAGCGTGGCATAGTGGAAAGGGCACAGGTTTAGGAGTCAGAGGATGTGGTCCTAATCAATCAATCAATCGTATTTATTGAGCGCTTACTGTGTGCAGAGCACTGTACTAAGCACTTGGGAAGTACAAACTGGCAACATCTAGAGACAGTCCCTACCCAACAGTGGGCTCACAGTCTAAAAGGGGGAGACAGAGAACAAAACCAAACATACTAACAAAATAAAATAAATAGAACAGATATGTAAAAAAGTAAAATAAATAGAGTAATAAATATGTACAAACATATATACATATATACAGATGCTTAAAAAGTAAAATAAATAAATAAATGATCCTGACTCTGCTACTTGTCTGCTCTGTGACCTTGGGCAAGTCGCTTCACTGGACCTCAGTTTCCTCATCTGTAGAATGGGGATTAAGCTCGTGAGCTCCACGTGGGGCAGGGATTGTGTCCAACTTGATTATCTTGTCTCTACGCCAGTCTAATCCCGGCTCCGCCACTTGTCTGCGGTGTGACCGTGGGCAAGCCGCTTCACTTCTCGGGGCCTCAGTTCCCTCATCTGTAAAATGGGGATTAAGAGTGTGAGCCCCACCTGGGACAACCTGATTACCCTGTATCTATCCCAGCACTTAGAACAGTGCTTGGAGCATAGTAAGCGCTTAACATTCCTAATGCTTATCTAGCTGGTAAAGAGGAATGGAAACAGCGAGCAGTCCTAGACGTTGAGCCCGTTGTTGGGTAGGGATTGTCTCTATCTGTTGCTGAATTGTACCCCCCCAAGTGCTTAGTACAGTGCTCTGCACACAGTAAGCGCTCAATAAGTACGATTGACTGAATGAATGAATGAAGCAGAACCAGCCCCTTGGGGGCAGGGACTGTGTCTGTTAATTGTATAATAATAATAATAATATTGGTATTTGTTAAGCACTTACTATGTGCCAAGCACTGTTCTAAGCACTGGGGTAGATACAAGGCAATTAGGTTGTCCCACATGGGGCTCCCAGTCTTAATCCCCATTTTACAGACGAGGTAACTGAGGCACAGAGAAGTGAAGTGACTTGCCCAAAGTCACACAGCTGACAAGTGGCGGAGCTGGGATTAGAACCCACAACCTCTGACTCCCAAACCCGGGCTCTTTCCACTAAGCCACGCTGCCTCTCTAATACTCCTCTCTTATACTCCTCCCAGCGCTTAGTCCAGTGCTGTGCACACAGTAAGCGCTCAGTGTGGAAAGAGCCAGGACTTTGGAGTCAGAGGTCATGAGTTCAAATCCCAGCTCCGCCACTTGTCAGCTGTGTGACTTTGGGCAAGTCACTTCACTTCTCTGGGCCTCAGTTCCCTCATCTGTAAAATGGGGATTAAGACTGTGAGCCCCCCATGGGACAACCTGATTACCTTGTATCTCCCCCAGTGCTTAGAACAGTGCTTTGCACAGCGTGGCTCAGTGGAAAGAGCCCAGGCTTTGGAGTCAGAGGTCGTGGGTTCGAATCCCGGCTCCGTCACTTGTCAGCTGTGTGACTTTGGGCAAGTCACTTCACTTCTCTGGACCTCAGTTCCCTCATCTGTAAAATGGGGATTAAGACTGTGAGTCCCCCGTGGGACAACCTAATCGCCTTGTATCACCCCCAGTGCTTAGAATAGTGCTTTGCACATAGTAAGTGCTTAATAAATGCCATCAATAAATACGATTAAATGAATGAATGAATGAAGCAGAACGAACTCCTTGGGGGCGGGGAATGTGTCTGTTTACTGTTGTATTCTCCAAGCGATTAGTCCAGTGCTCTGCACATAGTAAGCGCTCAATAAATACGAGTGACTGACTGAATGAATGAAGCAGAACCAGCTCCTTGGGGGCAGGGAATGTGTCTGTTTATTGCTGTACTCTCCAAGCGATTAGTCCAGTGCTCTGCACACAGTAAGTGCTCAATAAATATGACTAACTGAATGAATGAATGAATGAAGCAGAACCAGCTCCTTGGAGGCAGGGAATGTGTCTGTTTATTGTTGTACCCTCCAAGCGATTAGTCCAGTGCTCTGCACACAGTAAGCGCTCAATAAATACGATTAACTGAATGAATGAATGAATGAAGCAGAACCAGCTCCTTGGGGGCGGGGAATGTGTCTGTTTATTGTTGTGCCCTCCAAGCGATTAGTCCGGTGCTCTGCACACAGTAAGCGCTCAATAAATACGATTGACTGAATGAATGAATGAAGCAGAACCAGCTCCTTGGGGGCGGAGAATGTATCTGTTTATTGTTGTACCCTCCAAGCGATTAGTCCAGTGCTCTGCACACAGTAAGCGCTCAATAAATACGACTGACTGACTGAATGAATGAAGCAGAACCAGCTCCTTGGGGGCGGGGAATCATCATCATCATCATCAATCGTATTTATTGAGCGCTTACTGTGTGCAGAGCACTGTACTAAGCGCTTGGGAAGTCCAAGTTGGCAACATATAGAGACAGTCCCTACCCAACAGTGGGCTCACAGTCTAAAAGGGGGAGACAGAGAACAAAACCAAACATACTAACAAAATAAAATAAATAGAATAGATATGTACAAGTAAAATAAATAGAGTAATAAATAGAGTAATAAATATGTACAAACATATCAATCGTATTTATTGAGCGCTTACTGTGTGCAGAGCACTGTACTAAGCGCTTGGGAAGTACAAGTTGGCAACATATAGAGACAGTCCCTACCTAACAGTGGGCTCACAGTCTCCAAGCGATTAGTCCAGTGCTCTGCACACAGTAAGCGCTCAATAAATACGACTGACTGAATGAATGAATGAAGCAGAACCAGCTCCTTGGGGGCGGGGAATGTGTCTGTTTATTGTTGTACCCTCCAAGCGATTAGTCCAGTGCTCTGCACACAGTAAGCGCTCAATAATACGCTTGACTGACTGAATGAATGAATGAAGCAGAACCAGCTCCTTGGGGGCGGGGAATGTGTCTGTTGATTGTTGTACTCTCCAATCAATCAATCAATCGTATTTATTGAGCGCTTACTGTGTGCAGAGCACTGTACTAAGCGCTTGGGAAGTCCAAGTTGGCAAAATATAGAGACAGTCCCTACCCAACAGTGGGCTCACAGTCTCCAAGCGATTAGTCCAGTGCTCTGCACACAGTAAGCGCTCAATAAATACGACTGACTGAATGAATGAATGAAGCAGAACCAGCTCCTTGGGGGCGGGGAATGTGTCTGTTTATTGTTGTACCCTCCAAGCGATTAGTCCAGTGCTCTGCACACAGTAAGCGCTCAATAAATACGACTGACTGAATGAATGAATGAAGCAGAACCAGCTCCTTGGGGGAGTTAGCTCCTTAGTTAGCTCTCCTAGGCCTTAGACCCGATATGGACCACCCACCCAGAGACCCTCCAGAGGGGCCGGGAAGACGTCTCTTTCCCCGTGGGACTACTCATACTGAGTGGTTACCACCCGTGCGAAGATATTTCACCGTCACGGGGGGTCGGGGGTACCTAGATATTTGGATGTCTTGAATTGCTTTGTGGGGCAATAGTAAAGTTCTGATTTGGGTCACCAGGGATTTTGCGCTCAGTGGTTTCAGGTTTTTCAACGTCTTTTTTCTCACCACATTCGCTCGGTCAATCATATTCATTAGGCACTTGCTGTGTACACTGTACTAAGCGTTTGGAAGAGGATAATACAACAATATAACTGACATATTCCCTGCCCATAAAGAGCTTACTCCCCAGTCCTCTGGCTGGAATTGTCTGTTAGACGCACCAGGGGAGGCCAGACATGAGTGCCTGCCAGAGACTGCGTGTGTGTATATGTTTGTAGATATTTATCACTCTATTTATTTATTTATTTATTTATTTTACTTGTACATATCTATTCTATTTATTTTATTTTGTTAGTATGTTTGGTTTTGTTCTCCGTCTCCCCCTTTTAGACTGTGAGCCCACTGTTGGGTAGAGATTGTCTCTATATGTTGCTAACTTGGACTTCCCAAGCGCTTAGTACAGTGCTCTGCACACAGTAAGCGCTCAATAAATACGATTGATTGATTGATTGGGGGCGGGGAATGTGTCTGTTGATTGATGTATTGAGCTCCTCCCAGCGCTTAGTCCAGCGCTCTGCCCACAGGAAGGAAGGAAAGAAGGAAGGAAGAACGGAACGAACGAACGAACGAACGAACGAACGAACGAACGAACGAACGAACGAACGAACGAACGAACGAACGAACGAACGAACGAACGAACGAACGAACGAACGAACGAACGAACGAACGAACGAACGAACGAACGAACGAACGAACGAACGAACGAACGAACGAACGAACGAACGAACGAACGAACGAACGAACGAACGAACGAACGAACGAACGAACGAACGAACGAACGAACGAACGAACGAACGAACGAACGAACGAACGAACGAACGAACGAACCCACGATGATGCTGCTGCTGCTCCTGACGGTAGTGACGGCAGGGGCGGGGCCTGGGGCGCGTGCGCAGTGACGTCATCCCCGGCTGGTCCCACCCTTGCCCGGTTGCCTAGGCGACGCGTGGTCCACGGGGCGGGATGCTCGGGGTGGTCCACGATGGTCCCCAGCGCGGCCCCGAGACCCGCCGCCTCCAACCGCAAAAACATGCAGAAATTGGCCGAGTCCCTCAGTAAAGGGATCAAGCACTGTGAGTCCTTTAGACTGTCTCCCCCTTTTAGACTGTGAGCCCACTTGTTGGGTAGGGACCGTCTCTATATGTTGCCAACTTGTACTTCCCAAGCGCTTAGTACAGTGCTCTGCACACAGTAAGCGCTCAATAAATACGATTGATGATGAGTACCGCCCCGGCCCCCGGCAACCAGGGCACGGACCGGCTTTCCAATCCCGCCTCGGACACTCGTCCGCTCCGTGACCTGGGGCAAGGCCCGTCCCTTCTCTGGGCCTCCGTACCCTCATCTACAAATTGGGGATCATCGTAATAATGATAACATTTATTAAGCACTTACTATGTGCAAAGCACTGTTCTAAGCGCTGAGGAGGTTACAAGGTGATGATGATCACCTTGTATCTTACTCTATTATTACTATTACTCTATTTTACTTGTACATATCTATTCTATTTATTTTATTTTGTTAATATCAATCAATCAATCGTATTTATTGAGCGCTTACTGGGTGCAGAGCACTGTACTAAGCGCTTGGGAAGTACAAGTTGGCAACATATAGAGACGGTCCCTACCCAACAGTGGGCTCACAGTCTAAAAGATGTTTTGTTTTGTTCGGTCTCCCCCTTCTAGACTGTGAGCCCACTGTCTCCCCCTCATCCCCCTCTCCATCCCCCCATCTTACCTCCTTCCCTTCCCAGAGCACCTGTATATATGTATATATGTTTGTACATATTTATTACTCTATTTATTTATTTTACTTGTACTTATCTATTCTATTTATTTTGTTAGTATGTTTGGTTTTGTTCTCTGTCTCCCCCTTTCAGACTGTGAGCCCACTGTTGGGTAGGGACTGTCTCTATTTGTTGCCAACTTGTACTTCCCAAGCGCTTAGTACAGTGCTCTGCACACAGTAAGCGCTCAATAAATACAATTGATTGATTGATTGATTGTTGGGTAGGGACTGTCTCTATATGTTGCCAACTTGGACTTCCCAAGCGTTTAGTACAGTGCCCTGCACACAGTAAGCGCTCAATAAATACAATTGAATGAATGAATGAGAGGAAAGGAATTAGAACCCAGGTCCTCTGAATCCCAGGCCTGGGTTCTTTCCAGTAGGACGCGCTGCTTCTCATTTGGTGGCTTATTTGCCTCTGAGGTAAGGAAAGCCCGAAAGCCTCACCCCTCTCAATCAATCAATCAATCAATCGTATTTATTGAGTGCTTACTGTGTGCAGAGCACTGTACTAAGCGCTTGGGACAGAGAACTTGCCCTGGCGGGGGGGCGGGGACCAGCAGGGGGGTCCCACTCAGTTGTCCGGTTGGTTTCCCAGTCACCAAGAATGAAGCGGAGAGTCTCATCAGGATGTTCTACGGCCTGGTGGAGGAGACCAGCGAACGTCCGGCCTCCGTCGGGCTGGACCGAAACGCGTTCCGAAACATCTTGCACATGAAGTTTGGCATGACGGACGACATGATCATGGACAGGGGTGAGCGACCTGCCAGGCCCAGACGGACCCATCCTCGCACTGAGGTCCCAGTTAGCGGTAGCGATAGGGCCAGCACTTCTTATGGGGTGGCAAGCAATCTGCTCAGCGCTGGGCCAGATAGAGGATAGTCTGATCAGACTCAGTCAATCAATCAATCAATCAATCAATCGTATTTATTGAGTGCTTACTGTGTGCAGAGCACCGTACTAAGCGCTTGGGAAGTCCAAGTTGGCAACATATAGAGACGGTCCCTACCCAACAGTGGGCTCACAGTCTAGAAGGGGGAGACAGAGAACAAAACCAAACGTACTAACAAAATAAAATAAATAGAATAGATATGTACAAGTAAAATAAATAGATAAATAAATAGAGTAATAAATATGTACAAACATATCAATCGTATTTATTGAGCGCTTGCTTACTGTGTGCGGAGCACCGTACTAAGCGCTTGGGAAGTCCAAGTTGGCAACATATAGAGACAGTCCCTACCCACCAGTGGGCTCACAGTCTAGAAGGGGGAGACAGAGAACAAAACCAAACATACTAACAAAATAAAATAAATAGAATAGATATGTACAAGTAAAATAAATAAATAAATAGAGTAATAAATCTGTACAAACATATATACATATATACAGGTGCTGTGGGGAAGGGAAGGAGGTAAGATGGGGATGGAGACGGGGACGAGGGGGAGAGGAAGGAAGGGGGTCAGTCTGGGAAGGCCTCCTGGAGGAGGTGAGCTCTCAGTAGGGCCTTGAAGGGAGGAAGAGAGCTAGCTTGACGGACCCTGCCCCCATGGGGCTCACAGTCTAACCGTCATCATCGTCGTCATTATTAAGGAATTTATTGAGTGCTTACTGTGTGCAGAGCGCTGTACTAAGCGCTTGGAAGGTCAAATGCAACAGAGTTGGTAGACACATTCCCTGTCTACAGTGAGTTCGCAATCTAGGGGGGGAGACAGTAGAGAAGCAGCGTGGTTTAGTGGAAAGAGCACGGGCTTTGGAGTCAGGGGTCATGGGTTCGAATTGCGGCTCCGCCACATGTCTGCTGTGTGACCTTGAGCAAGTCAGTTAACTTCTCTGAGCCTCAGTTACCTCTCTGTAAAATGGGGATTAATCAATCAATCAATCAATCGTATTTATTGAGCGCTTACTGTGTGCAGAGCACTGTACTAAGCGCTTGGGAAGTACAAGTTGGCAACATATAGAGACAGTCCCTACCCAGCAGTGGGCTCACAGTCTAAAAGGGGGAGACAGAGAACAAAACCAAACATACTAACAAAATAAAATAAATAGAATAGATATGTACAAGTACAATAAATAAATAGAGTAATAAATATGTACAAACATATATACATATATACAGGATTAAGATTGTGAGCCCCACGTGGGACAACCTGATCACCTTGTAACCGCCCCCAGCGCTTAGAACAGTGCTTTGTACATAGTAAGTGCTTAACAAATGCCATCATTATTATTATTGCTGTATTGTACTTTCCAGACAGTACAGTGCTCTGCGCACAGTAAGCACTCAATAAGTACGACTGAATGAATGAATGGCAGACTTTAATATAAATGATTTTTTTAGAGAGAAAGATTGGTGGGGTCTCATCCCCGCTTTTCAGTGGAGGACCTACATAGGATAAGTGACTTGCCCAGGTTCCTACAATCACACGGGGACTGAATTAGGACCCAGCTTTCCACAGGCTGCCTCTTCATAATAATAATAATAATAATTGGCATTTATTAAGCGCTTACTATGTGCAAAGCACTGTTCTAAGCGCTGGGGAGGATACAGGGTGATCAGGTTGTCCCACGTGGGGCTCACAGTCTTAATCCCCATTTTACAGATGAAGTAACTGAGGCCCAGAGAAGTTAAGTGACTTGCCCAAGATCACACCGCAGACATGTGGCAGAGTTGGGATTTGAACCCATGACCTCTGACTCCAAAGCCTGTGCTCTTTCCACTGAGCCACGCTGCCTCTTGACACACCTCACCGCCACACCCTCCCTGACCCCTATTCCCAACTAGACCAGACCAGCTGGGAGAGGGACAAAGCTACCCCGAGGGCACTGAGGAGGAAATGTGTTGGGAATGTTCTACCAACTCTGTTACACTGTACTCTCCCAAGTGCTTAGTACAGTGCTCTGCGCACAGTAGGCACACAAAAAATACTGTTGATTGAATGTAGGAGTTGTACGACAGCGAAGGATCGATAGTGACAACTGAGGAGGTTCGTTCATTCATTCAGTCGTATTTATTGAGCACTTGCAGAGCACTGAACTGAGCACTTGGAAAGTACAAATCAGCAACAAATGGGGACAATCCCTGCCCAACAACGGGCTCACAGTCTAGAAGGGGGAGACAGACAACAAAACAAAACAAGTACAAGTAAACAGGCATCAATAGCATCAATATAAATAAACAGAATTATAGATGTATACACATCATTAATAAAATAAATAGAATAATAAATATGTACATATATACACAGGTGCTGTGGGGTGGGGAGGGGGTAATAATAATAATAATGGCATTTGTTAAGCGCTTACTATGTGCAAAGCACTGTTCCAAGCGCTGGGGAGGATACAAGGTGATCAGGTTGTCCCACGGGGGGCTCACAGTCTTAATCCCCATTTTACAGAAAACTGAGGCCCAGAGAAGTGAAGTGACTTGCCCAAAGTCATACAGCTGACAATTGGCAGAGCCGGGATTTGAACCCATGACCTCTGACTCCCAAGCCCATGCTCTTTCCACTGAGCCACGCTGCTGTACAACAACAACATTATATCGATTAAGATTAAAAAGGCAGAAAGTGTGTTTCAATTTTGTCCCCAATTGTGTTTTTCATTAATTTAATATCAGGGAAAAATCTTGCCTGTAAATTTGGCTTTTTAGCACTAAAACTCAGTAGTGAGTTTTGTTTTTTGGTTCACGGTATGTCAAATCATGTCATTTTATGTTACATATGGCTTGAAGGTAGGCAAATAATATTGATGGTACTTATTTAAATGCTCACTATGTGCTGATCACTGTGCTAAACACTGGGTTAGATACAATATAATCAGATGGGACACAGTCCCTGTTCCACAATTGTTCAAAATCTAAGCGGGTAGGAGAAATGGTACTTTAGCCCTATTTTACAGATGAGGAACCCGAGACAAGGGTAGAGCAGAGGGAGGGAGCCGGGGCGATGGGGAGGGGAGAAGGAACGGAGGAAAAGGGGGGCTTAGTCTGGGAAGGCCTTCTGGAGGAGGTGAGCTTTCAGTAATAATAATAATGATGGCATTTATTAAGCACTTACTATGTGCCAAGCACTGTTCTAAGCGCTGGGGAGGTTACAAGGTGATCAGGTTGTCCCACGGGGGGCTCACAGTCTTAATCCCCATTTTACAGATGAGGTAACTGAGGCCCAGAGAAGTTAAGTGACTTGCCCAAAGTCACACAGCTGACTTTGAACCCATGACCTCTGACTCCAAAGCCCATGCTCTTTCCACTGAGCCACGCTGCTTCTCTAGGCTGGGAAACCAGTAGGGCTCCTGGGCTGGGAAACCAGTACTGTTATTGACTGAGAAGGGAAACTGAGGGGGAATAATAATAATAATAATGATGGCATTTATTAAGTGCTTACTATGTGCAAAGATGACTTTGTTTCTATTTCTTCTAGACCGTAAACTCTTCATGGGCAGGGGAACATGACTGACAACTCAGTTATATTGCACTCTCCTAAGTGCTTAGTACAGTGCTCTGCACACAATTAGAGCTCAATAAAGTCGACTGTATTTATTGATTCATTCATTCAGTCATATTTACTGAATGCTTACTATGTGCAGAGCACTGTACTAAGAGCTTGGGGAAGTATAATACAGCAATAAAGAGTGACAATCCCTGCCCATAATGAGCTCATAGTCTAGAGGAGGGGGAGACAGACATCAATACAATTAAACAGATGTCAATATAAATAAATAAAATTACAGATATATATATGTATATATATATATATATATATTGAGTGCTTACTGTGTGCAGAGCACTGTACTAAGCACTTGGGAGAGTACAGTATAACAATAAGCTGACACATTCCCTGCCCACAACAAGAAGCAGCATGGAGCCCAGGCCTGAGAGTAAGAAAATCATGGGTTCTAATCCTGTCTCTGCCACTTCTCTGCTGTGTGACCTTGGGCAAGTCACTTCACTTCTCTGGGCCACTGTTACCTCATCTGTAAAATGGGGCTGAAGACTGTGAGCCTCCTGTGGGACAACCTGATCACCTTGTAACCTCCCCAGCACTTAGAACAGTGCTTTGCACATAGTAAGCGCTTAATAAATGCCATTATTATTATTATCTGTAAAATGGGGATTGAGACTTTGAGCCCCATGTGGGGCAGAGGCTGCGTCCGATCCGATTTGCTTGTACCCACCTCAGTTCTTAGTACAGTGCCTGACACATCGTAAGCCCTTAATAATAATAATAATAACTGTGGTAATTGTTAAGTGCTTACAATGTGCTAGGCACTGTACTAAGCGCTGGGGTGGATACAAGCAAATTAACAATTAAGACAATTATTATTGTTACTGTACCACCAATTGATCAATTTGCCCGATCAGTAGCACTTTCTATTCTCAGCTAGTCAGTAACTAGGGAATGGTTTGGCCCTCTTCCTAGAGGAAGAGTCAGTCGTGCCTCGATTTCTCACCCTGGAAATGCCAGGGGCCCTGTGATGCGCCACCCCCCAGACCCCCACCATCCAAACCACAGCTTTCTGGAACAAACTTCCCAGAGAATCCACTGGGGTTCTGCAGCAGCTTGAGCTGGCGGTGGTTACAGAGTCACGAGACGAGAGAACCCTGCCTTTCCCTGAGACCCGAATGACCTAAAAATAATAATAATAATTGTGGTATTTGTTAAGCTCTAACTCTGTGCCTGGTACTGTACTATGTGCTAGGGTGGATACCAGCAGATCGGGTTGGACTCAGTTCCTGTCCCATGTGGGGCTCAGGATCTTAATCCTCATTTTACAGATGAGGCACAGAGAAGTGAAGTGACTTGCCCATGGTCACATGTGGCGCAGGTGGAATTCGAACCCGGGTCCGTCTGATTTCCAGGCTCGGTCTCTATCCACTAGGCCATGCTGCTTCCATGCGTGCCGCTGAGGCCCCCCACTCAGCCCCACACGGTTCGGGGTAAAGCGTCCGCGGACCGTTCGGGATGCTGGGGTGCGATGATGCGGTGAGACGGTGGGGCTGTGCCCAAGAACCCCGGGGTCCTTGCCCTCCAACGCAGGGCATGCGGCAGGTGCAGGATGGGGGCAGCCCATCTTGGGTGGAGTGGTCCAGTGCCCACAGCCTTTCCCCTTTCCAGTGTTCCGGGCGTTCGACAAAGACAACGACAGCTCCATCAGCGCAGCCGAGTGGGTGGCTGGCCTGGCGGTGTTTCTTCGGGGGACCCTGGAGGAAAAGATGAAATGTAAGCCGAGCCACCCTTAGGTCAGACCAGCTCCGGGCCCCCCAGCTGGCCTGGCCAGGATTTCTGGCGGACCCCCTCTGCCCCCCGCTGACCTTTCCCACCACTTCCTCTCTTGCGGCCCCATGCTCTGGGCATGTTACTCCCTTCCTCAAAAATCTCCAGTGGCTGCCTGTCAACCTATGAATCAAGCAAAAACTCCTCACTCTCGGCTTCAAGGCTGTCCATCCCCTGGCCCCCTCCTACCTCACCTCCCTTCTTTCCTTCTCCAGCCCAGCCCGCACCCTCCGCTCCTCTGCCACCACTAACCTCCTCACTGGGCCTCCTTCTCTCCTGTCCCGCCATCGATCCCCGGCCCACGTCCTTCCCCTGGCTTGGAATGCCCTCCCTCCACACATCCGCCAAGCTATCTCTCTTCCTACCTTCAAAGCCCTACTGAGAGCTCACCTCCTCCAGGAGGCCTTCCCAGACTGAGCCCCCTTTTTCCTGTCCTCCTCCCCATCCCCCCACCCTACCACCTTCCCCTCCCCGCGGCACTTGTGTATATTTGTACAGATTTATTACTTTATTTTACTTGGGCATATGTACTATTTATTTTGTTAATGATGTGCACATAGCTTTAATTCTATTTGTTCTGATGATTTTGACATCTGTCTACATGCTTTGTTTTGTTGTCTGTCTCCCCCTTCTAAACTGTGAGCCTGTTGTTGGGTAGGGACCGTCGCTATATGTTGCCGACATACTTCCCAAGCGCTTAGTACAGTGCTCTGCACACAGTAAGCACTCAATAAATACGATTGAATGAATAAATGAATGCTTGGGCCAGTCTCAGAAGACCTGGACGGCCCAGGCAAGGAGCAGCCCGGCCTTCAAGTCCGGGTCCCATGGCCATGGAAATCAGGGGAGCTGCATGATGTATTCTTAGGGAGTCACAAGGTCATGGGTTCCAATCCCCATTCTACCACTTGCCTGCTGTGTGGCCTTGGGTGAGTCACTTTACTTCCCTGGGCCTCAGTTACCTCATCTGTAAAATGGGGATTGAGGCTTTGAGCCCCATGCAGAACAGGGACTGTATCCAACCCGATTTGCTCGTAATAGTAATAATGATAATTGTGGTATCTGTTAAGCACTTGCTATGAACCAAGCACTGTTCTAAGCACTGGGGTAGATACAAGATAATCGGGTTGTCCCACGTGGGGCTCACGGTCTTAATCCCCATTTTTCTGATGAGGTAACTGAGGCACAGAAAAGTTAAGTGGCTTGCCCAAGGTCACTCAGTAGACAAGTGGGGGAGCCTGGATGAGAACCCACGTCCACTGACTCCCACGCCCGGGATCTTTCCACTAAGCACACTGCTTCTCACAGAAGCAGCCGAGAGGGCGAGGTCGGCAGCAAGATAGGTGGGATCGAGGTACGGTGAGGTTAGCAATACGTCCATATCCGTAATTTACTTGTTCATATTAATGTCTCTCTCCCCTTCTGGACTGTAAGATGATTGTGGGCAGGGAACTTGTCTGTTATTTGGTTATATTGTACTCTTGCAAGCACTTATCCACCCCAGTGCTTGGTTCGGTGCCTGGCATGTAGAAAGCACTTAACAAATACCACAGTTATTATTATTATTATTAGCTGCAGGATTGTGGCCAGGGTGCCCCGTGGGGCTGGAGTGGGAAGAGGTCCAGAAACCCCCCTGGCCTGCCCCAAGGAGTAGCGATAGCGATGATATGTACAGCCCAGCCCGCACCCTCTACTCCTCTGCCGCTAACCTCCTCCCTGTGCCTCGTTCTCGCCTGTCCCCCCGTCGACCCCCGTCCATCCCCCGCCCTACCTCCTTCCCCTCCCCACAACACCTGTGTATATGTTTGTACATATTTATTACTCTATTTTACCTGTACATATTTACTATTCTATTTATTTTATTAATATGTTTTGTTTTGTTGTCTGTTTCCTTATTCTAGACTGTGAGCCCACTGTTGGGTAGGGACCGTCTCTATATGTTGCCAGCTTGTACTTCCCAAGCACTTAGTACAGTGCTCTGCACAGAGTAAGTGCTCAATAAATATGAATGAATGAATGAATGAATGAATGAATGAATGAGTGATGCCCATTGGGTACGGTGCACTGTGCTAAGCCTTTGAGGAAGTACCTCAGACCCACAAGACACATTCATTTTTTAAAATAGTAATAATAATAATTGTGATATTTTGTTTAGTGCTTACTATGTGCCAGGCACTGTACTAACCACTGGGGTGGATAAGTGCTTGGAAGAGTACAATATAACCAAATAACAGACACATTCCCTGCCTACAACGAGCTTACATTCCAGAGGGGGAGACAGACATTAATATAAAAAAGTAAATTATGGATATGGGCGTAATGCTAACCTCACTGCACCTCAATCTCGTCTATCTCGCTGCTGACCTCTCACCCACATCCTACCTCTGGCCTTCTCTTATCAAACAGATAGTTGCTCTCTTCCACTTCAAAACCTTATTAACGGCACATCCCCTCCAAGAACCTTTCCCTGGCTAAACCCTCCTCTCCTCTTCTCCCACTCCCTTCTGCGCTGCTCTTACCCCTTCATTCATCCTCCCTCCCATCCCCACAGCACATATGTATATGTGTAATTGATTTATTTATCTATATAAATACGATTCAATTTAATACCATTCAATGAATGAATGATAAGTGCTGTGGGGCCGGGACAAGGAATGAATAAAGGGAGCAAATCAGGGCGATGCAGAAGGGAGTGGGAGATTGGGCAGGAGATCCCCTGACTGACTCCTGGGCCCAGGCTCTCTCTACTAGGCCGGGCTTCTTCTCAGCTTAGCCCAGCGGCTGCGGGCGTTCCTGAACCGAAATCCCTCCTCGGTCACGTCCTTCCCTTTCACTAGCCAACCAACCCTTGGTGCGGAGCCTGGCCCGGGCAGGTCACGACCACACTCCCCGAAGCCGACAGCGGGATTGGGCCCTGTGCCCGCCCCCGGTGCTAGCCATCTCTCCCGCTCTCCACAGACTGCTTTGACGTGTATGACCTCAACAGCGACGGGTACATTTCGCGAGAGGAAATGTTCCACATGCTGAAAAACAGCCTTCTCAAGCAGCCCACTGAGGAAGACCCCGATGAAGGTATTAAGGACTTGGTGGAAATCACGCTCAAGAAAATGGTAAGGGGGCCAAAGAGCAACTCTCTCACTTGGCAGCGTGGGATTAATTGATCCTTCGAACCATCGGTGGTATTTATTGAGTGGGCAGAGCACTGTACTGGTGCCCTGTAAGAGGGGGCGTCGCCTCAAGGGATGGGAGTTGACTAGTGAACCAGTGGCATTTGAGTGCTTACTGTGTACTGAGCACCTGGTAAAAAGGGGAACTCGTTTCAAGGGAAAGAAGTTAAAGTGCAGAACACCGTACTGAACATCCAATAAAAGGGGAACTGGTTCATTAAATTGTATATATTGAGCGCTTGCCAGGTGCAAAGCACTGGACTAAGCGCTGTTTTACCTCACCTCAAGGGCTGAGGGTTGAACCAACCAGGTGGGTTACCAGAAGTGTTTACTGAGGCTGTTGAATGTTGGTCCCTTGTACCAAGTGCCCTGCCCTGCCCACACTTCCTGCTCCCATCCAGCTTCCAGCCTAGCGACCGGAGGAGGCAGACACCCAGAGAGCCAAAGCTGGGCTGGGAATAGGCGAGCCCACCCCACTTCTGGGATCTTTTGGGGGTCCTCAGGGATGATGGGGCACAGTAGCTGCTTGTGAGTTCCTTGAGGGCAGCAATCGTGTTTACCAACTCTATTATACTGAACTCTCCCAAGCGTTCAGTCCGGTGCTCCGCTTGCTGTCGAAGCTCAAATCCCGATTGATCGGTTATTGCTGGACGGGACAGCCCTCAACGGGGTGAGGAGCACCTTTTTTGGCAAATGAAGCCAGAACCCATCCCCTAGAGATATGCGGGCTCGACAGCAAAACTGACTGGTCTTGGCCCAGAGATGCTGCCTGACCGCTTGAGGCTGGAGTGGGGCCTTGGTGGCCACCGAGGACCAGGCCGCTGTCCCTCCAGAAATACCTCCCTTTCACCGGCCTACCGCCAAGGTTTTGACCCGAACCGGCCACAGTGGCACTGGGGACTTTGAGGAGAGAGGCAGGGCCCTGCTGCTGAAGCCAACGGGCAGGTGGCCAGGTGAGACACCTAGGAAACTAGGTCTTTGGCTACCAGCTGCACACTTGGGTGTAGGGCAGAAGGCTAGGTAGGGAAAGGAGGGGGGTAAGGGGCAGGCAAATTGCCTGCAGATCAGAAAATAGCAACAGAGAAATGAATCATAATTGTGGAATTTGTTAAGCACTTACTCTGTGCCAACCACTGGGGTAGACACAAGGTAGTTGGGTCGGACACAGTCCCTGTCCTATATGGGGCTCAGTCTTAATCCCCATTTTACAGAGGAGGTGACTGAGGCCCAGAGAAGTTAAGTGATTGCCCAAGGTCACACAGCAAACCTGTGGTAGAGTCAGGATTAGAATTTACGTCATCCGACTCCCAGGCCTGGGCTCTTTCCACTGGGCCACACCGCTTCCCTGAACTGCAGCTATCGGCAGGTTCCCTGCAGCGGCCTTGCACGGAAAGGGAGCCGGGACCTGGCCCAGTTGGCCTCGTGGCCCCCAGTTAGACTCCCCAGCCCCTGCCTCAGTGAATGGCCCTTCCCTTTGGCTGGTTAAGGAGAACCCCCTGCCATCTCCCGCCCCCCTCGCCCCACCCAACCGCACCCCCTGCTCCGTCTTCACCAGACCTCACTCTCCCACTCCTAATGCTGGGGCAATGGCCTTGGCCCTAGCCTGGGCCTATTTCTCCTACTCACTCCTCATGTTGCCAACTTATACTTCCCAAGCGCTTAGTACAGTGCTCTGCACACAGTAAGCGCTCAATAAATACGATTGATTGATTGACCCAGCAGGCGCTCAGTACACGTGTGACTGTTATTGCTGCCAATGACAGCCTGTGTTTCTTTCAGCTGACTGAGGACTTAAGGTACATAATTCTAAATTATCTATTATTTATTTATATTAACGTCTGTGTCCCCCCACTAGACTGGATGTTCATTGTGGGCAGGGACTGTCTCCAACAACTCTGCTGAATCGTACTCTCCCAAAGCAGCATGGCTCAGAGAAGCAGCATGGCTCAGTGGAAAGAGCCCGGGCTTTGGAGTCAGGGATCATGGGTTCGAATCCCAGCTCTGCCAATTGTTAGCTGTGTGACTTTGGGCAAGTCACTTCACTTCTCTGGACCTCAGTTCCCTCATCTGTAAAATGGGGATTAAGACTGTGAGCACCCCCCCCCCCCCCCCCCCGGGGGACAATCTGATCTCCTGGTAACCTCCCCAGCGCTTAGAACAGTGCTTTGCACATAGTAAGCGCTTAATAAATGCCATTTAAAAAAAGTGCTTATTACAGGGCTGTGCATCCAGGAAGCGCTCAATGAATACCATCGATGATGACAATGAGGGAAGAGGCAAAGAAGGGAAGGCTCGTTTTCCTTCCTGGTAACTAGAGAAAATAGAAATGTTCTTTCCTTCCCACAGCAAACCTACGGGTGAAGAATGAAGGTCATGGTTTGCCAGGCCCTGGCCGAGCAGACCTGGCAGCTCAAGCACTCAGCTCCCATTTCCTGCCCTGGGCCCTGGCCTTTCTGGGCTTGAGTTCCTGGTGTGGGGCCTCCCCAATCTTCTAAGGCTATTCTCTCCCCATGCTCGGTGTGGCCCGAGCAATGACGGTGTCAGGCCCCAGCCTAAAAGCCGCTCCTCCTCCTCTCCCTTCAGGATTACGACCACGACGGCAAACTCTCTTTCGCAGACTTCGATCAGGCTGTGAGAGAAGAGAGTCTCTTGCTGGAAGCATTTGGCCCGTGTTTACCAGACATTAAGGTAAAGAGGACTGAACCCCTTTCTCTTTCTCTCAAATGTCACTTCCTGGCCTGCCCCAGCAGCTGAGAGGGTGAAGGAAGGGGCTTCGGGGAATGGCATCGGTGGCCCCGGCTGCTTGCCCATGGGCCGGGGTATTTGCCGTGGACCAGGGCAACATGTCCAATCAGTGGCCTGGCTGAAGATGGGGGCCAGGAGCTTGGTGGGGGAAGGGCGAGTGATGGGGAGAGACAGTGCTGGTGGTTTGGGGGCTGGGGGGGTAGGGTGCGGGGCAGCAGTGACAGGCAGGAAGTGGCTCACTAAAAAGCATGTACCAAAATCTTGTATTTTTCCAAACGTTCTTGGAAACTGTGGGTTTCTAACACTGGCTCTCTCTGTCTGTCTCATTTTCCAGAGCCGCTTGGTGTTTGAGTCCCAGGCATTCGCAGAAAAGCCTGACTTGTAGTGAGGGCGGGAACAGGTTTAACTCATTAAACATCCTTTCTGTGACCCTCCGTGTGCCAGGGCAGATTTTTACCGGCTCCTCCAGCGGGTTCACACCCTCCCACCCTGCCCACAGCCCAGGAGAGAACTCTACCCAACAAAGGGAAAGAAGGCAAGCCCTTCTCCTCCCCATTCCTCCCGCAGTCTTGAGTTTCTCATGACCCAAACTGGGCGGTGGGAGTGGAGAGTGCGGCACGAAGTGCATCTGTGCAAAGTCAGAGTGCACATTCGAGGCGCTACCACCCCGCTCTCTCTGGGGCAAGGGAACGACACCGGTCCTGGGGATCCATCCATCTGTCCATCCGTTTGGCCTGGTGAAGGTGGCAGGAGGTGGGCGTTCGGGCTTAGATCCTTCTCCTCTGTTTGCGGGGGCAGTCTGGGACCTCGTCTCCCCGGCTCTCAGAAGGCTGCGGCCGAGGGAGGGCGGCCACCTGGTTGTCAAAAGAAAAAAAGAGTTCACGCTGTTTCTCGGGCGGCTTCCTTCACTGTGACCCGCATGCCCCCGCTGAAATTCATCCTGCCAGAGAAAGCTACCCCATCTTTTGCCACTGAGACAGCTGGACTGGATTCAAAGAGCCTCTGAGATTTCCTCGTCAGGATTCCTTTCCCCCAGCAAGCGCCCCAGAGGGAACGCGGACGGTAGTTTAAACTAAATGCCTGGTTGTTCCCGGGAGCCGCCTAAGGCCCGGACTCTGTCCTGCTTCCTGTCGCACGCCAGGGCTCGGGCCGACCACGGAGGTCCCGGGGGATGGGGAATGGGGTGAGGGGACAGGGCGGGACGCACCTCCCTGAGTTTCTTTTGGATGAGGCCGGCCGAGGTGTTGAGCGAGGCATCGCCCAGATCCAGGGCGGGGAGGGTGGGGAGCAGAGGCCCGATGAGCCGCTCACTCCTGCCCGGGTCCGTGGGCTCGGCAGTGGGGTCACCATCCCGGTCTTCCTCTCTCCGTCTCCGCCGCTCCTGCAGCTGGGTGGTCCGGGGCAAGAACCTGCCGATCCCATTGTCGGGAGGATCGGCCTGCTGCCGCTGTCCCCAGGAGTCGGGGGCTTTTCCCGGGGGTCCCCTCTGCCTGGGCTCAGGGCAGCGCCTCTGCCAGCTCTCCCCAGCTAGGAAGGGTGGAGGGTGGTGATGGGGAGGAGGCTGGAGGGGAAGAGGGAACCGCTCGGGGTGGGGTCCACCCGGGGAGCCAGGGGCAGCCGGACAGAGCCCCAGGCGGTGACCGAGGAGGAGGCTTCTTGGGGCTGGGGGCTCGCCCTCCGGTTTCTTCTTTGCCCCGAACAGGCTGTTGGCTTTTCAAAAGGGAAAATGGAAAGCAGTCATTTACACAGAGTAACCGTCAGGAACTTACACATCGGCAAGGCTAGAAAATGACATTTCAAACTTATTCACATACTGATTCCTACTGGACTCAAAAAAACAACTTATATTTGGGCAGGGACAGGAAAACTAGGCAAGGCTTTTTTCCGTGGAGACTCCAGGTTTTGTCCAAATCAAGAAGCATCTCCTGGGATCAGGATATACAGAAGCAGTGTGGCCTAGTGAGAAGAGCAAGGGCCTGGAAGTCTGAGGACCTGGTTTTAGTCTCTGTTCCACCACTTGCCTGCTGTATGACCTTAGGTAAGTCACTTCCTTTCCTCTGTGCCTAAGTTTCCTCCTCTGTAGATTGAGGATTCAGTACCTGCTTTCCCTCCAGGCCTTTAGCTTGTGAGGCAGGGACTCTGAGACAGGACCTAATTATCTTGCATCAGTCGCTTATCCTATCCCATCTTAATTACTGTACTAGCCTCCTTGCTGGCCTCCCGGCCTCCTGTCTCCCCACCACTCCAGTCCATACTTCACTCTGCTGCCTGGATCATTTTTCTTCAAAAACGTTCAGGACGTGTTTCCACATTCAAGAACCTCCACTCATTCGCTTGTATTTACTGAGTGCTTACTGTGTGCAAAGCACTGTACTAAGTGCTTGGGAGAGTACAATAAAATAAATAATAAACGGAAACATTCCCTTCTCACAGTGAGCTTACAGTCTAGGCAGGGGGAGACAGACATTAAAATAAATCAAATTACAGGTATGTACGTAAGTGCTGTGGGGCTGGGAAGGGGGGAAGAACAAAGGGAGCAAATCAGGGTGAGGCAGAAGGGAGTGGGAGAAGAGGTAAGGAGGGCTTAGGCAGGGAAGGCATCTTGGAGGAGATGAGCCTTCAATGAGGATTTGAAGAGGGGGAGATTGACTGTCGGATTTGAGGAGGGAGGGCGTTCCAGGCCAGAGACAGGATGCGGGCGAAGGCTTGGCGGAGAGATAGACAAGGTGGAGGCACAGTGAGGAGCATTAGAGGAGCGAAGTATGTGGGCTGGGTTGTAATAGGAGAATAGCAAGGTGAGGTAGGAGGGGGCAAGGTGATGGACTGCTTTAAAGACAACGGTGAGGAGTTTTTGTTTAATGCGGAGGTGGATAATAATGACGGCATTTGTTAAGTGCTTACTATGTGCAAAGCACTGTTCTAAGCGCTGGGTGGATGGGCAATCACTGGAGTTTTCTGAGGCGTGGGGAGACATGTCCTGGACTTTTTTGAAGAAAAACGATCTGGGCAGCACAGTGAAGTATGGACTGGAGTGAGGAGAGACAGGAGGCTGGGAAGTCAGAAAGGAGGCTGATGTGGCAATCCAGGCTGGACAGGATAAGTGATTGTATTAACATGGTAGCAGTTTGGATGGAGAGGAAAGGACAGATTTTAGCGATCTTGTGAAGGTGGGGCTGACAGGATTTAGTGATGGATTGAATATGTGGGTTGAATGACAGAGAAGAGTCGAGGATAGCGCCAAGGTTACGAGCCTGCGAGACAGGAAGGATAGTGGTGCCGTCTACGGTGATGGGAAAGTCAGGGGGAGGAAAGGGTTTGGGTGGGAAGATAAGGAGTTCTGTTTTGGACATGTTAAGCTTGAGGTGACAAGAGGACAACCAAGTAGAAATGTCTTGAAGGTGAGAGGAAATGCAAGACCACATAGAGGGAGCTAGGATCAGGGCTGGAGATGGAGATTTGGGTATCGTCCGCATGGAGGTGGTAGATGAAGCCATGTGAGCAAATGAGTTTTGCACGGCAGTGGGTGTACATGGAGAAAAGAAGGGGACCTAGACCTGAACCTTGACAGACTCTGACAGTTAGGGGGTATAGTTGCCCATCCACCTCTGCATCAGACACAAACTCCTTACCATTGGCTTTAACGCACTCAATCCTTTTGCCCCCTCCTGCCTCACCTTGCTGCTCTCTTACTACATCCCAGCCCGCACATTTCCCCTCTCCAACACCAACCTACTCATTGTACTTCGATCCTATTTCGCCACCGACCAGACTCATGTCCTGCCTCTGGCCTGGAATGCCCTCCCTCTTCATATCTGACAGTCAATTACTCTCCTCACCTCCAAAGCCTTACTGAAGGCACATCTCCCCCAAGGGGCCTTCCCTGACTAAGCCCTCTCTTCCTTGACTCCCACTCTCTTCTGCGTCGCTGGACTTGCTCCCTTTATTCAACCCCCGTCCCAGCCCCACAGTACTTCTGTTCAGATTCTTAATTTATTTATTTATATTGTCTGTCTCCCCTTCTAGGCTGTAGGCTCATTGTGGGCAGGGAATGTGTCTGTTATATTGGTATACTGTAGTTTCCCAAGTGTTTAGTCCAGTGCTCTGCATAAAGGAAGTGGTCAATAAACACAGTTGAGTGATTGCACCTATCCCAGAACTTAGTAGAGTGCTTGGTACAGAGTAAGCATTCGATAAATACCACAATTATTAGCATTATTTACTATTGGCGAGCCCCGGGGTCCGGCCGTCAGCCAGGATCACCATCCCCCAACAATACAACGGCCCTGCACGCACCTCGGTTTCCTGTTGCCCTGGCGATGTATCGCTGCCTGTCTTGCAGTTTCTCTCGGGTCTCTTGGACGGTCTCAAATTCGGGAGCGTAGCACACGTGAAGCAAGCCGCCAAAGAAACTCCGTTCATCCAGCTTTCTCTTGGCTACCCTGAACAGAAGCGCATGTTTACTAAGCCAGAAATCCCATTCCACTGAGCTGTGTTCAGGATAGAGCAATCATCGGCCACGCCTAAGTTCGGTCCCGGTTTGGGAAGGGCTCCCACAGCGAAGCGACAGAAAATGACCGTAACTTACAAATTCTTACGGAAATGAATCAGAGTGACACTGATTCCCAACCAGCTCGAGAAGGGACTGAGAGTCAGAAGATTCAGGTTCAGGTCCACCGTGTGACTGTGGGTACATGATTTTCCCTCTCTGGGCCTCAGTTTCTTCTTTTTTTTTATGTGTTAAGCACTTACTACAGCCAGACACTGGGTAGGCACTGGGGTAGGTATGAGTTAATCAGGTTGGTCAGAATCACTTCCCGCATGGGGCTCACAGGCTTAATCCCCATTTTACAGATGAGGGAACAGAGGCACAGAGAAGTTAAGCGACTTGCCCAAGGTCACACAGCCAACTAGTTGCGGAGCCGGGATCAGAACCTAGGTCCTTCTGACTCCCAGGCTCGTGCTCAAGCCACTAGGCCACGCTGCTTCGGCCTCCTCTGTGAAATGGGGGATGCCTGCTCTCCCTCCTTCTCAGACCGAACCCCGCGTGAGTCAGAGACTGAGTCAACCCCCAGCACTGAGCGCGGTGTTTGGCACAGACTAAGCATTTACCTACCACCATCGCTCAATACAACACGTTTGTCATTTGTCATAGAAGGATTGCCACGGTACCTAGCACTCTGCAACTTCTGAAACTTGATGAGGTAAACGTCAGTGAATTCTTCCGCCGGATACTGATCGAGGGCGTTGTACTGCTCTATGGCCCCGTAAAGCGCGAACTGCTCAACCAACTCCTTCATGACGCCCAAGGCAGGGACGCCCTGGACGAGCAAGTAGCGGGACTCCAGGTTGATTGTGTACACCTGGAGCAAACGGACGGGTGTGCGTGACAATTCTGCCTTGCGCCCACAACCAGCCCCCGTGGACCCTTCCTCCCTTCCTCCCCAAATCCGGCCCGCTCCCAGGCGTCACCCACTGCGCTTCCCAGAACCGGACAGGCCTGCAAGAGACAGTGCAGCCGGAAAGAAGGTTCTGCCGACTCCTCTATCCCCGGGCCGGGACCTCGCTGGAAAACAAATAAACTCTGCCTTCTGTAATTAGCTGTTCGAGGAGAGGGGCATTTCCAAATCAGAGTGAAGCCATGGACCTGGGATGCCATGTTTGATTTAGAGTGCCAAGTTTCCTTTACGTCTTAGTGGAAGGTTTAAAGGCCCCCAACAGAGAGAGCTGCCCAGCGCACCCTTGGTGGGAAGAGCCTCAGACCCCAGTGCCGCTCCTCAGTGCCCTTTGGAGATGCGGAGAGAGAGGGTGCAGGCTCGGTAAGTAAACCGAGGGGTCTTTGCTGACCCCTCAACTGCTGCCGAGTGACAGCTCCATCATCAAAACACGGAGCCACCGCAAGCACTTAGTACAGTGCGCCGCTCACACCGGAAGGTGTTCCACAAGGACGACTGATTGACCATCCTCCCGTATGTGTGTTCATAGATAACAATAATAATAATAATGATGGTATTTGTTAAGCGCTTACTATGTGCAAAGCACTGTTCTAAGTACTGAGGAGGTTATCAAGTTGTCCCACGGGGGGCTCACAGTCTTAATCCTCATATTACAGATGAGGTAACTGAGGCACTGAAAAGCCCAAAGTCACAAAGCTGATAGTTGGCGGAGCAGGGATTTGAACCCATGACCCCTGACTCCAAAGCCCGGGCTCTTTCCACTGAGCCACGCTGCTTCTCCAAGAAGCAGCTTCTCAAATCTTCAGTCGAGGTAGACTCGACTGAACCTTTAATCGTATTACTCGGATTCCGCTGCTAGTGTATAACTTGATGCCTGTCTCTCATGATGGAGTCTAAGCTCCTTGTGTGCCTTTTGTTGTTCTTGTGTCAATCTATCAATCAATCTATGGTATTTATTGAGCACTTACTCTGTGAGGAGCACTGTCCTAAGCACTTGGAAGAGTACGATACAACAGAATTAGCAGGTACATTCCCTGCCCAGAATGAGCTTACTTCCATTACATCCTACTACTTTTCCTGGCTGGAATTTGTCTCCTCACTAGGCTGGAAGCTCCTTGCGACCAGCCAGCCAATCAATCAATAGCATTTATTGAGTGCCCCTTGCAGGCAGAGCACAGTATTAAGTGCCCGAGAGAGTTCAATAGATGGTAAGCGTGATCCCAACCCTCAAGTAGCTTACAGTCTTCTATCACTTTTCTGCTCTCCTGGGTGCTTAGTGCAGGGCTCTGCACATAGGTGCTCAATAAATGCCATTAACTCATTAATAACTAACATGATGACTACTATAATAGTGCAGAAAGGTTAAGAAAAAGGAACAACCGCATGCACAGAACTTATTGACTCATCATTCATTCATTCGATCATATTTACTGGGTGCCCACTATGTGCAAAGCACTGTACTAAACATTTGGGGGAGTATAATACAACAACAGACACATTCCCGGCCCACAACGAGCTCACAGCCTAGAGGGGCAGACAGACATTAACATACATACATAAAAAAATAAATTACAGATATATACTCTTGTCTGCTGTGTGACTTTGGGCAAGCCACTTAACTTCTCTGTGCCTCAGTGACCTCATCTGTAAAATGGGGATTAAGACGTGGGACAACCTGATTCCCCCGTACCCCTCCCCCGAGCTTAGAACTGTGCTTGGCACATAGTAAGCGCTTAACAAATACCGTTATTATAATTATCATTATTATTATATGTGTGCTGTGGGGATGGGAGGAATGAATGAAAGGAGCACGTATCTGCCGGGAGACCTTGAGCAAGTCACTTCATTTCTCTGGGCCTCAGTGACCTCATCTTTAAAATGGGGATTAAGATGTGGGACAACCTGATTCCCCCATACCTCCCCCAGTGCTTAGAACAGTGCTTGGCACATAGCGCTTAACAAATACCATTATTACTATTATCATTATGTTATTATTATATACTAATATAATATATATTATTATCATTATTATTATATCATCATTATTATTATCATTATTATTATATGTGATTTGGGGATGGGTGGGGGGAATGAATGAAGGGAGCACGTGTCTGCCGGGAGACCTTGAGCAAGTCACTTCATTTCTCTGGGCCTCAGTGACCTCTTCTGTAAAATGGGGATTAAGACTATGAACCCCAAGTGGGAGTACCTGATTACCATGTAATAATAATAATAAAATAATAATAATAATAATGGCATTTATTAAGCACTTACTATGTGCAAAGCATGGTTTTAAGCGCTGGGAGGTTACAAGGTGATCAGGTTGTCCCACGGGGGCTCACAGTCTTAATCTTGGTCTTAGAGAATCAGCGTGGTTCAGTGGAAAGAGCCCGGGCTTTGGAGTCAGAGGTCGTGGGTTCAAATCCCGGCTCCGCCAACTGTCAGCTGTGTGACTTTGGGCAAGTCACTTCACTTCTCTGTGCCTCAGTTCCCTCATCTGTAAAATGGGGATGAAGACTGTGAGGCCCCCCCCGTGGGACAACCTGATCACCCTGTATCCCCCCTGCGCTTAGAACAGTGCTTTGCACATAGTAAGCGCTTAACAAATGCCATTATCATTACTACTAATCCCCATTTTCCAGATGAGGTCACCGAGGCCCAGAGAAGTGAAGTGACTTGGCCAAAGTCACACAGCTGATAATTGGCGGGGCCGGGATTTGAACCCATGTACCTCCCCCAGGGCACAGAACAGTGCATGGCACATAGTAAGTGCTTAACGACTACCCTCATTATCGTTATTATTAATAATAATAATGACGCCGATGGCATTTGTTCATTCATTCGTATTTATTGAGCGCTTACTGTGTGCAGAGCACTGTACTAAGCGCTTGGGAAGTGCAAGTTGGCAGCATATAGAGACGGTCCCTACCCAACAACGGGCTCACAATCTCCTCAGCGCTTAGGACAGTGCTTTGCACCTGGTAAGCGCTTAATAAATGCCATCATTATGATTCTTATTATCCCCATTTTCCAGATGAGGCCCACAGAAGTTAACGTTGGAGAGCTGTGTGGTGGGGGGGGGGGGGGGGGGGGGGGCGGCCTCACCTTGACGGCGCGAGGCCTTCGGCCCTCGCGATATTTGGCTCTGGTGGCACAGACGGGCAGCTGGCTGTGATGGCGGCAGAAGTCGCCCGGCTCCCCGCCGACCGCCGCCATCTTTCCCCCACAGAGGCCGCCGCGCCGCCTGCCTCCCAGCCGGCCAATGGGAGCGCGGGACAGCTCGCTGCGCGCGGGGATTGGTCGGGCGGCGCGAGGGGGCGGGGCCCGGACGAGCCGTCAGTCGGTCAGTCAGTCAGTCAGACGGTCAGTCAGTCGTCAGTCAGTCAGTCAGTCGTGTTGATTGAGCGCCGAAGGAGGGCTGGCTGAGGCGAGGCCTCGCGCTAAAAGGACCGGTCAATGGCGGCGGCCCTGAGAAGCCCGACCAGCTGCTTGTGGCGGCCATAGGACGGGGGTTCTTGGGCCAAGGCGGCATGTGGGACGGCGAGGACCGGCTCGGGACGACGACGACGACGACGGCGGGCGGCGAGGCCGCCGTCACCGTCGCCCTCGTCAGCGCCCGCGACTGCTTCCTCCGCCTGCCGCCTTCCCTCACGGCCCGGCTGCGGCTCCAGCAGGTAAGCTCAATCGTCATCATCATCAATCGTATTTATTGAGCGCTTACTGTGTGCAGAGCACTGGACTAAGCGCTTGGGAAGTACAACTTGGCAGCATATAGAGACGGTCCCTACCCAACAGTGGGCTCACAGTCTAAAAGGGGGAGTCGGTCAATCAGTCAATCGTATTTATTGAGCGCTCACTGTGTGCAGAGCACTGGACTGAGCGCTTGGGAAGTCCAAGTTGGCAGCGTATAGAGACGGTCCCTACCCCACAGCGGGCTCACAGTCTAGAAGGGGGAGACGGAGAACAAAACCAAACATATTAACAAAATAGAAGAGATATGTACAAGTAAAATAGAGTAATAAATATGTACAAACATATACAGGTGCTGTGGGGAAGGGAAGGAGGAATCTATCAATCGTATGTATTGAGCGCTTACTGTGTGCAGAGCACTGGACTGAGCGCTTGGGAAGTCCAAGTTGGCAGCATATAGAGACGGTCCCTACCCCACAGCGGGCTCACAGTCTAGAAGGGGGAGACGGAGAACAAAACCAAACATATTAACAAAATAGAATAGATATGTACAAGTAAAATAGAGTAATAAATATGTGCAAACATATACAGGTGCTGTGGGGAAGGGAAGGAGGAATCTATCAATCGTATTTATTGAGCGCTCACTGTGTGCAGAGCACTGGACTAAGCGCTTGGGAAGTCCAAGTTGGCAACATCTAGAGACGGTCCCTACCCAACAGTGGGCTCACAGTCTAGAAGGGGGAGACGGAGAACAAAACAAAACATATTAACAAAATAGAATAGATAGGTACAAGTAAAATAAATAGTGTAATAAATATGTACAAATATATATACAGGTGCTGTGGGGAAGGGAAGGAGGAATCAATCAATCGTACTTATTGAGCGCTTACTGTGTGCAGAGCACTGGACTAAGCGCTTGGGAAGTCCAAGTTGGCAGCATATAGAGACGGTCCCTACCCCACAGCGGGCTCACAGTCTAGAAGGGGGAGACGGAGAACAAAACAAAACATATTAACAGAATAGAATAGATATGTACAAGTAAAATAAATAGAGTAATAAATATGTACAAACATCTATACATACATACAGGTGCTGTGGGGAAGGGAAGGAGGAATCAATCGTACTTATTGAGCGCTTACTGTGTGCAGAGCACTGGACTAAGCGCTTGGGAAGGCCAAGTTGGCAACATCTAGAGACGGTCCCTACCCAACAGCGGGCTCACAGTCTAGAAGGGGAAGACGGAGAACAAAACCAAACATATTAACAAAATAGAATAGATATGTACAAGTAAAATAAATAGAGTAATAAATATGTGCAAACATATACAGTTGCTGTGGGGAAGGGAAGGAGGAATCAATCAATCGTACTTATTGAGCGCTTACTGTGTGCAGAGCACTGGACTAAGAGCTTGGGAAGTCCAAGTTGGCAGCATATAGAGACGGTCCCTACCCCACAGCGGGCTCACAGTCTAGAAGGGGAAGACGGAGAACAAAACCAAACATATTAACAAAATAGAATAGATATGTACAAGTGAAATAAATAGAGTAATAAATATGTACAAACATATACACATATATACAGGTGCTGTGGGGAAGGGAAGGAGGAATCAATCAATCGTATTTATTGAGCGCTCACTGTGTGCAGAGCACTGGACTAAGCGCTTGGGAAGTACAAGCTGGCAACATATAGAGACGGTCCCTGCCCAACAACGGGCTCACAGTCTAGAAGGGGGAGACAGAAAACAAAACATAGTAATAAAATTAATACAATAGATATGTACAAGTAAAAAAAATAGAGTAGTAAATGTGTACAAACATAGGTGATGTGGGGAAGGAGGAATCAATCAATCGTATTTATTGAGCACTCACTGTGTGAATAGATATGTACAGGATGAATAAATAGAGTAATAAATCCGTACAAACATATATACATATATACAGGTGCTGTGGGGAAGGGAAGGAGAAATCAATCGTATTTATTCATTCATTCATTCAATCGTATTTATTGAGCGCTTACTGTGTGCAGAGCACTGGACTAAGCGCTTGGGAAGTACAAGTTGGCAGCATATAGAGACGGTCCCTACCCCACGGCGGGCTCACAGTCTAGAAGGGGGAGACAGAACAAAACCGAACATATTAACAAAATAAAATAAATAGAATAGATATGTACAAGGAAAATAAATAAATAAATAAATAGAGTAATAAATATGTACAAACATATACAGGTGCTGTGGGGAAGGGAAGGAGGAATCAATCATATTTATTGAGCGCTTACTGTGTGCAGAGCACTGGACTAAGCGATTGGGAAGTCCAAGTTGGCAGCATATAGAGACGGTCCCTACCCGACAGTGGGCTCACAGTCTAGAAGGGGGAGACAGAGAACAAAACCAGACATATTAACAAAATAAAATAAATGGAATAGATGTGTACAAGTAAAATAAATAAATAGAGTAATAAATATGTACAAACATATATACAGGTGCTGTGGGGAAGGGAAGGAGGAATCAATCGTATTGAGCGCTTACTGTGTGCAGAGCACCGGACTAAGAACTTGGGATCTACAAGTTTGGCAACATATAGAGACGGTCCCTACCCAGCAGTGGGCTTACAGTCTAGAAATGTACTTTATACCCCACTGCTTCCCCTGATCACCTTGTAACCTCCCCAGCTTTTAGAAGACTGTCTAGGTCCTGTCAGCCCCGGCCCGCTTCTCCTAATAATAATAATGATGGCATTTATTAAGCGCTTACTATGTGCAAAGCACCGTTCTAAAAGCTGGGGAGGTTACAAGGCGATCAGGTTGTCCCACGGGGGACTCACAGCCTTCACCCCCATTTTCCAGATGAGGGAACTGAGGCCCAGAGAAGCGAAGTGACTCACCCTGAGTCACACAGCTGACAAGTGGCGGAGTTGGGATTTCATTCATTCATTCATTCAGTCGTATTTAGTGAGCGCTTACTGTGTGCAGAGCACTGTACTAAGCGCTTGGGAAGTACAAGCTGGCAACGTATAGAAACAGTCCCCACCCAACAGTGGGCTCACAGTCTGGAAGGGGGACACAGACAACAAAGCAAAATATAGTAGGGGCCGTCTCTATATGTTGCCAGCTTGTACTTCCCAAGCGCTTAGTACAGTGCTCTGCACACAGTAAGCGCTCAATAAATATGATTGATTGATTGATCAATAGCATCAAAATAGGTAAATAGAATTATATATGCACATCATTAATAAAATAAATAGAATAATAAATATGTACAAGTATACACAAGTGCTGTGGGGCGGGGAGGGGGATCCCCCTCCCCATTTTCTCCCATCATCATCAATGGTATTTATTGAGCGCTTACTTTGTGCAGAGCACTGTACTAAGCGCTTGGGAAGTACAAGTTGGCAACATATAGAGACAGTCCCTACCCAACCGTGGGCTCACACCCTCCGCCAGCCCGAGCTGAGCCCGCGGACGGTGGTTGCAGCTGGGCCTGCCCAGGGTGTGGGCTAAGCTGCCATCCACGTAGGGCTAGGGTTGAGATTGGGTCAGGAGGAAGACGGAGACAAGTCCGAGCGAAGAGCTGACACAGCAGATGCCCTTTGTCCCACAAACCCAAGGGCCGAGCCGATCCTTTTGCAGCCACCCTGGGGCTTGGCACAGTGCTTGACGCAGAGTAAGAGCCAAATAAATACCCGCATCGTTGCATACGTGCTCACTCTTTCTCCACCCCTGCCATCACCACACAGCTAAACTTGTGCAGGAGGGAGCCAGACAGTCCAGGCCTTGTTGTACCTTTCCTAATAATAATTGTGGTATTTAAGTGCCCACTATTTGCCAGGCACTGTACTAAGCGCTGGGATGGATACAAGAAAAGCGGGTTGGACACAGTCCCTGTTCATTCATTCAATCGTATTTATTGAGCGCTTGCTTTGTGCAGAGCACTGTACTAAGCGCTTGGGAAGTACAAGTTGGCAACATATAGAGACGGTCCCTACCCAACAACGGGCTCACAGTCTAGAGGGGGACTGTCTAGTCCCTGTCCCACATAATAATAATAATGACGATGGCATTTATTAAGCACTTACTATGTGCAAAGCACTGTTCTAAACGCTGGGGAGGTTATAAGGTGATCAGGTTGTCCCACGTGGGGCTCACAGTCTTCACCCCCATTTTAGAGATGAGGGAACTGAGGCACAGAGAAGTTAAGTGACTTGCCCAGAGTCACACAGCTGACAAGTGGTCGAGCCAGGATCTGAACCCACGACCTCCGACTTCAAAGCCCGGGCACTTTCCACTGAGCCATGCTGCTTCTCACATGGGTCTCACAGTTTTAATCCCCATTTTACAAATGAGGTAATGAGGCAAAGAGAAGTTGTGAGTTGCCCAAGGCCACACCAGCAGACAGATGGCGGAGCCAAGATTAGAACTCGTGATCTTCTGATTCCCAGGTCTGTGCTCAATCCAATGCTGCTTTCCTGACAGCCCTCAGCCACCAAGGGCCATGTGTCAGGGTGGAACGGTTCTGCCCTGCTCAGAGCAAGAGCTCAATAGCATGATGGATTGACATCCCTGGAAGGTCCCTCAGCGAAGAAAGCTGGCCACCATCAGTCAATATTATTAATAATAAGCGCTTACTATGCACCAAACGGTATACTAGATACAAATAATCAGCTAGGGGACTGTTCCTGTCCCACATGGAGCTCACTAAGTAGGAGGGAAAACAGGTATCGAATCCCCCCCTGTACACAGGAGGAAACTGAGGCATGGAGAAGTGAAATGACTTGCCCAGGGTCACATAGCAGACAAATTTCAGCACCTGGATTAGAACCCAAATCCTCTGACTCCCAAGCCCGAGGCTCTTTCCACTAGGTCGAGCTGCAGTCACCTAAGGCAGGCCAGCCGTCTGCAGGGGTGATTCCTTGGGGTTCAGGATCTCATTGGAGTCAGCTGGATGTCCAGTGCAGGTCACTGGTGTCAGGGGCCAGCACCCTCTGCCCAAATGTCCGTTGTTCCTATGGCCCTTTGAGAGTAGCAGAGAGTAATGACTGAGCAACTACCGAGGTCGGGGAGTGCCTGGGGAAAGGGTCTCGGGGGCTGCCGACTCCGCCCAGACCCCCGGCTGGGCCGCTTCTGTTCTGGGGGAAGGCGGGGGAGACCCAAGCATGACAGGGGCCGCCGAGTGAGGTTCTTGACCATCTTGACCTTTCGTCGCATTCTCCTTTTTCTCAAACGGCCAGCACCAAGCTATAGAAGTGGCCGGGAGCACCAAGCCGGTTTTCCTGAGCTGGGTGGAAGGTCGACCCGGTGGCCATGACGAGAACGTGGCTGAGATCAGCCGGAAGGCTGGCACCAGGCTGGGGCTCGCCGATGGAGACCAGGTAAAGGCCTTCACTGGACCCACCGTTGCGGTGGTTTGTTTCTCTCCCGGCAAGTGTGTCCTCTTGGCCACAGGGCAACCATGAAGACCATATCACCTTCTGGGGGATTTCAGTCTTCCCTGGGTTCACTTCAGGTTCCAAAGTCTGGTTGAACTGAAACAGGATAACGGGCCTACTACCTTGTAGGAGCCATCGAAGGTCATAAGCCTGTTACAGACAAGGAACATGTCTGCCAACTCTGTTGAATTGTACTCAGTTGAACTGCTTGTATCCACCCCAGCGCTTTGTGCGGTGCATGGCACATAGTAAGTGCTTAACAAGTATCATGATTATTATTATTGGTCTCCCAGGTACTTAGTCCAGTGCTCTGGACGCTAGTAAGCGCTCAGTAAGTACATCGATTGATGGAAGGTACTACGCACCCACTTTGGGATTGGGAGTCCCTGGAGGGCCAGGGGACTGTGTCCCAGTGCTTAGCGTGGTGTTCTGCCTACAGTAAGCACATAATAAATACTGTTCCTCCTACTACCACCCACCGGCAGTACTGGGAGTGCTCAGAAGTGAATTTGTAGACCTCACAGAGACACAGCGGGTCGCCTGCCCACGAGAAGCTTGCCCTCTAGAAGCAGATACAAACCCTTTATAACTAGAGTAAATGATCTAGGGGTCGATGGAATAAGCACACCCACGTGCACATGGGAGGAGTGTTGGTCTCTGTGGGTAAATTGTCATTTGCCAAGCCCACTCTCAAAAATTCCTTTTCCAGGTGTTTCTCAGGCCCTGTTCCCAGACGGCATCGTGCCGGCGGGTTGAGGTGGAACCTCTCTCGGTGGACGATTGGGAGATTCTGGTAAAAACAAAATCCACGATATTTCTTTCATAAGGCCGATCCCGCTCCCATCTCCATTTTGGCCTCTCTACCTAGTCCAATCCAATTTAATTCGTGAACTCTCTTTGGTTGCCGGGCTTCTGGCTACGTGCCCGGGAGCAGCTGGTAACCGGCGGGAAAAGAAGTCTCTCTTCTGGCCTTCTGAGACTGGGAGATCTGTGCGGGATAGGAACTGTGCCCCATCTGCACCTCTTGGTTCTCTCCCAGCACTTAGTACAGTGCTGGGCACATAGTAGGTGCTTACCAACAACACGATGGTTAGCATCATCATCGTTATTGTTATTATTACTGTTAGTGTTAGTCTAACGCACACTTGTCCTAGGAGCTACATGCCTCCTCTCTGGAGCAACGTCTTCTGGATCAGATCCGGGTAGTCTTTCCAGGAGCCGTTTTCCCCATCTGGGTCGACCAGCACACCCACGTCTACGTACGGATCGGTGAGTGCCTCAGAGGGTGGGCTATTCCGGTGGGCCGCTCCAGGCACCCGCGTGGGTCCTCATGCCACCTGGCCCGTCTCTCCCTCTCCAGGTGCCCTGCTGCCCGCCGCCCCTTTCGCCCGGCTGGAGCTTCATACCGAACTTTTTGTTTGTCCTAAGACCCGACAAGCTGGGGAAGGGGCCGCCGCCACGCCGCCTCAGGCCCAGGAGGGTGGGAGTCCTGGGGAGCCAGGGACCACGGGCTGCAGCCGGGAGGGTCCGCAAGGCAGAGCGCTGGTGCCAGACCACCCAGAGGCCTCAGGGGTCTCCTGGGTGATGTCCGCCTTCTGGAGTCTCGTCGGGAGAGCTTTTGCCGGCGGGACGGAAGGGGAGCAGGGAGCCTCTGGGAGCCCAAGTGGACCGGGCGCTGCCTCAAGCCTGCCGCCATCGCCCCTCCACGGGGACGCCCTCTTCCGGGTGTGCCGCACCCCGCCTCACGGAGTGGCACCCACGCTCCAAAAACCCCGGGCCATCCACGTCTCTCCGTGGAGCTGGGACTACTGGGAGCCAGAGCCCGAGGGTCCTGTGACTTACGGCCACCTGGAGACAGTGCCGTTCCCACGGCAGCAGCGGCACAACCGAGCCGAACCCGGGGCGGCCGTCCGAGACGAAGAGCCAGTGCGCGTGGCCCAGGTGGTGCCCATAGTCTGGAGCGGCCTGGCAGACTTGAAGGATACCCTGACATCTCACCAACTCACAGGCGCGCTACACGCTGGGAGAGTCTGGGTCAGTCATCCCCTTGGGGGCAGGGGTTTGGGCTCCGTGCGGTAAACTTTGGGCTCAGTTGGGTGCTGATCCAAGATTGATGAGGTGCCTCTGCAGTCCTCCTCCCCCTTCCCTTCCCAACGGCCAACCCTGGACGGTCCTTGCCCTGGCCTGTCCAGAGCCCATCGGGCCGGACCTGCCTGGTGCTGGCTCCAGGGAACCTCCCCACTTGGGTCCCAGCAGCAGAAGAGGAGAGGAAATGATAAGACAGGGTGACAAGGCAGGGAGAACTAGGAGGGAAGGGAGGAACAACAGAGTGGGAGTGAAGGGAGGGGGGAAGAAGGGAAAGGGGAGGGAGAGAGAGAGAGAGACAGAGAGAAAGAGAAAGAAAGGAAGAAAGAAGAGAGAATATTTCTTTCTTGCTCTCAGGGCTGAATGGAAAGTGGGCAGATTGAAAGTCGGAATTCACCCTTAGTAGTTGCCCGTCATTTATGGTAACCCATAGAGGCCTTTGATGTTGTCAGGTGCCCTCCCTTTGCCAGGAAAGAGAGGCCAGGTCTGCGTCAGGGGAGGTGGTAGGGGAAGAGCGACTGGAAGCCCTGTGGGCAGCTCTGCTCATCTCCTCCCCAAAGGGGCCGGGTTTGGGGTACCTGACTTGTTCCGGGTAGCCCAGTTGCCATGGGGCCCAAGGCTGTTGCCAGGAATCTTTTCCCAGTTTCAATTGTCCTAATTGGAGGGTTCCCCCACGAGGGTGTGGGTGCAGACGTAGATTGGCGCATTTCTCTCACGGGCTCCTCCTCTTTCTCCCTCTTCCCAGAGTGCTGGGGTGTGCAGGATCGGAGGATCAGTGCAGATGGAGCCAAAGGAGGCCATTGCCACCTTGCTGCCTGGGGCCCAAGCCATTATTATTATTGTTATTACCATTACTATTATTGCTATTATTGGGCCCATGGGGATGGGGAGTCAGCCTGTCCAGAGCTGACCGGCAGGGTCTGTGGGAGGGAAATCTGGGGTTGTTTTGTGCTCCAAATCGACATCTGGCTTCATCCATGAATTTTCCCAAATTCCCCACATCACAGATTCCAGGCAGCCTGAGGAAGAGCCTGAACATTGGCATGCACACGACGGTCAGAATCAGACCCACAGAGAGCAGCCCCCAGACCCCAACGGCCCTTCAGCTGCAACCCAGGGAGACGTTGGTAAATCTGGGGCCCCCGGCGTATACCGTGGCCAACATCTCTAGCCCGTTCGTTTGCTCGGGATTTTGGCGAACACAGCTCTGGTTGAAGGAACCAGGCGATGTCTTCCCCAGAGCCAGCCCCCCAGACAGGGAGAATCAGCTCACATGTCTGGGGCCCCGACGGTGTGGCCAGAGGGAGAGGCTCTGGGGCTGGAAGTTAGGTGACCTGGGTTGTGGTCCCACCTCTGTCCCAGCCTGCATTGTGATTCTGGGCAGTCACTCTCCTCGGGACCTCAGTGACCTCCTCTGGCAATCTCTTAGATGGTGAGGCCCGCAGGGGCCAGGCCCTGTTAGGGTCATTCTGAGTGTTCCAGTTACACTGACCCTGGCAATGGACTCCTACCCATCACACCCTAAGGGGAGCTGGGACCAACGTAGATTACTCATGATCCTATGAGCTCCGGGCTTCGGGGTTCCTGGGCTGGTGACCCGGGCTCAGCCAATGGGGTCCTTCTCCCACCCCTCCTGTTGGAGGTCAGCGGCATGGGCTGATCTGTCACGTGGCGCTATCCTGGGCAGAATTTCCAGGAGAGTTCCTTAGCTGGCAGAGTTGGGGAGAGCCGCATGGATTCTGAAGTCCCATAGTCAGTTTTATCCTTACTTGTCTTACTCCTGCAAAAACCTGTTCCCCATCTCACTTCTGCATGTCTGGAGCAATCTCTTTCCTGCAGAGGGAAGTGGTGAAGCAGGAGCATTTTAACACTTCTCCCGTGACGAAACCCTCGCCCGTGCTGCCCTCCTGCCCTCCCTGGGGCGTTGCCTTCGCCTCCTCTGGGATAGGCGGAGGGGGTTCTGTTCCCTCCTCTGGTTGCTCCTTTCCCCGCCTGCCCGTCTCCCTCGCCTCTGGCGGGGGGACACTCATTCCTCACCTGGTCTTTCAGTGCTTTTTTTCCATTCCTTGTGCCGCAGAAAGACGTGGATGAAGAAGATGTCCGATCGGCTTTCAGGGCCTGGCTCTGCTTGGCCGGTCCCTGGATCCTGACTGAGGAGGAGCGCATCCAGCTGCAAGTGGGAGAAGGCGAGTACTCCCACCTCCAAGTCCACCGGTTGTCTTCCCCTTCCAGAGAGGCTCCCTGGCCTGGCTGTGGACCGTGTGGTCCCAATGAGAATGGTTACTGAGTGGGAGATGGCAAAGACGCCTCAGGACGGTGTCTAAATCCTGCGTTCCAGCAGCGGCCAAGTTTCACATGCGGCTCCACTGTCTCCTCCCCAGGAATGAAGGAATTCTACCTCAGCGCCGTCCAGCCTCCTGAACCCGAGCCAAGCGGGGAGGAGAGTGTGTTCACTCTGAGCTCCAGCGTCCTACAGGAGACCAGTATTCAAGTAACCACTGGGGGATGCTTTGGGTGGAGATGTGACATGTGGATTTGGGTAGGAGCTGGGGGCCTCAAGGTACCTACCTACCAGCCAGAGTGATCAAAGTGGGTGCTTCCTTTCAAATGCCACTGCTCTCATAGGGCGTGGACTCAGCCCATGGCCTGCTCCGGGAACCTAGGGCCTCAGCTTCCTCATCCTTAAACTGGAGAGACTGATCCCTGTCTCTTCCTCACAGGAATGTTGAGAAGGGAGAATGAGATCACAGTCGGGAAAGGCTTCGGTCAAAGAAGAGCTAAGCTCAGAGCGCTAGGAAGTTAAGGGATCAGTCTTTCTTCAGATACCGGCCAATTGAAATGGCCAATACTTTAGGGAAAAAACAAATTCCCCTTTTTGGGTTCCCACCCGACCCGTTGTCTGTGTTTTAGTCAGTTAGTGGTATTTACTGAGCACTCACTATGCCTTAGTCCATCATTTCTGTCTAGCTAGGAACTTTTTTTTAACGTTCTCCGGGTTTGCCCAGAACCCTTCCTGCTTCTCCTCCTCTGCAAGGCTAACAGTGCTGTGGTCTCTTTCCCCAGGTTCTTCTCCACCCCAGGACACTGGAGGACAACAAGGAAGCAGCGGCCTGCGAAGACCTGGAGGCGAGCCTCCCTTTTAGGAAACTGAGCTCCTTAGGGTGAGGAATCCGGACCGAGCTGCCCGAGCTCCCTACATGGCCGGGCCTCCGGGGCTTCTGGGTAAATGTTCAAATGGATGCCGGCCCCTCTGGCCAGGGTCTGGGGGAACCTGGTCCTCGCCTGGTCCTCACCGTTCCCCTCTCCCTGCAAATGAAGCAGCGTGGCCTAATGGATAGATCTTGGGCCTAGGAGTTAAAAGGATGTGGGTTGTAGTCCCAGCTCTGCCTCTTATCAGCTGGGTGACCTTGGGCAAGTCACTTCACTTCTCTGGACCTCAGTTACCTCATCTGTAAAATTGGGATTAAGACTGTGAGCCCCACATGGGACAGGGACCGCATCCAACCCGATAACCTTGTATCTTTCCCAGTGATTTGTACAGTGCTTGGCACCTAGTAAGAATTTAGCAAATACCATAAAAAAAAAGCACGTGGTTTTAGGAGAGGTTTTGAGGATTATTCTGTTGATTGATTACTGCTAGCCTGCCTCTGGCTGAGGGGGTGGGGGTGGGGTCTCCTTAAATTGCCGTCACTAAAAGAGAAAGCTTCAAGGTAGTGGAGAGGCCCGGTTTTACCTGGCTCTGCATCCACTTCCCTCTGACCGTGTTCTGTGCCTGCAGGGGCGTGTCGGACCTCGGGGCCACCTTGCTGGACCACGTCACCCACAGCCTGTTGGGGCGGCCCCTGTCGCGGGCTCTGGCCTCAGCCGTGGTGGGCCTGCGCAACGGAGCCGTCCTGCTGACGGGACCTAAGGTGCGTGAGCCAAACCCGGCCCGAATGCTGGGGACGACCCAGCGCTTCCTCTGGGCCAGATACCCCAGGGAACATGTCTACAAGCTCTATTCTACTGGACTCTACCAACCACTTAGTACAGTGCTCTGCACCCAGTAAGGGCTCAATAACTACCATCGATTGATGGGTGCTGGGCTAGACGCAAAAGACTGAGATCAGACTCGGGCCCTGTCCCACAGGGGGCTCACTGGAGGGAGGGAGAGAGGAAGGAAGGGGACAGAGGGAGGAGGAGAAGAAGGGGAGGGGAGAGAAGGAGGGATCTCATTTCCAGTGTGCAGTGGAGAAAACTGAGGCCAGAAGAAGTTGAATGACTGGCTGTGGTGTGAAGGAAAGATTCCCTCTCTGGCATTTCCGAGAATCGTTCTCCCGGCATTCAGCACCCACCTTCCCCTCCACCCCGTGATTGAGTCCCCTGGCATCCAGTCAGCTGTTACCTCATGGGTTTGAGCCCCGAAGGGCCAATTCTCCCATCAGCTTCTGGCCTCCGCCCGCCAGAAGCCTCAGTGCAAACGCATCCTGCAGGGCAGCGGGAAGACGGCCGTGGCCAAGGCCGTCTGCAAAGAAGCGTCTGATGGACTGGATGCTCATGTGGAAGTCATTGACTGCAAAGCCCTGAGAGGTAGGGACAGGGTACTGCTCCCTCGGCGTGCTTGTCCTTCTGTCCCCCCTGCCCAAGGGAACAGACCCTCCACCTCAATGGGGCAGTGGTTGCGGCTGGGTGAGCCAGCGGGAACCGTAGGGGCAGCGGGGACAGCCGTGAAGAAGCTCAGTGAACTGTTCCGCCCTGGGCCCGTGGCCAACAAGGGAGAAGCAGTGGTGACCTTTTAGAAGCAGTGGTGACCTTCCCCCTTTTAGACTGTGAGCCCACTGTTGGGTAGGGACTGTCTCTATGTGTTGCCAACTTGTACTTCCCGAGCGCTTAGTACAGTGCTCTGCACACAGTAAGCGCTCAATAAATACAATTGATGATGATGGTGATGATGACCTCTCCAGGCAAGTCGCTGCAGGGGGAGCCCACTTGAGGGTAGGGTCGTGCCAGAGGGCTCTGCTTTGGTATTTCTGCCCCCCCCCACCCATCCCCACAAGCCCCCATCCCCACAAGCTCTCACCCCAACCCCACCACCCATGCCTGTAACTCCCTGCTGGGTCCGGGGGTGGGAAGGCCCCTGGCCCGCCTCCCCTCCCTGCAGCTTGAGTCTATTGGTCCACGGTCCGGCAGGCCACTTCAACTTCCAACTCAGCTCTGCCAGCTGACCTGCCTGCTCCGGGCCAGCCGTGTTCCAGACTAAGTGATGGTGGCGGCGCTGGTGGTGACTAGGATCCCGAGGGCCTGGCAGCCCCGCTCGACGATACCACTGCCGACCCTGAGGGTCAGATGCCATGGTGGTGGTGTTTCAGGGAAGAGGTTCGAGAACATCCAGAAGTTCCTGGAAGCAGCTTTTGCCGAAGCGGTGTGGAAACAGCCAGCCGTGGTCCTTCTGGATGACCTGGATCACCTGGTGGGAGCACCAGCCTCTCCAGAGCACGAGCACGGCCCTGACGCTCTGCAGAGCCAACGGCTGGCGCACGGTAATGGCCCCCGCTGACACGCCGCCCATGTGAACGGTGACTGTGGTAGCAGCACTTGTGGCGACGGTGCCCCAGGGAAAGGCGCAGGTGGATGGTAGATAGCCCACGGCTCCCCCGCCCTGTCTTTTCCATTTGGAGGTGGACGGGCTCCCACCAACATTGTCACATGGTGATCTGTGACCACTGCCCAGTCAGCCAAATGGGTGTGTGTGGCAAGTGGCAAGATCCCACGGGCCTCCACCAGAAAACTGTGGGCTTGAGGGTGGTGCTGTGGTCCCAGCCCAGGGACTGCCCCATTCCCTCTCTGTACAGAAACGTCCCAGGGCCCCCTTGGGGGACGGGCAGCTGCCGGGACAGGTCCAGGGGACCCTTGTCCACCACTTGTGTCCACCCTTTTCCGGGAGCAAAGACAACCGGGCGGAACCAACCCTCCCCTGCTCCAGATACCTGTTGACTGCTCGCTGCCCCTTAGGGAGAAAGTGGCCCCTTGGCCCCTGCACTCCGGGACCTTACGGTCTGATAGAGGCCTTCCCCATGGTCCTTAGCTTGCGGTTGCCCTTCGGGGTCCAGCACATAACGCGAGCCACCCCCTGAGTCACAGGGCCCGCTTTGCTTCTCTCTCTCTCTCTCTCTCTCTCTCTCTAGTTCTGAAGGATCTGGTCAAGGAAGTGGCTTCTATAGGCAGCTTCATTGCCATGATCGCCACCAGCCAAAGTCAGCATTCCCTGCACCCCCTGCTCAGCTCCGGCCGGGGGTCGCCCACGTTTCAGTGCTTTCAAGGTATCCAGGCCCCAGACCAGGTAATTCAGGCCCCCAAAATATCTGTATGGGCGTGGGTGGGGCCGGCAGGAACCGGGGCGAGGGTGGCCCCAAGGTAGGTGACTCAGCCCTGAGGGCTTTGTTTCTGTTCACGTTTCTGCCCAGAGGGAGCCTCAGCTCCCTGCCCCTGGCCTCTGTCTGCCAGGTCTGCCTGGAACAGGTTTCTAAGGCTGTGGTGGGATGTTGGCCCTGCTTTTGCCTCATTGTTCCCGCCGAGCTAGGGAGAGACAAACATAGAGTGAGCGAGCGAGCAAAGGAGGGAGGGAGCCTTGCCCAGGGGCTGCCATACACGATAGAAAAGACTGTGAGCTATTGCCATCATGTGTGCGCGTGTGCGCACACGTGTGCCATCCCCTTGCCCCAACCTGTGGTCATAGGTGTGCCTCACAGTTGTGTGGACGCGGCCCGGCGGCTACAGCAACACCAACCAACAAACCGTAGCGGTGTTCGCAGGGAGGCTGGATCTGGGCAGTCTCCTCATGGTTTCTAGGTGTGAGGGCCCCTGAAAGTGGACTTTCAGTTGTTGGCCCGGCGGGTCCCGGGTTCCCGCCTCCATTTCTGCTGGCGGCGGTCGGTCGGCGGAGGTGGCGCCGGGAACCCGGAGGCTGGAGGCAGGTGGGGGGTCCCAGCCCTGGCCGTGTCTCCTGCAGGAGCAGAGGGGGGACATCCTGCGCTGCGCCATTGCCGACGCACTTCACAATGGCCCGGACCAGCTGCACGCCCTCGACCTCCCCAGCATCGCCAAGGCAACCGAAGGGTTCGTAGCCCACGACTTCACCCTGCTCGTGGCCCGTGCCACCCACGCTGCCCTCTCTGCCCGGGCCGTGGGCGCCTCCAGAGGTGAGTGCCCCACCCAGGGGCCCCCAGCCTCCCGTGCCGGCCCCGGTCCTTCCCCGGGATCACGGGTTGGGAGAGGCAGCCCCCTGGAGACGGGTTCCATTTCCAAAAGCAGAGCTCGTCTTGTCGACGTCGGACTTTGAGAAGGCCCTGGAGGGATTTACGCCCGCCTCTCTGAGAGCTGTGGGTCTGCATCAGCCCAGAGGCCCGGGCTGGAGCGGGGTCGGCGGCCTGCACCAAGTGCGGGAGGTTCTCATCGACACCATCCAGCTTCCTGCCAAGGTGGGTCCCCGACTAGGGACACTCCCTTCCCTGCCCACCGAAGGGCACAGGTGTGGGCCGGTCTTCTCCCCGTACAGCGGGCATCTCTGAACTGGCGGGTGGCACTGCCCTGGCCACTGGAGGACTACATATTCATCGGTCAGTAGGATCTGTTGAGCGCTTATTGTGAGCAGAGCACTAGACTGAGCGCTTGAGAGAGGACAGTAGAGTAAATGGGCACGATCCCTGCCCTCAGGGGGTGTACGGTCTATCCCAGATGCCAGCGGAGTTCAAGCTCTGCCTTTGTGTTCCATTTTCTCATCAGTAGTGTGCTTGAGCCTGCAGCTGGTTCAGTGTGTTCTGTGCTTAGTGAGTGATGGTACTTACTGAGCACCTACTTAGTGCCCAGCACTGCGCTCAGAACCAGGGTTGGTACAGGACAGGCAGATCAGAACCAGCCCTAGTCTCACACAGGGCTCCCAGTCAGAGAGGGAGGGGCAGCAAGGGTCTCACCCCCATTTTACCATGGAGGAAGCAGGCCCGGAGAGATTAAATGACACGACCATTGGCATTGGAGCCGGAACTAGAACCCGGGTCTCCTTACTCCCAGTCTCAGGTGCCGCCCACTAGGCTGTGTGGCCTCTCGGCAGTCCAAAGTGAAGTGGGGAGGGAAGGACACAGAGGCAACTTGGGCCGAACGGCTTCTCCGGGGAGAGCTGGATCTCCTGCTCGATCTGGGGGAAGTTCTGCAGTGTCCGGCTCTGTTTTTCAGTATCCGAGTCTGTTTGCCAACCTGCCCATTCGCCAGAGAATGGGAGTGCTGCTCTACGGGCCCCCCGGAGTGGGGAAAACCCTGCTGGCTGGAGCCATCGCCCACGAGAGCGGGCTGAACTTCATCTGCGTCCAGGTCTGCGAGGGGGGCCGTTATTCTCCTGGGCAGGGCTCCTGGAATCTGCCCCACCCGACTGGGGCCTCACCAGGCCCGAGTTGGTGACAGGTGGCGGGGGTCACGGCCGAGGACCCCAGGGGGCTGGGCCTCCCTCTCCTCCCCCGTCCACGAGCTGGGGGAGGGTTGGAGCCAGTGTTCTGGATCCCCCCGGGACCTGCCGGCTGCCTGCAAAGGACCGGACCGCCCCTGCTCCCTATCCAGGGCTCGGGCTGGACAGCCACGGGGGGCTACATGGCTGCGGTGGGGGGTTTGCGTGGCTGCTGGGGATTGCACAGCTGCGGGGACTCGCATGGCTGTAGGGGCTGACCCTATCATCTCAAAGACAGGCCTTTGGAATTGGGGCCATTTAACACCTCCCTCCCTCCTTGCTTCCCATCCTCTACCTCTGCCTTCACTGGAGGGTTCTTTGGAGTCCCGAGCGGGGGTCTAGATAGCCCTGGGTGGCTTGTCCTGTGTCCATTTCCCTTCCTGTCCCATCCTCCCTCCCCCCACCCCCCCCACCACACACACTACACCACACCAGCACCCCGGTGTCCCGGCAGGGGCCAGAGCTGCTCAGCAAGTTCATCGGAGCAAGTGAGCAAGCCGTTCGGGACGTGTTTTCCAGGTAGGCTCCCCGCTCCCCGGCAGTCTGTTGCTGGCACGGCATTCCCACTCAGCCCACCCCCACCCCTCGCGGTCCCAGCACCTGGCTTTGTTCCCGGGGGGCGCGGAGCCGACGGGGCACACCTCTGGCACACCAGCCCCGGGGACGCTTGTCACTCATGTGAAAGCCGGCTTCACATGTGGGGCTGTGCATGAGGGAATCCCACCTTGATTCCCTGCCTCACATGACTCCGTCTGCTTTCCTTGGTTTCTTCCAGCTCCTCTAGTCTCCTTTCCTTTTTTATTTTTAAATGGTATCTAATAAGTGCTTGTCGTGTGTCAAACACTGTTCTGTGTGCTGAGGTATAAGTAGAGGTCTGTCAGGCTGGACGCAGTCCCTGTCCCACACTGGGCTCACAGTTTAACTAGGAGTGAGAACGGGTATTTACTCCCCATTATAGTTGAGGAAAATGAGGTACAGAAAAGTTAAGCAGCTTGTCCAGGGTCACACAGGAAGCAAGTGGCAGAGCACACCCGCCCCTGAACCCTCGCCTAGCTCTTTTCCACTCCCCACCTGCCCGAGAGGTGACTTACCGGGAGCCAGGGGGGATCGCCCCTGCTTTAGCCAGACAGAGGGCTGCTCGTGGCCAGGTGGGAAGTGGGACGGGACAGACAGCCAGGGCCCACCATCCTGCCTGCCCGCCCCGGGCTGACGCGAGCCGTGTCACCCTGCCGCCTCCGCTGCCATGCCCGGTGGTTCTAGGGCTCAGGCAGCCAGGCCGTGCCTCCTCTTCTTCGACGAGTTTGATGCCATCGCCCCGCGCCGTGGCCACGATAACACCGGAGTGACCGATCGCGTTGTCAACCAGCTGCTCACACAGTTGGATGGCGTGGAAGGCTTGGAAGGTAATAAACCGGGCGGAGTCTCTCCCTCCATCTCTGGGCCGTGAATACTACAGACTTCAGTGAACTCCCCATTCTTTGTCCAGGGGTCTATGTGCTGGCAGCGACCAGCCGCCCTGACCTGATTGACCCCGCTCTGCTGAGACCTGGTCGACTGGACAAGTGCGTGTATTGCCCCCCTCCCCTGGACCAGGTAATTGGGGAACTTGACACCCCCTACTCTACCCCCAGCTCCAGCCAAGGGCTGGTGTGTCCCTGCCCACCCCCGCTCCTCCTGCCCTGGACCAGGTCACACAGAACCCGTGCCCACGGCCTTCTCATTTGCCCGCTGATGGCCCGCACTGACGACCTTGCCTCTCCTTGTGGGGTCGGGTCCTCCTGCCGGGTGGGGAGCCGGGGCGGAGGGAGGACGGGAAAGGGACCCAAGTGCTTTCTGGGCTGTGAGCTGTGGGGAAGAACAAGGAGCCATTTCAGGAAGTTCTGGGCAGTATAGACATTCTTGGCGGTGGTTCATTGGAGTCTGACTTTATGCAAAGCACCGCTCTGATAGGCCCTGGCAAATCTGTCCTGATCAGCCGGGACCTCTCCCCGCTCAGCCAGACGAGATCCAGACTTCTCCATCTGTCTGTCTGTCTGTCTGTCTGTCACCGGCCTCCTGGCTTCCAGGCTTCGCGCTTGGAGATCCTGCAGGCCCTGAGCGCCTCCCTGCCTCTGGCGGACGACGTGGACTTCCAGCCCCTGGCCGCGGCGACCGAGGCCTTCACCGGCGCTGACCTGAGGGCCCTGCTCCACAACGCCCAGCTGGAGGCCCTGCGGGGCCGACTGGCCTCGCCCCCCACCTCAGTGAGCACCTCGCTCGGCCCGGGGATGGATTTCCCAGGGAGGTGTCCGTCGCCGGGGCCTGCCTAGGACTGAGGCCGGGGACCGTGAAGGGGGATTGGAAATCGCCTCCCGGCTTTCCTTGCTCGCTCCCTCCCTTCGTCACCGGCTGGGCCCGAGGTGGGTCTGGGGGTGGGTCTCCCTGAAACCCCACCTGCCCTCGGGGACACTACCCGCCCTTCCTCCCACCCCGCTCCCCCCCGATAGCCCCGGCCCGCCGACCCTCCCGGAAGCTCTGAGCCGTGTTCCGGCCCGGCCGCGGGCACGTTCCAGGACCCCGGGTCTGGCTCGGACAGCGACCTGAGCCTGTCCTCCATGGTGCTCCTGAGCCACAGCAGCGGCTCGGACGACTCGGACCAGTCCCTGGTCTCCCTGGAGGCGGCCGAGCGGCTCCCCGAGGACACGGCCGCCTTCAGCGTCTACCGCCTTTACTTCGGCAGCTCCTACGAGTCCGAGCTCGGGAGTGGCACGTCTCCCTGCCCGGTACGGCCTGATCCGCCGGGTCCGTTCTGTCTGGGGCTGAGGCCTGCACAGGTGTTGCTGGCTGTGGGAGAAATGAGCCCACACCAGCAGTGGCTACCCCGAGGCTGGGGCCTGGGCCCAGATACAGTGTTGGAGGAAGGCTTTGTGTTTGTAGGGAGAGAGAGGCTCAAGGCAGCAACCAGGGTTTATCATCATCATCATCAATCGTATTTATTGAGCGCTTACTCATCATCATCAATCGTATTTATTGAGCGCTTATCCGGCCAATATCGATGGACTCAGAATTGCCACGTAAGGTGACTCAATCAGTGGTATTTACTGAATGCCCACCATGTGCCGAGCACTGTACTAAACACTTGGGAGAGTATGCTACCACAGGGTTAGTAGACATGTGTCCTGCCCGCGAGGAACTTACAGTCCAGTGGAAGCAACTGATGGTCCCTTGAGCGTATAGGTTCTTGACAAAACATTTTGGATAATAATTTTGGCATTTGTTGAGCGTTTACGGTGGGCCAGGCACTGTACTAAGCCCTGGGGTGAACAAGCAAATTGGGTTGGAGTCCCTGTCCCATGTTGGGTTCAGTCTCCATCCCCATTTTACAGGTGAAGGAACTGAGGCCCAGGGAAGTGAAGTGACTTGCCCAAGGTCACACAGCAGATGTGGCAGAGCCAAGGTTAGACCTCATGACCTTCTGACTCCCGGGCCCGTGCTGTATCCATTATGCCGTACTGCTTCATTTGGATGAATTTACAAGTTTTTTTTCTTGCTTCCTGGCGTCCTGACTCAGAGGAATTTTATTGTAGTTTTTGGACACATTCCAATTAGTGCCAGAGTAGTTGAAGACTGATCAAAGAGCATCAACCCAACTGAGAATGAAACTCATCTCCAAACCACCAAAGCCAAGCAGAAGAGGAGTGAACCCATGATTACCAGTGTATCCACAATTTATTTATATTAATGTCTGTCTCTCCCTCGAGACCGTAAGCGCAGTGTGGGCAGGGAACGTGTCTACCAGCTCTGTTATATTGAACTCTCCCAAGCACTTAGAAGCGTGCTCTGCACACAGTAAGCGCTCAGTGAATACAATTGATATAAACACAGTTGATATGAATTTAGCTGTTTTGTAGAAACAAAAACAAGTTTTGGATTGGTAACTTATTTCTCGAAACATTGCTGCCACTGGATGTTCCGAAATGTCAGATGATCTCGTCGTTTGATCGTTTCCTTCCCCGTATTGGCTCTTGTTTTCCATTGCTGCGCCCCCCCCCCCCCCCTTGTTTTGTTTTTTTTAATAATGGCATTTATTAAGCGCTTACTGTGTGCAGAGCACTGTTCTAAGCGCTGTCCCCTGCAGCTGGCGGAGGAGAGCGGGACTGTGTACTGGGACCCCCGAAACCAACCCCTCACCCCAGCCGCTGGATTTGGTCAGCGGGCCGGCGCTTGGCCACCCGCCTCCGCAGGCTGAGCACTGGACTGGGCACCTGGGAACGTGCCCTGGCCATCACAATCCAATGCTCACTCCTGGAGAAGACAGAGGAGGAAGTGGTAGTGCCCAGAAGGAGGTGGGACCCTGTCTGACCCTCCCTCCTCTTCCTCCTCCCCCATGGCCGGCTGCAGAGTTCCCAGGGAACATCCGGACCAAGCTCCGGGCCTCACGATGTGGCTGGCCCGCTGGGCCGAGAGCAGGACGGGGGCCGGGACCTCACACCGGAACAGAGGGACCAGCTTCGGGCGGACATCAGCGCCATCAAGGAGAGTTACAGGAGCCCCAGCAGGGTGAGTGGACATGCTTGCACCCCCTCCCAAACCCCCACTTTCCTCTACCCTCAAGACTGTTTCTTGCATTCATATGGGATTCATTCATTCAATTGTATTTATCGAGCGCTTACTGTGTACAGAGCACTGTACTAAGCGCTTGGGAAGTACAAGTTGGCAACATATAGAGACGGTCCCTACCCAACAGTGGGCTTACAGTCTAGAAGATGAGGATGAGGCCGATTGAGCTGTTGAGCGCCTGCTCCCTGCTATATTACACTCTCCTAAGTGCTTAGTACAGTGCTCCACACACAGTAATATGATTGCCTGGCTGCCAAGCTCTGGTCTGGGTGCTGGAGGAGGTACCGGACGGTGAGGTGGTGAGCTCAGGGACTGAGACGGGAGGGAAAGCGGGGCAGGGAGAGCAGGGATCCAAGCCTTATTTTGCAGATGAGGAAAGTAAAGCCTGAGAAGGCAGTTTAGAGGTTGTGAACTCCTGGAGCACAGGGACTGGGTCTAACTCGGTCGGTAGTACAGCGGGTAGGGAACGTGCCTACCGACCTGTTGGACTGTAGTCCCCCAAGTGCTTAGTTACATGCTCTGCATGCAGTAAACACTCAATATATACCATTGATTGATTGAATCAACTGTGTGCTGGGTGTACTAAGCGCTTGGGTAGGTACGGTTACCACTGAGTTGTTAGACATGTTCCTTGCCCACAAGGAGCTTTCAGTCTGCAGGCAGACAGGCTTTAAAGTAAATTAAAATAAAATCAAGCACTAACTACAGTGCTGAGCATTGTCAGCTTTCCAGAAATCCCACTGATTGATTGATGTAAGGTCACCCAGCAGGGCCCAGCCACCAGTAGAGTTCGCGGACATGATTCTCAGTCCTCAAGGAGCTCTCCCTGGGGCTTTTATCAATGTTACCAACGGGTGGTTCATGCGTGGTGTGACTTCCTGGGTGTCAGCTCTCTGACATTCATCATCTGTCTTCCAGGATGAGGTGCCCGTCTGTGGGCCAGCTAAGAGCCCGCTGCTCGTTTGCCAGGCGCACTTGATGGCAGCGCTGGGCCAGACCCGCCCCTCCCTCAGCACAGAAGACTGGAAGACATTTACTGAGCTGTGAGTGGCCACGGTATTTGGTGGGGCAGGGCCGGATGCCGGGCCACCCGCCCCTGGCCTGGCACGATCTTGGGTGGCGGTGGGAAGGGGCAGGCAGGGGTGCAGGGAAGGTGGTGCCAGGGGCCGGGGAGCCTCCCAGGGGACCGGCCCTTTGAGGTAAAGGATGGCATGTCTGGTTTGCAGCTATGACAGCTTCCAGAATCCAAGGAGGAGAAAAGGTCAAGGTGTGGCGGCAGTAGGGGCAGCTCTCAGGCCAGGCCAGAAGGTGACTTTGGCGTGAGCGGAGCAAACCGGGGGCTGGACAACCGGGATGGAGGTGGAAGCCAAGCTCCCCAGCTGCTGCCCCCATCAGCACCAGTCCCAGGACGGGCAGGGCAAAGCAGGGTACCTGTGGGCAGCTTGGGGTGGAGAGCCCAGGGTTGGCCCGGGAGGAGGGGTAGGCCTGGATCACCCCCCCAGGCTCGCACGTGGACTGCATTGTTGCCCCTGCGCTGTTCATTCAGCAACCCAGCAACGCTCTGTGACTGCAGACACGTTAATGCTGTGAATAAAGGGCTGCTGGGTTCAAAATTGTTTGAGCTTCCACCTCGCCGGCCCTGGATTGGGCAGTTCCCCAGAACCCTGCTTATTCGATCCATGGGCCCGTGCCTGCTTCAGCTCCAGCGATGAGCATGGGCAAGGGGGCCCAGCTGCCCCCACTGACCTCCAGTTGATCCAGGTGAGTGGAGAGCTGGTCCGGGCCCCACCCCCTGACCCATCCCAACTGGGCCTCTGTCTCTGGCAGTGGCAAGTGCTCAATAATACGACAATGAATTTTATCAATTTGAGAGCATGGGAGGGTTGCCCTCTGATTGCCTTGATGCTTTGTGGAGGTCCTGGGTCCCGGCTCTGCCTCCCTCCCCGCAGGACGGGCTCCAGCCTACGCCACAGCTGCTTACTGTATCTTGCTTACTTGTCTGTTGCTGCAGAAGGGCAACTGTGTGAACTGAGGTAGGGCCCACTGTGGACACCAGGGCTCAGAGGGTCAGAGCCTGCCCACTGGCCTTTGCCCGAGGTGGTGGCTCTGATCTCATCGGAGGTCATCGCCACCCCGAGTCAGGCCGGGCGGTCCAGAGTTTGCAGGAAGCGCTCGGGGAAGAGTAAATACCGTGACAGCGGCAGGAGAGGGAATTCGGGGCCCAGGAATGCTGCACCCTCCTAACAAACACTAAGAGGCTCAAGCAGTGATGAGTTCAGTGAAAAATAACTTTTAATGCGCCACTGAAGCGCTAGAATTCACACTGCTCACCTTGGATGGTGATCATCTTTGTGGAAGCCTGAAGTCAGCCCCAAGCCTGCCTGCTGGGGACCCACCCAGAGCTCCCCGCTCATCCCTGGCCTCTGGGAATGGGAAGTGCTTCCCCTCCCTCCCTCCCACCCCTGACCACACAGTTCCATTACCCCTTACTCACATTATCCCGGGACCCAGACCTCTGGCTGTGTCTAGGAAGAAGAAAGTTTCCAGTCTGGCCCAGAGGCCCGGCGAGAGTCCATTTTTCTTTCGGACGAGCGCTCTCTCTCAGGCCTGCCAGCCCAGGCCTTCCGGGAAGGGAGAGTTACAGGCTGTTGGCCACGGCCTCTTTGATGGTGATGGCCGGCGTGGGTCCAATGTGCGTCCAGATATAGCCCTTCTCTGGGCGGGTGGGGACCGTGGGAAACGGGGAAGAGCGGGACTTGAAATATTCGGAAGGGGCGTGGCAGACAAACTCCAAATACTCCATCTTCCTGGGAAGGTCCTCTTCTGGCCCTGAAAGGGGCACAGCGAGCCATGTGGCTGGGGGTGGCCCAGCCCTGCCCTACCCCACCACCCCTCGGCCCATCACTGACCTAGGATGTAAGACGCCGGGTCAAACTGGTCCCTGGGGCTGACGGCGGTGGGCAGGAGCCAGGTCAGGGCAGCGCTCTTCTCGCAGTACTGGTCCTGGATGAAGCCCCGGATCTGAGCGAAGTATAGCTTTCCGTCCTGTTCGTCGACCACGGAGACCACGTCCCCGAGCTGGTAGTACACGCCCTGCGGAAACACAGTGGCTCCTGGGGGCTGCGCACCGGGAACCGGGCCGGGGGTTCGGTCCGAGACCGCACCCCAACCGGGAAGGGCCCTCCCTAGGGAGACGCAGTGGAGTCCCGGAGGCTTCCCCGGGACTGGCTACCCGCTCCGGTCTGGGGAGGCCAGCCCAAACCCACAAATCCAAGACGACGGCAACCACTTCTCTAGGCCCAATCCCCTATTTCCCCCTCTGCTGCATCTCAGCACCTCAGGACTTGGCTACTGCCCCAAACCCCAGTAGCACTTCTATACAATCACTGGTATTTACTGAGCACTTCTGGGAAAAGCAGTCTGGCCAAGTGGAAAGAGCAGAGGCCTGAGATTCAGAAGGCCTGCTTTCTAATCCTGGCTCTGCCACTTGCCTACCGTGTGGCTTTAGGCAACTTATCTATGCCTTGGTTTCTTCATCTGTAAAATGGAGGTTCAGTGTTTGGTCTGTCTACTAGAGTGTCAGCCCCACGTGGGGCAGGGGCTGTGTTCAACCTGTTTATCCCATATCTACCCCAGTGCTTAGAACATGGAGTAAGTGCATTAAAAAATACCATCATAATAATAGAGCTGGAAGACATGATCCCTGCCCTCAAGAAGCTTATAATCTACTGGGGCAGGCACAAACTAAAGTAAATTACAGGTAGGAGGAAGCAACAACAGAGTTTAAAGACCTAAGAGTCTTTAGTAATACCACAGGTTTATTGAGGGGCAGTAGTGAGGGAAATAGAGTGGGAAGATTAAGTCTTCCAAGAGATGGGATTTTAGGAGGGGAGAGTAGTGGGCTGTCAGATGTTAATGGGGAGGGAGTCCCAGGCCAGAGGGAGGTCGTGGGCAAGGGGTCAACAGTGAGACAGATGACCATGAGGTTCAGTGAGTAAACTGACTTGAGAGGAGCAAAGTGGGGTGCAGTGGAAGAAGAATAAGGATAAGTAACCGGGGGAGTGTGCTGACTGAGTGCCTTAAACTTTACGATCTGTTGCTTCCTCCTACCTGTCATTTATTTTACAGTCAGTCTCCCCCAAGTGCTTAATACAGGACTCCGCTAAAGAGTAAGTGCTCAATAAATGCTACCAATTGAACTGAGCAGCGGGACTTATTGGAAAGTACAAGAGCCTAAGAGTCGAGAGAACTGGGTTCTAATACCGTCTCTGCCACTCGCCTGCTGTGTGACCTTGGGCATATCTCCAACTTGTCTGGGCATCAATCAATCGTATTTATTGAGCGCTTCCGGAGTTCAGGGCACTTGGGAAAGTACAGTAATAATACCATCATTATTATTACAGTATAACAACAGTTGGTAGATATGCTCCCTGTCCACCACACGCTTACAGTCTAGAGGGCCTCAGATTCCTCATCTGTAAAATGGGGATTCAAAACCTGTTCTCCTTCCCCTGTAGAATGAACCCCTTTTGTGGAACTGTGTCTGCTCTCACTGGATCTACTCCAGTGCCTAGTTCAGTGCTTGGCACCAAGAAAGCACTTAACAAATACCCAAATATTATTACATCTCATCTACCCAGTAAACCCACCTATCCTCTTGCCGCCCTCCAGGTCACCCGCAGTTAAATAGTTCACCGGCACTTCAAACTTAGTACATCTGAAACTGAATATCCCATCTTCACTCCTCAATCCCGTAACTTTGTTATTTCAGTCAAGAACATCACCATCCTTCCCGACCTAGAAGTCTCAGCCTCATCCTTGACTCCTCCCGCTCTTCCAGCCTCACAGTCAGTCTCTACTGCTAAATCTCACCCATTCTTCCCAGAAGCGTCGTCTTCCAAACGCCTTCCCTGACCCCCGTATGGGTCTGCTCCCCACCCCGCTACCCCCAGCTTTACCTAAGCCCTTAAGCATTGTGATACCCCACCCCAAACTAACAACACCTATGTCCCTACCCTTACACTACGTCCCTTTTCCTCTTGGTAATTTATTTTACTGTCTACCAAAGTAGATGGTACACACCTTGAGGGCGGTTTCTACTAACTCTGTATTATCTTCTCCCAAGCGCGAAGCACAGTGCTCTGCCCACAACAAGTGCTCCATAAACCTCATTGATTGATTGATTCCAATACACCACCTTCTGAATCCGCCCTCTCCTCTCCACTGGTTCGAACTCTGGTCTTGCCTCGGCTGTGGACTCCCAGGCTATTGTGTCAGCCTCCTTGCTGGTCTCCCCACCTCCGGCCTCTCCCCTCTCCCATCTAGACCCCCCCGGCTGCTGCTGCTGTTACACAGAGAGCTCAGCCTCTTGGAGCATCGCTTGGCCCACATGTCTCCACTCCTCAATGCTTGACAGGATGGTCTAGCAGAAGGAGCTCGGGACTGGGAGTCAGAAGATCTGGGTTCTAATCCCGACCTCACCAGCCCCTACTGGGATCTTGGGCATGAACCTTAACTTCTCTCCATCTCGGTTTCCTCATCTGTAAAATAGGGATTAAATACTTTCTCCCTGCCAACTTAGGCTGTAAGCCCTGATGGGGGCAAGGACTGTGTCTAATCTGATTATCCTGTAGATATGTACCCTAGCATTTAGCACAGTACCAGAATCGGCACATGGTCAGGGCTTCTTAAACACCACAATTATTAGGAACCCTCCACCGGGTCCCCATCGTCCCAAAACTTCCCCGTCGGCTCCAAGGCTCCCACCCACTAACCCCACCTTAGCTACGTGCTCTCCTCACCCGTTCCCCCCGTAACCAACCTGCCAGCTGTGCCTCGCTCTCGACTCTCCCGCCTCCAACTCAGCGTGGCCAGGAGAAGCAGCATGGCCTAGTGGATAGAGCATGGGACGGGGAGTTAGGAGATGGGTTCTAATCCCAGCTCCTATCCTAGCCTGCTGTGGGACCTTGGACAAGTCACTCGACTTCTCTGGGCCTCAGTTTCCTCATCTATAAAATGAAGATTTAAAACCTGTCATCCTTCTTGAGACTGTGACTGTGTTTGATAGTGGACAGAGCTCAGGCCTGGGAGTCAGAGGGTCATGGGTTCTAATCCCATCTCCCCCGCTTGTCTGCTATGTGGCCTTGGGCAAGTCATTTCCCTTCTCTTGGACTCAGTTACCTCATCTGTAAACTGGGCTTAGGGACTGTGTCCAACCCAATCTGCCTGTATCCACCCCAGCGCTTAGTACAGTGCCTGGCACATAGTAAGCACTTAACAGATACTATATTAGTATTATTATTATTATCTGATTATATCCCCCCTGCTGCTTAGCTCAGTGCTGGGCACACAGTAAGTACTTAAGAAATTCCACAATCATTACTGCACCAACCACTGTATAACTACAGAATAACTGCGCCAAACACTGCCACTTTATAAAACTCTCTCCCTAGACAATGAGACATGAGTAACACCTTGATCATGTTGTCCTTTTCATTGTTCCCAAAGTGCTTTTACCATCAGTGACCTCAACTGAGCCTCATAAGAGTCCTGTGAGGCAGGGAGAGCAGCTTTCTTAGTCCCATTTTACAGATAAAGAAAGTGAGAGATTGTGCCCAGCCCGAGGTGACCCAGCAGGGGAATCAGCACCAGGGGCAGAGGTGGGCTTAGGACTCGGGTCTCCTGATTCTCTGTCCCGGGGTCAGTCCAGCCTCTGCCAGGCTGCCACCCCCCACCCTGGAATGCCACTCAAGCCATCAACCAAGCTGACCTGGGCCAGGATTTCTTTCACTGATGTCAACACTTATCCTGTCCCACTCTGACAACTGCATCAGCCTCCTCGCTGACCCTTCTGTCTCCCATCTCTCCACTTCAGTCCACAAGTCAATCGACTGCCTGGATCATTTTTCTAAAAGTTCAGTCCACATCACCCCACTCCTCAAGAACATCCGACGTTTGCCCAGCCACCTCCTTACTCCTCGCTCTCAGCTTTAAATCACTAAACCGGCTCTCTCCCTTCTGCCTTACCTCACGGATCTCCAACTACAACCCAGACCACATACTTTGCTTTTTTAACACCAACCTAGTCTCTGTACCTCTGTCTTCTCACTGCCAACTTCTTGCCCACGTCCTCCCTCTGACCCGGAACTCCCTCCCCCTCCATATACAGCAGACCAACGCTCTCCCCTCCTTCAAAGCCTTATTCAAATCACCTCTCCTCCACAGGCCTTCCCAATTACGCCTTCTTTTTCCCTGCTCCCTCTCCCTCCTGCGTCGACTATGCACTTCCTGGACCTGTTCCCTTCAAGCACTTGCTATTCACCCTACCCCTTGCCCCACAGATGTACATATTTGTAATTTTTAAAAACTGCCTCCCTCTGTAGATTGTACAGCTCCTTGTGGGCAGGGAGCAGCAAGTCACAAACTTCTTTAAGCCAGGCCCAGCCTAACCCACTGCCCCAGCAGCCATTTTCAGCAGATCCACTCCCCTCACCTGCTGTGAGTCCGGAGGCCCCAGCCCTGACCTTGCCCGGCTGCTTGTCCTCATTCATTCAGTCGTATTTATTGAGCACTTACTGTGTGCAGAGCACCATACTAAGCACTTAGGTCCTATACTATACTAAGGTCCTCGCCGGGCGTAGCCCTGCCAATTCCCTGTCCTGTGGCCCTGGAAGCCAGAAGGCTCCCAGACGGGCCCAGGGGAGATTCCTTGAGGCCAGCAGTGGCAGCGGGGCTCGGGGCCCCCACGCCTCAGTGGTCGGGAGGCGCTCAGCCAGTGCCCAGCAGGCTGGGAGAGGGCAGGGCCCAGCGGACCTCTGGAGGACCCACCTTGTGGAAGATGGACTCTGCGGTGACGACGGTGGACACGGCCTCAGGTGCTCTGATGGGCTGCGAGAGACCGAGGGGAAACGAGCTCAGAATGGGGGTGGGGGGGGGGAGGGGCTCCACCGGGAGACAAGGAAGCGGCTCTCTCAATGCTGGGACATCAAACTTCTTTCACGCTGGGGACGGCGCCCAGGCGGGGACAGACTCGGGGCAGAGTGGGGCATCGACTCTAGTACAGTGCTCTGCACACAGTAAGCGCTCAATAAATACGATTGATTGATTGATTGACTCCGCTCTCCACGGGCCACTAGTGGCCACTGATTTGGCGAGCGGTGAAGTGCCTCAGTGCTGCCCCGCCTCAACCCGGACTGTGGACGGTGAGAGGGGCGAGGGGAAGGAAGGCTCAGGCACTTGTCTGCTATTTCAAGAGAAATCAATCATCAGTCAATCCAGCCTTGGGGAGGGTTTGTTGGGGCTCCCCCGCTTCCCCGGTGCCTCAGCGGGGTTACCGATCACCACGGTCCAGGTGGCACTGCCCCTGCAAACCTGGCACCTCACTGGCCATGGGGCTGCAGGAGCCCAGGGCCTCCGCGGACAGAAGCAGTGCGGCCTCGTGGAAAGGGCCCCAGGCCTGGGAGTATCAGGACCTGGCTTTTAAGCCCAGCTCTGCCTGCTGTGTCTGTCTGTCTGTCACACTCTGTCTGCTGTGTGACCTTGGGCAAGTCACTTCACTGGACCTCAGTCCCCTCAGCTGGAAAATGGGGACTGAAGACTGTGAATCCCACGTGGGACATGGGTTGTGCCCGACCTGATTGGCTTGTACCTACCCCAGCGCTTAGAACAGTGCCTGGTACACTGTAAATGTTTAACCAATACTGTAAAAAAACAAGCGAGGGGTAGAGCAGGGGGGGAAATCTCCCAAGGCAAAAGAGGGGACCCACAACCCCAGAGTTCCAGCCAGGAAGGCTGCTGCAATCTTACATTCTTTAATTTGAAAATGTGTCTCCTCCCTTTGCCTTTGGTGGAAACTTTCTTTTCGGCAGCCGGAGCGGACTTGTATTTGGTGTTCCTCAGCCGGGCGGATCTCCTGTGGATTTCCTGCTTGCTCTGTCATCGAAGGGGAAGGGGAGAAGGGGATGGGAGGGGCAGAGGGAGCAGAGACAAATAAACCATGGTCACCGGAGGGGTGGGGACTTATTAAGGAAGCAGCATGGCCCAGTGGACATTCATTCATTTCATTCATTCAATCGGATTTATTGAGCGCTTACTGTGTGCAGAGCACTGGACTAAGCGCTTGGGAAGTACAAGTTGGCAACATACAGAGACGGTCCCTACCCAACAGCGGGCTCACAGTCTAGGAGGGGGAGACAGACAACAAAACAAAATATATTAACAAAATAAAATAGAATAAATATGTACAAATAAAATAGAGTAATAAATACAAACATATGTACATATATATTAATCCCGACTCTGCCACTTGTCTGCTGTGTGACTTTGGGCAAATCACTTCATTTAGAAGTGACTTGTTCCCTCATCTGTAAAATGGGGATAATAATAATAATGATGGCATTTATTAAGCGCTTACTATGTGCAAAGTACTGTTCTAAGCGCTGGGGAGGTTACAAGGTGATCAGATTGTCCCACGGCGGGCTCACAGTCTTAATCATCGTGGCTCAATGGAAAGAGCCCGGGCTTTGGAGTCAGAGGTCATGGGTTCAAACCCCGGCTCCTCCACTTGTCAGCTGTGTGACTTTGGGCAAGTCACTTAACTTCTCTGGGCCTCAGTTCCCTCATCTGTAAAATGGGGATTAAGACTGGGAGCCCTCTTGGGACAACCTGATCACCTTGTAACCTCCCCAGCACTTAGAACAGTGCTTTGCACATAGTAAGTGCTTAATAAATGCCATGATTATATTATTTTTCTTCTAGACTGTGAGCCCACTGTTGGGTAGGGGCTGTCTCTCTATGTTGCCAACTTGTACTTCCCAAGCGCTCAGTCCAGTGCTCTGCACACAGTAAGCGCTCAATAAATACGATTGATTGATTAATCCTCATTTTACAGATAAGGTAACTGAGGCCCAGGGAAGTGAAGTGACTTGCCCAAAGTCACACAGCTGACAGTTGTCGGAGCTGGGATTTGAACCCACGACCTCTGACTCCAAAGCCCATGCTCTTTCCACTGTGCCACGCTGGGGATGAAGACTGTGAGCTCCATGTGGGACAGGGACTGTGTCCACCCTGACCCCGGGGCTTTGAGCGGTGTTTGACACAATGTAAGTGCAATGATTATTATTGTTATGGTTGTTATTCCGGCTCCCAGGCCCGAGCCCCCTGTCCAAGGCAATGAAGGGGCCGCGGTCACCGAGCAGGGGGGCTTCCTAGGGGTCGAGTCTCCCACCCTTCCCCGCCCACCTCGAGGGGAGAGGAGAGGGAGAGAAGAGGAGACCTCTAGACTGTGAGCCCACGGTTGGGTGGGGACCGTCTCTATATGTTGCCAACTTGTACTTCCCAAGCGCTTAGCCCAATCAATCAATCAATCAATCAATCGTATTTACTGAGCGCTTACTGTGTGCAGAGCACTGTACTAAGCGCTTGAGAAGAACAAGTGGGCAACATATAGAGACAGTCCCTACCCAACAGTGGGTTTACAGTCTAAAAGGGGGAGACAGAGAACAAAACGAAACATACTAACAAAATAAAATAAATAGAATAGATATGCACAGGTAAAATAAATAAAAGTCCAGTGCTCTGCACACAGTAAGTGCTCAATAAGTACGATTGAATGAATCGATCAATCGCATTTATTGAGCACTTAATCAATCAATCGTATTTATTGAGCGCTTACTGTGTGCAGAGCACTGGACTAAGCGCTTGGGAAGTCCAAGTTGGCAGCATATAGAGACGGTCCCTACCCAACAGTGGGCTCACAGTCTAGAAGGGGGAGACGGAGAACAAAACCAAACATATCAACAAAATAAAATCAATAGAATAGATATGTACAAGTAAAATAAACAAATGAATGAATGAATGAGGAGGGGAAAAAGGGGTTTTTGAGCGCTTATTGTGTGCAGAGCACTGTACTAAGCTCTTGGGAAGTCCAAATTGGCAACATCTAGAGACGGTCCCTACCCAACAGTAGATATGTACAAGTAAAATAAATAAATGAATGAATGAGGCGGGGAAAAAGGGATTATTGAGCGCTTACTGTGTGCAGAGCACTGTACTAAGCGCTTGGGAAGTCCAAGTTGGCAACAACTAGAGACGGTCCCTACCCAACAGCGGGCTCACAGTCTAGAAGGGGGAGACAGACAACAAAACCAAACATACTAACAAAATAAGATAAATAGAATAGATTTGTACAAGTAAAATAAGTGAATGAATGAGAGGAGGGGAAAAAGGGATTACTGAGCGCTTACTGTGTGCACACCACCGGACTAAGCGCTTGGGAAGTCCAAGTTGGCAACATCTAGAGACGGTCCCTACTCAACAGTGGGCTCACAGTCTACAAGAGGGAGACAGAGAACAAAACCAAACGTATTAACAAAATAAAACAAATAGAATAGATATGTACAAGTAAAATAAATAAATGAATGAATGAGAGGAGGGGAAGAAGGGATTACTGAGCGCTTACTGCGTGCTGAGCACTGGACTAAGCACTTGGCAAGTCCAAGCTGGCAACATCCAGAGACGGCCCCTACCCGACAGTGGGCTCACAGTCTAGAAGGGGGAGACAGAGAACAAAACCAGACATATGAACAAAATAAAATAGAATAGATATGTAGAAGTAAAATAAACGAATGAATGAATGAGAGGAGGGGAAGAAGGGATTATTGAGCGCTTACTGTGTGCAGAGCACTGGACTAAGCTCTTGGGAAGTCCAAGTTGGCAACACATAGAGACGGTCCCTACCCAACAGTGGGCTCACAGTCTAGAAGGGGGAGACAGAGAACAAACCCAAACGTACTAACAAAATAAAATAAATAGAATAGATAGGTACAAGTAGAATGAATGAATGAATGAGAGGAGGGAAAGAGGAAGGTCGGGCGGGTCTCACCTGCTTCCCGCCGCCGCCGCCGCCGCCGCCGCCGTTGCTCTGTAGGGAAGCGGCGGCCGAGGTGCTGGCGAATCCGGCCCCGCCGTAGCCTCCTCCTCCTCCTCCTCCTCCGGTTCCTCCCGCGGCGGCCGGGCCTCCGGTGGCGGTGCCGGTGGCGGCGGCGGCGGCGGTGGCGGCGGCGGCGGCGGGTCCTCCCCGTCCGGTGCAGGCGTGGCAGAGGATCTCGCCGTGGGCGCCCTTCCTCCACATGGACGAGCTGGTGGTGCGGCAGGCGCTGCACGTGGGCTTCAGGCCCAGCGGCATGGCGGAAGCGGGACCGGGGACCCGGGACCCGGGACCCGCCGGCCGGCCCCTCCGGCTCCTCGGTCCGCCCGCCCCGGGACCCGGGACCCGGCCCGGTAGCCCGCTAGCCCGGCCGCCGGCAGCGCGGGCGGAGCCTCCGGAAACCGCCGCCGCCCCCCCCCCCACCGGAAGCCTGGCGGGGACCCGCCCGAACCTCCGCGGACCCTCCGCCTCCGGCCTTTCGGCTCCGGCTCCGGGTCTTTAGTTCCGGGCTCCGGGTCTTTAGGGGCTCGGGCTCCGGCTCCGGGTCTTTAGTTCCGGGCTCCGGGTCTTTGGCTCCGGGTCTTTAGGGCTCGGGCTCCGGCTCCGGCTCCGGGTCTTGAGTTCCGGGCTCCGGGTCTTTTGTTCCGGGCTCCGGGTCTTTGGCTCCGGGGCTTTAGGGCTCGGGCTCCGGGTCTGTAGTTCCGGGCTCCGGGTCTTTGGGGCTCGGGCTCCGGCTCCGGGTCTTGAATTCCGGGCTCCGGGTCTTTGGCTCCGGGTCTTGGGGTCCGGGCTCCGGGTCTTTGGCTCCGGGCCTTTAGGGCTCGGGCTCCGGCTCCGGGTCTTGAGTACCGGGCTCCGGGTCTTCGGGTCCGGGCTCGGGCTCCGGCTCCGGGTCTTGAGTCCCGGGCTCCGGGTCTTTGGCTCCGGGCCTTTAGGGCTCGGGCTCCGGCTCCGGGTCTGTAGTTCCGGGCTCCGGGTCTTCGGGTCCGGGCTCGGGCTCCGGCTCCGGGTCTTGGGTTCCGGGCTCCGGGTCTTTGGCTCCGGGTCTTGGGGTCCGGGCTCCGGGTCTTTGGCTCCGGGCCTTTAGGGCTTGGGCTCCGGCTCCGGGTCTTGAGTTCCGGGCTCCGGGTCTTCGGGTCCGGGCTCGGGCTCCGGCTCCGGGTCTTTGGCTCCGGGCCTTTAGGGCTCGGGCTCCGGCTCCGGGTCTTGAGTTCCGGGCTCCGGGTCTTCGGGTCCGGGCTCGGGCTCCGGCTCCGGGTCTTGGGTTCCGGGCTCCGGGTCTTCGGGTCCGGGCTCGGGCTCCGGCTCCGGGTCTTGAGTTCCGGGCTCCGGGTCTTCGGCTTCGGGGCTCCAGGCTCCAGGGCTTCCGATCCGGGCTCCGGGGCTTCGGGTCCGGGCTTCGCCCCCCGCCCCCCCCCGCACGCTCATTCATTCATTCATTCATTCATTCATTCATTCATTCATTCAATCCTATTTACTGAGCGCTTACTGTGTGCTGAGCACTGGACTAAGCGCTTGGGAAGTCCAAGTTGGCCAACATCTAGAGACGGTCCCTACCCAACAGCGGGCTCACAGTCTAGAAGGGGGAGACATAACAAAACAAAGCATATTAGCAAAATAAAATAAATAGAATAAATATATACAAATAAAATAAATAAATGGAGTAATAAATACGTACAAACATATATACGTGTGCTGTGGGGAGGGGAAGGACGTAAGGCGAGGGGGAGGAGGGGAAGAGGAAGGAGGGGGCTCAGTCGGGGAAGGCCTCCTGGAGGAGGTGACGCTCAAACTCAATATGTCCAAGACTGAACTCCTTGTCTTCCCTCCCAATCAATCAATCAATCGTATTTATTAAGCGCTTACTGTGTGCAGAGCACTGGACTAAGCGCTTGGGAAGGACAAGTTGGCAACATATAGAGACGGTCCCTACCCAACAGTGGGCTCACAGTCTTAAAGTGTGCTCCCAAACCCGGCCCTCTCCCTGACTTTGCCATCACTGTAGACGGCACTACCATCCTTCCCGTCCCACAAGCCCGCAACCTTGGTGTCATCCTCGGCTCCGCTCTCTCGTTCACCGCTCACGTCCAATCCGTCACCAAAACCTGCCGGTCTCACCTCCGCCACATCGCCAAGATCCGCCCTTTCCGCTCCATCCAAACCACTACCATCGTCATCAATCGTATTTATTGAGCGCTTACTATGTGCAGAGCACTGTACTAAGCGCTTGGGAAGTACAAATTGGCAACACATAGAGACAGTCCCTACCCAACAGTGGGCTCACAGTCTAAACCTTTAAAATAAAATGATGATATTTGTTAAGCGCTTACTGTGTGCCAAGCAAGCGCTTTATACAGTGCTCTGCACACCGTAAGAGCTCAATAAATACGATTGAATGAATGAAAGAATGTCCTAAGCGCTGGGGTTGACACAAGGTCATCATGTTGTCCCCCGTAAATAAATAAATAATAATGGCATTTTATTAAGCTCTTACTATAATAATAATAATGGCATTTGTTAAGCGATTACTATGTGCAAAGCACTGTTCTAAGCGCTGGGGGGATATAACATGATCAGGTTGTCCCACGCGGGGCTCACAGTCAATCCCCCTTTACAGATGAGGTAACAGGCTCAGAGAAGTTAAGTGACTTGCCCAAGGTCACACAGCAGACATGTGGCAGAGCCGGAATTCGAACCCATGACCTCTGACTCCAAAGCCCGTGCTCTTTTCACTGAGCCACGCTGCTTCTAATTTTTAAAAATCTTCCCGCCTTTGTTGCTCCACCACAAACCAAATCCTTCGTCTCGAGCGGAAAGGTTTTTCTTGACAGCTATGGGGGCAATTACTATGTGCAAAGCACTGTTCTAAGCGCTGGGGAGGTTGCAAGGTGATCAGGTTGTCCCATGGGGGGCTCCACAGTCTTCATCCCCGTTTTACAGATGAGGTAACTGAGGCACAGAGAACTTGACTCGCCCAACTCACACAGCTGACAAGGTGTGTCCCATGGGGGGCTCACAGTCTTCATCCCCGTTTTACAGACGAGGTAACTGAGGCACAGAGAACTTGACTCGCCCAACTCACACAGCTGACAAGGTTGTCCCATGGGGGGCTCACAGTCTTCACCCCCGTTTTACAGACGAGGTAACTGAGGCACAGAGAACTTGACTCGCCCAACTCACACAGCTGACAAGGTTGTTCCATGGGGGGCTCACAGTCTTCATCCCCGTTTTACAGACGAGGTAACTGAGGCACAGAGAACTTGACTCGCCCAAGTCACACAGCTGACAAGGTTGTCCCATGGGGGGCTCACAGTCTTCATCCCCGTTTTACAGATGAGGTAACTGAGGCACAGAGAACTTGACTCGCCCAACTCACACAGCTGACAAGGTTGTCCCATGGGGGGCTCACAGTCTTCACCCCCGTTTTACAGATGAGGTAACTGAGGCACAGAGAATTTAAGTGACTCGCCCAACTCAGCTGACAAGTGGCGGAGTCGGGATTAGAACCCACGACCTCCGACTCCCAAGCCTCGCCCAACTCAGCTGACAAGTGGCGGAGTCGGGATTAGAACCCACGACCTCCGACTCCCAAGCCTGGGCCCTTTCCACTAAGCCATGCTTTGCATGGGTGACTGCATCATTCATACATTCATTCAATCATAGCTATTACTATGTGCAGGACACTGTACTTAGCGCTTGGAAAGTACAATTCGGCAACCAGTAGAGACAATCCCTACCCCAAAACGGGCTCACAGTCTAGAAGGTCCAACCTCCTTGCTGACCGCCCAGCCTCCTGCCTTTCATACTCCACTCTGCCTCCCGGATCATTTTTCTACAGAAGCGTTCAGGACACGTCACCCCACTCCTCAAAATTTCCAGGGGTTACCCCACTACCTCCGTATCAAACAAAAACTCCTCACCCTGGGCTTCCAGGCTGTCCATCCCCTGGCCCCCTCCTCCCTGCCCTCCCTTCTGTCCTTCTCCAGCCCAGCCCGCACCCTCCGCTCCTCTGCCACTCACCTCCTCACTGGGCCTGGTTCTCACCTGTCCTGCAGTCAACCCCCGGCCCACGTCCTTCCCCTGCCCTCCCTCTGCCCACCCGCCAAGCTCGCTCTCTTTCTCCCTTCAAAGCCCTACTGAGAGCTCACCTCCTCCAGGAGGCCTTCCCAGACTGAGCCCTCTCTTTTCCTCTCTTCCTCCTCCCCTCCCCATCGCCCCCGCTCCCTCCCTCTGCCCTACCCCCTTCCCACAGCACTTGTGTATATTTGTACATATTCATCGCTCTATTTATGTTATTGATGATGTTTATATATCTATAATTCTATTTATCTACTTTGATGATATTGACACCTGTCTACATGTTTTGTTTAGAGAAGCAGCGTGGCTCAGTGGAAAGAGCACGGGCTTTGGAGTCAGAGGTCGTGGGTTTGAATGCCGGCTACTCCACATGTCTGCTGTGTGACCTTGGGCAAGTCACTTAACTTCTCTGAGCCTCAGTTACCTCATCTGTGAAATGGGGGTGATGACTGTTATGACTGATATATGTTGCCAATTTGTACTTCCCAAGCGCTTAGTACAGTGCTCTGCACATAGTAAGTGCTCAATAAATACGATTGATGATGATGATGATGACTGTGAGCTCCACGAGGGACAGCCTGATCACCTTGTATCTCCCCCCAGTGCTTAGAACAGTGCTTTGCACATAGTAAGCGCTTAACAAATGCCATTATTATTTTATTATTTATTATTTTGTTGTCTGTCTCCCCCCCTTCTAGACTGTGAGCCCGTTGTTGGGTAGGGATTGTCTCTGCTGCCAAATTGTACTTTTCAAGCGCTTAGTATACTGCTCTGCACACAGTAAGTGCTCAATAAATACGATTGAATAAATGGATGAATGAATGAATGAGAGTTTCCAGTACTCTACCAGTCTCGACTACGGGCGGGAGAGTCATGCAGGGGCATACCCATGCCACTCCTAGGTTGAGCACTGACTAATAATAATAATAATAATAATAATGGCACTTATTAAGCGCTTACTATGTGCAAAGCACTGTCCTAAGCGCTGGGAAGGTTACAAGCCAGTGAAGAGCAATCTGCTACAAGTCAAAACTCCCCTGTGCTGGGCAGCAGTGGCATGGGAGAGAGTCCAGAGCAGAGGCTCAAATTTACTGTACGGAAGGCGACAATGGTAAACCGCTTCCGGATTTTTCCCAAGAAAACTCAATGGATCCACTACCAAAACGATGGCAGATGGAGAGCGGGGAATTCTAGAAGAGAGGTATCCGTGGTGTCGCTATCCGTCGGAAAAGACTCAGCATAAGACAAGATGGGTTCTGATCCCGGCTCCGCCACTTGCCTGCTGTGTGACCTTGGGCAAGACTCTTCAATTTTCTGGGCCTCAGTTACCTCATCTGTAAAATGGGGATGCAGACTATGAGCCCCATGTGGAACGGGGACTGTGTCCACCCTAATTACCTTGCATCTATTCCAGTGCTTAGAACAGTGCATGGCACACAGTAAGCACTTAACAGTCCAATGATTATTATTCTAATAATAGAGAAGCAGTGTGGCTCAGTGGAAAGAGCACGGGCTGTGGAATCAGAGGTCATGGGTTCAAATCACGGCTCCGCTAATTGTCAGCTGTGTGACTTTGTACATATTTAATCTATTTATTTTATTTTGTTAATGTGTTTTGTTTTCTTGTCTGTCTCCCCCTTCTAGACTGTGAACCCGCTGTTGGGTAGGGACCGTCTCTATATGTTGCCAACTTGTACTTCCCAAGCGCTTAGTACAGTGCTCTGCACACAGTAAGCGCTCAATAAATACAATTGAATGAATGAATGAATGAAAGTCACTTAACTTCTCTGGGCCTCAGTTCCCTCAACTGGAAAATGGGGATTAAGACTCTGAGCCCCCTCTGTGGGACAACCTGATCACCTTGTAACCTCCCCAGCGCTTAGAACAGTGTTTTGCACATAGTAATCAATCAATCAATCAATCGTATTTATTGAGCGCTTACTGTGTGCAGAGCACTGTACTAAGCACTTGGGAAGTACAAGTTGGCAACATATAGAGACAGTCCCTACCCAACAGTGGGCTCACAGTTTAAAAGAGGGAGACAGAGAACAAAACCAAACATACTAGCAAAAGAAAATAAAATCGATATGTACAAGTAAAATAAATAAATAGAGTAATAAATATGTACAAACATATATACATATATACAGGTGCTGTGGGGAAGGGAAGGAGGTAAGATGAGGGGGATGGAGAGGGGGACGAGGGGGAGAGGAAGGAAGGGGAGGGGGAGGAAGGAAGGGAGGGAAGGAAGGAAGGAAGGAAGTGCTTAAACAGCATAGCTCAGTGGAAAGAGCATGGGCTTTGGAGTCAGAGATCATGGGTTTGAATACCGGCTCCGCCACATGTCTGCTGTGTGACCCTGGGTAAGTCACTTAACTTCTCTGATCCTCAGTTACCTCATCTGTAAAATGGGGATTAAGACTGTGAGCCCCACATGGGACAGCCTCGTAACCTTGTTTCCCCACCCCGGCGCTTAGAACAGTGCTTTGCACATAGTAAGCGCTTAACAAATGCCATTATTATTAATAATAATAACAAATGCCATTATTATTATTCTAATTATAATCCATCAATCGTATTTCTTCTAGACTGTGATCCCACTGTTATCTATTACCTATCTGTTATCTATTATCTATTATAATAGATAATTAGAATTATCTATTCATGAGGGCGGGCTCCATGGGAGAGGGGGGCAGGTGGGGAGGGTCCCAGGTTGGAGGGGAGGGGAGGGGAGGGGAGGGGGGCCCGGGCGGGTTCCACGGTGGGTAACGGCCGGCCCCCGTGCGCTAGCGGCTGTACGGGCCCGACGGCGAGTGGACCGGCTGTGCGGGCCGGAGGGCGAGCGGAGGGGGCCGAGAGGAGCCCAGGCAGAGGTCAGGGGGTCCCGGCTCCCGGCCCTCGGGGCTGGGGGGGGGGCGGGGTCAGCGGCCCCGGGCCTCGGGAGAGTCGGTACCCCTCCCTGGGCCTCGCTGCTCCTCTCTGTCACATGAGGAACAAGGTCCCTGCCGAAAGGCCCCGCCGAAAGGCGCTTAGTGCAGTGCCCTGCACACAGGAAGCGCTCAATTAATTCATTCATCCAATCGTATTTATTGAGCGCTTACTGTGTGTGGAGCACTGGACTAAGCGCTTGGGAAGTACGAGTTGGCAACATAGAGAGACGGTCCCTACTCAACAGTGGGCTCACAATCAATCAATCAATTAATCAATCAATCAATCGTATTTATTGAGTGCTTACTGTGTGCGGAGCACTGGACTAAGCGCTTGGGAACTACGAGTTGGCAACATATAGAGACGGTCCCTACCCAACAGTGGGCTCACAATCAATCAATCAATCAATTAATCAATCAATCAATCAATCGTATTTATTGAGCGCTTACTGTGTGCGGAGCACTGGACTAAGCGCTTGGGAACTACGAGTTGGCAACATATAGAGACGGTCCCTGCCCAACAGTGGGCTCACAATCAATCAATCAATCAATCAATCAATCAATCTATCGTATTTATTGAGTGCTTACTGTGTGCAGAGCACTGTACTAAGCACTTGGGAAGTACAAGTTGGCAACATCTAGAGACGGTCCCTACCCAACAGTGGGCTCACAGTCTAGGAGGGGGAGACAGAGAACAAAACAAAACATATTAACAGAATGAAATAAATAGAATAAATATGTACAAGTAAAATAAATCAATAGAGTAGTAAATACGTACAAACGTATATACATATATGCAGGTGCTGTGGGGAAGGGAAGGAGGTAAGGCGGGGGGATGGAGAGGAGGAGGAGGGGGAGAGGAAGGAGGGGGCTCAGTCTGGGAAGGCCTCCTGGAGGAGGTGAGCTCTCAGTAGGGCCTTGATTTATTTCATCCAATAAATGCGATTGGATGAAAAGGCCCTGCCCCTCGACAGACCAGAATTGAGAAAACTGTGGGGAAAGCCATTTGGGAATGGACGAGGAGCTGGACGAATTCAAGGAGTCCAACATCTTGCCAACAGCCGCTCAGACTTAGCAGCCTGGCCTAGGGACTAGAGGCCGGGCCTGGGAGTCAGAAGGTCCTGGGTTCTAATCCCGGCTTCTCCACTTGTCTGCTGGGTGGCCTGGGGCCAGTCACTTCACTTCTCTGGGCCTCAGTTCCCTCATCTGTAAAATGGGGATTGAGACTGTGAGCTCCACGTAGGACAGGGACTGCGTCCAAACCGATTGACTTGTATCCGCCTGGCACGTAGTAAGTAAGCACTTAACGAATGCCCTACGTATTATTCTTCTTCTTATTTGAAGGGGTGGACGTTTTCCGCCTCACCCACCCCGGCACAGTCAGGATCACGGCCCGGGGGATGCTTCACCCTGCCGTGAGTTTGTCTTGGCCCTAGCGTTTCGGAGAAGTGGTTGTCCTTCCCCGAGGGGAGAGATCCAGGGGATCCGGGATGGCCCAGGAGAAGGAGGAGGTGAGATCCCCCCCGGGACCACCCGTGGGTTCTGGGGATCCCCCTCGGGGCGGGTGGGGGGAGCGGAGAGGGGGGAGGACGCCCCTAGCCATCCTTCTGCAGGCCCCCCCACCCCCATCCCAAAACACCCCCCACACACACACACAGGCGAGGGGAACGGCTTGGGAGGCTTTGGAGCCTGGACCCCATCATTCATTCATTCATTCAATCAATCAATTGTATTTATTCATTCAATCGTGTTTATAGAGCGCTGTACTAAGCGCTTGGAAAGTACAGTTCGGCAACAGAGACAATCCCTACCCAACAACGGGCTCTTAATAATAATAATAATAATGGCATTTGTTAAGCACTTACTATGTGTGAAGCATTCATTCATTCATTCAATCGTATTTATTGAGTACTTACTGTGTGCAGAGCACTGTACTAAGCGCTTGGAAAGTACAGTTCGGCATCAGAGACAATCCCTACCCAACAACGGGCTCTTAATAATAATAATGATAATAATAATAATAATAATAATGGCATTTGTTCGTTAAGCACTTACTATGTGCGAAGCATTCATTCATTCATTCAGTCAATCGTATTTATTGAGCACCTACTGTGTGCAGAGCACTGTACTAAGCGCTTGGAAAGTACAGTTCGGCAACAGAGACAGTCCCTACCCAACAACGGGCTCTTGATAATAATAATAATAATAATGGCATTTGCTAAGCACTTACTATGTGCAAAGCATTCATTCATTCAATCGTATTTATTGAGTGCTTACTGTGTGCAGAGCACTGTACTAAGCGCTTGGAAAGTACAGTTCGGCAACAGAGACAATCCCTACCCAACAATGGGCTCTTATTAATAATAATAATAATGGCATGTGTTCAGCACTTACTATATGCAAAGCACTGTTCTAAGCGCTAGGGAGGATATAAGGTGATCAGGTTGTCCCACGTGGGGCTCACAGTCTTCATCCCCATTTGACAGATGAGGTAACTGAGGCTCAGAGAAGTGAAGTGACTTGCCCAAGGTCACACAGCAGACAGGTGGCGGAGCAGGGATTAGAACCCATGACCTCCGACTCCCAGGCCTGGGCTCTTTCCACTGGGCCACGCTGCTTCTCTATTGAGCGCTTGCTGTGTGCAAATAGGCAGCAGCGTGGCCTAGTGGATAAAGCACGGGCCTGGGAATCGGAAGGTCATGGGTTCTAATCCCACTCGGCTCCGCCACTTGTCTGCTGTGTGACCTTGGACAAGTCACTTCACTTCTCTGGGCCTCAGCTCCCTCACCTGTAAAATGGGGATTAAGACTGTGAACCCCCAGTGGGACAGGGACCATGTCCAACCCAATTATCTTGTATCTACCCCAGCGCTTAGTACAGTGCCTGGCTCATAGTAAGAGCTTAACACATACCCTCGTTACTATTATTATTAGTACCCAGCCCATCAAACCCCGGAGCTAGACTGGAAGCTCTTTGTGGGCAGGGAACGTGTCCATTTACGTGTCTGTTGTGTTCTCATTTATTAATTGATTCATTCATTCAATCGTATTTATTGAGCGCTTACTGTATGCAGAGCACTGGACTAAGCGCTTGGGAAGTACAAGTTGGCAACATCTAGAGATGGTCCCTACCCAACAGCGGGCTCACAGTCTAGAAGGGGGAGACAGAGAACAAAATAAGACATATTAACAAAATAAAATAAATAGAATAAATAGGTACAAATAAAATAAATAAATAAATAGAATTCAATTTCAAAATAGATAAATTCACTAAATTGAATTGAATTGAAATAAATTCAATCGTATTCAATCGTATTAGAGAAGCAGCGGGGCTCAGTGGAAAGAGTCCAGGCTTTGGAGTCAGAGGTCATGGGTTCAAATGCTGGCTCCACCAATTGTCAGCCGTGTGATTTTGGGCAAGTCACCTCACTTCTCCGGGCCTCAGTTACCTTATATATGTAAAACTTGTACTTCCCCGGCGCTTAGTCCAGTGCTCTGCACACAGTAAGCGCTCAATAAATACGATTGAATGAATGAATGAATAAAAGGGGGATGAAGACTATGAACCCCCTGTAGGACAACCTGATCACCTTGTAACCTCCCCAGCGCTTAGACCAGCACATAGTAAGCGCATAATGCCATTATTATTATTCTTTATTGAGCGCTTATTGTGTGCAGAGCACAGTAGTAAGCGCTCGGGAAGTGCAATCCGGACCTAGAGAGGGACAATCCCTGCCCGCCGCGGGCCTAGGGCCTACGCTGCCCGCGGCTGAGTGGCAGGGCGGAAGAGGAGCCGTCATTGGGGTTGGCACCGGTGACTGACTGACCAACTGACTGACTGACCGATTGACTGACCGACTGACTGACCGACTGACCGACTGACCGGCCGACTGACCGACCGGAGGAGGGCGGCCCTCCCGCCCGGTCCCCCCGCAGCCCGGCAGCTCCGTGGTGGAGATGGGCCGGATCCGCTCCAGCTCCCGCTCCCCGGACTACGCCGACCTGGACGTAGTGGACGCCTTCTCCGAAAAGTCGGTCCGCAGGGGTGAGGCCGCCACCGGGCACCTCGGGGACCTGGGATGGACACCCCCGGGACCCCCGGGACCGGGCCCTGAGGCCTTTCCCCAAGGGGAAGCCGAGGCGGGGGGTCCATCATCTGCGATGGAGGGAGCGTGGCCTGACGGACGGACGGACGGACGGACGGACGGGCAGACAGGTAGAAGGACGGGGGCGGGGGGGGATGGATGGAGGGCGGGGGCCGAAGGAGCGGGTGCTGTGGTGTCCCCAGCTTTCGTCCGCAAGGTGTACTTCATCCTGGCGCTGCAGATGACGGTCACCACGGGCATCATCTGCATGTTTCTTTACGTGTGAGTGTGGGGCTCGGCCGGGGTCCGGGGGGTCCGGGGGGTCCGGGGCCTCGGAGCCCCCCTCCCCCAACAGGCCCCCCGCCCGCTGTGTCCGTCAGGGAGCCGCTCAACAAGTGGGTGCAGTTCAACCGCTGGTTCACCTTTGCGCTTTTGTGAGTGGGGCGGGCGGACCCATTGGGGACACCCCCTCCCCAGCCCCCCGCCCCCGGGGGCCCCCACCCACCGCCTCCTTGCCCGGGCCGGGGTCACGGGGCCCGGGGGTCACAGGGCCCGGGGGTCACAGGGCGGGGGGGCACAGGGCCGGGGGAAGGGGGTCCAGGGTACCCCAGAGGCCTCCGCTGCCCGGCGGGCGGTGGGCGGCCTAGCCCCAGCCCCAGCCGCTGTCCGGAGCGAACCGTTTTCCGTGCCCTCCATCCGTCTGTCCGTTCGTCCGTCCGTCCGTCCGTTCGTCCGTCCGTCCGTCCGTCCGTCCGTCCGTCGGTGGCGGCTCCCGCCGCAGCCCAGCCCTGTTCGGCCTGATCATCAGCCTGGCCTGCTTCGAGGAGCCCCGGCGCCACCTCCCCCTCAACTTCATCCTGCTCGGACTCTTTGTCAGTAGCCGCGACCCCCCGGGACCCTTCCCCTTTCCCTTCCCCGGCCCGCCCGGAGCCTCGGCCCATCTGCCCCCCGCCCCGCGCCCTCTTCCTGGCCCTCCCTAGCCGGCCCCCCTGTCCCCCTGTCAATCAATCAATCAATCAATCGTATTTATTGAGCACTTACTGTGTCCAGAGCACTGCACTAAGCGCTTGGCACTGTACTGTCCCTTTGTCCCCCCGCGGCGCCCCCATCCCCCTTTTCCGCTGCAGACGGTGCTGGAGGGGCTGCTGCTGGGAGCCGTGTCCGCGTAAGCTGGGGCCCACGGGACCCCCCACCCCAACCCCGGGCGGGGGAGGGGGCGGCGGGGACCGACACCCCCCCCATCCCACCCCCGGACGGGTCCGCTGAGCCAGCCCCCCCCTCCTCCCAGGTTCTTCGAGGTGGAAGTGGTGCTGTGGGCGCTGGGAGCCACGGCCTTCGTCAGCTTCGGCCTGTCCCTGTTCGCCCTGCAGACCAGGGTCAGTGCCCGGCCCAGGGGCCTGTGCCCTGTGCCCCCTGTCCTTGTTCTAGGCCTGCCCGGCAAGCCCATATGCCCCCTTCACCCTTGGCCCCCAGCTCAGGGCCGCCAGCCACTCCCCTTTGGGACGTCCAATCAGTCCATTCGCTACCGCCTACCGAGCTCCTGCGGCCGGCCGCAGAGCACTGTGCTGAGCGCTTGGGAGAGTACGAGAGAGTTAGAAGACAAGGTCCCTCGCCCTCAAAGAGCTTCCAGTCAGGCAGGGTCTAGTGGAAGGAGCGGGGTGGCTAAAGGGCCTGAGACCGCCGTGCTTGGTAAATTAGGAGGGCCAACGGCTATCTCCCATCGGGGTGGATTTCCTCGCTGCCTTCAGGCTTGCTGCTCAGTTTAGCCCTTGGTGGAGAACGGCTGAGAGGCTCCCAAGGGAAAACTAGAACCACACATACACAGCCACCTCCACAGGAGCAGCACGGCCTAGGGGAAAGAACACAGGCCTGGGAAGCATTCATTCATTCATTCAATCGTATTTATTGAGCACTTACTGTGTGCACAGCACTGTACTAAGCGCTTGGTACAAGTTGGCAACATGTAGAGACAGTCCAGGAGGACCTGGGTTCTAATCCCGGCTCCACAGTTTGTCTGCTGAGTGATCTTGGGCAAGTCACTTTACTTCTCTGGGCCTGTTAACCTCATCTGTAAAATGAGGCTTGAGATTGTGAGCCTCATTTGGGACAGGGACTGTGTCCAACCCGAATATCTTGTACCTAATGGCGTTTAGTGCAGTGACTGTCATTCATTCATTCATTCAATCGTATTTATTGAGCATTTACTGTGTGCAGAGCACTGTACTAAGCGCTTGGGAAGTCACATACCAAGCACTTAACAAATATCACAATATTATTATTATTATTATTATTATTATTATTATTATTATTATTATTACCTTCAGCATAGTCCAGTGCTGTTATGTCTTGGGGACGCGGGAGGTAGCTGAGGGACACTGGCAACAGAATTCTCTCCCCTTCCCTGAGGGCAGCAAATGGTCCGGGGGGGGGTCATTAGGGTGGATGAATATGCCCTCCCTCCCTACCATGTTGCCCTCACGTGCCCTCCCTACCACGTCACCCTCGCACCCAGATCTGTCCCCTTTAAGCACTCGATACTCACCCCACCCGCAGCCCCACTGCACTTTGGTCCACGTCGGTAATTTATTTAAACATCTTTCTTCCCCCTAGACTGTAAGCTCCTTGTGGTCAGGGAACGGGTCTACCAACTCTATGGTGTTGTTGTCCTCTTCCAAGCGCTTAGTACAGTGTGGAGCACAGAGTAAGCATTCAATAAATGCCATTAATAATGATGGTATTTGTTAAGCACTTATTATGTGCCAAGCATTGTTCTAAGCGCTGAGGTAGATACAAGGTAATCAGGTTGTCCCATGTGGGGCTCATAGTCTTCATCCCCATTTTACAGATGAGGGAACTGAGACTCAGACTTGCCCAAAGTCACACAGCTGATAAGTGGCAGAGCAGGGAGTAGAACCCACAGCCTCTGATTCCCAAGCCCGGGCTCTTTCCAACTAAGCCACGCTGCTTCAGTTGATTGATTGACGGTGCAGCGAGGGCTCAGTAGAGGGGTTGGGCTGGGACGGGTCCCGGGGAACCAGCCCAGACTTCCCTTGCGGCCTCAGGAAAACACTTCTCATCTGGTTCTACGGAAAGGCGGAAACTCAGAGCAGGGCCTCCTGGGTGCGAATCCTTCCTTTCCTTCCTGCCTTCCTCCTTCTAGGCTGGAGGGATTGGGTGGGTGGGGGGGCGCCTAGGCTGGGGGTGGGGACCCGTGTTGGTCAGCCAGAGGCCACCCCGGGTGGGCAGTCGGGCCCAGCGGCCGACGGGGCGGTGATGGGGCCCATCGGGTCACTGCCGTCCTCAGTGGGACTTCACTGCGGCCCTGGGCTTCCTGTGGGTTCTGGTGCTGGTTCTCCTCGCCTACGGGATCATCGCCGCCATCGTCCAGACCCAGGTAACCGCCCCGAGGGGCCCCGTCGGAACTGTCCCGCTCCAAACCGAAGCTCGACCGCCACCACCCTCCTCCCTCCGACTGCTCCCCCCACCTTCACAACCATCCTCCTCCTCAATCTATCCTCTCACCCCCATGGCCCACCTCCCCGTCTGTCCTTCCACCCCTCACCCTCCACCCTCCTCCTCTGCCCTTTCACCCCCACCACCCTCCGTCTCACCCCTGAGGCCCACCACCTCAGTCTGTCCTCCCATCCCCCCACCGTCTTCCTCTTCTGTCCTCCCACCACCCACTCCCCTCCTCCTCAGTCTGTCCTCAAACTCCCACCGCTCTCCTCCTCAGTAATAATAATAATAATAATGGCATTTACTACGTGCAAAGCACTGCTCTAAGCGCTGGGGCGTTTACAAGGTGACCAGGTTGTCCCATGTGGGGCTCACAGTCTTAATCCCCATTTTACATATGAGGTAACTGAGGCACAGAGAAGTAAAGTGACTTGCCCAAAGTCACACAGCTGGCAAGTGGCAGAGCCGGGATTTGAACCAATGACCTCTGACTCCAAAGCCCGTGCTCTTTCCACTGAGCCACGATGTTTCTGTCCCCCCAACCCCTACACACTTGGGGGTGGGGATTTGGGGGGGGGGGGGGAGGGGTGTGTGTGTGTGTGTGTGTGTGTGTGTGTGTGTGTGTGTATGTGAGACACACACATTAACGAAATGCCTGTCTTGTCAAACCTCTCTATTTCTGGGGCTGCTGCTTCAGCAGTGAATGTGCTCTTTCCTTTCTCTCACAGTGGCTCAGGATCTTGTACACATCTTTTGGGACCCTGATCTTTGCAATGGTGAGGGTCTTTCTCCTGCTGTCCCATGCCTGACCCCCTCCCTGAACCCCTCCCCTTGGCTTCTGGCTCCCGGGCCAGACCTCAGGGGAAAGAGCCCAGTCTCCGGCCCTGGAGCCCGTCCCTCCCCACTCCCAGGTCCCTGAAGCCATAGGGATAGCAGCAGATGAGGAGTCTATGCCGATGGTGGGAGGGGGAATGAGGAGGGTGTCTAGTCACTGGCCACGGGACAAGCACCAGTACAGTGCCCCGTACACAGTTGGTGCTCAGCACAGCAACCTACACAGCGGGTGGTACGGTGCTCCTCAAGTGGTATTTATTGAGTGCTGACTGTGTGTAGAGCACTGTACTAAGCGCTTAGGTGAGAATACAACAGAGTTGATAGGCACGTTCCCTGCCCGCAATGAGCTTAACAGTCGAGAGCAAGAGACAGACTGTACAACAGGGATATTACAGTTAGGGACAATACAATTAGGGCTATGTGCATGATTATTATTAAGTGCTAACAGCTAAGGGTGGAGAGACTATCAAGTGCTTCAAAGGGACAAGTTCATAGGCGACACGGAGAGGGAGTAGGGATAAAGAGGGCTTAATGGGGTGGGTGTCCAGTCTGGCAGCCCAGTGCCCTGCAGACGGCTGGAGGGGGTTGGGGAGGGGGTGGGAGGTGGGGGTGAGCGGAGGCGGAGCCTCTTGGAGAGGCCAGCCAGACCGAGGCCCTGAGCGATGAGGGTTTCTCTGGGGGCCTGCCTGCCTCCCTCCTAGTACCTGGTGGTGGACACGCAGCTCATGCTGGGCGGGCACCACCGCTACAGCCTGTCCCCCGAGGACTATGTCTTTGCCGCCCTCAACCTCTACCTGGACATCTTCACCCTCTTCCTGCTGATCCTGGAGCTCATCGGACTGACGCGTTAGGCCGGTGGCTGCCGGAGACCGTGCGTGGGCTGCCCCTGGGCGTTTAATTTGTGCCCGCGTCCTCTGCCCGCCCCCTACCCCCATGGCTCACCCGGCTCCATTCGCCTCCTCCCGGCTCTCCTACCCACTGGCCGGAGCCGGTGGCGTCTCGTTAAAGTAATAAAATAACCAATGACCATCCCTCCTCCTTCCCTGTCACCTCCCCAGACCGGACTCAATTCGGGTGGGGGCCGGGCCTAAATAATATTAATAATAATAATGATGGCATTTATTAAGTGCTTATCAGGTACAAAGCACTGTTCTAAGCGCTGGGGAGGTTACAAGGTGATCAGGTTGTCCCACGGGGTGGCTCACAGTCTTCATCCCCATTTTACAGATGAGGTCACTGAGGCCCAGAGAAGTGAAGTGACTTGCCCAAAGGTCACACGGCTGACAATTGGCAGAGCCGGGGATTTGAACCCATGACCTCTAACTCCAAAACCCGTGCTCTTTCCCTCGAGCCACACTGCTTCTCTAAATGATTGGTTTGATGTTAACGGCAGGTGTATGTGTGGTGGGGGCAATGCAGGGGAAGGGGGGAGAGACGGTATCGTCTAATGGCTGAAGGACGAGCCTGGGAGTCGGAAGGACCTGGGTTCTAATTCCGGCTCTGCTGCTTGTCGATGGTGTGACCTTGGACAAGTCATTTAACTTCTCTGTGCCGTAGTCGTCTCACCTGTAAAATGGGGATTAAGACTGTTAGTCTCATATGGGACATGGATTGTGTCCAACCTGATTAACTTGTATCTACCCCAGCACTTAGTATTCATTCATTCATTCATTCACTCCATCGTATTTATTGAGTGCTTACCATGTGCAGAGCACTGTACTAAGCTCTCAGAAAGTACAATACAGCAATTAACAGAGAGAATTTCTGCCCACAATGGGCCTAACACACAGTAAGCACTTAACAAATACCGTAAAAAAATAGGGACAGGGCTTGGGGTCTGCCTGGCTGCCATTTGGACCCACCACTCAGACAAGGAGCTGGAAAGGCTGCTGTGGCTAGCCCTGGGACCCCCGTGCCCAAACCTCCTTAGTTGCGGCTCTGACCCAGAGGTTTGTTTCTCTAAGTCCTGGGCCCAAGAGGCCCAGCCGTGGCAGTGACCCCCGACCCCTGGGTCACCGTGGTTAGTTGCAGGGCCTCGCACCTGCAGGGGTTGCAGACACACTGCGGCGCAGCGGCCTGCCCACCATTTCCTCACCTGCGAAATGGGGAGAACAATCTCCACCTCTCTGGGAAAAATGAGGTCACCGGAGTGAAGGCTCTTGGAGGGGGGAAAGAAAGGGCTATACGGACTCCAGGGTGCGTGCATGTGTGCGTGGGTATGCAGTTGTGAGAGTGAATGAGTGCGTATTGAAGAGCACCACCCTCTGCATATAACGGTGACGCTATTGTCAGTCAGTGTGCTCTGGTCTCTGCGCATGAGAGGGCTAGAACAGACAGACGTATGCCGGCCCCTCCTCTCCACTCTGGACCTGTATGCTTCGCCCTCTGCCCCATCATCCAGCCCTGCTGCCTGTAGAGCTCCATACTGGGCTCTTGGGAGAGTCCTATAAAAGACTCGATCCCTACCCTCGAGGAGCTTGTCCCATGCAGGGCCTCGTAGCATTTTCAAATCTCCCTCTTCATGTACAGCAGTCATGGTCTTTTCCGAGTTCGGATGCAAAAGACAAGCTCCCTACCTTTAAGGGGCACACACTCTTAATAATAATAGTATTTGTTAGGTGCTTACTATGTGTCAAGCACTGTTCTAAGCGCTGGGGTAGATACAAACTAATCGGATTGGACACGGTCCCTGTCCCACACGGGGCTCACAGTTTCAATCGCCATTTTACAGATGAGTTAATCGAAGCACGGAGAAGTGAACTGACTGCCCCAAGGTCACGCAGCGGACAAGTGGAGAAGCCGGAATTAGAGCCCAGGCCTGTTGTCTCTCCACTAAGCCATGCCACTTCCCTACTCCCTATGTCACGAGAAGCAGCGTGGCTTAGTGGAAAGGGCACGGGCTTGGGAGTCAGAGGTCATGGGTTCTAATCCTGGCTCCGCCACTTGTCAGCTGTGTGACTTTGGGCAAGTCACTTCTCTGGGCCTCGGTTACCTCATCTGTAAAATGGAGATCAGGATTGTGAGCCCCAAGTGGGACAACCTAATAACCTTGTATCTATCCCAGCGCTTCAAACAGTGCTTGGCACATAGTAAGCGCTTAATACCAACATTATTATTATTATTATTATTATTGTTAATCCAACCCTATGTCTGTCCAGGGCCTTTTCTCCAAGATGATTAGCAGACTCTCTCCTGAGCGCTGTCCCCATGCAGGTCCACCTGCTGCTGGGCCAGGGCCTCCCAGCTGTCCCGTGGCCTCGGACTGCTGGCAGGGCAGGGCTCTCTTGACTAATTCACATCCTTCCCAAATCCTTATGTTGGGGCTTGGGGGCTATTTATAGACCAAGCCCTGTGCTATGCACCCGCTAAGTCGGGCCAACTGGCCAGGTGATCGTCCATCTGTCTGGCCGTCCGGGAGAAGAATCCCAACGTACCCAAGCTTTGCCCAAACAGAGGGCTGGAGGGCTCAGACTGGTCACGGCAGGTCAGGAGGTCAACAGGCACTGGGCCCTCAGGCAGAGGCCGGGGAACGGCTCAAAGGAAGAAGAGCCAGCAGTCCCTCAACTGGCAGAAACCAACTTGGCCGGGGAACGAGTCAAATGAAAATCGTTACGTAATAAATGTTTAATCAAAGAACTTTACAGATTATTAACAGCATTCATTTGGCCAAACAGCTACACATTTGTAGTTTCCTACAGTATATAAAGTGGGAATGTATCAAGTATAGACTATGAAAGTGCAAATAACAATTCAAGGTTAGAGTCATTTTTTTACATTATAAAATTAACTTGTTTACAAAATAGGCTTTGCCAAACTTTATTTCTGAATCGTGAAGTCAATGACTGTGGCGTTTCGGAAAGTATGTACCGAGAAAATGCAAATTTTGTACTGGTCACTTTCATGCTCAGCGTCAGACAGTATGGAAACCATGGCTCTCGACCTCAGCCCAAAGCAAGCTACAGAGAAACCACAACCCACTAGATTCCAGCTTCCCACTGAGCACTCCTAGCCTCTCCCGCTCTCCTCACCGCTAATAATGCACAGAACCTTGGGGACCTTCTACTCAGTAATTAATTACCACTCGGAGAAATCATCGTGTCGAAAGACACCTTGGTGGTAAACCAATTCAGAAAAAAAGCAAAAAAACCAACAACCGTTGAGTGAAAGATTTCAGGTGACCACCCAGCATTCTACTGCAGAAAAAAAAAACAACCCCAAAACATGGGATCATCCTAGAATGACAATGGAAGGGGCTCGGCCAATGCTCTCTCCGGACCGGCCAGGCTAGAGCTAGTGGACGCTTGTCCCAGGAACATTGGGGGGACACCTGGGCGACGCCTCCGTTTCCAAACAGAATATCCCGCCCGCGTGAGCTCTGGGGCCCGGGAGATGCCAAAGGCAGGCCCAGAGGTAACAGCTCTCAAGAGATTTTCGAGGAACTCATCCGGTTATAACATCAAGAGTTTAGAGAACTTCCCCGTGTCCCCGTGCCCCTCCTCCCCCCCGCCCACCGAAGCCCCCCTCTACTTGGTACTGACCTGTACACGCTCAGTAGCAAAACGGCAGCAGCAGGGACCTGCAGACCTCTCTAGTCGTCCGGCGAAACAGAAATCGGGCCGCCGCATCCCTATTTCGCTTGAGTTAGGCTAGTCTGGATTATATGTAAGTCAAACGGCTGCCCCGAAAAGGTATATGTTCTATTGTAATACATACTGTACCATCGTGTCTTACCACTAAGACCAAGATTTTCTTCACAGTAAGACACGGATAACTAGGAAGTTTTCTTATTTTTTAAACACTTAAACAGTATTCACACAGCAAATGAAGATTGTGCAATCGAACAAACACACATAGATGTGTGTGTGTGTGCCTTGGGCAGATGAGCTGACTGAACCTGGGGACAGTGAGAGTCACCAGAAGGGAAGGCCCAAGTTGCTTTTTCAGGGGGGTGGGGGGGGCGGGATTTGAGGGGGAGCACGGCCCCCCCCTCCCCACCCCGGAGCAGGGTGGACACGGAGATTCCAGTCACTGGCGGATTGAACTGTCCCCCCAGGTCGGGGAAAGGCACAGTAACATGTGGCGGGATTGGGGGAAGTGGGGGGTGGTGGTGTTGCTGACCGGTCCAGGAAAACTCGGGGCAGGGATGGGGAGTGGCGTGGCCTTCCTAGAACTCCAGAAACCTCCCTTCTCGCCTGCTTGAGAAGCCACCGCCTTCTGGAATCCTTACCCTGCCACTGCACCACAGGCTGGACTGGACAGCACAGCTACGGCTATTAAGAACATGCGGACCGCCGCCAGCGGGCCCCCACGCCCCAGAGGCACCGCTACCGCCACAGGAACGAGGGTGAACCGCTGCTCCGGGGTTCCCTGGTCGCCCCTTCCACGGCTGCCCCTCGCGGGGCTGGCTAGTCCCAGTTTGGCACTCGGGGACTGTAAATAGACCTGCCTGAATCTCTGCCTGGGGTGAAAATAAAGACGGTCACCTTGTTGTGGGTGCAGTGCTAGAGGAGGGGCGTGGGAGCCCACGGGTCACACCACTAGTAAGAGGGAAGAGAAAGTTACAGGGACGTGACAGCGGGGTGGGAAAACGAGGCGCTCCGCAGGATGAGGCCGCTGTGGCTGAGATGGAGCGACGGGGTCAAATGGAGGGAAGGGGGGAGGCCTTTGCCTCCATCTCCCCTTTCCAGCTGAGCGGGGGCCGTGCTCTGGGACGGAGACCCACCCTGATCCCATGCCAAAGAAATTCCTCAGAAGGTTCCGCCTGCACCAAGAAGCTCGCTCCGAGGACATTCCTCCTGCAGGTTCAACCCCCACATCCGTGGTTTTCCACGGAACCGGAACCGTGCGGTTTGACGCTTCCGATGTGTATGTTCCACCTGGGTCACCTCTTGGGGTCCAGGAGCAACGTGTGGGTGTGGATGCGTGTCTGCGTGTGTGTGTGTTCATGTGCGAGCCTGTGGCTAGGGGTGGCTGGGGGTAGGTGCGTGTGGTGTGCGCGTGTGCAGATGTGGGGTTGTGTGGGCGTGGGTTCATACCAAGTGCACTTGCTCGGTCCACCCGGTGGAGGTCTGAGGAGTTTGGCCGGCAAGTCCTCCCACGGGGTCCGCGCAGTCGGCTGCTCCGACAGTGGCACAGTCACCGGCTCGGGGTTCTCCTTCCCCAGGCCCGGCGCTGTCTCCGGGACCGCTTTCCTCCGCCGTGCTTCCTTCACCCGCCCCCTCAAACGGGGCATGCTCTTCCCGGAGCGCCGGTCCGACTTCCTCCCCGTCCTCCACCGGCGTCGCCGCCACCATCTCCCTGCCCTCCTCCTCCTCCTCCTCCTCCTCCTCCTCCGGCCTGGCGGCCGGTCCCCTCTCAGGCCCGGGTGGGTCCCGGCCGGGCTCAGCGGCAGCTGATGGGATCAGGGCGATGCTCTGGGGGTTCATGTCGTGAAACCAAGCCATGATGTTTCCCAGGAGATCGGCGTTGGGGCCGGGGTCCCGGTGGGAAGGGTCCGCGCCGCCGGCCTCCGAGTCCAACCCGTCGGAGGGCTGCGGCTCCCGGTCCCTGGCGGGGAAGGGGTCGCCGGCCGCCCCGAGGCGCAGGAGGCTCTCGCCGAGCTCCAGCAGCTCCGAGCTGCTGAGGGCGGGCCGGGGGTGGGCCGGAGCCCCGGGACCGGCCTCCAGCCTCGTCGGCAGAGAGGTGCCCGTGGCGCCAAAGGCGGCCTCGGGCCGGAGGAAGTCTCCGGCCTCCTCGTCCATGGCCAGCCCCGAATCCTGCAACGACAGCTGGATGGCCAGCAGGATGTTTGGGTCGTCTTCATCCAGGGAGCTCAGGGCCTGAGGGGTGGGACAGATGGAGAGAAAGAGAAGGAGACACAGAGACAGAGGGAGGGGGATGTGGATCTGAGCCCTCACCCGGCAACCTCAGCCACACCGGCCTCTGGGACAAACCGCCAGTTTGCCCGTTAGCCTACCAGTTGGCCTGCTGGTCGACCAGCTGGACGGCCAACGAGGGTCCTTCGCCTGACCCCCGCATCAGACTGCAGGCCTCCGGAGGGCAGGTAACACCCGTCTGGCTTCTGATGCGCTCTCCCAAACACCCAGTCACTAAGACTGATGGACCGAGTGAACGACTGATGCGACAGTCGATAAAGACAAGGACCAGGGGAGGGCAAGTTTGCTCTTAACCTTCAGCCTGATATTGGAATAAAATTGTGTCTGCATTTGTACGAAGGAACGTCGGCAGATTTCATTAGATGTAGCACGGCTCAGTGGAAAGAGCTTGGGCTTTGGAGTCGGAGGTCATGGGTTCAAAACCCGGCTCCACCAATTGTCAGCTGTGTGACTTTGGGCAAGTCACTTAACTTCTCTGGGTTTCAGTTACCTCATCTGTAAAATGGGGATTAAGACTGTGAGCCCCACCGCGGGACAACCTGATCACCTTGTAACCTCCCCAGCGCTTAGAACAGTGCTTTGCACATACTAAGCATTTAATAAATGCCATCATTATTATTATTAGATGAGACACCTCTCCCTGGCAAAAATAAAAGAGAATTTCTGCTGAGGGTTGTGGAGAGGGGAGGGAGAACTGGGATAATAGGTTCGTTTTCTTTTCTCCCAGACATTCCAGAGCCATTCATCTTCCCACAACAAATATTTGAAGGCAGAAAATTTGGGAAAGAGTTAAAACAGCGTGACGACAAGAAGCAGAGAAGAAGGGAGGGTAGTGGGCTGGGCTGTATTGGGGGGCAGAGGGCTAGGCTGCGGTAGTCGAGCGGGTTGGAGGCGGGCAGTGGGGAGGGTACCGATACCTGCAAGGAATCCTGGTTCTCAGAGCGGCTAGCCGGGGTGTAGTCGTGCAGCGAGGAGCTGTGCAGGACGCTGACCGATGCTGAACTCACCATGGAGGTCCCGGGCCTCCGGCTGCTCCCTCCCTCTTGGCTCTCTGTTCAAACCAAAGTCCCACCGGGACAATTCGACTCCCACAGGTTGACGGGGCCCCGCTCTTCACCCAGCCAACCTCCCTCCGAGGCGGCAGACAGACCTGCGGGTCCCCCTTCCCGTCCCGGCCCCGAGGCAGGACAAGAGCCTCGTCTGGCTCGGCAGAAGTGGACCCCAATGGGGAGACCTGCTCTGAGGAACTTGAATCCTGACAGTCTAACTGGAGGCGGCGCAGCGCCTGCGGGGCCCTGGGGTTTCACTCCAGCCATTAAGGGGGTGGGCTCTTCCCCGAGGTGGGAACATCAGAGGCATTCAGGCCAAGGAGGGGTCTCCACTGCAGCCTCCCGAGTGGACATGCCCAGTCGTCTCTTCCTGTCTGCCCTTGGTCTCCCCGCCCCCCAACCCAGGGCTCTTTCCCAGTGACCTTCTGTATCTCCGATGCCCTGTCCATCAGCCTGTCTGCCCCTCGTCCCTTCTGTCTGTCCTTGTTCACCAGACCTGCCCAGCCCCCACTTGAACTCGTCCCCAGTTCACCCTCCGTCTCCTTGTCCTCTGTCCCGACATTCTCGCCTCTGTCTCATTCCTACTCTTCTGTCCCCAACTATGTCTCTCTCCACTCCCCTGCAACATCTGCCCCCCTCCCCCATGTCTCTCCCCCATCTCGGTCCCATTCCTTGCTCCGCAGCCTCTCCGGATTCCCCGACTGCTGCTCCTCACGGTCTGTTCCCATCATCTCTCTGCCTTTGCCGACCTTCCGATCCCCATTCCCTGCTGCGTTCCCGCCCTTTCTCTGTCACTCACTTCCCCTCTCTCCTTCCCTCCCCATACTGTTCGCCTTCTCTGCTTCCCTCCCCGACACTTTGGAAGTTCATCTCGGACATTTTAAATCGCCGTGTGTCCTACAAATAAAAGAATGTTCCCATTACAGAACGTAAACAAGCTACACAGACAATTAAATGGTGATGGAAAATTCTTTGGAGAAAGTAAGGCACAGAGTGCTAGGAGCATCTGGTGATTTGTTTCAAACCTTCCCCCCTGCACCTGAGGGGCAAAAACGATCATTATTATAATAAAGAACCCGGGACATCTTCCTGATCAACCCCCACATAACTGCCTTAACGCCTACAGGGATCTTTTATTTGTTGTCGCTGTCATTTGGTTTCTACCACCTGCCCCTTTGTTCTTTCTCTTTCCTTTGTGGACAATTTGGCATCCCTGCCTGCCCAACCAGATTGTAAGCGCTTTGAGGCCAATGATCATGTCTACTTCTAAGGCATGTCTCAAGCCCCTAGCAGGGTGCCCTGCCCACAGCAAGTGCCCAGTACAGTGCTCTGCCCACTGCAAGCCCCCGGGACGGTGTTCCACACACCCTCTACAAGGGTCCAGTACAATGTTCTGCACATAACACACATCCAGTACTGTGCTCTGCCTACACAGCAGACAACCAGTACAGTGCCCCGCTGTGATCAGGTATCCAGGACAGTGCCCCCCACTCAGAAGACGCCCATCACAGTGCTTCACACCCAGAGGATGCTGCTGATGGAAGTGAGAGACTGGAAGAGACGCCAGCCAAGGCCTCACCTAAAGTGCTCTCGCTTGGCTCATCAGGGTCTGGGGTGTTACTGAGCAGACTGTGCACGTCCCCTCGTCGCCGTTGGCGGTGCCGCCTCCGATACTGAAATTCAGCATATTCCTGCATAAACCAAAGGCATAAAACGAGGGAGCATGCAGTAACACTTGCCAAAAAACTTAAAATTGGAAAAAAAATTCAAAAGGCAGCAGCACATTTTTCCCTTGGAAAAAATGTGTGATTTTATACGCCCGGTATAGAATCACCCGTCATCAGGGAAACAAAGGTCAGTTTTGCCCGTGCAGGGTGGAAAGCCGCCAAAATCTCCGAGACCCGAAGCAGCCTGGCCCGGGGGCCAGAGCTCTGCCAGGCGCAGAGCCGTGTGCCCGAAGTGCGAGCCCCATCCCCCCAGGTGCCAGATGGAATCTAGAGTCCAATAGGGGCTTTCAGACCGGCCGGCCCGGCAGCATCCCCCGCGGCTCGGTCCGCCTCTCCCAGTCCTTTGGCCAGCATGCCCTCTCAGGCACGCTGAGGCGTCAGCCAGGGGGAGGATGTGGAAGCGTAGGTGTTTGCCGGGGGAAGCTCGGTCCCTCGGTGTTGAGGACTGGCATTTCCCTGGGGAAGGCTGGGAATCGGAGCCCCCTGGTAGGCCACCCAGCGTCCCCCTGTCCAGGTCTGGGAGGAGTCCCCGGGGTCTGATCTCTACTGGGGCCGCTCCACTGGGATGTCAATGGGCAGATTTCACCCCTCCGCAGATCCGTGTTGGGAAGGGCAAAAGCAGAGTACAGAAACCGGCTGGGAAAAGGGCAGGAATGGGACTGGGAGGGTGGCCTGACCTCAGATTTTTATCCAGGTTTCACACCGCAGTGTTCCCCACTGGCAGGCACAGGCCAGGAAAATGGGCTGGGATCTCCCAAGAAAAGCACCCCAAAGAAAATCCAGAGCTGTGTCTCCAAGTCATCTTTGGAGTCGAACCTGCTTCCCGTTGTCTCGGTGTCCACAGGCGACCTCGCTCGGGGCAGGGATGGCCTGACCCAGGGCCCGTCTGTCCTTCCTCCTCTTCCCAGTGGTCCATGGCAGGACCGATCCCTGGGCCTGCCCCAATGCTCTGCCTGCCCCCCAGGGCCCCGTCCTCTGCCACCGCCCCCCAAAAAGTGAACGTAATAACTGTGGTATTGGTTAAGCATCTACCATGTGCCAAGCATCATACTGAGACTGGGGTAAATACAATCGGATCAGATCCAGTTCCTGTCCCACTTAGACCAAGCTGGTTCCCACAGATAACTATTGTTTTGATCTGAAATATGGTCCTGAACTTGACTTTCCAGAGCAATGTCAAGAGAAGCAATTTGGCAGTCTAGTGGAATGAGCCCGGGTCCGGGAGCCAGAGGGATCTGGATTCCAACCCCAGGCTCTGCCGTTTGTCAGCTGTGTGCCCTTGGGCAAGTCACTTAACTCCTCTGTGCCTCACTTATCTCATCTGTAAAATGGGTATTAAGACACTGACTGAGCCCCATGTGGGACATGGACTGTGTCCAACCTGATAAGCTTGTATCTATGTGCCCGGCACATAGCTCTTAACAAATACCATTAAAATAATAACAATAATGTAGTGCTTAGTGCGGTGCTCTGCACATAGTAAGTGCTCAGTAAATACCATTAGATTGACTGCCTGTTATGAGACCTTGGGTGAGTCACTTCACTTCCCCAGGCCTCAGTTTCTGCATGTGTAAAATGGGGATTCAGTATGTGTTCTACTTCGTGTGAGCCCCATGTGAGACAAGGACCGTGTCCAATCTTCAAAGCCTTATTGAAGGCACAACTCCATGGCCTAATGGATAGAGCATAGGCCTGTAAATCAGAAGGTCATGGATTCTAATCCGGGCTCTGCCACTTATCTGCTGTGTGACTCTGGGCAAGTCATTTTACTTCTCTGTGCCTCAGGTACCTCACCCGTAAATGGGGATTGAGACTGTGAGCCCCATGGGTGACAGGAATTATATCCAACCTGATTTGCTATAATAAAACCTATAATTCTAATTATTTATATTGATGCCTATCTACTTGTTTTGTTTTAATAATAATAATGGTATTTGTTAAGCGCTTACTATGTGCAAAGCACTGTTCTAAGTGCTGGGGAGGTTACAAGGTAATCAGTTTGTCCCACGGGGGGTTCACAGTCTGAATCCCCATTTTACAGATGCGGTAACTGAGGCCCAGAGAAGCCAAGTGATTTGTCCAAAGTCACACAGCCGACAAGTGGCGGAGCCGGGATTTGAACCCATGACCTCTGACTCCAAAGCCCGGGCTCTTTTCACTGAGCCACGCTGCTTGTCTCTCCCCTTATAGACTGTGAGCCCATTGCTGGGTAGGGATTGTCTCTATTTCTTGCCAAATTACACTTTCCAAGTGCTTAGTACAGTGCTCTGCACACAGTAAGCACTCAATAAATAAGACCGAATGAATTTGCTTGTATCCACCCCAGCACTTAGTACAGTGCCTGGCACATAGTAAGCGCTTAACAAATACTATCATTATCTTATTATCTCCTCCAAGAGATCTTCCCAAACTAGGTCCCCCCTTTCCTCCTCTCCCACCCCCTTCTGAGTAACTCTGACTTGCTCCCTTAGTTCTTCCCGCCGTCCCAGCCCCACGGCACTTATGTCCATATCTGTAATTTTTTTCTTTTCAATGATGTCTGTCTCCCTCCTCTAGACTGTAAACTCATTGTGGGCAGTGAACGTGTCTGTTTATTGTTGCACTGTACTTTCACAAGCGCTTAGTACACTGCTGTGCACACAGTAAGCGCTCAATAAATACGACTGATTGAGTGAATGAATGAATGAAAACTGTCTCTGCCCCAGCACTCAGTACAATGCTTCGCACCTAGTAAATTTTTTAACAAATAACCCAATAGTGGCAACTATAGGCAGGCCGGTATCTTTAAGTGGCTTTCCCTTGGGGCAGCCCTCCACTCTTGGAGCTGCCTGGGACCCCGGCTGGAACCGAGCGGGGCTGCTGCTTTCAACGGCTTCTTTCTCTGCAATTGGTCCTGACCCTGCCCGCACGGGTCTGAGGAGCCCCTGCGACGAACACAGCCCCCGCTGAGCTGCCCCTCTCCCCAGAAACCACTCCTGAACACCAAACAACCTCCGGAGAGGTCTGCCGAGGCCATTGGCCACGAGCTCTTTCATTTCCTCACAGGTCTGACTCCTCCTCCTTCTCTTCTTCCTTCTTCTCCTCCTCCTTTCCAGAGCCCATTCCACCCAGACCTTCTCGAAAGTTGTTGCTGAGCCCCTAACCGTCACCACCTTGATGTGAAACGTGGAACCCTCCTCCCCACATTGAGGTGGTCATGGCGGTGGCAGTGGCTAAAGGGCTAGGGGTGCGACAAACGAGCTGGTAACCCTCCTGTGGGCAGGGAACCCTCCGTTGTCCACTTCCTGGGCCTGGAGCTGGTGGCTGCAGCGGCTGCAGTTGCTGCTGCTAAGCAGGGGCTCACCCACCCCCTCTGTGATCCCCCCTGTGCCCTCCCCATTTCGCTGGGCTGCTCACATCCCACTCACCGTCCCAGGGAAGATTTCAGGGATGACCTGGCTGGGAGGGATGGAGGGATGGAGAGAGGGAGAGACGGAGCGAGGGGGAGCCTGCCATCAGTTTGCGTCCTGCTTGGACCTAAAATCTGCCCACGGATTCTTCCAATATAGATATCCAAGCAGGAGTCAAACTTATTTGTCCACGCAGACTGGACCGACAGCACATGCAGAGGGGCCTCTACATTGAGCGTATTTACAGCCACGTTGAAAAAAAAAAGTTCATTTTCCAAAACCGTTTTTTCCAGGCTCTCTCTTACCTTGCAGTGACGAAAGACAATGTAAAACGGCAACTGCCCATGCCCTCCTGCACCATTTTGAACCAAGAAAGGTTCCGTGAGGTACCCCCGGGGCGCTCGCCCAAGTGCTCCACCCCCAGCAGGAGCTCAGCAGCACATACTATTTATTGACTGACTGATCACAGGTGTGGGTGAGGGAAGGCAGGGATTTTGATCCAGGGCAGGCTGGGGCACCCCTGGGCAGAAACGGTGCACGCCGGGGAGGACACCGTTCACAATGGGATCGCGAAGGAAACAGTTACCTCAGGTGATGCAAATCCCAAATATTCCCAGTCCCACGTTCCGCCGGCAAAGCTGTGAACAAATCGGACAGAGCGCCGCCAGGTCAACAATGCTCAGTGAGGCAATGTGGCCAGCCCATTTGACAGTACAGTGCTTAGTACAGTGCTCTGCACACAGTAAGCGCTCAATAAATACGATTGAATGAATAAATCTGACAAAGGACCCCCCTGGCCTAAGCTCATCGCCGGATGAAACCGATTCCCCGTCGACGGCCAGAATTACGTGCAATCCCGACAGCCCGGTGGTGTTCCAGGGGCCGTGGCTGGGTGTCGGTCCGGCGCTCCATGAGAAAGCACACGACTCGAAGCCCCCCACCCGGACCTCTGCTCCAGCCACCCCCTGGGAGTGGGACAATTTGCACTTCTGTGTGCATGCAGATAGCCCTGATGAGTGTTTGGTGGACTCTCCCCTCCCCACTTCAAGACTGTGAGCCCGTTGTTGGGTAGGGATTGTCTCTATCTGTTGCTGAACTGTACTTTCCAAGTGCTTAGTACAGTGCTCTGCACACAGTAAGTGCTTAATAAATACGACTGAATGAATGAATGAGTGAACCATCACAAAATCAAACCGCTTGCTGTCCGCAAACACCTGCAGAAGTTGGCTGCTTTCAGATCGCCCTCACACCTCAGCCTGGCGAGGCCCGTTGACGGGTGGCTGTAAGCTTGTTGTGGGCAGGGAGTGGGTTTGTTATTTTGTTATACGGTACTCTCCCAAGCACTTAGTGTAGTGCTCTGCATACAGTAAGGGGTCGATAACCACGACTGAGGTCAAACCCTGAGATATGGAACCCCAAGACCCCCCACCACGGGGGCTGCTCGTATTGGTACCATTCACCACTGCCCCAGCAGCCCTGAGGGACAGAATGCTTGGGCCTCGCACAGCCTGCTAATCCACACGGCCCTAGCCAGAAGACCCGCGAATCCCCACTACCTGACCAGCCACTCAGACATCCGCCCCTGACAGTTACTCTAGGACGGTGGTTCAGAGCCACTAATACACGGTTCCAGCAAGTCGCAGGGGCTCGGCTTGGGACCCGCCCTGGCTCAGGCTAAGAAACCACACAAGACGGCATAGGAATGGCTGGTGTCCGAGGCAGGGGGGACGGCTGCGAGGTCTCCAACCCGGATTCTCTGTCGGGAGCCAGGGGACCAGACCAAATGATCCCACACCAAGTCCACACCCATGGACAGGGAATGGGCCTGAGGCCCAGAGGGACCTGGGATCTAATCCCGGCTCCTCCACACATCTGCTGTGTGGCTCTGGGCAAGTCACTTAACTTCTCAATGCCTCTAGTTACCTCACCTGTCAAATGGGGATTAAGAGTGTAAGCCCCTTGTAGGACAGGGACTGTGCCTAACCTGATTACCTTGTATCTACCCCAACACTTAGAACAGTGCACGGCACATAGTAAGCATTTAGCAAATATCACCATTATTATTATTATTTCTACTATCATTATTACTGTTATAGATACTGAGGATCTAGGTGCCTTCCTGACAAGACTCGGGCCTTCCCCTGCCCGAGCCCCCCGATCCCTCTTGAGGTTACCTGCGCCTGGGGGCTTCGGGCGAGTCTGCCGGTGCCACCCCTCGGGCTACCGAGGCCAAGAACTCCTGTCTCTTCTGCTGCACGAGGCAGGCGGCCCGGATGATTTTGTGGCGGGGTGTGCGTAGGTACGGCCGGTTGACTTTCTGCGCCAGGTCTTCGGTGACCATCTCTAGATCCGTCTGAAATTGGGGTAGAGAGAGGGAAGGGCTGTTCTCAGGCCTGGGCCAGAGTAAGGCCGGGACCTCGGCTGGCTGGAAATGCTCTCCCCTCGGCTGGACCTCCAAAGGGCGCTAACAGTCCTCAGTGTCCTTGCAGCCCCACACCGTCCCTTCTACAGAGGCCAGAGAGGCTCAGAGACCCAGTTGAAGTCACATGGTAGGCTGGAGCCATGAGCGGGGCTGAGCCGGAGCTCTCACCCATGCCTGCCTGTTCCGAGCCCACGCCCCTTCCCCGGTCACGCAAACCGATATATCGGTTTGAACGCAAGGCAGTCTCCCCTCACCGGGACGGCCAAGCAATCCGGTGGCACAGGGGGTGTTGAGCTGACCCAGCCAGCCATCGGGAGGGCTGGGCAGCAGTGGCAGCAGGCCACGGCTGGTCTTGGGAGAGGCGGCAGCAACACCTTTGGTGGCACACTCACTGGCCACAGGGAAGGAGAGAGCTAGAGACTTAATGAGGAGCTTTTGAGGCCTTTGTGGCTCTCTGAGGGTCCCCCAGATGGGCCAGGCAGGGGAGGATGGGAGACGCAGGGTTTGAGGGAGGGAGGGCGGGCTGAAGTCCTGGGCTCAGGTGTTTACATTTGAATAAGAAGCTTTCTTCACCAAACCAGGCTTTTTGTACACTGGGGATTTTGGTTCTGGAATCTGAAAGGAAAGTGTTGGGCGGGCGGCCATCTCGCTCCGGCTGCTCTCCCAGAGCGCTCGCTCTGCAACCTGAACGCATCCAGCCCCGCTCTTCCATCTTGCGATTTCCATATTGGGGGAGTCTCTAAAGCGGGAATGCCGCGGCATCCAAGTGGCATGCCCCGCTGCCCGTCTCACCGTGATCGGCCAGCGGACCATCCCGAGCACCCAGAGGGGGTGGAGCCCAGATGGGGTCCCCCTGCACGGGTCAGGCCCACGCCATGGGCTACACATTTTGTGTCCCACAGTCCAGAGCTATTTTAGAGCTGCAAACTACCCCCGAGCACAAGGGATGTTGAGACCAAAGAGAAATCATTATTTCTGTGGGAACAAGGGCAGTGTTCCCTCGGGGTTTTAACAGCCTGACCGTCCTGAAAAAAGGGGATCATGGGAGCTTCCCAAAACAAAACAAACTACTTTTTGTAACCTCTCAATTTCTACCAGATGCCCCGTTAAGTAACAGAAAAAAAAAGCCATGCTTTTTGCAACAGTACAATTACTTCCAGCCTGTCGACAAAAGCAGCATCTTACCTGCATGAGTTCAAATATTTCTTTCTTTGTGCTTTTAGGTTCCAGAAAGAATCCATATGGGTAAGAACACTTGAGAATGCGCCGGGTCTTGAGGAGTTCCTGGACGGCGTCTTCGATGAAAGTGGTGTCCGGGCAGACCCCTTCGGCTGTAAGGAGAGGCAGGTACCAGCCATTCCATATCCACTCCTAAGCGACTGCTATTTTTGCCCCAACCACTGACAGCACTTGCTGGGAAGTGGTGGGCTCCCTGAACTCAGGTTGGGGTATAATCGTGGCCCTGAGGAGGGTCTGGGGGGCTGGGTGGGGGCAGCTGGCCCTGGGTGGCTCTAGTGCAATGCAGGTGCCAAAGCGGGTAGAGACCCAGCCTTGTGGGGCAACGGGGAGCTGGCTCAGTGTGGGGTTGGGCGCGCGGGGGGCAGGGTTTGCAGGGACAATGGGGTGAGGGGCTGGGATGAGGGGAGCAAGGAGAGAGGGTGGTGGAAGAAAGGGGAAAAGAGGGGAGATGACAGAAGGAGAGGAAGGGATAAAAAGGAAAAAAAGAAGGTCTAGGAGACAATCAGGATAGACAAGGAAAAACTTAGGAGTTTGGAGCGATAGAGACTTTGGGGGTGGGGAGAAGAGAAAGAGAGACAAGGACAGTGTCACAGAGTGGATAGACAAAGACACCGAGAAACGAGAGACAGAGAGACAGGGACAGAGAGATAGAGCCCAGTCAAAGAGCAGAGAGACCATTAAAAGGAAGAGAAGGAAGAGTATGCAGGAGAAGGGGGGAGATGCCTAGACTTAACCTGGGTGAAGGTGGGTGTTTCTGTTTCCCAGGCCTATGGAAATGGATAACCTCCTACAGGTAATTCCACCTCACTCAGTGGACTGGCTGTCGAATCATCTCTTTTTGGAAATCATTTAGGAACAAGATCAATCTGATCTCAGGGCTCAGGGGGAGGGGGGTGGTGGTGGTGGCTGAAGCCAGATGGCAGAGCACACGCACAGGCTCTCCCTGGGTCGACCTCGCCTCGGAAGATGCCCACAGCTGGCCCACTGAGGGTAGGATCTGGGGGGGGTGGGGGGGCGGGGAAGGGAAGGGACCCAGACTGAGGTCGAGGGAGGCACCAGATGCCAAGAACTAGCCTGAGCCCAGGACGGGTCGGAGTCTGGGAACGAGGGCAGCGGCAGCAGACACAGAGGCTTAGGACAGAAGCCCGGAGGCCCACAGAGAGGCGTGGCACAAACGCTCTGCCGAAGGGCATGGACCTCAGACTCCAGAGCCACTGGGTGCCCGGCCCACGCTGCCCACCCGCTACTTACTTCCCCTCAGGGCTCTGCTCAGCTGCTCCATCTTCTCCTTGGCTGTCTTTAGAAGGCGCTGCTCTAACTGGAAGGGGAAACAGACAACAGGAGGCCGTGAGCCGCTCCGACTTTCAGCCTGTCAGGGGAAAGGGCCGATCCGGCCCATCAGGCTGGCCTGAGACGTACCTGATAGCTGAGCTCATGGTTCTTAAACCTCGTGTAATAGTGCATGAACCGGTCCAGCTCCTGAAAGCGTCTGTGCTTCTTCTCAGCCTGGAAGCAAAGCCCGGCACTGACCGCCGCTCCTGCCTCCCCGGAACCGCAACCAAGGCCGCTGGCTCCGGGCGGCCCTTACCGAGCACCCGCTCTATGCCGAGTGCCACGCTCAGTGCTGGAGTTGGTCCAGGAGGATCAGATGAGGCCCAGGCCCCATCCCGCCCGGGTGGGGGCTCACAGTCCGGGAGGGAGAGGATCTAGGGACCCTATCCCCATTTTCCAGAGGTCCAGAGAGGTTAGGGGGGTGGGCGGGGGAGAGGGTCCTCATCTTGGGTCTCCCAGTCATCCAGGGCCGCCCCCTTCTTGGGTTTACCTCCACCGTCATCTCCTTGGACTGCTCCTCCACATGCTGGATGACCTGGTAGCGTGTGCAGCGGTAGTAGCCCCCGGTGGAAGAGCTGTGCTTCTTCCACTCCTCCAGACAGATCCAGCAGAAGTCATACTTGCACTTGAGGGGAGAAAATCAATCAATCAATTGGTGGTACTTACTGAGTACTTACTATGTGCAGAGTACTCTACTGTTTGGGAGAGTACAATACGACAGAATTAGCAACAACCTAGTGTTTTCACCTCACTCAATCCCGTCTGCCTGCTTCCAGCTTCTGGCTCCTGACGCTTTCCAGCCCCCGGCAATGGGGAAGGGGGACCTGGGTTGAGTCTCTTTGGAGCCCAATCAGCTTGGAGAGGCTCTCCACACCACCCTGGGTGTTAATCCTGGGGTGGGGGCAGGGACCGATGGACCCGTGTCTTTGGAGGGTGGGGGTTTCTGGGAGAGCTGCACAAAAGCAGCAGCTGGGGTATCCGGGGAAGGGAACCCGAATTTTGAGAATCGAGGAGGAGGCCGTAAGCCTCCAGAAGGCCTGGACCATCATCTTCTGCTTTCGGGGCACTCTCCCAGGTGCTTAGTACAGTGCCCTGCACATCCCAGAGGGGCTCTGTCACTGATTAATCAATGGCATTTATTGAGCACTTACTATGTGCAGAGCACTCTACTAAGTGCTTGGAAGAATGCAATATAACAGAGTTGGTAAACACATTCCATGCCCACAAGGAGCTTATAGTCTGATTGATTCATTGATTTCCTCTGGACCCCTGGGTTCCTAGGAAAAAGATTTTGGGGGCAAAGATCACAAAACTCACTTTCCCGGTGGAGACCCAGTAAGAACCGACACAAAGAAAAGAATATTGTGGGACTAAGGAGCTCAGATCCCTGGGGCTCAAATCAAAACTGTCACAGTGGTAAGGCACTTACATACATACCTGTAACCTATTTATTTATTTTAACGTCCATCTCTCTCTCTACACTGTAAGCTCACTGTGGGCAAGGAATGTGTCTGTTTATTGTTATACTGTACTCTTCCAAATGCTTAGTAATAATAATAATGGCATTTTATTAAGCGCTTATTATGTACAAAGCACTGTTCTAAGTGCTGGGGAGGTTACAAGGTGATCAGGTGTCCCACGGGGGTGCTCACAGTCAATCCCCATTTTACAGATGTGGTAACTGAGGCACAGAGAAGTGACGTGACTTGCCCAAAGCCACACAGCTGACAATTGGCGAAGCCGGGATTTGAACCCATGACCACTGACTCCAAAGCCCGTGCTCTTTCCACTGAGCCACTCTGCTTCTCAGTACTGTGCTTTGCAGACAGGAAGCACTCGATACGACTGAATGAATGAATGGGTAAGGAGGGACTCCAGGAGGAGCAGCGCCTCATCCAAACCACTAGGGGGCCGCCTAGTGCACAGCTGAAGTGGAGTCGCCCTAACAGTAGCCGTAGGAATGGTATTTACTGAACGCCTACTGTGGGCACTGCACTAGACCGTGAGGTCGCATCTCAACTTGACCTCTCATCTGACCTATAATCCCACTTCTCCTCTCTGCTTTCCTGCCGTTATCTCAAGACTCGATATCCCCATCAACCCGATTTGCTTGCATCCACCCCGGCCCCCAGCGCTTAGTACAGTGCCTGGCACATAGTAAGTACTTAAATACCATCATCATTATTATTATTGTTATTACTAAGCATTTTGGAAAGATCTGCAGAAGCACAAGACACATTCCCTGTCCACAAGGAGCTTCTGCTGTAGCTTAGATTGATTGACTACTATTACTCAGAACTCGGGACAGTACAACAGAAGCCCAGTCACGGTCTCTGCCCACACCGTTGCCCTATCTGCCCTTTCCAAGCTGCCGTGGTGATGGCCCACCTTCTTGCCACTTTCCTTTGCCTAGCCTAACCCCCCGACCCCTCCCCACCGACACTAGGAGCCCAGGTGGCTCAGCTGGGACCAAGGCATCTGCTCGCTCTCTCAGCATTCCTCGGGCCCCTGGCCCGCCCCCAGGGAAATGGGCATGTTGGAACCATCCCATCTCCCGGGATAGACTGCCCTTGGGGCCCACAGGCCAGGGTCATCTCAACTCAACATCCTCCCCAGCACTACTTACCAACAGCCCAGGTGCCCCCGTTGGCTATGGCAGTGGCGCAGCGAGACAAGTCCCCACCACTCACCAAGCTGGGGTTTTTCCAAGCCCTGGGAAGAGCGGTGGCAGGGGGTCGGGAGTGCCGGGACACCAGGGGTGACGCCCGAGGCCCCCGGGGAGGATCCCGGTTACACCGGGCCAGGCCTAGGGCCCAGATTCCTGCCCAGAGAAGGACAAACTCTGGAGTCTGTGCTGGAGCTTGGTGCCTGTGTGGTTGTGTGGTTCCCAGCGTGCCTGATCCAAGGCCCCCTGCCCAGGGCGTACCTCCCCAGAGGGAGCACCTCAGAGATTTAGCCCAAGGCCCTCGGCCCCTCCCTCCCTTCCACCCTTTGTTTCATCCGTTTCCCCCAAGGGGAGGTCTGGGCGATGGAAGCCTGCTGTGCCTTGGGCAAGGGTGAAGCTTGACAGCAGGAAGCGACACTTGCTTTCTTTCCAATAAAGGGGCAGCTGATGGGAGCCCAAGTGAAACACAGCCAGACTTTCAGGTTAACTTGCGACTGGATCCAAACACCAAACCCGGACCTGGGCCCTGGGCCCCCAGCCCCCACCCTGTGCCAGGCCGTGCGAGTCCTCGCTGCCGGTCTCCTACCTTGGCACACTGCATGTGGTTGCAGCCCTCGTTCTTCTGGATGGGAGATTTGCAGTTGGCGCACGGCTTGGAGTTGGTGAGCAGCCAGAGGCAGTTGGCGGCATCTTCGTAGGCCTCACTCACCCCCACCACTTGGAGAAACCAACCACGGAAACCACACAGTTAAAACTGCTCCCAAAAGTCAGCCGGCCGCGGTTCACATCTCGTGGGGCCCTCGCTTCCAGGAGCTTTGGGTCCAACAGCGGACTCCCAAGTCCCCGGGCAGCTGACTCTTCAAACTCACATCAACAAAAACTAGCTCCAAGCAGATTTTCTCTTAACTTCTGAAAAAAGAAATTTACGTTTCTTGGAAATTGACAAAAGGAGCCTGTGTTCAGTTCTGGCTATGGTGTCTCAACCAAAGGCTTCTTTGGGGAAAAAATGAAAAAAACACTTTTTCACATGAGGCAGGATGGCCTAATGGACAGAACACAGGCACAGGAGCCAGAAGACCTGAGTTTGAATCTCGGCTCCACCACTGGCCTGCTGTGGGACACTCATGGTCGGGGTAACCTGCTTCGACACTCCCCAACCTTGTACTCAACATGGGGAACACCGGAGAAATGGCTCAGGCTCACAAAGACACCACCAAGGTCCAAGGTGAAGGGTCAGCTGGCAGGAAACGATGAGGCCAGCTCCTTGAAAGCATCACTGACCGTGAGCTCCCAGAATGGCCCCGTGGCTTCCACTCAGAGTCAGGCCCAGAGAACCGACGTGGCGTGGCGTATCGGCTCTAGGGGAAGGGGCTGGCCCCGGCCCTGGCTGTCACTTCCTGCTTCTGGCCACCCTGAGAGCTTGCCTCGAGATTCTGGGGCTGCCCCAAGTTGGCCTTTCTGGTCTATTCTCCAGAGCCAACAGGCCAGGCTCTGGGGCAGGTCCGGTCCTGTTCAATCTACAGAGCCACCCTGGAAGGGCATCAAGGGAGCAGGACGACACACAGATGATTGGAAGCCACATAGCTCAGTCCAGCACAATGCTCAGTACAGTACCATTCACCCGGTTGGCACTCAAAAAATGCCCATGCTACTATGGAGTCAGCATGTAACAGTGGGCGGACAGAAGCCGAGAAAACTGAGACAACTGAATTCAGCCCACAAGGGAGACGCCTTTTTTTTTTATGGTATTTGTTAAGCACTTACTGTGTGCCAGGCACTGTTCTAAGCGCTGGGGTAGGTTCAGGATTATAAAGTTGGACAGTCTGTGTTCCACATGGGGCTCACAGTCTTAATCCCCATTTTACAGATGAGGTGACTGCGGCAAAGACGATTGCCCAAGGTCACACAGCGGACAAGTGGCGGAGCTGGGATTATAGCCCAGGTCCTTCTGACCGGCAGGCCTGTGCTCTATCCACTAGGCTATGCTGCTTCTCACCTGAGCCACGCCCTCCTCTTGACCATCTCTCTTCCTTGGCAACACAGAACGGAGTGGATTCTGAGGAACCGCTGCCTAAGCCAGCACCTGGCCCAGTCACGCGACCTTAGGGAAGGAGGCAGCCAGCCGAGCCAGTGGCTCAACATGCTTGGGCAGGGCCCCGGGGAGGCAATGAGGCCCTGGGCTTCGGACCAGATGGAAGGTGTCCGGGGCAGGGCTGCCATCCAACCTCTTGGGTGGTTGCGGGCACCGGACCAGAGGGGCCAACTCCATGGGGGCCATCGGGGGATGGTCCCCGTGGCTGTGAATAATAACAGTAACAACAGTAATTATTATTACGGTACTTGTTACGTGCTTACTATGTGCTAAGCACTATTCCAAGCGCTGGGGTAGATACAAGTTAATCAAGTTGGACATAGTCCCTGTCCCACATGGGGCTCAGTCTTACCCCCCATTTTACAGATGAGTAACTGAGGCCCAGAGAACTTAAGTGACTTGCCCAAGGTAACACAGCAGACATGTGGCAGAGCCGGGATTAGAACCCAGGTCCTTCTAACTCCCAGGCCCGTGCTCTATCCTCTAAGCCATGTAGCTTCTCTAACACTCAAAGGGCTGAATATTTTCCATTTAGGGTTGAAAAGTTTCCAAATGATGACTTCCTGGCCTGCTGTTAACACTTTGAAGCCTTCCCCGTCTCGTCTCCATCTGCACCCACTCCCTTGGCGATCTCATGCACTCCCATGGTTTCAAATACCAGCTCGACATGGATAATTCCCCAATATACTTCTCCAGCCTCAACCTCTCTCCTTCGTTGCAGTCTCGAATTTCATTCTGCCTTCAGGACATCTCTACTCAAATGTCCCGCCGACCTTACACCCAGAGCTTCTTATCAGAGAACCCAAACCCTGTTCTCCTCCAGACTTTCTCAATACAGTAGACAACATCACCACTTTGTCTCATAATGCCCATAACACGGGCATCATCTTTGACTCTCCTCTCTCATTCGACCTGAATATTTGGTCTGTCACCACGTCCTGTCAGTTCTGCCTTCACAATATCTCTAGAATCCAACCCTTCCTCTCCATCCAAACTGTTACCATGCTGATCCATGGATCCGGGCAACTTGTCATACCCTACCTCAACTATTGCATCATTCTCCTTGCTGGGCTCCCTGGCTCCTGTCTCTCCCGCTCTCCAGTTCATCCTGTTGCCCGGATCATTTTGTTAAAAAAAAAAAAATACCGGTCAGTCCACACCTCCCCACTCCTCGAAAACCTCCAGGGGTTGCCCAGCCATCTCCACATCAAACAAACCCCTTACCATTGGGTTTAAGGGCCTCAATCAGCTCTCCTCTTCCTCCCTTACTTTGAGATCTCCTATTTCAACTCAGGCCACTCACTTCATTGCTTCAATACCAACCCGCTCACCGTACCTCAATCCCATCTGTCTCGTCACTGAGCCCTTTGCCCCTGTCCTCCCTCTGGCCTGGAACTCTTTTCCCCTTCCTATTGAACAGAGCACCACTCATTCCCACCTTCAAAGGTCTTACAGTTTAGAGGGACTGTCTGTCTCCCCACCTCTAGACTGTAAGTTTCTCCGTGGGCAGGGATCATGTCTACCAACTCTGTTGCAGTGAACTCTCCCAAGAGCTTAGTACGGTGGCTCTGCACATTGGAGGTGCTCCACTCTGCACACAGGAGGTACTCCATAAATACTACTGATTGATTGACCAAATGATTGCCCTGTCCTAGGCCCAGTCCCACTTGCCTCCGAAGACCCTGCCCGCCCCACCGGCCCCCTTCTGGCCCCGCTCTCCCAATGAGAAGTTGGTCCCCGTGGATCCGACCAACTCCCAATGACACATCCGGCTCCGGGAGCGCTTCCATCCGCACCTCCCAGGCACCCGCAGCAACGCCAGGGAGCCAGACAGGATCCCAACCCACAAGGACCCGGCAAAAAGCCGGGCTGGCCAAGACTGGTGATTCATCACCAGCCTGGGGCAGAGATCTGGGTGGGTGGCAGAGGGGCCTGGGGTACCAGCTCCCCACGAAAGTTTACTAGTCACTCCACAGGGTGTTCGGGCCCTCCGACCTGGAGGCCACGGCAACTGCCGTGGCTCCGGGGGTCAGCCCCCGTGGCCAGAGCCCTGTTTTACTGCCAGAGAGAGCCCGAGGGGCTGAAGGGCTGCAGGTGCAAAGGGAAAGTCCTCACCGACACGAAAGGGAGAAAAGGGCTCCGGGCTTCAATTCCTTGGAGAACTCCACAGCCCGACGGACACTGCCCACTCCTGCGTCTCTTGGACACCCTGCTCCTAGGACCGATGCTGGGGTTTCACAGGTAAGGCGAATGCCTTTAACATGCCGGGGGCCTGGCAAGCCCGAGGCCAACTGCAGAGTTCTGGCCACATCAACAACCCCAGATTCAAACGCTCAAACCCAAACAGTGAAACAACTCAAGATTTAGAGTGGATTCTGAAGGCACCGCATCGAAAACGAGCATCTGTTACAGTCGGCTCTTTGGGGGCTACTTGGGTGATGTGAACGTTTCCTGGGTTGCTTCCCTGTGGGCGGGGTATGTGCAGCCAGAAGAACGGGTCTTCTGATGCCCCTGGCATCTACTAGGGCTCAGGCTACTGGCACACCTGACCCTGTGGACTCCCTGGCTTCGAAGACCCTAAAAATGGCAAAGGTCTCCCTCCCTTCTTTCTTCCCGTTTTCCTCCCACCCAAAACCTCTCTACTCTTCTTGGTGGCGGAGGAGGGAGAACAGAGATAAATGAAGGCAACAGATCCCTTCCAACCTGTAAGATTCTCCTTCCTGTTCTTTTCCCTATAGCCTGTCAGCATGTTGTGGGCAGCGAACGCATCTACCACCTCTGTTGGGTTGGACCCTCTCATGCTCCAGTACAGTGCTCGGCACACAATAAGCACGTAATAAGTAAGACTGATTGACTGATTTTCTCCTGTGATGCAGACAAATGGCCAGAGTGACAGAAGTCAAATGCTTCGCTCTCCCTTCCTCCCTCTCAACAGAACTCCATCCCCTGCCTCCGACTTCTTCCATCCATGCTGCTCCCCCCCGACCTCCCAATCCCGGCGGAAGCACTAATGAGCGGTCCCATCCGAGGCCCAGAGACGGGGCCGATTCAACGACTACCTAGATTGATCTGGTCTGGTAAGCACTGACCGTGGGGAGCTGGGCAGTTCATTTCCCGGCCCTACCCACCAAGGACAGAATTTTCTCCACGTGACTTAAAACTGTGGGTTCTCCCGAGCAGCCAGCTCGCCCGAACGTCTTTGTTTCTTGTTTTCCTCTCCCTCCCCCGGAGCTGGCAGGGGCCTGCGGGGTGGGGCCGATTAGCAGTCAGAGCCGACAAGCCCCTGGCGGAGCTTGCGGGATCTCTCTTACGTTCTTCCGGTTTCATTTCTGTGATCTTCTGTAGCCAGTTTTTCCACGTTGGGCAGTCGCAGGGCTCGTGGGCTTCGCCAAGGCACTCCCTGGGGGAGAAGAGAAGGAAACTGAGTTGCACATGTTAGGTGACCCCCACATCTGCAGGAAGCTGCTCTCCCTCGGCCTCATCGCCACCCTAGGTGTCGGACGCCAAACAACTGGACGCCAGGGCAGTTGTCCGGGCCAGGGGCAGGGAGGCGGCCTGAGGGTCCTCGGGACCAGGGGAGAGATCCCATCGGTTCCGGGGCTCACAAAGGAGAGTTTGGGCCTTAGCTTATCCAATGCCGGGCAAACCCAAAATGGGCTTCTGGTGCCCGGAGTTCTGAGGGGAGACCGGGGGCTGAAGAGTGCATAGGCAGAAGTGGCCTGGTTTCGCAGGTTCCCTTCTCACTCCACTTGAGTCTCGGGGTACTTTGGACTCGTAGGGCACCTGGGGAATCACTGAGAAGGTGAGCTGCCCCTTCAACTCCAGGCGGTGGAGAGGCTGAATGGAAGGATCGGAGAAACCAACTGCCCATTCCCCTATGCGATCTCTCGCTGCTCCCTTCTCTGTCCTGGTAGCAGGTGCTGAGCACCCACCGGGGGCCTGGCTTGATCCTGGCACTATGGGGCCGGGGTTTGGAGCCCACAGAGGGCAGTCCTTACCCCATCTGATCTGGGCATGGGCAGCCACCACTACTTCCAAGACAACCAGCCCGGGAGGTCAGATGTGAAGCGAAATCATTCTTGCCCGTGGGGAGACCAGGCCTGTGCGGTGTCTGAGGCTGGAAGCTCCCCTGTCTCCCCTCTGTTCCCAACCAGTGTCTGACCTCACCAGGAGAGCCAGCTGAGCTGGCGGTCTTAGCCCCCTGAACCAGACTCTAGTTGGAGCCTGGGGGTGCTGACTGGCTGAGCAGTGTGCGACTATTCGGCAAGAGAATTCTCCTCAGGGAAGCACCAAACTGGAAGTCAGTCAAAAAGTCAGTAAATTGCATTTATTGAGTGCTTACTGTTTGTAGAACACTGTACTAAGCGCTTGGGGAAGTACAATAGAATGATAAACAGATACACTGCCTGCCCACAATGAGCTTACAGTCTAGAGGGGGAGACGACATTAATACCACAAATAAATGGAAGATCCTTGAGGGTGGGAATGGGGTCTAACCACTCTACTGTCGTATTCTTCCCGGTGCTTAGTCCGGGGCTGTACTCAGACTAAGTGGTGAAGGAACACCATCGACTGACTGATTGATTAAATGAAAGAAGTAGACTGGGTGCAGAAGCAGCGCCCAGCTCATCTACTGCCGGGCCCACCTTGTTGGGAATGGGAGGCTGGACTGTGGAAACCTAGGCTTTCCAGATGCCACCTTAAGGTGGAGGGCGTGGAGAGCTGAGATGGAGGGAGGGAGGGGAACATTTTACCAGGCTGAACCATGCGCCCAACATGTCCAGCTTGAAATCAATGACAGCTTCCACAAGCAGGGGAAAGTGTTCCTGGAATGGAGCACTGGGAGACAGTGTGGCTTAATGGGAAGAGCATGGGACAGGGAGTTAGGATACTAGTTTGAGTCCCTTCTCCCCTGCTGGCCGGCTGCATGACCTTGGGCAAGTCACTTCACTTTTTTATGGTATTTGTTAAGCACGTACTATGCGCCAAGCTCTGTACTAAGTGCTGCGGTAGACACAGGTTAACCAGGTTGAACAGTCTCTATCCCACATGCGGTTCACAATCTTAGTCCCCATTTTACAGATGAGGTAACTGAGGTGCAGAAAAGTTATGTGACTTGCCAAAGGCCAGGCAGCAGGCAAACGGCAGGGCTAGGATTAGAACTCAGGTCACTTCTCTGGGCTTCAATTTTCTCGGTTGTAAAATGGAGATAAGATACACTGAGAGCTCTGTATGGGTTAGGGACTGCATCTTTTGTTATAACCTTTGCTCTACCCTAGAGTTTAGCAGATAATAAGTGCTTAAAAAATGCCTGAAGAGAAAACCAAAAAAAAAAGCTCACTTCCATCTGCCTTAGGAAGGGCCTTCGTGGAGATGTGATTGAACCTCTTAATGCTGGTATTTTTGCTCCTGTATCTCCCCTGCATCTCTCATTAGCCTATAAATTCTCCAAGGGCAGGGATCACATCTTTTATTCTGATAAGGTCCCTCAAAGGTCCAGGCCAGGGTTCTGCCCTGGCCCCTATAGGCATCCAATCAGTGCTGTATAAACCAATGCTCCAGGCGATTAACGAGGTGTCTGCGACCCAATCAAGCGCACGGCCACTCCGCCAGCAGCAGCAATATGCAGTGACTGGAAGCATATAGTCCAGGGCTCTGCATACGTTAAAGCACTCAAAGAATGCCATTCATTCATTCATTCATTCATTCATTCATTTACAGACCAACGATTGACCACTGCCAGGGGGCCACTGGTCGGGGTCAAGGGGCCGAACACTGATGAGTTGGCTCCGGGAGGAAGCCGGTTTTCCCAACCCTCGTTTTCGGGCTGGTGGGAAAGATCTCCACGAGGGCAAGAAATTCACCACCGTCGGAGTTGCTGTCACCGCTGCCATGAGCAGGCTGACTCCAGATGGTGCTTGGGTGTAGGTGTGCCAAGATGGAATCCAGACTCATCACGACTCCCTTTTTAAAAAAAGCTTCTGGGAGCAAAATAGATTTTGACATCTGCAGCATCCTGAACACCGCCAATAAAGGCGGCGAGCAAGGGAGGGGCCGAGGTCTAGCACAATGACATCCATTAAAGAGGAGGATTTTTGCTCAGGATCAAAGGCCGAGATGTTTATTCAATGCACATTTCTGAGCTTGCAACAGTTCTTGTTGTTGGCACTTATGAGCGCACAGAGCCCCAGGAAGGGAAATAAATATGGAAACAACTTTTTGGTTTTGAAAAATGATTTCCCTCTGTTTTTTGCACAAAAGGGCTGCTCTTGTCTTAGGTGGAAAAAACCCTCAGAAGTTCCGGGCCTCTTCTCTCATACAATCTGTCACGCTGCCTTTGGCGCCAGGAGGGTAGTGGAGGTGCTCTGGGGAGGGAGGCAAGCTCATTGTGATGGCGGGGAAGGGGGCACGAGCCCACACCACTTCTGACACTACAGAAGGAAGCATCCACCTGCTGGGGTGGATTTCCCTTTCTGATTGCTGGTCAGATGCAAAGCCCCATAACAATAATAATAATAATAATAATAATCAGAAGAATGATAATGGTGATATTGTTAAGTGCCTACTTAACAACACTACTGCTACATGAGAAGCAGCGTGGCTCAGTGGAAAGAGCACGGGCTTTGGAGTCAGAGGTAGTGGGTTCAAATCCCGGCTCTGCCACTTGTCAGCTGTGTGACTTTGGGCAAGCCACTTCACTTCTCTGGGCCTCAGTCACCTCATCTGTAAAATGGGGATTAAGACTGTGAGCCTCCCCTGGGTCAACCTGATCACCTTGTAACCTCCCCAGTGCTTAGAACAGTGCTTTGCACATAGTAAGTGCTTAATAAATGCCATTATCATTATTATTATTATTATTATTGCTACATGTCAAACACTGCACTAAGCATAGGGCAGATCCCAGATAATTAGGTCAGACACAGAACTTGGGCACAAAGTGGGGATTTACAGCAAAATATAAGATCAAACTTGCTAAAGCTTGGAAATGAAGGAAAGGGAACTCATGGGATTTGTTACTTCCACTCCTGAGAATCCAGTGAATGCTACACTTCGCTCCATGTCACTGCTTCATTCTGAAGCGATTTTTACAATTACAACGTGTCACACTGTGAGGTCTTGGAGGGCGGGGATTATGCCTACTACCTCTATTGTGCTATTTCCAGTGCTTAATACAGTGCTCTGCACACAGTAGACTAGAAGGTTTTAGGGGGGCAGGGATCGTGTCTACCAGCTCTACTGGACTCTTCCAAGTGTGCTTAGCACAGCGCTCTGCAGAGGGTAAGCACCACTGATTGACTGGTTGATCGAGAAGGAAGAAGGTTACAAAAAGACCAACTTTCAGAGCTCTGAGGATCCACAGCTGCACCTGTAGGAAGCCGGGCGGCAACAGTTCCGTCTATGGGGCTCAAGCCGTCCTCAGGGCTCGGACAGTGGATCATGCCAATGGGTTCGGATGTGGCTGGAAAGACCATCTGATGGCTAGTCAGTCCTCCCGTCACCTTCTTTCATAAGCCCTTTGGAGAACTGAGGAACGTTTTCCCCGCCACGAGGTGCATCTGTCTGGGCAGTAGCCTAACTGGGGCTGGGACGGGACCTGTGCCAGCCGAGGGTGAGGCCTCGAACACGATTCTTCCCTAAAGGCCGGTTTCTCAGGAGGGCGACTGTCGCCTAGCAGGAAGGTCGACGGTATCAGAATAGTCCAACCTCCCCCGACATTTGAGGTCTCACTTCCGTGGCTTAGTGGAAAGAGCATAGGCTTGGGAGTCAGTGGTTCTGGGTTCTAATCCCGGCTCTGCCATTTGTCAGCTGTGTGACTGTGGGCAAGTCACTTAACTTCTCTGTGCCTCAGTTACCTCATCTGTAAAACGGGGATTAAGACTGTGAGCCTCATGTGGGACAACCTAATTGCCTTGTATCTACCCCAGTGCTTAGAACAGTGCTTGGTACATAGTAAGCGCTTAACATATACCAACATTATTATTATCATTATTATCTCCTCAGAGAATGCCTTTGGGTTCATGCTAATGACCCACTGGGATGCCCTGGCCCGGTCCTTCCCTCCAGGAGTCCCTCGGTGCTCACCAGCAGAAGAGATGTCCTTTCCCACAGTCCACGGCAGGCGCACTCAGCAGCGGAAAGCTGAGGGTGTCCGAGCCGGCGATGGCGGATCCTTGCTGGGTCAGCCGGACGGCTCGCTCACAGCCGGCCGTGGGGCACCACTTAATGGCAGGATTGTTTTCCACAAAGGCCTGGGATGAAAAAACACCAGGAGAGAGTCAGTGCGGGGGGAGGTGGAGCGCAGATTCCATCCCATGCCAGGATGGAGCTAACAGCCCGAGGAGCCACGTGGTGACAGGTATCCAAACCGGTAAAGCCCCCAGTAGGTTGACAAACCAGCATGACCACTCATACACTTGGACCGACTCTCGTTCCATCCTTTTCTTAGATTAAGGGGTCATGCAGGCGATGTGCAGCTGACACGGGGTGCAGTCCAGCCTGGGCCACACACGTTACACGTGGTCTGGTCCAGCTGTGGCCATGACCAGCTGACATGGTCTAGGCCAGCCCAGGCCACATGCACGACACATGGTCCAGGCCAGTTGAGGCCCAGTGTGGGGGTGGGGGAGTGGAGAGAGGGTTCCCCCCGAGGGGGCACTCACATTCCCAATCAGCCTTGGCAGCACTAGAACTCAGGGCTGCTGGGGCTTAGAGCAGGGCTGCCCGCATGGCGCTTGGCACCCTCTGCCCTGCCAGAAAACCCCATGCAACCCCCGCCTGCAGCCCAGCGGCCCCTGGGCCAGCTTGGGCTGGGGCCAACCGGGGTCACTGGCTTGCCTGGGCCTCAAGGGCTCGAGCCTCCTGATCCAGACGCAAGCGGCAGGCCCAGGGAGGCCTCCGGCTCGCCATGGAAGCGGGCGGACTTCCCCACCAGACACTGGGGATTCGTGTGGCCTGTACCTTGATGTCGAATTGGAGGTAGCGTTTGTCCATCTCCCGGGAGACCACGCTCTCGATGACCTCCACAGGGACCAGCTGGAAGCACTCGTAGGCTGGGCAGAAAATGTTATGAGCTTCTCCCTCCTGAATTTTCAAATTCAGGAACCTAGCAAAACGACACATCCGTCATCAGCCGGGCGCGGGGGCCAAGGAATGGGAACCGATTCCTTTTGCAGCCTGAGTCACCCAAGGGGCACATTTGACTCTAGCCTAGATAACGTGTGCCCACCCAAGGCTGACCTTGGGCCGGACCAAAAGAGACCAACTGAAAGGCAGTGGGTCTCACCCTTACCGGCCTTTCCTTGTCATTCAAACAAAACTTAAGAACGAGTCCCTTGACTTCTCTCTGTCTCAGTTACCTCATCTATACAATGTGGACTAAGACTGTGAGTCCCACGTGGGACACGAACTGTGTCCAACCTGATTATCCCGAATCTACCTCAGAACATATTTATTGAGCGCTTACTGTGTGCAGAGCACTGTACTAAGCGCTTGGGAAGCACAAGTCGGCGACATAGAAACGGTCCCTACCCAACAACGGGCTCACAGTCTAGAAGGGGGAGACAGACAACAAAACAAAACATGTGGACAGGTGTCAAGTCGTCAGAATAAATAAAATTAAAGCTAAATGCACATCATTAACAAAATAAATAGAATAGTAAATATGTACAAGTAAAATAAATAGAGTAATAAATCTGTACAAACATATATACAGGTGCTGTGGGGAGAGGAAGGAGGTAGGGCGGGGGGGATGGGGAGGAGGAGAGGAAAAAAGGGGGCTCAGTCTGGGAAGGCCTCTAATGAAGGTAAGCACTTAATGAATACCAAAAACAAAAACCAAAAAAACCCACCTTTCTCCATTTGCAACTAAAGAACGAAGCAACACAGAAACCACATTTCTTTCAAGAGCCGCTTCCGTATTAGTTGAAATGAAGGTGAGCGAAGAGGCGGTGTCCAGCCAAACTCAACTAAACCGAACCCCAGTCTGAGCCCTGGGATTCAGAGCTCTGCACACTGAAAGGATTTAATAAATATGACTGAATGACTGACTAGGGGATGTGTTCTCTAAAACAGTCAACATTTTTGCCACAAGAACCCAGCTGAAGGAAGGTCACAAGCCCGCAGCCATTGACAGAGAAGCTGCATGGCCTAATGAGAAGAACGTGTGTCTGAGAGTCAGAGTCAGAGAGTCTAAACCCAGCTCTGCCACTTGTCTGCTGCGTGACCTTGGGAAAGTCACTTTACTTCTCCGTGACTCGGTTACCTCATCTATAAAATGAAGATTAAGACTGTGAGCCCCAAGTGGGAAAGGGACTGTGTCTAACCTGATTAACCTGTATCAACCCCTATGAAAAGTACCACGATTATTATTATTGATGGCCTGACTACTGTCATGCATCGCTACGTCAGACACAACAGACGCCGGCATCATCCTTTGAACTTCCCCTGCACCAACCCGCTCCCGTCTCCGTCCCTCATCTCTCTGGCCAGCTGGAATGACTGGCTCAAAGCCCCAGGAAGTGGGATTTCTAAGGCCTTTTCCCCACAATCAAAGGATTCACAGGCAATTAATGGGGAGGCCATGGCAGGGGGTAACTTATGGCAGACGGCCATCTGGACAAACGTGGGGGTGCGGCTGTATTGGGCTAACTCGAATTAGCAGTCAAAACGGGCCGTGAGTGTGAGCAGGCCTCTGTTGCCCAACAACATGAAGCCAAGAAATTGAGTTTTTATTTACATATAAAGCCTGAGAAGAGCAAACAAGGTTTTATTCTGTTTAAATATCAGGTAGGAACTAGAACACATAAATGCCAACTTTTTATCGGTTGTGTGCTGGGCTGAAAAGGAGGTGGGGATTTTAGGGAGGAGGGGAGCAGCAGGCTTCGAACTGCTAACAGGCCAGAAAGCCACCATTCTGGGCCTTTACGGCCCCGACTAGACCCTCACTGGTGCTGTCGGAGAGTTTGGCTGAGCGAGGCTGGGGGCCAGGCCGTTCACCCGCAAATACCTCAAACACCAGGAGAAACATGGATCAGAATCATTAGGGAGCTGGAAAGAGCCAGCCCCCACTAACATGACAGCAGGTGGACGGCCACCTTCAGGGAAACCAAGGGGCAAATACTCACGCCTCCCAGCACGCTCTGCAGAAGTCATGTCCACACGGCATGTCCACTGGGTCCTCAAACACAGAAATATTGCACATGCAGATTTCACACTGAGGGGAAAGGGAGAGAGAGAAAATATGAGCTTATTTTCCAAGAGAAAATGCTGAGGGCAAGAGAATTCAAGAATGGATTAAAGGCAGACTGGAAAGAACCTGGGTCGACAGCAATGTCGGAAGCCTGGGCTCAGCAAAGCGTGTGTGGGGCAGGGAAGGGGGGAATTGGGGAGAAGGGTGAGCCCACTGAGTCCATGCTTTGCACCACCTCACGTACCAAGGTCCCAAAGCCACAGGGTGATGGCTGTGCCTCCTATGGTCACTGGTAGAAAGACCGTGGGAAAATTCAGAGTATCTCACACACGTACTGATTCAGTGCATGGGTGCATGTGTGCGTGCATGCATGCACACACGCGCACGCACACACACACCATTCATTCATTCAATCGTATTTATTGAGCGCTTACTGTGTGCAGAGCACTGTACTAAGCGCTTGGGAAGTACAAGTTGGCAACATATGGAGATGGTCCCTGCCCAGCAACGGGCTCACAGTCTAGAAGGGGGAGAAAGACAACAAAACATGTGGACGGGTGTCAAGTCATCAGAACAAATGGAATTAAAGCTAAATGCGCATCATTAACAAAATAAATAGAATAGTAAATATGTACAAGTACGACAGAGTAATAAATCTGTACAAACATATATACAGGTGCTGTGGGGAGGGGAAGGAGTAGGGCGGGGGGGATGGGGAGGAGAAGAGGAAAAAGGGGGCTCAGTCTGCGAAGGCCTCTTGGAGGAGGTGAGCTCTCAGTAGGGCTTTGAAGGGAGGAAGAGAGCTAGCTTGGTGGATGTTTGGAGGGACCAGCCCCTCTCCCCCAACACATCAGCTTTCTTCTGGCCAGAACCAAACCCCAAGGGGTTCTGGTTTAGTCGGAGGCCTGAGACCGCCCCCTGCTACCCTCCTCTAGTACAGTCCTTGGTGCCGGTGACTCCTGGCAGCGCCTGGGCCAGTGGAAGGAGCATGGGGCCATGAGGCAGGAGGCCTAGGCTGGAGTCCCAGCTCTGCAACTGCCTCTCTCCCCATCTTCAAAACCCTTCTAAAAATCACATCTCTGCCAAAATGCCTTCCCAGACTAAACATTTCCCCTTACACCCTCCCCTCTACCCCCAATCTGTACCCCTTAAGCACTTGATATTCTCCCCATCCCAGCTCCACAGCATTTATGTACATTTCCTTACACTCTGCCATTTCTTTTAACTGCGATTTCCTTTACTGCCTTCTCCCCATTTAGACTGTAAGCCCCTTGTGAACTGCTGTTGAATTGTATTCTCCTTTGTGCTTGGTACAAGGCTCCGCACATAGTAAGTGCTTAATAAATACCACTGATTGATTACTTGACTCAGAGAACTCACTCCACTTCTCTGGGCCTCAGTTTCCTCCTCTGAAAAATGAGGACACACCCTTGCCTGTCTCTACCACCCCAGGATACTGTGAAGACCAACTGCGATCAGGAGGGAGACAGAAATATTCCAACAATTCTAGGTGGTGTTGTCAGTGAGACAGGGGCAGGCCACTATCCCCAATAACAGAGGCCTTCACGATGAAGCAGGGGCAAAATCCATTCCCAGCAGCTTCTCCTTAGCGAGGCCATTTTTACACGCATGTTGGCCAGCACTACCCTGCTCCGGTTCGGTGGATCCGACTGGCGGACCGATGCAGCCGCGTTATTTTCCAAGGTCATCTTTCGGTGGCAAAATCATTCCTAAAACCCCTCTCTCCCTTGGGCTTGATCGCTCAGAAGCAGGAACGGCGAAAACACGAGGCCCGAGGCATCAGGAGCGTTCGTCCCCCGGACACCCGGGTTCCCAACCCCCCGGCCCCTGGCAGGCTGGAAGAAGGCACGTACCAACGCGGCATCCAGATCCCCCGGCGACAGGCTTATCTCGTCGGGGGACGTGACGGAGGAGCGCGTGGTCCGCGGCGTCCGGGGCGAAGGGAGGGTGTCCCAGGCGTTGTACCCGCTCGGGGGTGGTGTTGGCATCTGGACCCCTGAACGCTGGCAGCAGTTCTCAGGATTGGCCATCCACGCCTCGAGCAGCTTCTCCCTGTCCCAGTCTGAAGCAGCACATGGCAGGGGTGGGGAGGGAAAGGGGGAGGGAGGGGCTGTGACTTGGCAAGCGGCAGAAATGCCTACGCCTTTACTCTCGGGAGCAGTGGTACACACGGGCTTCGAAGAACGACTAGGATGCAGATCTCTCTTGAGGGAGAAAGGGCCCAAACTCAGCCTATATGTGTGTGTATGCGCACATGTACACTGGGTATTTGCAATCTCCACAGAGACAGCCAGCGGGTCCCTTCCTCCCAAGCCCTGGGTAACTTAGTAAAGGGGAAGCAACTCAGGGAATACTGGTCCCTGAGGCCCCGGCTCTCCCCGCCCTCCCCACCAAGCAGGGCCCATGGGGCCCACAGTGCCTGCCATGTCACCCTGGGGCCTTAGCCAGGATCCTGAGCTCCTGGAGAGATAGTCATGCTCACCCGGGGCCATCCCCACAACGCTTCTGTCCCTCTGAGCCTGAACCGAATACGTGTGGTTGCTTGAGTTTTCTGAGGGATGGCAGTGGCAGCAGCAGCAACAGCAGCAGCGACAGCAGCCCTGAGCACCCTATGATGGACACACAAGCTTCTGCCTGCAAGGTGCTTATTATCTAAGGCCTATCTAAGGTGTTAGCCGCCCATTATATTCTCAAAGAAACTGAACACGAAGATGGATTTTGGTTTTGGTGTCTCAGTCAGCACTCGGCATAGTGCATAGAGCCACAGGTCTGGGATTCAGAAGGTCACAGATTCTAATCCCCGCTCCACCACTGACCACTGTCTGTTGTGTGGCTCTGGGCAAGTCACTTCACTTTTCTGGGCCTCAGTCACCTCATCTGTAAAATGGGGATTGAGACCATGAGCCCTAGGTGGGACAGGGACTGTGTTTAATCTGATTTGCTTGTATCCATCCCAGTGCTTTGAACAGTGCCTGGCACATAGTAAGTGCTTTAGAAACACCGCAATTATTATTAGAGAAGCAACATGGCATAGTGGATAGAGCATGGGCCTGAGATTCAGAGGATCATGGGTTCTAATCCCAGCCCGGCCACTTGTCTGCTGTGTGACCTTGGAGAAGTCACTTCACTTCTCTGTGCCTTGGTTATCTCATCTGTAAAATGGAGATTGAGACCATGAGCCCCACATGGGACACGGACTTTGCCCAACTCAATTTGCTTGTATCCAACCCAGCGCTTAGTACTGTGCCTGGCTTAAATACTGCAATTATTATTATCATTACATGGCACTAAGTTTCTGAGGCTCACCCTGGCAGTCTCGTCAGCAGCGAGGGGAAGGTCATGGCTGACGAGCAGGCAAACTCCTGGGGAGTTAGCTGGGGGGGCGGGTGGGCAGGGGAGACAGGCAGCAGGGAAGCAGAGGTGTTCACATAAGACACTGAATGAACAGAATCAACTCGAAACCCACCTGAGCACACACAGGCCTGAACAAAGAGCCTCATTCGAGCAGTAATGTTGTTGGGCTAGCATATCTGCCCAGTGTGGCTACTGTGTTGGGCTGGTGAATCTGCCCATTGTGGCTATTATGTTGGGCTGGTGAATCTGCCCAGTGTGGCTATTGTGTTGGGTTGGTGAAAATGTCCAGGAAGGAGACACAAGAGCAATTCAAACTGAAGCTTCAATGAGCGCGTTGCCAAGCCATCATTCCCAGCGGACACACGAGGCCCTGGGGTTGAGGAGAGCCAAGCAAAAACATTCTCTGGCTCCCAGAGTTCATGGCTTCCGCTGGTTTCCGTTTCCACCTCCCTCCGGGAATGGCCAAGCTTCCGCAGATCTGTCCCAGTGATCTGCGAGCAGGAGAGGAAGCTGTGCCCAGAGGCCTGGAGAGTACAAACTAGCTCCCAGGTCCCAGCTTCCAAACCCTTGGGCCACTTCCTTGGGGCTGCGCCTGCAGCTCTCCAGTGACTGGACTCCCCCTTGGAGCTCCCCCAACCCCCCACCCCTCCCCTACTTCAGCCGCCTCACCCCCAGACCAGGGAGTCAAAGGACTTGGGTTCCAATCCTGCCTCCACCCCTTGCCTGCTGTGTGATCTTGGGCAAGTCACGTTACTTCTCTTGCCTGAGTTTCCTCACCTGCAACACAGGGATGAAATACCTTTTCTCTTGCCTATTTAGAATCTGTCCCACCTGACTGACTTGTATCTACCTTGGCACTTAGTGCTTGACACATAGTAACCGCTTAACAGATACCAAGAGAGAGAGAATAAAGGAATGTGGATGAAAATTTCTTCTCTAAGGCGGCCTCAGTTAGTTGCTGCAAACCCAGCAGGTTTACTTTGTGCTGTAGGCTGCATTTCAGTTCACCGTGTCACATGTCCATAGAACTGCCATGTAGAACTCTTGGGGACATAACAATTACAAGAATAATGATGATTATAGTAAACAACGATAATAATAATGAAAATATTTGCTAGCACTTACTATGAACTAAGTACCAGGGTGGATACAAGAAAATCACGTTGGACACAGGCCCTATCCAGGCTTACGGACTAAGTACGAGGGAGAATAGATATTGAATTACCATTTTACAGATGAGGACACTGAGGCCCAGAGAGGCTACTTGACTTGCCCAAGGTCACACAGCAGGTATGCCAGCCAAGCCCCGGCCAAGCCAGAAAGCGCCTGGGGCGATGGGCACCTCCTGGCAAGATGCTATGTTAGAGACAGATAGTTATGTGCTGCCTTCCACCTGCGCATGGTCGGCAGGCAGATACCTGGCTTTTTGGCTCCTAATCACCCATCTCTATATATACACCCACACCCCCAGATGAACAGCCTTATGTAAATACCACTGTACCAATTACATACACGTGTTCGTTTATTCGATTTTCCCTGAACTTTTGCTAGCATCAGTTGAATCCATGCTTATTCTCCTGTTCCCCGGATATGGACAGAATTTATGTCCCCAGGTCTCCCCAATTAGACCGCAAGCTCCTCAAAGTCAGGGACCATATCTTCTATTTTCACTGCCTGTTCCAAAGCACCTACTGCAGTGCTTTGCCTACAGGAGGGGCTCAAGAAATACCAGTGACCGACTGATAAACAATTTTACCTTTGAGATATACCAAAACTGATTTAAAGCAAAGTCATTCTCTCGTCTAAGTGGGCACTTTTCTAAGTGGCTCAAAGTACTGCAATAATTGTAGTGACTAAAGCTAAAAAGTGCTCAATCAGACAATGTGTGCCTGTGCACGACGATACCGCCACTAAGGCTGGCCGACCCTGAGACGGTGCCCGGCTGCACCACCACCAAGCCTGGCAGACCCTGAGGCCTTGCCCGGCTGGCACCGCCCCCAAGCCTGGCAGACCCCAGGACTGTTCTCGACTGTCCCACCTCCAAGCCCGTGCCTGTGCGCTCTGAGCCGTGAGGAGCCCAAAACCCCATCCTCTAGCTTCGATGCCTTTCCCCTCTTATTATTGTACATGTGGTGGCCTTTGTCTTTTATACTGTATTTCTGTTTTTACTGTTTCATCTTTCCTTACATGTCTGTCCCCCATCCCCTCTCCCCACTCTTATTTACAAGGGGCTCGGGAGACCCTTGAGAGCCAGGAACTGTGTTTCATTTTCACCTATGCATTATTTCCCAGCGCTAAATACGACACCCTGCACCAAGTCAGCCCTCAATAAATATCGCTATTGCTGCTGCTGCTCCTGCTACTGCTGTTGGTGCTGCTGAAGGGCAGGATGGCACCTTTCCCACTCAGGTTCACCCAGAACTCTCTCTGAGCCCTTGAAAAGTAGGAAAAGGCACTGGTGCTTCCCGACCAACCCAAGAGCTCAGCTGCTGCTGTGTGCCCAGCCGGGCTGAGAGCCCACCGGAGACATGGACCCACTCCTCTGCCCAGAAGCTCTGGGCTGGTGGTCCACCCGGGTTCACCCACAACCTCAAAACCGACACTGGAAGGCAAGGCACCCGGCTACGTCAGCCTAGGGCTTTAGGGGGTGGGTGGGCAGGCAGGTAAGCGCTACGTGTGCCCTTACCATGGGCTCTGAGCAAGGCCTCGGCCGTGAAGAGCGGGGCTTGAAGCATATCGGCGGACTCGACGATCAGCATGTCTTTCAGTCTGCGAAGATCTTGAGGTCTGAGTCCTTCGTACGGCTGGAAGGAGTGGAAACACAAAGGTCAGGAGCTCAGGCTCCCCTCCCCCAGCTACCCAAAGACGCCGTTCTCTCCGCAGGGCCTGATCCCAGAGGAGCGTCCAGTCGCCAGCCGTCCCGACCCACCCTCCGAAAGACTGCAGGCTGCCGGTGGGGGGGGGCGGTGGGCTCCTGTCGGCCGGGAAACCGACCCGGCGCCGGTGCCGCTGAAGAGGTGGTGAGAAGCGGTCGACAGAGCTGGGGATGACCGCTCCCTCACTGGAAATGCTGCTTCGGCTTGTTGGATTCGAGCTGGGGCCTCAGCTATGGACCCTCGGCGGCGAGTCGGGGAGAGCCTCTGCGTTTGCTTGTTTTCAAATCCACGCCAGACCTCAGGGAGCTCGCACTCCAGTGGGTTTTTATTTACTAGGAGTTTTCTGTACTAGTTAAATGCAGGGACTTTCTGTCTACAAGAGATGGAATGAAAGAACCCCAAAATGCCCGGAAGGGAATGGTCATCACTGCTGCTACTGTTGCTGCGGGCCCAACTTGAAAGAGCCGCCTCAACAACCAGCTGCTTCTTAGCCGATCTCTGACCCAGCCTCGGACAGGGTCCGAGAGCAGCCGCAAAAAACCCTCAATGGCCTATCGATTCTGTATGGCATAAGTGCCCTGAGGCCAGGTGACGGGCCTTGTGCCTCAGCTGTTCACTCCTGAGTGCTCAGTACAGCACGGTGCACCCAGATGGTGTCTGGTAAATACCGGTACTCAGGAGCCACCGCCACTACTGCCCTTCCAAAGCCTTAGCAGGCTGGTCAAACACAACCAAAGTTGTTGGTGGACTGAGGTAGCTTGTCACAAGGGCCTGGAGGCTGCTTTCTATTTTGAGCTTGGGGAGGAAGACGGGATGGGTTGGGGCTACACAATGACTCTAGCCATCAGCCTTCAACCCCCTTCCTAACAGCCCACCCAACTAGAGAGCAAATCTAATCTTCCCAGCAGGTCGTGGCTTCTCGGAAGACCTCAGATTGCCAACAGGAGGGTGAGTTCAACAGGGGCCTGGGCCGGGTCAGGCTGGGTTACCCTACCCACCCTGCCCACCGGCCTGCTTTGCTGGTGCCAAGCCCCCGCGTCGGGGCAACAGAGGGGAAAGAGTTTCACTGGCTGAAGGGAACACTGGTGGTGGCAGCCGGCCCACAGCCCAAGTTCCATGGCAGCCGCTTCCCTCGGTGGGTGGGAATGCTGGTTTGAGTCGATCTCTCACAATTCATGAAAAACTCTTCCCTGCCAACCTTGCTCCTTTTGGCCCAGCCCGGAACCTCCCAGGCCCATTTGGTGATATCCAAACTGTGCCATTCTTGGGCAGGATCCCAGAATCCCTCGACCGACGGATCTGGGGGCCTGCCCCCTGCCCCCGAGGCCTATGTCTGACATGGCAGGCACTCCTGGGGGAGTTCGGCTCTTCCTGGGCTGCCAGAAGCAGCCGTCCGGAGGGGACCGACTCCCCACTCACCAATGGGGATGGTCTGAGGCCCCGAACGGGCCACCTTGGGAGCCAGTCGCCGCCCGCCCGCCACCCTGGCTGGCAACTTGGGCTTGTGTTAGTGGCACTGGGGAATAAAGGCTTCCCACTTGGGCTCACCAGTGGCTTTCCAGTGGGGGGACACAATGGGTTTGACTCACATGTTCCCCACGGAGGTTGTCTCCCCATTGGCCCACCCGCTCTTCTCCCACAGTGGGATCCCATGCCCAGGAATACTGGTGCCCAGCAGCTCTGCCACTGCTGTGGCAGGCACCAAGCCCATCCAACCTCACACTGCCAAAGAACATTCCCCACCCCCTAGGCTTCCAGTCGCAGTCTAATCAAAGGGCACTGGGAAAACATGTGAGGTGGCAGAGCTGAGAGCACTGCAGTGGGGCGGGAGGTGGGGCACTGGGCCCTCGTTAGAAGCGGGATCCCAAAGGAGCGAACCCAGGCTGGCTGGAGACTCTGTCCGCAATCCCCCTCCATTCCTGCTCCTCCGCGTACAGGGTTCATCAGCTCGGGACCGGGTAGAGATGCTATTGGGTCCAGAGGAGAAGGCAGCCATGTGACTGGGAGAGAAATAGCCCAAAATAACGGTAGCTTTAAAAACAAACACTTCTACGATGACGACCTTCCATTGATTCAGGCCCTCCCGCCGCACCACTCCTGCTCCTCCCCTAGCCCACTGCCCTGCCTTCCTCATGTCCTAATCTGAGACTTTCCTGAGATCATATTCTAGATGGACCAATAATTCAGGGGATGGAAGAGGATTGAGTTCCTCTGACTAAGCAAGGACGTTGGTGTGGCTGCTGCTAGGGCCAAGATTAGGGCGTGTGGTTGGGTGGGTGGTGATGATGATGATGGTGATGATCACCTCCTCCAGGAGGCCTTCCCAGACTGAGCCCCTTCCTTCCTCTCCCCCTTGTCCCCCTCTCCATCCCCCCATCTTACCTCCTTCCCTTCCCCACAGCACCTGTATATATGTATATATGTTTGTACATATTTATTACTCTATTTATTTATTTTACTTGTACATATCTATTCTATTTATTTTATTTTGTTAGTATGTTTGGTTTTGTTCTCTGTCTCCCCCTTTTAGACTGTGAGCCCACTGTTGGGTAGGGACTGTCTCTATATGTTGCCAATTTGTACTTCCCAAGCGCTTAGTACAGTGCTGTACACATAGTAAGCGCTCAATAAATACGATTGATGATGATGATGATGATGGTATTTGTAAGTGCTTACCATGTGCTAAGCCCTGTTCTGCAGGGGAAGAGCGACAGCCCCGCGGGGCCAGGCTCTCTCATTCCAGTGGACCCAAAGCGCCAGGGCAAATCAGCTCTGCTGAGTGGAACCTTTCTCCCCACATCAAACTCCCACTGCTTCCTCGCCAACGGTCCTCTACGGGCCCTTCCTGCAGCCCTGGGGACTCGCTCTGACATCACCAAACAGGTAGCTGTCCTCACTTCTCCTATCCACCCTCCTCACACCAACCACAATGCACTTGGCTGTGTACCTCTTAAGCACTCTGATATACACCCCAGCCCCACGTTTACGTAAGTATTCTTATACTCTACTATTTCTTCTATCCCTAATCTGTTTTAATGTCCACCTCCCCCTGTAGACTGTGAGCTCCTTGTGGGTAGGGATCGTGCCTCACAACTTGGTTGCGCTGTACTTTGCCAAGCACTTAGTACAGTGTTCGGCACTCGGTAAGTGCTCAATAAATACCACATTGACAGACTGATTGCTGTGCAGTGGTTAACATATTTACTTGTATGTATTTACTATTCTATTTTATTTTGTTAATATGTTTCGTTTTGTTGTCTGTCTCCCCCTTCAAGACTGTGAGCCCGCTGTTGGGTAGGGACCATCTCTATATGTTGCCAACTTGTACTTCCCAAGCGCTTAGTACAGTGCTCTGCACACAGTAAGCGCTCAATAAATACGACTGAATGAATGAATGGATGAACTCCCTTTGAAGGACTTCCCCATTTTAATTTTTCACTCAAACACTAGAAAGTCCGACTGCAGTGGGTTGATCACTTTGCCCTTTCGATAATAACTGTTCTCCCAAAGTCCCCACCAACAACACTTTTCCTTTCCCTTCCTAGAAATACGAAGCCAGGAATCCCCCGCCTCGTTCCTCTACCACTGCCTCAATTTCGGGGAGAGACAGAAGATGGCCTACCCACTCTGGACGATTGGGAACCTCACCTCCTCCTCCTCCTCCCTGCCTCCACAGGAACTGGAGCCACAGAAGGCCCAGACAGAGCTGGCTGGCTCTCCTTGCCCTTGGGCTCCCAGATTGGTGCCTGGGTTGGGACGGGAGGGGAAAGAAGCCTCAAAGCAGCTCGAGGTAATCTACAGCCCATGGGGTGCTCAAGTCGATACATTCCAAGGACCCAAAAGGTGAAACTCTGGACATCAGAAATGCAAACGGACCCTGTGGACTACTGCTACCGGGTTCCGCCTGAGAGGAACTCAAGCTCTTTGGTTCTCATTTGTCCCCCTTGCATACCCCCCTATGGTTCCTCCCACTCGGTGGTCCAGCTTCGTCCTGACCCCCCACCCCCCACCCCCCGGCACCTGAATGGTCCAGCTCAGCTTTGGTCCCTGTCCCCACCTGGCAATATTATCATCATCATCATCATCATCATTATTACTACTGTTATTTTTAAATGCTATTTGTTAAGCACTTACTATGTGCCAGGCAATATACTAAGGGCTGGGATAGATATATGCTAATCAGCTTGGACACAATCCACTTCCCAAGTGGGGCTCACAATCTTAATCCCCATTTTACAGATGTGGGAACTGAGGCACAGAGAAGTGAGGTGACTTGCCCAAGTTCACGCACAGCAGACAAGTGGAAGAGCCAGTGTGAGAACCCAGGTCCGCTGACTCCCAGGACCATGCTCTATCCACTAGGCCACTGTGCCGCTCATCTGAGAAGCAGCAGGGCGTAGCAGATAGCGTGCAGGCTTGGGAGTCAGAAGGTCATGGGTTCTAATACTGCCTCTGTCACTTGTCTGCTGTGTGACCTTGGGCAAGTCACTTCACTTCTCTGTGCCTCAGTTACCTCATTTGTAAAATGAGGATTGAGACTGTGAGCCTCATGTGGGACAGGGTTCGTGTCCAACCCGATTTGCTTGTATCCACCCCAGCGCTCAGTACAGCCTGGCACATAGTAAGTGCTTAACAAATACCACAATTATTATTATTATTATTATTATTACCTGAATAGCCCAGCCCTGTTTAAAGCAACCCACACACACCCCTGAGGGGACTGTAAACTGGCAGGAGAAAACAGAGCTGGTCCGCTGAGGTTTGGGGATCACAATAAAGGTAAACATGGAGGCCCAAGCTTGGCTACACCCTTTCAACACACTTTGGTCAACCTTAAGAGTTTCTGCCCACAGGGACGGTATCTCTGCGCTGGCTGACAATGGAAAAACACAAACTCCTATATTCATAAACATCACGACACATGGGGACTTCCTAAATTTCCCATGATGCCAACTAAATGCTAGAGCACCAAACAGAGAGCCTGCTTAATGTGAAATAGAGAGGATGCCAACAAACTGCTTCCAATTCACTCCTCGGGAAGGTGGCCAGAGCTCTAGTCACATTGGCTACTTCAAGTGAGAAATTAGTAGAACGGGTACTCAATGGCCAACCTCTCCCACTCCTCTCCCGGCCCGGCCCGGGATCCGGACATCTGCTCCCAGTTATCTACTGACAAATCATCCCCGGAACCCGATGAGGTCTCTGAGTGATGTCCGGCCCCTACGCTCCCTTGAACCACTTTCACGGGGATGCCTCCTCGGACCCATTAGCCCACAATAGTTGCTCTGATTTGGTCTGAGATCGTCTGAGCCCATATTATCTTGGCTTTCTGAACACGAGCACAAAATCAATCGGTCCCGAGCTGGGGCCCACCGGGATGGGCACAGCTTTCTCTACTTTTGGGTCCAACCGCCTTGTAGTCAGAAGGGCACCTGCCAAAACCGAAAATTAAAACTGTATGTCAGAAACTCAGTCATGATCACATCAATGAAAACAAAGTTTCTCCTCTCTCCATTTTCTCGTACACAAAGGAGTAATCATAGCAGTAAACAGAGCAGTACCATTAATGGTACCTGATGAACTTCCAGTGGGTGCAGGACTTGGACAGCTGGAGACTCCACGAGCTCAGAAACCAGTTCTAAAAGTATTCTGACAGGCAAACTAAGGGAATGGATTTACAATGAAAACCATCGAAACCGCCCCTCGGCAATCAAGATGTGCACTTGATGCTACGAGTTTAGGAAGGTAGGTTTCTCAAGCCCAAGGGTGTCAGAAAATAGGGTAGGAAGTGGGGCTGAGCACTACCTAGCAGAGTGCTTCTGAGCACAGTCCCCAAGGCCTCAGATCACAGATACGGTCTCGGGGTCCCTGAACGCAGCACCCACAGCTGCTTGTTTCAGTAGTGGTGGTGGCGGCGGCAGCGGCTCCTCCGCTCCAGGAAGGGACGGCAATGAGCCACCCAGCCGAGAGTCGGAAGCCGCCCACCCAGGGAGAGAGGGCAAGTTTCATCAGATAAAGATGTTGAAACCAGACCCCGTGAGGATCACGAACGAGGGTGTGCAACAGACCCGCCATGCAATATAAAAAAAATACAAGACGACCGAAGGGGGTCTGCTCTTCCTGGGGAAAAATGGAAACGTCCGGCTACAAAAGGATCAGGGAGAAGCTTTTAAGCGATGACCGCCTCCTCAAAGACGGCCCGGCCCACCTCTCTCTTGTCGAGGGCAGCGTATTCAGCCTCGATGTCGTCGGCCTCGGGGTCCCGGGAGAACACCATCTGCGATTCCAGGTTCAGGGCCAAGTCTGTGTGATGCTGCTTCTCAGCGCAGTCGCAAGGAGTATCTTTGTTTTCGTTTTCAGCAAACAAGTCTCCTCCGTGTTTTACTAAAAGCTAAAAGTGAGAAATGGGTGTCACGAGCCGGCAGGGTGGTGATGGACTTTGAATGACCGAGAGTAAGACACCTGGCAGGGAGGGAGGAGGGACAGTGCTAGACTGGTCGGTGGCCTCCATACCCCTCAGCTGCTCACTCACTCACTTCACATCCTTTGGGCATTTGTGTGAGCACAGGAGCCATTCGGGTATTTACTTGACACTAACTCTGTGCCAAGCAATTGGCTGAGCACCACGAGCTGGACAACATTCTTAGTTCTGGGACTTGTGGTCCCCAGGGGCCAGTAATCTTGCAAGGATCTTGCAAGGATCTGTGGAACCCCCGGTCAGGCCCCACACTTTTCAGAAGGGAAGGGCGACCAAGTGTCCAGGACCGCAGCGATATCGATGTGGGTAGGTTCTCCAGGGGTAGGAGAGTGGGCTGCCTGGCAAGAACAGGTACCTATGTGACCAACACAGCAGGCTCCGTTGGCTCCTGTGAAGTCTGCCCCCAGTTGCTCACCAGATCCTGTGATGCCTACCGGACACCCTAGCTCCACCTCCCAAACTGGGTGACCCCAACTCTGCTGGCCGCCCCCGCCAGGAAGCTGCCCTTGGCTGGAATCAGCCTTTCAAGCAGGCCGGTGTGATCTCTCCATGCTCTAAATCCCAAAATGGACGTTTAGGTTAACATCCCATGGGAACCTGATCTTAATATGCAAGGAATCATCATTGCTGTCGGCCATAAAACCATTAGCAACAGGTGATGAAGGCCACGTCGAGACAAACTGTAGACTAAGGCCCTGCCCTCAGACCTCTAAGGGGCCAATGGGGGAGACAGAGGTACATAAGATAGAAAACATTCCATTAGAGAAAACCGCACAGATGCAAACTAAAGCGCCCAGACCAAGTGAGCAGAGAACAAAGGCTAACCAAGTTAACAATAATGTTGGTATTTGTTAAGCACTTACTATGTGCCGAGCACTGTTTTAAGCACTGGTGGGGGGATACAAGGTAATCAAGGTTGTCCCACGTGGGGTTCACAGTCTTAATCCCTATTTTACAGATGAGGCAACTGAGGCACAGAGAAGTTAAGTGACTTGCCCAAAGGCACACAGCTGACAAGTGGTGGAGCCGGGATTCGAACCCATGGCCTCTGACTCTTAAGCCCAGGCTCTTTCCACTGAGCCACGCTGCTTCTCACATTAAGCAACTTAATGTGCTTTGTGAAGAGCCGACGGCTGCAGCCATGACACATTGGGGGCAGTGGATGGTTTATGTGAGGAAGGCTTCCTGGAGGAGGTGAATGTGGACAGGCTTTGCTGGAGAGGAGGGAGGGGGAAGAAGCAGGATCTGAGAGACGGGAGCGGGTTAGGCTAGCACGAGAGAGGGGAAGGGAGGCGGGCATCATGCATGTGCGGCGGAGAAGAGGGGTGAAGGGCAGAGAGAGCTCGCTAATGGACAGGCTCGAAGGGGGCAGAGGGGCCCTCTCATTTTGGCCAGAGGCTCCGATGGGGCTCTGGTGGTCTGAGAGGAGGGAGTGAAGGCTCTGAGGGGCTCCTTGGGAATGGGCTGAGGAAGGAAGAACTCGGGGGCAAGCCGACCGGTGAGGACGCGGGCTCAGGACCTGGTCGGGAGATAATCGAGGCATCCTGCCAGGACCAGTTGGGAGGGCAGAGGAAAAGCTTCCCATGGACGGAGTGGGGAAGCCTAAGGCAGGGCTGGACAGAGCCACTTCCAGATGGGACAATGGAGGATGGGAAGACTATGGAAGGGGGGTTCAGGTCAACAGAAACAGGAAAATTAGGAGGGAATGAAGAGAGCCTTGTTAAAAATTTATCTTTTCCCTTAAGGGACTAATCTGATGCCAGTAAACTGTGAACCAGCAGGTGATGATGATGATAATAATAGTAATGATAATATTTGGTCAGGGCTTACTACGTGCTAACTGCTGTACTAAATACGGGGGTAGAGACAAGGTAATTAGGTCAGACACAGTCCCTGTCCTGCATGTTGCTCACAGTCTAAGAGGGAGTCTAAGACGATGATCACATCTCCATTTCACAGATGAGGAAACATGCCCAGAGAAGTCAAGTGACTCACCCAAGGTCACTCAGCAGGCAAGGAGAGAGATGGGATTAGGGCCCAAGTCCTTTGACTCTTAGCCCTATGCTAAATAGCCAAAGGATTAAGAGTCAAGAGGACAAAATCCTAACAGGGCCACACCTGGAGACTTTTGGTAAGTCCCCCTTTGTCCCAACCCTCACGATAGCATGGAAAACTGCTTTCCCTGGTCCCTAGAAAGGGCCACCTCACTGTTGGTCAAGAAACAAATGGAAAGATAATAACAATAATAATAATGGTATTTGTTAAGCACTTATTATGTGTCAAGCACTGTTCCAAGAGGTGGGGTAGATACCAGCCATTCAGGTTGGACACAGTCCCTGTCCCACATGGGGCTCACAGTCTTGATGCCCATTTCACAGATGAGGTAACAGAGACACAGTTAAGTGACTTGACTTAGGGCTTGACCTGACCTTGCCCGAGGTCATACAGCAGACGAGTGGTGGAGCCGGGATTAGAACCCATGACCTTCTGACTCCCAGGCCTGGGCTCTAGCCACTCCGCCATGCTGCTTCTCAAGATGGCAAGGGGGCACCTAATTCACTCCATGTAGGCATTCAAATCTCAAAATGGATTTACTGGACGTGAACGACCAGCTGGGCGGCCTAAATGGATGCCATCCATCAGATAATGCTCCAACTTGAACATCACTTTGCATATGAAGCCTGACCACTGACCACTGACCATAATGACAGGTGCTTGCTGTGTGTGGGTGTGGCAGAGGAGAGATTGAAATGGAGAGGGACGGGGAGGGGGAGAGGGCAAGCGTGGCCCCATGCAGTTCGGAGAGAATCCCGGGGACTCGGTGGGTGCCAAGCCACAGCCCCCTCCTCACGGTGTCTATCCCAGGCCCTGCTGCGGTCTGTCGGTGGCAGCCGCGGAAGCTATTTTCACGCCAGCCTCTCAATATTCAAACGTTGCCTAAGGCTCCGCTGAGCAGGGGCTGCCCCGTGATGGGCCACCGTCCCGTGACGGGGGCCACGGTCCACAGTGGCGACCGGGGTGGGACGGTTTGAGATAGATTGTCACCGGGAGGTGAGCCTCCAGCCCAGCTCCCCCGGTCTTTATTGTTCTATTGTACTCTCCCAAGCGCTTAGTACAGTGCTCCGCACGCAGTAAGCGCTCAATAAATACGACTGACTGACTGAGCATCCAGACTCTGCGCACGGGGCTCGATGGAACGAAATACTTTTCTCAACCCAAGAGCCAGGCAGAGGCCACCCGGAGTACCCCATGGGTCCCCACGGCCCCAACCGCGGGTGGGGAGCCCGGGGGCGGGGGCCACGTTCCCCACCCCCGCCCCGGAGCCCCGGGTCCAGTCCTCACCTCAACACAAGCTCTCATCCCGGAGCCGGCGGCATAGTGCAAGGGTGTGTTCTTTTTGTTATCTACGGCGTCGATGGCGGCCCGCTCATACTCGCCCCGGTCCAGCTTGGCCCCTTTCCAGCGGAGGATCATCTGCAAGCAGTCGGCTCTGCGGCAGTGGTCCTCGGAGGGGCGGGCCAGGCGTGGGTGGAGGGCGCCCTCCGAGATGAGGAGCTCAGGCCCCATACACAGCAAGTGCATCGAGGTCTCATTGTGCACGTTGCGCTTGTTCGGGTTCCCGTCTCGCATGAAGAGGAAGGTCCTGCAGTGGGGGGGGGAGTGGGATGATGACCACAAAGAAAACAGCGTCAGCTCCCGCTGGGGAGAGAGGCACCCCCTGGCAAAAAGATGGCTCTCCTCCACCCAGATTCTGCTCTGTCGGTAACGGAGGAGGAGAAATAAAGGATCTTCCCATCAAAAAGCCATCCGGCATTTCCCAATGGATATCTGACCTGGCAACAGGGCCCTGGACTTCTCCGGTTGCCACGGGCAGGACCCAGCCGATAGAAGTTGAGTTGCCCGGCCAGACCAAAATGCCCCGGTCCTGGAGGAGGTCATGTCATGTTGAGAAGCAGCATGGCTCCGTGGATATAGTAGGGGCCTGGAGGACCTGGGTTCTAATTCCGACTCTGCCACGTATTGGCTGTGTGATCTTGGGTGAGTCACTTCACTTCCCTGGGCCTCAGTTCCCTCATTTGTAAAATGGGGATTAAGAGTGTGAGCCCTATGCGGGACAGGGACTGTGTCCAACCTGATTAAGTTGTGCCTACCCCAGTGTTTAGAACAGGGCTTAACAAATACCATAATTATTATTATTAGTTTTATGACTCACAACAACAATAACAGTTACAAGTATTTACTCTGTGCCAAGTGCTGTGTTCAGCACTGGGTGGACCCAGGCTAACCACATCGGACACAGCCCGTCCCACAGCAGGCTCACGGTCTAGCAGGGAGGGACAGCAGGAATCTTACCCCAATTTGACAGAGGAGGAAACAGTTCAGTGGCCTCTAGCACTTAAATATGCACTTATTTAAGCCCACCTTCAGTACTAGTGTATGGATTACATTTTTGATTGAATATTGAACCTTACTTATTCTGATTCTATAGCTCAAGAATATTTCTCTGCCTGTCTTCCCCATTTTAGTGGAAGCTTCTTGAGGGCTGGGAAAGTGTCTTGTGCTTAATATAATAATAATAATTAAAATAATTCATGTTCATTGCGGTATTTGTTAAGCACTTACTATAAATTAAGTACTGTACTAAGTTCTGGGATAGATACAAGTTAATCAGGTTGGACACCGAAGTTATTCCAAATGGGGCTACCACTTCTCCCGAGAGGCTTTCCCTGACTAAGCACTCACTTTCCCCATTCCTTCTCCCTTCTGCATCGCCTAGGTACATGGATCTGTACCCTTTAAACACTTGCTATTTATCCCCGTTCATTTTAATGTCTGACTCCCCCTCTAGACCACAAACCCCTTGTGGGCAGGGAATTTATCTGCCATCTCTTGCTGTATTGTCCTCTCCTAAGTGCTCAGTGCAGTGCTTTGCACACAGCAAGGGCTCAATAAATACCATTAATTGATCGATTGATCAGGAGAGAGAACAGTTACACACAGCAGGCAAGTGGCAGAACAGGGATTAAAACTCAGGTCCTCTGAGCCCCAGGCCCAGGATCTTTCCTCTAAGCGAAGCTGCTTTGGGTGTATTTCCCAAATGTTTAGTACCTACAGTACACTGCATTCAATAAAAACTTAAACATCAGCACTATGGTTCCCTACACCACTAGGTCACACTGCGGGCCAAAGGCAGAACGGGGATTTGAACCAGGCTCTCCGGACTCCTGCTCCTCTGCTCTGACCACTATGCCATGAAACTCATCCACATAAAAGCCCTTGGAATGCCTTATTAAACTTTCCACGTCACCCTCTGATTTATCCCCTGTCCCTTTGGGATTGATGAATCAAGGGGGTCAGTAATGAGGTTCTGCTGTTTTGCCAGGAGCAAAATCGCCCCCGGGCTTAGGGGAACATGTCCTGCACCTTCATCTTCAGGCCTGACTCTTCTCCACTCTTCCAGATCCCCAGGGAGCTTTGGGAAGGCACGGTGGATTCTTACCGGCCCACGATGCCAAGTACCCATCCATATATAAAGTCCTCTTCCCAAGACAACCTGTCTGGCAATTTTCTCTAAAATAAATCCTCCACGGCTGGTTTAAATGACAGGTCTCAGCAAAAGCCTGCGGTTTCTGTCCCCGAAATGGCTGTCCACTCCCTGCACATATAGCTCTCAGCTCGGTGGAAGACCAGAGTTGGGAAGGAAGAAGGCGAAGCAGAGGAGGTGGCTTTATCCGTGTCCCCTCCACCCTGCCCCAAAACGGAACGTGGGGCTCAGAAGTAGGTTGAGAAGAATGAGTTCAAAAGCTACACTTCTTTCGCTAGAAAACCAGCCACCACTGCAGCAGCAAAATTCAGGGTAGCCATGGAAACCTGAGGGCACCCAGAAGGTTTGGGGCTGAACTGCTGGGGCCCAGGGGCAGCTGCGAGGGAGGAGGGGAGGCCTCTGGCCTGTGGGCAGGATAAGGGGGGGTGTAGAGGACTCCCCAAGTCCCCTGAGGGCCTGACCACGCCCACAGAGGCCCCTGGCTGGTGTGTGCGTGTGTTTGCTTGTGTGTGTGTATGGTGGTGGGGAGGAGAGAGCTACCCAGCCTAACCCCAGCCTCAGCAAGTCACTCCTGGGGCTTGGTCGCTGGACAGTAATTGAGGAATAAGAAACCCAGATGGGTATTGTGGTTGGAAAGCCTTTTCCGCCTGTTTCTCCTGTTAGACGGGAAGCTCCCCGAGGGCAGGGAACAGGTCACCCGATCGTGTTGGGCCACCGCAGGCGCTAAGTAAATGGGCTCCCTGCGACTGCTGCTCTGGCCTGACACAACTTTCCGAATGGGGCCCACTGAGGGCCCACACTGCCCAGGGTCCCTGCTAAGGGCAGGGTTCAAACCCACTAATGGGCCTGGCGAAAGGACATGAACCTGCTGGCTTGCCACCAGATTAGTGGGCGAGATCCCTCCGGTTCCAGGCTGGCGGGGTGGGACCACTTGACATTACGTTGGGATTGTGCAGCCAGAAGCTAGGTTATTTATACCGATGTCTGTCTCCCCCTCTAGACTGTAAGCTCCTTGTGGGTAGAGAATGTGTCTGTTTATCATTGTATTGTACTCTGCCAAGCGCTTGGTAGAGTGTACACGCATAATGAGCATTCGAGAAGCAGCATTCGAGAAGCAGCGTGGCTCAGTGGAAAGAACCTGGGCTTTGGAGCCAGAGGTCATGGGTTCAAATCCCGGCTCCGCCAAGTGTCAGCTGTGTGACTTTGGGCAAGTCACTTAACTTCTCTGTGCCTCAATTACCTCATCTGTAAAATGGGGATTAAGACTGTCAGCCCCCCCACGGGACAACCTGATCACCTTGTAACCTCCCCAGCGCTTAGACAAGTGCTTTGCATATAGTAAGCGCTTAATAAATGCTATCATTATTATTATTATTCGATAAATATGACTGACTGGTGCTGCTTTCCTGGTTGGCTGGCCCAAGAATCTACCCAATAGCTTCTGGGGACCTGGAGGCACACTGCTGCTGGCCTTCTCGGATTCTGGGGGTCACTGTCCCGACCTCCTTGCAGCCAGGCGTGGAGGGAGGAAGGGAGGGAGGGAGGGAGGGAGGGAGGGAGGGAGGGAGGGAGAGAGAGAGAGAGAGAGAGAGAGAGAGAGAGAGAGAGAGAGAGAGAGAGAGAGCGCATGCGTGTGTGTCTGTCTGTCTGTCTAGGAAGAGTGGAAAAGCCAAATGCCATTTGTCCACCAGGCAGACACACTGACACCAGGCCTCTGGGGTGCATGTGAAGATGCAATTCAGAGAATGCAGCCCCAAAATGCTGGGCTGGGGGGCTCGGCTGTTACGTCTACTACACTAAGGCTGGACATCGTGTGCCCCCAAAATGCAATTTTCTACAGAAAAGTAATCTTCCAAAAGGACACCTGGGATTGAACGATGCTGAGAGGGACAGGGCCTCACAGTTGAATACACACATGAGGTAATAATAATAACAATAATAACGGCGGTAGTGGTATTCAAGTGTTTACTATGCACCAAGCATTGCATTCATTCAATCGTATTTATTGAGCGCTTACTGTGTGCAGAGCACTGTACTATGCACTTGGGAAGTACAAGTTGCCAACATATAGAGACAGAGCCTACCCAACAGCGGGCTCACAGTCTAGAAGGGGGAGACAGACAACAAAACAAATTAACAAAATAAAATAAATAGAATAGGAAATATTGTACTAAGCACTGGGCTAGATACAGGACAGTCATATCAGACACAGTCCCTGTTAATCAATCAATCAATCGTATTTATTGAGCGCTTACTGTGTGCAGAGCACTGTACTAAGCGCTTGGGAAGTACAAGTTGGCAACATATAGAGACAGTCCCTACCCAACAGTGGGCTCACAGTCCAAAAGGGGGAGACACAGAACAAAACCAAACATACTAACAAAATAAAATAAATAGAATAGATATGTACAAGTAAAATAAATAAATAGAGTAATAAATATGTACAAACATATATACATATATACAGGTGCTGTGGGGAAGGGAAGGAGGTAAGATGGGGGGATGGAGAGGGGGACGAGGGGGAGAGGAAGGAAGGGGCTCAGTCTGGGAAGGCCTCCTGGAGGAGGTGAGCTCTCAGTAGGGCCTTGAAGGGAGGAAGAGAGCTAGCTTGGCGGATGGGCAGAGGGAGGGCATTCCAGGCCTGGGGGATGATGTGGGCTGGGGGAGCCATGTCCCCTATGGGGCTCATGATCTAAGGAGAAAGGAGAACAGGTACTGAAACAGGTGAGGAAACTGGGGCACAGAGAAGTGAAGTGACTTCCCCAAGTTCCCACAGCAGGCCTGCGGAGGAGCCAGGATTAGAACCTAGATCCCCTTCCCCCCAGGCCCAGGTTCCTTCCACTAGGCCACCAGAGATGGCTGATTAGAGGCCAGAGAGGCTTCTGACTCGAAAAAGCATTTGTTTCGGCGGCTCCTGAAATTATCCCACCCTGACAATCAATCGGCAGCAGGGCTAATAATGATTTCCTTTAAGAGCAACACGACACCCAGAAATGGCCCCCAAGGCAAAAATCCAGTTATCTAAATATAGCGAATGGCTGGAAGCAGTCCCATCACTGGCAGTTAGTTGACAAGAACAGAGGCTGCTGCTGCTACTGCTGCCGCTGCCCCTAGGCAGTGTAGTAGGCGGCTCCCAGAGCCCAGCCAGTAAGGCCATCATCTCTTCTTCTCCCACTCCCTTCGGCATCACCCTTCTTCTGACTTTACTCCCTTTATTCACCCCACAGCTCTTAAGTACATATCCATAATTTACTTGTTTAGATGAATGTCTGTCTCCCCCTCTTGACTGTCAGCTGGTTTTAGGCAGGGAATGAGTTTACCGAGTGTGTTGTATTGTACTCTCCCAACGGATTAGTATGGAGCTCTGCAAACAGCTCGTGCTCAATAAATACGACTGATTGACTGACATCCTAATTAGGCACTTGAGGCGAGCTAGTCAGTCAGGCAATCCTATTTATGGAGTGCTTACCGTGGGCAGAGCACTGTATTCATTCATTCATATTTATTGAGCCCTGTGTGCCGAGTAATATAGTAAGCGCTTGGAAGTGTACAACAATAAACACATTCCCTGCCCACTGTGAGCTTACAGTCTAGAGGGGGAGACAGGCATTAAGAAAAGTCAATAAATTACAGATAGGGAGATAAGTGCTGTGGGGCTGGGAGGGTGGGGATGAATAAAAGAAGCAAGTCAGGGTGATGCAGAAGGGAGTGGAAGAAGAGGAAAGCGGGGCTAAGTTAAGGAAGATCTCTTGGAGGAGATGTGCCTTCAATAAGCAGCGTGGCTCAGTGGAAAAGAGCCAGGGCTTTGGAGGCAGAGGTCATGGGTTCAAATCCCGGCTCCGCCACTTGTCAGCTGTGTGACTTTGGGCAAGTCAGTTCACTTCTCTGGGCCTCAGTTACCTTATCTGTAAAATGGGGATGAAGACTGTGAGCCCCACGTGGGACAACCTGACCACCTTGTAACCTCCCCAGTGCTTAGAACAGTGCTTTGCACATAGTAAGTGCTTAATAAATTCCATTTTATATATGTATATATGAGGCTTTGGAACAGGGGAGAATACTAAGTGCTTGGGAGAGTACAATATAACATACACACTCCCTGCCCACAACAAGCTTACAGTCTAGAGCCACGGACCCTCCTCCACCAATTAGTCAGCTGCACCATCCCCTCCTAGGCACTGCAGCCAGGGATCCTTGGTTCTGGCACAGAGTGCAAATGGCACCCTTCCCGAAGTCAGTGGAACTGCCCAGGAGTCCTTTAGCCACACAACTCATCAATTGTATTTATTGAGCGCTTACTGTGTGCACAGCACTGTACTAAGCGCTTGGCTCTGACCTCATCTCTCAGGCAACAGGCCCTGGGCTCAGAAAAACAGAAAATCCATACGCCCGGGAACCCTCCAGTCCTGGGTCAGCCCCGGGTCAGCCCGACAGAGGCCTTCCAGCCAAGGCCCCGATCCTGCCTCCAGCAGCAGCCCCCAGGATAGGCCTGCCACAGTCGTAAGTTGGATGCCTTCCTGGACGTCCACACCTCACGGCTAGGGATCAACCATCCAACATTTCAATTCTCCCCACTCCATCTCAGACTCAATCCATCAATAATACCTATAGAGTGCTTAATGCGTGCAGGGCACTATACTGAATGCTTGGGGAATGCAGGAGAAGCAGCGTGGCTCAGTGAAAAGAGCATGGGCTTTGGAGTCAGAGGTCATGGGTTCAAACCCCGGCTCTGCCAATTGTCAGCTGTGTGACTTTGGGCAAGTCACTTAACTTGTCTGTGCCTCAGTTCCCTCATCTGTAAAATGGGGATTAAGACTGTGAGCCCCCCGTGGGACAACCTGATCACCTTGTAAAACTCCCCTGTGCTTAGAACAGTGCTTTGCACATAGTAAGCACTCAATAAATGCCATTATTATTATTATTATTGGGGGAGCATAATAAAACTGGTAGACAAAAGCCCTTCCCTCACGGAGCTTACAGCCTCCCAGTGACCCATCAACTCTGAATTTCCCCTATCCATTCCTGACTTTCCCCCAGTGACCCATTATGGACCATGCAACACTCCTGACTCTCCCCTCTCCAACCCTGACTCTCTCCACAGGGACCCGGCACTGACCAGTCAACGTGGCCGATTCCCCCCTCTCTGTCCCTGACTCTCCCCCAGTGACTCAGAGTGCACCATCCAACACCCCGACTCTTCCCTCTCCATCCCTGACTCTCCTCCAATGACCCAGCGAAAACCATCCAACACCCCCAACTTTCCCCTCTCCATCTTGGACTCTCCCCCACTGACCCAGCACAGGCCGGCCAATACCCCTCTTCCTTCTCCATCCCTGACTTGCCCCAAATGACCCGCACGGACCATCAAACACCCGTCTCTCCCCCAGTGACCCAGCATAGACCACCCAACAGTCCTATCTCCTCTCCATCCCTGACTCTCCCTCTAGTAACTAATCACAGACTCTTGTACATGGATCTATCTAAATCACTCTTGAACTTAATGATATTTTCTGCTGCACAGTTTCCAGTTTCCTGTGTAAACACATACATGCATTTACTACCGGCTTAATGAAGGATGTCTCCTCCCCATCTTCAAAGCCCTTCTGAAATCCCATCTCATCCAGGAGGCCTTCCCTGATTCATTTCTACCCCTCCCTAACCTTCTATTATTCCAAAGCCCAGATCAGCACTTCTGAACCACTAGTAAAAGGGCAAGGATCATGTCGTGTAACTCTACTGTCCTCTCCCGAATGCTCAGTACAGTGCTCTGCACTCAGCCTGTAAGGTCCTTGAGGGCTTGGATCGTACTGAAGAACTGTACTGCACTCTCCAAAGTGCCTAGTACAGTGCTCTGCAGCGTGGTTTAGTGGAAAGAGCCCGGGCTTGGGAGTCAGAGGACATGAGTTCTAATACCGGCTCCGCCACTTGTCTGCTGTGTGACTTGGGGCAAGCCGCTTTAACTTCTCTGTGCCTCAGTTACCTCATCTGTAAAATGGGGATTAAGACTGTGAGCCCCACGTGGGACAACCTGATTACCTTGCATCTACCCCAGCGCTTAGAATGGTACTTGGTACATAGTAAGCCCTTAACAAAATACCATAGCTAGTGCTCAGTAAAGACCACTGATCGATATTTCCTTCCATGTGGGTTATTTAGGAGTGCATGAGATAGACATTATTATTAGTATGTTCAAACTAAAACTAGGAAAATGTCTAACAAAACATTCCCACTGGATTAATGCTTCCCCAAAGAAATGTTAACAACAGACTGTTTCCATTTTATGAGATATTTTTGATGTACAGTAAGTGAAAATTGCTTTTCCTCCCTTTGCGTTGTATTTTACTTAGAACAAGAAATCACTACCACGGCGGGTGGGGGGGACGACAGTAGATTATGAGGCCCAGGGTTTCCAAGCAATTGTTTTTCCAGTCCCAATTACAATGCCAATAAGCTGTTGAAGGAACCTTTTCCATTGGGCAGGAGGGCATTCACTGAGTCAGATGGGCACTCGCCAGCCTCGCTCTTAAATCCTCAGGTACCTGTCCCCTACCTCCCCTCCTCCCCACACTCCGTGGCACTCAATGTCCACAACTTTACACTCTGCTGCATCCTCTTACCTGTAATTTATTTCAACGTCTGCCTCCCGTTAGACTGTAAGCATCCTGACGGCATGATATGGGTCTAGCTTGTTGTGGGCAAGGAACACATCTACCAACTCTGCTGTACTGAACTCTCCCAAGCACCAAGTACCATGTTTTGCCCATGCTACATACTCCAATGTCACTGGGTGAGTGACTACCAACTCTACTGTACTCTCTCAAGTGTTTAGGTCAGTGCTCTGCACACGGTAGACTACACGCTCCTGAAGGGCAGGATTATGTCTTCTAACTGTACTCTACATGCTTTGTACACAGTAAATTGTAGACCGCAAGCTCTTTGACGGTAGAATGATATTATCAATAATATTTATAATATGATATACATTTATTAATGATAATACTAATAACTGCGGCATTTGTTAAGCTATTACTATGTTCCAAACACCGTACTAAGCACTGAGGAAGATAAAAGACCATCAGGAGGACAATATCCCTGTTCCACAGGGGATTCTTGTGTTTCTTAACTCTGCTGTCCTGTCCCAAGCACTCAGTTCAGTTCTCTGCACAGAGTAAGCACTCAACAGTGCTTCTAGACTGTGAGCCCGCTGTTTGGTAGGGACCGTCTCTATACGTTGCAAACTTGTATTTCCCAAGCGCTTAGTACAGTGCTCTGCACACAGTAAGTGCTCAATAAATACGATTGAATGAATGAATGAACAAATACTACTGACTGGAAAGAAACAGAAAAGGAGCCTAGAAGTACACCTAAAACTGAAGCAAGAAAATAAAGCATCAACCCCCCGTGCCCCATCACCACAGACACACGTGATGATAAAGCGTTCAGCACATAAAAATAATAGCTGTGGCTATTTGTAAAGCGCTTACGCCACATCGACTGGGGTCGATGCAAGGTAATCAGGTAGGACACTGTCCCTGTCCCACATAGGGCTCACATTCTTAATCCCCATTTGACAGGTGAGGTAACTGAGGCCCAGAGAAGTGAAACGACTCGCCCTAGGTCAAACAGCAGAAAAGTGGTCCTTCTGATTCCCAGTCTTGCAATCTACCCACTGCGCCACATTGCTTCTCCTAGTCAGCGCTTGCTGAGGGGCAGAATCGCCAAAGCCCCGAGCCGAGCAGGCAGTACCCTAATTAGCAAAGCCAGTCACGCGGTGGTGGCAGTGACAGGTCGGGAGTGACCAGGGGGCCGATCTCCATCAAGCCGCCAGCCCGGCTACTATCTCCGTCACCCGCTCAATGGCTTCCGGGCAGGGGCAGTGGCCCGAAAGCCGATCTCCATCGAGCCGCCAGGCCGGCAACTGTCTCCGTCACCCGCTCGACGCCTTCCGGGAGAGGGGAGGAGACCAGCCCGGAGATGAGTCACCACACGCGTTCTCTGCTCTGACCGGCATAAACACCCATCTCCTCGGCTTGCTCCTTTGGCGTCTTCTTCAATATTTACACTGAATGTAAAACACCACCACCCACCCTCGCCGCCCCTTGAAAGAGAGAAGGAAAGAGAGAACTGATCTGATTTAAATAAATAAATAATACATAATGATGGCATTTGTTAGGCACTTACTATATGCCAAGCACTGTTCTAAGCGCTGGGGAAGATACAAGGTTATCAGGTCGTCCCAGGTGGGGCTCACAGTCTTAATCCCCATTTTACAGATTATGAGAAGCAGCGTGGCTCAGTGGAAAGAGCCCGGGCTTTGGAGTCAGAGGTCACGTGTTCAAATCCTGGCTCCGCCAATTGTCAGCTGTGTGACTTTAGGCAAGTCACAACTTCTCGGGGCTTCAGTTACCTCATCTGTAAAAATGGGGATTAAGACTGTGAGTCCCCTGTGGGACAACCTGATCACACTGTAATCTCCCCAGCGCTTAGAACAGTGCTTTGCACATAGTAAGCACTTACTAAATGCCATCATTATTATTATTATTATTAGATGAGGTAACTGAGGCACAGAGAAGTTAAGTAACTTCCCGAAAGTCACACAGCTGACAAGTGGCAGAGCCTGGATTAGAACTCACGACCTCTGACTCCCAAGCCCATGCTCTTTCCGCTAAGCCACACTGCTACGAGGCCAAAGTGAAATCAATTTAGAGGCCAAAGTGAAATCAATCAATCAGCAGGATTGACTGAGCATTCACCATGTACAGAACACCAAACTTAGTAGTTGGGAGAGGGCGATTATAATAATAATTGTGACATTTGTCAAGCACTTATTATGTGCCGGGCACTGTACTAAGCGCTGGGGTGGAAAAAAGCAAATCGGGTTGGACACAGTTCCTGCCTCATGTGGGACTCACAGTCTCAATCCCCATTTTAGAGATGAGGGAACTGAGGCCCAGAGAAGTGAAATGACTTGCCCAAGGTCACACAGCAGACAGGTGGCAGGGCTAGGATCAGAACCCATGACCTGATTCCCGGGCCTATGCTGTACCTACTACACCATCCAACAGAGTAGGTAAGCCTGGTCCCTGCCCAATCCTTGCGGGCGCAGGGGCCGTTTAGTCTGGCTGCGATTTTTGCTTCGCCAGAATCTTCCATGAGAACTGGAGACTGCATGAATCCATTCAAAGGGCATGTGCGCTCGGCACTTAATTTACCATCCTGACCTTCGCTGCCTAAATCCCAGATCTCTTTCTAGGACAGGGGCAGGCCAAGCCCTGCTCCTTCCCAGCAAGAGGGGGGCCGGGAGGGACAGAGCTCTGCTGCTGGCTCTCTCTCCCAGCCCCTCAAAGTGAGGAACAGAGGGAATAGGCCTCCCCTCCCAGAAGGACCTTCTCACTGCGCCTCGTTCATTCATTCAATCAATCATATTTATTGAGCACTTACTGTATGCACACCACTGTACTAAGTGCTTGGGAAGTACAAGTCGGCAACATATAGAGACAGTCCCTACCCAACACAGTCTAGAAGGGGGAGACAGACAACGAAACAGAACATGTAGACAGGTGTCAAAACCGTCAGAAAAAATAGAATTATAGCTATTGTTCTCGCCTGTCCCATTGTCGACGCCTGGACCACATCCCTCCTCTGGCCTGGAATGCCCTCCCTCCACATATCCGCCAAGCTAGCTCTCTTTCTCCCTTCAAAGCCCTACTGAGAGCTCACCTCCTCTAGGAGGCCTTCCCAGACTGAGCCCCCTTTTTCCTCTCCTCCTCCACATCCCCCCCGCCCTACCTCCTTCCCTTCCCCACAGCGCTTGCATATATTTGTACAGATTATTTATTTTACTTGTACATATTTACTATTCTATTTATTTTGGAAATGATGTGCATATAGCTATAATTTTATTTGTTCTGACTATTTTGACACCTATCTACATGTTGTGTTTTGTTGTATGTCTCCCCCTTCTAGACTGTGAGCCTGGTGTTGGGTAGGGACCGTCTCTATATGTTGCCAACCTGTACTTCCCAAGCGCTTAGTCCAGTGCTCTGCACACAGTAAGCGCTCAATAAAAATAAATGAATGAATGAATGGTGGACCGGGGCCCTCTCAGTGCCGGCTGGGCCTCATGGCTGCCGCACACAGTAGGCACTCAGTAAATATCACTGACCGACTGACTGTCCTCAAGTATTGTCTTCCCTGACAATATCGGGAGAGCGGGGATCTTCCTGGCCCATGAGTCCTGGTGGTCGAACGCATCACGGTTCGATTCCCAGGGGCTCATGGAGGGAACCTGTCCGTCCTGGGTCTGAGCACTCAAGTCTGCCGGATACGGGTTTCCGCCAGGCATCGGGTCCGGACGCCAGTATGAAATTAGGAAACGATTGCCCGGAAACACCAGTCTGCTTGGATATCAGAGAAGCAGCGTGGCTTAGTGGAAAAGAGCACGGGCTTGGGAGTCAGAGGTCGTGGGTTCTAATCCCGACTATACCACTTGTCTGCTGTGTGACCTTGGGCAAGCCACTTAACATCTCTGTGCCTGTTACCTCATCTGTAAAGTGGGGATTGAGACTGTGAGCCCCACGTGGGACAACCTGATTACCTTGTATCTACCCCAGTGCTTACAACAGTGCTTAACACACAGAAAATGCTTAACAAATACCACAATAATAATTATTGTTATTATACCGCGGGAAGAGGCATCAGGAGAAATGGCTGTGTGCCCGCGTGGGCCCCGCTGAATGTGGGGTCTGTGCAGCTGGGCGGATATGACCCCCATCTCCCTTTCTAGACTGAAAGCTCATCACGGGCGGGGAATGTGTCTGCTAATTCTGTTATACTCAGTCCAGTGCTCTGCACATAGTAAGTGCTCAATAAATACGATTGATTGACTGATGTGACGTTCGTTCAGTCTGTGGCTCTTGAGGACGGTTCTGTCCCCTCCTGCCAGACCAAACTGCTCTTTCTGTAAAGTTCTCTTAGCAGAGCCCACCCCCCTGCGCCAGGACGTCAATGGGAAACCCCATCAGAAAGCAACGTTCCTGGCTCTGCTCTCAGGGGAGACAGCGTCAGCACTCCAGGACAGAGGGGAAGAGATGCGATTGGTTTGAGAGGTTTACGTCAACCCAAACCCCTGCTTCATCCCCTCCGCTACCCCTCTCTCCTCAAGGCTCCAGGTCACCCGTGGACGGGCTGGCTTGTGCCCACCAGCATCCCTCCGGGGACTGGCTCCCACCGGAAGGGAACTGGAGGCTTTGGGCTATAGTTCTAGCCCAGGGGATTGTAGGAGCTGGAGAACATTTTCACTACATTTGCTGGAGGAAAGGGACAACGTGTGTGGCTACGAGACCGAGAGTGAGTGGGTGCGCAGGAGAGTGCTTGAGACAGAGGGTGACTGTGAGAGACAGAAGGGGACAGAGGCAGTGTGTGCAAAAGGAGAGAGTGAGTTCGTGTGTATATGTATGTGTGGTGGTGGTGGGAAATGAAAGAGAGACGGCACGCACCAGCATGGCCCCCCTAGTACGCAGCGGCAGTGGGGCTGGGTTTCAGAGGGACAGGCATTAGAGGCGCTTTGCCCTAGATGAAGTCCATCCCCTTTTCTTTCTCCACCGTCCCCTCCTCCAACGGCTTCGGACTCAGGGGTTGGGTCCGCAGCTCCATACTCCCCCGCTCCCGGCTCTACCCAGTACTGAGGACCCTCACTGGGGACGTGGCACCAAGAGCTGCTGAGGGACTCTGCTACCTTGGAAGCTCACGGCCAGGAGCGCAACGGTGGCCAAAAGAGTAGAAAATAGTTTTGAGCAGGCTGGTGGGCCCTTCAGAAGGCTTTGGTGGTCATGTGGCATCCAGGTCCAGGCCAGGCCGGGGATACAATGCTGGGGTGCTGCCCAGCCTCCTGGGAACACCCTGGAAGTCCCACCCACTTTTGGAGTCGTTCCACCGGCACAACTGATGATCATAGCCAATGTCAAGCATATTTAGTGAATGAAAACGTGACGCTCACAGAGCAGGGTGAGGAGGAAACAGGGAAGCAGCCTCTGGCAGTATGGCAGGACCGCTGAATGTTGGGGGCCATCTCAGGCAGATGGAGCTACCCACAGGGCTGGGGCCCCCACTAGTAAGCACGAATGGGCTACTCTTTTGAGCAGAAGCCTCAAAAGAATCGTGAGACTAAGGGAAAGCCGCACCAGGCACTGCAAACAGCAAAACCATGAGGACAGCAGAAAGCAGTCTCTCTGTGGCACGGGGAGGGACCATTCCCTGACCTGGTTCACAATTCTTTTTTCGAAAAAAGCACAAGGCAATAGACCACTCTGATCTTCCACAGTACTTTTACATTAGGGATTTCGGTCATCCTCATGATGACTTTGGGAGGAAGTAGCGGGGAGAGCAGAGATTTTTATCCCCAACGAAGGAGGAAACTGAGACCGGAAGGATCCCCAGAACCAGTGCTCTTTCCCCCTATTTCCTGTGCAGCCACAGTCAGAATAGTCTTAATCAGATGGTCTTTATCTGGTGACATGGCATGGGTCGATGATAAACGCAGAAGCATGATGATGACGATGATGGTATTTGTTAAGTCCTTACTATGTGCCAGACACTGTACTAAGCACTGGAGTGGATATATGCAAATCAGGTTGGACACAGTCCCTCATCCCACGTGGGGCTCACAGTCTCAATTCCCATTTTACAGATGAGGGAACTGAGGCTCAGAGAAGTTATGTGACTTGCCCAAGGTCACACAGCAGACAAGTGGCAGAGCCGAGATTAGAACCCATGATCTTCTGACTCCCAGGACTATGCTCTACCCACTACACCATTCTGCTTCTCTGTGGAAGTATGGAATCCCATGGGCCAAGATTTAAAACAGAGGTCTCCTCCCAGAGCTACCTGGGGCCTGAGAGTCCTGTTAGCCCCCATTCCCCTCCCTGAAGGAATGGTCCATCGCTTGAGCTCTAGTTCTGAGAAGCAGCGTGGCTCAGTGGAAAGAGCATGGGCTTTGGAGTCACAGGTCATGGGCTTTGGAGTCACAGGTCATGGGTTCAAATCCCGGCTCCACCAACTGTCAGCTGTGTGCCTCTGGGCAAGCCATGTAACTTCTCTGTGCCTCAGTTACCGCAACTGTAAAATGGGGATTAAGACTGTGAGCCCCCTGTGGGACAACCTAATCACCTTGTAACCTCCCCAGCGCTTAGAACAGTGCTTTGCACATAGTAAGTGCTTAATAAATGCCACTATAATAATCATTATTATTAGTTCACTTTCGGATCCCCTTTTCCTCTTTCCTCCGATTTCAGGGTCTGTCTCTAGACTGTAAACTAGAGTTGTGGGCAGGGAATATGTCTTTTATACTGCTGTACAGCATTCTCCCAAGTGCTCAGTATAGTACCCTGCACACAGTAAGTGCTCAATAAGTAAGACTGACTGACTGACTGTCTCCCCTGGCTAGACCTTAACTCTTGGAAGGCAGGGAGCCTGTCTACTAACTCTACTGCACTCCCCCAAGTACTCAGTACAGTGTTCTGTACACAGTAAACGCTCAGTACAGTATGATGACTGATCAGATGATTGACTTAGAAACAAAAAAGCACCTTCCCCAAAAGATTGGGCCAGGTCCCGATGGACAAAGAGAGGTAGTCTTGTACTGAACCCTGAAGGGACCATTCCCTCATATAAAGTTGTGTCCAGTTGAGCCCAGTGAAGATCGGGGAAGAGCATTTGTTTCTTTCATTCTACCGACTGGGATTCTTTCCACGCTAGCAGTACGCCAGCTCGAGAAAAAACAGAGATAAATGATTTCAGCAGGCTCCTTGAGGGTAAATACATGCCCTCCTCAGAGAGCAAGGAAACCTTTAAGCAATAGCTGCTCTGGAGAATGCTAGAGCACCAAGCTAAGCTGAGCATGCGGGCAGGCGAGGGGACAGAAGGACACAGGTGCTGAGGAGTGGGGGGACTCCCCTCATGGCCGAGGGCTTCGCCAGAGAGAGCCCCAGGAGTGCCAGCCAATGACCTCCCAAGACCAAAAAGATCCTCCAACCCACGCTGCTGAGAAGCAATGTGGACTTGTGGAAAGAGCACAGCCCTGGAAGTCAGAGGACCTGAGTTCTAATCCCAGCTCTGCCACATATCTGCTGTGTGACCTCGGGCATGTCACTTAATTTCTCTGTGCCCCAGTTCCCGGAAAAATGGGGATTCGATACCTGTTCTCCCTCCTACTTGAACTGGGCGCTCCATGTGGAACCTGATTCTCTTTTATCTACCCCAGAGCTTAGTGCAGTGCTTGGCACATAGAAAGGGCTTAACGAATACCACAGTAATTATCATTATTATTTTTATCCACAAGGACTCCAGGTCCACGGTTGTGAAGACCCAAACCGGGACAAACCATCACCTAAGGTTTGTCGATCCCTGGAGCTGGGTGATCTCTCACTGGCATTTCCTCCATTTCTCCAACAGGCCTGAGGAATTTGGCATTTTTGACATTCCGAAGGAAATTCCTCTCTAATTTCTTTCCAAATTGAGTCTGTAAAGTGAGCTCTTCAGTTGGTTTTAGAGTTGCTATTAAAATGAATCCTTCGAAGACGGATGGTGCCACTAGAGAACCATGACTGGACCCCCACGGGGAGCCCACTCTGGATTCCGGGGCCCCCTCCCCATCCAGCGGGCACTCCTGACCACTGGCTTCACAGCTCTCTTCCAGCAATCCCAACTGGGCCTTTCCGCTCTCCCCTCCCCACTGCCCCCCAACTCCCTCTCTCCACCTCCGGCTGGCTCTCTCCACCCTTTCCATCCCACCGGCAATGGGGAGGACAGAGAGGTGGCACTCACCCCAGGATGCGGTTCATGCCATGGCGGGCGGCGTAGTGCAGCGGGGTGTTGTGCTGGTAGGGCTCCCCGTAGGACGTGTTGGGGTCTAGGGATTCCTTGAGCTGCGGGTTGCTCTCGTAGATCTGGCAGGCCAGGTTCTCGTCTCCGTTGATGAGGGCTTTGCGGAACTTTGTGGTCGTGTTTCCCATGTTGCTGCTCTCTCCCCGTCAGCCGGTCCTGGAACGCGAGGGCGGCATGTTCCACACCCTGGGCAAAGGAAGCAAAGTCTGAGCCTGGTGGCCGGTGGGGGATCAGAGGGGGTGGGGGGTTGAGGGGAAGGTGTGATCGTGCTGGCCTGCAGATGGTGGGTGGGGTCCTCGCTCAGGGCGCACCTCCCCACAGGCCCACCTCCAGACTTTTTCGGTGGCGGGGGGTGTAGGGTTCGCCAAACCAGGCGGGGATCGACTCCAAAGAGACAGAGAAAAGTTCACACGCCTGCGCCTTGCGCTGGGAGGGATCTATGAAAATAAAAACCCTCTAACTTCCCCTTTCATCGGGGAAGGGGGAAGGATCCTGAGAGGGCTTTGGGGCCTAAAACGCTTGGAACTAAATGGCCAACACCAGGCACAAACGCTAGTCCCCTGGAAGGCCCAGCTCCTGAGCGCTCTCTCCCTGGAGTGGGCCGGGTTTCCAGAAAAACAGACATTCTTGTGGACTGGCGGCCGCATGATAAAATTTCCTGGGATTGTACTTTGAAATAACTGAGATTCTATTTCCCCCAGGAAGAGCGGGTTTTCTTTATCCGAAAAAAAACCCCATATATTTGCCTTCCAAGTTGAAAACTGCATTCTTGCTACCATATTCACTCTGTAGGGATGCTGATGGGCTGTCGGAATTCTTGCCCGTGTGTCAGAATTTTGAATAACCAACACCCATCCTGCCCATTCCCTGTAAGGATTGGCAGTCAGGACCAGGGGAGCCGGAGTCGCTCCGTCAGTGGTATGTACTGAGTGTCTGCTGCTGCAGGGCACTGTAATAAGCCGTGGGTAGAGTACCGAAGAATTTAGTAAACACGATCCCTGCCCTCAGGGAGCTTACATTCTACTGTGTTCAGAGCATTGTACCGAATGCTTGGGAGAGTACGACAGAGTTAGTAGGCACCACCCCTGCCTTCAAGAAGCTTACAATCTACTGTGTGCAGAGCACTGTATTGAACACCAGGGAGAGTACAGTAGAGTTAGTAGCCAAGACCCCTGTTCTCAAGCAACTTGGGGAGCGCAGCAGTTATTGGACATGATCCCTGCCCTCAAAGAGCTTACAGTCTTCTGTGTGCAAATCTCTGTATTGCACCCTGGGGAGAATATAACAGAGTTAGCAGCCACGATACCTGTCCCCAAGGAGTTTCAAGGCAGTATATTGGGAAGGGGGAAATCCTAGCTTTGCTCCCAAGTCAGGCAGAACTTGGGCTCTGCTCTCTGTACTGTCATGAGCCCTCTTGTTCTCCCCTCAACTGTCCCTGGAGCAGCTCTCCCTGACCCCCCAACTGTCCCTGGAGCAGCTCTCCCCGACCCCACAACTGTCCCTGGAGCAGCTCTTCCCAGCCCCAAACTCTCTCTCAGCCAGCCTTCTCCAGGCACCAACTGTCCCTGCAGCTGTCTTTCCCAACCCTCAACTCTCCCTCGGCCTGCCCTTCCCAGCCCCCGACTCTCTCTGGACCTGCCTTTCCCAACCCCTGCTCCACTTCCGCCTGTCTTTCGCGGCCCCCCAACTCTCTCTGGACCTGCCCTCCCCAACCCCAATATTCTCTGGACCAGCCCTCCCCAGCCAACCACCACTGCACCCCCACCACCTCCCATCACCAGACAGACAAGTCCCAAGGCTGGATTTTTCTGAAAAGCCGCTATGGTAGCTGGAGGGAAGGAGTTCCTGGGGGAGGGCTAGCCATAGCAAAATAGAGGTAGGGGTCTTGTAAAACGTGGGGAAAGTGAGGCTGTGCCAGTCCTCAGGCGGGTGGAGCTATGGCCTACAACCTTAATCTTTCTGAAAATCTAATTCTGTTCTCTACTCAAGGATGGGTGTCAGATCATTCTTTTTAGCCAGAACTTGGTGTAGAGCTACTATTCTGCCAAAGCGCTCTCACATCAATGAACTCGTTTTATCTCTGCACCGCCCCTGTGAGGATGAAAGGCAGGCCTTATTATCCCTGGGAATCAGAGGACCTGAGTTCCAAACCCGGTTCGGCCAGTTGCCTTAGGCAAGTCACTTAACTTCTCTGGGCCTCGGTTTCTTCACCTGTAATAATAATAATAATAATAATAATAATAACAATAATAATAATGGCATTTATTAAGCGCTTACTATGTGAAAAGCACAGTTCTAAGCGCTGGGGGGGATACAAGGTGATCAAGTTGTCCCACGTGGGGCTCACAGTCTTCAGCCCCATTTTACAGATGAGGTAACTAAGGCTCAGAGAAGTTAAGTGACTTGCCCAAGGTCACACAGCAGACATGTAGCAGAGTCGGTATTCGAACCCGTGACCTCTGACTCCAAAGCCTGTGCTCTTTCCACTGAGCCATGGGGATTCGATACCTGTTCCCCCTCCTATCTAGGCTGTGAGTCCTAACAATCAATCAATCAGACACAGCCCCTGTCTGGGACTGCATATACTATATCGACCCCAGCACTGAGCATAGTGCTTGGCACAAAGCAAGCACTTAAATACCAATATCACTAACATCCCCACTTTTTAAATGAAAAAACGGAGGTCTAGAAAGGTTAAGTGACTCGGTCAAGGTCAGCGGGCAGGTCAGGGTAGACGAGGACAGGCTACTGGGGGATGGGGATGGAACAGGTCAGACAGGCTGGGGCAGGGCCAGGACGGGAGCAGGCCGAGGGCGGGCAGACCAGGAGCTGGTCGGGGCAACCCAGGGGCTGAGCTGGAATGTCCGGCTCCCCGCACTGGCCCCACTGCCTTCCCTGCATGCAGGAGGAGGGCAGGCCAGACTCCTAGGCCCCTAGAATCGTTCACCTCACCTCCCTGATCACTACAGCTGGATCTGCTCTGCTACCTTGGCTTTAAAGCCCTCAATCCCCTTGCACCCTCCTACCTCACCTCACTGCTCTCCTACTACAACCCAGCTCACACATTTGGCTCCTCTAATGTTAACCTTCTCCCTGTACCTCGATCAGATCTATCTCGCCGCCAACCTCTTGCCCACGTTATGTCTCTGGCCTAGGACGCCCTCCCTCTCCTCAGATCTGACAGACAAATATTCTCCCCCACTTCAAAGCTTTATTGAAGGCATATCTCTTCCTAGAGGCCTTCCCTAAACAAGACCTCAAAAGAAAACCTTTTCTTCCACTTTCTTCGGCGTTGCCCTGACTTGCTCCCTTTATTCATCCCCACCTCCCAGCCCCACAGCACTTATGTACATTTCTGTAATCTATTTATTTATATTAATGTTTGTCTCCTCCTCTGGACTGCAAGCTCACTGTGGACAGGGAATGTGTCTGTTATACCATTATACCGTGCTCTCCTAAGTGCTTAGTACAATGCTCTGCACAGAGTAAGCGCTCAGTAAATATGACTGACTGACTGACTACCCAAATGCTGGGGTAGATAGCCTGACTGACAGGCTAGAACCGGTGGGGTGGCGAAGACTGTCCGTTTGGATTCCAACATCACCAGTGATGTTCCACTTTCCCCCAGCAAGACACCAGCCCCTGACAGTCAGGGCTGGGAAATCCAGTGGGAGGGAGAGGCCCGGGCTGTGCCCCACAGTGGCAGGCCAAAGATCCCATCATTCCCGCTCAAATCACAGCTGCTATCAGTCACACTTTGTCACTGGTGGCCAGCCCAAATGAGAGGAGGTCGTCCACTCAGACGAATCTTGCGGAAGGAAAAAGGTCGTCCTGAGGTCGGCCTCACTTCCATCGAGAAGAGAATCCAAGGAAAGAAGATCTCGGGAACTGAGGGGGACTTTCCAGCGATTACCAACCCCGTGACCTCTGCGGCTTTGACCGTTTCTGTAGCATGGTCCCGCGCAATAAGAAGACTGAACACGTGTGTGTGTGTGTGTGCACACATCTATACGCAAAAGCAGAAAATCTTCCCATGGTTGCCACTGCACAGTAACATTCAGGTCCTTAGGAAAGGGCTTCTATTTGTCGCCCCACCCTGGGGAAGTCACTCCGCCACTCCACCTCGGGCCCCGTCTCCACGCTATCATCTCTCTCTCTGCTGTTCTCGACGCTATCTCCGGTTCAAGAAGGTCCTTCCGTGCCTGCGGTGACTGGTTCTAGTACATCCTCTAGGTCCATGGTGACCAGTTCTAGTACACCCTTCCAGGCCCCTGGAAACTGATTTTAGTATGCCCTTTTGGGCTGCAGAAATCAGATCTAGTATGCCCTTCTGGGCCCACAGAAGCCAATTCTAGTTTGCCCTTCCAGGACCATGGCAGCCAGCTCTAGCTCACCTTTTCGGACCCGTGGAAACCAATTCTTGTACACTGTTCTGGGTTCACAACGACTGGTTCTAGAGCACCTTTTCAGGTCCACGCGACCGGTTCTAACACACCCTTCCTGGCCTGTGGAAACAGGGTCTGATGTGCCCTTCTGGGCCCGGGGAAACCAGTTCCCCTAGGCCCTTCTTAACCACGGGGTCCAGGCCCGTACCCCAAATCCCACCAGGAGCAGGTGTTCTGCTTTCTGCAAAATGCTTTCCATCCTGTCCACTGACGGACTGTATCCAGGGGTTGGTGTTGATTCAGTACAGTGTCCCTCCACCGTAATTACAAGGGAAGTCAATGAAATGAAATGGTGTCTCAAAATAATGACCTATTACTGCCTTACAAATGCCGCGGTAAGCATGGATCTCACTGAAAATATTGGCGTCTATTTTCAAAGAAATACTCTGATTCAATGACAATAAAGTCCTTTGCTTGACCCTACGAATAACGAGGTAAGATTGTGGTGGGGGCAGAGGGGTGGTGGGAGGGAGCTGCTGAAGAAACATGCCAATTACCGTTTCCTTTCCCTCGCTAATAATGATAATAATGGCATTTATTAAGCACTTACTATGTGCAAGGCACTGTTCTAAGTGCTGGGGAGGTCACAAGGTGATCAGGTTGTCCCACGGCGGGCTCACAGTCTTAATCCCCATTTTACAGATGAGGGAACTGAGGCACAGAGAAGTTAAGTGACTTGCCCAAAGTCACACAGCTGACAATCGGCGGAGCCGGGATTTGAACCCATGACCTCAGACTCCAAAGCCCGTGCTCTTTCCAGTGGGCCACGCTGCTTCCCACGCTGCTGCGCTCTCACGAGGGAGTCAGTGATCCCATGTTTTCAGGAAAGGAGAGTTTAAGTGCGTGGGGTTCTGGAGTCGAAGCAGTCTACACGCCCGGTTGGTGGGTCTGCAGAGCTGAATTCAGCTAAGCCTTCACTGGGTAGGAGTATCGGCTTCTCGATAACTAATTACCAGTTCTGGTAATTGGTAACTGGTAATTACCTGTCTACATGGTTTGCTGTCTGTCTCTTCCCTCTAGACTGTGAGCCCACTGTTGGGTAGGGACTGTCTCTAGACGTTGCTGACTTGTACTTCCCAAGCGCTTAGTACAGTGCTCTGCATACAGTAAGCGCTTAATAAATATGACTGAATGAATGAATTACCAGTTACCGATCAATGGTCTTGGAGGTAAGTCGGGCCGCACACGCACCGGGCATAACACTGGGGACTGGGAAAACTGAGCTCCATCTTCCTCCAGTCCCTAATGCCTGCCCAGCAGAGCTCTGCCTTGGGAATACCTTGGTTCGAGTCCCAGCACCACCACTTGTCTACTGTGTGACCTTAGGAAAGTCATTTCACTTCTCTATGCCTGTCACCTCATCTGTACAATGGGGATTAAGACTGTGAGCTTCATGTGGGACATGGACTGTGTCCACCCTGATTACCTTTTATCTACCCCAGTGCTTAAAACAGTGCTTGGCATAAAGTTGGTGCTTAACAAATATTGTAAAATTAAAAAAAAAAAGAAAAAAAAAAGATGGGGCAGGCAGCCTGGTACCTGAAGAAAGCCTATTGAGAACCAGGGAGTCTGAAAAAGAAACGCAGAGAGAATCAGGGGTTTTGAGGCACAGAAAATCACCTTGTCATCATTAGATGTCCCCGTGCAGGCCTTAAAGGTCTCTGGCAATTCAGCCGTCTTAAACATCGGCACTAACAACACCAAGGGCACTAGGGAAAATTGAAAACGCAGTTCAAGAAGAATGCTTGGCCTTGTTTGGAGAAGGGGTTCAACTCGGTGATTAATTGTGGTGACTCAGCTTCCACAATGCTGGGGGCTTCGTTGAAAGGGTGGACAAAAAATGAGCAGGGACATATACAGCAGGACAAATATATTTTCCACTACCTGGGGAAGACAGAAATACGGGAAATTTGGGTGAATTTTGAGATCCCCAAGCTAAGGGGCGAGAGGGTTTTTACTGGTGTGGGGGAGAGCCGATGGACCCTGACAGGAGAACGGGCCAGAAAACCAAGTCCGGAGGAGCGGAGATGGTGGGCAGCAGGTCTGGTGGGCAGTGGGTCCAGCCGAAAAGGGTTGGCCCACACCAAGCTCAGAGGGGGATTATGTGTGCACTCTCCAAGAATCCACGCTGGGAAAGGGCAAGACTGCGCAAGAAGCAAGTGGACTCGGGGAAGAGTCGAAGAGCGTGACACCCGTGGGTATGTGACAGATTAAAGGTGTCATCTCAGGCAAGATGGCAGGCACGGGCCCAGGTCTCCTGTGGTCCCTTCAGGGCCGGGTGAGACCGTCAGGGGGCTGGGGTCAGGATGGCCTCTCCCCCAACCGGAGGACACAAGAAGGCTCAGACCTCAACTCCAACAGCAAATTACTCTACGCTCAAAACACACTTGGCTCAGGTGATGGGGATATTTCAGGGAAAACTGATTTTGGGGGCCTCAGCCATCAAGAGAGGGTGTTAAGGCCACACCCCACTTTGTGAAGACTGGGGTAGAGGGCAAACTCTGGAAGGGGAAGGGCCGCAGAGAGGCAAGTGGGTGGAGAAAGCACGGGACCAGGAGTCAGAAGACCTGGTTTCAAATCCACACCCTATTGCTTGCCTGATGTTTGACATCTCCTCCAAGAGGCCCACATCTACTCCAACAGGCTTTCCCTGACTAAGCCCTCCTTTCCTCTTCTCCCACTCTGTTCTGCATCACCCTGATGTGCTCCCTTTATTTATCCCCCTCCCAGCCCCACAGCACTTATGAACATATCTGTTATTGATTTATTTTTATTACTGTCCATCTCCCCCCTAGACTGTACGTTTGTTGAGGGCAGGGAATATGTCTGTTTACTGTTCTATTGTCCTCTCCCAAGCACCTAATACAGTGCTTTGCACACAGTATGCACTCAGTAAATATGATTGAATTAATGAATCTTGAGCTTTATGTATTTTACGAGGAAGGAAGCCTTTTAACAGAACGCAAAGGGTTCTAAACAGTTACACAGTCCTTGCTCCAAACAATGCTCTGTCTCTGGAGAAAAAGTGCTGGGTTCCTGGGAGCCGCACGGCTCCGGGCAGAACTGGGGCAGAGCGGCGGCGGCCCGGGGAAAGTCCCAGCTGAAGAGCCGGGTGTGGGCGGTGGTGGGAATCCCGCCCAGCACCAGCTCAGCCTAGAAAGAATAATAATGATGATATCTGCTAAGAGCCTACCACGTGCTAAGTGCTCGGACAGATAAAATCAGATTGGATTTAGTCCCCGGCCCACATAGGGCTGACGGTCCAAGAGAACAGGTGTTCCATCCCTATTTTATATGTGAAGAAACTGAGAGGTTAAGTGATTTGCCCAAGGTCACACAGCAAGAAAGTGGCAGGGCCAGGCCTAGCTTTGGGGGTGTGAACGTGGGTGTCCCGATCCCAATGAGGCGCCAGGCACTCCCACCCCCAGGGCCCACTGACGCACCAACTGGTGGGAGGGGACATCATGGGGTTGCCTGAAGCCCGGAGAAGATCCCCAGAACAGTCACCCCTGACTCCTAACAATAATAATTATGGTATTTGTTAAGCTCTTATTGTATTTCAAGCACTGTTCTAAGTGCCGGGGTAGATACAAGTTAATCAGGTTGGACAAAGTCCTTGTTCCACGTGGGGCTCACACTCGTAATCTCCATTTTACAGATGAGGTGACTGAGGGCCAAAGAGGTGAAGTGACTTACCCAAGGTTAAACAGCAGACGTTTGGCGGAGGTGGAATTAGAACCCAGGTCCTTCTGGCTCCCAGGCCGTGCTCTATCCACTGAGCCACGCTGCTTCTCACAGTGGTCCGAGACCCAGCAATCCCCAGGGACAACATCAACGCCTTGTTTGCCAGCTCTCACAACCCCCAGCCATCTGGGCTTCTCTGGCCGCTCTACCTTCCTACCTCCCCCCGAACCCTGCTGGGCCAGACTCAGACGTCCCCCCGACTACCTTGCAGGGCCCAGAGCCCCCACCCCCACTCTCCCCCCTACCTGGGACCCAGAGGTGGCGTGGCGTGACTCGGAGCTAATGGACGCAGCACGGAGAACCAGATTCTAAAATCACCCGCCATCAGTCCAGGCAATTAGTCCATCAATCAATCAATCATATTTATTGAGCGCTTACTGTGTGCAGAGCACTGTACTAAGCGCTTGGGATGTACAAGCTGGCAACATATAGAGACAGTTCCTACCCAACAGTGGGCTCACGGTCTATAAGGGGGAGACAGGGAACAAAACCAAACATACTAACAAAATAAAATAAATAGAATAGATAGGTACAAGTAAAATAAATAGAGTAATAAATATGTACAAACATATATACATATATACAGGTGCTGTGGGGAAGGGAAGGAGGTAAGATGGGGAGAAGCAGCGTGGCTCAGAGAAGCAGCGTGATGCAGTGGAAAGAGCACGGGCTTTGGAGTCAGAGGTCATGGGTTTGAATCCCGGCTCTGCCACATGTCTGCTGTGCGACCTTGGGCAAGTCACTTAACTTCTCTGAGCCTCAGTTCCCTCCTCTGTAAAATGAGGATTAAGACTGTGAGCCCCATGTGGGACAACTTGATCCCATTGTATCCCCCAGCGCTTAGAACAGTGCTTTGCACATAGTAAGCGCTTAACAAATGCCATCATCATCATCTTCATCATGGGGGGGATGGAGAGGGTAATCTCACCAAAATTGCCCCTCTTTGATCAGTACACTTCTAACGAAGGAATAAAATGCAATCATTTGTAAAAATAGGTCCTGAGTTAAAGCACCACTTCGGCAATGTTCTTTCTAATGAAAGCGGCAAAGCCTTCAATCAATCAATGGTATTTATTGAGTGTTTACTATGTACAGAGCACTATTCTGAGTGCCTGGGAGAGTACATTTACTCAACTGTATTTACTGAGTGCTTACTGTGTGCAGAACACTGTACTAAGCACTTGGGAGAGCAAAATATAACAATAAAGAGACATATTCCCTGCCCAAATCGAGTTTACAACAGAATTAGCAGAAACACTCCCTGCCCTTGATGAGCCTTCAGTCTAGAGAAAGGCTTCATCAATCAATCTATCAAGGGTATTTATTGAGCACATATTGTATGCAGAGCACTGTACCAAGCACTTGGGAGAGTACAATACAACAGAGTTGGTACACACATTGCCTGCCTGCAATGAGTTTACAGTCTAGAAGAAGGGAGCTTAGAGAATGTAGGAACAATAGATTCCTATCCATAACCTAATTTAATATCTGTTTCCCCCTGTAGACTGTAAACTCCTTGTGGGGAGAGATCCTGTCTACCAACTCTATTGCATTATACCTTTCCAGGTACTTAGCAGGGGGCTCTGCGCACAGAAGGCACTCAGTAAATACCACTGATGGACTAACAACATAATGAAATGATTTTGTCTGAGAACACTGGCAACTCATCGTCATCAGTATTTACTGAGAGCGACTCTGAAACATTTTTCATTAGAAGGTACTGAGTGTTGAATATCTTCATTCATTGGGCGGAGAGGGGGTTGGTGGGATCCACATTTCTTCGGGGAATATCCAACGGTTCAGCCGGCAAACAAACCAAAAGATTGTTTGGTTCTGCTCTATCATTTTGTAACTCCTTACAGGAAACGACAACTTTTAAATGGACAATTTATAACAGTTTGCAAATGAGTATTTATCAGCAAGTGCCCTCTCTGAAAAAAAAAAAAGGAATTCTCGCTTGAGGGGGCGGGCCAGGCTCCGATGCATGAAATACCAGAGTCGTTTGGGCTCGCCGATCACTGATGATTGCGTTTTAATTAAAGGCCTAAAAATAAGCACCTACGTCAGCCTCTCCTGGATACCCAAGTTCAGCTGCCACTACCGTGGAGGGAAGCCATGCCTGCTGTCTGGGCGTCTGCTGGAGGGAGACTCACCATTTCAGTAGGCCCCCTCCCCCCCAGCCCGCCCCAAGCCTTCATTGCAGGGCTCGCACAGTCCTCTCCGGGCCTCTGCACCGTTACCAGTAGGGCAAAACCAATTATAATCTGAGTTGGTTCTCGCCTCTCCCTCCAGGAAGCAAGATTTAAAGCCTGCAACCGGCCAACAGGGGCGGGGGGGTGGGACATCTGGCAATGGGCTGGACTCGGTCAATACCACCTTGCTCCTCTCCCACCTCCCAGAAGAGAATTCTTCTATCTCTGTAGGCTCCTGAAAGGCAGGGATCGTGTCTCCCGCTCTGTCATCTTGTACTCCCCCGAGCGCTGAGCATGGCGCTCGGTAAGCACTCAACAGGTTGGTTGATTGATTTATTGATTGATCGGAGCCCTACCTATAGGGCTCCCGGCTTCCTGCCTTCTCTGCTGCCTCCCACCTCGGCGTGACTGTCATACATGACCCCTCGCTCATCTTCTGTGAGCAACCTGCTGGTCCACCCCTGACCGGGACGCCGCTGGAAGACTGGAGCCCATCAGGAAGAGCAGCACCCGAGGCAAGGGGTTGGGGGAGAAACACAAAGGGAGAAGACGAACTGAACTACAGACGTTCTTCATGACCAAAAACACATTGGGACGTTGACACAGAAGGGAAAGGAGCAAATAATAATGATAATAATGATAATAATAGCATTTGTTGGGCGCTTACTATGTGCCAGATAAGCGCTGGGGTGGATACAAGCAAATCGGGTTGGACACAGTCCCCGTCCCATGTGGGGCTCACAGTCTCAATCCCCAATTTCTAGATGAGGGAACTGAGGCAAGGAGGAGTGAAGTGACCTGCCCAAGGTCACACAGCAGACAAGTTGCAGAGCCAGGATTAGAACTAGTGACCTTCTGACTCCCAAACCCACACTCTATCCACTATGTCACGCAGCTTCTCAAGGTAACAGAAATTCACGCAAGGGACGTGAGAGTAAGTGTGTCCACAAGCGCGCATGCATGCACACACACACACACCCACTCACAGAGTCATCCTTTGGTGACAGTGCTGAGGTGCGACTCCGCCCGTGATCTGAATGGCCTCGAAGAAATACTTGCACACTTTCTGTTGGTCAATCCATCTTATGTACTGAGTGTTTACTATGTGCAGAGCGCTGTATTAAGTGCTTGGGAGAGTACAGTAAAATAGAGTTGGTAGATATGTTCCCCGTCCACAGTGAGCTTACAGTCTAGAGGGGATGATGGACATTAATATAAATAAATAAAATTACAGATATGTACTTAGTGCTGTGGGGCTGGAAGGGGTTTCCTCGCACCCCTTGTCCACGGGGATCCGGCGGGGGGTGTGGTGGAGGGTGTGCTCAGACCCCAGTGGCCCAGAGGGAGGTGAGGGGACAACCTTGTGCGAAGCAGCACACTTGTGTGCCCTGTGTGGCGGGGCACCAAACTAGAGGTCACACTCCCCCCACGCCAAGGAACGCATGATTAGCACTGGGGTTGATCTAGTATCCACCCCGGCACTGAGCGCAATGCTTGGAACAAAGTAAATGCTTAATACCATTATCTCCACTATTATTATTATTGTTGTTATTATTATCACCAATAAAAATTAATAATAACGATATCTTGAGATGACATGTTTAAATACTTCAGAAAGCGGTAGATCATCATCATCAATCGTATTTATTGAGCGCTTACTGTGTGCAGAGCACTGTACTAAGCGCTTGGGAAGTATAAATTGGCAACATCTAGAGACAGGTCCCTACCCAAGAGTGGGCTCACAGTCTAAAAGGGGGAGACAGAGAACAAAACCAAACATACTAACAAAATAAAATAAATAGAATAGACATGTACAAGTAAAATAAATAAATAAATAAATAAATAGAGTAATAAATATGTACAAACGTATATACACATATACAGGTGCTGTGGGGAAGGGAAGGAGGTTAGATGGGGGGGATGGAGAGGGGGATGAGGGGGAGAGGAAGGAAGGGGCTCAGTCTGGGAAGGCCTCCTGGAGGAGGTGAGCTCTCAGTAGGGCCTTGAGCTCTCAGTAGGGCCTTGAAATGTTGGCATTTGTTAAGCGCTTACTATGTGCAAAGCACCGTTCTAAGCGCTGGGAGGGTACAAGGTGATCAGGTTGTCCCACGTGGGGCTCACAGTCTTAATCCCCCTTTTTCAGATGAGGTAATTTAGGCGCAGAGAAGTTAAGACAAATTCATCTTTGTCCTCACAATATCCCCATGAAGTGGAGCAGGGAGGTTATTCTTTTCCAAATTTCATGGGTGGGGAAACTGAGGCCCAGAGCGATTCAGTGACCTGCCCAAGGTCGCAGAGCAGGAACTAAAACCTGGGTCCTCCGATTCCCAGACATCGAGACTCTCTCCCGTAGGCCCCGCTCCCTCCTCTGTTAGCTGTGGTCGTGCTTCCTCCGAGCAAACACACAGTCAAGTCACGATAGGGGGAGATCTATTTGTGTGTGTCGGTGGGAAATGTTCCCACTCGCGTGGATTTCCAAACTCCATGGTGAGCTTTCGGCTGGCATCTTCCTTTCATGCTGGAGAATTTTTGAAGAGGCTCATTTGAATGGACGCTTTGATGCTATTTCTTACTGCTTATTTCCCGCCGCTTTCATATTGGGCCCGCTGCCATCTGCTTTATGTAAAAATCAAAGCCAGTTGGATTTACATCGAGCACCAACCTGGTGAATCTAGGGCACGGCTTGCGTGACGAATGTCTGTGGCGGGGGTGGGGCGGGGCTGAGGGGTGTGGTGAACGTGGGGTTCATTCATTCAATCGTATTTATTGAGCGCTGTGTGCACAGCACTGTACTAAGTGCTTGGGAAGTGTGTTTGGTGGGGGGGGTGGGTACGATCAATCCAACAATCAATCCTATTTATCTACTGCTTACTGGGCTGGGTGTGGGGCAGGGCTGAGGGGGGTGACCTTGGGGAACAGGAATTGGGTGTGTACGTTAGGGTGTGAGTCTGCAGGGCGTGACGGGGTGGGAGGTGGGACTGAGGGCCCTGTTGGGGTGGGATGGGCTACGGGGCGGGGCGTGTTGGGATTTCAGATGGAGGTGGAAGGTATGATGGGGATAATCAGCGCTTAGAACAGTGCTTCAGCGCTTAGAACAGTGCTTTGCACATAGTAAGCGCTTAATAAATGCCATTATTATTATTATTATTATTATGGGGACACAGGTGGGGCTTAGGGAGTGTGGGGCGGGGCCGCGAGGCTGTGGTAGGGGGCGAGGAGGGAAGCGTGGGGCAGGGCTGGAGGTCGGGGAATCCTGACTTGCTCCCTTTATTCATCCCCCCTCCCAACCCCACAGCACTTATCGTTTATTTCTACCCACATCTGCCTCCCCTCTAGACTATAAACTCGCTGTGGGCAGGGAATGTATCTGTTTACCACTGTACTGTCCCCTCCCAAGCTCTTAGTACAGTGCTCTGCACACAGTAAACATTCAATAAACACGACTGAATGAATGCATGCATGAAAGTGGAGTGAGGATGGAGGTCAGGGAGGGAAACTGCGGGTCATTCATTCAATCGTATTTACTGAGCGCTTACTGTGTGCAGAGCACTGCACTTGGGAAGTACAAGTTGGTAACATAAAGAGATGGTCCCTACCCAACATACCCAACAGCGGGCTCACAGTCTAGAAGGGGGAGACAGACAACAAACCAAACCAAAACATATTAACAAAATAAATAGAATAAATATGTACAAGTAAAATAAATATATAGCGTAATGAATACGTACAAACATGTATACATATATACATGTGCTGTGGGAAGGGGAAGGAGGTAAGGCGGGGGGATGGGGAGGGGGAGGAGGGGGAGAGGAAGGAGGGGGCTCAGTCTGGATTCATTCATTCATTCAATCATATTTATTGAGCGCTTACTGTGTGCAGAGTACTGTACTAAGTGCCTGGGAAGTTCAAGTTGGCAACATATAGAGACGGTCCCTACCCAACAGTGGGCTCACAGTCCAGATGAGGTCATGGTAGAGGAGGGGAGTGTGGGGCAAGGCTAGAGGTCTTGGAGGGGAACGTGAAGAGGGGACGGGGGCGGGGAGAGTAGTGTGGAGTAGGGGAGCGTGGCGCGGGGCCGCCAGAAACTCAGAGCGGCAGGGCTGGTTTGCAGCCAACCTGCCGTGACACCAAATCTCCCACATTGATCCCCAGGGCCTGGGCTTCCCACAAGAAGGATTCTGCCATGATGAAATGAGAAGAAGTGTGGCTCAGTGGAAAGCCAGTGCTTAGAACAGTGCCCAGCGCTTAGAACAGTGCCTGGCACATATTAAGCGCTTAACAAATGCCATTATTAAATTAAAGAGCACGGACTTGGGAGTCAGAGGTCATAGGTTCTAATGCCAGTGCCGCCACATGTCAGCTGTGTGACTTTGGGCAAGTCACTTCACTTCTCTGGGCCTCAGTTACCTCATCTGGAAAATGGGGATTAAGACTGTGAGCCCCACGTGGGACAACCTGATTACCCTGTATCCCTCCCACGTCTTAGAACAGTGCTTGGCACATAGTAAGCTCTTAACAAATGTCACCATTATTATTATTATTATCATCAAATCAGGGTCCAGGGGAGGTCACTTAACTTCAACACGCTCCCTTAAATTGGTTATGGTTCATTCCTCTCTTTCCAGTTAGGATTAAAGACGAAGAGGATCTTCCTCCCCGTCTAGATTGTGAGCTTGTTGTGGGCTGGGAATGTGTCTGTTTTTACAGTGTACTCTCCCAAGTGCTTAGCACAGTGTTCTGCACACAGTAAGCACAAAATACTTTTGAATGATGAATGAATCTTCCTGCCTTCCAGCAGCTGGGGCCCTCGCTGCCCAACGTTCATGCTGAAGAGCAAGTAGGAGGCACCCGAGGGTGAGTCTGGATCTACTGGAAAGAGAAGCAGTGTGGCTCAGTGGAAAGAGCATGGGCTTTGGAGTCAGAGGTCACGGGTTCAAAAACCGACTCCACCACTTGTTAGCTGTTTGACTTTGGGAAAGTCGCTTAACTTCCCTGTGCCTCAGTTACCTCATCTGTAAAATGGGGATTGAGACTGCGAGCCCCCCAGGGGACAGCCTGATCACCTTGTAACCTCCCCAGTGCTTAGAACGGTGCTTTGCACATAGTAGGCGCTTAATAAATGTCATCATTACAGTAGTGACTGTCTCTATATGTTGCCAACCTGTACCTCCCAAGTGCTTAGTACAGTGCTCTGCACACAGTAAGCGCTCAATAAATATGACTGACTGAATGAATGAATGAATATCACCCCCCTGAGGGGCCGCCGTGGGCACTCGCTTTAGAGTACTGAGGTACCCGCTGGAAGGAAGCGTCCCGGCCAAGGCAGCAGAGTCGGGCCTCTGAAGCAGACGGTACAGGTCACGGGGCCGGGCCTACACCATAGCTCCGAGTATAAATGCCACATGGAACTCAATCCATGGGTCATGTTAGAGCCTTCTTCCTGGGAGGAGCCCACAGCAGGCAATTTCTCAGGCGTGAAAATCCATCCCGACTCCATTCCCCACATCCTGGAATGACTGCGATAAATATCGAACAGGGCCGACCTGACAAAAGAAGGGCCGCTGCCTGTTGGATGGTGTTGACTTTCTTCAGCCAACCAACCTGCAACGCTGGTTTTTGGCCTCTCCGGTGAAAATGCAGTCAGGCCCCACGAGGACCTGAAACCTGAGGCCTGAGCTGACCCAGAGCCAACCCCGGTCCCAGCCAGACAGGAAATGAATCTGACTCTGGGGCAGAGTCGTTGCCACGCGGGCGGGGACCAACCACGCAGGGACTCTGGAGAGGCGGCCCTCTGATGCAGGAACTCGTGGGGCCAAAACACTTCCCGGGCCATCCTCTTAGCAGTGCTTCACAAGGGATGGGAAGATGAAAGCTGCCCCGTGCTGCTGGGGCCCAGCCGGCGTCACTTGGGAAACAAACGGCCACCGGGTAAACGTGAGCGACAGCAAATTTGGGCATGCCTGCAGTCTCGCCGGCTTCCACTGCTGCCCACTCTGTCCCTAAGAATGGCACCGGCTAAAAGAGAAGCAGCGTGGCCTAGTGGAAAAAGAACAGGCCTGGGAGTCAGAGGACCTGAGTTCTAATCCTGGCTCTGCCACTTGTCTGCTGTGTGACTCCGGGCAAGTCACTTCAGTTCTCTGTGCCTCAGTTACCTCATCTGCAAAATGGAGATTAAGACTGTGGGCCCCGTATGGGACAGGGACTTTGTCCAACCCAATTATCTTGTTTCTACCCCGGCGTTTAGTACAATGCCTGGCACATAGTAAGCGCTCAACAAATACCACAGAAAAACTCCGCGGCCTTTCTACCGTGGGAGCCAGCCCAACAGCTGGGTGGGAAGCCCCGTTGTGACACCAGAGAAAGGGACGCGTTGTCTACCAGTCGCTTGGCGGCCCCCAAGCTTCGCCCGAAGCCGAGGGAGGAGATTACAGTCTCCCCCTCTGGGCCTTAAGCTCACCGAGGGCAGGAAACATGTCTGTTTACTGTTATACTGTACTCTCCCAAGCGCTTACTACAGTGCTCTGCACACAGTAAATGCTCGATAAATATGTCTGACTGATTACTTTCCTATTGGAGGCTAACTTGGTGAGGGGGGCTGTAGGCAATCAAAGGGAATGTGAGATCAACTGACCAAAGCCCAGAAGTCTTGAGGGAGTTTTCATAATAATAATAATAATGATAATGACGGCATTTGTTACGCACTTACTATGTGCAAAGCACTGTTCTAAGCCCTGGGGGGATACAAGGTGATCAGGTTGTCCCATGTGGGGCTCACAGTCTTAGAGAGAGAGAGAGAGACAGAGAGACAGAGAGAGAGAGAGACCCCGCCTGCAAAGCAAATGTGCTCATCTCTGACAACCAGGAGGATTCACCAGGCCGAAAAATGACAGATTTGAGGCTTCCTGGCCTATGCCTTTGCTCGAATCTGCCCAGAAACACTCACCATTGTGGGTGAGGAAACCAAACAGAGCCATCTCCTCACCTCTCCCCTGGCCCAGCTTCCTCACGTGGCCAAGTAACATACCCCTCCTCGAGCTGGGCCCACTCCTATAAGCTCATCTTGGGCAGGGAATGTGTCTATTACATGGCACTCTCCCAAGTGCTTAGTACAGTGCTCTGCACACAGTAAGCACGTAATAATAATAATAATGGCACTTATTAAGTGCTTACTATGTGCAAAGCACTGTTCTAAGTGCTGGGGAAGTTACAAAGTGATCAGGTTGTCCCACAGAGGGCTCCCAGATTTAATCCCCATTTTACAGACGAGGTCACTGAGGCCCAGAGAAGTTAAGTGACTTGCCCAAGGTCACACAGCTGACAAGCGGTGGAGCCAGGATTTGAACCCACGACCTCTGACTCCCAAGCCGGGGCTCTTTCCACTGAGCCACGCTGCTTCAGTGCAATAATAAATACCACTTATTGACTGGCTAACTCCCTCCGTCTCTCCCTCCCCTGTCCTCCGCACACAGTAATAATAATCACTATGGCATGTGTTAAGCACTTACTATGTACTAAGATCATCGGCTTGGACACAGTCCCTGTCCCACATGGGGTTCACTGTCAAATGAGGACGGAGAACAGGTATTAAATCCCCATTTTACATGTGCGGAAACAGACATACCAAAGCTAAGTAATTTGTCCAAGGTCACACAGCAGACAAGTGGCAGCGCCGACACTGGAACCCAGGGTCATTGACCTCAGGACTAGGCTACTAGGCTGTGCCGCACTCAATAAGTAGCATCGATGGGTTAAATGATTGATTGTCCCAGCCCTAGACCACCCAGCCAACACTCCCCCTGGCTCCCTTTGCCTTTCACCCACGTAGTCCAAAGAGGAATGGTGTAAGAAGGCGAGCTCAACTCTGCCGCCGGAATGCCGAGGACCTCGAGTCCAGTGCCATCTGATATGGGCCAACTCTGTCTGAGGACCCACCCTACCATTTCTTTCCCAGCCAGCCTTTGGAAATGCCATTACTGGGATAGAGTAGTGGTCAACCAATCCAGAGTCCACCCTGCCCAGTACTCCGGTCACCCTTGCTGGCCTTCTTCGCTCCCCAGGTGAGCCCACCAATTCTGCGGTGCTGCCATCTTGAATTTCATGACATATGCTAAGCAAAGCGGAAGGCGGCATCCTCCAGAATCAAACCCGGCACTACCATTCCAGCTGCGGTCACCTTGGATTTCAGAGGGGATGCACAGCCTCACCTACACCCGCATAATAGAATCGGCGGGGAAATGGAGGCCCCCGGTTGTGGGCCTCCCCATTTTTGGCTTCCCCACACGGCACGTACTCCTGAACTCTGGGGGGACGTAGCCCGTTTCCTCGGGGGAGGGCATATCGGGGATAGGTTCCCCACCGCAGCCATCGCCACAGGGTCTTGGAAATGACCCTGTACAGCGAGCACCCCATGGGGAGAAAACCCAAGCGACTGACCACCCCAGACTGCCAGTGCTTCTCCCAGGATGGACAGCAGCCAGTCCTCATCCCTCTGGCCTCTGGAGACTCAGTGTGTTCTCGGTGAACATTAACTTAGAGCCCAAGGCTCTACTCCAGAGCTTTCATTTTAGATGCCCGGTGAACATTAACTTAAGAATCTAGGGCTCCACTCCGGTGTTTTCACTTTAGTTCCACAAACTTCACTCTTGACCCGGTGGCTCGAATTCTAGCAGCAACACTTTCCAGTAAGTAGACCCGCTAGCAATATCTATGGATTTTAAAGAAGTTAGAGCAACAGGAACAGATCGGCAGCCAACTAATACTACTATGGATTTTGATTCAAATACTCTGCCGCTGATGACATTCTTTTTCCATTTCCTATATACAATTGAAAAAATTGAATCTTTATAAATACAATGGCTAATCTGATTTCCAGAACAGAAATCCTCTTCGGAGGAAACGGCTTGAGGATGGTTTTGATCTAGGAAAATAATCATTTCGTGATTAAGCTTGAACTGAGAAGATAAACCTCCCTCAACGTGATTTCCCAAATACTACTACTACTACTACTAATGGCATTTATTAAGCGCTTACTATGTGCAAAGCACTGTTCTAAGCGCTGGGGAGTGTACAAGGTGATCACATTGTCCCACGTGGGGCTCACAGTCTTAATCCCCATTTTCCCGATGAGGTACCTGAGGCCCAGAGATGTTAAGTGACTTGCCCAAAGCCACGCAGCTAAGTGGTGGAGCCGAAATTTGAACCCATGACCTGTGACTCCAAAGCCCATGCTCTTTCCACTGAGCCACGCTGCTTCTCAAATCTGTTGAGATTGAGCAAATGAATCTGTTGCATCTCTGACTGCATCTCCAGGGTAAAGTCCTCCCCAGCTCCAGTCAACAGTGACCCAATTCTGGTGACTTGATGGAGCGAAACCCAATGTTTCCATCTTTGGAAAGAGCTCCTGGCACTGTCGGCTTCTGGGCTAGAGGGTGATTGGGTCCGTGGGGTGGGGTGAGGGGCTGGGGTGGGGAGATCACAACCTGATCACCTTGTATCCCCCCCAGCGCTTAGTACAGTGCTCTGCACACAGTAAGCGCTCAATAAATACGATTGATGATGAGAGATTCCTCCACAACACAGGTCCTGGATACTGGAGTGGGGGGACAGGATGGTCAGTAGGGGCAAGCCAGTTCTTGGCTCCTCTCCCCCCCCACCAATCCAACACCTGCTTCTTTCCCTACCCAAGGGGTTTGTTCTCTTTCTGTGACGTAATGATAACAATAATTATTATTATTATGGTATTTGTTCATTTATTCATTCAATCGTATTTATTGAGCGCTTACTGTGTGCACAGCGCTATACTAAGCGCTTTGGAAGTACAAGTTGGCAACATATAGAGACGGTCAAGCGCTCATTATGTGTCAAGCACTGCTCAAAGCTCTGGGGTAGAAACAAGGTAATCAGGTTGTCCCACGTGGGGCTCAGTCTTAATCCCCATTTTACAGATGAGGGAACTGAGGCCCAGAGAATAATAATAATAATGATGGCATTTGTTAAGCGCTTACTATGTGCAAAGCACTGTTCTAAGCGCTGGGGGATACAAGGTGACAGGTTGTCCCACATGGGGCTCACAGTCTTCATCCCCATTTTACAGATGAGGTAACCGAGGCTCAGAGAAGTTAAGTGACTTGCCCAAGGTCAGTCAGCAGACATGTGGCAGAGCCGGGATTAGAACCCATGACCTCTGACTCCCAAGCCCGGGCTCTTTCCACAGTCCTTCTAGACTGTGAGCCCGTTGTTGGGTAGGGCCCGTCTCTATATGTTGCCGACTTGTACTTCCCAAGCGCTTAGTACAGTGCTCTGCACACAGTAAGCGCTCAATGAATATGATTGAATGAATGAATGAACTGAGCCACACAGAGAAGTTAAGCGACTTGCCCAAAGTCACACAGCTGATGAGTGGAGGAGTGGGGATTAGAACCCACAATCTCTGACTCCCAAGCCAGGGCTCTTTCCACTAAGCCACGCTGCTTCTCACGCTAGAGCCCTCATCTGTAAAATGGGGATGAAGACTGTGAGCCCCAGGTGGGGCAATCTGATTACCTTGTATCTACCCCAGCGCTTAGAACAGGGCTTGGCACATAGTAAGCGCTTAACAAATACCAACATTATTATCTCCGGCCTGACTGGGGATGGCATGACCCTGATACTGCCCCCTTCATCTGGATGGGCAGCCTCTCCAGTTTGGATGTTCTGAGAGCCTGGGCCTGCTTTTATGGGTAAACTTTAAGAGTGTTGGTCTTTCTAGGCGCTCCGACAACTTTGCAAGCAGATGTGACACTAAAAACCCAACGATTCTCCCCTAATTCAAATGGAATACACATTTAGCTCCATGGAACTGCTCAGGTAAGGTTGGGCAGACCTAGTGAATTCCCTTTGGGTTCTAGTTTGCCTCAGGTCAGGGCGACACAGAAGGGAGTGGGAGATGAGGAAAAGTGGGGCTCAGTATGGGAAGACCTCTTGGAGGAGATGAGCCTTCAATAAGTCTTTAAAAGCGGGGGAGAGAGGTTGACTGTCAATCAATCAATCAATCGTATTTATTGAGCGCTTACTGTGTGCAGAGCACCGTACTAAGCGCTTGGGAAGTACAAGTTGGCAACATATAGAGACGGTCCCTACCCAACAGTGGGCTCACAGTCTCAAAACTGTCGGATTAGAGGAGGGAGGGTGTTCCGGGCCAGAGGCAGGATGTGGGCCAGGGGTCGGCAGAGAGACGGATGAGATCCAGGCATTGTAAGGTTAGCACCAGAGGAGCAAAGTGTGCCGACTGAACAGGGAAAACGATGGTGCAGAACGTTTTTCCCCAGGTGGGCTGTGGTCCGACGAAGCGGGGCCCAGAGCGCGATCCGGATACCAAGCCCTGATGGGCTTCTGCTAAGACAGTTGCGCCTTTCAGGAGGACCAAGGGGGGCTGTCGGTTTCCGTAAGGAGGCTCCTATCACCTTGTGGCCGCCCTCAAACAAGAAGGAGAAGCAGCGTGGCTCAGTGGAAAGAGCACGGGCTTTGGAGTCAGAGATCATGGGTTCAAATCCCGGCTCTGCCAACTGTCAGCTGTGTGACTTTGGGCAAGTCACTTCACTTCTCTGTGCCTCAGTTACCTCATCTGTGAAATGGGGATTAAAACTGTGAGCCCCCTGTGGGACAACTCGATCACCTTGTAACCTCCCCCAGCGCTTAGAACAGGGCTTTGCACATAGTAAGCGCTTAACAAATGCCATCATCATCATCATCATGGAAAACTGACCTTCTCGCTTGAACTAACCGATTCTCCGTAAGGTCAGACGTTCCCAGGCTTAAGTCCTGGGTCTCCGGCCGCTGGGAACTGAACTAAAAGGAGAGCTCCTCTAGATGACTGACTCGTTGGGGACAGGGAACGTGTCTACTGACTCTGTTATACTGTACTGTCCCAAGGGCTTAGTGCAGTGCTCTGCATGCAGTAAACACAATACTACTGATTGATCAATTCACCCCTTCCTCAGCCCCACAAGCAGTCTTGTCCATATCCATTGCTTTTCTTTTTATATGTCTGTCTCCCCTCTAAATGGTAAGCTCCTCCTAGGTAAAGGTCTCAACTCTGATATACTATAGTCTCCCAACGGCTCGGTACAGTGCTCTCCATGCAGTAAATTCTCAATAAATACAATTAATTGACTGATTTGATGCACTAAATTGCTACTTCAGTGTCAACGGCGGTACGGCGGGAAACCCTGCACCAGACTGAGAGGAAAGTTCCCTGACACAGAGTCTACGGCCTGCCAAACGGAGGGATTCTTTCATTCATTCACTTAATCGTATTTATTGAGCACTAACTGTGTGCAGAACACTCTATTAAGCATTTGGGAGAATACAATATAACAATAAGCAGCATGGCCCAGTGGAAGGAGCCTGGGCTTTGGAGTCAGAGGTCGTGGGTTCAAATCCCGGCTCCGCCACTTGTCAGCTGTGTGACTCTGGGCAAGTCACTTAACTTCTCTGGGCCTCAGTTACCTCATCTGTAAAATGGGGATGAAGACTGTGAGCCCCCCATGGGACAACCTGATCACCTTGTAACCTCCCCAGCACTTAGAACAGTGCTTTGCACATAGTAAGCGCTTAATAAATGCCATCATTATTATTATTATTATTAATAAACAGACACATTCCCTGCCCACAAGGAGTTTACAGTCTACAGGGGGAGACAGACATTAATATAAATAAATAAATTACATATATGGACATAAACACTGTGGGGCTGGAAGGAGATGAATAATAATAATAATAATTATGGTATTTGTTAAGTGCTTACTATGTCCCAGGCACTGTACTAAGTGCTGGGGTGGATATAAGCAAATCCAGTTGGACACAGTCCCTGTCCCACATGGGGCTCAAAGTCTCAATCCTTATTTTACAGATGAGGTAACTGAGGCTCAGGGAAGTGAAGTGACTTGCCCAAGAAGAGCTGTGACTTCAGTAAGACTTTGAAGTTGGGGGAGAGTAACTGTCTGTCAGATATGAGGAGGGAGGGGGTTCCAGGCCAGAGGCAGGACGTGGGTGAGAGGTTGGTGGCGAGATAGACGAGATGGAGGGACAGTGAAAAGGTTGGCATCAGAGGACCAAAGTGTGCGGGCAGGGTTGTAATAAGAGAGTAGCGAGGTGAGGTAGGAGGGGGCAAGGGTTAGCTCCATTGCCCCACTGCGGGGATCACTCCCCAAGACCTGGGCCAAACGCTCCTCTGGGATAGAGTCCCACGTGACGAAGGCCGGCCGAGCCTGGCTCCTGAGGATGCCCTCGGAGGACCGGACCGACCGGAGAGCCGCTGGCTGACATACCAGTGGCTCGGGTAACCAAGTCAAAGATTTCCCGATTGACATGTAGCCTCTCCTGGTTGATTCCTACTCTCCCCAGGTTAGAATCTCCGCAGCTACCACGCCAGCACTTCTGACCCCAAACACACTTAGTACAGGCAGGAAGCAGGGTGGCCTGGAGGAGAGAGTCAGGGCTCACGAATCAGAAGACCTGGGCTCTGATCCGGCCTCAGCCACTTGCCTGTTGTGTGATCTGGGTCAAGGCACTTCACTTCTCCTGGCCTCAGTTTCCTCATCTGTAAAGGGGAAATTCCCTCCTATTTAGATTGGGAGCCCCATGTGGGCCAGGGAGTGTATCCGACCAAAGTAAACTGTATCTACTCCAGTGCTTGCAACAGTCCTTGGCACGTAGTAAGTGCTGAACAAACACCACAGTTATTACTCACAATCTTCTGTAGCCCTTAATCAGTGATGGTATTTGTTGAGCATTCCCTGGGCAGAGCATGCACCAGGTGGCTGGAGAGTACAGAAGAGTAGGTAGACATGATCCCTGCCCTTAGGGAGCTTATAATCTATTTCCATATCTTACACACACTATGACTTAAACACTAACTCACGTACACCTCCCTTTTCCTATCTGTGATTTATTTTAGCGTCTGCCTCTTCTGATAAACTATAAGCCCCTTGAGGGCAGTGCTCGGGACTTCTCACTCTGCTGTACTCTCAACACACATAGTACAGTTCTCTGCACAGAGTGGGCGCTCAGTACACACTATTGACTGTCCGAAAGAACAATCATGAAAGAAAGCTCCAATTGGCCAAGGCCATTTCGGTCAAGCATAAGGAATTTGCGCCTCACGGCCCCCTCCCAGAATGTTAACAGCGGCATTTTGGAGGCATCATTGAAATCAGACACAGTTTCCCAGACCGGGCTTCCTTCGGCTGAGAATCCGGATCTTGGGTTTTTTCCATGCATAGCAGCTCCCAGACTTCAGTTACATACCAGGCTGTTTGGGGGTTCTCCCAATCACGCACTCAGTCAATCAATGGCATTTATTGAGCCGTGAGCAGAACACTGTACCAGATGCTTGGGAGAGTACAACACGGCAGAGTTAGAGTGTATAAATTAACTATATATATTACAAATTAAATTGCATATTATCCTGACTCCAAACAGGAAGCCCCACCCAAGCTAACATGTACGGAGACTCTTTGACTGAGAACACGGGTAGAGGAATTGATTCCAGGCTCGGTGGTTTGAACCGGAGTCACTGGCTCTCCCCCCATCCCCGTCCTGGGTGGTTCTTCGGGCGGAAACCCCCACCGCTGACGGCAGAGCCCCGTTTGCCAAGGTGAACCTGGGCACTGGCAGGCAGGTCTGGGACTACGACCCAAGTCTCCTGATTCCCAGAGCAATGCCCTTTCCCGGCAGCGGGGCATGGTAATGGATATCCCTTTCATTAACAACTGCTTCCTTCGAAAGTGATTTTACAGTCTCTGCGCTGCTTAGTCATCCCCAGTCAAGCCATTTATTGTTGTATTGGACTTTCCCAAGTGCTTAGAACAGGGCTCTGCACACAGTAAGCGATGATAAATACGACAATGAATAAATGAATGAATCAGAAGTCTCTGGGGACAGGGCTTACTACTGCAGATCCCTCAGTGAACCCTGCGCTGGACAACTTCTTGCACCACATTATTTTTCTGGTGCAAGACTGAGGCTGGGAAAAACAGGGGACTTCTGGGGAAGTTCACCCACTGCCATTTCTAACCTCAAAACCAGTTTGCATTTCCCGCTGGAGGAAGACATCGAGGCTGAGCGGAAGGAGCAAGGGCCTGAGAGCCAGAGGACCTGAATTCTAATCCCGACTCTGCCACGTAATAATAATAATAATAATGGCATTTATTAAGCACCTACTATGTGCAAAGCACTGTTCTAAGCGCTGGGGAAGTTACAAGGTGGTCAGGTTGTCCCACTGGGGGCTCACTTTAAAGATGGCATTTATTATGCGCATCTGCTGTGTAACCTTGGGCAAGTCACTTCACTTCTCTGTGCCTCGGTTTACCTCACCTGAAAATGGGGATGAAATACCTGTTCTCCCTTCTATTTAGACTGTGAGCCCCATGTGGGACAGGGACTGGATCCAACTTGATTAACTTGTATCTACCCCAGCACCTGGTAGAGGGCTTGGCGCATAGTGAGCACTTAACCAGCACCATAATTATTAATATTAACTGTAAGCTATCTGCGGGCCAGGAATGTGTCTGCTAATTCTGTTGTACTGGGTTCTCCCAGGCGCTTAGTACAGTGCTCTGCACATAGTAATTAATCAAATTAATAAATAATAATAATGATGGCATTTGTTAAGCGCTTACTATGTGCGAAGCACTGTTCTAAGCGCTGGGGGGGTTGTCCCAGGTGGGGCTCACAGTCTTCACCCCCATTCTACAGATGAGGTAACGAGGCTCGGAGAAGTTAAGTGACTTGCCCAAGGTCACACAGCAGACACGTGGCGGAGCCGGATTAGAACCCACGACCTCTGACTCCAAAGCCCGGGCTCTTTCCACTGAGCCACCTGCTTCCCAATATGATCAACTGATTACTATACACATTTCCATTTCCTTTGAGGGTGTCGGCTGGGGGCCATTAGCCCACGGAATGTGGCCTGGGGTCCCTCTGAGAACTATCCCCATTTTGCTTTTACTCGGTGAGCTAACGCTCATGAGCTCCTAGGCCGGGGGGTCTATTTATTTTACTTGTACTTCCCAAGCGCTTAGTACAGTGCTCTGCACACAGTAAGCGCTCAACAAATATGATTGAATGAATAGGCAGAATCGGAAGGGACTCTGAATGAACCGGGCCCACGGTTCTCAAGCTCGGTCATTGATCTCACTAACGACATCAGTGCCTAGCACACGCTTTGAAACTGTCCACTTCTGTACTACTATCGGTCAATCAATCAATGGCATTTACTGGGCGCTTACTACCTGCAAAGATATCAGCTGTGTGACTTTGGGCGGGTCACTTGGCTTCTCTGTGCCTCAGTTCCCTCATCTGTGAGATGGGGATTAAGACTGTGGGCCCCACGTGGGACAACCTGATCCCCCTGTGTCCTTCCCAGCGCTTAGAACAGTGTTTTCACCTTTTGTTTTGTTGTCTGTCTCCCCCTTCTAGACTGTGAGCCTGTTGTTGGGAAGGGACCGTCTCTATATGTTGCCGACGTACTTCCCAAACGCTTAGTACAATGCTCTGCACATAGTAAGAGCTCAATGCGATTGAATGAATATGTGCCAAGCACTGTTCTAAGCGCTGAGAATAGCACTTAAAATATGTGCTCTGGAGTTGGGAGCGGGGTAATAAACTTAATCCAGCTGTTTTTCCAAACATTTTATGACTAAAAAAAAATCCATATTCACCATTGTAACCGATAAAAATATTCCCTTGGCCTGCACACATCAGGATTTCTGGTCACTGCTGAAAAAACTTGGACATCCCTGGTCTCGGGGGACTCTTCCAGACAAAAAAACAGAACTGATGGGAAAAGGAACTTATTCCTCCATTAGGGAGAGCAGCAGCACCCAAGGGTGGACTTTTCTAAGCAGCATTCTCTTTCTAGCACCAATCAATCAATGGTATTAATTAAGCAATTACTGTGTGCAGAGTACTACAGTAAGTGCTTGGGAGCGTACACTACAACAGAATTGGTACACACATTTCCTGCCTACAATGAGCTTAGTCTAGTAGGATAAGAATAATGGTCATGGTAACAATAATGATAATGATTGCGGTATTTGTTAAGTGCTTACTATCTGCCAGGCACTGTTCTGAGCACTGGGGTAGTTAATCGGATTGGACGCAGCCCCTGGCCCACATGGGGCTCACAGGCTCAATCCCCATTTTCCAGATGAGGGAACTGAGGCACAGAGGAAGTGAAGTGAGGTGCCCAAGGTCACACAGCAGACAAGTGGCAGAGCCAGGATTAGAACCCAGGTCCTCTGACTCTCACACCCATGCTCTATTCACTAGGCCATGCTGCTTCTCTAGGAGAGTACTTGTAGCAGGAATAGTAATAATAAGAATAATGATGGTATTTGTTAAGCGCCTACTATATTGGAAGCACTGTTCTAAGCGCTGGCGGGGGGGAATACAAGAAGATCAGGTTGTCCCACGTGGGGCTCACAGTCTTAATCCCCATTTTACAGATAACAGGCACAGAGAAATTAAGTGACTTGCCCAAAGTCACACAGCTGACAAGTGGCAGAGCTGGAATTGGAACCCACGACCTCTGACTCCCAAGCCTGTGCTCTTTCCACTGGGCCACGTTGCTTCTCTAGTAGTAGCAGTACTACTGACTGAGCCCCTCCTAAGTGCAAGGCACTGTACTGAGAGCTAGGGAGAGAACAGCGGCACCAGACTCATCGCTTCCCACATGGAGTTTACAACCCAGGACTCCGGACCTGTCCTCGGCTTGTCGGAGGCAAGCTAGGTCCAGACCCAAGCCCAAGCCATAGCTTGAGCCGAAATTCCAATGGATGCCCACTGTCTTCCACCAAAAACAGTCAGTCCGGCAGAGTTCTCGGGATGACGGGGCAGAAACGCCCGACCGAGAAGGGTGGATGCCCGGAGAGCCCCCGGCTGGGATCGGAAGAGCGAACTGATGCAACGGAAGGGTGGGCTTGTTTTCCAAGCCTTCGCTAGCCTCCCCGTCCTCCTGCCCCAACCAGCCGGTTCCCAGCTCACTTGAGTTCCTTGGTCCCTGGAATCTCGAGTGCTTTCAGCAGAAAACACTTGAGAATCCAGTCACCTTTGAACTGCCCTCTGCTCCTTGAGCAAAGCGCAATGGCAGAGAGGTGGTTTTCCGAGCCAAATCTTCAGCCCGTGTCATCCTGAATTCTGGGAATTCACATGCCTCCCCCCCAGATCTCCATTCCAGTTGCTCCGCATCCTGAGGAAATGTTAGTGAGGATAAAAAAACCCAAAGAGTTTACAGTTTATAATTAAACCCAGATTCTTTCCTCAAAGAAACGGGTCGGCATTTTGGAAAGAAGGTCATCATCATCATCATCATCAATCGTATTTATTGAGCGCTTACTATGTGCAGAGCACTGTACTAAGCGCTTGGGAAGTACAAATTGGCAACATATAGAGACAGTCCCTACCCAACAGTGGGCTCACAGTCACAGACTGTGAGGTCTGTGGCATTTATCTGTATTTGGGAGCAATTAACGACGACTAACGCTTAACAGACAGCCAAACGATTCTTGCGGTACGTTAAATTTGCTTTGGGAAGCGTATAGCGATGCACTTCCACAAACGGACAAGGGCACTTTGAAGGAATATTATTGAAGATGGTGAATTAAGTGCCATCAAATCTCCGAAAGCCATCAATTTCTCTAAGTTTTTGAGTGAGAACTTAAAAGGAAAAATCAACACTTTGATCTGAGGAAAAATCAGTCTAATCAAGCTTGGACAAGAGTGGGAAAAGTCACAAGGGTAAGGGCGCCGTATGTACCGACGGACCCAAAAGGAGTCTCCGGGCACGGATTGAAGATTAATCTTTTAGACTGTGAGCCCACCTTTTAGACTGTGAGCCCACTGTTGGGTAGGGACTGTCTCTATATGTTGCCAACTTGTACTTCCCAAGCGCTTAGTACAGTGCTCTGCACACAGTAAGCGCTCAATAAATACGATTGATTGATTGATTAAACAAGACCGCCACGAAGATGAAGCCAACACAATAGTCCCTCTCACCTCCGAAGATCTGTAAGGCACTGGGAGTCAAGTTCCGGATCGAGGTCTCGGAGAAGGAGCGCGCCTCTCCGCCTCGGCAAACGGGCCCGGAGCACCTTCCGTTCAGAGACGGAAGCCAACCCGGGATTAAAGAGGGCTGGAGAGTTCAAAACCAGGCCGCAGGAAGTAGCTCTGGCTGCCCCCCTCCCCCCACGATTCCCAGAACTATTTGGGTTTGAAACACAAAGCCCACTTTTCCCAGAAACGAAGCATTTCACTCTTCTTCCATTCCTTTGCGCTGCCCAAGAGTGAGACGAAGGAAAGGTGGCAAGGCGAAGCAGAGGAGGGCATCCCCACAGACACCCCTCTCTATGGGGGCTTTGGAATGGGCTCATTCTTGCTGAAGTTCCCATTTCTCACAACAAACGAGCATGCAAAGAGGCTCGCCACCAGCAAGGCCTTGGCCGGGGCTGGGGCGAGGGGGCACCCAGAGGACCCTCCGGACCCCCTCCCTTTCAGCGCATTCCCACACTGGCGATCTCCAACCCCGCCAATGGCTGGCTCTCCCATGGGTCAGTCCCTCCAGACCCTTAGAGAACACATAGGGTGGCAAGACCCCCAGAGATTACGAGGTCCCTCCGGGGTGCAGGCTGATCCTAGAAGCCGGGCGGGCAGAGGCATGGGGAGGGGTGGCAGGGCCGGCCCCTCCAACCCCCTGCCAACGTTTCCTGGCGGTGATGGTATACGGGTGATGGTGATGGTATAGGAGTGACGAAGGGGAGGGGAGGAGGTGCCGCCAGCAGTGGCAGTGAGAGATCACCGTTGGGGCCTGGAGGGCAGATTGCAGACGGGGGGCACGGGGTGATGGCATGAGGGGAGAGAAGCAAGGAAAGGAGGAGGAGAAGAAGAAGCAGAGGAGAAGCACGGAGAGGAGCGGAAGAAGAAGGGTCAGGGGAGAAGCATGGAGAGGAGGGGGACTAAGGGATGGGGGCCTGGGGAGCAAGGGAGAATTGGGGAGATGAGGGGGATTAATGATGATAGCGTTTATTAAGCGCTATGTGGAAAGCACTGTTCTAAGCACTGGGGAGGTTACAAGATGACTGGGTTGTCCCACAGGGGGCTCACAGTCTTGATCCCCATTTTACAAATGAGGAAATTGAGGCCCAGAGAAATTAAGTGACTTGCCCAAAGTCACAGGGCTGACAATTGGCTGAGCTGGGACTTGAACCCTTGACCTCTGACTCCAAAGTCCGGGCTCTTTCCATCGAGCCAGGCTGCTTCTCTACAAGACGGGGGATTAAGGGGGGGGGGGGGAGGATTGGGGGCAGGGGAGAAGTAGGAGAAGCGGGGAGAGGAGGGGGATTAAGGGACAGAGCATTGGGGGTTGGGGAGAGGTGGGGGATTAGGGGAGAAGCGGGGAGAGGAGGGGAAGAAGAAGGGTCACAGAAGAAGCGGGGAGAGGAGGGGAAGAAGAAGGGTCACAGAAGAAGCGGGGAGAGGAGGGGAAGAAGAAGAGTCAGAGAAGAAGCGGGGAGAGGAGGGGAAGAAGAAGGGTCAGAGAAGAAGCGGGGGGAGGAGGAGGAGGAGGACTGGGGGGGCAGAGAAGAAGCGGGGAGAGGAGGGGGAGGATCGGGGGCAGCGGGGCAGTAAGGAAAGGAGAAGCGGGGAGACGGGGAGGATTAAGGGGCGGGGGACTGGGGGTCGGGGGACGAGAGAGGACAGGACGGGGATTAAGGGGAGAAGCGTGGAGGCCGGGAGGGACAGGGGAGACGCCGGCGGCGGGGGGGAGGGCAAGGCGCGGGGCGGGCCGGGGCGGCGGACCCGCGGGCGGGCGGACGGACGGACGGAGCCGGACATCGCGCCGGGGACTTACTGACTGGCGGGGTCCGTCGGCCGGTCGGTCGGCCGGTCGGTCGGTCGGCCGGGGCCCGGAGGGAGGCGGGGGAGGGGCCGGGGGAGGCCGGGGGAGGCCGGGCCCCGCCCCGCCCCCGCCCGGGCCCTGCAGGGGCGCCGGCAGCGGCGGCGGCGGCGGCGGCTGGGCCTCAGGCCGGGGGGGCCGTGGTGCGGGGGGGGGGGTCCGCAGCGGGGGGAGGGAAGGGAAGGGGAAAGGGGTCGGTCGGTCGGTCGGGCGGTCGGTCGGGCGGGCGGGCGGCGCCTCACGCCTCGGCGGGCTCAGCCCCGCGGCCGACAGCCCCGGCGCCTGCGCAGTCCGGGCCCGCCGCCTCCGCCCCCCGCCCCGCGGCGGCGATCCCGGCGGCCGGCACGGCGGCGGCGGCGCTTGGAGCCCGGAGCCCGGAGCCCGGAGCCCGGAGCCCCCGACCCGGAAGCGCATCGGCCGCCGCCCCGGCGCCCGGAAGCGGTGCCCCCAAACCGGATCGGATCGGAGCGGATCCCGGACCGGGCCCCGGACCGGCCTCAGGGCGGGCGGGCGGACGGGCGGGGGCGGCGGCGGGGCCCCGGGCCGCCGGATCGGGTAAGACGCCCCGCCCCTTCCCTCCCCCGCCCGATCTCCTCGGCGCAGGCTCATCATCATCAATCGTATTTATTGAGCGCTTACTGTGTGCAGAGCACTGTGCTAAGCGCTTGGGAAGTTCAGGTTGGCAACATCTAGAGACGGTTCCTACCCAGCAGTGGGCTCACAGTCTAAAAGCCTCCGGCCCCGGCGGCACTGCGCTAAGCGCTCCGGACCGCGCAGCCCCCCACCGGGCGGGCTGATATCAGGGGGCGGAGCGGGGGGAGGGCCCGGGCCCGGGCCCGGACCCGGACCGGCCGACGGACCGACGGCAGGCACAACGTTCTCATCGCCCGCCGTCGGCTACGGACCGTCTCTCTAGGTTGCCAACTTGTACTTCCCAAGCGCTTAGTACACTGCTCTGCACACAGTAAGCGCTTAATAATAATAATAATGATGATGGCGGCATTTGTTAAGCGCTTACTATGTGCAAAGCACTGTTCTAAGCGCTGGGGGGGATGCAAAGTGACCAGGTTGTCCCACGGGGGGCTCACAGTCTTCATCCCCGTTTTGCAGATGAGGGAACTGAGGCTCGGAGAAGTGAAGTGACTTGCCCAAGGTCACACAGCAGACTGGTGGCGGAGCCGGGATTCGAACCCGTGACCTTTGACTCCAAAGCCCGGGCTCTTTCCACTGAGCCACGCTGCTTCTCAATAAATATGAATGAGTGAATAATAATAATGATGGCATTCGTTAAGCGCTTACTATGTGCAAAGCACTGTTCTGAGCACTGGGGAGGATACAAGGTGTTCAGGTTGTCCCACTTGGGGCTCACAGTCTTCATCCCCATTTTACAGATGAGGTAACAGGCACAGAGAAGTTAAGTGACTTGCCTAAAGTCACACAGCTGACAATGAACCCGGCGCAAGTCACATCACTTCGTTCATTCTCAGTCTCTTTTGCAGGCTTCTCCTCCCCCTCCCATCCCCTTACTGTGGGGGTTCCCCAAGGTTCAGTGCTTGGTCCCCTTCTGTTCTCGATCTACACGCAATCCCTTGGTGATCTCATTCACTCCCACGGCTTCAACTATCATCTCCACGCTGATGACACCCAGATTTCCATCTCTGCCCCTGCTCTCTCCCCCTCTCTCCAGGCTCGCATCTCCTCCTGCCTTCAGGACATCTCCATCTGGATGTCTGTCCGCCACCTAAAACTCAACATGCCCAAGACTGAACTCCTTGTCTTCCCTCCCAAACCCTGCCCTCTCCCTGACTTTCCCATCTCTGTTGACGCACTACCATCCTTCCCGTCTCACAAGCCCGCAACCTTGGTGTCATCCTCGACTCCGCTCTCTCATTTACCCCTCACATCCAAGCCGTCACCAAAACCTGCCGGTCTCAGCTCCGCAACATTGCCAAGATCCGCCCTTTCCTCTCCATCCCAACCGTTACCCTGTTCGTTCAAGCTCTCATCCTATCCCGTCTGGACTACTGCACCAGCCTTCTCTCTGATCTCCCATCCTCGTGTCTCTCCCCACTTCAATCCATACTTCATGCCGCTGCCCGGATTGTCTTTGTCCAGAAACGGTCTGGGCATGTTACTCCCCTCCTCAAAAATCTCCAGTGGCTACCAATCAATCTGCGCATCAGGCAGAAACTCCTCACCCTGGGCTTCAAGTCTGTCCATCCCCTCACCCCCTCCTACCTCACCGCCCTTCTCTCCTTCTCCAGCCCACCCCGCACCCTCCGCTCCTCCGCCGCTAATCTCCTCACCGTACCTCGTTCTCGCCTGTCCCGCCGTCGACCCCCGGCCCACGTCCTCCCCCGGGCCTGGAATGCCCTCCCTCTGCCCATCCGCCAAGCTAGCTCTCTTCCTCCCTTCAAGGCCCTACTAAGAGCTCACCTCCTCCGGGAGGTCTTCCCAGACTGAGCCCCTTCCTTCCTCTCCCCCTCGTCCCCCTCTCCATCCCCCTCATCTTACCTCCTTCCCTTCCCCACAGCACCTGTATATATGTATATATGTTTGTACATATTTATTACTCTATTTACTTATTTATTTTACTTGTACATATCTAATCTATTTATTTTATTTTGTTAGTATGTTTGGTTTTGTTCTCTGTCTCCCCTTTTTAGACTGTGAGCCCACTATTGGGTAGGGACTGTCTCTGTGTGTTGCCAACTTGTACTTCCCAAGCGCTTGGTACAGTGCTCTGCCCACAGTAAGCACTCAATAAATACGATTGATTGATTGATTGATTGATTGATTGATTCTCCGGGCCTTGGGTCCCTCATCTCTAAAGGTCATTCAGTCATTCAATCGTATTTAAGCGCTTACCAGAGCACTGGACTAAGCACTTGGGAACTACAAGCCGGCAACAGAGACGGTCCCTACCCAGCAACGGGCTCACCATCTAGAAGGGGGAGACGGACAACAAAACAAGGAGACAGGTGTCAAAAATGGGGATTAAGACTGTGAACCCCATCTTCAAGACGGTGAGCCCGTTGTTGGGTAGGGACCGTCTCTATAGGTTGCTGATTTGAACTGTCCAAGCGTTTAGTACAGTGCTCTGCTCACAGTAAGCACTCAATAAATGGGATTGAGTGAATGGATTTGGGACAGGGACGGCGTCCAAACCGATTACTTTCTATCCACCCCAGCGCTTACAGCAGTGCCCAGCACGTAGCAAACCCTTGCCAAATACCGTAATTATTACTATTGTCATTATTATTATTAACAGCAAGCTGTCCCACCTTCCTGCCCACAGTGAGCTCACAATCAATTGATACCACTTATTGAGCACTTACTCCATGCACAGCACTGTACTAAGAGCTTGGGAGAGCACAATACAGCAGAGTTGGTATTTATTCAGTCGTATTTATTGAGCATTTACTGTGTGCAGAGCACTGTACTAGGCACTTGCAAGAGTACTTTGGAACGGTAAACTGACAATTTCCTTGCCCACAAGAAGCTGACAGTCTAATCAGTCGTATTTATTGAGCACTTACTGTGTGCAGAGCACCGTACTAAGCACTTGCAAGAGTATAGTATAACAATAAACAGACACGTTCCCTGCCCACAACGAGCAGTCCGATCAATCATCTTTATTGAGCGCTTCTATACTGAACACTTAGGAAAGTACACTTAGTATGCTTAGAGAAGCAGCGTGGCTCAGTGGAAAGAGCACAGGCTTGGGAGTCAGAGGTCATGGGTTCTAATCCCGGCTCCACCGTATGCCTGCTGTGTGACCTTGGGCAAGTCACTTAACTTCTCTGAGCCTCAGTTCCCTCACCTGTAAAAGGGGGATGAAGACTGTGAACTCCACGTGGGACAACCTGATCACCTTGTATCCCCCCCCAGCGCTTAGAACAGTGCTTTGCACATAGTAAGCGCTTAACAAGTGCCATCATTATTATCATTATTATTATTATTACACTACACAGAGTTTGCAAACATGTTCCCTGTTTACATTCTAGAGGGAGCTTACAGGAAGGCTGGGCTGTGGTGGTAGCAACAGTAGTAGGGGCAGTGGTGCTGTCCACATGTTTTGTTTTGTTGTCTGTCTCCCCCTTCTAGACTGTGAGCCCGTTGTTGGGTAGGGACCGTCTCCATATGTTGCCAACTTGTACTTCCCAAGCGCTTAGTACAGTGCTGTGCACACAGTAAGCGCTCCATAAATACAATTGAATGAATGAATGAATGAGTGGTGGTGGCGTTAGTGTTAGTAATAGTCATCTCCCTCTTAGAAAAGTGATGGGCTGTACTAAGCGCTTGCGGAAGTACAGAAAGACGAATTGATCCCTTCCCTGCCCACAAGGAAACAAACACAGCGGATGTCTCCCCCCCCAACCCTTGAGCAGTACTGTGGTTTCTCTGTAAAAGTTTTGTGCCTTTCTGTCGCATTACTCATCTCACTTTTGTCCCAGATAGCCTGTTGCCGCAAAATAGCTGAACTGAGACCCATTCCACAGAGTGGATGAGAGAAATATGACGCTCAGTCCCACAGGAAGTTGGGGAGGCGGTGAATACCAGTAGTTGGATAAATTCACGAGTCAAAAAGTAGGGTGTCCCTAGACGTCAGGTCCAGGAGGGCTGCTGTCTCAACACCCCATTGCTCCTGTCAGGGACACTATCCAACTATATGGGCAGTTGCTCTGCTCCAGTTTCGGGCACTTTCCCCGCCTTAATTCTGTGTTCTGAATGACCGAACCCCAGCACAGCCTTCTAGAGATCTGAACTTGGGTTTCCCTCCATACCCCCACAAGTAGCACCTCGCTGATCATCCACTACTGTGTCAATCAATCAGTGGTATTTATTGAGCGCTTACCTTGTGCAGAGTACTGTACGAAGAGCTTGGGGAGGTTCGGTTCAACAGAGTTGGTAGACCACGTCCCCTGCCCATAAAGAGCTTACTCTGTCTCCCATTCAGAGCATTTCCAAGACATCCTTATCCCTCTCTTGCAGAGCTCGGGACCTGGACCCCTCCACATTGAGTCTACAGTGATACTGTTGTGCACACCACTGCTGTGGCTAGTTTACGAAATGAACTTTGCCACTTAACGATAAGCAGCGGCTCAAAGGGGAACGGAAGGGCCTGCTGGGTAGCAGAGGTGGAGGAGGTGAGAAGCAGTTTTCCTTAACGGAACGAGCATGGGCCTGGGAGCCCGAAGGACCTGGGTTCCAATTCCAGCCCCGCCACTCATCCGCTGGGTGGCCTTGGGCAAGTCACTTCACTTCTCGGGCCTCAGTTCCCTCGTCCGTAAAATGGGGACTGTGACTCCCCTGTGGGACGTGGACTGTGTCCAGCCTGATTAGCTTGTATCTACCCCAGTGCTTAGTACAGTGCTGGCCTATAGTGAGCACTTAACAAGTACCATTATTAACAGATGCCTTTTAAAAAAAAAAGGGAGGTCTGTGGGGTTAGGTGGGAATTAAATGAAAAGAGGGGGGAATCCTTCCCCATTTTCCCATCTCCTTTTTTCTCCTAAACCTCTGATTTATTTATTAATCCCTTCAATCTGACCTGTCACCACTACCCTGTCTCACCTCCTGTGTGATTCATTAAGATGTCACTACAGTCATCTTGAACCTCCCTTGTCACTTCCCGCTCTTCTCCAGATCCCTTTGCTAGCACCACTTGGCTTTATGTAAATATACCAGCTTTCACTCAGATCTTCCTAGTGTTCCTTCAATTCTGTCGTAATTTCCTTCCAGCACCGTCGTACACCTCTCCGTCCCATTCCAAAACTCTCTTGAAATTTTAGTTCTTTAAAAAACCTGTTGCGGTACTCTAGCTCAGAAGGGTTTTAAAGGAATACAGTAACCTCACGCTGCTGAAACGTCAGCCGTGAGTTCTGATTTAAAGCTAATGGTATATTCTTTTGAGTGTGTATTACTAGAATGTAATCTTTCCTAAACTCCAGTGTCCCTGTTCCTTTGAATGCCTCGTCATGTCTTTCTTCAACATTTATACTACTTATCTGGATAAAAGAAGAAAACTCCAGAATTTAAAAGACAGGTGTGATGAAAGAATGAAAACAGTACAGGTTGGACAATAAAGCTGATGCTAAATGTAACTGAAGTAGAGTTTTTCCGAGATTTACAACAGGTTAAAAACTAAGCCAAAACTATGAAAGTTTTCAGAAATAATTAAGTGCTGACCAAACAGTTGAAATGCTCTTCCAGCCATAGGTTCTTAAACATATTTGTTCTATTTTTAAGAGTTGAGGGAAATTAAAAAAATACATTGTTGCCTGGCAGACGGGGCTTCAAGTGGGATGTGCTGGGGAAATGAACTGTCGAAGGAGCGCTAAGCGGTTGAGTGTCTGGGTGGTGAACTGAAATTAGGCAACCAAAAACAAGAGAGACAGAGAAAATATTTTAATGATCAGTCGATTGATCAATCAGCCGTATTTGTTGAGCACCCGCTGTGTGCAGAACACTGAACTAAGCACTTGGAAGAGTACGATAAGGATAAAGGACACAGTCCATGTCCCCAAGGAGCCTACCTTCTAGGCGGGAGAGACAGGCACCAGATAGAACAGTGCTTGGCACATAGTAAGCGCTTAACGAATACCATCATTATGATTATAAAAGAAGTAGTAGTTGTTGTAATCATGTCTGTCAGGTATAACTCATAGTACTAAGGGTTTGGGAAAGCACAACAGTAAAAGAGCACAACCCCTTCCCACAAGGAGTTTACGTGCCAACAAGGGAAACAGAAGTAATCAGGAGTAATGAATGTACAGTCAAACAATCAGTAGTATTTTTTGAGCACTCACTCTGTGTAGCGCAATGTACTGAGCACTTGGAAAGTATAATAGAGTTGAATAAATGTACGGAAGGACTGATGAGTATGAATACTTAAGTGGTAGAGTAGTAGTATTAGTAATGGTATTTAGTAAGTGGTTACTATATGCAGAACACTGTACTAGGCACTGGGCAAGGGTATACAGGTGGGAATTATACATGGACCCTTTCCCTTTCGGGACTCACAGTCTATGCCTAGAGGTGGGGGAGAGGACTGGAGACGGACATCGGGAACAGTGAAACAGTACCACACTAAAGCGGCATAAGAGACAAGGTCAAATACACAGTACACAAAGTCAGTAGGGAGTTGTGGCTAGAGGAGCAGAGTTTCAGGCCCCTGATTCAGAGTCCACGGCATCCCCAAGCCACAGCAATGGCTACCATGGCCACAAGCTCTCCTGAGGTTTTAAGGGGACTGGAAATGGCCTGGGGAATGGAAATGACTTAGCATTCATTCATTCACTCAATCGTATTTATTGAGCGTTTACTGTGTGCAGAGCACTGTACTAAGCGCTTGGGAAGTACAAGTTGGCAACATATAGAGACGGTCCCTACCCAACAGCGGGCTCACAGTCTAGAAGCATGTAGGCAGTTCATTGAGGATGGAGTTTCCTTCCAGCAGAGGAGGCAGTGCATTGAGGAGGAGGTTTTCGGGAGGATGTGGGGGATTTTAGGAGGGCTCTGACTAAGGGCTGAGGTCTGTCAAGCTTGGAATGGGGAAAAGGGATGGAATTCCATCCAGGCCAGGGGAGCAGCGTGAGTCTGGGGATGAAAGCGGAGGAGCCAGGAGCAAGATAGAGTTGGAGGTGAGCATGAGAGGAGGATGCGTCAGAGAGTAAGGGACCCAGCTGAGAGGCAGAAGAGGAGCCAGTGGACAAAACGGAGAAAGACCAACTAGAGAGGTAGGGAGCAGAGCCGGGTTGTTGTCAGCAAAGCCCAGGCCCAAAAGTGTTTTGAGGAGGAGCGAGCGGCTCAGAGCATCAGAGACGGCCGGGAGGTCAGGGAGGGTTAGCTATGAGGAGGTCATGAGTGACCTCAGAGGGCGATGTCTCAGGGGAGTGAAAGGGTCGAAAACCAGATTGTACTGGGCCAAGGAGAGCGGTGGCGGGGAGGAAACCAAAGCAGCGGGCCTGTACCGTCTAATCTGGGAGTTTGCACGGGAACAGGAGCGGGAAGATGAGGTGGTAGCTGGAGGGAGCTACGGGATGGACACAGGCCTTTAAAATCTTGTACATTTGGGAGGAAGAGAGATTGAAAAGTTTTGTAAATGAGTAAATTGATACTTAAGTAGTAGAAGGTAAAAAATGCATTCAGAAAAACGCAACCCAGAGTCTGGGAGAAAGTGACCAAGAGAGTAGAAAGGTGAGTTGGGGAAGGCTTCCTTGTGGGGGGCGGCGTTCCATGAGGGCCTGGAAGGTGGGGAGAGCCGGGGCCTGGCAGGTTTGAAGAGGGAGGGAGCTCCAGAGAAATGGGAGTGTCCAAAACAAGGACCCAGTAAAGCAGAGCTTCAGAAAATAGGGCACCCCACCATCATCATTGATATTTATTAAGTGCGTACTATGTGCAGAGCATTGTACTAAGCTCTCGGGAGATTACAAGACAACAGTCAATCGTATTGAGCACTTACTATGTGTCGTGCACTGTACTAAACCCTTGGGACAGTACAACACAACAATAAAACAGACACATTCCCTGCCCACAACGAGCTTACAGTCTAGAGAGGGAGACAGACATAAATGTATGTATATAAATAATGGCTATGTAAATAAGTGCTGTGTGACTTTGGAGGGCGGGGAGGGGCGATGGATAGTGAATAAAGGGAGCAAGTCAGGGCAACACAGAAGGGAATAGAAGAGGAAATGAGGGTTTAGTCAGAATTGGCAGACGTGATCTGCCCACAACAAGTTTACAGTCTAAAGAAGCCTCCCTGAAAACAAAGGTAACCAGCAAATGGGCCAGTGTGGCAGTGATGGCGGTAATGATGATAATGGTATTTATGAAGTACTTAGTATGTGTCAAGCACTCTGCTAAGCGCTGGGGTAGATACAAGCTAATGAGGTTGCGCATAATCCCCGTCCTACCTAGGGCTCACAGTTCAAATGGGACAACACGTTATCGAATCCTTATTTTACAGATGAGAAAACCGAGACCCAGAGAACTGAACTGACTTGGCCAGGATAACACATTAGGCAAAGAGCAGAGCCGGAATTGGAACCCAGGACTCCGAGGACCGGGCTCTTTCCCTTAGGTCCCACTGCTTCCTGTGGCACACTGGAATCTAGAAAGGAGGGCTCCTTTCAGAGCAGAAGTTTCGAGAGTGTCCGTAAAACAAAGTAGCCAAAGGAGAAATAGCCCCAGCTCAGCAAAGTAGGGAAGAGTGTGTGTGTGTGCGCACGCACCTACTTCGGTGTGTTGAACTCTCCCAAGCGCTTAGTCCAGTGCTCTGCACACAGTAAGCACTCAATAAATACCATTGATTGAATATGTGTGTGTGAACCCTTGCATCGTGTTTGGGATTGAGATTCTTGCGGGGACATTTTCAGTCACATACATGTGCACTGATTGGCAAACTTCCCTGTCAGTAAAGGAGTAATGGTCCTTAAGGTATGTAGGCTACCGGACTATCTAGACACCTGTTTCTGCTTATGTATATAGCTGTAATTTATTTATGTATATTAATGTCTGTCTCCCCCTCTAGACTGTAAGCTTGTTGTGGGCAGGGAATGTGTCTGCCTATTGTTATATTGTACTCTCCCGAACTCTTAGTACAGTGCTGTGCACTCAGTAAGCGCTCAATAAATGTGATTGAATTGAACTGAATTACTTCTTCACTTGGTTATAACACAATGGAAGAATTAGAGCACATTCTTCCCACAATTCAAGCCTTTTCTGGTATGACCCGATCCAGTTTGGCACAAGTAGATTTAGGCGGGAAGAAATGGTGGTTTCTGTGGGTGTGGCGTTGAACACGACCCGATGGTGCTGCTCTTCCCGGCCTCAGCCTTGGCTTTACTTTGTGTTTCCTGGGGTCCCTGCAACTTTACAGGATTGAATAGAGGAGAATAGCTGACGGCAGCCATCCAGTAACTCAGTGTGCCAGTGGTCGTCCTGACAAGACGGTCATAACAGTAGTGGTAATTGTGGTATTTGTTAAATGCTTACCGTGTGCCAGGCACTGTACCCAGCGCTGGGGTGGATACAAGCAAATAGGGTTGGACACAGTCCTGTCCCACATGGGGTTCACAGTTTCAATCCCCATTTTCCGGATGAGGTAACTGAAGCACAGAGAATTGAAATCATCATCATCAATCGTATTTATTGAGCGCTTACTATGTGCAGAGCACTGTACTAAGCGCTTGGGAAGTACAAATTGGCAACATATAGAGACAGTCCCTACCCAACAGTGGGCTCACAGTCTAAGAGGGGGAGACAGAGAACAAAACCAAACATACTAACAAAATAAAATAAATAGAATAGATATGTACAAGTAAAATAAATAAATAAAAAAATAGATAGAGTAATAAATATGTACAAACATATATACATATATACAGGTGCTGTGGGGAAGGGAAGGAGGTAAGATGGGGGAGATGGAGAGGGGGACGAGGGGGAGTGGAAGGAAGGAGCTCAGTCTGGGAAGGCCTCCTGGAGGAGGTAAGCTCTTTTGCCTAAGGTCACACTGCAGTCAAGTGGAGAATCTGGGATTAGAACCCACGACCTTCTGGCTTCCAGACCCGTGTTCTGTCCACTAGCCCACCCTGCTTCTCTAAAAAACCCAGGAATGGCAGGATCCCTGATTCTAAAACTTGGTCGCCCCGGCTTGCTCCCTTTGTCCTTCCCCCATCTTAGCCCTACAGCACTTAGGTCCATATCTGTAACTTATTTATTTGTAATTGATGTCTGTCCCCAGCTCCAGACTGTAAGCTAGGTGTGGGCAGGGAATGTGTTGGTGTATTGTTGTATTGTACTCTCCCAGGCTTAGTACAGTGCTCTGCACACAGTAAGCGCTCAATAAATACGATTGAATGAATGAAACACCATCTTTGGGCAAGCTAAGTGGGGCAGGTGAAAAACATGCTGTAGCCTGAGTTAATTGAAAGAGAGAAGAGCTGGCCTCAGGGAGGGAGTGTTGGTAAAGATGGATATCAAGGGCCTTTGTAGGCAAGGCTTGGGAGGCAGGCGTGGACTCCAGCTCACCCCCAGTCACACCCTAACCTGAGTTCCAGTGATCTTTTGTGTCATTCGTTGTGTTTGGGTCTCTGGGCCAACCATCTTGGTGTCTCCTCTGCTCCTCTCAGGGCAGGGACCTTCCCTTGGCTGTATTCCTGCAAGCCCCTCAGCACCCCAGGGCAGGGCAATAATAATAATAATAATAATAATAATTACTATTATAGTACTTGTTAAGCGCTGACTATGTGTCAAGCAGTGTTCTAAGCTCTGGGGTAGATACAAGTTAATCAGGTTGGACACAATCCCCATCCCGTCCTCACCGTACCTCGTTCTCGCCTGTCCCGCTATCGACCCCCGGCCCCCGTCATCCCCCGGGCCTGGAATGCCCTCCCTCTGCCCATCCGCCAAGCTAGCTCTCTTCCTCCCTTCAAGGCCCTGCTGAGAGCTCACCTCCTCCAAGAGGCCTTCCCAGACTGAGCCCCGTCCTTCCTCTCCCCCTCGTCCCACTCTCCATCCCCCCCATCTTACCCCCTTCCCTTCCCCACAGCACCTGTATATATGTATATATGTTTGTACATATTTATTACTCTATTTATTTATTTATTTTACTTGTACATATCTATTCTATTTATTTTATTTTGTTAGTATGTTTGTTTTTGTTCTCTGTCTCCCCCTTTTAGACTGTGAGCCCACTGTTGGGTAGGGACTGTCTCTGTATGTTGCCAATTTGTACTTCCCAAGCGCTTAGTACAGTGCTCTGCACATAGTAAGCGCTCAATAAATACGATTGATTGATTGATTGATCCCACATGGGGCTCACACTCTTAATCCCCATTTTACAGATGAGGCACAGAGAGGTGAAATGACTTTGCCTAGAGGGTCTTCCGCAAAGGAGCCTGGTTGGAGCCTGGTGCACTACTCTTGTCAGTGAGGAAAAGCTCCCTACATTGGGTTCACAGCCAGTGGCACTGAATTCATGTCACAAGCCATTTTTCTCTCTTCTCTTTTCAGGGCAGTTCAACGTTAGTGAACGATTCAGCCTCAAGAGCCTCAGGACGGGACTCGTCCCCCAAGAGCCCTAAGAGCGGGTAAGGCAGGAACTACAAAGAGAACCAACTGCAACCCTTCCATCCATCCGACTTGTGGGGAGTTGGACAGACACAACAATAATCATGATGATAATCCACTGTGGTATTTGTTAAGTGCTTAGTACGTGTCAAGCATTGGATTAAGTGCTGGGGTAGGTACAAGTTAATCAGTCACCCACGGTCCCTGTCCCACAGGGCCTCAGAGTTATCTCAGTAGAAGGGAGAACAGAAATTGAATCCCCATTTTACAGGTGAGGAAACTGAAGCCCAGAGAAGCGAAGCAACTGGCCCAAAGTCAGTGTCAGGCAAGCGGCGGACCTGGGATTAGAACTCAGGTCCTCCGACTCTCACGCCTGGGCTCTTTCCCCTAGGCTCTGCCGCTTCTCATGGTGGCTGAGGATTGACTGGCGAGAAGGAAGCCACTGTGCCAGGAATTTAAAATGAGAGTAAGGCTGCCATTTTAAAAAGAAGTTCCTCAGACGCATTCTGTGCACGGGCAGAACTCTCCTTCTCCTTGTCATAGTCTGTGAGTTTCAGAAAAACCGTGTGAATTCCAAAGGTGCGGAAGGCAAGGTCTTTGGAGGGCCTGGTCTTCTCTTCCAATAGCCACCAACTACCTGACTGGGAGAAATGACTCTTCCTCTGTTGGCCTCTTTTTTCTGCAGCCAGTCCTCTGGAAGTGAGAGTCTCCTTTTCTGGATGCGGCCTGTGTTTCCAGGGCAGGAGGGGGGGAATCTTTCTGCCATCAGCTATTGTAAAGGTCCTCCCAGGTGGCCAAATGGTTCCAGGGAGGGTAAAGGGGAGAAGGAAGAGGGAAGAGACAGCATGGCGTATTGGCTAGAGCACAGGCCTGAGAGTCAGGAGGACCTGGGTTCTAATCTCAGCTCCACCACTTGTCTGCCGATATAACCTTGAACAAGTCGCTTCACTTCGCTGTGCCTCCGTTACCTCATCTGTGAAATGGGGGTTAAGACAGTTAAGTCCCATGTGCTTAGTGCAGCACCTGGCGTATAGTAAGGACTTAACAAATACCATAAAAATAAAAAGACAGACCACAGTCTAGACTGTAAATAACAGAGATGGGCACTTTGAAGAGGATTTCAACAGACATTGCCCAAACAAATGAGACTGAATGTAGCAAAGAAAAATTGTGGTCACGTATCAAGAAACATTCTGAAGTGTCGGACTGTTCCTCTCTAAGAGCGTTTGTGAAATATTCTGTCTCCATTTGCTGGCACTGGCAGTGGGAGGTAAGAGAGGAGCGGTAGATATGAGAAAACGTGAGGGAAAAAGAGCCCACGACTGAGCGGGGCTGGCCTGAAGCCATAGTGGCCCTGTGAAATGAGCAGAGCAGGGAGGTGGGACTTCAGCAAGGGGCCTAGGCAGCTGAGGTGGGATGTTCTGGGTGGGCCCAGAGAACTGAGAAGATATGACCAGATGGGTAGGGAGAAGGAGAGAAAGATGAGCTCTTTCTTACATACAAGTTCACTTTGCGCATCACAGCTAGTTCAGAGCAAATCAGTGCTCTAGGCCCATACATTTCTGGGAACTTTGGAACACGGACAGAAGCATTAGTTTAGAAACTACTGTCTGACTAGAAAATTCATTTCTCCTGTGTCACACGTGGGCAGGACTAGGCTTTCATCTCTTTGTAATCAAACTCATTCTCACATCACAGTTTCTAACACTATGGAATTCGGCTATTTGGCGCGGGAGATAACACCGCACACCCGATCACTGGTGGAAGAACTGAAAAGCCATCCCGCTGTCGGTCCACCAGACTCTTGAGTATTCCCGGGTGCATCTGATCTTAGGATGAATGCCGCAGTGGGTCGGCTCATCTGCCCATGCCAGATTGGGTGTCCTCTAACACTCAAAATGGCACTGTGGATGCTAGAAACAAATCGGGCCCTTCACTAATTCAGTGCGGAGAAGGAATCAGGCAAACTCTCATTTTCGGCTTCCTGGCGTGCTAGTGCAGTACATCTTCCTTGCCCTGGAACGCATAACTATGTTGGCATCGGGATTGGGAGGCTGAGACTGTGCTATTACTCACCCCAGCCCCACAAGACTTATGTAAATATTCTTGTACTCTACTCTGTCCTCTGTCTCTAATCTATTTTAATGGCTGTTTCCCCCTGTAATTATAATAATAGTAATGATTGTGATGTGTGTTAAGTGCTTACTATTTTCTAGGCACTGTACTCAGTGCTGGGGTGGATACAAGCAAATCGGGTTAGACCCAGTCCCTGTCCCACGTGGGGCCCACAGTCTCAGTCACCATTTTACTGATGAGGTAACCGAGGCACCTTGTGGGCAGGGATCACAAGGAAACTCCTTGTGGGCAGGGATCACGTCAACCAACTCTATCGTACTGTACTTTCCCAAGGACTTAGTACAGTGCTGTGTACAAAGTAAGCTCTCAGTATAGTAATATTAATTGATAACAATAATTGCGGTATCTTTAAAGTGCTTATTTTCTGCCACGCACCAACACAGCGACTGGTCGGACACAGTCTCAGTCCCTCACGGGGCTCACAATCCAAAGGGGAGGGAGCACAGGTATTTAATCCTTCTTTTACAGATGAGGACACTGAGGCACAGAGACGTTAAATGACTTGCTCATAGTGCCAGCAGGCCAGAGGTGGAGCCACGTTCAGAACCCTGATTTCCAGGCCTGTGCTCTTTCCAGTGCCATGCTCCAAAATTGTATTCAAAATCAGGTAGCCACCACTCGGGCCTTCTGAGAAGAGCCTCTAGACTGTAAGCTCATTGTGGGCAGGGAATGTGTCTGTTTATTGTTATAGTGTAATCTCCCAAGTGCTTAGTATAGTAAGCGCTCAATAAATACCATTGAGTGAATTTTGTAGACACAAAATAAGGATTCAAAAATGTTGTTAATGAGCCAATGAGTGACTAGGTTGTTGGAAGTTTTACTTTCCAGCTGCATGGTAATTATGATTTCCTCTTTGTTTTACCCTCCTAAGAGTCGTTTCCAAAAAGAAAAAAGTCAACTATGGGTAATCCAGCCAACCTAGAAGATGCGTACGTCGCTGTGATTCGCCCAAAGAATGCTGCCAGTCTCAATTCTCGGGAATATCGAGCTAAGTCTTATGAAGTAAGAATCCTTTAAATTGTACGGTTTTTGCTCCAGTGGAACCGTGAGCTGCAGTTGTGACTCCTCGCGTCCAGACCCTCAGGCTCATCCAGTGTGATGGTTCAGAGCCAACCGCCAATTTTCTCCTCCTCTTCCCGACGCCTGCCAGTCTCGTGACCTCTTTGCTGTCCCCCTAAGATGACTAAGCGCTTAGTACAGTGCTCTGCACACAGTAAGCGCTCAATAAATACGATTGATGATGATGACAGAAGCCCCCTTTGCCCCTGGTGGAGGCCAGGAATCCAAGAGAGCCTAAGGCCTGGCCCACCCCAGCCCCACCTCCTCCTCCCTGGCAACTCCCAGTTTGGGGCCTAGCAATTCCAGTCCTTTGTGCCGTGGTTTGCTTCCTAGGACACAGAGCCGTGGGGCCTGTCCAGCCTCGTGCCAACCTCGCCCGGCCTGGGCTCTGGGGAGGCACAGATGCTGAAATCCCAACTAATCAGCAGCAGCAGCAGCTTCAGTAATGGAGGCTGCGAAGAATGCCTCACAAAAGTTTTTGAAATTGTCATATTAGGTTTTATTTCTGCATCTCCTGTCAGCTGACGTCAACTGATGGAAATGCAGTTTTTCGAGACTCTTCTATTCCGTGTCAGTTTTTCTTCTTTGGCACTGTGTCAGCTCATTGTGGACAGTGAATGTGTCGACCAATTCTGTCAAATTGGACTCTCTCCACTGTTTTGTAACTGCGCTCCGTGCGCAGTAAGCACTCCACTTGAGAAATACGTTCGATTGATTGTATTATCCAAAAAGCACCCCAGAAGAAAACAAGTGGTTTTGGTGACTCTCTAAAATCACCTTTCGCCTCACCAGTTGCATGATGCTTGTTACGTCACCACTGGGTTACATTGCTGGTTGTTGTATCATGGTGATGGGGGCATCTCATTTGTAAATTTGATAAATGTGGATTGGATAGGAGAGGTATGCTTAGGGCAGCTTATCTGCTGAATTACCCCAATTACCTGTGCAAAATTAATCTGTTCCTCCTAGGGTTGATTTGCTAAAATAAATTACAGAACATCTCTATCGAAACCAAGAAAAATACCACAAAATGACCAGTCTAAAGAAACATTTTTGCTTTGTTTTTTTTCCACAGTGCTGTTGACACAAATCCAGCTTGCATGTGAACATATTTTCTCTTTCTTCGGTTTTACGTGATAGTATCTGTTCAGCTAATTCAGAAGAGATCAGCTAATGGTGCCTCCAATATTCAAAGCACCCAATGTTCTTAAGGTTGCCCTTCGTCTCCTCTCCAGTGTGTTGGGTTTTTTTTCTGTTTTTTTCCAGAGTCCCATCATCCCCCCCACCCCCACGCCTTAGGGGCCCGAGACACCCTCCCGAGTGGCAGGGCAGCTTATTTTGGCCAGTCAGCCCTGGTTTGCCTTTGTCGGTCTTCATTCGCCGGGAGGGGTTTGTTTCTTTTTACGTACCTTTCTCTTCCTTGTTTTGCTTTCAAGATTTTATTGCTAGAGGTTCCTATTGAGGGGCAGAAAAAAAAGAGGAAAAAGGTTTTGCTGGAGGCCACAGTCCAAGGAGGCAGTGAACTGACCCAGGGAATTTTGGATTACGTGATCGAAAGCACCAAGCCCATTTCCCCAGGCAATCAAGGAATCCGAGGTAGGAACCTGCTCTTTTTCTTTCACTGGATGGCCGGAACTTGACGGCTTTCTTTGTGAATAGTTTGATGTCCGTCTCCCCCATTTGTCTGGAAGCTCCTTGGGAGCAGGAAATGGAACTTCTTTGTTTTGTCTTTCCGAAGGGCTTAGTATAGTGCACTGTGCCAAGTCGGTGCTCAACAAATGCTGCTACTATTAACCCTTTTCTCTAAAAAGGAGAGCTATAGTAGCCGTTGGGCAGTCTCTGGGCAGTGCTTGGCTCCCTGCAGTAGCTTCACCCAAGGCCTGACCCCTCCACGTTCCAGAAAACAGAACAGCGGGAACTCAGGGAATGAAGTTGAGTGACTTTTCTCAGTGCTCCAGAGAAACATGGATTTGCATCCTTGCAGCACCTCTTTTGGAAGTAATTTTGTGAAGCACTATTTAAAGGAGGCTGTAGCTCACACCTTATTTTCCCTCTGGGAGTGCCTAGCTGAATTATAGGAGGTGGGCAGTGTTTGTGCACAGCCCTAGATACAGAATGCTATATGCTTTTATCTGAAGTAATTAGGAAATTTATAAAGTGGTTATTGAGTGTCGAACACTTTACTAAGCTCTGAGATAGATACAAGATTATCAGAGGGAACAGGGATTTGATCCCCACTTTATCCATGAGGAAATGGTAGCCCAGAGTCCAGTGCCCAAGATCAAACTGCAGGCAGTGGTAGAGCTGGGACTAGAACCCAAGTCTCTCCATTCCCAGTCCCAGGCTCTTTCAACCAGGCAACAGGGTTATACCACTCTTCTTCAGGACGCTCATGACCAGTGTTAATTAACTGAACTTTCACATTCCCTTGGGAAGTAGCAGTTCATGACAGGAAATAAATGAGTTTCCCAGCTCTAGAAGGGAGAAAGTTCAGGCAAATTCTGGACTTTCTGGTTTCCCATTTTATGTTTGACTTGTATCCTTCGAAGGATTTCTATCCTGGTGGTTCTTTCCTCTAGGCTATTAGCTCGTTGTGGGCAGGGAATGTGTCTGCCAACTCTGCTGTATTGTACTCCCCCTAGCACATAGTACAGTGCTCAGTAAATACCATCGATGACTGATGACTTCTTTTGTAGGGAAACGAGTAGTATTAATGAAGAAGTTTCCTCTCGATGGAGAGAAGGCAGGCCGGGAAGCATCGCTTTTCATCGTCCCGTCAGTCGTCAAAGGTACTGTTTGCAATCTGTCTTCCCGCCTTCCCATCCGTTTTTTAGCAGTAATGGCCCTGCCCAGGGGTCTAGGTTGGGATCCCTCTCCGGCTGGTTGGGGGTGGCACACTGTAGCGAGGGGCAGGGAGGGATTTGAAGGGAGAAGAGGACTGGCATCAGAGAGCCACCATTTGAAGTCTTCTCAGTCCTGACTGGAAATTCTCAGGACTTCTCAGAATCGTGGGGTGAGGAGGTCTGAGAACTGGGCTCTCACAGTGAAGAGAGAGGGAGAGAGTGAGTGAGAGAGAGAGAGAGAGTCGGGGGGGTAGGAGGGGGGTGTCAGTGTGTCTTCTCCCCTTTTCCCCTCCCATGGAGAGGATCCCCACAGCCTATAAAACAGGTCTCACCCCTCTAGACTCCAGAGGTGCCCTGGAGCAGCCTGGATCTTTAGTGAAAGAGCTGGGGCCAGGACAGAAGAGACTCCAAGGGCAGGTGACGGGGAAGGCAGAGCAGATCCTGGAAGGGGCCTAGGAGGAGGAGACCTTCGATCAGAGGGGCCCAACATTGGCATTATGTTTGCCAGCAAGGTCCACCCAGGGGCAGCTCAGACCCTTGATTCACCGATCGAACGAGGGAGGCAAGGAAATGGGAGATGGAGAGATGGATTGGTGAATAAATTAGCAACCGAGTAAGTAGAGCCCATCAGGTGCTATGGACATAGCGCCCTGGCCACTGGGAATCTGTAAATGGGGATGGAGGGGGCAGTTGGGAGGTTTCAACCCGAGGAGAAGAAGATTAATCCGGAAGGCTTCCAGGAAGAGGTGAGATTATAGGAGGGCTTTGAAGTTGAGGAGAGCGGTGGCCTGGCTTTTTTGAAGGAGAAGGAAGTTTTAAGCCAGGGAGAAGTTTTGCTGTGGAGAAGTGTCCAGGGTGGGCGGGGAGGGGTGGCTGGAGTGGGCAGATCAGTAAAGGAAGAAATCTAGAAGTTGGGGCCGAACCAATCTGCAGGCCAGATTTTGGCCATCCACTGGCTCAACTGGGAACAGGAAGGGCTTCGTCTCCACTCGGCTCCGGCTTGTGGGGAAAGACCAGGTGCCGAGACCAGGCGATCCCAGAGGGAGAGTAACCCATAAAGTCGGGGGCATTGACTAAGTAAGTCTGACGGTCTGGGAAACACTGCCGAAGCACAGGCAGTGATTCCCTGGCCCACAGTGGGCTGCCGGTCTGGGGCAGTGGCACATGGGGAAAATCAATGGTCAAATCTGTCCAAACCAGTAGAAGCAGAAGACTTAGAACAACTGGACTATTTAATGGCAAAAAAAGAAGCAATCCTGAATTGTACAGTCCTCGGATTCCTCGTCATTCAGACAAAAATCAATTCTGCTAGCTCTCAAACAGTCCGAACACATCATACTTACTTGGACCATTATTAACCGTGACCTAGGCGTCACAGTTTCCACACTTGTGCGGTGTCGGTTTGGACGCAGAAGTCCGTTAGACTCTTTCAGCACCTGACCACGGCATTTCCCTTCTGCTTTTCAGATAACACAAAATATACCTACAGTCCAGGATGCCCAGTTTTCTATTGCTTCCAGGACATCATGAGAGTGTGTAGTGAATCCAGTTCTCACTTTGCTACCCTCACGGCAAGAATGCTCATCGCCTTGGATAAGTAAGCGATGCTATAACCGATGTAAGAGACAGGGCCATAGCTCAGTCTGAAACAAGGAGCCTTTGCAGGAAGAACAGCCCTAGAGGTGAGGGGCTGTGAGGGTAGTGACCAATCCATCCAGAGGCTGGAAGTGGAAAACCTCCAACACCTTATTTGCTTGATTTGCCTTGGGTTATTTTTGGGCGTGGGCGGTTTTAATGGTATTTGTTAAGCGCTGACTATGTGCCAGGCACTGTACTAAGCTTTGGGGTAGATACAAGATAATAAGGTTGGACACAGCCCCCGTCCCACATTGGGCTCACAGTCTTAATCCTCATTTACTAATGAGGTAACAGAGGCGCAGAGGAATGAAGTGACGTGCCCCAGGCCACACAGCAGGGTAGTGGCAGCTCTGGGTTTAGAACCCAGGTCCTGTGGCTCCCAGGCGTGTGTCCTTTCCATTAGGCCACGCTGCTTGGCAGTAGGTGGCATGGCACTATTCCAGAAGTCAGAGCCCCTGGGTTCAGTGGACACATCTGTCATCATCAATCGTATTTATTGAGCGCTTACTGTGTGCAGAGCACTGTACTAAGTGCTTGGGAAGTACAAGTTGGCAACATATAGAGACAGTCCCTACCCAACAGTGGGCTCACATCTGTCATGGGCCCCACTCTCGTAGTTCAGTCTACCTTGGTTTTCCCATTGCTAAACAAGAGGGACCACCCACCTGAAACCCCGGCGGTTGGGTGGATTCATCAGGTGACATCTGGAAAGCCCTTGGTACTTTTTGAAAAGAAGGTGTTATTTGTAATTACGTAACTCTGGGTGGTCATGACATGAAAAAGAGGAAGATTTGCAGTGAGCTTTAAGAAATTCTGAGGGCTGTAGCCGACCTGGAATTGTCTATTAAATCGTGTCAAACATCCCCTGACACGGGCATTGAGTTCCCATGAAGGCGCTTTGCTTGTGTTAAGGTAATAATAATAATGGTATTTGTTAATCACTTACTATGAGTCAAGCACTGGTCTAAGCACTGGAGTAGATACAAGCCAATCAGGTTGAACACAGTCCCCGTCCCACATGGGGCTCACAGTCTTAATTCCCATTTTTCAGATGAGGTAACTGAGGCACAGAGAAGTGAAGTGGTTTGTCCAAGGTCACATAGCAGACAAGTGGCAAAGCCGGCATTAGAACCCAGGTCCTTCTGACTCCCAAGCCCATGCTCTATCCAATAGGCCGTGCTTCTTCCCCGAAGAAGATGGCCTCCTCAAGTAGGGTAAGGGGGTTCACTCACCTGTCCCCGTGAGCCAGCCAGTCCACGTCCTGTCTTGCAGGTGGTTAGATGAGCGGCATGCCCAGTCCCATTTCATCCCAGCCTTATTCCGGCCCTCTCCCTTGGAGAGGATTAAAAGTAACGTCACCAACCCGGCGTACGCCACCGACCCCGGGCCGACGGACAGCGCGCTGCACATGGGCTACAGTGCGCTAGAAATAAAGAGCAAGATGGTGGCCCTGGAAACCGCGGACACGTGTATCTACAACCCCCTGTTTGGCTCCGACCTCCAGTACACCAACAGGGTAAGAGCCAAGTGGGCCTTCAGCAAGCCTCCAAAATGGAAACAGTCCTCTCCAAGGTGGCTCACAAATCAAAGCTTAGATTTCTTTTTTATTTTTCCCCGTGGATCAGTATTTTCTTGTCCGCCTCCCTCGACGTGCCTTTACACCCGGAGGTACATCTGATAGATTCCGTTACTGTGGAAACATTGATTTGTTTGGACATTTTGAGCAGAGTGTCTAGACTTCGGGACCTCTTTTCTCTTCAGGTGGACAAGGTGGTGATCAACCCGTACTTTGGGCTTGGTGCTCCAGATTACTCCAAGATCCAGATTCCCAAGCAGGAAAAATGGCGGCGCAGTATGAGCAGTGTCATGGAAGACAAGTACCGTTTGGCTTTTAGTACACTGGCCCCTCCCTTTTCCCCAGTGGTGACACTAGAACGTAGAATACCTCTCGGTGGCTTCTTAGGGCAATGAGCGAGGGAAGCGGCCACGCGTAGACCTGTAGGAAGCAGCCGGGGCTGGAGTTGACATTCTGGGGATGGGTGTCTTTGTGGGTGCAAGGATCTGTTTTGCATCGCGTCTTCATCACCACCATGTTTCTCGTCCTCCCCAGGGAGCGCCAGTGGGTGGATGACTTCCCCCTCCACCGCAGTGCCTGCGAAGGGGATTCGGAACTGCTGAGCCGACTGCTCGATGACAACTTTTCAGTCAACCAGTTAGACAGTGACCACTGGGCGCCGATCCACTACGCGTGCTGGTGGGTGGCTTTTCTCATTCATTCATTCAACCAGTCGTATTAATTGAGTGCTTATTGTGTGCAGAGCACTGTACTAAGCACTTGGGAAGTACAAGTTGGCAACACGTAGAGACGGTCCCTACCCAACAGTGGGCTCACAGTCTAGAAGGGGGAGACAGAGAACAAAACATGTGGTCAGGTGTCAAGTCATCAGAATAAATAGAGGTAAAGCAGATGCACATCATTGACAAAATAAATAGAAGAGTAAATATGTACAAGTAAACAGAGTAATAAATCTGTACAAACATATATACAGGTGCTGTGGGGAGGGGAAGGAGGTAGGGCGGGGGGATGGAGAGGGGGAGAGGGAAAAAGGGGGCTCAGTCTGGGAAGGCCTCCTGGAGGAGTTGAGCTATCAGTAGGGCTTTGAAGAGAGAAAGAGAGCTAGCTTGGCAGATGTGCGGAGGGAGGGCATTCCAGGCCAGGGGGAGAACGTGGGCCGGGGGTCGACGGCGGGACAGGCGAGAACGAGGCACAGTGGGAGGTTAGTGGCAGAGGAGCGGAAGGTGCAGGGTGGGCTGGAGAAGGAGAGAAGGAAGGTGAGGTAGGAGGGGGCGAGGTGATGGACAGCCTTGAAGCCGGGAGTGAGGAGTATTTGCTTGATGTATAGGTTGACTGGTAGCCACTGGAGATTTTTAAGTAACATGCCCAGAGTGTTTCTGCACAAAGGTGATCCCGGCAGCAGCGTGAAGTATAGACCGAAGTGGGGAGAGACAGGAGGATGGGAGATCAGAGAGGAGGCTGATGCAGGTCGTAGTTGATGTTCCGAGTTCTTGGGGAGCTGGTCCAAATCCGCTCCATTCAGCCGAGGGGGAAGTGGGTCCATCCACAGGGCAGACAGACCGAGGACTGAGCCAGCTGGAACAGAGAAGAGAGAGGGCAGCCTCAAGGGCTGAAAACTGCCAGGTTGAGAGAGGAAAGGAAGGGAAAACTAGTGAACTGAGCTGGCCGAGAGCGGGCCAGGTGAGGAGAAAAAGAGGAGGTGGAGTGGAAAGGGAGAGGCGCTGGCTAATCCCATCTAGGCCATGTATTTTTATTGATAATGGTGATAATAATAGTTGTTTTGTTGAGCGCTGGCTATCAATCAGTCATTAGTATTGGAGCGCTCACCGTATGCAGAGCAGTGTACTAAGCGCTTGGGAGAGTACAATTCACTGCAGTTGGTAGACATGTTCCCTGCCTACAAGGAGCTTACAGTCTAGAGGGGAAGACAGACATTAATATAAATAAATTATGGATATGTACATAAAGGCTGTGGGACTTAGGGTAGGGTGCATAGCAAGTGCTTAAAGGGTACAGACACACTCTACTAAGTGCTTGGGAGAGTACAACATAACAGTCAGTAGACATGTTCCTTGCCCATAACGGGCTTACAGTGTAGAGAGAGACTGGCACCTTGTGTTCAGTGCCTTGCTGACATTAACGATCGCGTTGGATAATCCCAAAGCTGGAATTTGGACACAACTGTGTAAAGGGAAATTTAAAGCCAAGCGGTGTTCAAAAACGAGCTGTAAATCTATCAGAGTTGATGAGGTTTTTCTATTTTTTATGAGTTTTGTATTAAAAACGCTCTCTAACTTTGGCAGCTGTTCTCGAAGTAAGTAGAGCCTTGGGTGTTTGATCTCCTGTGTTACAAGGGAGACTTCGGGCTAGAGGATCCTAAACCTTATTTCCAGCTTCTGCTGTCAAAGGCAGCACAGGAAACGATCATCTTTTTCCCTTCTAGAACTTTGTGCTTGTCTTTTCTCATTCTTTTGTTTCCCCTCATCCTCCAGAATACTCTCCAGCTCCTTGAGGTTTTGTTTGGGTGCCTTTGAATCATAATAATAATTGTGGTATTTATTAAGCACCTTTTCATGGTATTGGTAAGCACTTACTCTGTATCGAGCACTATTCTGAGCCCCTGAGGTAGATACACGTCAATCAAAGATGCCTCATTTGAACCGAAGTAGTGTTCTACAAGGTTGGGTAGGTATAGATAATCAGGTCGGATCCCATCCCTGTCCCAGACGGAGCTCAGTCTAAGAGAGAGGGAGAGCAGGAGGAAATTGAGGCCCAGAGAGGTTAAGCAACTTGCCTAAGGTCACACAGCAAACAGGCCAGTGGCAGAGCAGGATTAGAACCTGGGCCTCCTGATGCCCAGCCATGTGCACTATCCACTAGACCACTCTGTCCCTCCCAGCAAACTCCAAGAAGCCTTTGAGGCTTCGGACTCGAGCACCCGCTAGACTCAATTCTTCGGTTGTGGTCACTCGCCCCAGAAGCCAGCAGGCTGCACTCTCCGGGGCTCCCCTGGGCCTGGGGCCGAGAGGATGGGCCTGGGGAAGCCTGGGGCCCGGCAACAGCACCTGCTATGGTGGCTAGAGGTGGCAGTGGCTCCTTGGGCCAAGGTGGCGACCAGTGGCCCGGCTTAGATTTTTGTCTTTTTCATGGTCCCTAGGGTCTCTGGGAAAAATCGTTTGGCCCTTAATCTGTCCCTTGGGGTGAGAATTCCACTCTCTCTGAGTGCTCAGCCCTCGGGGGTCTGGGAAGGATTTGAGACCCTTTGCAACTGCAGGCAGAGCACTTTCCCAGATTGTAGTCCCTGAGCCTGAGAGGCTGCTTCCTTCTCCAGCCGTTGGCTTCTCGACTACCCAGAGCTGGCAGAACTGGGGGTCAAACTGGGACCAAATCTGAGATTTAGATTCAGTGCCCTCCACTAGTGAGGTTGAACAGGGCCGGGCAGTTCAGGGGAGGAGAGCAGGAGGAGCCCGGCCACAGTGATCCCAGCTCAGAGCCAGAGGATCCGGGGCCACAGCGATCCCAGCTTTGGGCTCATGGAGCCAGAACTGGCCCTGCTGGAGCGGTGAAAAGCCTGGAAGCTGCTCCTAGAGCATTAATGGCCACAGCTGGCACAGTTTGGTGAATTTACTGGGTTTGTTTTATCATCCTCTTCCTTCCTCGGGGGTCATTTTCCTCTCCTCACCCTGTCCTGCACCCCACCGAGGCTGGAAGTCCTCTTAGGAGCTGGGAACTATGTCCGAATTGTCGTCCCCAGGCCTGCCAGGGAAGGAATGCCCAGCACATGCAGTTGGTGGGATTGAGAAGTAGGCAGACACCTCCCTCACTCCCCCAACTACTCCTGGTGAGAGCCCAGAGCAGAAGTCACAGAGATGGGTGGGAAGGGATCCTGGAGAAGCCGAGGTGCCAGGGTTCCCAGTCCTGTACCCATGCAGTTTTTCACGGGACACCCGTGAGCACTCAGTTCTCCTAGCGTGCCAGGAAAATTCACATGGTGTCACGCCATCTGTGGCTACCACATCCAAATGCACACACACAACCATTTCTTCTGCCACCCTCCCGCACTTCGTCCAGACAGTCAGACGTTGGGTTGATGGAAGAACGTTCCCTGATTCCACCAACTGGTGAAATCAAGTGTTTGGGTGGAAATGAAGATGTTTTTATAGTAGCATGTTGTTTTTTTCTTGGTGTTCCCCAGTGGGTATCACCTTGTGTTTGGGGCTCTTTCTATCCCTTTTGAAGAGAGGTGAAAGCCCGTATCCTAAGCCAGAATTCCACTTCTGGGCCTAAGCTTCATGACATAGGGCCTGGAAAACCTTAGAAATCTTTAGCATGTTGCCTAAAGGTGAAGGAGTCTGGCCTAGTGGAAAGAGCATGGGCCTGGGAAACAGAGGACCTGGGTTCTAATCCCTCTCCGTCACTTACCTGCTGTGTGACCTTGGGCAAGTCATTTGACTTCTGTGGATGTCAGTTCCCTTATCAGCAAAACGGGTATTCAGTACCTGCTCTCCCTTCTCCTTAGACTGGGACCTGTTTATCTAGTATCCATACCCCAGAACTCGGTATAGTGCTTGGCACATAGTAAGTTCTTAACAAATACTATCATTATTATTTTTATTTTATTATTATTATTATTTGAGCTATAGACTCTTTTTATATCTCTCTTTTCCCCACTCGGCCCTTCCTTTTCCATAGGTATGGGAAAGTGGAAGCCACTCGAATGCTGTTGGATAAAGGGAAATGTAATCCAAACCTCCTCAACGGACAGCTTAGTTCTCCTCTTCATTTTGCTGCTGGAGGAGGGCATGCTGAAATAGTGCAGATCCTGCTACAACACCCAGAAATTGACAGAGTAAGCGGTTCTTCTTGAAGTAAAGCATGGGCCGTACATATCCCTTCATATCCCCCGGGACCTGGGGAATTGTAAAGCCGTTGACATGATGGTGATTGGCAGTCAGGTTCCGAGATGCCACAGCTGCACGGGCCTGGGCGGGACCGTGGCAGGTCAGGGAGGGGAAGGAGGTGCGAGCCGAGTGGCCGCCGGGAGCTGGTCAGCGGCCCCAGGACCACTCTGTTGGTGGAACGGGCGAGAGGAGAACCGGATCATTTAGCCCCAGGGAGCGCCCAGAGGTCTGGGAGTTCGAGGCGGCAGCTGGGGGAGACCGGACTGTCAGAGGTGACAGCGGGAGAGGAGAGCTGGTGGTCAACAGATGGTGTGTGTAGCCAAGAGGAGGGTGGGGATAGGAAAGGGTAGGGGAGCAGGCACCAACCCGGTTTTGCCACACCTGGAGCACTCCAGAGGGGAAGCCCAGCTTCGTGGCCTCTCCCCTGAGTGTCCCAGTGAGGTCGTCAGGCCTCAGCCCGGCCAGTGACCTTGAGGCCTACGGCTCTGATGGCTCCTCCGGCTCCGTGGCGTGAGGACCCTGTGTAGCGGGAGAGCTTTTGGGGAGGCTGGGTGGCTCCCCCGAGAAGTCCCTATGGTGGATAGGGGCCGCTGAGGCAGGAGTCCGGAGTCAGAAAGGCGTCTGGGGTCTGGACCCCACCAGGGCTGCTCAGGCAAAAGCACCAGTGCCTGCCTCTGGCAGCCCCCAGGATCCGGGCTCTGGCCGGGGAACCAGGTCTGTGTGTGCTTTCTGGAAACCTAGATTCAAAGCAAAGAGCAGGAAATGCAGCTTACGGAGAAGCTGTGGGAAGGGAGCCAGAGAGCCCGGGTTTCCTGGGCCAGTGGGGGAAAGAGCACCATCCCCTCCCAGCACATGGTCAAAGTCCCTCTGCCAGAGATTGCTGATTCTCCCGAAATCAGAGGGGGAAAGGACCTTTCTGCCAGCTAGGACAACTTGATGTCTGACTTTCTGTTCATGTTTGCAGCACATTAGCGACCAGCAAGGAAGATCTCCATTAAACATCTGTGAAGAGAGCAAGCAGAACGAATGGGAAGAGACGGCAAAGCTGTTGAAGGAATCCCTGAATAAACCTGTAGGAGCTGGGGTCTTTCCACTTAAAAAGTCCTGGCACTCAGGCCAGAAGTTCAAGTCAGGGGAGGGGGAGGTGAAGGGAACGGTGGCCACTGGGTCTTTTAGTCTGATGCCCATTGCCTGGGCACTGGTAGGCTACAGCGTAGGTGCGAGCTTTGAATCCAGAAACCCAAAGATGTCATTAAACTGTGTCCCTTAACAATCAGGGGGGTACTTAGCTGCCTTCTGGGAAACACTCCTCCCAAACCTTTCAATATTGACATGCCCTTCCAATTTCCTACTTCATTCATTCATTCAATGGTATTTATTGAGTGCTTACTGTGTGCAGAGCACTATACTAAGTGCTTGGGAAGTACAAGTTGGCAACATATAGAGATGGTCCCTACCCAACAGCGGGCTCACAGCCTAGAAGGGGGAGACAGACAACAAAACAAAACATATTAACAAAATAAAATAAATAGAATAGTAAATATGTACAAGATCGTGTACAATAGTATAGTAAATATGGTAAATAGTATAGTAAATAGACAATAGAATAGTAAATATGTACCTACTTGATTGTGGTACTCTACTCATTGGGATTTTTATCACCTGTTTTTCCATCTGTGGTACTTTTGGTCAGCAGGTGGGACCTAGGGAAGGCATTATTGTCCTGGATAATATTTCCTCTGAGATATTCCCGTAGACCTCTATTTTGAGGGAACCAATTAAGAGTGTTTCCCATGTAGGAGAGCTACTCTTCTAGGCTAAGTTACATTTCAAGGGCAGTTCACTCTCTCGATGATGAGTGGCCACGGTGGACAGTGGGAGAGGGACGCCCCTCTGTTTTAGTGGCAAGATCATAGACTAAATGGTTCTGGTTCCGGTGGCTTAGGGCAGTAGTGCTTAGTACAGTGCTGTGCACACAATAAACACTCAATAAATACCACTGATAGGTGGCTGCCATTTTTCTACCCAGTGTTGGAGTTGCTCGTTTGGGCCTTGCCACCCCTGGGCTAAGGCAGTACCCTCTGGCAGGTCCTCTCCCCGCTTGCTTCTCCAAACTGTGGGTGCAGCTGGTCCCCCCCCACCCTCCCCAAAGGGTATAAAGCCTGGGGCCTTCTGTCGTTTCCCCCGCTCCCACTCCCCAAGCCACCGGCCTTGACCCCGGTGGTTTCCCTCAAAGAACACTTTTCCCCTCGGCCTTTTGAGCGTCCTCTTCCACTCAGCTTGCTATGGCTAGGATAGTTTTCCTCCACGACCCCCAGAGTGGGGGTGTCTTCATCTTGGGGGCTTCCAGCCCTCCACCTGCTGCTTTCATGATTCCACTGGTCGGCCCACCTTCGCCTTAACCAGTCAATCAATGGATGGTATTTATCGAGTGCTTACAATGTGCAGAGCGCTCTACTAAGTGCTTGAGAAAATTCAATATAATAGAGTTAGTGGACATGTTCCCCTTCTTTCCCTCAACCCCCCACATCCACTCTGCTTTAGCACACCTGCCCTTGGCCAGGTGGTTCTACCATCCTGCCCTGGTTCATCTCATTCCCACCTCCCAGAACTGTGCTAGGGCTGCCCAAAGTCCAGGAATGGCACCCCTCCCACCCCAACCTCCATCCCCTCTCTTCCCACAGCCCTTCCTCAGTCGACCCCACCCTTTCCTCTCCAGTCCTTCTGGTCATTAACGTACTCTGACCAAGCCCATGGTGATCATATCTGAGTTTGGCTTGTTTAGGATCAGGCCCCCCCTCGTTTATTCGGTCACATGCCTTCCAAGGACACGTGTGGCACCCAGCCCCGCGGGCACCCCCCACAAGCCCTGCCCAAGGGCCAGGCAGGGCCCATGATGCAGTGCCTTTTTTGGTCCGGCACAGTACGAGAAGGTGCGGATCTACCGGATGGATGGGTCATACCGCTCGGTGGAGCTGAGGCATGGCGGCAACACCACGGTCCAGCAGATCATGGAGGGCGTGCGCCTCTCGCCAGAAACCCAGCAGTACTTCACCATCTGGATCTGCTCCGAAAACCTCAGTAAGAGAGCCCCGCTTCTGGGAAACGGTCCCCCTTGGCTTCTTTCGTCACCATGGAGGGATTATGGTTTCTGTGTTCTCTTGGGCCGTCAGTCCACCAGTCAGTGGTATTTATTGGGAGCTTAACGGGGTGCAGAGCACTGTACTCTTTTAGACTGTGAGCCCACTGTTGGGTAGGGACTGTCTCTATATGTTGCCAACTTGTACTTCCCAAGCACTTAGTACAGTGCTCTGCACACAGTAAGCACTCAATAAATACGATTGATTGATTGATTGTACTAAGCACTTGGGAAAGTACACTACAACAAAGCTGGTAGACGTGATCCCTACCCACAAGGAGCTTATGTTGTCATAGCCCATAAGCCTAAAATGACCCCTGCTGGTTTTCGTTGGGCCTTTGGGCCTCTGTTCCACACCCCCGTTCTGTTTTTTTCTTTGCTTCAGATAATAATAATGGCATTTGTTAAGCGCTTACTATGTGCCGAGCACTGTTCTAAGCTCAGGGGTAGATACAAGGAAATCAGGTTGTCCCACGTGGGGCTCACAGTCTTAGTCCCCATTTTACAGATGTGGTAACTGAGGCACAAAGAAGTCAAGTGACTTGCCCAAAGTCACACAGCTGATAAGTGGCGGAGCCGAGATTAGAACCCACCACCTCTGAGTCCCAAGCCCGTGCTCTTTCCACTAAGCCACGCTGCTTCTGAAATGCACTATAAAACCCAGAGACAGCCCATGCCGTGGATTTTTGCGGTTGCAGCTCGCCCAACTAAAAAAGTGATGTTTTAGCTGCCTCAATCTTGCTTAGAAAACCAAGACAAACCAAGGATAAATTTCCAACAGTGCATAATAACGATGATAAAAATCAGGCTATTTATAAAGTGCTTACTATGTGCTCAGCCCTGGGGGGAGATAATGGATTATCAGATCAGACACTCCCTTTCCTGCCAGGGGCTCACCATGTGAGAGATATCTTATCCTCATTTTACAGGGAAGGAAGCTGAGGCCCAGGGAGGCTAAATGACTTGCCCAAGGTCACCCAACAGGCCAAGTGGCTGAGTGGGACTGACTGGAACCTGGGTCTCCTGCCTCCCAACCTTGGGTTCTGGCCACTAGACTGCTAGTCCACAGCCCTTCCCTCCGCAGCAACCCCAGCCTCCCTCCTGCCTAGTCCTACTGTGACCCCTGGACCCTCCTTTCTCCAAAGTACTTTTCACTGTTGTGCTTTATGAGACCCAGGGGTTTTCCCAGGTAAAATGGGTTCAAATAGAGCTTTCTTTCCTCTTCTTTTTCCCTTCATCCTGTCTTGGTCTTCTCTTCAGGGTAGTCTGTAAACTTCACTGAGGGCAAGGATCGTGTCAGCCAACTCTTTGGGGTTGTAGTCTCCCAAGTGCTTGGTCCAGTGTTCTGCACACAGTAAGCACTCGTAAAGACCATCGGTGGATTCAAACTCTGAAGGTGGCTGAGCCGTCTTGTGGCCACCAGTGATCTCACTTTCCAGTCAAGATCGGCCAGGGCCCTGCACTGCTGATGGCCCAGCCCCAGCCGGCACTCCCCTGCTTTGGCCTCTTCCCCTCACCTCAAAACCTCTGGCCCTTCTGTCCCCTGCCCCCCCAACTTTGGCAACGTGAGGGGTCTTCCTGTAGCAAGCCCTTCCCCACTCCAGCGCTTAGAACAGTGCTTTGCACATAGTAAGCGCTTAATAAATGCCATCATTATATTATTATTTTGAAGTGACATTGACTCTTAAGCAGCTGTACTTTAAATTTGAACCGTGATATTTACATACTGTGAAGTCGAATTCGACCCTTGATTTGTGCTAGCAATTGAATGCCCCATTCTAATAATAACAATATGGCATGTATTAAGTACCTACAATATGCTAAAGGCTGGGGTAGATATAAAGTTGTTAGACTGGACACAGTCGATCCATCTTATGCCCATTTTACAGAGGAGGAACCCAAGGCCTAGAGAGGTGAAGGGACTTAGCCAAGATTGTGCAGCAACCCTGTGGCAGAGCTGGGACTCCAGCCCGGGTGTCCTGACTCCCAACCTGGGGCGCTTTTACTAGGCCCCGCTACCTTCCCGAAGGGCGTGGGATTCAGATGTGAGCCTGTCCCTGTGTGGTTTTCAAGTTCTCCTTCCTCACTGAGAGATGTTTTTCCAGGCCTGCAGCTGAAGCCCTACCACAAACCCCTGCAACACGTTCGCGACTGGCCAGAAATCCTTGCTGAGTTGACCAACCTGGATCCACAGAGGGAAACGCCCCAACTTTTCCTGAGAAGGGATGTGAGACTTCCTCTGGAAGTGGAAAAAAAGGTTTGCCTGAAAATCCTACCGACCACTAGCCCTAGATAGGATATGATCCCCATCCATCTGCTCTGGCCCAGTGGGAAAGCTGTCCGCCCCACCTCTCCTCCCCCTCCCCTTGAGTGGCCTACCCCTGGTCTCTAGGCTCTCCCCAGGTTCGTTCATTCAATCGTATTTATTGAGTGCTTACTGTGCCCGGAGCACTGTTCTAAGCGCTTGGGAGAGTACAGTATAACAATAAGCAGACACATTCCCTGCCCACAACGAATTTACAGTCTACAGGGTCTTTAGCGGCTGTCTAACATTTGAAATCTCACCCATGTCCGGCTGACTCTCGCCAGGGTAAAGAGTAACTGCACAAGGGGAGAGAGGCTGCAGGGGAGAGGCCCCCGGAGGAGGGGAGATTGGGGAGAGCAGTATGCAAGCACAGTGGTCTTTTTGTTCTGTCCCGCTCTGTATGGTTCCTGGTCAGGGAAGGGAGGGGATTGGGAAGAGGGAACAGAAAAGCACCTCCGCTCAAGCTCTTGCCCTTCCAGGCCTGTGCTGTGGCCCTCACTGGGGACGGGTAGCTTCCCTTCAGAAAATGAGAACGGGGAGAGAGGGAGCGTCTCAGCGGACAGTCACTGAAATCACAATTTAACACCCATCTGCGTTGTGAGTTGCAGAGCGGTGAGTGGCATGAGCAATCTGTTCGGCTCTGCCCACTTGGCTACCCGGACTAGGTGGGGCTCAAGTAGTGTATTTTGGGGTGCATAAGCTAAGACACTCCTTTGTAGGTGTTGGTGGTGGGGAGGTGACTCCAGGACTAGGGCTTCTCATGCCCTCCCCAAGCTCTCTCCAGAGTTGACTCCCCTGCTTACCCTAACAGCAGGTCTGACTAGCCCAGGGACTTTGCCGATCCAACCAGCTCGCCACTAGATAACTGAACTGGAGTACAGTTAGTAGGCTTAGTACAGTGCTCTGCACACAGTAAGCGCTCAATAAATACGATTGATTGATCGATCGATCGATTGATTGATTGATTGATTGATTGATTGGAGTCAGAGCCCCGGGGATGCCCTAGGAAAGCCTGCTGTGGTGGGTCTTTTTCCCTTCCCTTTAGGGGTACTCTGATCTAAGCCTCCTTCCCCCCAACTCCCCACAATGAATTCGTCATTCATCCCACGAGCAAGACACTCTGAAGCCGTCAGTAAAGCCTGGAAAGGGCTGTGCTCCCATTGATTAGGCATGGAGGGTGTTGGGGGGCTCCAGAAGAGAAATGCAGTATAATAACAGCCTTATTCTTTTCCCTTTGAAGATCGAGGATCCACTCGCTATCCTTATTCTCTTCGACGAAGCCAGATATCACTTGCTGAAAGGCTATTACACGTCTCCGGACGCCAAGCTGATAACTCTGGCCAGCCTGCTGCTGCAGATAGTCTACGGAAACTATGAGAGTAAAAAGCACAAGCAAGGGTTCCTGAAGTGAGTCTACCAGTTTAGAGTCCAAAACCTTTTTTAGGAAAATGATCCAGACAAAAGAGGGAAGTGTAGATGGGAGCTGGGAGAGGCTGGAGGCAGCGAGGTCTGCGAGGAGGAGGCTTTCCTTTAGGGCCGTGGCTGTGGTACCTCCCCCCTGACGCTCGTTACCAGTCCCTAAGGGTGATGGGGGACCACGCTTGCGGCCCTCGCCCGGCCAGGTCTAGCCCCCGGGACACTCACTGGTTCGGTGGCTGGCCCAGGGGGGCTGAGGTGTCGCACCCCTGGGATTGGCTTCTAGACTGTGAGCCCACTGTTGGGTAGGGACCATCTCTATATGTTGCCAACTTGTACTTCCCAAGCGCTTAGTACAGTGCTCTGCACACAGTAAGCGCTCAATAAATACGATTGAATGAATGAATGAATGAATGAATTGGCTCTCTGAAACCTGCTGCTTTGCCAGCTGACATCTTCACCCCGAACGGAACGATTAGCCTCAGCGACTCCTTTCAGACAATTTCCAAGTATCGGTTTGACAGCTCGTTTGGGGACTCGGGCGGATTAAAACAGATTAGAAATGGCTCATTTAAAGATTATGTTGGGGTTTGTATTTTCAGCGAAGAAAATCTCAAATCCATAGTGCCCATTACCAAGTTGAAGAACAAGGCGCCTCACTGGACCAACAGAATCCTTCACGAGTACAAGGTGAGCCTGCTGAGCCCACAGCTGAGCAGAAATGCCGTCACTCTCACTCAGACCCTCAGTCATTTCCCTCTTCTTTCTGGATCCTCCCCTGGTTCCTTGATACTGTTCTTAACATTAACAGCACTCTTAGAAAGGAGACAGGGTTTCACTGGGTGAGTATTCAATTCTGACAGATTTACAGTCCTGGAAGCCACAGCAAAGGCAGTGGATAACAAATATAAGTTTAAAGGGACTTAATGAGAAAAAGAGGCCTTGTTTTAACAAATTCTAGGTAAAGTATAAGAAATAAGTTTCTTGGGATTCACAAAGTGTGTCAATGACTCAAATCTAGCAGGAAATCCAAGATAAATCCTATGTCCAAGAGCAGTCAAATGTTCTGGGGCTCTAAAATCCTCAGGGGATTTCTGAAGTGCCAAGGCCACACCGAGTTCTTATTTGGGTTGCCTTGATTTTACAGCACCAAGAAGCTGCAGAAATGGATCTGAACTTCACAAGTAATTTTCTTCCACATCAGTAGATCGTGAGGTCACTCAGAAAAGTCTGGTGGCTTTCCTGTGGTTTTTGCGTCTATCCGCCCAGTAAATGAATTTTCTGGCAAAAACACAAGGAGATTCTGAGGAATGACTCATCCCAGACAGCGGTTGTTCAGTGATCGGGTGGCCACTGCTACTCAAGGTGACAGAACCTCAACCCGCATCAGAACAACTAGGGCTAATTCATCTAAAAAGCAAAATCCCTGAACTCTCCAGAATTGATATTGTCCCGGTCATTGTCCGCAGGTGAGAGAGAGCTCCTACTTGCATCTTTTATTTGTTCCCTGAGCACCCAGTTCAGTGCTGTGCACCCCAGAGGAGCCCAGCCCTGCTCTTGCTACTGAGGGGGTGGGGTGGGGGGGGAACCAGAGGAAACAGGGATGGGATGCCCTGGTGGCAGGCTCTTCTAACCCTTCATTTCGTAACTGTGTTTGATTTGATTCCAACTGTGTGGCCGATAATGTATCTTGGAACAGTAAAATGGCTGCAATCCTCCCGGGGGAGTGAAGCACGTTTGGAACAACCTGATCAGAAAGTACGGTCTGGGTCAGGTCCTTTATAAACAGGTCAGCAACCCTCTCCAAACCATTGGCTTATTGCTGGAACGAGGAAAACGTTTTAGTTTTTGGTTTTTGTCATTTTTGCCAAGTAGAAGAGGGGTGCTTTTAAAGTGTAAATTCTTCTCATGGACCTTCCCCTATAATATCCTAAAACATCAGTGGCTCCTAGAAGGAATAAAAGAATTGCAGAGTGAATATTTAATTCATGACTGTTGCCTGTTAAAGTCATTCAATCAGGAATTTTCCTGAGTTCCTACTGTGTACAAAGTACTGTACTTGGTACTTGGGCGAGAGCAGCAGTTATTAGGCACAGTCCCTGCCCTCAGGGAGCTCTCAGTCTACTTGGTTCAGAGCACTATACCAAGCACTTGGGTGAGTATAGCAGAATTAGTGGACCCAATCCCTGCCATCATGAAAAGCCTACATGGCAGGGGAGGTGGACCTGGAAATAAGTAAAGCCATAAGTCAACGGGACACGAGTATTTTCAGTGTTCGTTTTGAGGGAACTCTGTCTTTTAAGGCTGGTTTCATTTGTATGAATGAGCTCTCATTGCTGCTCTGCTCTTCTTTTGCCTTCAGAATCTCAGCGCAAGTGAGGGGGTCAGCAAGGAGACCCATCACCATCACCTCCAGCGGATGTTCCTGCAGAACTGCTGGGAAATTCCAACCTACGGGGCGGCTTTTTTCACAGGACAAGTGTTCACCAAGGCGACCTCCAGCAGCCACAAAGTCATCCGCGTGTATGTGGGCGTGAACGTGAAAGGGCTCCACCTCCTCAACATGGAAACCAAGGCAGGTCCCTTCGACCCCAGGCCCCCCATCCACCTCTGCTGGTGGGGCATCCATCCAGCAGTGAGAAACTTAAGCCCCCAGCGAGGAGCTTGGGGATTTCTCACCATTCAGAATCCCAGTCATTCACTGCCAAGGTCCTGACCCAATTCCTGAGGCCGAAGCCTTAGTTAATGGCGCCGTGACAGTCTCCTCGGGGCTCGGCGGCAGGCTGGAAGGCCCAGTGGCAACCCCGGGTGTGGGATGGTACAGCTGTCAGATCATGTGGGCAGGGAATGTGTCTTCCAACTCTGTTGTATTTCCCCAAGCGCTTAGTACAGTGCTCTGCACACAGAAAGTGCTCGATAAATGCACCTGATGTTGTGATGATGATGATTAATAATTGGAGTATTTTGTTAAGCTCTCTATGTACCGAGCTCTTTGCTAAGTAAGCGTTGGGGTAGGTACCGTCAATCAGATCGGATACAGACCTTGTCCCACACAGGAGTTCACAGTCCAAGAGGGAGGGAGAACAGAGACTGAAGTCCCCATTTTAGAGTTGAGGAAGCTGTGCCCTGAAGAAGTGAAGTATTTGGCCAAGCTCACACACGAGTCAAGCCAGAATTAGAACCCAGATCTCCTGACTTCCGGGCCCGTACTCCTTCCACCAGGCCGTGCCACTCCTCTCCGCCAGCTCAGTTTTACAGCGCGTTCACCCTGTCCTGAGAGAAACCATAGGGCCATGACTTAGCAAGGGCGAGAAAAGTCAGTGGTGATAACAAGTGTCCGTTCTGGTTTATGTCTCCTTTCTCGCAGACGTTACTCATCAGCCTAAAGTATGGTTGCTTTATGTGGCAGTTGGGAGATGCCGATACCTGTTTTCAAATTCATAGTCTGGAAAACAAAATGAGCTTCATAGTGCACACCAAACAGGTAACTTTGCCTTCCCTGTTTCCTTTCTCTCTGATCCGGCAGGCTCTCAACCCAGTCCTTAGCCCCATCCTTCCCAAGTAAAGTGATTCGCTCGTTCCATACAGCTTTCTCTTCCACAGGAAACACTTGACTTGTGGTCATGACCTTTTACTGGTTCATGTCTCAATGAAATAGCCAAAACCCCAGGCGGGGAGGCAAGTCTTTCCGAAGCGCAGCACACTCGGTCAGTCCTAGCTGTCGGTATAAACCCCTTGGTTGGAAGTGCTGTTCAGCTTTCCTTCCTTCAAGTTTAGAATGAGTGCCTGTATAGAGAGAAACCCCTCCTTCTGAAAGACCCACCCTTGGGGCAGACCAACCTCTTGGGCCTCCGAGTTTAGAATGAGCTTCAGACCCTGACTTAGCTCAGTGCCAGGTGGCAGAGGAGAAGAGAAAATTGATTCCTGAGCTGATTTCCTGATCCCATCGAGAAGCAGCGTGGCTCAGTGGGAAGAGCACGGGCTTGGGAGTCAGAGGTCATGAGTTCTAATCCTGGCTCCTCCACTTGTCAGCTGTGTGACTTTGGGCAAGTCACTTAACTTCTCTGGGCCTCAGTTACCTCATCTGTAAAATGGGGATTAAGAATGTGAGCCCCATGTGGGACAACCTGATTACATTGTATCCCCCCAGTGCTTAGAACAGTGCTAGGCACATAGTAAGTGCTTAACAAATACCATCATCATCATCGTCATCATCTAGGCAGCGACCCCACAGTGCAGACATCGGTAATTGATCCCTTCTCCAACACCCCACGTGTCAATCAACAGATGGTACCTACTGAGTGCTAGGCACTGAACTGAGCACACCGGGGGCAAAATCCACATTTCCTTCGCTCAAGGAGCATGCACTGTAATTGGGGGAGGCAGACAAAAATGAAGTGCAGAGAGCTGAAGCCAGAGGAAGAACAAGTTTACAGCAAGAAGAGAGGTATGGGAATGGGTGCGGCAAGGGAGGTGGTCCTGAGAGACCACAGCTCCAGCTTTAACTGTCGTCACCCACCCCACCAGGCTTCTGGCCACTCTCCCCTTCCTGCTTCCCAAATTTCCACTCAGGCTTAGGGGGTCCTGAGACTCCATTGGGGAGCCAGGGCCGTAGTGCCAGAGGCTTGAGAGGGCCCGGGCAGTGGCAGCCATGGCACGTGCTGGAAGCCAGAGAAGGGGAAGGCAAAGCTACCCTTCCTACTGTGCCCCTCCCCCTGCAAGAACAAGGGCCCGTGGGCTCCGAGGCCCGCTTTGGCCGCAGACCACACGAGAGGAACTGCAAACCCACGCATGGGAAAGGTAGTGGCGGGGGCTCGAAGGTGGCTTTATCCTGGCTGGCAGTGAAGGGAAGCCCCCTTTGCTGCTTGGCCGGCAGGGAAACCCAAAGCGGGGTCCCAGGGCCAGCGGTCCAGGCCTATGGGCGACCGAGCCCCCAGAGAGACTCTGCCCAGGGCTTGGAGAGTGGAAGGATCTGGTGCCCTCAAACCTCCCCGCGTACCCAACATTGGCGTATCGGTGCTCACCGGGTCCCGTGACGGACGTGCCTTGTGCCGCTTTGCAGACGCCTTGTTTTTGTGTTGCAGGCGGGCCTTGTGGTACAGCTCCTCATGAAGCTGAACGGGCAGTTGATGCCCCCTGAAAGGAATGAATGAATTCAGTTCTCCAACCCTCAAGTATTATCCGGATAATCTGACTGGGTTTTCACTGAGAGAGCTCATGGACTATCAGCTTTGTAGAAATGTTCCATTTTTGTATTGTTTTATGTTGTACAGGATCTGCATTTTTAAAAAACTGGAATATGCCAGCTATTTTTATATGATAATATTCTCTTTGCGCTCTTCTCATTTTTGAGATAAACATGAAATTGTTTGTGTTAAGAAGTGTGTTAGACGTAGTCAAGAAAACAAAACCCAGTGAGTTTTGGGACAGCCGAGATCCTTCAGGCCCCGTAATCGACCTGAGAGCCAGCCAGTGCTTTGGTAGATTTCTGTAGGTTAGGTTCAGGAGCTAATGGCAACTAGACTTGCTTTATTGACCACATGTCAAACCATCAGCAGGGTGGCTCAGAGCGATTTTATTGGCTGTAAATCTCTGAAAATGTTGTGCAACTGTTTTAAGACTCACATTAAAACTGCTGGTTCTGAGGCTTTTCAGGTAAAGCAGCTTGGTCTCCTCTCCCCGCCACCGAGATGCTTGGTGTGGTTGTTCGACCCCTGACCATCTGTCAGAGACCCCGCTCCAGCCTTCCGACACCCCGCGAGATCGGGAGTAGCTGATCCGGCGCCCTGCTCCGCCCCACCTTCCGCCGCAGCCGACAACGCATTCGGCTTCACGAATACCACAATTATTATCGTTATTGTGGAGAGAGCATGGGTCCGGGGGATTGAGGACCTGGTTCTAGTTAGGTCCTTGAACTAGAATGACCTAGTGGAAAGAACCCAGGCCTGGGAGCCAGAAAGACCTGAGTTCTAATACTGCCCTTGCCACTTACCTGTCCTGTTACCTTGGGTAAGTCACTTTACCACTCTGAGCCTCAGTCTCCTCATCTGTAAAATGGGGGTTCGGTACTTTCTGTAAGCCTTGGGGACAGACACCGTGTCTGACCTGTTGATCCTGTATGTAGCCCAGAGCTTAGTACAGTACTTGGCACATAGTAAGCGCTTGAGAAATAAAATGAATGAGTGAATGTTCCTCTGGAAGTCTGCAAGGGGCAGGCAGAGGGCAGCGGAACTTGACGGGACTGGGTGGATGCCAGAGGCTGGCAAGGAAGGATGCTCTACCCACCAGCTGAGCTCCTGGCTGGGCTGTGGGTTCAGACACACAGTCCTTCCAGCAGACTGGAGGAAATTTCCTTTGAAACTAGGATTGAGATTCTACAATCCGTATTGGGAAGCAGCATTGTGCAGTGGATAGACCACGGCCCTGGGAGTCAGACTATCATGGGTTCTAATTCCGCCTCCACCACTCTTCTCCTGTGACTGCTTGGGCAGTCACTTAACAGTAATTTGTCCGCTTGGGCAAGTCACTTAATTTCTCTGGGCCTCAGTTACCTCATCTGTAAAATGGGGATTGAGACTGTGAGCCCATGGGGGACAGGGACTGCGGCCAACCCGATTTGTTGGTATCCATCCCAGCACTTAATACAGTGACTGGCACGTAGTAAGCACTTCACGAATACCACAGTCATCATCATTGTTGTGGAGAGAGCACAGGTCTGGAAGACTGAGGACCTGGTTCTAGTTAGGTCCTTGAAGCAGAATGACTGGAAGTCAGAAAGACCTGACTTCTAATACTGCCCTTGCCACTTGCCTGTTGTGTTACCTTGAGTAAGTCACTTTACCACTCTGAGCCTCAGTTTCCTCATCTGTAAAATGGGGGTTCAGTACTTTCTGTAAGCCTTGGGGACAGACACCATGTCTGATGATCCTGTATCTAGCCCAGCGCTCAGTACAATAGTTGGCACACAGTAAGCACTTAATACGATTGAATGAGTGAATGAATGGCACTTAGCAAGCACTTTACAAATACCACAATTATTACTATTATTGTTATTAGACCCAGTTCTATCCCTGGCCTATTGCGTGACTGTGGACAAATCACTGGGCCTCAGTGTCCTCATCTGTAAAATGGGGATAATATAATATTTGCTTTTCCCTATCTCACAAGGTTGTGAGGTCAAAAATGAGATAACCAGTGTGAGAGTGCTTTGAGAATAAAAGCACTGTATAAAAATCAAGGTGATATTACTATATTGAGGTTTTTTCAGCTACAAGTCCTGAAGCTGCCAAATCTACCGCTGTTGAGACCAGTCCCAGGTTCATAATAATAATAATTATCATTACGGTATATTTGTTAAGTGCTTACTACGTGCCAGGCGGTGTTCTAAACACTGGGATAGATACAAGGTAATCAGGTCGGACACAGTCCCTGTCTAACATGGGGCTCTACAGTCTCAAACCTCATTTGACAGTTGAGGTAACTGAGGCACAGAGGCAAGTGGCGGGGTCGGGATTAGAACTCACGACCTCTGACTCCCAAGTCCGTGTTCTTGCCATTAGGCCATGCTGAAGCCAAGGGAGGAATTGTTCTCGTGAGGAGAAAATCAATATCGACGCTATGAAAAAGTTATATAGCGGTCTCTGATAAATTGCATATTTTCAACAATCCCGGCCGTGTCTCTCTGGTCTGGATTACTCGAAGACGGGAGTCAGTTTGGTTCTGTTGAGAGAAAATTCTCTTTTGATGTTGGAGCCACTTAATAGAGCCGATTTTCTCTGCAATTTCAAATAGTTTTTGAAATAGTTAATAGCAACTGCCCATTAGCTCGCTCCCCAGCAAGGCTCCAACGGACTCGGAGAGGGTCTCGGGCCGGGGGGCGGGCGGGGGCCCCCGAGAGGCGGCCTGGCCCCCAGGCGCCAGGAGGCGCGAGGGGGCGTCCGGCTGGGCCCACCAAGCAGGCCGAGGGAGACCCCGGCCCCGACCCCGGGCCCCGGGCCCCGGCCCCCGGCCCCCGGCCCCCGGCAGCGCAGGTGGGACGGACACCCCAAGGGACCGGGCTCACCCCGACGACGACTCCTGTCCCGGCCCTTGGCGGCCCCTCCCCGGCCCGGAGACCACCCCCTTCTCCCCCCCGCCCCCGCCCCCCGGGCTCGGGAAGGGGAGGAGGAGCCCCAGGCCTGCCATCCAGACCACCTATTCCTTTCTTTCTCTTTTCCTTTCTTTCTTTCTTTCTTTTTCTTTCTTTCTTTCTTTCTTTCTTTCTTCCCTTTTCTTTCTTTCTTTCTTTCTTTCTTTCTTTCTTTCTTTCCTTTCTTTCCTTTCTTTTTCTTTCTTTCTTTTTCTTTCTCTCTTTCTCTCTCTCTCTCTCTCTTTTTCTTTCTCTCTCTTTCTTTCTCTCTCTCTTTCTTTCTCTTTCTTTCTCTCTCTCGCTCCCTTCCTTCTTTCCTTCCTTTCTTTCCTTTCTTCCCTTCTTTCTTTCTTTCCTTCCTTTCTTTCTTTCCTTTCTTTCTTCCCTTCCTTCTTTCCTTCCTTCTTTCCTTCCTTCTTTTTCTTCCTTCCTTCCTTCTTTCCTTCCTTCTTTTTCTTCCTTCCTTCCTTTCTTTCTTTCTTTTTCTTTCTTTCTTTTTCTTTCTTTCTTTCTTTCTTTCTTTCTTTCTTTCTTTCTTTCTTTCTTTCCTTCTTTCTTTCCTTCTTTCTTTCTTTCCTTCTTTCTTTCTTCTCTCTCTTCTCTCCCTCCCTCCCTTCCTTCCTTCTCTTTTTTCTTCCTTCCTTCTTTTTTTCCTTCCTTCCTTCCTTCCTTCCTTTTTTCTTTTCTTTCTTTCTTTCTTTCTTCCTTCCTTCCTTCCTTCCTTTCTTTCTTTCTTTCTTTCTATCTTTCTCTTTCTCTCTCCCTTCCTCCCTTCCTTCTTTCTTTCTCTCTCTCTCCTTCCTTCCTTTTCTTTCTCTCTCCCTTTCTGTCTCCCTCTTTCTTTCTTTTCTTTGTCTCCTCTCTCTCCCTTTCTTCCTTCCTCCCTTTCTCTCTCTCACCAACACACACCACCACCACCACCATCCCTCCCCCCACCCCACGGAGCTTCCAGGTGGGTCGGTCTGTCCACTGCAAGGCAAGTCCTGCAGCCCACATTGGCTGCCAGCCTCATCCACTCAGCCTCCAGATGAGGACCAAATGCCATCCCAGGCAGGTGCTCTGAGATGGCAGTTTTTCAGCATCTGTTGAACACAGTGATCCCAGACTGATAAAGTCTCCTCCGGCTCTTCGGATGTCCCGAGCCCAAGAGGAGCCTGTTTTCTACGATTGGGATTGCTGTGGAGAGCCATTGCCCCTTGAGAAGCAGCATGGGCTAGTGGAAAGAGCCAGAGGACTTGGGTTCTAATTCTGACTCTGCCAATTAATAACAATAATAATGATGGTATTTTTAATAATAATAATGGCATTTGTTAAGCGCTTACTATGTGCAAAGCACTGTTCTAAGCACTGGGGAGGTTACAAGGTGATCAGGTTGTCCCACAGGGGGCTCACAGTCTTAATTTCCATTTTACAGATGAGGGAACTGAGGCCTAGAGAAGTTAAGCGACTTGCCCAAAGTCACACAGCTGACAATTGGCAGAGCCGGGATTTGAACCCATGACCTCTGACTCCAAAGCCCATGCTCTTTCCACTGAGCCACGCTGCTTCTCTTAAGCACTTACTGTGCACCAAGCATTGTTCTAAGCTCTGCCATTCAACCTCTGGCAAATCACCCTCTCTGGACCCTGTGTCCTCAACTATAAAATGGGGATTAAATCCTACTCCGTCCTACTTGGACTGTGAGCCCCATGTGGGACAGGGACTGTGTCCACCCTAATAAACGTGTATCTACCCCAGAGCTTAGAACAGCGATTGACGTATGGTAAACACAGTTTTGTTGTCTGTCTCCCGCTTTTAGACTACGAGCCCGTTGTTGGGTAGGGATCGTCTCTATATGTTGCCAACTTGTACTTCCCAAGCACTTAATACAGTGCTCTGCACACAGTAAGCACTCAATAAATACAACTGAATTGAATGAATGAATGAAATACTATGAGCTGCAATTAGCTTGAAATTGCCCTTCTTCTCTACTAAAAGGGAGAGAGCAATGGATTTAGTAGACATAATTCCTGCCCTCAAGGCCCTTCCAGGCTAGCCGAGCCATTCACAGATTTAGAAAGCCCCATCCCATCCCACTCGGCCCTTGAAAGATCAGAGACTCCAGAGTTTTTTCCACTTACCACCTGGGGCAGCAGTAAGAGTTGTCCCTTTAAAACTGTCATTTTCCAGCCTGATGACAAAATCCTACAACACGACCTCCAAATGCATCATCACTTTTTACTTGTTTCAGAAGAAAATGAGGCAACGGTCAAATGGAGGAAACCTTACCAACACATGCGTCATCTGAGGAGAAAGTTGAGGCTGAAGAACTGAAGGAAATCATCGAAGATGTCAAAAAACATTCTGAGGAAAATTCTCCCCTCTCCGGGAGCTCCCCTCAGGATACAGAGAAGAGAGTGGTGATCTTGGAAAGCCAAGGAGAAAGTGGCCCTACTGCCAACACGGCCAGGGAAAGTCCTCAAGAGGTTTCTGAAACTGACCCCGCCAAAGCCACGTCGCCATCAACCAGTTCTTCAGAAAAGGTCTCCAAGCACTTGGTAACTGATTCAGATTCGACAAGGCCCAACGCATCTCGAAGGGAATCCGGCCCTGTAATCTGCCCACCCGAAGACTCCCCCACACCGATCCGGAAGGCGTCATCGAGTGTGTTTCCCGAAAGGGCCGAGGGAGGGGTCGTACTCCCCCGAGTGAGCGAAACGCAAGTGCAGCCGTCTCTACCGGAAAGAAAACCGGTTGGGGGGCCTCAGGGCCAGGAGCAACCCTTCCGAGTTAACCTCAGTGACAAGGACAAGGTTTTCCCTGAAGACGTCTCTGAGAGCCGAGAGATAAAACGCCTCTATGCAAACCGCAACAGCATCAGAAGTTTCCCCCCATACCTGGACTGTCTCTCAGGCCTGGAAGAATTGTGCCTGGAGAGAAACGACCTAAGATGCCTACCTCCGGAGATAGGTCAACTGGCCAATCTCAGAGTTTTGAACATCAACCACAACCAAATAGCCAGTCTCCCCAAAGAAGTCGGGCAGCTTGTGGGTCTGCGGCAGCTCTTCTGTGGTCACAATCGATTGGAAGAGTTTCCCGCCACCCTGGGAGGCTTGGAAAATCTGGACATCTTAGGTCTCGCTGGAAATAACCTAAAAAGTGTACCGGAAAGCATAACGAGGCTGCAACATTTGCAGGTTCTTCACATCGACTCTAACCAATTGGAGATCTTCCCCAAAGCCCTGTGCTACCTTCCCAAGCTTACCAGACTGAGCCTGTCTGGGAACTCCATACGAAGTCTGCCCAAAGACATTAAGGAGCTCAGGAACTTGGAGGAACTGACAATGAACTGCAACCAACTCATCTTTCTGCCTGTGCAGTTTTTCCAGTTGCTGAAGCTGAGAGAGGTCTATTTGGGCAGCAACAAGTTGGAGTCCCTTTCCCCCAACATTGGCAATTTACAGGAGCTCAGGGTTTTGCACCTGCGGGACAACCTATTCAAAACCATAACTGGGAAGATCGTGACCTGTTCCCTGCTGGAAAAGCTTGATCTTCATGGCAATAGGCTAACACAGCTTCCCCCGAATATTCGCAGACTCCCAAAACTGAAACAACTCTATGTGGGAGGAAATCAGCTGGGTCACCTCGAACAGCAAGTTTCCCAACTCAAAGAGCTCTCCGTCTTAGAGATTTCCAGCAACGGGATCACCCACATTCCGGTGGAAATCAAGAACTGCGGCCAGCTCACTCGAGTGGACTTGAGTGCTAATGAGTTAGGTCAGTTCCCCTTAGGGCTGACTGCCTTAGCTGCTCTTAACTATTTGAATCTGAATGTAAATGAAATCTCAGAAATTCCTGAGGAGATATCTGAATTGGAACAACTGAGTCATCTAGAATTAAGGCAAAACAGACTCATCTCATTTTCAAAATGTCTATGTAGGCTTAGAAAGCTCAGCTACTTAGACCTTGGTAAAAACGGAATTAGCTGCATCCCCCCAACTGTTTCCAATATGCTCTCGCTCCAGGACCTCATTTTAGACTACAATCGATTTTCAGTTTTCCCCAAGGAACTGTGTTCTCTCAAGGGCCTGAAGACCCTGGACCTTTCTGAAAATCAAATCCAATGCATCCCCTTGGAGATCTGCGATCTGCAACGGATCCGGAGACTAGACTTTTCAAACAATCAGTTTGTATCTTTCCCGGTAGAGCTGTGCGCCCTGTCCACCCTGGAGGAACTGCTACTGAGTCAGACCCGCGGCCGCAAGGTGAGAGGTGGGCAGGCGCCGTTTTTGTCTGAGGGAAGAAGGAGAGTGAAGCATCAGACTTCACTCAGCGGAGATTACCTGAATGGTTTTGGTGTTTCCACTGAGAGGGAGCTTTCAAGCTTCTGTTCCAGGGTTAATTGGTCAGCCGCGTCCAGCACAGTAGAGAAGCAGTGTGACCTAGTGGATAGTGCACGGGCCCGGGAGTCAGCAGGACCTGGGTTCTAATACCGGCTCTGCCACTTGTCTGCTGTGTGACCTTGGACAAGTCACTGCACTTTTCTGGGCCTCAGTTACCTTACCTGTAAAATGGGGATTGAGATTGTGAGCACCCTGTGGGACAGGGACTGTGTCCAACCTGACTAACTTGCATCTGCCCCAGAGCTTAGTACAGTGCCTCACGCGTACTAAATGTTGAACAAGTGCCATAAATAGGGAAGCATGGCTTCTGAGGCTCCTGCTGGGACAGGAGCTGCAGAGGCGGAAAGCGGGGTAAAATCCTGGGGCTGGAGCCCAGCGGGGCTCTGATAAGGAAGACGGAAGCCTCGAAAGTCACCCCAAAAGCTCCTTGTCTGCTGTGTGACTTTGGGCAAGTCACTTAACTTCCCTGAGCCTTAGTTACCTCATCTGTAAGATGGAGATTAAAACTGTGAGCCCCATGTGGGATAGGGACTATGTCCAATTTAATTAGCTTGTACCTACTCCAGCCTTAGTACGGTACCTGGCATAAAGTGAGTGCCTAACAAATACCGTTAAAAAAAAAAATGGGCAGAGCTCCACGCATCTCCAAAATGTCTCATGTGCTGAGAACCTTTCATGGCCCCATTTTGCCACAGCTGCCAAGGTCAGGGACACATTGAAGATGTGTGGCTCGAGGACTCGGCTGTTTTATTCAAAATGAATGGCCAAGGAAAAGCTTTCCGAAGACAGGCATGCTGGGTTTCTGTAAAGAAACACCAACTCTCCCCCATGAGGTCATTTTTCTCTGCTCTTTGCTATAGTTCACCCACCTTCCAGAGCAGCTGACCACTCTGACAGGCCTCAAAGAGCTGGATATATCAGACAGCGCCATCAGGGAACTCCCCAGAAACATAGGGGAACTGAGAAGCTTGGTTCGCCTGTTAGCCCGGAACAACGCTATCAGCTGCCTCCCGCCTTCTTTCCGGCTGTTGCACAGCCTCCAGCAGCTGGACATGAGCGGTGAGTCTGCCCGTCACCCATCCTTTGGATGGGTAATCCCCACATGGACACTCGCTCCCACCCACCCTCTGCACAGTTGATCATGGCTCCCTCCAAAGGGTCTTCCCTCACTTCTCACCTCCAGTTCCCATCCATTGTCTTGAACCCCTAAGTCAGAAACATTTGGGAGTGAGCCTGGGCCCAGGGGAGGGGGTGGGGACAGAGGCAGAGCTGGGTGGGAGCAGCGAGAGGAAGCCGAGGACAGAACCTGAGCAAGGTTTCCAACACATCCCATCCCCTGCCCCCACTGCCCTAAGCATCCCCCTCCCCATTTCCTGATCTCCCCTCAATCCTGCCCTAGTTCCCCCTTCCCTGGCCCTAGCTCGGGCTCCTGTTTCCCCTCCTCCAATCCCTCTCCTGGTCCCAGCCCTTCTCCCCCAGCCCCAGAGCCCACGGGGAACCAGTTTCATTCATTTCCCAGCACCCTAAATTGGAGAAACCTATCAGCATAATCTAGCACCTGTGAATTGATTGAGACACAGCGTTGGCATAGTGGATAGACTGTGGGCCTGGAGTCAGAAGAACCTGGGTTCTAATTCTGACTCCACCACTTGGCCACTGTGTGACCTTGGGCAATTCACTTTTCTTCTCTTTCATTCTCAGTCTCCTTTGTGGGCTCCTCCTCCCCCTCTCACCCCCTTACTGTAGGGGTTCCTCAAGGGTCAATTCTTGGTCCCCTTCTGTTCTCTATCTACACTTACTCCCTTGGTGAACTCATTCCCTCCCATGGCTTCAACTATCATCTCTATGCTGATGACACCCAAATCTACATCTCCGCCCCTGGTCTCTCTCCATCCCTTCAGGCTCGGGTCTCCTCCTGCCTTCAGGACATCTCCATCTGGATGTCTGCCCACCATCTAAAACTCAGTATGTCCAAGACTGAACTCCTTATCTTCCCTCCCAAACCCTGCCCTCTCCCTGACTTTCCTGTCACTGTAGAAGGCACTACCATCCTTCCCGTCTCACAAGCCCGCAACCTTGGTGTCATCCTTGACTCCGCTCTCTTGTTCACCCCTCACATCCAACCAAAACCTGCCAGTCTCACCTCCATAACATCGCCAAGATCCGCCCTTTCCTTTCCATCCAAACCGCTACCTTGCTGGTTCAATCTCTCATCCTATCCCGACTGGATTACTGCATCGGCCTCCTCTCTGATCTCCCATCCTCCTGTCTCTCCCCACTTCAGTCTATACTTCATGCTTCTGCCCGGATCATCTTTGTGCAGAAACGCTCTGGGCATGTTACTCCCCTCCTCAAAAATCTCCAGTGGCTGCCTGTCAACCTATGCATCAAGCAAAAACTCATCACTCTCGGCTTCAAGGCTGTCCATCACCTCGCCCCCTCCTACCTCACCTCCCTTCTCTCCTTCTCCAGCCCAGCCCACACCCTCCACTCCTCTGCCGCTAACTTCCTCACCGTACCTCGTTCTCGCCCGTCCCGCCGTCCTCCCCCGGCCCAGAATGCCCTCCCTCCACAGAGCTAGGATTAGACCCTGGGCCTCCTGACTCCCAGCCCCACGCTCTTTTCCCCAAGGCTATCATCATCAATCGTATTTATTGAGAGCTTACTGTGTGCAGAGCACTGTACTAAGCGCTTGAGAAGTACAAGTTGGCAACATATAGAGACAGTCCCTACCCAATAGTGGACTCACAGTCTAAAAGGGGGAGACAGAGAGCAAAACCAAACATACCAAGAAAATAAAATAAATAGAATAGATATGTACAGTAAAATAAATAGAGAAATAAATATGTACAAACATATATACATATATACAGGTGCTGTGGGGAAGGGAAGGAGGTAAGATGGGGGGATGGAGAGGGGGACAAGGGGGAGAGGAAGGAAGGGGCTCAGTCTGGGAAGGCCTCTTGGAGGAGGTGAGCTCTCAGTAGGGCCTTGAAGGGAGGAAGAGAGCTAGCTTGGCGGATGGGCAGAGGGAGGGCATTCCAGGCCCGGGGGAGGACGTGGGCCGGGGGTCGATGGCGGGAGAACCTGGCTTTAGAATTGGCTTCGTGGCTTATCTAGCCAGAGAAGCGTATCCCATCAGTTGGAAGTGAATTCCAAGGATGAAGAAGAAACTATGCCGTTTTGCAGTCCTAGAAACAGCATGGCATAACAGGTAGAGACCGGGCCTGGGAGTTAGAAGGTCATGGGTTCTAATCCCAGCTCTGCCACTTGTCTGCTGTTTGGTCTTGGGCAAGTCACTTCACTTCCAGGTGCCTCAGTCACCTCATCTGCAAAATGGGGGTTAAGACTGTGAGCCCCATGCAGGACAGGGACAGTGTCCAACCCAATTTGCTTGTATCCACTCTAGCGCTTAGTACAGTGCCTGACATATAGTAAGTGCTTAACAGATACCACAATTATCATTATTATGTGACCAAGCTAATGGTGTCCTTCTGAGTGTGGGTGCTGGGAAGCGAGGGATGGTGCCCGGGCCTTCCAGCCCTGGGATCACATAGCATTCGCCCGCCCCCCCCGCCCACCGGCCTGCCTGCTGTGGATTGGAACTGCTTCAGACCATCTTTGAAACGGCTTCAGGTCCCCAAGGGGGTGGTCTTCTTTAAGATCTTGTCCATAACAATCAGCCAATCGAATTCCCTCTCCCTCTGTCCCCCAACCTGGCCTAAGCATGGACCAGTTATTTTGACTCGGACTGTTTATTTTTTAGTGGTATTTGTTCGACGCTTACTCTGTGCCAGGCACTGTTCTAAGCGCTGGGGTAGATACAAGCTAATCGGGTCGGACACAGTCCATGTCCCACATGGGGTTCTCAGTCTTAATCCCCATTTTACAGGTGAGGGAACTGAGGCACAGAGAAGTGAAGTGACTTGCCCAAGGTCACCCAGCAGACGTGGTGGAGCCGGGATAAGAACCCAGGTCCTTTTCATTCATTCACTCAATCGTATTTCTTGAGCACTTACTGTGTGCAGAGCACTGTACTAAGCGCTTGGGAAGTACAAGCTATATGCACATCAGGCCCATGCTCTATCCACTAAGCCACACTGCTTCAACAGAGGCTTATAGTCTAAGTTCTTTGCCCTTCTGAAATCCTAATGAAGCATCCAGTGACTTCCTGCCTCAGCCCTGGGGGGAAAGAGAGCAGCCACTTGCAGCCTGGGGTCTCATAGAAGCATAGAGGGGAAGCAGTGTGGCCTAGTGGCTAGAGCCCAGGCCTGGGAATCAGAAGAACCTGAGTTTTAATCCCAGCCCTGCCACTTGTCTGCTGTGGGACCTTGGGCAAGTCACTTAATTTCTCCGTATCCCAGTTACCTCATCAGTAAAATAGGGATTAAGACTGTGAGCCTCATGTGGGACAGGGACTGTGACCAAAACTGATTATGCTATATCTATCCCAGTGTTTAGTAAGCATAGTGCCTGGCACATAGTAAGCACTTAACAATTACCATCAAAAATAAGGACAGGGGGGAGAAGACCAGCAGTAACAGTTGTGGAGGCGCACTCTATGCCAATCATGAGGAGACTGAAATTCTGCTTCTCCAGCTACAGTTCCCTGCTGTATCTTTCCTTTCCTGTATCTGACTATAAACTCATTGTGAGCAGGGAACGTGTCTGTTTATTGCTTTATCGTACTCTACCAAGCGCTTAGTACAGTGCCCTGTACACAGTAAGCACTCAATACAATTGACTTACTGACTGACTTTTGATTTGGGGTGTTGTGTATCTGTCCTTTCCTCTTATGCTGTTGTAATGTCTATATTGTTTTAATAATCCCGACGGGTGTGTATCCAGTCATCTCCCTGACCTCTATTCATAGCACGGGAGCCCCTCAAGGGACAGCATCCATGTCTAATTTCCACCTGGGTCCTCTTTCCCAGAGCTCAGTACAGTGCTCTGCACACAGTAAACACGTAATAAATACTAGTACTACTACACCTCCTCCGGGAGGCCTTTCCCGCTTCACTTCTGATCTCCTGGTTTTATATAACTCAATCAGTCAATTCTTCAGTAGGATTTACTGAGTACCCACTGTGCAAAGAACACTGCACTAAGCGCCTGGGAGAGTATATTAGAGCAGGTATCCACCCCAGCACCTAGTTCAGTTCCTGGGACACAGTAAGTGCTTAACAAATATCACTATTATTGTTATTATTTTGTAAGCATGATTCCTGCCCTCGAGGATCTTACCGTATAGCATGGGAGAAAGATAATAAAATCAGTTACAACAATAGAGCAACAGAGCATAAATATTTGGACATAAGTGCAACAGGGTCTTTGACCCCCAAGTGCTTGTGGGGCAAGGAAATGCGGAAGGACCCATTCAGGACTTCTGGGCCACCTAAGCACTTTAGCTCTCACAGCCTCCCGTGGCTCTCATGTCCACATTCATTCATTCAATCGTATTTATTGAGCACTTACTGTGTGCAGAGCACTGTACTAAGCGCTTGGGAAGTACAAGTTGGCACATCTTACATACCCATTGCTTCAGCACCAAGTCCTGCCCATCCTATGCATCTCCCCTTGTCCTCCTTCCTCCTGTCTGTAAATTATTGTAGTGTCTGTCTCCCTGACTCGATTGTGAGCTCCTTGAGGGCAGGGGTTATTTATTCAATTGTATTTATTGAGCACTTACTGTGTGTAGAGTACTGTACTAAGCACTTGGGGTCATGTCTAATAACAATAATTATTATTATTATGGTACTTGTTAAGCACTTACTATGTGCTTACAAGCTTACTTGTAAGCGTGACAGTGCTTACAAGCACTGTTCTCAGCACTGGGGTAGATGCAAGTTAATCAGGTCGGACGTAGTTCCTGTTCCACATGGGGCTCATGCTCTTAAACCCCATTTTACAGATGAGGTAACTGAGGCCCAGAGGGGTTAAGTGACTTGCCCAAGGTCACACAGCGGACATGTGGTGGAGCTGGGATTAGAACCCAGGTCCTTCTGACTCCAAAACTCAGGCTCTATCCACTAAGTCATGCTGCTTCTCAACTCGAGTCTACCAACTTGACTGCATTCTCCCGAGCTCTCGGTCCAGTCCTCTGCAGTCGGTAAATACTATCGACTGATTGAAGCCCTGCCAGAGGGGGATTTGCACCCTCGTCCCTTTCAGAAGCCTATTTGACAGCTTGGGGGACAGATTTCAGAGGACGATGCCTCTTGACAAGGAATGCCGGGAAGCATCTGTTGACAGAGGTGGAGTGGGTGAAACTCCTCACCCTGGGCTTCAAGGCTGTCCATCCCCTCGCCCCCTCCTACCTCACCTCCCTTCTCTCCTTCTCCAGCCCAGCCCGCACCCTCCGCTCCTCCGCCGCTAATCTCCTCACCATACCTTGCTCTCGCCTGTCCCGCCATCGACCCCCGGCCCACGTCATCCCCCGGGCCTGGAATGCCCACTCTCTGCCCATCCGCCAAGCTAGCTCTCTTCCTCCCTTCAAGGCCCTGCTGAGAGCTCACCTCCTCCAGGAGGCCTTCCCAGACTGAGCCCCTTCCTTCCTCTCCCCCTCGTCCCCCTCTCCATCCCCCCCATCTTACCTCCTTCCCTTCCCCACAGCACCTGTATAGATGTATATATGGTTGTACATATTTATTACTCTATTTATTTATTTATTTTATTTGTACATATCTATTCTATTTATTTTATTTTGTTAGTACGTTTGGTTTTGTTCTCTGTCTCCCCCTTTTAGACTGTGAGCCCACTGTTGGGTAGGGACTGTCTCTATATGTTGCCAATTTGTACTTCCCAAGCGCTTAGTACAGTGCTCTGCACATAGTAAGCACTCAATAAATACGATTGATGATGATGATGATGATGACGGCACCTTTGTTTCTCTCTCAGGAAACCAGCTGGTAGCTCTGCCCAGAGGCCTCCACAATCTCCCCTCCCTGAAGGACATCAATTTCGATGGAAACCCTTTGCTCAGACCACCCCAAGAAGTCTGTAGAGGGAGGCAGCTGCACACCATCGGACGTTACCTCGAGAAGGCCGATGACAGAGATGGTAAGTGAAGGCCAGGGAAGGCACCTGGGGGACACGGCCCACCACTTTCCTTCCCTCGCTTGCAGGTGGTTTGTCACAGTGCTAAGGAAGGGGATTTAAGCATAAGCATTCCTCAAGGGTCAGTTCTTCGTCCCCTTCTGTTCTCCATCTATACTCACTCCCTTGGTGAACTCATTCGCTCCCACGGCTTCAACTATCATCTCTACGCTGATGACACCCAAATCTACAACTCCACCCCTGTTCTCTCTCCCTCCCTCCAGGCTCATATCTCCTCCTGCCTCCAGGACATCTCCACCTGGATGTCTGCCCACCATCTAAAACTCAACATGTCCAAGACTGAGCTCCTTTTCTTCCCTCCCAAACCCTGTCCTCTCCCTGACTTTCCCGTCACTGTGGACGGCACTGCCATCCTTCCCGTCTCGCAAGCCCGCCACCTTGGTGTCATCCTCGACTTCGCTCTCTCGTTCACCCCACACATCGCCAAGCTAGCTCTCTTCCTCCCTTCAAAGCCCTACTGAGAGCTCACCTCCTCCAGGAGGCCTTCCCAGACTGAGCCCCCTCCTTCCTGTCCCCCTCATCCCCCTCTCCATCCCCCATCTTACCTCCTTCCCCTCCCCACGGCACCTGTATATATGTATATATGTTTGTACGTATTTATTACTCTATTTATTTTATTTGTATTTATTCTATTTATTTTATTTTGTTAATATGTTTTGTTCTCTGTGTCTCCCCCCTTCTAGACTGTGAGCCCACTGTTGGGTAGGGACCGTCTCTATATGTTGCCAACTAGTACTTCCCAAGCGCTTAGTACAGTGCTCTGCACACAGTAAGCGCTCAATAAATACAATTGATTGAATGAATGAATGAATCCAATCCGTCACCAAAACCTGCCGGTCTCACCTCCACAACATCGCCAAGATCCGCCCTTTCCTCTCCAGCCAAACCACTACCTTGCTGGTTCAATCTCTCATCCTATCCTGACTGCATTACTGCATCAGCCTCCTTTCTGAACTCCCATCCTCCTATCTCTCCCCACTTTAGTCTATACTTCACTCTGCTGCCTGGATTATCTTTGTACAGGAACGCTCTGGGCATGTCACTCCCCTCCTCAGAAATCTCCAGTGGTTGCCTGTCAACCTTCGAATCACGCAAAAATTCCTCACTCTCGACTTCAGAGCTCTCCATCACCTCGCCTCCTCCTACCTCACCTCCCTTCTCTCCTTCTGCAACCCTGCCCTTACACTCCACTCCTCTGCCACTCACCTACCTCCTCAATGGGCCTCATTCTCACCTGTCCCACCGTCGGCCCCCAGCCCACGTCCTACCTCTGGCCTGGGATGCCCTACTTCCACACATCCGCCACAAACTAGCTCTCTTCCTCCCTTCAAAGCCCTACTGAGAGCTCATCTCCTCCAGGAGGCCTTCCCAGACTGAGCCCCCGCTTTTCCTCTCTTCTTCCTCTCCTCCCCATTGCCCCCTTCCTCCCTCTGCCCAACCCCCTTCTCCTCCCCACAGCACTTGTGTATATTTGTACATATTTATTACTCTATTTTATTAATGATGTGTATGTAGCTATAATTCTACTTATTCTGATGGTATTGACACCTGTCTACTTGTTTTGTCTTGTTGTCTGTCTCCCCTTCTAGACTGTGAGCCCATTGTTAGGCAGGGACCGTCTCTATAGGTTGCTGATTTGTACTTCCCAAGCACTTAGTCCAGTGCTCTGCACACAGTAAGCGCTCAATAAATACGATTGAGTGAATGAATGAATGAATGTATGTACCTCTCTCCTTGCTCTTAGTACAGTGCCCTGCTTAGTGATTTTGTGGTATTGTACAAGCGCTTAGTACAGCGCTCTAGACTGTAAGCTTGTTGTGTGCAGGGAATGCGTCTACCAATTCTGTTATATTGTATTCTCCTAATTGCCTAGTACAGTGTTTTGTGCACAATAAGTGCTCAATAAATATGATTGATTGATTGACTGATCTTTGACTGTGAGCCCCCATGGGATAAGGACTGTGTCTGGATCTGCTTGTACTATAGCTATTCCAGTACTTAGTACAGTGCTCAGCACATACTAAACACTTAACATACTATTATATGATAATGATGATGATTAACTGTTATTAAGAATCCAGTGATCAAAACCATAAAGGCAACCCAACAATTACATTTTAAACTGCAGATTTTTATGTGGAATAAAATGTAACAATTTTTTTTGAAAATAAATTAGGTCATTTGACTGCCTTATCTTTCTATTTAGAGAAAATCTTGCAGAAGATAATCAAGATGATTGCTCGCAATATTACCGTGGAGGATTTTGGATATTTCTGCCAAAAACTATCACTTGATAATGATGAAATTCAAGCTCTTGAAAGTAACAGGTGATTATGAACAACATGCACAAGCATTTTAATTTTCCCACTTATTTTACATGTACAGAAGACGAGCAGCGTGGCTCATTGGAAAGAGCACGGGCTTGGGAGTCAGAGGTCATGGGTTCTACTCCCGGCTCTGCACATGTCTGCTGTGTGACCTTGGGCAAGTCACTTAACTCCTCTGAGCCTCAGTTACCTCATCTGTAAAATGGGGATTAAGACTGAGCCCACTGTTGGATAGGGACCGTCTCTATATGTTGCCAGCTTGTACTTCCCAAGCGCTTAGTACAGTGCTCTGCACACAGTAAGCACTCAATAAATATGATTGATTGATTGATTGACTTTGAGCCCCACGTGGGACAACCTGATCACCTTGTATCCCCCCAGCGCTTAGAACAGTGCTTCGCACACAGTAAGTGTTGAACAAATGCCATCATTATTATTATTATATAAGGAATTACTTGCCACATTTTCATTCTAAGTTCCAATAATATGGACATGATTTCAATCAATCAGTCAACCAAGAGTACTTATTGAGCAACTACTGAGTGTGGAGTACAGTACTAAGCGTTTGGGAGAATACAGTACAACAGATTTGGTAGACATGTTCCTTTCCCACAATCAAGTGCTTAGGTGACCTGGAAATCCTGAAGTGGCAGGTGTAGGGTAAAAGAGGAGAAAATCAGAAATCAATCGGGAAGGATTCCTAGAAGAACTGTGATTTCAGAAGGGCCTTGAAGATGGGGAGAGCAGTGATCGTGAATTTAGCTCACATTTAGACGTAGCAGGTTCATACTGACACATTTATAATCTGCCCTACTGCTCTCAACCAGACAAAACTCCCTTAGAATTGAATGAAATCTTACATTTCAGTTCATTTCAGTTTTATATAAATAGAAATACCACAGAACAAGAAAGAGATCATTCTCAGCAGGTAGCAGGGCAGACTAAAAGAAGGACTGTTGTGGTTTCAGTTCACTTGGATTGGAGGAGAAAGCCCTCCAGGCCCTAGATATCTGGAAGCAGGAAAACCAAGCCTTCCTCCTGACCCCGGAGGCCATGGCGCACCAGCTGGGCCGGGTGCTGACCATGTCCGGCCTGCACGATCTGACCGCCAGGATCACCGCTCTCAAGATTCTCTCCCGCTCGCTCAAATTCTGAGCCAGCGCCTCACAGGCCATCTAGAGCTTGGGACACCATCATCTAGTCACGCCTAGAAACAGCCCCCGGCTCCCTCTCCCTCTCCCATCCAAAGGTCGGAATTGGCTTCTCCCTAGACTTCCACTCGCTACCAGGACCGCTCAAGGACCCACTGGTGATTGTTGGCTTCTTAAGTTAGGAATAAAGTGGACAGCCACCCTAGTTGTCGTCGTTACTTCGGAAAATGGAAACGGCCGTAGATATTTGTAAAATGACACATTAGGGCTATGTCCTTATTTCCTCATCTGACTTTTCACGGAGAAGATTCAGGGAGGTTTTAGGAAGGGAAATTGGAAGCTGAGGATATCTTCCTCAACACAAAGCCTTTCACTGTAAAGTCAAGAACCCACAAACACTCATTGTTTCCTCCATTGACCCTCCAACTCTGCCCCTACGAGGACCCGGAGGGAGCTAAGGAAGGCTTGGGAAACAATGGGGCCTAGTGGAAAGAGCCCAGGCGTGGGAGTCTGGGAAGAACTGGATTCTAATGCTGGCTCCATCACTTGTCTGCTGCGTGACCTCGGGCCAGTCACTGCACTTCTCTGTGCCTCAGTTCCCTCCTCTGCAAAATGGAGATTCAATATCTGTTCTCCCTCCTACTTGGACTGTGAGCCACATGTGGGACTTCAATATCTTACATTTACCTCAACCCTTAGTACAGTGCTTGGCACATAAGAAGCACGTAGCAAACACAATTATGATTATTAAGGGAGGGAGTGGTTAGTTGGCTTGTGTGTGTGGCGGGGGTTGGGAATTTCACCTGGTTGGGGAAGGTATTGTGCAACTGTTTCCATGCTTACTGCTTACCGGATCTGTAAAATCGTCCCTCTAGATGGAAAGCTCCTTGTGGGCAGAAAGCGTGACCTTGGGCAGGTCATTTAACTTCTCTGTGCCTCAGTTACCTCATCTCTAAAGTGAGGGTTAATACTGTGAGCCCCACGTGGGATATGGACTGTTTCTTACCTGATTAGCTTGTATCTACCACAGTACTTAGTAGAATGAGAAGCAGCATGGTGTAGTGGATATAGCACGGGCCTCGGAGTCAGAAGGTCATGGGTTCTAATCCCGGCTCTGCCACTTTTCTGCTGTGTGACCATGGGCAAGTCCTTTCACTTCCTCTGTGCTTCAATTATCTCATCTGTAAAATGGGGATTGAGACTGTGAGCCCCACATGGGACAGGGAATGTGTCCACCTTGATTTGCCTGTATCCACCCCAGCGCTTAGTACAGTGCCTGTCACATAGTAAGCGTGTAACAAATACCATCATTATTATTATCATTATTATAATGCCTAGCACTGCCCTTAGGGACCTTACAGTCCCACAAGGAAAGACAGATATTGAAATAAATGTCCGGTAGGAGAAGTAGGAAGAACAAGGAAATGTACATAAATTCTATGAGGGGGAGAGTTGTGACTACTTAAATGCTTAGATTTGGGAGTCAGAGGGCCTGGGTTCTAATCCTAGCTCCACCACTTGTCTGCAGCAGGTAAGAAGCAGAGCTGGTATTAGAACCCAGGTCAATCAATCAATCAATCAATCGAAATTATTGAGTGCTTACTGTGTGCAGAGCACTGTACTAAGTGCTTGGGAAGTACAAGTCGGCAACACATAGAGACAGTCCCTACCCAACAGCGGGCTCACAGTCTAGAAGGGGGAGACAGAGAACAAAACCAAACATACTAACAAAATAAAATAAATAGAATAGATAAGTACAAGTAAGATAAATAAATAAATAGAGTAATAAATATATACAAACACATATACATATATACAGGTGCTGTGGGGCCTTGCTGCTTTAGGCATCACCTAGGGAAGGCCTCTTGGAAGAGATGGGATTTAAGATGGGATTTAAGAGAAGCAGCATGGCTTGGTGGAAAGAGCCTGGGCTTGGGAGTTGGAGGACTTGGGTTCTAATCCCAGCTTCACCACTTATCCGCTGTGTGACCTTGGGCAAACCACTTCACTTCTGTGTGCCTCAGTTACCTCATTTGTAAAATGGGGATGAAGACTGTGAGCCCCACATGGGACAACCTGATTACCTTGTATCTACCCCGGTGCTTAGAACTGGGCTCTTTGCACATAGTAAGCGCTTAACAAATGCCATCATCATCATCACGTAGTAAACACTTAACACTATTATTATTATTATTAAGAAGTGGAGAAGCATCTTGGGCTCCTTTAGAGCACAGGCCTTGGAGTCATTAGGAGCTGGGTTCTAATGCCAGCTCCACCACTTATCTGCTGTGTGACCTTGGGCAAATCGCTTCCCTTCTCTGGGCCTCAGTGACCTCGTCTGTCCAATGAGGATTCAACTTGTGCGTCCCACGGGGGATGATGATGATGATGGCATTTATTAAGCGCTTACTATGTGCATTGCACTGTTCTAAGCGCTGGGGAGATTACACTTCATTCATTCATTCACTCAATCAAATTTATTGAGCGCTTACTGTGTGCAGAGCACTGTACTAAGCGCTTGGGAAGTACAAGTTGGCAACATATAGAGATGGTCCCTACCCAACAGCGGGCTCACAGTCTACAAGGGGGAGACAGACAACAAAACAAAACATATAAACGAAATAAAATAAATAGAATAAATAAGTACAAGTAAAATAAATAGAGTAATAAATATGTACAAACCTATAGATATGTGATCACCAGGTATACAAGGTGATCAGGTTGTCCCATGGTGCGCTCCCAGTCTTAATCCCCATTTTACAGATGAGGTAACTGAGGCACAGAGAGTGCTTAATAAATGCTATCATTATTATTATTATTATTATTAAGTGACTGGCCCAAAGTCACACAGCTGACAATTGACAGAGCTGGGATTTGAACCCATGACCTCTGACTCCAAAGCCCGGGCTCTTTCCACTGAGCCACGCTGCTTGACAGGGCCTGGGTCCAACCTGATTTTCTCAAATTCATTCATTCATTCACTCAATCGTACTTACTGAGCACTTACTGTGTGCAGAGCACTGGACTAAGCGCTAGGGAAGTACAAGTTGGCAACATCTAGAGACGGTCCCTACCCAACAGCGGGCTCACAGTCTAGAAGGGGGAGACAGAGAACAAAACAAAACATACTAACGAAATAAAATAAGTAGAATAAATATGTACAAGTAAAATAAATAGAGTAATAGAATTCATTCATTCATTCAATCGTATTTATTGAGCGCTTACTGTGTGCAGAGCACTGGACTAAGCGCTTGGGAAGTACAAGGTAAAGGTTGCATGAGTCTGCAGAACAGAGAGATGCGTTTTAAGACGCTTACGTCGACCAAGCGCTTAGTCCAGTGCTCTGCACACAGTAAGCGCTCAATAAATACGATTGATTGATTGATTGATCATTCCAGGGCCCGGCAGTTACGATCAGTCTTACCAGGGGACGCTGGAGATTACGAAAAAGACACTGAAAGAGGCTCCGCAGCATTTTCAATCGGTAAAATGAAGGTTAAACTTCTCTGTGCCTCAGTTACCTCATCTGTGAAATGGGGATGAAGACTGTGAGACTCCCGAGGGACAACCTGATCACCTTGTAACCTCCCCAGCACTTAGAACGGTGCTTTGCACATAGTAAGCGCTTAATAAATGCCATCATCATCATTATTATTATTATTATTACAAGTTGGCAACGTTTAGAGATGGTCCCTACCCAACAGCGGGCTCACAGTCTAGAAGGGGGAGACGGAGAACAAAACCAAACATATTAACAAAATAAAATAAGTGGAATAAATATCTACAAGTAAAATAAATAAGTAGAGTAATAGACATATGTCCAGGTGCTTTGGGGAAGGGAAGGAGGTAAAGTGGGGTGGGGGGAGGGGATGGAGACGGGAGACTGTGAGCCCCACATGGGACAACCTGACCACCTTGTATCCCCCGCAATGCTAAGAACAGTGCTTCGCACATAGTAGGTACTTAACAAATGCTATTATTATTATTATTATTATTATTCGACATGGCCTAGAAGAAGGAGCACCAGTCTGGGAGATGGGAGATCTGGGTTCTAATTCCGCCTCCGCCACTTGCTTGCTGGGACACCTTGGACCAGTCACTTAACTACTTGATGCCTCAGTTTCCCCCACTGTAAAATGGGGATTAGATACCTGTTTTCCCCCTTATTTAGACTGTGAGCCCCGCGTGGGACAGGGACTGTGTCCAACCCGATTAACAATAATAATGATGATGGTATTTGTTAAGCACTTACTATGTAGCTTGTATCTGCCCCAGGGCTTAGCACAATAGTCACTTCACTTCTCCCTCTCCATCCCCCCCATCTTACCTCCTTCCCTTCCCCACAGCACCTGTATATATGTATATATGTTCGTACAGATTTGTTACTCTATTTTACTTGTACATATCTATTCTATTTATTTTGTTAGTATGTTTGGTTTTGTTCTCTGTCTCCCCCTTTTAGACTGTGAGCCCACCGTTGGGTAGGGACCGTCTCTCTATGCTGCCAACTTGTACTTCCCAAGCGCTTAGTACAGTGCTCTGTGCACAGTAAGCGCTCAATAAATACGATTGATTGATTCTCCCCCTTTTAGACTGTGAGCCCACTGTTGGGTAGGGACTGTCTCTATATGTTGCCAATTTGTACTTCCCAAGCGCTTAGTACAGTGCTCTGCGCACAGTAAGCGCTCAATATATACGATTGATTGATTCTCCCCCTTTTAGACTGTGAGCGCACTGTTGGGTAGGGACCGTCTCTATACGTTGCCAACTTGTACTTCCCAAGTGCTTAGTACAGTGCTCTGCGCACAGTAAGCGCTCAATATATACGATTGATTGATTCTCCCCCTTTTAGACTGTGAGCGCACTGTTGGGTAGGGACCGTCTCTATACGTTGCCAACTTGTACTTCCCAAGTGCTTAGTACAGTGCTCTGCGCACAGTAAGTGCTCAATAAATACGATTGATTGATTGAATGATTCTCTGGGCTTCAGTTCCCTCATCTGTAAAATGGGGATTAAGATTGTGAGCCCCACATGGGGCAACCTGATCACCTTGTGTCCTCCCCAGCGCTTAGAACAGTGCTTTGCACATAGTAAGCGCTTCACAAATACCAAAACTATTACTATGGAGAGGGGGGAGGAGGGATGGGGAGGGAGGAGGGGGCTCGGCCCGGGAAGGCCTCCTGGAGAATGTCCCCCCAGGGTTTAGAACAGTGACTGACACATGGGAAGCGCTTCAATCAATCAATCAATAGTATTTATTGAGCGCTTACTGTGTGCAGAGCACTGGACTAAGCGCTTGGGAAGTACAAGTTGGAAACATATAGAGATGGTCCCTCCCCAACAGTGGGCTCACAGTCTAAAAGGGGGAGACCCTTTCCATACCCCCCCATCTTACCTCCTTCCCTTCCCCACAGCACCTGTACATATGTATATATGTTGGTACATATTTGTTACTCTATTTATTTATTACTCTATTTTACTTGTACATATCTATTCTATTTATTTTATTAGTATGTTTGGTTTTGTTCTCTGTCCCCCCCTTTTAGACTGTGAGCCCGCCGTTGGGTAGGGACCGTCTCTAGATGTTGCCAACTTGGACTTCCCAAGCGCTTAGTCCAGTGCTCCGCGCACAGTAAGCGCTCAATAAATACGATTGATTGATTGATTCTCCCCCTTTTAGACTGTGAGCCCACTGTCGGGTAGGGACCGTCTCTCTATGTTGCCAACTTGGACTTCCCAAGCGCTTAGTCCAGTGCTCTGCGCACAGTAAGCGCTCAATAAATACGATTGATTGATTGATTGATTCTCCCCCTTTTGGACTGTAAGCCCACTGTCGGGTAGGGACCGTCTCTAGATGTTACCAACTTGGACTTCCCAAGCGCTTAGTCCAGTGCTCTGCGCACAGTAAGCGCTCAATAAATACGATTGATGAAGATGAGACAGAGAACAAAACCAAACATACTAACAAAATAAAATAAATAGAATAGATATGTACAACTAAAATAAATAGAGTTATAAAGATGTACAAACATACATCCATCCATCCAGGTGCTGTGGGGATTCAACAACTTCAAGAAAGGGAGGGGCGCGAGCGGCTGAGGTAGACGGGGGCGGGAAGGCCGATGAGGGGGGTGGGGGAGGGGCGGCCTCGGCGGAAGCCCCGCCCCCCGGGCGGGCGCGCGCGCGCCCCTATAGGCCGGCGGCGCCATGACGCGCCATAGGCCGAGATGGGTCGAGGCCCGGCCGGTGCAATGGGAGCGCTCCTCGCCGTCAGGCCGCTCTGGCGTCGGCTTTGTCGTAGGCGACGCCCCGCGGATCCTTCCGCTCGCTGCCCCGCCCCTCGAAAAGTAGCCCCCAACGGCGCCCCTCCTCCGCTGCCCAAGCGCCGAGTCCGTCCATTCCTTACACACTGTCGGCGCTCAATGAAGGGGACTGACTGACTATGAATGAATGAATGAATGAATGAGGGTCCGACACCGCCCCCGCGTGGTCCCCGTCCGCTCCGCTGGGGGCCGCGGTGCACCGCCGCGCGCCGCCGCGAGGGGGCGGGGCCGAGGTGAAGCCCCGCCCACGGGGGCGGGGCGAAGGGGGCGACTACTTGCCACCGCCGCCGGGCATCCTCGCCGGGCATCGTCATCGTCATTGTCATCGGGCACCGTCGGCGGGCACCGTCAGGGTCCGGTGGGCGATGGCGTGGGTCGGCCTGCTGGAGGCGGGCGGCGCCGTGCTGGGCCAGGTCACCGGCGGCAACCTCCCGTCCACGCTGCTGGCCGCCTGCCTCTGCACCCTGAGCCTGGGCTACCTGCTCCGCCTCGGACTCGCCGCCGGCGCCCCCGGGGCCCCCGGCACCCCCGGCACCCCCGGGACCCCCGGGACCGGGCCCCAGCCGCACCACGGGGCGGTAGGTGCGCGCGGGAGGCCCGCCCGGGCCCCGGGATCAGCATCATCAACCGTATTTATTGAGCGCTTACTGCGTGCAGAGCACTGGACTAAGCGCTTGGGAAGTACAATAATAATAATATTGGTAATTGTTAAGCGCTTCCTATGTGCAAAGCACTGTTCTAAGCGCTGGGGGGGAACACAAGGAGATGAGGTTGTCCCATGCGGGGCTCACAGTCCTGATCCCCCTTTTACAGATGAGGGAACTGAGGCACAGAGGAGTGAAGTGACTTGCCCAAGGTCACACAGCAGACATGTGGGGGAGGCGGGATTCGAACCCATGACCTATAGCCAAGCTAGCTCTCTTCCTCCCTTCAAGGCCCTGCTGAGAGCTCACCTCCTCCAGGAGGCCTTCCCAGACTGAGCCCCTTCCTTCCTCTCCCCCTCGTCGCCCTCTCCATCCCCCCCGTCTTACCTCCTTCCCTTCCCCACAGCACCTGTATATATGTATATATGGTTGTACATATTTATTACTCTATTTATTTTACTTGTACATATCTATCCTATTTATTTTATTTTGTTAGTATGTTTGGTTTTGTTCTCTGTCTCCCCCTTTTAGACTGTGAGCCCACTGTTGGGTAGGGACCGTCTCTATATGTTGCCAATTTGAACTTCCCAAGCGCTTAGTACAGTGCTCTGCACATAGTAAGCGCTCAATAAATACGATTGATGATGATGACCTCTGCCTCCCAAGCTCGTGCTCTTTCCACTGAGCCACGCTGCTTCTAGTTGGCAACATATAGAGACAGTGCCTACCCAACAGTGGGCTCACAGTCTAGAAGGGGGAGACAGAACAAAACCAAAGATAGTAACAAAATAAAATAAATATAATAGATATGTACAAGTAAAATAAATAGAGTAATAAATAAGTTCAAACGTATATACATATATACAGGTGCTGTGGGGAAGGGAAGGAGGTAAGATGGGGGGATGGAGAGGGGGACGAGGGGGAGAGGAAGGAAGGGGCTCAGTCTGGGAAGGCCTCCTGGAGGAGGTGAGCTCTCAGTAGGGCCTTGAAGGGAGGAAGAGAGCTAGCTGGGTGGGTGGGCAGAGGGAGGGCATTCCAGGCCCGGGGGATGGAGCGGGAGGATAATAATAATGATGATGGCATTTATTAAGCGCTTACTATGTGCAAAGCGCTGTTCTAAGCGCTGGGGGGATACAAGGTGATCAGGTTGTCCCACGTGGGGCTCACAGTCTTCATCCCCATTTTACAGAGGAGGTCACTGAGGCCCGAAGTCAAGTGACTTGCCCAAAGTCACACAGCTGACAAGTGGCGGAACCGGGATCTTGAACCCACGACCTCTGACTCTGACCTCTGGGATGGACCTGGGGACGGGGATGGATCTTGAGAAGCGGCGTGGCTCGGTGGAAAGACCCCGGGCGTTGGAGTCCGAGGTCATGGGTTCGAATCCCGGCTCCGCCAGTTGTCAGCGGTGTGACTTTGGGCAAGTCACTTCACTTCTCTGGGCCCCAGTTACCCCATCTGTAAAGTGGGGACTAAGACTGTGAGCCCCAAGTGGGACAACCTGCTCACCTTGTATCCTCCCTAGTGCTTAGAACAGTGCTTTGCACGTAGTAAGCGCTTAATAAATGCCATAATTATTATCTGGGGACGGGGGGGATTTAGTGGGGGGTGGAGCAGTGTCGGGCGATGGAGCGGGGTCCGGCGGTTTAGTGGGGGATGAAGCAGGATCCGGGGATGGAGTGGGAGGTGGCTCTGGGGCCGGGGATTTAGTCGGGGCAGAGAAGCAGCGTGGCTCAGTGCAAAGAGCACGGGCTTTGGAGTCAGAGGTCATGGGTTCGAATCCCGACTCCGCCACATGTCTGCTGTGTAACATTGGGCGAGTCACTTCACTTCTCCGAGCCTCAGTGACCTCATCTGTAAAATGGCGATCAAGACTGTGAGCCCCGCGTGGGACACCCTGATCACCTTGTATCCCCCCAGCGCTTAGAACAGTGCTTTGCACATAGTAAAAGCTTAACAAATGCCATCATTATTATTATTATTATTTAGTGGGGAGTGGAGCAGGGGCCGGGTCTGGAGTCGCTGGGCAGCCTGCTGGGCCCGGTGGCGGGAGTGGTGGTACTTGTACTTTTGTACTTGTACCTTTGTACTTCCCAAGCGCTTAGTACAGTGCTCTGCACACAGTAAGCGCTCAATAAATGCGATTGATTGATTGGTGGTGTCAGCGGCTGAGGCGGGGCTGGGGCTGGTCCTGGGGGCGGTGGGGGCCGCGGGGGCCTGGCCGGTGGCCGTTTATGAGTCGGTCCAAGGTATCGGGCCGCATGCTCTGGCCCGGTGACGGGGAGCCGGGCCCGGCAGCCCCCCAGCGGGTCAGGGCTGGCCCGGCCCCCGCCCACTTGGGCCCTGGGAGCCCCGCGTTGGGGCACTGGGCTTCCAGCCTGGCCGGCCACCAGCCCACCACCAATCCCTGCCCACCAGGAGACAGGTGCAGACACCTCAGCCTCCAAAAGCTCCAGCTTACACAGCCTCTTTCTGTGCCGCCCCCGCGGGCCTCTGTGGGGGCTTCTGGGCTGGTGGTGGCCGGGGGCCTGGGCCCTTCCAATTGGGCAGAGAGAGGCCGCCCCTCAGGGAGAGAGACTCATTTGCTCCCGAGGCTTCTTCTACCATCTCTTTGTCAATGATTATCCAATCTCCCTCTCCAGTCCTGATCTCTCTCCTCCTCTGCAACCTCACATTCCCTCCTGCCTTCTGGACATCTCTACTTGCATGTCCCATTTCAAACTAAACATGTCCCAAGCAGAGTTCCTCATCTTCCCACCCAAACCCCGTCCTCCCCCTGATTTTGCCATCACTGTAGACAGGCACCGCCATCCTCCTGGTCTCACAAGCCAGTAACCCTGGCATTCTCCTTGTCTCATCTCTCTCATTACATCTCTGTCATTACATCCACATATTCAATCCGTCACCAGATCGTGTCAGTTCAGTGTTCACAACATCAGTAAAATCTGCCTTTTCCTCTCCAGTCTAACTGCTACCGTGTTAATTCCAGCACTTATGCCATCCCACTTTGATTACTGGATCAGCCTCCTAGCGGACCTTTCTGCCTCCCGTCTGTCCCCACTTCAGTCTGCTGCCCGGATCATTTTTCTGCAAAACCGTTCAGTCTGTGTTTCTCCACTTTTCAAGAACCTCTATGTCAGACTCCTTATTGTTGGTTTTAAAAGCACTCAATCACCTTGCCCTCTCCTAAGTTACTTCACTCATTTCCTACTACAGTCCAGTCCACACACTTCTGTAATGCCAACCTACTCTGTAAACCCTGATCTCACCTTTCTCACCTCTGACTTATTTCCCATGTCCTCCCTCTGGCCTGGAACTCCCTCCCCTTTCGTGTCCAGCAGACAATCACTGTCCCCTCCTTCGAAGCCTTATTGTAGGCATATCTTCGAGAAGCCTTCCACGACTAAGCCCTCATTTCCCCTACTCCCTTTCACTTGAATTCGTACCCTTTATTCACCCCACCTTCAGCCCCACAGCAGTTAAGTCCATATCCATAATTTATTTATATTCATGTTTATCTCCCCCTCTAGACTGTAAGCTCACTGTGGGCAGGGGATGTGTCTACCAACTCTATTATATTGTGTTCTCCCAAGCGCTTAGTACAGTGCTCTGCACACAGTAAGCGCTCAATAAATACGATTGGTGATGATGATGATGATGCTCTGCACACAGTAAACCTCAAAAAATTTGATTGAGTCCTTGCGGGAGGCCCCGAGTAATGGGCTGCGGGGAGACCTGGCAGGAGGCCGTGGGACACCCCGGCAGAGTGGGGAGACCCAGTTGCAAGCCGTGGTGAATCGAGGTAGGAAATCCTGGGTAGCAAAGCTTCGGGGAGACCAGACGGGAGACCCAACAGAGCAATCTGCGGGTCCCGGCTGGGGCTGCTGCCGGCCCCTGGTCTGGTGAGTGGGAGAGAGCGGTCGTATCTGCTGTCGTCTCCCTGCCCCTCCGCCTGCTTCCTCTGCCAGCCTGTGGCCTGCAGACCTTGCATGTACTGGGTCCCATGAATGCAACCATGAGCAAGTTTCTCTGGTTCATACCTGTCAGCAGCCTCCGCCCGCCAGATCAGAGCTGCACCCCTAATCACTGTAGCTTCTCATCTCCAGGTTCCACTGTGCCCGGTTTGCAGCTCTGGGGCCCAAGAAACGTGACGAGAAGGGACCATAGACCTCCTTTCCACCAATTTCCCGCTAGTCCTCAACTCCTCTCTCAGTAGCCGAAACAATGCTCCCCCAACACCATCTGAGCTCCCAGCTTTTTCTTAGTAGGACTCACCTGCAAGAATACTCACTTTCAACTCTGCTGCTCTTGAAATCCCAATTTAAGCCGCTTCTGTGCCTCTTTGTCCCTTTGTTCCATTTCTCATTTCTTTCGGCGTTCCTGGTCAGTGACAGTAATAATAAGAGTAGTAATAATAATTCAGTGCCAAGCCCTGTGTTAAGCATTGCAGTAGGCACCAGATATTCAGAGCCGACATGACGTTTGGATTGAGCCCTTAAAATGAGACCCCTTTGGTTAAATCTGGATTGTTTTTTCTCTCACAGAAATTCCCACCTCACATCTTCTCACCCATTCCTTTCCTTGGACACGCAGTGGCATTTGGAAGGAGCCCCATTGAATTTCTAGAAAACGCATACGAGAAGGTGAGTGTGTCCAGTGGCGGGGAGTGGACTCGTCCAGGCCTGCCCGTGGTGAGGTGGGGGCACAGCGATGCTACACGCGTGGGCCATTGGGGCCAGCGCCCATCGGTTCCGGCCTCCCGTCTCCGTCTAGGGACGCCTGGCATCGGCGGCCCATTGGAACCGGTGGCCTGCGGGCGGGCGCCCCGCGGGCGGTCTGTGCGCCTCTGCCAGCTGGGTGCGTCTCGCTGTCTCCCCCAGTATGGCCCCGTGTTCAGCTTCACGATGGTGGGCAAGACGTTCACGTACCTGCTGGGCAGCGACGCGGCGGCACTGCTGTTCAACAGCAAGAACGAGGACCTGAACGCCGAGGACGTGTACAGCCGCCTCACCACGCCCGTCTTTGGGAAAGGAGTCGCCTACGACGTGCCCAACCCTGTACGTAGCTCAGCCCGGTTGGGGCTGCGCCTCCACTCCTCGCCATCCGCTGCCCGCTCTCCGTTGGGCGGGCGGCGGCACTGCCCCGAGTCGGGGCCCTTGGCTGAATGGGGGCTGCCCCCAGGTCTGGCTTCTCCTCCATCCCCCGTCCTCTTTCGGTCAGCCGCTCTTACCGAGCGCAACTCCTGGGCGCTTACGTCAAGCTCTTTCCACGCTGTTCCTCCCCTCACTTGTCACTTATTTCAGGGTTTTCATCCCCCTGAGCCAGACTGGAAGCCCCTTGAGGGCAGGGATCATCTTTTCTAACTCACATACTCTCTCCAGTGGCCCAGCTCAGTGCTGTGCTCAAAGTTGGCACTCAGAAAACTTAATCGTATTTATTGAGCACTTACTGTGTGCAGAGATTGATCACTTTGTGCAGAACGCTGCGCTAGGTGCTTGGGAGGAGAGTGCAGCAGAAGCCAAAAGAAAGAAGATGGGCTTCCAACCTATCGTCTCCCCTGCTGCCCCATGGGAAAGCCCTCAGCTTCTGCAGAGCAGGTGGAAGAGAGCCAGACTAGGCAGATGGGGAAACCCAGGCGGGCAGCAGATGGTGGGCAGGGGCAGCCGTGGCCCTTCCTCTTTCCCCCGCTTCCTAACTTTCCCCCGCTTCCTAAACAGAAGGGCGACCGGGAGAACTGTTGGGCAGAATAGGCTGGTCTCAGCTCCTCGGGTGGCGGGGCTGCCGCAGAAGCCACAAGTCCAAATCACAAAATCCTTTTCAGATGAGAGGACATCTTATCATTCCACCCCCACCCAGGGTGCTTTCAGTGAAGAGTAGGTGAGGGGGGGAAGGGCAGAGGAGGAGGGCTGCCCTTGTTCTCAGGCTCATTTCATATGGGGAAGCCCACCCTGCCTGAACCTGTGCTCACCTGGGCACACCCTGGAGGGGCGGGGGCGTGAAGCAGCGGTCCCGACCCGGCAAGGTGCTCGCTCACCTCGCTTTCTCTTCAATAGGTGTTTCTGGAACAGAAGAAAATGTTGAAAACGGGACTTAATATAGCTCACTTTAAACAGCACGTCCCTCTGATCGAGAAGGAGACGAAGGAATATTTTGCAAGTTGGGGAGAGAGTGGAGAAAAAAGTAAGTAAGGTGTTGAATGATCTGGGATCTGAGACCATCCCAAACCGTCCTCCATTGTGAGCCCAGCGGAGGAGTGCTACTGGGGGAGCGTTGCTTGGTTGGTGCTGGGTCACTGAGGGAGAGTCAGGGACGGAGAGGAGATAGTCGGGGGTGTTGGCTAGCCCGGGCTGGGTCACTGGGGGAGAATTGGGGATGGAGAGGAGAGAATCAGGAGTGTTGGGCCCTCTGTGCTCCGTCACTGGGGGAGGGTCAGGGATGGAGAGGGGAGAGTCAGAGGTGTTGAGTGATCCATGCTGGGTCACTGAGGTGAGAGTCAGAGTTACGTCAAAAACTGTTTTAAGCACTGGGGTAGATACAAATTAATCAGGTTGGACACAATCCCTATCCATTCTACGTGGGGGCTCACATTCTGGGTAGGAGGGAGAACGAGTATTTAATCCTCATTTTACCGACGAAAGAGACACAGAGAAGTTAAATGACTTGCCCAAAGTTACACAGCAAACAGTTGGCAGAGCTGGGATTAGAACTCTCATCCTCTGACTCCCAGAGCTGTGCTGTTTCTACAAGGCCACGCTGCTTCATTGTTACTTCAGTCAGGTGGTGTTGGATGGCCCATCCTGGGTCACGGGGGTAGAGTCAGGGAGGAAGAGTGGAGGATCAGGGGGTTTGGCTGGTCCAGCTCTAGCCCAGAGGGTGGATAAGCAGGAAGGCAACCAATATGTGGATCTTCCCAGCATCTCGATGCCTCTGTTGGGGACCCTAGGGCTCAGTGGGGGATGCTGCAGTAAATAGTAACGATGGTGGCATTTGTTAAATGCCTACTATGCACCGAGCACTGTACTGAGTGCCGGGGTGGTCCCACATTCTAAGGGGGAGGGAATCCCCACCTTACAGATGAAGAAACTGAAGCCCAGAGAAGTGAAGCGACTTGCCCAAGGTCCCAAAGCAGGACTAGAGCCTCGGTCTCCTCGCTCTGAGGCTCGGGCTCTGTCCACCAGCCCCAGCGGCTTCTCTGGGACTATTTGGATGGCTCGATAAGGGGCGGGAGAGCTGAGCTGTCCCGTGTAGGAAGTGAGGGTGTCAGGTGGAAGCGCGTCGATGGTCAGCTGGTGCTGCTTCTCGGCAGACTTGTTCGAAGCCCTTTCCGAGCTGATCATCTTGACGGCCAGCCACTGCTTGCATGGGCGCGAGATCCGGAGCCAGCTGACCGAGAAGGTGGCCCAGCTGTACGCGGACCTGGATGGCGGCTTCAGCTACGCAGCCTGGCTCCTGCCCGGCTGGCTGCCTCTGCCCAGCTTCAGGTACCGCGGCGGGAGGCCGGGTGGGCGGCAGTCAGCGGCTCCCCCGCTGAGGCCGCCCAGGGGGAGGGGCCGTCTCTTCTTGGGAAAGCAGTTGTGTGGAGCCAGGTTGGGGCCGGCCTAGGCCTCCCGGGACTGGGTTTAAGAGCCGGGAGGGGTTAGGGTGTGACCGGGCCGGGGGTCAGCCCACGTTCTCTCCGCAGGCGCCGGGATCGAGCCCACAGGGCCATCAAGAAGATCTTCTATGAGGCCATCCAGCGGCGCAGGCAGGCGCGGGAGCCAGTGGACGACATCCTGCAGACTCTCCTAGATGCCTCGTACAAGTGAGGGCCGGCCCCTCACGCTCCCCAGCCCAGACCGGAGGGCTAGCGTCACCTGCACGGCTGCTGGTCCCGATGAGCGTGCCCCAGGCTGCCCTTGGAGAGGGGAACCTCGGGGTTGCAGGGAGGGAGGCCCAGCAGTGAATGAATGAATGAATGAATGATGGCATTTGTTAAGCGCTTACTATGTGCAAAGCACTGTTCTAAGCGCTGGGGAGGATACGAGGTAATCAGGTTGTCCCACGTGGGGCTCACAGTCTTTATCCCCATTTGCCAGACGAGGGAACTGAGGCTCAGAGAAGTTAAGTGACTTGCCCAAAGTCACACAGCAGACATGTGGCGGAGCCGGGATTCGAACCCATGACCTCTGACTCCAAAGCCCGGGCTCTTTCCACTGAGCCAAGCTGCTTCTCAGCCCTGGCAGGATCTGCCCAGTGGCCCAGTCAGTTGATCAGTGGGATTTAGCGAGCACTTACTGGGACCAGATCCCTGGACTGAGTTTGGGAGACTATAACAGAGCTGGTAGACATGATCCCTCCCTCAAGGGACTCATTGTCTCGAGTGCAGACCAGGGAAGCGGCAGAGGGCAGGGGTCTGTCTTTCCATCAGGGCGGTGGGAGTGGGGTTGGGGTGAGTATGCGGGGCACTTCGGGGGGCACTGATCCCTGGGGCGTGGGCGCTGCAGAGGGAAGGAGGGAGGGAGGGTCGCCGGGGCCAACGTGTGTGTGGGTCTCCAGGGACGGTCGTCCGCTGACGGACGACGAGGTGGCGGGGATGCTCATCGGGCTGCTGCTTGCCGGCCAGCACACGTCGTCCACCACCGGCACCTGGCTGGGCTTCTTCTTGGCCAGGGACCGGCGTGTCCAGGCCCAGTGCTTCGAAGAGCAGAAGCGCGTCTGTGGAGACGACCTGCCTCCGCTCGACTATGACCAGGTGGGTGCGCACAGGCTGGGGCCGGGACCCTAAGGTGGGGGCTGGCGGGGCGGGGGGCACCTTGGCCGGTCCTTGAGCAACGCAGGTGCTTCTGTCCAGTATGGTGGAGGGTTGTAGGGGCCGGGACTCGTTCCTGAATTTCTCCTCCCAGTCACTCCAGAGCCGGGAGGGGGTGGGGGCGGCGAGTGGCTCTGCCAGGGGCTACCAGGTGCCTACTCTAGGACTGACACTCACGGGCCCCAGAAGTTCCCAGTGGGGTTGCATGGGCCTGTTGGAAAGCAGTGGAGGAAGGAACCACTGGAAATGGAAGTTGGCAGTCCGGGAAGGAAGAAATGGGGACGGGTACAGGTGGCAAGAGTGAGTTTTGAAGCTGGCAAGAGTGTTGCGGTTTAGTGGGAGGTGGTAGATCTAGGGCGTTGGCAAGATTATCAAGTGCCAGAAGAGGAAGGTGGGGTGTTGGAGGAGGAAGTTGCAAGTCTGGAATAGTTGGTATGGGCGGGGGTCAAAATTATCCTTGGGGGGAGGAGAGGACCTTTGAGATGGACGAGGCCGGGCTGGTGTCTGCATTTCCACCAGCAACACTCGGCAGCTCGTGGACCAGAGTGGAGGAAGCGATCCAGGCCTGTGGGTTGAACAGTGGAGTAGGACAGTGGAGGAAGGGCTGGGGAGCGAGGGAGGTGAGTGCAGTGGACGAAGTGGATGTGCAGGTTGGATTTGTGCCTCAAGAGGAGGTGATTGGAGTCAGAGACCAAACGGAGCATTATAGTTTGAGGGGCTACGGATGGGTTGGAGAGATTGGGGAACGGGACAGAGTGGTGGAGAGGGTGTGTGTGAGAGAAGGCAGGTGAGGAGGAGGAGGGTGTGGTCGGACAGTGGAATTTTAGAATTGGTGAGGTAAGAGATGATGAAATGGAGCCTTTTTCCAAGTTGGTGACTGGGTGAGATGGAATTGCGTGAGAAGTGGGTGTCAGAAAGCTTGTTAGGAACATCCATGGGGACCCTGGAGTCTCTGAGGACCAGTGTAGGGACAGGAGGAGAGAAGGAATGCGAGAAAGGGAGAAAAGTGGTTCAGAAAGTTGGAGGTGGGGTCGAGGGAGGGTGGTAGATGATGGCGACCAGTACTTGGATTGGGTGGTGTGAGCTTCAGAGGAGGGGAAAGAGAGGGTTAGGAGAGGTGAGATGGGGTGAAAGTGGGACTCCTCCCCCTTTCCCACTGAGTTTTGGGAAGTGGGAGATTAGGCCCTGTTAAGGGAGAGGGGTAGTGGAGACTTCTCTGGGGAAAGACCTGGGTCAGGACAGTTCAAGGGTGAAGGGCAGTTTGCCCCGGTGGAGCTGGGGGTTCCCAGGCTAGCTTTGGGTGGGGCATGTGGGCAGGGGAGGGGCTCGGGGCTGCAGCTTCCCTCCCTAAAGGTGGGCGGGGCCGCACACCTGACATTGGATTCTGCAAGGATTTACGAGGGAGATGGCACTGCCTGGGGCCTGGCCCCAGTCTGCCGTGCAGGGGGGGCTGTGCTTCCCCTTTCCCCGTGGCCCCAGCGGGGCCCATGGGGAGGGAGGGTTTAACTGCCAGAGGGTGCTCACCCGCTACTCCGTGTCTGGCTGCAGCTCAAAGACCTGACGGTGCTGGATCGCTGCTTGAAGGAGACGCTGAGGCTCAGGCCGCCCATAATGACCATGATGAGGATGGCCAGGACCACCCAGGTGAGCGTCTCATCGGGGGTGCTGCCCACCGGGCCACGGAACCCGGCCTGACCCATGGGGGCGAAGGACTTCGGCTGAAAGTCTCTGCCCACCAGGCCGGTGCCCACACCTGAGGGGGCTGGGCGCAGAGAGAGGGGAATACAGATGCGGAAGCGATGCAGGTGGACCAGCCAAGATTCCCCATGGGCATTCAGGCTCGCTGTGGGTCAGCCGGGAGACCCTCAGGGGGGGAGGGTTGGCTTCCCTGGAGCCCTGCCGGCGACCTTCAGGGGCCGAGTCTGGTGGGTGGCCACCGATGTGCTCTTTTCTGACCTGCCCGAATCAGCGTGGCCCCCTCCGCCGGGGTCACGGGTTTCCTCCTCCCCGCACCCCGCCACCAACTCTCCCCTTCCCTCCCCTCACATACACACTTGTTCTCGCAGACGGTGGCGGGCTACACCATTCCTCCAGGCCACCAGGTCTGCGTGTCCCCCACGGTGAACCAAAGGCTCAGGGACTCCTGGATTGAACGTCTGGACTTCAACCCCGACCGCTACCTCCAGGAAAACCCTGCGGCCGGCGAGAAGTTTGCCTACGTGCCCTTTGGGGCCGGTGAGTGGAGGTTTTGGGCAAGGACAGGAGGGCCCTCGTGGTCTGGAAGCCCCGGGACCTCCTGGTCACAGCAGGGGCAGCCGGCCCCAAAGGCTTTCGCACAGCTGGGGCTGCCCGTGGGGCCTAGACAGTTGCCACCCTCTGCCTTGCAGTTGCCTGCCTGGGCACAAGCACGGGGAGAGCAATGATTTGGGGGCAGGGCAGAGGTACCAGGGGCGGTTTGGGGCGCCGCTGCGGCCTTCCCCTAAAGCCAGTGTTGCTGTTGCAGGTCGCCATCGCTGCATTGGAGAAAACTTTGCGTACGTGCAGATCAAGACCATCTGGTCCACCCTGCTCCGACTATACGACTTCGAGCTCCTTGACGGCTACTTCCCCACCGTGAACTACACCACAATGATCCACACACCCAACAACCCCGTCATCCGCTACCGCTGCCGAGTCGCCGGCGAGGCGGGGAGAGGCCACCACCCTTAGGATCCAGGCTGGTCTCAGCGGGGTTGATGTGGGCTCCGTCCCGTGGAAACGCCCTAGGGGCCGTGCTGCGCGTCGGCTTGTTTGGCACGCTACATTGATATTGACAAGTTTCTGACCTTAAGGTATTGGTTTTGAAAAATTATCCGGTTCTTTCACCGTACAACTTACTCTGCCTGGAAATCACTGCCAGCGCCGGCACAGATCCATCCACGCCCGTGGATAAAACGATGCAGGAATCTTTATTCAGAACTTTGACAAAATACCCCGAAAATTCAAAACTTCTACCCTTACAAAAATAGGTCTCTCCAAGTGAGACTGTCTGTCCGCCCGCCCACCCGCCCTCACGGCCACAGAGCCCCCACGGGCTCCTCCCTCCTTCCACCCACCTGATAAATTAATCCTTCCTTATAAGTTAATCATTTAAATTAGCAATCCACCACTCTACAGGTCATTGGCTGATGGTTGTGCTTCAATATACACAAACTGCTCGTATCGACACCTTCCAGTTGGTGGCGGGGGGCGGGGGGTGGGGGGACGACAACACAGGACGGGGGCTGGGGGCAGGGGCGGAGCGCAACGGCCGCTGCCAGGGAGCCGCCACTCCCTCCCGCTTGGCCTACGTGCGGTGTCGGTCCCGGCATCTACACGTCACAGAAGCACAGGTGGACGGACGGAGGCGGCACAAGCGTACAAAAGGCGACACTTCCCTGCGGGCTCCGATCCAGCCGCCGCGGGGGAGGGCTCAGCCATCATCTCCTCCCCCCGGCGTGGACCGTGGAAGACCCTGGTGAGGGAGAAACCAGAGTCTCGGTGGGATGCTGGGACCCAGGTGAAACGGGGCGGAGGGGCCGCAACCAGCCCTGCGGGGACCGCCTGAGACCACCAACTGGCAGGGCCAAGCGAGGGCCGGGGAGGGTCAAGGGACTCCCCCGCACACGGATTCTCTCCCCGCCGCCCTATTCCCAGCAGGCCTCTCCCCGTGGCTCAGCATCCCGGACATGCCCCCTGCGGTGGCAGGGGCAGACACGCCCGTGAGGGCGGGTACCTGGCTGGGCGCTCCCGAGCCGCCTCTGCAGGGCTTCGAGCCGACTGATGTAGTCCGTCAGCGCTCGGTCGGGATCGTAGTTCTGCAGCTGGGAACAGGCTAGCGAGGCGGGGCTGAGGTCAGCGGGGGCTGCGGTGGGGAACCTGGGGAGGACCCAAGTGGCCGATGCCTTAGGTCAGAACCCGGTCGTGGGGAAGGAGTGGGGAACCAGCAGCTCCTCTGCTCACACCCACCTCCGTGGCCCTGTCCCCCAGATCGGGGCCACAGGCATCGGCCCAAGCCTGCACAAGGTTTTCTGACACCGTCCTCGCCTGGTTCTCCTCCTGTCTCTCTGGCCGCTACTCCTCAGTCCCTTTCATGGGCTCCTCCTCTGCCTCCCACCTCCTAACTAGAGGGATCCCTCAAGGCTCAGTTCTGAATCCCCTTGTATTACCCATCTACTCCTGCTCCCTTGGAGAACTCACCCGCTCCCATGGCTTCAACTACCCTGTCAACACCAGTGATGCCCATAGCTACATCTCCAGCTCTGACCTCTCCCCCCTGCAGTCTCACACTTCCTCCTGGCCTTCAGGACATCTCAGAGCGTTTAACAAACACCATAATTATCATCATCATGTCGTGCCAACACTTAGTGAACTAACCACCGATATCCTGTCTTCCCCCGGCTTTCCCATCACTGTAGACAACGCTACCATCTTTCCTGTCTCGCAGGCCCACAACCTTGACATCATCCTCTCATCTCTCCTTGAACCCATGTGTTGAGTCAGGTCTATCTTCAGGACATCTCCAGCATCTGCCCCTTCCACTCCAGCCAAACGATTATCCTGCTGATTTAAGCCTTTGTCGTACCGCACCTCGACTACCGCATCAGCCTCTCCCCTCAACTCACAAACCTCCAGTGGTTGTCCATTTATCTCCACAACAAACAGAAACTCCTTACCGGTGTCGTTGAGGCCCTCAGCTGGCTCCCTGCCACATCTAGCCTCGCTCGCTGAACTCTTTGCTCCCCTAATACCAACGTATTTATAGTACTCCCATCTCACCTCTCATCTCTCCTCGTCAACCCCTGCTCATGCCTTCCCTCTTGCCTGGAACAACCTCCCCCTTCATGTCTGTCCGACCACCCCCTCCCCAGATCACATCCCCTCCAGGAGGCATTCCCAGACTAACCTCTCAGCTCCTGAACTTCAGTTTTCCCTCAACTTTGGGGTACTCCCCTCCCTTACCACCGTAGCCCTCCTGGGCGGGTCTTTAAATCCTACTGTACTCGGCCAAGCGCTCAGGACTGTGCTCTGCGCAGAGTAGGCTGAAAGCTCCTTGAAGGTAGCAATCACATCAACTAACTACTGACCCCTTCCAGGAGATCGGTATGGTGCTCAGTGCAGAATCCTAAGAGCTCAGCAAATACCACTGCTGGATGGACAGGGATCTGACCGCTGTCTGTTCTTGAACCACGTTGGCTCAGATGGGCGTGGGCCCGGGGGCCAGGGACGCTGGGATCTCAAACGTGGTTCCCAAAAGCTGGGGGCAGGGCTGGGGTGAGAGGCACCACCCCCTAGGATCCCAAGGGATCTCACCTGTGAGGGAAGGGCCCAGCAGAGTGAGGGCGATCCCCATCCGCCCTGTAGCGGCATGAGGCGACGGTGGCGGCTCTCTGCTCCACCAACAGCTCCAGAAGCCCAGCCGGGGTCAGGCACGTGCGTTCCACCCCGAGCTCCGGCCCCGGAGGCAGCCACGGTCCTGGGGAGGGAACACCGACGACCAATGGAGCCCTGTGCCCCAGCCAGCAGGGGGACAGTGTGTGTGTGTGTGGGGGGGGGGGTTGCGCCCCTTCCCGTGGAAAGCTGTCTGCCCCCACCCACCCGCCACCCGGGGAACCGGCCCTCCTGGCTGGAGACGAGTGGACCCTCAGGAAGAAGAATAAGAGTAAGGGCAAATGATGAAAACAAGCACGCAGGCAGAGCGACAGACTGCCACAGGTGCGTGCAGAAGGGTTGCGAGGGGTGGACTGAGAGGGGAGGGGGACTGGGGCCCGGCTGTCCGTACCTGAGCCGGACCCAGGGCCCTCCCTGTTGGTGACGGTGGGGCCAGACCCTGCCAGCCGCTGCCACCGGCGAACCAGGAACCGCATCCTATAAGGGAGAAGACGGCAGGGTGGGGAAAAAGCTCAGCCAGCAGCCTGGCACCACAACAGGGACGGATGACTGTGTCTGACGGCACGGGGCACTGACACTAGGAGCCGGGTGCGGGCGGGACTACACCGCTGTGTCTCCCCTGGCCACCCAGCGTAATTCCTTCCCCAGATTCTCGGGCCCACACCCGCCTGGGGTGCAGAGTGAACGCCTCTTGGGTCTGGGGAGTCACACACACTCACCACCACCCCCCAACCCCCCCAGCCCCATTGCTGGGGCAGCAGCGCTAGTACCTGGAGATCGCAATGGACACCCGAGCAGCAGAGCGGAACCTGGTGAGGGCCGGGGGTGGCGGTGGGCCGGTTTCCGGGGCTGCAGGAGCCGGTTGCCCCGCCATGCGGGAGATGAGAACCAGGGTGGCTTCCTCGCATGCCTGGAAGCCTCCCAGGAGGAGCAGCAGGTATTTCTTCTGGTAGATCAGCGCCTTCCGGTAACCCTCAGCCCGCAGGAACCGGCTGTACATCCTCTGCAGAGATGGACGGGCCCTGCTTGCAGGAGGCACAGTCCCCGGGGCTGTCCCCCCCAATCCCCCTCGCATACCCCGACAGAGTCAGGGGGAGATCGAAGCACAGTGGGGCCGATGACCCTGCCAGGGGCCAGGGGACGGGAGGTGGCAGGTGGAAGATGGACACCTCCAGATTCTCCTCCTCCATATCCCACTCACCTGCCTTCCCTGTCTCTGGGGGGCCCGTCCAACTCCCTGGACCACCAGCCCCGGACAATTCATCCCAACTGCAGTGTCCACCACCAGCCCTAAAAGATCAATCCCAGCTTCCCTGCCGCCACCTAGGCGGCCTGTTCAGAGTGACGACAAAGTCCGTCTTGGGGGGTTGGGCCTGGTGATTCGATGGGCATTAACTTACCATATTGGCCTACAATAGAAATGGATCAAAATCCACCGAGCAGGAGCAGTAAGCAGCAGGGGAAATGGTGGGTTGCAGGGGAGAAGGCGGGCAATGGGGCTCACCCAGCCTCCCCAGAACAAGTAGCACTTCTCTCGGATTCCTAAAACCCAGGAGCGCGAGAGCATGAGGGGGTGAGGGGCAGAAGGGCACACCCAGAGCCGAGGCCCCCACCTTCAGGACGGCGCTGTCCGGATCCAGGCCGAGACCGAGGTCCCGCAGCAGGGTTTCGTTCCTCAGTTCCGCCTTGAGTCTGCCCAGTTCGGCCTGTGCCCGCCTCAGGGCCCGCTGCAGCGCCGCCTTCTCCCGGCCCCAGGCCTGGCGCTCACAGGCCGGAAGGGCATCGGGGGGGGCGGCGCCTCCGGCAAGGTGAGGGCCGCCGGGCTGTGGACAAGGGAGCGTCTGCCTCTCTGCACGCTGGCCCCCCCTCCCGCCACCAGGCCCCTCACTTCCTGGGGGTCTCGCTCAGGCCGTCCCAAACTCATCCCCGCATCTCCCATCCTGAACGCTCTCCTTTATTTGGGTCAGCGGCAGCCGGTCGAAAGGCTCGGCCCCACTCTCCGCTCCTGGTTCTCATCTCCCACGTTCCGCATCTGTCGGTTCCTCTTCCACAACATCTCCAGACCCGCCCCCTTCCTCTCCATCCAAATCACCACCACGCTCATCCAGGCCCTTAGCCTATCCTACCTGGATTACTGCCTCAGCCTCCTCGCTGACCTCCCTGCCTCCGGCCTCTCCCCACTCCAGTTTATAGTACACTCTAAAGCCTGGATCATTTTTCTAAAAAAAGTACGGTCTACATCCCCAGACTCCTCTAAAACCTTCCGGTGGCTGTCCAACCACTTCCGTATCAAAGAAAAACTCTTCGCCATCAATTCTAAGGCACTGGGTTGGCTCACCCCCACCCACCTTACCTCGCTGATCTCTCGCTACAACCCGGTCCTCACATTTCGCTTCTCTACTGCCAACCTGCCAAGTACTTGGACGTTTCATTTCCCCCACTCCCTCTCCCTTCTGAGTCTCCGAAGCACCTGGATCTGTATCCATTGAGCACTTGCTAGTCACCCCACCCTGAGCCCCCCACAAGCACTCACCTATATATCCATAATGTATTTTAATGTCTGTCTCCCCCTCTTGATCGCCAGCTCCTTTTGGGCAGTGATCGTGTCTACCGACACTGTCATTACTGTGCTCCACACGCAGTAAGCACTCAATACATACAGCTGACTGACTTTTCTCAAACATCATTCTGCACACGTCTGTCTCCCCACTCCTCAAAACCTTCCAGGGGTGGCCCAGTCCTCTCCCCGTCAAGCAGAAGCCCTCCACCATCAGTTTTAAGGCATTCAACCAGCTCTCTCCTTCATGGCTTATCCTCTCTCCTTTCACCACATCCCAGCTTGCACTTGATTCACTCGCTACACCTCGTTCTCCTCACTTTTACCACCACCCACCCCTTTGCTCACATCCTCCCCCCTGCCCGGAACTCCTTCCCGTCCCCTATCTGGCAAGCATCTACTCTCCCCATCTACAAAGCCCTTCTGAAAGCCCATCTTCTCCAGGGGGCCTTCCCGGATTCATCTGTCACCTCCCCACCCTGTAGTCCTCCACCTGCCATTTGGGCACGCTTGCTCCTCCAACCTACGTGCTTACGTCCTCACAACTTCCCATAACAATTGGAGAAATGCCTTCCATACCCCCTTATCTGAACGCTAACACACAGGTGTCTCCCCGTCTGCTTCACCCTCCTACTGCTAAATGATTATGCCATCTGCCTCCCCTGCTACTAGACTGTAGTAAAAGCTGCTCTTGGAAGGCTGTGAGCCTAGCCCAGAACCTGTTGGGTAGAGACAGATCACTCAAAGTGAAATGATCATCACTATGGCTGTAAGAAAAGCAAACCGGAGGAGACCCGATGAGCGGGATATTGCCACCTGGGCTGGAAGTCCCACCTGCTCCTGAGTCGAGTGTGTGAGAGAGCACGCCGTGGGGTTGGGGAGAAGGAGAGAAAGGGACAGAGAGACAGGGGCTACTGTCTAGGGGGTCTGCATGGGGCATTTTGGGACTCCCAGATTGCCACGTCCCTATAATAATAATAATAACGATTATGGTATTTGTAAAATGCTTACTATGTGCCAAGCACTGGTGTAAGCAAGGCTATCAGGCTTTCCCATGTGGGGCTCACAGTTTTAATCCCCATTTTGCAGATGAGGTAATTGAGGCACAGAGAAGTGACTTGCCCAAAGTCACACAGCTGACAAGTGGCAGAGGGGGATGAGAGCCCACGACCTCTGACTCCCAAGCCCGTGCTCTTTCCGCTAAGCCAGGACCCCGGGCCTGTTGGAAAACCAGGCGAGCGAAGGCCCGGAGTAAAGACTCACATCATCATCGCCACCCCAGGATCCTCTCTGCCGATACCATCTGACCTCCTCCTCCAGCTTCAGGATGGCGTGGCGCAAGTCATTCTTCTCGGCGGTCAGCCGGCTGATGTGCCCGGTCAGCTCTGCGCTCTGTCTCAGCAGCCTTTCCGTCAGCGCCAACCCAGGGCCACCCGGGGTCCCCACGGTGAGCTGGAAAGGAGACTGCCATCACAAAACCTGGCCGCCCCAGCTCCCACAGCGGCGGCAGGGGACGGAGATCGTGATGGAGGCAGAGGAAGGAGACTGTGGTAGCAGGGCCCCAGCGCGTCAGAATCCCTTTACTGGGGGTTCTGCTCTGGGAAAAGTCCCCACAGCAGAAGGGACGGGAAAACTCGGGGAACACCCTACTTCCAGCGGCCCCCAAGCTAGATGGTTGGCTGGCCCGCCCCGCCCCCGGCCAAGAAGCAGCTGAGACGGAGGCAGTGGGGACAGAGGCTCGCCCTTTTCGACGGGACACGTTTTCCCTCAAGGTTATCCTTTGAGGTCGCACCTCCTCCAAGAGGCCTTCCCTGCTTAAGGCCCCTTTTTCCCAGCTCGCTCTCCCTTCTGCGTCATCGAGGCACTTGGTGACCTCTGGCCATTTGATATTTACCCCAACCCGAGCCCCACAGCACTTATGTACATATCTTTAAATTATGTGTTAAAAATTATTAACTAATTTACAGTAACATCCGTCTCCCCCTATAGACTGTAAGCTCGTTCTGGGCAGGGAACATGCCTGCTAATTCTGTTGTACTATACTCTCCCAAGTGTTTAGTACAGTGTTCTGCACATAGTAAGCACTCAATAAATACTAGTGTCTGATTTCATCCAAGCTGCACACCTGAGCCGACCCCACCGCTCCCCTGCCACAGATCCCCATGGCACTGGGAGCCGGGTGGGAAAGTTTTGGGTTGGATCCTCGAGCCCAATCTTTAATAGTTGGTGGGCAGGGTGGGCATGGTGGGCAAATGGGCCCACTGGGAGCTCTATCTGGGGGCTCGGTCAGCCTCTTGCCTGCCCTCCCTGCCCATCCCCTCCAGGCGGGTCTCAGCTTCCTCAAGGCCCCAGAGGGGCTGAGCCTGGCCCAGCAGCCCCACGGCTCCCTGCCCCAGGACAAGCCTCACCTCCTCTCCAGGCTGCACAGGCCCGGACCACTTCAGCAGTTGGAAAATGACGCTGTCGACGTCTCTCTGCAGCCAAGCAAAATCCTCGTCATCGTCTGGGTCAAAGGGCAGCCTGCAGGGACACAAACAGGAATTAATCAATCACATTTACTGAGTGCTTACTATGTACATGACACTGAACAAAGCACTAAGGAAAGTGAGGAATACCAGTATAACAGACACATTACCTGCCTTCAACGAGTTTACAGTCTAGAGGGGGAGATAAGACATTGATAACAAATACATAAATTACAGATATGGACAATAGCGCTGTGGGACTGGAACGGGGGGATGAATAAAGATGGTAAGTCAGGGTGACACAGAAGGGAGTGGAAGAAGTGGAAAAGAAGGCTTAGTCAGGGAAGGCCTTTTGGAGATGGGCTTTCAATAAGGCTTTGAAAGTGGGGAGAAAGTAACTGTCTGTTGGATATGAAGAGGGAGGGCATTGCAGGCCAGAGGTAGGATGCGGGTGAGAGGTCTGCAGCGAGACAGATGAGAAGCCAGTGGGGGAACCCTCTACCCCTTTCTCCTCCAATCCGCCGGGCACTCCCCTACCCTCGCCCCACCTCTTCCTCCTCCAGTCCCCTGGGCACTTCCCTGTCCCCATGCTTCCTCCTCTTGAACTATACGGGGACAGGCCACACCCCAGACTCCCCTGGCCCAGAAGGCAGTATGGAACGGTACCCAGGGAGATGTGATGAGAATTGGGCTGGGAGTTGAGGGAGCTGAGGGAGAAGGGAAACTTGACCTGCTGGAGGCTTTCTGAGCCAGGCGCTCGAGCCGCAAAGCCACCTGCTGCATGGTCTGCTGCACCGGCCCAGGACACTCCCCGGCCCCGCCATCTTCCCCGTTGACGCCCACTCCGTCCGTCTTCTGCTGGAGCACCCAGTTCCTCGTTCTGTCGCTGGGGAGGTCCCAGGGAGCCTGTGGAGAGGGGCCCGATCACACGGAGGCGCCGGCGGAACCGCCAACGGGCCCGGGATGATTCCCCCAACGCTGACCCAGGGCCTCCCTCCCCATCCCTGTAAGGTGTTCTCGCCATCCCCCATGCCCTCCCCAGCCTACCCACCCCACTCTGAACAGGCTCCAGCCTGTCCACCAGACTTCATCCTGATACAGTTAGGTGATGGTATTTGTTAAGCACTTACTATGTGCCAAGCACTGTACTAAGCGCTGGGGGAGTGACAATATTATCAGGGTGGACACAGTCCCTGTCCCGCATGGGGCTCACAGTCAAAGTGGGAGAGAGAACAGGCATGGAATCCCTGGTTTATAGATGAAGAAACTGAGACCCAGAGGAGTGAATTGACTTGCCCGAAGTTACACAGCAGGCAAGTGGCAGAGGCATCAGGATTAGAACCCAGACCCCTCTTCCAGGCCGGGGCTCTTTCTGTTAGGCCACACTGCTTCCTGACATGTCTGGGCGCTCCCTCCTGATCCCACAATTGTGAACAAAACCAGTCTATCTGTCGGTCCGTCACCCACCCTGAGGCTGTGCGCTCCCCGAGGGCAGGGAGAATGTGTCCAGCTGATCGGTTCTCCCTGGTGCTCAGGACGGGCACCTACTGATGGGAGAGCAGGCAGATGGGGAATCCCTCAGCGCCCTGACAGTGCTGGCGGCAAGAATTCCTTTGCTTGAATAACAACCAAGTGACTGGTGGTTTCCAGCCGCCAGGGCCGGGATACGTACACACCGGGGCCGAATGACTTCACCCAGGCTCCTGAGGGAATGTTCCGAGTGCCTGTACTATGTGCAGAGCGCTAGGCCAGGCACTGACCTCAGGCAGAGCACCGTGCCAAGTGCCCACTGGGCACACAGCCCCACCCTGGCTGCCTGCCACGGGGCAGAGCCCCTGCCCCTGCTGACCCACCGATGTCATCACTTCTGGGTGAACCGGCAGACGGGGGGAGGAATATGTCAGAAAGCAGGCACTCCCGCAGACCCACCTGCTCTTCGCCGAACATCGGGTCAGGGGCTCGCCCGGCCCCCCTCCTCCCTTCCTGTGCTCGCTGCTGGTTCCGCAGATCCTGCACGATCCCCTGCAACCGGCGGCACTCGCGCTCCAGGCTGCACACCTGCTGGGTCTTCCCATCCAGCTGCACCTGCAGCTCTTCCACTCGGGCCTGCAATGCCTGCAGCCGCTGCTGCCCCCGTGCCTGGGTCTCCTGGGCGGCCTGCAGAGCAGCCCCCTGCGCCTGGCGCTCTCGCTCCAGCTGCTGCCCGGCCTGCAGAGACTCCAACCTGGACGCCTCCACCTCCCGCACCAGCTCCTCCAGCCGCCGCTGTTGCTCCTGCACCTGCCTCCGGAGCTCGGCTGCCGCCTCTTCCGCCGCCGCCCCATCCTGGGCCGGCAGCGGGGCGTGCGTGCCGCCCTGCTCCGCCACCGTGCTCCCCTCGGGCTCCCGGGCCCTCTCTGAGTCCAGGAGCCGCTGGAGCTCAGCGCTCCAGCCCCGCTCCGCGGACAGCTGGGCGGCGTGCACGGTTTCCTGTGACTCCGTCTTCTGCTGCAGGTCGTTCAGCTGCTGCTGCTGCTGGGTGACAAGGTGGCTCAGCTCAACGTTCCTCTGCACCTGGTCCTCAAGCGACAACCGCAGGTCCTGATGGAAGACAACAATGGGGTCCGCTCGGGTGAGTTACAGGACGCAGTGGAGAACCATGGTCGCGCAGCCAACCCTAGGGAGCCACCCACCCACCCTCCAGGTCCGGCTCAGGCTGGGCTGCGACCCCCGACACTTGCAGGCCTGAAGGAAGTGCAGCCTCCCAAGGTGGGGAGGATGCCAGGACACAGAAAAACATCAAAGAGCACGAGAGGCACATGACGACATGAGAGAGAATCTGCTGATTGGTCTGCAAAGGCACTAGAGAACATGCCAGGCACATATGGGACTGTGAACTACGTGGAGCTCCTCAAGAACACACAAAGGCTCAAGAGGTCTGTCAGGGAAATGCAGGGACACCACCAGGGATATGCAGGGATGCCAACAGGGACACGCAGGGATGTCCGCAGATACACGGGGACCCGTGAGGGTACCATCTGAACACCCACTGGGACGACCCGCCTCCAAGGTCAGCCCCCGAGCTGCTCAGCCCGTGCCCTGTGCCAACCGAAAAGTACCTCCAGTTCTTCTCTGCCCCTGTCCTGGCTGCGAGCCGCCTGGGCCTCGGCCTTCTCCAGGGCCCACCGCAGCTCCCGGCCCTTCCTCTGCTCAGTGGCCAACGAATCGTTCGCCACGTCCACCTCATCCTTCTTCCCTTGGAGTTCCGCCCTGGAAACACAGTTGGGCTGCTGGGGGGGCGCTGCCCTGGCCCAGCTCACTGAGGAAGGTACTAGGTTTGGGCCGGAGGGTCCACGGGGTGGGCCGGTCGGGTCAGGAGTGGGGAGGGAGCCGGGGCCGGGCTAGCCAGGGTGTAGCAGAGGTGCCAAGGACCCGGGCTAAGAGGGGGCAGGAGGAGGTGGAAAAGGCCCCAGGTGGCGGCGGCACCACATCTCCAGTTCTGGGGCAGCAGGCCTCCATTGGGGCGGCATTCCCTGTGCCGGGTCCACCGGGAAAGCAACCTCCCACTGTTGCCCACCACTCCCAACCCAAGTCAAGCCGACGGTGCACCCGTAAAGACAGAGGCCGGGGACCAGGCCCCCGAAGAAGCAGAGTACTCTCCCAAGCACTTTCTACAGCGCTCAATAAATATCACTGATGGAGCAGTTTCCGGAGGACACTCCTACTAAGATTCGGCCACCCCTGAAAGGAGCCATCCAGGCTGGCTCCTGCATTCTTCTCTATCTGAGCCTGTCCTGCTCTTCCCTCTCCCCTGTCCACCACCAACACAAAGCCTTCTTGTGGTGAGTTTTCCTTGCAGTGGCTGTGACTGAGGGGTCAGGAGTGAGAGGTGAGGGAGATGGGACATCCAGCTTCCTGGATGGTTGAACTCAACCCGGAGCATCTAGGCAGGACTAGGCTGAGGGATCCTCTCTGCGCGCACCTGAGGGCCTCCAGCTCCTGAGCCTGCCGGTGTCGGGCCTGCAGGGCTGTGGCCAGCTCCAGCCGAACCTGCGCAAGCTGGTTCTTCAGCTCAGTGATGTCCATCCTCTCCCATGGCGCACCCGCTCCAGCCTCGCCAAGCTTTTCCAGTGACCCTATAGAAACAGAAGTGCCAGCGGGCCCTGAAATGTGACCGCTGCCAATGGCCCAGTCCGCTGCACGGGCTCCAGGCCCCTCAGCCCCTCAGCCCACAGGAGGGGTTGGGCCAGGAGAAGCAGAGCAGACTGGAGCGAAACGCCCATTCCGGACTCACCTGCTGGGGAAGCTTGGGCAAGCCTGCGCAATGCACTAGCTGGGGGTGGGGGGAACCGGGAAGTCCCTGGGCTGGGGAGAACAGGCTGGAGCACTGACAAGGACCTGGGGAGGAGTATTCTCCCAGCGGCAAGAGAAATGTTCGTGTGGTGGCAGGAGTTATCCCAGTGGGGCTAGGGAAACAGGATGAACCTGGAAGATATGCCATCAATGCTGGTGCCAATGCCGCCGTTTCTAGTTCCTGGATCGTCTGTTGCCAGTGGAAGAGTCATAGAGTGGGGTCTCGTGGGGTGCCATGTCACCTACATCATTCAAACCAAAGTCCCCGGGGCCCCAGGGCCCCCCAGGATCCAGAGATCACATGGGTGATCAAAACCAGACTGAAGGAGGGCCCGGCGGGATCGGTCAAGACAGCCTGCCCCATGACGGAGCTCTGGGGCCACCGCACGTGGGGACTCGGAGGCGGGATCGGGGGTTGGAAACCATGGGGGACGAGGGGTCTGGGCTTCCCGGGTCACGCGTGGCACCCACCAGGCCTCGGGAGGCCACTTTCGCTGTCCCTCTCCGCGGCCCGGCTGCTCCGGCCCATTTGATCCCGAAGACTGTGGACTTCCATCAGCAGACTCCTGCGGTCGGCAGCCAGGAGCCTGTCCAGAGCGGCTGCGTGCACCCGGCCCTGACAGGGAGCACGGTACAGACACACAGTCCTGAGCTGGAGTGAGGGCACAGCAGGGCAAATCAAGGGCACCACAAGCCGGCTGGAGTCCGGAGGTCCAGACAGCCTGGGAAGGAGGGCCTGCCTGCCCATACCTGCTCTTGCAGCCTCCGCTCCAGCTGGCCCAGCAGCCCCCGGGCATCCTCAGCCCCTCGGACCGCCAGCTCCGTCTGCAAGGCCGCGAGCAGCAGCCCCCACTCCTGGAGAAAGGTGTCTTGGAGGGCTCTGAGCAGCTCACTCCTCCAGTCAGGCGCACTCGCTGGAGCCTGGGGGCTCTCACACCCCTGCATGGGAGCAGAAGAGGAAGCCTAGGGTCTCAGCGGGGGGACGGTCTGCCCACCCCTGCCTGCAGGAGTGGTGGGGGCAAAACAGGAGCCATTCTGCACCCAGGTCAAGTGACCCACACAGCTTAAGGAGTCCTCATGGTGTTAATGTGAAGGTAGGGATGAAGGGGGTACCTCAGGTGGCTCAGGCTCCCGCATGGTGGCGATGAGAGCCCGCAGGGAGGAGATGGTGCTGAGATAAGCGTTCCGTTCTTCCTGCCAGGGCCCGAGGGCCTGCTGCGGGGCCGGAGGGTCCGTTTCCGGGAAGTGGGGCTCCGTGAGCGAGAGGACGTGGACGCCCTCTGCATGGACCGCCCTTAGCAGCCCCTACAAACACGGGTAAAGCCCAGGAGTCAGGCCCGGCAGCAGCTCTCCCAGGCCCACAGCCCTCTCCCCCACCCACGCCTTACTCTGATCCCACTCCCATGCAGACCGGTCCTCTCTTTCCACTTGCTCCCACACAGCCCAGTCTCCAGCTCCCACCCACTCCCACACAGCCCAGTGCCCTGCTCCCACTCACTCCCACATAGACTAACCCCCTACTCTTGCCCGCTACCATGCAGACCAGTGCCCTGCTCCCACCGGCTCCCACACACAGCCCGCCCCCCAGGTCCCATCCACACCCACCCAGACCGGCCCCCAGTTCCTGGCCCTCCCAGTTGGGGCCACCGCCTCCTCAAAGAGACAGCAGCAGAATGAGAGAGAAAGAGAAAGCAGAAGGGGTGGTAGTGCTCTCCATCTTGGGAACCAAGGCCGGGCCAGGGATGCAGCCCAGAACAATTTCTGGCAAACCTCATGGAGGCCAGCCCAATGATCCCAACAATCCCATGATTCCCTTCAGCGGAGGAGGAGGAGGTGAGGCCCCAGTTCTCAGGGAGCGGGCCCGCGGCGGGTTCCACTGAGCTCTGATGTTGCCCTGCTTGCTGGAAGCAGACGACTTCCTAACCTTTATTTTCTTTGGAAAAGAGTCCGCCGAGCTTTCGGCTTCATCTCCCAGGCCTTCCGAGGCGGTATCGAATCCCTGACTCTGAGCGAGACAGATTCCTTGACTCCAATCCGAACTAGAATCTACAAGGAAAGTCGCTTTTACTCTCCTGAAAGAGATGCAAACTTCCGCTTTCAAACAAATACAGTTCCAGAGAGAACTCTCCAGATGGAAGAGATGAGAGACAAGAAGGTGGCCCACCCAGCGGAGACTTACCACTGGAGCCCGGCCCTCTGGTCTGGGAAGAGTCGGACGGGGCCAACCCAGGAACCGATACTCCCTAAAGGGAACGGGAAAACAAACCCTTCCAAACCAGGCCTAAACAGCAACTGAAGCAATAATCACGGTGACGTTTGGTGAGAAGTTACTGGCTGCCAAGCTCTGCGTTAAGCACTGGGGTAGATGCAAAACCATCAGATCGGAAACAGTCCCTGGGAGTCACAGCAGGACCTGGGCTCTAATCCCGGTTCCACCACTTACTTGCTGTGTGATCCTTGGCTAGCCACTTAACTTTGCTGTGCATCAGTTCCCTCATCTGAAAAATGGGAATTCAATCCCTGGTCTCCCTCCTACTTAGATGGTGAGCCCCATGTGGGACTTGATTACCTCGTATCTACTCCAGCACTTAATACAGTGCAATACATAGTAAGTGCTTAACAAATACCACAATTATTATTACTATGGGGCTCACAAGCTGCGGGGGAGAGAGAAAACGGGTATTTCAACCCCATGCTGCAGAAGAGGAAACCGAGGCTCAGAGAAGTCAAGTGATTTTCCAAAGGTCACATGGCAGGCAGTAGCCGGCAGAGATCAAGTCTACCAACTCTGTCGCATTATCTGCTCCTAAGCTCTTAGCCCAGTGCTCTGCATACAGTGAGCACTCGATAAATACCACTGGTTGATTGGTGGAGGAAGCAAGGATCAAAACCCAGGTATCCTGACTTCCAATCCCATGCTCTACTCACTAGGCCATGCTGCTTCTCCCCACCTCGCCTGGCAACATCATCAAGTTCCAGTGAGAACTGTTCCTCCTGTGCTCATTACTGGCCCTCAGGGTTGGTGTGCTGCCAGTGGCAGTAAATCTACCCAACTTATGGGACATTCTCATAAGATACAAAACAATAAGAACTTAATTTTCCCAGAGGACAAGTGGTACTTTGTAGAAAGTTGGTACAAAGTTCACTCCCCCATCTCACCAGCACCAGCACCAAATCCCCAAACAGGAAAGGGGATTTCCCCCGATACTTGAGGGGAGCAGCTGCAAAATACCAAGGAAACAGTGTTTCACCCAGTATGTGGTAAAAAAGCAGTAATCATGCTGTAAGCATGTGGAATTTGTTGCGACAAAAAGCTAAACAGGCTGAAAACAACAGCGGATTCAAGACGAGCGGCCCAAAATCACTGAGGCAAAGTGAATGATGAGCAGGGGAGATTCAGGGGTGTTGGATGGTCCATGTTGGGTCACTGTGGGAGAGTCGGAGGTGTTGGGATGGACAGTGCTGGGTCACTGGGGGAGAGTTAGTGATGGAGGGGGGAGAGTCAGGGGTATTGATGGATCCATCTCTGACCATGAGGGTGGGTGTCTAGAAGGGCAATCAGAACCCAGTTTCCCACTGTGCCCTGTGGCAATCCATCAAAACCAATGCTGGGCTGGGTGATCACTGGTCTGAGCCACCTTGGCAAGGCTTGGGTCTTATTGAAGGCACATCTCTTCGCAGAAGCCTTCCCTAAGCCCTCTTTTCATTCATTCATTCAATCATATTTATTGAGCGCTTACCGTATGCAGAGCACTGTACTAAGCGCTTGGGAAGTACAAATCAGCAACATATAGAGACGGTCCCTACCCAACAACAGGCTCACAGTCTAGAAACGGGCTCACAGTCTTCCATTCCCTTCTGTGTTACCCTGACTTGCTCCCTTTATTCATTCCCCCTCCCAGGCCCACAGCACTTACGTTTATATGTCATTTATTGACTTACATTAGTGTCTGTCTCCCCTTCTAGACTGTAAGTTCACTGTGGGCAGGGAATGTGTCTATTTATTGTTCCACTGCACTCTCCCAAACAGTACAGCAAATAAGATGGAATGAATGAATGAATGAATGAATGATGCGACGGAAGGGCCTCCGAGTCCATTCCCAAGCCACCCGTGATGAAACTGCCCCCAGTACAAACCTCTTTAGCTTTCAGCCATTCTCCCAGCACCCTCAGGGTAGCGCACTCCTCCGTCAGCAGCTGAACGGTGCTCACGCGCTCCCTTTCCGACACCTGAGTTTCCGCGCTGTGCCTCTCCTCCAGACCCAGGGCTTGGGTCACGGGCTCCTGGCCATTGGCAGTGAGTCCTGAGGGTGCCTGGTCAGGACTGGGCATGGAGCTCCGGCGGCCGTCCAGCGCGGCCAGCTCCTCCTCCCGCCTCAGGGCACCCGCGAGGCGGTCCCGGGCCCGCTCCAGCTCCTCCTGTAGGGTGGCTGCCTGGGACTCTCTTCCCTGTAGAGGCAAGGTGGAAAAGTTGAGGATCCCACCCCAACTTCCTGGACTGCTCCATCTGGGGCCTTCGAGAGGAGGCAAAGGCCCTCCCGACTCCCCCAATCTGCCCACGCACTGGGAACAACTCCTCCAGAAAGCCCGCATTCACTCTGTCACAACTGCTCCACCTCCTCCTGGCTCCTCTTTACCCGTTCCTGATCACTCTTCAAGTTGGTGGTGGGTGCCCACTGCCGCTCTGGCCCTGGTGCCAGGCCCGCCCTAACCATGGGCAGGTGGGAGTAGGTGGGTCTGCACTTGTCTCAGTTGAGTCCTCATTTGTCTTAGTTGCCACACCTCACCTTGCCTCGTTTCATCTCACTCTGATCCCCATCTCCCCTCATCACTCCCTGTCCCACTTCACCCCTATCCCATCCCACCTCCTGCTCCCCCCTCCCCACACCGGTCCCAGCCACCCAGTTAATAACGGGCTTGGGGGTCCTGGTAGGCAGTCAGCCCGCAGATGGCATGGGCAGAACGGGAAGTCAGGCTCCAGACCCTCACCATGAGTTCCTCCTGGAGTTTTTCCACCTGGAGCCTGGAGCTGGTCAGTTGTTCTCTGGCAGCCATGAGCTCGGCACGAGTCAGGACCAGCTCGGCCACCAACTCGCTCGCTCTCCTCACTTGGGCTTCCTCGATGTGGCCCTGGACGACAAGAGGAGAATGCATCAGGAAACACACACCCGCTAACCCGGGTCCACATATACAACTGCCAACAAAGACCCACAATTTCCAATGCTGACACCTGGGACCTGGCTAACACATTATCCACACTCAGATGGTAGAACATACTACATGACAGACATGACTCATATTCTGACAGACACCCCCCAACCGCTGACAGTGCCCCAAAAGAAGGAAGTAGGGATAAACCCCTACCCACCCCCAACACGTAATACATCCATGGCCCATACACACGGTCACACACACATACATGGGAAACACATCCTTGGCCCACACACACACAGTGTCTCTCTCACACAACCACACACACTCACACGAGGGCCAGCAAACGCCAACCCGGGGCTCATTCCGGCCGCCACGGACCCAGGAAGAAGGGGCCCACTGGGAGAAACGGGAGCAGTGGACGAGCGCAAAGAAGGTGGCCGAACAGCTGGCTAGGAGCCCGCCATCGCAGGTGTGGCAGAGAAGCCAGCAGGCAGGGGCGGGCCCAACCCGCGGCCCGTGCAGACCCACCTTGGGGCCTCCTGCAGTCCCCTGGTGAGGCCCGTGTCCGTCCTCTGCCCCTACGCCATCCCCCGCGCTCTGCGCCAGGCAAGTCTTCAGCTCCTGCAGATCTGCTTCCTTCTCCAGAGCGCTCCTCTTTGCAATTTCCAGCTGCTCCTTTTCCAGGAGCAAGCGGGACTGCGCGTCCGCCAGCTGACCCTCCAGCTCGGCGATCCTCAGGGTCAACGCACCAAGACTGGAGACAGCCTCCCCAGCTGGACCCGAGATGGACCCAGGCATCCCCAGGGCTCCCCACTGGAGGTCTGCAGGCTCCGGAGCCGGCCAGAGCGGCGCCTGGCTCTCGGCAGCCACTCTCTGCCCCGGTGCCTCCAGGAGGGCCGAGGCCATCTCGGCTGGGGCTTGCTCGCCTGTGCCCTTCAGCTTGGGGTGAGTCCAACCCGGCGCCGGGGCTTCTGGCTGCTCTTCGGCAAGGGCTTGGGGGTCCTGGCTCACGAAGCCCTCAGAATGTCCCTGCTGGAGCCCAGACAGGCTTCCCGCTGCACCTCTCCCTTGCGGCCCCACTCCGGAGATCTCCCGACCACTCGCCGGGGCTCCGGGGTCCTGCTCCTGCTGTGTCTCCCCGGCCCAGGGCCCCAGCCCAGAGACGACTACCTCCTTGGCCGGAGCTTGCCCCTGGCGCTCCAGGGCCACCGTGTCCGCGGCTCCCAGGGCCACGGCCTCGGTGTCCCCGGCCAGTGCGGCTTCTAGCTGTTGCTTCAGGCTGTCTGCACCCCCCTGGGGGAGGGCTCCGCCGACTGACTCCTTCTGGCCCAAGCCTGCCAGTTCCTCCTGCAGTTTCTCAATCACATCGTTCAACTGCTCCACCTCCTCCTGGCTCCTCTTCTTTACCCGTTCCTGGTCACTCTTCAAGCATTCCACCTGCGCCTCAAGTTCCCGGAGCAGCTCATTCTTCTCTTCAATAACCTGCAGGTTGGGAAAAAAGGAAATGGCTAAACACAGATCAGAACCCAGAGACGGTTAACTAGGAGGGCCAGAGAAATCAGTCCAATGAGTGGCCGCCTTAAATGGCGACTGCCGGGGTCTAAGTCACTTGCCAAAGCTGTGGCAAACTGAGGAGAAGTCGACCGAGGGAAGGGATGGAAGGGAACATGCCCTTGCTGCCCTCGGTCGTACTTGTCCAAACGCTCCGCTCGGTATGCTCCACTGCTGCCGAAGGGGGCTTGGAAAATATGACCACTGCTCCAGCTCTGGCCTCGCGGAGAGGCGAGTGTCCGGGAAAGGGAATGCAAGGCCCGGAGCATGGCTCATGGGCCGGAAATGAAGAGGGTAAGAGAGAGAATGGGGGGAGAACGGCTTGCCCAGCTGGAGATCAGAGGAAGAGGGACGGGTGACGGGGCCCAGTGGGGTGGAGGGGACTGGTCCAGAATAATAATAGTCATAATTATGGTATTTGTTCAGCACTTATGATGTGCCAGGCACTGTTCTAAGCACTGAGGGGAACACAAGCAAATCGGGTTGTACACAGTCCCTTGTCCCACATGGGACTCACGGTCTCAATCCCCATTTTACAAATGAGGTAACTGAGGCCCAGAGAAGTGAAGTGGCTTGCCCAAGGTCACACATCAGACAAGTGGCGGAGCAGGAATTAGAACCCATGACCTTCTGACTCCGAGGCCCGAGCTCCATCCACTACACCACAAAAGAGAACAGCAGCGTCCTGGATCTAGTCCAGTCCCCCAGTAGGTTGGGGACTCCACTCAAGACCATCGAGCTGCCCAAGTCAGCGGCCGAGGCTGGGGCCGGGGCTCCCTGTGAATCCTCTGCCACCAATCTCAGGGCCCGGGCGACGCTCAGCTCACAAGGCTCCAATGGCCCACAGAACAGCCACCCAGACACCCAGACGTGGGATGGTTGGGGTCCTCGGGGCCCACCCAACTGAATGGAGCCTGCTCCCCAGAGTCCCATGTTCCCACCTCCTACTCTTTCCCCTCCATGCCTCTTCCTGCCCCACCCCCCAAGTAGGAGCAGTTCCCGGGGGCAGAGGGGGACACCCACTCTAGCTGCTGCTGCAGAGGAAGAGGAGGGGGGCAGAGTCCCTGCTCTCTCACCCTTTCCTGACAACCAAGGCTCCCACCCACCCTTGGGAAGACCCCAGCTGAAGCAGCTCCCCACCCCCAGCTCCTTGACTCCCCATTACTACCTACTTGAGGAAAGGGCACAGGAGCCACTCCAACGCCCCAGTTCCCCGGACTGGAATCTCCTGCATCCCCGAATCCTTAAAAAAAGGGGGGCCCAAAGCCCTTAATTTTTTAAACAAGTATGAAAACTTTAAACTCAATTTAACCCCAATTAAAAATAAAATAATCATTGCGTCAGAAATTTTCAGGTTTTGGAGCCTGCGATTCTCCCCAACAGCTGAATTAAGTGGGAAGCAGTGTCTGGCAGAGGGCGCCAGGATGGAAAGCACTAACTATCCCATGCCACCAAATGAGACCGAGATTGGCATGGGTCATCAGTATACAGGGGACAAAGGAGAAACTCCACTGGCACAGAAAGGCCACTGGCGCCAGGAATGGAATCAGGAAGTTCAGCACATCACCAAACCCTTCCGCACGCTCAAACCTGCAGGCCGGAACGTGGCAGGAGGTCAGTCAAACATTCCGGGACTGCCAAGTCTGTGATCGGACTTTCTGCTGCCCCGTCCCAAGCTCTCACCACAGCGTGCAATACCGGTGCAGGTGGGGGAGTGCCCTCAGTCCAGGCTATTGCTATTATTACTGAACGGGTCCAGCCTTACACCAACTGCCCGCCTCCTCCTCCAGTCTCAGGAAAGGAAAGGCCCCTGAACAGCAGGCTCAACCAATCAGGGGTTGTTTTCTAAGCATTCTCTGTGGGCAGACCAGACAGTAAAGTTGGGAGACACTACCTCTGCCCTCAAGGAGCTTAGCCAATTACTTTCCGCTGCCCCTCATCCTGAGATGAAGCCGGTGACCTCAACGCCATTGAACACATGTGTACATGTGTATGTACACACACACACACCCCACCTTGTTATCTGCAGCAGTTTCCAGTTGCTGCTGCAATTTGGCCATCTGCTCGTTCAGTTCCTGGATATCCAGTTCCTTTTCCTGGAGGATCCGGGCAAATTTCCCAACGATGAGATGAGGGTCCGGTGCCAGGGTGCCTTCAGAGCCCTGGACCGCCAACCCCAGCCGCCCCAGCTCCTCCTGCGGGTGAGAGGAGCCGAGAGCCCGATCTGCAAGGGGCGCCGTAGGGCCGTGTCCGGCCGGATTCCCAGAGAGCCCCGGCCCAGAGGAGGAAGCTGGCTCTCCCGGTCAAGGGGCTGAGAGGCCAGGACAGGTCCAAGGGGTGAAGCAGGACAATTTCCAGCTTCCCCCTTTCTGGCTTCCCGCCAGACATCCTCTGACATTCTGACTGCCTGTTCCTTTCTAGACCTTTCCATTTCCTCCCTGAGGTGCTTAGTGGCCTCCGCCTCAGCCACCCTGCAGAGCACGATCCCCCGCCCCCACCTCGGTGTTAAGGCTCAGATGAGAAGGGATGGGACAATCGAGGCGCCATAATGGCAGGGGCCCCTGTAAGACACTGGACCTGGGTGAGGACGAAAGCGCTCCCTTGGAGGCCTTAGAAAGCACAGTCATCTCACTCAGGAAGTACTGGGTGACCCCCAAAAGGCTTTCCTTGAACCTGCAGAGGAGCCCCAAATGTGCATATATGCAAGCTCTACCAGTTCGATGATACTGGAGATGACGATGAGGACACTGATGACCCCAGCCCGCTCCCTCTGCTCCTCTGCCGCTAATCTCCTCACTGTGCCTCGTTCTCACCTGTTCCGCCGTCGACCCCCGGCCCACATCATCCCCCCGGCCTGGAATGCCCTCCCTCCGCACATCCACCAAGCTAGCTCTCTTCCTCCCTGAGAGCTCACCTCCTCCAGGAGGCCTTCCCAGACTGAGCCCCCTCCTTCCTCTCCGCCTCCTCATTCCCCCCGCCTTACCTCCTTCCCCTCCCCACAACATCTGTACATATGTATATATGTTTGTACATATTTATTACTCTTTATTTATTTATTTTATTTGTACATATTTATTCTATTTATTTTATCTTGTTAATATGTTTTGTTGTCTATCTCCCCCTTCTAGACTGTGAGCCCGCTGCTGGGTAGGGGCCGTCTCTATATGTTGCCAACTTGTACTTCCCAAGCGCTTAGTACAGTGCTCTGCACACAGTAAGCGCTCCATAAATGTGACTGAATGAATGAATGAAAGGTGTGTGCATGTGTGTGTGCGCGCGTGTATGTGTGCATGCGAGTACACATGCGCACAAACAACCCTAACAATTCATTCTCCAGTTCAAGTTCTCCCAGGTGTATGTGTGTGCTTGTCTGTAAGCAAATAAATTACTTTAAAGAACCTGTTCTGCCACGTTAAAGAAGGCTTATACTATACCTGTTCCCCTCCTACTTAGACTGTGAGCCCCATACGGGACAAGGAATATGTATGACCTACCCCAATGCTCAGAACAGTGCTTGACACATGGTAAGTTCTTAATAAATGCCATTAAGAAAAATAAAATAAAATAAAACACTCACCTAATCTGAGCCACTTGTTCCAAAGCTGCAGCGTGCCTTATCTAAAGAGACTCGCACAATCAATGAAGAGTCCCTAATTCCCTAACAATGTTCTAGCCCAAATACACAGTGAAAACATGTGGTGTGACAGTACAGAGCTTATCACAGTATACTCCAGATACCCGGTTTTGGTTTGATCTGAGGTGGATGTTTTCATCTAAATAGTAAATACCTACAGCATGAGATGATACTTGTGGAAAACCATAATTCTGGGTGTGGTAAAATGTCTGGTTTGTTTTTATAATAAATGAAACCTTTCTCCAGAAAAATGAAGATCTGACAGTCCTCTAGATTATAGGCTCATTATGGACAGTGAACATGTCTGCTTATTAATAATGATGATGGCATTTATTAAGCGCTTACTATGTGCAAAGCACTGTTCTAAGCGCTGGAGTATACTCTCCCAACCACTTAGGACAGTGCTCTGCACATAGTAAGTGTTCAGTAAATACCACTGACTGTCTGACTCATTGCAGCTTGAGCTCTGCCACATGGGATGTGTATGTGTGGAAATGACCTTAAACAATTTGTTCCCCAGCTTAAGCTCTGGGGGGTGGGGGGGTGGGGGGTGTGTATGTGTGTGTGTACACACGTACACACGCATGCATGGACTACCTTAAACAGCTGGTTGTCCATCTGGAGCTCGGCCAGGCGGGTGGTGGATTCCTTCTTCTGGATCTCCAGCTGCATGTGCAGCTGCTGGACTTCTTCATTCTTATTTTCCAGTTCTTCCCGAAACTGTTCCAGCTGCTCCTCCAAGTTGGTTATCTGCAGATGCAACGAAGCGGGTGGGAAAGGGAGGTCAGAGTCCAGATGCCAGCCGGGGAGTGTGGGCGAATGTCGAAGCTCCCGGCCTGAGCACGCCCCCCGGCAAGACCTGGGTGCAAGAGGCACCACACTGAGCAGCAGCATGCAGAGTGGCAGCCGAGGATTCGCCGAGGCCGCCTGGGGGCCCAGACCAGGGTCCCCTGCACGGCTGACTGCTGAGCTGCGGTCCCTGGACCCCACCCACTTGGGCCACACTCGCTCTGCCCAGGGGTGGCGGCAGGAGCCCAGTCAGCCTAGTGGGGAGCATCCAAGGCCTTTGGCCTTTATTTTATTTTGTTAGTATGTTTGGTTTTGTCTCCCCCTTTTAGACTGTGAGCCCACTGTTGGGTAGGGACTGTCTCTATATGTTGCCAATTTGTACTTCCCAAGCGTTTAGTACAGTGCTCTGCACACAGTAAGCGCTCAATAAATACGATTGATGATGATGATGATGGGCCCTAACACTGTGGACTGGCCCCGGCTCCCAGCCCAGCTCAGTACTCCCAGTACGAAGAAAGCCAAACGGCCAGGAAACCACCAACTGCCCGGGGAGCGGGCAAGGCCTTAACTCGCCTCAGCTCTGCACAGGCTGTGCATGCTACTCCAACGCTGAGCTAACCCTTGTGAGGGCATGGCTGGGGTGGGCAGGGAAGGCCAGACGTTGCCGGCCCCTGGGATACAGACTGTCATTACCTCCTTTTCCTTCCTGTCCACAGCCTCGCGTTCCACCTGCAGCTGGGCTTCCAGGGCCAGCTCTCCTTTACCGTCTGCGGCTCCTGCCTGCTGCTGCTCTTCCACCTGCAGGGAGAGCGACGGTCCTGGTGTCGCGGGCACCTCCCCCTGCCCCATCCCGTGCCCCTCCGTGATGGCGCCCACAACCTGCACCCCAGCGGCAGCCTCCTGACCTCGGGCCGACCGTGGGAACCAAGGACGAGGGCCTGCTCCAGCTCCCTGAGTCGGCAGCCCAGCCTGTCCAGCTGGTCATCACGCTCCTGCAGGTCCCTCTGCAGCTGCTCCGCAGCCAGCAGCCCCTCGCTGCATCGGTCCGTCTTCTCCTTCAGCTGCTCCGTTAGCTGCTCCACCTGCAGAGACCGGCAGAGGTTGGGGGGGACACATGGGGCCAGTGCCCAGAGATAGGGAGAGGGGCCGTCAGCCTGCTGGTCTGGCTCTGGCCAAAACTAAATTCCACCGACGACCTCAGTCAGCCAGTCAGTCAATCATATTTACTGAGCACTTACTGTGTGCAGAGCACCGTACTAAGCACTTGGAAGAGTACGATATAACAACAGACACATTCCTTACCCACAATGAGCTTACAGTCTAGAGGGGGAGACATCTATTAATATAAACACACAAAATTAGAGATACGTACATAAGTGCTGTGGGGTTGGGGGGGGGGGACGAATAAAGGGAGCAAGTCAGGGAGACGCAGAAGGGAATGGGAGATGAGGAAAGGAGGGCTTAGTCAGGGAAGGTCTCTTGGAGGAGATGTGTCTTAAATAAGGCTTTGAAAGCAGGGAGAGTAATTGTCTGTCAGATATGAGGAGGGACGGCATTCCAGGCCAGAGGCAGGACGTGGGAGAGAGCTCGGAGGCAAGATAGACAAGATAGAGGTACAGTGAGAAGGTTGGCACTAGAGGAGTGAAGTGCGTGGGCTGGGCTGTAGTAGGAGAGCAGCGAGGTGAGGTAGGAGTCACCGTGACCCTTCTCAGGTTGTCCATGCTCTGTGGTTCCAGTCTGCCCATCGCCCCTAGAACTCTTCCCAGCCCTGGGGGAGAAGTGTCACTCCCCGCCCCTCTCCCTGAAGGCTGCTCCTCTCAACCCGAGCACAAACCATCCTCACAGCTGGGTGGGGCAGACGGCTCCCACGGTCCCCAAAGAGCCTATGGGGCCACCCCTCCAAGCTACCTAGGCATATTGTAACTTCCCAGAAAGTTGGGAAAGAATTGGATGCCTATGAGTCTCTTGCTAAGCACAGCCAGAAGGTTATGGGAGAAAAGCTAAGGAGGGCTTTCTCTCTCCAGAGCCACATCGTAGGGTGGGACGCCCAGTCCCCTTGCCACGATTCAGCAGGTGTCTGGCTAGGGGCAGGTCTGAGTCCAGAGTCACCTGATCCCAAGGGGCAAGATATGTCCCAGGGGAGTGTGAGGGGGAGGTACCCACGGAGCTTGGCAGAGCTGACCAAGACAGACACTCAGTCATGCTGGCTCTCCTGGCTGCAGTCCCAGAGTACCCCTGAGATATGGAGGATCCTCTTCCCCTCACATGGTGGGAGGGCTTATCACCCCCACCTCCCTAGACTTACCAATGCCCCCATAGAGACAGGCCCCCACGCCACTGCCTGAGATGGAGAAAGTCTGCCCCTTCTCTCCATGACAACAGCCATGATAACCCCCCAAGGACCCACCTGACTAAAGAAATCACCCAACGGAGTGTGGCTGGGGGTCCTGTACCGCCCCAGGGTGGAGCACAGTGTTTAGCACGGTGCTTGGCACATGCTCTCTGCCCCCTTCTTGCCAGTTGATGTCTCTTCCTGTACAAGGCTCTCCCTTGCATGCGGCAGGTTTGCGCCTCACACGAGGGTCAGAGGGATGGCCCATCTGCCTGGACCTCTTCCAACCTGGCTCTGCGCCTGGGCAGGCTCAGGCTTCTGTGGGCCCAGCTCCCACTCATTCATTTATTCATTCAATCATATTTATGGAGCGCTTACTGTGCGCAGAGTACTAAGCGCTTGGGAGGGTACAACATAGCAATAAACACATACGTTCCCTGCCCACGACGAGCTCCCAGGGCAACGGACATGCCCTGGGGTCTCCTGGAGCCCGCAGAAAGCCACCTCTTTCCCGGCGGTCTCAGGGGGCTGCTCACTCGTGGTGCCCAGCCAGGGATTCCCCAACTCACCGTCCAAACAGCCTCGACATGCGGCCCCGCCTGCGGCAGATAACACACGGCCGCACCGGACACATACCTCTCGGGCTTGCTCCTCGCTGACCGGCTGGAATCTGGGGACCGCCTTCAGCTGCTCCTCAAGCTTCTGGATCTCTTGTTGGAACACATCTCTCTCATGTTCTCGATCGACCGCCTGTTCCTGCAATCCCATTTTGACAACAGTTTGAAAAATGTTTCTACAGAAGTGCAAAAACAGGTTTCAAAGCTGTTCTGGAGGGACTTCCGCTGCCCGCTCAGAGGCTCCAGGGGAAGCGTCGCCTCCCTGCTGTCTGGCCACTTGGCAAATTCACCACTGGGCAAGGGAGGGGGGCCTGCCTGGAGGTGGTCCCGGGGAACACCAGTCACCCGGGAAACACCTACAGCCAAATGCAGGTTTGCAATCCTGGCACATCTGTCACACTGTCCCCTTGGCCTCCTCCTTCCAGGGCAGCAAGCGGTCGGTGTGGGGCTGAGGTGATGCAGTTGGTCAGGACCATAGATCTGTCTTTGGGTCTGAAAGTGGCCCAGGACAGACCATCCAACACTCCCAATTCTCCCCTCCCCAACCCAGACTCTCCCTAGTGACCCAACACAGACCATCCAACACCTCCAAATCTCCTCTCTCCATCCCTGACTCTCCCCAGTGATGCAGCATGGAACATACAACACCCTCAACTCTCAACTCTCCATCCCTGACTCCCCCTTAGTGGCCCAGAACGGATCATCCGACTTTCCTGACTCTCCATCCCTGTCTCTCCTGCAGCAACCCAACATGGACCATCCAACATCTCAGATCTCCCCTCTCCATCCTTGCCTCTCCCCACCATGAATCCTTGCTCATTCACCCAATCATTCATTCATTCATTCACTCAATCATATTTATCGAGCACTGACTGTGTACAAGTCACCGTACTAAGTGCTTGGGAGAGTACACTCCAACAACAGACATATTCCCTGCCCACAACAAGCTGTCCATACACTACCCCAGCCTCTCTTGAACCTGCTATTTTCTGCTGCCCAATTTCCTGCGAGAAGGCAATCCACAGGCAGAAAGCTCAAAGGAGCTGCAATCATCTCAGTGTGCACTGATGATTACCAAATCTCCCTCTCCAACGGCAACATCTCTCCTTCTCTGCAGTCTCACATTTCCCCTTGCCTTCAGGTACCCCTACTTGGATGTCCCACCACACCTCAAACCTAACATGTCCAAAATAAAACTCCTCCTCTCCCCACCCAAGTCCGGTCGTCCCCTTGATTTACCCATCAGTGTACACAACACCACTATCCTCCCTGACTTGCGAGTCTAGAACTTTGGCTTTATCCTTGACTCATTTCTCTCATTCAACCCACGCATTCAATCTGTCACCAAATCCTGTGGGTTCAACCTTCACAACAGCACTAAAACCCTCCCCTTCCTCTCCATCCAAACAGCTACCACAATAATCCAACCACTTATTCTATCCCGCCTTGATTACTGCATCAGTCTCCTTGATGGCCTCCCTACATCCGGTCTGATATCCCCTCTCCAGTCTAAAGTTCACTCTGCTGCCCTGATCACTTTTCTGAAAAACTGTTCAGTCCTTTATCTCCCCATTCCTCAAGAACCTCCAGTTCCACACGAAAAGCCCATCCCCTTCCACACTCCGTAACGCAGGCTTTAAGGCCCTCAATCAGCTCTCCCTCTCAGCCTCACTGACCTACTACTACAACACTCCGCTCCTCTAATACCAACCTACTCTCTGTAACTCGACCTCGATCTTGCCGCCAACCCCTCGGCCACGTTCTCTCTCCGGCCTGGAACTCCCTCTCCCTTCATATCCAATAAACCACCACTCTCCCCATCTCAAAAACTCTCCTAAAATCACACCTTCGGCCTTCCTAAACTAAGCCCTTTATTTCCCTCACCCCCTCTCCCCCCTGCATTGACTACGAGCATGGCTGTGTTCTCCTTAAGCACTTTGATACTTGAACCAGGCCCACGTAAATATTCTTTTACTCTATTAATTTTCCCCTATCCTTAATCTATCTTAATGTTTATCTCTCCCTGTAGACTATAAGTTTCTTGTGGGCAGGAACGTGTCTACCAATACTGTTACACTGTACTTTCCCAAGCACTTATTATAGTGCTCTGCATCCAGTGATCAATAATTACCACTGATTGACTGACTGACGGTGGAGGGAAGTAGTGTGGCCTAGTTGGATAAAGCACAGGCGGGGGCATCAGAAGATCTAGGTTCTAATCCCAGCTCCGCCACTTGTCTGGTGTGTGACCTTGGCCAAGTTGCTTAACTTCTCTGTGCCTTAGTAACCTCATCTATAAAATGGGGCTTTCATTCATTTTTCATTTAATCATATTTACTGAGCGCTTACTGTGTGCACAGCACCATACTAAGCGCTTGGGAAGTACAAGTTGGCAACATACAGAGATGGTCCCTACCCAACAGTGGGCTCACAGTCTAGAATGGGGAGACAGACAACAAAACAAAACATATTGACAAAATAAAATAAACGGAATAGTAAATATGTACAAGTAAAATAGAGTAATAAATATGTACAAACATATATACAGGTGCTGTGGGGAGGGGAAGGAGGTAAGGCGGGGGGATGGGGAGGGGGAGGAGGGGGAGAGGAAGGAGGGGGCTCAGTCTGGGAAGGCCTCCTGGAGGAGGTGAGCTCTCAGTAGGGCTTTGAAGGGAGGAAGAGAGCTAGCGTGGGCCCCATATGGGATGGAGACAGTCTCCAACCTGATTAGCTTGTATCTTCTGCAGTGCTTAATACTGTGCCTGGCACATAGTAAGCAGTTAAACACGATTGTAAAAAAAAATAATAATAAAGATGTCTATGCTACAGTGGAGGAAACTCCTAGAATGCTGGCTGGGGTCAGAATTTGGGGCCCTGAGTTGGAAGAAAGTGGGGGTGGGCAGTGCTACACCACACAAGGGGCCTGTGCTTCCCAAGTATCCGCAGGAGGGCAAGCGGCTTGAAGCTGTCACTGCAAGGTTTCAGGGGAGAAGTATGACATAATCACTCTCGTCTTCCATGAAAGGAATAACGGAAAACCGTCATTCCGGATCGGAGAGTCCTGTGCCACCAATCAAGACTGAGCCTAGAGAAGAAGAAGGAAGGGTTCTCAGGGTCGAAAGCTCCTTCCTGGGACAATGTCTGGTCCCAGAAGTTGTTGAAGCGTTTGGACCATGGCAGCCAGCCTTGGAGTGTTTGGACTACAGGCTCCTGAACCTGGGGACGACTGAACATGCTAGGTGCCAAGCCAGACTCCTTGCTCAGCTGGGAAGTCCAAGCTGGAAACGCCTACAAGTCACGTGGCATTCTGCAGGTCCACTTCCTTCGACCTCTCTGCCGCACAGAGTACCAGTTCACAATGTTCATTTAGGGTTTTTCCTCCGAGATGGAGATGGTCAGAACATAAAGTCGGTTCTTTCCTGAGGAACCATGAAGAACCTCAATGTTCCCGATCGCTGAGCACACGGACGCATTAGCTCCTGCTCGGGTGAAGGGCTGGAACCCATGGGCCCTGGCACTCGAAGAGAGAAATTCCAGGGTCCTCCCGGCCCCGAGCCCTGGGCGGTCTGAGTGGCAGGGGAGGCGGGTCCACACTGCGAGCCACCTCCAGAACCAAGGACACTTCCCTCCCCCCGCCATGGGATGATGTGGAGATTCTGGTTTGGGAAAGCTCAGAATGGGGACGCCCTTCTAGGAACTCCAGCGAGATGTGACCCCAGGGAAAGAACTATCAGGAAGGAAACATTTCTGCACAAAGCCCAGGTTGGGGCCCAGATCCCCACGGGCTCAAACCAACAAAGCAGCCAGAACCAACACTAATAGCCACAGCCAGTACGGTAACAGGCCTCGGATGTAAGATCCTTTAGACTGAAAGCTAGTTGTGGGCATGGAAGGTGCCTGTTTATTGTTATTTTGTACTCTCCCAAGTGCTTAGCACAGTGCTGCGCACACAGTAAGCACTCATTAAATACAACTGAATAAAGTGGAGGGTGTAAACCAGGCCTCCGGCAGGAGTTCACTCTATCCCTTTCTTCAAAACATCAATTAAAAGGAGCCGGTGATGCTTTTACCATCTTATCAGCAACTCCTCTGTGGTGGAAATGGGCAGCCTCCCTCTCCAACTTCCCTGATGATTCACGGAATGGAGCAAACTCCAGAGGGTGTGTGTTTGGGTGTGGGGGGATGATAAACCCAGCCAGCAACCCTACTCTCCATTCCACTCGCTGCTGCCCCAGAGTCTCCCAGGAAGCAAAATTTTTATCCGGTCCAAGGTAATCAATTAAGAGGACAAGCAGTGGCCAGGCCTGGGGGAAAGAGCCAGGGGCTGAGAGTCAAAGGGTCTGAGTTTGAACCCCTGTTCTGCCACCTGCCTGCTATATGATCTTTACTCTTCTGGGCCTCAGTTACCTCCTCTCACAGGGCTGAAATACCTGTTCTCCTTCCCTCTTAGACTGAGAGTCCCACGTGGGACAGGGATGGTGTCCAATCCGATTGTGCTAAATCTACCCCAGTGCTTAGCACACAGTAAGCACTTAAATACCACACTGATTATTATTATTATTTTTATTATTAGGACAAAGCGGGGCCCGCTGCCTAACCTCTCATTTCGCCATTCTATTTGCCCTCCCTTCTGCTGTGTATCCCTTAAAGTACTTTGCTTCTCGCCCCACCCCAAACCCCACGGCACTTATGTCCAGATCCTTATACTCTGCTGCTTCCTCTCTCGGTAATTTCCTTTAATGTAATAATAATAATTATGGTACTTGTTTAGTGCTTACTATGTGCCAAGCACTGTTCTAAGCACTGGAGTAGATACAAGTTAATCAGGTTGGACACAGGCCCTGTCCCATACGGGGCTTACACTCTTAATCCCCATTTTACAGATGAGGTAACTAAGACCCAGAAAATTTAAGTGACTTGCCAAAGTCACCCGGCAGCTGTGTGGAGGAGCCAGGATCAGAACCCAGGTCCTTCTGACTCCTAGGCCTGTGCTCTATCCACTAAACCACGCTGCTTCTCACTGACTAGACTGTAAACACCTTGTGGGGAGGGATGGTGCCTGCCTACTCTGTTTGCACTGTACTCTCCCAGGGGCTCAGTCCAGTGCTCTTGATCAACACCACACCACTGATGGACTGACTACCGCTGCTGAGTCCTATAAACCGGACAGGAGATGGCACACAGTCCAACCCCACACCATGGGGAGTCAAGGAACATTCTTCCGAGGACTCGCATCTCTCCAAAGGAGATGCAGCTGTGCTCTCCAAAGGAGATGCAGCTGTGGTGGTGGAAGAAATGACTGTGGGCCTGCCCGTAGCTCCGGCTGAGGAGCGTACATCAGGGCAGACCGATGAATGGATAGATGGTCGGGGAGCGAGGCGGGTCCGTGGAGAAAGGCATTAGACTTTCCCCACAGATAACTGGGCACTGCCCTCAGAGCCGCCCCCCCGCCCCCCAAAACCTGGAGGCCTACCGTCATGCGCAAGTCCCTCTGCTACCACAGCCCATGCTCCACAAAGCTGCACCACTCACGCCCGGCTTTCTGGACCGACCGGGCAAGACCCTGGAGCTCCCTCCGTCCCTTCCCCCTCCCATCCCGCCTGCCATCAGACGCACATCCAAGAACTTGCGTGTCTTCTCCAGCTGCTTCTCCAAGGCCTGGTTCTGCTGCCTTAGGTCCACCAGTTCAGCGTTCTTCTCCTGTTCCAGTTCAAGGAAGCGGCTGACCTGCTCTTCCACGTCCACCTCCAGCGTCCTCACTTGCTTCTGCAGGTCGTCGCGCTCTTTCTCTGCCTGGCGCTGTACATCCAGCTTTTCCTTGGCCAGTTTCTCCGTCTCCTGCAGGAACTCTGTTGGCACGGGAAAACGTATGTGCGTTTGGTCTCAGTGCCCACCTGCCCTTCGGTCCATCTGTCTGTCCTACTGCCTCCCAGCCCACTTGGGTCTACCTGCCAACCAGTCTGCTAGACTGTCCATCTGCCCGGCCACTTGTTTGTCTCCCCACCCTCTTTTTGCCTGCCCACCCGCCCGTCTGTCTGCCTCTCTATCCATCTGTCTGGCTGTCAGGATTGCTGTCAGCCCCACAGGAGGGCTGGCCGTAGTGAGCCCAAATGCAGGATGGGAAAGACCAGGGCTTCACCAGAGAAAACAAACTCAAACCTTCCCCAGCCCCTGCCCCCTAGAAGCTGCTTCCTGAGAATTCCCACAGCTGCCCCACCTCCATCTACCAAACTGGCAGAGAATCCGGCTGCGGTGGGATTCTGCCCTACAGGAGTGAACAGACCCAGGCACTCGGGGGATGGGGCCAGGGCACAGCCAGTGGGGCAAGGTCAACTCAGGACCAAGGATGAAAAACACAACTGTCTCCTCACACCCCTTGGGAGGGGTCACAGCACACCTTTGAAACCTTGGACAATGTGGTTCTGCAACTCTCCTGCTGTGGGTCACTATGTGTGAGAGACAGTGGGGGCGGGGGAAGAGGGAGAAGAGGGGAGTAGCCCAGCGTGCCTACCTAGTGGGCAGAGTGCAGGGCTTGGAGTCAAGAGTTCACAGAGTTCTTGTCTCTGCTCTGCCCTGAGCTGGCTGTGTCAGCTAGGGAAACTTACTTAGCCTCTCTGGGCCTCAGTTTCCTCCTCTGTAAAATGGTGAGACGATCCCTGCTCTGCCTCCTTCTTAGACAAGGAGCCCCAGAACAACCAGGGACTAGGGCCGATCTGATGATCTTATACCTTCCCCAGAGCCCAGCAAAGGGCTTGGCGCATGCTGAATCAAAGCCACCATCATTATTAGAGAGAAACGACACAACCGACACAAAAGTCTCCTGAAGGAACCCGCTTTCCCGCCTCAGGCCCCATTTGGAGGCTACTGGAGCCCCAGTCCGTGCCCGTAGAAGCGAGATGACACCACGGCTCCCGCCGGGGGCCGTTTCCGGGACCGCTGCCGCCAGCCCGCCAGCTTCCACACACCTCATCTCCCCGAACAGATCCAGGGCCCGCCAGCCCAGACCCAAGCAGGCTCGCCCACACAATTGGCCGGTTAGTTGATTCACAGGTTAGTTGATTCACAGGTTAACAGAAACCCGAAAGCTCAAGACCCTTTCGGTGTCGGCCTCCTGACTCTCCTTCCCCCGGGAGAAAGGACAGGTTGAGGACAGAGTTGAGGACAGAGTTGCACGATCACTGCAAACAAAAGCTGCGTGCTCTTGGGGTTGGAAGAAGCGGGGCGCCAAACGGAAACACCGCCAGGGAAAAAGAGAACACCAGCTCTGTTGGGTTAGAGAAGCCCCCGGCCTGCCGGCCCACCCCCAGCACAGCCCCGAATTAGTCCAGCAGAGCAGCAGTGGTCAGTGTGCCGGGCAGAGGCCGGCCATGCAGGACGCAAACACACCTGCTTGGAGAGCTGCATGAACTGCAGCACCTAGCAGCCCTGCGAGAACAGAAAAACAAGATGAAAGGGCAGTCGTCCCGGGCCAGCTGCAGGGGAAGGGCATGATGGAGAAGAGAATATGGAGCCAAAGTTAAGATTGCCAAGGGTTAATGACGTAAGCAATGTGATGACATGTCTATGTAGTTTCTTTCCGGGAAACACCCTTTTCACCCAGAATATTGCTGAGAATCTGGTTCCCAGTTGGGAATGTAGAACTACATCATTGGACTGGCCGCAGGGTCACATGGAGGAACCAGGTGCTGGCTGCCCTCCTGTGCATATGTGCGTGGACACACACACACACACACACTCTCTCTCTGTCTCTCTCTCTCTCTCTCTGTCTCTCTCAGAGCTGGACCATCCTACTCCAGACTGCTCCATCCCTGATCCTCCCTAGCGACCCAGCACGGACAATCCGACACATCTGACCCAGCAAGGACCAGCCAGCATCCCTTAGGGAAGCAGCATAGCCTAGTAGAGAGAGAACGGGGACGGGCCTGCGAGTCAGAGGGACCTCAGTTCTAATCACTTAACTTCTCTGGGCCTCAGTTACCTCACCTGTACAATGACGATTTAGACTGTGAGCCCTATGTGGAACAGGGACTATCCACACTGAAGAGCTTGCATCTACTCCAGCGCTTAGAACAGAGCTTGACACTTAGTAAGCACTTAATGCCATCATCATCATTCCTGACCTGCCCTTCTCCATCCCTGACTCTCCCTACCAGTGACCCAGCATGGACCACCCAACATCCCTGACCCTCCCCTCTCCATCGACGGTGGCTCAGACCAGTGGTGAGCCCACTGTTGGGTAGGGACTGTCTCTTTATGTTGCCAACTTGTACTTCCCAAGCACTTAGTACAGTGCTCTGCCCACAGTAAGCTCTCAATAAATACGATTGATTGATTGATTAATTGATTGACTGGTGGCCCTGCCCAGGGTTGGGTCTGACTGTCCCCATAGAGCACAGTGGGAAACTGGGTTCTAGCTGCCCTTCTAGACACCCACCCTCATGGTCAGAGATCCATCCAGCACCCCTGACTCTCCCCTCTCCCTCCCTGACTCTCCCCCGGACCCAACACGGGCTACTCATCCCTGAATTGATCCACTTGCCCTCCAGGGCACCCCAGCTCTTGCCACAGGGCAGGCATGGAGCAGGGAGATGGAGCTTGGGTGAGATACATGCCCGGCGGCTGCTGTTCCAACAGGTTTTCTGATCCGATCCGGTCCCGCCTAAGCAGGATGCAAGATTACGGCAAGCACAGGACTCTGCTGATCATGGCCTGTGGCCATGCCTGCTGCAGGGGCCCGGGGACAATGGCGCTGTGAGGACTTGGCTCACACTGGGGGTGCGGCCAGCACTTGACCACTGCCGGGTCTGCCACAGACTCCTGCTCAGCCTCTCGGGAACCCCCACCCAGTCCTGAAGAAGCACACCCCCGACCCTTGCTTGACTCCCCAGAGACACCCTAGGAAATATGACAGCTCTTTCTCCTCTTCAGTGGCATCGGCGTGGTTTGAAGCTGGAGCCTTCTCTGGGACCCGGTGGGGATCACTGGAGCGGCCCAGGGGGACTTGACCACAATCGGACGCTTCTCCGGCTACGGTTCTGCCTGCAGCCCCGGGCAGTCACAGTGCCACATGTGCCCTGATCCCACCCCGCTATGGGCTGGGGATGTCATAGCCGACCCCACCCACTGCCTCCCCAACTCCAGCGGCCAACCCAGGCACAGACACCCCGGGCCAGTGGCCGACCCCAACACAGTTGGACCCCGCCTCTCCCCCAGCAGCAGATCCTGGCACAGACGGCCCCCACCTCCTTCTTCCCTACAGTGGCCGACCCCAGCACAGACAGCCCTCCCACCCCCATCCCCCAGCAGCAGAACCGGGCACTGACAGCCACCACTTCATCCCAGTGGCCAACCCCGGCACACATAGCCCCCTGCTAATTTCCCCCACAACAGATGGCCCCCATCTCCACCTCCAATGTCCGACCCCGGCACAGACACCGCCCCTCACCGCCAACTATGACCCAGTCTGGCACTGCCAGAGGCCCCCAAAAGCAAACCCGACATGCCGTAGCGGCAGAGTGAGCCGCAGGGAAGCAAGAAGAGGGTACGTACGCTGCTCAGCAGGGCCTGCCTCCGCGCTCAGGGCTTCTTTCTGCCGGGAGAGCAGAGCCTTCTCTTCCTGGACCTGCTGCCTCTCGGCCTCCAACTCCTGCAATCTGTTACCTGCCCGCAGCAGCTCCTGCTCTAGCCGGCCGATCACATCCGTCTTTTCCAGGACTTCCCGCTCGAGGAGGGCCTTGTCGTCCGCGTAGCCGTCGATGACACCTGGGGGTGATGAGCAGGTCAGCTGGGGGGTGGAGGATGGAGCAGGGGGCCAGTTGCTCCCAATCCCTGGGGCCCTTTGCAGCCTAATTACAGTATTTTATCACCTTCCCACTCTGCATTAAGCCCTGTGCTCAGGTTGGAGTAGATCCATGACCATCAGATCAGATAACAGTCTGTGAGGGAGGAAGGAAGAGAAGGGATCTTCTCCCCATTTTACAGAGGAGGAAACCAAGGCCCAGAGAGTGATTTGCCCCAGGTCACCCAGCGAGCCAGGGGCAGAGCTGGGATGGGAACCCAGGCCCTCACACTCCCAATCTGGCACCCTCCCTCAGTGGGCCACACTGCATAGGGTCTAGAAAACATCAAGCCTCAGTGTGTGACATGACAAGGAGGCAATCAATCAATCATAGGGTAGTAGCAGAGCCTAGTGGCAAAAGCCCGGGCTTGGGAGTCAGAGGGTGTGGGTTCTAATCCCGGTTCTGCCATGTGATTGCTGTGCGACCTTGGGCAAGTCACTTAACTTCTCTGTGCCTCAGTTTCCTCATCTATAAGATGGGGATTAAGACTGTGAGCCCTATAAGGGACAGGGACTGTGTTCAACCCGATACCTTGTATCTACCCCAGGGCTTAGAACAGAACTTCTGCACATACCATACCATAATTATTGTTACTATTATTGAATGCTTACTGTGTGCACGGCACTGTGCTAAGCACCTGAGAGAGTACAACTCAACAATATAACAGACACATTCCCTGTCCACAATGAGATTACAATCTAAAAGGGGGAGAGAAATATTAACATAAATAAATAAATTACAGATATAGATGTAAGCGGGGCTGAGGGCAGAGGGCAAATCCAGGGAGCATGTTAGGATGACGCAGAAGGAAGCAAAGAGAAAATGAGGGTTTAGTCAAGGAAGGCCTCTTGGAGGAGATGTGCCTTCAATAATCGACCTTCCTGCACAACCTCATGGGAATTGGCCCCGGGGTCTCTCCCCTAACCATGGAAACGCGCATGCCCAGGAAAATCTCCCTGAGAAGGGCTGTTTTCTGTCACGGATCAGGGCTGGCCCTCAAGATCCATCAATCATTCCTTCTGTGGGTGGCAACTGCTGAGCATCTCCTAACTGTGAGGTGCTGCGCTAAGCTCACAGGGGAGTGCAACTGCAGTAGTGGCTGCAGCTGCCAGGCCCACGATCCAGACACGGCTGTCAGGGTTGACCGACTTCTGCCACGCCAGGTTTCTCGAGTGTGCCCTCCCCACCTCTCCGGAGCCTGAAGCCCGGAGCCCAGAGCCTGGAGATGCAGGCCTGGATGAGGCAGTGGTCGCTGTTCCGTGAAGACTGCCCGCAGGCTCCCTGTCCCCCGGCTCCTGCTCGCAGACCCACACGCCACGGACCGGTGCACGGTCGCTCTCAGCCGGCGCTCCCAGGGAGGAAAATGCAGCCAAGAATTCCTCTGAGTTTCACAACCATGAACAGCATTTATGGAATGCCAGCTGGGTGCAGGGCACTGTACTGAACACTGGGGAGCATCTAATAGCAGGCACAATTGCTGCCTTCAAGTAGCTTCCAGTCTACTGTGTAAGAAGCACTGTGCTAAGTGCTTGGGAGAGTACAATGGAGTTAATAGGCATAATCCCTGCTCTCAAAGAGCTTCCAGTCTACTGCATGAGGAGCACTATGCTAAGTGCTTAGGAGAGTAAAACAGAGTTAGTAGGTGCAATCCCCACCCTTGAGGAGTTTCCAATTTACTGCATACAAAGCCCTGTGCTAAGTGTTTGGGAGAGTACAGCTGAGATAGCCAGAACAGTCCCAGTCCTCAAGAAACTTCCAGTCTACCACAGGCAGAGCCCCATGCTAAGTGTTTGGGGGGTGACAGAGATAGGAGACGCAAAATCACTGTTGTAACACGAGTGGTCTCAGCTGGACCTGGACCTGGGAGGGGACCCTGCCCATGACCAGGGGGAGGGGAGGAGCTGGGTCCCGTTGGCTTGGCCAACAAGGCCGGGAGAGAAGCCGGGGACAGATATGACCCATAACATTCCTGCTCTCACTCCACCCCCTTGGACTAGGAGCTCAGTGGGGGACAAGGACCCTGTCCAATCTGTAAAATGGGGATTAAGACTGTGATCCTCAGGTGGGACGTGGACTGTGTCCCAACCTGATTAGCTTGTATCCACCCCAGTGTTTAGTACAATGCCCGGCACATAGTAAGCACTTAAATACCATTAATAAGTAGTCAGTGCCGAAACAATCCCCTAATTATGACTGAAACCCATACCAACCGTGAACACTGCCCCCGCAGAACAATTTGAGCAAAGAAAACCAGTTCCCGCTGCTAGCTGGGCACCTTAGGCCTCCCCACTCCCCACCCCCTCGGGACTGTCCCTCCACCCCCCGGGCTCCCCGCTCACCTTCGGCTTTGCTGAGCTCCTCGGCCAGCTGTTCCCTGGCCTTGCCCTCTTCCCGGAGCCGCTCCTGGAGTTCTTCTTGGCAGCGCAGCAACTCTGCGGCCTCCTGCGTCTGGCGGGACGACTCGCGCAGCAGCTCTGTCTGGGCCACCCTGGCATGCTCGAGCTAGAACAGAACACATGAGCATGGTTCAGGAGGGTGCTCGCCAGGGCAGCCCTCCCCTTCATCCCCCACCGCAGGTATGGCGATGGACCACAAAGGAGCCCCCGTCCTGGCGTGAGCGTGGCCAATACGGAGTACAGCCAACATCCCCGGGCTGCTTCAAGGCCCAGTCACACTTGAGAGATGAGGCCCAGTCAGACTTGGCATGAGGTGGGTTTTGGTCTGAGTTCCTGCAGCAAGGACCTTGGGAATGGGCCAGCTCTCTTCTCTCAATGGCTTCGTCACCGAACCCTCACTCCTGAAGCCTGGAGCTCCCTCCCTGCCCTCTCCCCACACACACTTAGAGCTTTCCTGATTCATTCTCCCGCACTAGTCCCTCCTTCCAGCCCCTATGGGCAGATCTCCAGATCTTCCACCACCAGCCGCTTGTAGAGGCTCTGTATTGCTCTATAAAGCTCTTCTGGTGGTTCAGGGAAAAGAGCCGGGGTCTGGGACTGGCAAGACCTGAATCTGAGTCCTGGTTCCGTCTGATGGGGCCAGGCCAACGGCGTTTAAGATTCTCGACCAGAGAACCCCTTAGCACCTTCCAAAGAGTTGGACAGGCTGACAGGAATCCTGAAAACTAGATGGCCTACAAGGACGGCAAAGACCACAGGGGATAGTGTGCCAACTGCCCACCAGGTCCCAGGATTATGGCCCGGTGGTGGCACTGTGCTGCTATCACTGGAAATGTCAATTAATCCCTCACATAATCCCTTCGGTGTGCTACCTTTCGGGCACGGTCCCCTGCCCACTTGCTGCTCCCTGGGCCCCGGCAGGAACGCGCCTGGTGGGGCCCAGAGCCCAGAACCCATCATCAACAATCAATTTCACTACTTGGGCTCGTTTCCTTGCAGGTGCCCTCACTGGAGCCCTCAGGATGCCAGAGCCTCAGTGTCACTGGAACCTCTGGACGCCAGAGCCTCGGGAAGTAGGAGCTCCCCAATCGGGCAGCAGGATGCTGCATTTAATTTCCCCCCACGCACTGCCCAGAGGAGCGCATTCCTTCCCCTCAACAGGGGCAGGACGAGGCAGTGGCAGTCCCCAGGCTGGGTACCCTGACCCCAGCCCCCTCACTGTGAGGACGGCAACTGGGCCTCTGGGCGACCTTGGGTAAGTCACTTAACTTCTCTGTGCCTCAGTTACCTCATCTGTCAAATGGAGAATTAGACTGTGAGCCCCATGAGAAGAGGGAAGGTCTCTTGGAGGAGATGTGCCCTCAATTAGGCTTTGAAGCGGGGAAGAGTAATTGTCTGTCGGATGAGGGGGGAGGGCGTTACAGGCCAGAGGCAGGATGTGGGTGAGGGGTTGGCAGCAAGATAGACGAGATCGAGGCACAGTGAGGAGGCGAAGGAGTTAAGTGTGAGGGCTGGGTTGTAGTAGAGAGTAGCAAGGTGAGGTAGGAGGGGGCAATGGGATTGGGTGTTTTAATTGAGGCATGAACTGCGGGCCAAGGTGTGGGCTCAGAGCTGCGGCAGACACGGGGTGATCGGATCAGGCCCAGTCTAGATTACCAAAATGAAAGGTAAGCTCATTGTGGGCAGGGGATGAGTCTGTTTATTGTTATACTGTACTCTCCCAAGCGCTTGGTACAGTGGTTTGCACATGGTAAGCCATATAAGCTCACTGTGGGCAGGGAATGTGTCTGCTTATTGTTATACTGCACTTTCCCAGGTGCTTAGTACAGTGCTTTGCACACAGTAAGTGCTCAATAAATATGACTAAGTATGACAATGATCTCTCTCCCCCTACACACACACAAACACACACACACACACACCCAACCCCAATCTCCCCGAGACCCTGAGTAACAATTGTGCAGGTGGCCCAGCTAGGCCCAGCCCAGCCCAAGCGCTAACCCACCACGTTCGGCCTTTGCCCTTCCTGAGAGTTTGGTGTTCATGATCCGATGCAAAAGAACAAATATTGGCTTAATATAAAAGGAGAAAATTGAGCTCCTCCTCGAATGGCTCTGCCTCCTATTTCAGGGAGGTGACAGATGTGCCGTAGAAGACTCCTGTTTGAGCTCACTAAGGTAAGCGGCCCCAGTGAATCCCCTTGTCCCTTTTCACAATCCTTGGTCCCTAAAGGGACTCTGTGGCTCTGCCAGAGGAGGAGGAATATCAGTGTCTCCTTTCTGGTCAAGCAGTCAGCTGACTGCAAACCACCTCTCGGACCTGGGACCCGCTCTCTGGAGGAAGGACACCCTCAGAGCGACGAGTTTGAAAAGCTTTGCCTTTCTCTTTGGGACAAACGCTGACTGAACTGCCAGGCTAACTCCTTGGGGGTGTCAAGGGGTCCCCATAGCAACCAGAGAGCATACCCCTTTAACCCGAGTACCCGGGAGGAAATCATCCCAGCCCACCAACCCCCTACGGCCGGTTACAGATGAGTAAGGTTCCAGTCCCAGGCGTCCAAGGGGTTGAGAGGTGGGGAACGAGCAGACCCTCATCCTGTGCCTTATTGGAGCAGACTCCAAACTCACCCACCAGCAGGAATGGCGGCAAATGCCATTCAGTCATGCTGGACACTGGCTGGCCACGGTCGGAGACGGGGCAAAAGCCACAATCTGAGATTCTCCCCAACTATCCACTTCCCTATTCATCTTCCTGCCCAAAGCCCTGTCCAAACCCCTACCACTCTGAAACACAAGACAGGAAGCAAAGGCATGGGGAGACTGGAAGCCAGAGGACCTACTTATTAGAGGGTGCCGTGAGGAGCAGCCCCGGCTGGAACCTGAGAAACAGCCGCCCAGGACACCCAGCGCCGGCCAGAGCGGCACAGCCAAAGCAGTGCATTGCAATGCAGAAGTCCAAGTACAACAGATGCCAGGGGCCACTGCTGCAGATTAAGCCGAAGTTCCCCACGGCCCAGCCCACTCCTCCATGGCCCTCGACGCGCTGTCCACCACCACAGCGCCCACTCTGACCAATACCAACCCGAGACCGAGAATGCCCACCGGACTTACGGAGTACGGTGGGGTCGGCAAAGAGATTTTGGACACCAGCTTCAGGAGGTGCCCATTTCTCCCACAACTGCAGCGAAGAATGGACGTGTTGATCACAATCGCGTTACTCAGGTCCAGGCCCGGGCTGAGCGGGAAGGGGCTCGGGAGCGGCACCCGCGACTCCACCTCCAGGACATCCCGCTCATCACCCTGCCCTTCCTCCCACGACCCCCTCCACGTTCTGGCTGCCTCCCGGTACATCCGGTAGGGCTCCATGCCGACAGCTTCACCGCTGCCCGTTGGCTGGCTGGCCCGTGCTCGGTTGGCCGGCCCGCTTGGGATTCCACTGGCAGGCTGAAGGAAGGCTGGGCTCTCCCCTGGTCGGTCCCTCCCCAACTCTGAGACCAATGGGAGACCGAAGAGCCGCCGATCCAAATGGCGAAGGGCCCGTGGCAACCCAGAACAGGGAGATTCCCAGACTGAAATGGGCGCCGGGTGGCCACTCAGAACAAAGAAAGCCTCATGAGCTTCTCAGTGCTCCACACGTGGAAAACCGCAAGCAGACGTGGTCCACAAGCCTCGTGGTGATACCACTGGGCCCTCTGACCCTTCCCCGCGGCTGACCACCCACCAGCCAGGGATGCGGATGGGAAAAGAGCAACCTCCTCATCGCCGACAGACCAGGGGTGTCAGGACCCAGCACCACTCCTGGCTAAGGCTGCCACCACCGCCAGGTAGTTCATTCGAGAGGAGGAGCTCTGGGTCGGTTTCCCTGAATGGCCAGCCGGACAGAGGGAGGGGGCGGGCTGGTTCCGGGTGGCGAAAGCCCTTCAAGAAAGCTCGCGGCCGACCAGTCATCTGGGCACAGGGAGGGAGGGAGCGGTTTACTGCCCGTGGACTTGCGTGGTCCTGTGTGGACACTGCCAGGAGAGTTTGTGTCAACACACCCTTCTCAAAGCTGCCTGGCGAGATCCACCCTCCACGTCAGAACTTCAAAGGGCACTACCTGGGCACTCGTGCCTTAGGCAATGAGTCAGGAGCCTCCCCACTTCTTTCCCCAGCTAGGACGGGTGACATCCAGCTCCAGCACCAACTACTCCTATAGCGGAGCGAGAATTCTTCGTTAGCAGAAGGCGCTCGTTTTTTGGCAGCAGACAGGAATGACAGGTCAGCCCCCCGACTGTGGAGATCCAGAATCCCTAAGGTGAAAATGCAAAACCCCAAGGCTCGGGGGTGAAGGGGGAGGGACCCAAAGAGCAGTGGTTCATCGGATGACTTGCCTGACCCAAGAGCGCTAAAGGAGCCATATACCTCTCAGTCTTCCATGCTGACAGAGAAGAGCTAAGTCAAAAGACCAAAATCCTGCGCTCCAGAATTCCCGGTCCATTCCGGGATAGCGTTAGTCAGCGTGTTCCCGTATCCAGGCAGGCCGAGGAAGCAAATTAAACCCAAACTTGACCCCATCCAGCTTGGGAAAAAGTGAATGAATCAATGCTGCTCCAGATTGTGCCTTCTGAGTGGCATTTGGCTATTTCCAAATCCCCCAGAATTCCAAGTTTTGCCATCTCTTTTCTCCGAGGAATGCATTTCAGAACCAGGAAGTCTCAAACTAAGATACCCTACCCTGCTCCCTGACCGCTAACTCCATTTCTACCAGGACCCTCCACTTACAGCCAAACACCTGCTCTGTACTCTGCACTCATCCAGGCCCCCAAACGCAACTCTCTCACCCCATCTGCCCGCACACCAGGCCGCCAGCCTAGAATGACCTTTCTTCTCCTCTTCACCAAGCCATTTCCCTTCTCTGCCTGAAAGCTCCTCCTTGAAGCCCTCTTGGATCAATCCCTCCTGATCCCAAAACCTCCTTAACCCTTTAGGGGGTCCAGGGACCAATGGGCTGCTCATGCCAATGCAGGGAGCAGTGGGCCGGCCTGGAGAACGCTGGGGCTGTGGGGCTGGGGTGTTAAGGGTTAGGGGCCGTCAGGCAGAGCATTCATTCTCTCATACCACCCTCAGGGTCAGAGCCAATTGGCCGTGGAAGCAAGTTGGCAGCAAACACCCATAAATCTGCAAAGTAGATGGGAGGATGAAAACAGTGCTGGAGTCTCTGGCTTACTTAATCGGCTCTTCTCGGGCCCAAGGCTGAATTGCCATTTGGTTAATCAGCTAGTCTGGATCCAAATTGTAAGCCTCAAACTTGAGAGAGCTCGTGGGCGAGCCACAGACACCAATCTGCCTTCACAATCTGATCCCAGATAGCAAATGTCTCCATCCCCCCTTCTGCTCCAGAACCACTGGATGATTGGGCTGCAAGCAGCACCAGTGCCCAACACCATCGCTGCGCACTCCCCCTCACCACTAAGGATCTCCCTCTCCCCCTCCCTCCCTCCCACCCCGCTGGCTCCCACAGTCCCCCAGTCGAGCAGCCCAGCGGCCTCCAGAACAGAAACCCAAACACCACGGCAAGTTACACAGAGGCAGTCGGTCACGGTGCATTCTTACACCCAGGTCCCACTGGGACACTTGCTCAGCTAGCACACATGTGATGAGATACATACACCCCACCCCCACAAACACACACATGCATACAGCTAGCCCACATGTAGCGTGGGGCAAACACACGGTCACTAGGGTCGAGACACACACATACACACACACACACAAACACACACACACATTCTTCTGAGGGAAAGCTAACTGGATCAAATACCAGGTCTTACCCCATGGCCTGTGGCTCCAGCTGGAAACCATCCCATCCTGGGGGGTGAGGAGGCGAACACAGAAAAGAGGAGGGGGCTAGTAGGCTACCTGCCTCTGGCCATGCTAAATTAGGGCTGAGAGGCCTAATGGATAGGATGCAGGAAAAGGGGTTTTCCCACTGGGGTCCACAGGTGAGGACCCCAGGGGAGCAAGGTTTTGAGCCCTGAGCGGGGAAACGGTTAGGACGAATGGCAGCAGAACTACCCCAGCATCTGAAAATCTGGAAGGAAGGATCCAAGGAGCAGGGGAACAGAGAACCTGGGGTCCCTAGGAGAGGAGTGGAAAGGAACAAAGAGATACTTCTGGGAAAGTAAAAAGAGTCCTGGGGAAAAGTATCATTGGAAAGGAGAAGGCGGTCTTCAGTTGGAATTTTCTTACATTTGGGCCATGAATACCTCGTTAACAACCCTTTTATTCCCTCTAGACTATAAGGTCACTGTGGGCAGAGTACATACCAACTCAGTTGCACTGTACTCTTCTAAGCACTTGGTACAGTATTCTGCACACAATAAGAGCTCAATAGTATTTATTGATTGAAGTACTCTTTAACCCACTTAGAGCTCTGACTTTTGTGTCCAGAAAGCAGATGATGGCTTTGCAGGGAGGGACAGGGGGATGAAAAGGCAAGGCTAACACTCCTCCGAGCCTTCTGCGGCACCTACCCCTCAGGAAGAATGGACCCCAAACGATCTCCTTGCTCTTTGGGGTGCTGAGCTGAGAGTCAGGGGGTGGTGGTAGGTTGGTGGGGCTCCCACATTCTTGTCCACGCCCGGAAATGTACAACTGAAAGGCTTTAGGACCCTGTGGACAAGATGGGGAACCCGGGCCTTCTTACAGTGGCTAGGGATCCGTTCTGGCCAACCACTTCATCACACTAGAACCTCTGGCTTAGACTGCTCTTTTCTCACAAGAACCGGGCCAAGTCACCCAGGAGACCAAGAGCAGGGCTGAGTCTCCCCGAGTCTTCAAGCCCAACCCCAGTAGCGAGAGAAGCCCAGCCACAGAGGTCAGCAGAGAGAACGCCCACCAGCAGGCCCTTGCCCGGTCCCCTCGTTTCCAAGCCGGAACAAGTCAACAGCCGGCCCCTGCCTCGATGGTCACCTCACAGAACTAACTCCCCAGGGCAGGTAAGACCATTGGATATGGATAATCAACTGACCCCCCCTGATTCCACACCCCGTGAACGTTTCTCTGTCGCCTTCCCTGGTAAAGGGGAAGCTCCTTGTATGCAAGGAACACGCCCTAGACGTCCGGGTTTCCTCCTTACTGAGAGTGCCCCCTGCCAGCTGATCATCATCATCATCATCATCAATCGTATTTATTGAGCGCTTACTATGTGCAGAGCACTGTACTAAGCGCTTGGGAAGTACAAATTGGCAACATACAGAGACAGTCCCTACCCAACAGTGGGCTCACAGTCTAAAAGGGGGAGACAGAGAACAAAACCAATCATACTAACAAAATAAAATAAATAGAATAGATATGTACGAGTAAAATAAATAAATAAAAAGATAGAGTAATAAATATGCACAAACATATATACATATATACAGGTGCTGTGGGGATGACCCATGCCCTTCACACAATCAATCAATCAATCAATCGTATTTATTGAGCGCTTACTGTGTGCAGAGCACTGTACTAAGCGCTTGGGAAGTACAAGTTGGCAACATATAGAGACAGTCCCTACCCAACAGTGGGCTCACAGTCTAAAAGGGGGAGACAGAGAACAAAACCAAACATACTAACAAAATAAAATAAATAGAATAGATATGTACAAGTAAAATAGAGTAATAAATATAAATATAAATAATAATAAACACAAGGCACGCCGTCCTCCCGCCAACTAGACAGGTTTATCCAGTCGCTCTGAAACATCACCCTCTGAAGAGTCTCAGCAAATGCAGACGAATGCTACGAAAACTCCAGGGGGTAGCCCCCCCGAACCCCTGCTCTGCCCACTGGGCAGGGAATATGTCTATCATATTGTTTTACTATACTCTCCCAATCGCCCAAGCACTTAGTACAGTGCTCTGCACACACTAAGGGCTCAGTAGATATGACTGATTGATCTTCTTTCCCAAGCCCCGTGACCCTCTGTCTACCGAGTAGACCCCCTCAGCTCTCCCCATCATCCCCAGCACTATGTCCCTGCCTGCCATCCCTCCCTGCCATCCCCTGCACTGTCTCCCTTCAGCTCTCCCCACCATCGCCCTACACCCTGCCATGACAGTCAAAACACACACACACACACACACACACACACACACACACACACACACACACACACACACCCCGTCAGACCCAACAAAGCACAAAAGGTGCACAGGGAACAACAGTGTGCAATGGCAGCGAGAGGGCAGTCAGGACCCCCAGTAACCCGAAAGATGAGCAACAAACCAACTTTCGGCCGCTCTTTGGGGTGCACCGGGAAGTTCTGGCCATGCAGTGCTCACCGACTCCCCAGACCTGTTCAGGCCAGGCCCCAGCTGGGGAGGGGGGATGAAAACCCTGCGGGCTCAGACACTGCTTGGAGTCCAAGTGTGGCAATCGATTCCCGAAGTTCAGGTAAAACACTCCCCAGGGAAAAGGAAGGAACTGAGAGTCAGAGCAAGCCAGGAAGAACTTCCAACAACTCACGGGGTCATGGCCGGCCTGCTGCCCCACTCAATGAACTGATGCCATTTACTGAGCATCCACGGTGTGCAGAGCACTGTTCTGAGCTCTCGGGAAAGGAGTTGAGTTAGTCGACACGATCCTTGTCCTCGAGTAACTTGTAGTCAAGCAAGGCCCTGCCCCGCTGAGCTGCACACTTTGCCTCCAGCGGCAAGTGACAGGGAAGGGGACAGATGCAAGAACCCTGTGATGGGGAACCCCATCCATTCAATTTCAGGGTGAGCGACAGATCTGCCCAACTGACACCAGCAATGGGTATATTCCTCGCCTGGCCTAAGCCCCGCCCGCTCCCCTCACTGCCTTTCCCCTGGACCCCCAAGATTCTCTGAACCCCCCTCGGGGCCACAGATGATTTCTGAGGGCCGAGCGGGGGACCCGAGGAGAGCCCCGAGGTGGGGGCTCTGAAGCTGCAGGGGCCTCACCTGGTCGCTGGTGGTGTTGATTGCATCCAGCAGCTTTTCCACAGCCGCCTGGAGTCGGGAGCTGACGTTCAGGGCCAACTCTTCGCTCTCGGGGCCCATGTCCGGGCCTGCCGAGCCGCTCCGCAGGACCAGCTGACACAGGTCCTCTCCTCCACCGGGAGCCTCCGTCCATGGGTCGGGGGTGTGACCTGGCCCCTCGTGTTCCAAGAAGGGGGCGGCAGGATCTCCTGAAGGCACAGTACTGCTCGTTACGGAGAGACACCGCTTGACGTTCTGACGCACTGTGAAGTTTGGGGAATCAGACTTTGCAGCCGATCCAATACAGAGATTTGAAGGCGACTAGCGGCAGGCATAACAGCGGCACCCAAGAAAGTGGGAAATGCTGGCCCAGTGAAAGCTATGGAAACAGCAGCCGTGGTGAGTGCTTGGCAAGCGGGCAGGATTGAGGCGGCAATGGGGACGGGGGGGACTGGATGCTCCCAGCAGCTCCACACTCCAGCCCTTCTTCCAACCTTTTCCTGTCAGAGACTGGGGACACAGGGGAGTGGAGGGGGCACCGAGGACAAAGCCACCACACAAGCCCCTTCAGAGCTGCTGGCTTCAGCAGGCCCAAGCTTGCAGCTGCCATCAATCCAGGCTGCAAAAGTCAATGAGACGCATGGCATATCTGCCTGTGAATGCTGACATTCTTCTTGCTCCCTTCCAGCAGTCACAGAGAGGGATGGGGAATCTTGTGAAAAGGAAGGAAGGGTGATTGCCTGCGAATGGGAATTAGTGTGGCCTAGTGGAAGGAGCACGGGCCTACCAGCTGGAGGACCTGGGTTCTAATCCCAACCTCCACCATTAGTCTGTAGTGTGATCTTGGGCAAGTCCCTTAATTCTCTGTGCCTTTTACCTCATCTGGAAAATGGGGACGAAACATCCGTTCTCTCTTGTACTTAGACTTTGAGCCCCAGGTGGGACAAGGACTGAGTCCAACCTGATTATCTTGTACCTACCCCAGTGCTTAGTGCAGTGCTTGGCACACGGTGAGGACTTAACAAGTGGCATAATGATAATTCCCAGCCAAAGTCCATTCTGCTCTTCCTGGCCAATCCAAGTCCACTTGGCCCTTGCCAGCTAATCAAAATCCATCCTGCCAACTCTCTCCCCACCGGAGCACCCCAGCGGCACAGAGGGGCTCAAGAGAGGCAAGCAGAGTGGGGCTCCGCCCGTAGTGTCTGCCCCCCACCACTGACTAGGCAGGCCCTAAGTCAGTCCAGAGTTATTTCTGCAAAACCCGTCACCCCTTCTTCAAAGGGGCAACAGCTGCAGCAGACAAATGCTGAATGCTTCTCCAACTAGACCCACTGCTTCCTTTGAGGATTTGGCTCGGGGAACTCTTCCCCATGTTTCCTCCATCTGGACCCTATGAGGGGAGTGCTAAAAAGGGGAGAGAGTCAGGGTTGAGAGTCCTCTGGGTTTCACCTAAACTTCTGGGACAGCCGGGGAGGTGATGAGGGGAAGATACCGGCAACCATGCCCTGTTCTTCCAGGCCAGGTTGGGACTAAGAGGAGCAGAGACCCAGAGCACTTCCCAGTTTCCAGATGATGTGTGCCTATGAGGCACAGCAGAAGTGACACTAGGAGAGAAATCTCCTTCGACAGCAGCCCCCAACAGTCCGACCTGTCGCAAGCTGGGAAACACGTGCCCAAGGGCAGACCCCTCTCCTCGCCCCCCTGGCAACCAACAGCCATAAAGCAACTACCTTCAGGGTGGGTCTCGCAGGGGCGGGGTGGTGTGGGCCCCTCGGCTGCCGGGCCTCCTCCAGACCGGTTCAGCATTCCCAGGACGTGGCGGCCGATGGTCTCCTCCGCCGCGACCGTCGTCTTCGCCACCTCCAGCAGTCCCTTCAGGAGCCGGCGGTTAGCCTGACGCAGGGCGTGTCTGGCCAAGCGAAAGAAGTCGCATTCAGACATTCGCTCTCCTTGTGACCACGTGAGGGTGGGGAAGAGAGGAAGGGGGGGTGGATCTCTTCCTCTCATCACTGGGGTCATGGGCCAGTGGGACCAGGCGAGACCACAGGAATCAGTGTGAAGGGGAGCCTCCCTCTTTTTTGTGGTGAGCTTCTGGACTTCCAGAGCGCTTTTGCTCTGTTATCCCATTTTAATGGATTGGGAGGGGATGTCGGTGAATGTAGGGGAGAGGGTCCATCAGAGGAGAAGCCTGAGAACATTTCCTTAGCCCATGCCCAGTCGCCTCCTCATATCCCAGTTGGGAGGGGGCAGGCAAAAGGTGCTCCACTTCACAGTCCAGTTGCAGGGAAAGACATATGGCCATATGGCCGACCATGGGCAGGCGAGAGGAGCAACCCTGTTTCAAATGCCAGCCCGAAGGGTCCAGAGAGCTTAGCCGTAGCAGCGGAGCACCCCAGGATAAGTGCCCGAAGACCGTGAGCCCAAAGAATGGCTAGATGGCTTGGCCTAATCCACAGAAGCGGCCCCCAGTCCCCTTTCCACAGCTCTGACAGGGCCTGGCGGGAGGATGAGTGGACACCACGTACAGCTCGGAGTCCAGAGTCCAGTCTGGCTCTGCCCTGAGTGGCTATGGGACCTGGGGCAAATCGTTTCACCTCCCTGGGCCTCAGTTTCCATTCCTGTAAAATAGGATGAGATTCCCTACTCTCCCAAACTCTTAGACTGTGAGTCCCATGTAGGGCAGGATCTTTGGCCGATCTGATTATCCAAAACCAAATCCAGTGCTTGGCACACAGTAAGCACGGAATCCAAACCCCGATTACTACTGTTCACATACACATTACTGGAATGAAAGTGAAAGATCTTCGACTTCCTGCCTGGCCTTCTGTCAACGGCAGCCCGGGGTAGGGTTCCCTCTGCGTACCTCTCTGCAGACAGGCCATCGGGAGCCGTGTCTTCCGCGTTCCTCTCCCGCTCCTCCCCACTGGGGATGGGCTCCTGGGCTTCCTCAGAGAGGTCAGGTTCCTCCTGTGTAAGCTTGGACAAGGGCAGGGAGGACAAGAGAGACAAAAACCCCGTCATCCTGGAAGCGGCACCACATCCTTCTAGGTGCCCCAAGGAGAAGCGGCCAGCTGCCCGGCGCGGGGCCCGGAGACTGCTCAGACTAACTAATGTTTAACCACACATTGAGGAGCGATTCGGGGTGCGGCGGTGTCTAGATAAGGCTGACGCTCCAATGTCATTCATTCATTCATTCAATCAATCATATTTATTGAACTCTTACTGTGTGCAGAGCACTGTACTAAGCGCTTGGAAAGTATAATTCGGCAACAGATAAAGACAGTCCCTACCCAACAATGGGCTCACAGTCTAGAAGGGTGAGACAGGCAACAAAACAAAACAGGTAGACAGGTGTCAATACCATCAAAATAGGTATTTTTGGGGCATGGACTCGGCGGCGGAGCCGGGCTAGAACAATAACAACGGTGGGACTGAAGAATGTGGGTGGCTGGGTGGCTCAAGGTCCCCTCAGCAATCCCCTCCCTGCACTTCACCTACCATGGGCCACTCCAAACCACTTGGGAAAAATGGTTGCCAGAGACTAGCAGACAGACAGACAGACAGACAGACAGACAGACAGACAGACACACACACACACACACACACACACACACACACACACACAGCCAGCCCCTCGGCACTGGCCTCAACTGCTCTCACAGGAGCCAAAGTCCACACTACCTGGGTCTGTGTACTGCGGCTGTGCACCTGAAAGCACAACTGCTCTCTTCCTTCTAAAGCCCGCTGCTTTAAGGATTCCAACTCCTCTAAGAGCACCCTCTCTCGCTCAGAAACCAGGTTTTCAGTGTCTACTGAGGAACTCTAGGCGAGAAAAAAGGTCAGAAGAGAAATCTGTTGGCGACAGACACAAGGCAGAAAGAGTCAGGGTGCGGGCAGCCCCTCCACAGGGAGCCACGGCCACACCCTGGGGTGAAAGACATGGCCAACTGTCAGGGCACAACTTCACAAGAATGAGAGTCGTTAGCATCATGACGGCCCAACAGTGGGCAGGCCCAATTAATCAATCGCTGCCCTTAAAAGGCATGGTTTGCATCAAAAGCCAGAAGTCGGCCACCACAAAATGCAGAGAAGCCAAGCCAATTTATGGGTAAGATGTGCGCCAACTGATCCGCACACCTGCTTTTGGGCAGTGGGCATCTGGGTGCCCTCGCCTGTGGATTGCTCGTTCAAACCACTTCCCATGCCCAGAGAGCCCGGGTCACGGAAACTCCCCACCACACACACCCCAAACGCTGCGGCTGAATTTGTGGCTGGTGCCGGGCCGCTTGGCTTCTCTGCATGGATCCCAGGCCTGAGATCTGCAGGAACCCTGTTCCCCAACTCCAAGCGAGATTATAATAGGGGTGGGAGCAACCAGAGAGGCCTGTGGAAAAGGAGGCACCCTTGCCATCCAAGAATGGCAAGAAGGGGTCCCAGGAGAGGACGACCTGCATAGAAAGAGCCCAGAGAACTTGGCCGAGTGATTGGGAGGAGGGAAGGAGGCGAGAAGAGAACCCGGGCAGGACCGACAAGGAGGGAGAGAGCGTGCTCTATTGGAGAAACACTGAGGGAGGAGTGGCCTCTTGGGCCACAGAGGAGTTGCCCACCAGCAAGGGGTCCAAAGGACCCAAGGAAAAGTCACTCGCTCCCAGGAGGGCCAGCCTCCAAACAGGGTTAGGGGCACTGGAGCTGGGCACTGAAGAGAGGCCCGGGAGGGCTGGCTGGTCAGTCCACAAAAAACCCCAGGGGGCAAAGGGTCTACATGCACTGTGACTGCCTTCCAATCTAGGGTGTTGGGAGGAGATGACCCACACTTAACCCTTGGAGTCAGCTCCCGAGGGCCCGGGGAAGGACAAGACGGGCTCCGCCATCGAGCCCAGGCCCCGCTACCTGGGCCAACTGCCTGTTCAGCCTGTGGATCTCCTCCTGGAGCTGCTCCTGGTCCTCCCGCTGCCTCTCCATCTGGCGCATGTGGGCCTGGCGCAGCCGCTCGGTAACTTGCTGGTGCTCCTCACACTGGCGCACCAGTTCCTGGCGCAGGTCTTCCAGCTTCTCCTCATGCAGCCGCAGCTGCCGGGATGCCTCTGGCACATCGTGCTGGAACCGGGAGGTTAGCGACAGGACGTGTCCATCCCTGCCCTGCCCGGCGCCCGCCCAGCGCTGGCCCAGTGACCGCCCGGCCCCATCATGCAGGACAGAAAACCCAAAACGTGTTAATCTCAGCTTGCCCTCCAACACCAATACACCTCTGCCAGTCTCGAAAACCTGGCTAAACTCTTGCTGGCTCCAGGTTGCCACTGTAAAAGCCAAGAGCGCCAGGCACAGACACCTTGAGCTAGATTACAGAGAAATGATTAGTGTGGCGTTCTAATGTTTCCTCACTCCTGTTGTGTTTGGACTCCAATCCCTTCTCCCACATTAAACTTCGATTTTGAACCCCACGAGAAACAGGGACCATGTTCAATTCACCCGGAAGGAGGAGGAGGAAGAGGAGGAAAGGGACAGAGCTTAACTATGTCAGACGAAGACTGGAGAGTTGGCCACGGTATCCCCAGGGCTTCTCAGAGGGCAAACTCATCCCCTTACCATGTCTTTCAAAACAAAGTCTTGGTCTTTTGGGAAGATTTCTCCTGCACAAGCCAGCTCCCGGGCCTCCAGCTCGAGTTCCCCATCCCCACGTTCACTTCCCAGCACGAGAATTTTCCGGGACTTGTCCTCACTCAGTCCTTGGCTAAGGGCCTTCAATTCCTCTTGAAAGGTGGAGACGTGGGCACCCCAGGGTGGTGGTGCTGGTTCACTGTCGGCAAGTTCCATTTCGCTGGCCAGACTCTGCTCTGGCTGAAAGGGTGCGTGCGTTCGCCTTCCCGGGGCGTGGGCTTCCCTCAGCCCCGACAGCCGGGCCTGTTCGCTCTGCTGAGCAAACGTGACGCTCATGGACACGATCACCTGTGGAGGAACGAGCACCGACCCCATGTCAAACTCGGGGGCCACCGCCCCAAGGGTGATATGGGCCCTGCCCCCTAAAGTCATTTCCTGCCCTGAAAACAGACCAGGGATCCCGGGCCATGCCTGTGCTTCACTGCCTCATTTGACTGACAAGGGAACACAGCCCCATGTCTCCACTGAGTAAGAGATCATTTGGAAAGAAAACAAGCCCACAGAAATCCACTAATGGCAGGGCTGCTGGCACAGCTAAGAACAGAACTGTTTTGAGATTCTCTGTGTGTCTCAATGTTCTCCCTTTCTCTTCAGGCTTTCAAACCTCCACCATCTCATTCCTGATGTCTGGCCCTGGAAAACCCTCCCAATCATCCCTTCCCCATGTCCATCCTGGAACGCTGAGGCGGGTTTGGCCAGGATACGTGACCGGTCCCTGCAATCTGACCCAGGGCCCAAGCAGAGAGGTGGACAACATCCCCACCAGCAGTCGACTCAGACGGGTAACAAGACCGGCTAGTTAGTACTCCAGGTGGGGGGTGGTGGTGAGGGGGGAGGAGGAGGGGAGGACAAAGCACCCATCGGAACACCTTCAGTAGGCCAGAGGATCTGCTGACAGCTCATCTGATATGCTCTGAGAGAGTAGCCTCCTCTACTCTCTTGCCTCCTCTCAAAATCTGCCCCCTCCACCTGTACTTCTGACACCATCCCTTTTTACCTTTCTACCAAAACACTTGCCCCCTCCCTTCTTCTGACCGCCACCTTCAACTGTTCACTTTCAAACGGTTTCCTCCCCACTGCTTTCAAACATGCTGTCTCCCTTATCCTAAAAAATCCCTCCCGACCCCACAGTGTCCTCCAATTATTGCACATCTCCTTCCTCCCATTCCTCTCCAAACTCCTTGAGCGACCCACTGTCTCCCCTTCCTCTCCTCGCATTCCTCCAATCTGGTTGACGCCACCTTCGCTCCATGGAATCAGCCCTCTCTAAGGTAACCAATACCCTTCTCGCCAAATCTGATGGCCTCTACTCTATCTTGATCCTCTCCGACCTATCAGCTGCCTTCGATACTGTGGCCCATCACCTTTTCCTGGAAACTGTATCCAACCTCAACTTCACTGACACTGTCTTCTCGCTTCTCCTATCTCTGACTGCTTCGCCTCAGTCTCTTTTCCTGGCTCCTCCTCCACCCCCACCCTCGGACAATGGGAGTCCCTTAAGGTCTCTCTCCTCTGTAGTCTCGCATTTCCTCCTGCCTTCAGGACACCTTACCTGGACACCTCAAACTAAACATGTCCACAACTGAACTCAACTTCCCAAACAAGCCCTGTCCTCCCCATCTTTCCCATCACTGTAGACAACACCACTGTCCTCCCTGTCTCACAAGCACGTAACATAACCCTGGTGTTCTCCTCGACTCATCTCTCTCATTCAGCTCACACATTTAATCTACCTTCTACCTTCACAACATCACTAAGACCCTCCCTTTCCTCTCCATCCAAACTGCCACCACGCTGATCCAAGCACTTATCCTATCTCACCTTGATTACTGCATCAGTCTCCTGGCTGACCTCCCTGCCTTCTGTCTCTCCTCACTCCAGTCCATCCTTTACTCTGCTGCATGGATCGTTTTCCCCAAAAGAGTTTCAGTCCACATCTCCGCACACCTCAAAAACCTCCAGGGATTGCCCATCCACCCTCACAACAAACAGAAACTCTTTACCACTGGCTTTAAAACACTCAATTAGCTCGCCTCTTCCAACCCAGCCATCTGATCTATTACAGCCCAGCCTTCACACTTTGCTCCTCTAATGCCAGTGTGTGCCCCCATCTCATCTATCTTACTAGCTAGCCCTTTCCCACCTCCTCCCTCTGGCGTGGAACTCCTCCTTCCTCCAGATACACCAGCCCACTATTCTCCTCACCCTCAAAGCCGTATTTAAGTCATATCTCCAAGAGGCCTTCCCTGATTAAGTCCTCTTTTCACCAGCTCCCTCTCCCTTCTGCATCATCTGTGCACTTGCATCTGTGACCTCTGAGCATTTGACATTCTCCCCACCCTCAGCACTTCATTCATTCATATAAATTATATATAACAAATTATCTATTTATATTAATGTCTGTCTCCCCGGCCTGCCTTTTAGCTCGTTGTGAGCAGGGTGTGTGAATAACAATTCTATTATACTGTACTCTCCCAAGTGCTTATTTAGAGTGCTCTACATACTGTAAGCACTCAATAAATAGCATTGATGATGATGATGAGGCCAATAAACTCACTCTTAGAACTCTGGGCCTCCTACCTGATTGCTAAGAAGCAATAAGAAATGCCACTTTGGGAAGACCAAGGCTCTATCTTTAGTAGGGAAAAATAACAAAGCAGAGAACTTCCAAGAATTAAAGACAGAGAGGGAATGAGGATGATCCAGACTCTTCTCTGGGTGCCAAAGCAAGGGGCAAAGCAGAGGACCTGGACTCTCCTCTAAGTGCCAGAGTGAGGGCCACTACAGGGGACTCAGACCCCCCTCTAGATGCCCGTGTAAGGAGCACTGCATGGAAACCAGATTTTCCCCTAGACCCCCACAGAAAGACACTTCCAGGGATCCTCTAGACTGTGAGCCCGCTGTTGGGTAGGGACAGTCTCTCTATGTTGCCAACTTGTACTTCCCAAGTGCTTAGTACAGTGCTCTGCACACAGTAAGCGCTCAATAAATAAATACGATTGAATCCAGACCTTCCCCACTGTCAGTATAGGAGGTCATTTGTTAGACTGTAAGCTCCTTGAGGGCAGAAATCATGTCTCCTTTCTGTACTGTCCCAAGTGCTTAGTACAATGGCCTACACTCAGACTACTGACGGTCAATAACTGCCCTCTCCCTTGACCACCAAGCTGACCATGCAATCTCCCCATGAGTCTTGAGCTCCCCAGGTGGGCTCAACCCAAGACACTGAAATACAATAAGACTCTGCCCTGAGCTATCCCTAAAGCACTCTTGCCGTTTGACCGAAACGGCATGAAGATCCAGGAAAGTCACATTATCTCTCTGAAGTCCCGGGCCCTCCTGTACCGAGGTCCGATGGCTGGTAATCAGGGTCAGCCCCGGGGCTACTCTAACATCTACTCTCCCCAGGCTATGGGGCTGCAGAATCCTGGCTGCCTGGACTTGTTCCTCATTCAGGTTAAAAAATAACAAACCATTCAGAATGGGCAGGGAAGAAAACCAAGGCCAGTTGGGCTGTAGAAATGTGTCCCGGATTGTTTTTCGATAAAGCACGCAGAAGCCCTGCCCCAGAAGCAGAGGCTAAGAGATGGCAGGGACCCTCGTGGACCAAGGGACGGGGCCCCACTGGCCTCTTCCACCAAGGGACACCCATCAGGCTCCAGGTCACTGCTCCTGATGACCTAAAGGCCAGACATCCCACCAGCTCCTACAGCGGTCCCAGCTAGGTACCCTTCTCACACCAACCGCCAGAGAATGGAGGGCAACAGTCATGTGGCCCCACAGAAGACAAGTGTCAGAGCTCAGGGTCCCTGGGAAGGCCCGGATGGCGAGGGAGAAGATGCCAGACCACCTTCCAGGACATTCAGCTGGTACCTTGGCTACTTCCTCCTGTAGCCTCTCCTGGTAGCGCTGTTCCAGCTGCCGGACAACATCTGCATCTGGTTCGTCTTCAGGGATGACCCTTCCCTGAAAGAACAACTGCCTGTTAGTCCTCACGAGTTAACCAGGCCTCCTCCCGCCTCTGGACTGGGAACTTCCCAAAAAAGAGCAGAAGCTCTCAGTCCAAGCAGGCTGCCCTGAGGACTGGCCCAGGACGGCCAGACTGGGGTTCCATGGGGCACTGGAGGAGCGGAAGCAGAAAGGCCTTTCTGCCTTTCCAACTTGCCAAAACTTTGGGGAGGTTGAAGAACTTCCCAGTACTTCTGTCGCTCCCACATTATTCCTGATGGGTTGCGAGGTCACTGTTCCTGAAGAACATTTGCTTCTTACGGACTCCTCGCTAACACATGCTTGATTCATTCATTCATTCAATCGTATTTATTGAGCACTTACTGTGTGCAGAGCACTGTATTAAGCGCTTGGGAAGAACAAGTCAGCAACATTAGAGACGGTCCCTACCCAAAAACGGGCTCACAGTCTAGAAGGGGGAGATGATGCCGTGATGAGACAGTCACACTGAAGCTTCCTTGGTCCAGAGGAATAACCCTCGGAATAGAAGCTTTCCAAGGACAGAGAGACAGGGAGACAGAGAAGCAGTGTGGCTTAGTGGATAGAGCACAGGCCTGGGAGTTGGAAGGACCTGGGTTTTAATCCTAGCTTGCCACATGTCTGCTGCGTGACCTTGGACAAGTCATTTAACTTCTCTGTTCTTCAACTACCTCATTTGCAAAATGGGAATTAACACTATAAGCCTCACGTGGGATATGGACTGTGTCCGACTTGATTACCTTGTAGCTATTCCAGTGCTCAGTACACTGACTGGCACATAGTAAGCTCTTAATAAATACCATTAAAAAAAAGAGGCAAAAGTGTCTGGCATTGCAACCGGCAAACCTGACAGCACAGCAGGGAGAGTGTGCCTGCAAGTGCATGCGTGCATGTATGTTGGGGGGAAAAGGGGGAGGCACTCATGTGGAAGCATGTACTGGTCTTTTCCATCTTCCACACAGCCATAGGTGACCCTCCCCATCAGCAGCAGCTTCGAGCACATAGGACATTAGACCTATTTGTACCATGTCACTTTTCCATTCACCCAAGGGACTTATCCTCCCCGCAAATAAGGTGGAGGGAATGCAGTGGGACCCAGTGGACAGAGTTTGGGACTGGGAGCCGGAAAACTTGGACTCCAGTCCCAACTCTGTCCCTGGCCTGCTGTGTGACCTCGAAACAAGTCCCTCAGCCCCTCTGGGCCTCAGTTTCCTCATCAGTAAAATAGGGAAAAAATGACTGTAATCTCCATGTTGGACAGAAGCTCTCTCCAATCTGATAACCTTGTGTGCACCCCAGGGCTCAGCACACAGTATATGCTTAACCTCTAATTACTAAATCGGGAATACCATCAGTGCTTACTATGTGTCAAGCACTGTTCTAAGCCCTGAGATAGATAAAAGTTAATCAGATCGGACTCAGTCATGTCCCACATGGAGCTCACGAGTCTAAGTAGAAGGGAGAATAGGTATCGACTCCACAGTTTATAGTTAATAATGATTGTGGTATTTATTAAGCGCTCTGAGGCACAGAGGAGTGAAGTGACTTGCCCAATGTCACAAAGCAGGCAAATGGTGGAGCCGGGACCCCCAGTTCTGCGCTTTTTCCATTAGGCCGAACTGCTTCCCCTTAGACTGTGAGCCCATGGGACAGAGGCTGTGTCTGACATGACTATCTCGTATCTATCCTAGTGCTTGGCTCCTAGGAAACATTTAGCAAATACGATTATCAACTCAGAAGGAGTCCAAGCCAACAGCAGAGAAAATCAAACTCACAACACCCACCTTCACCGGAGGGTCCACGTGCTGCTGCATCTGCCACCCAGGACCACGGTTCCCCTGCCCGGGCTCTGCCGGGGAGACGGGGCGTACGCTAAACCGCAAAGTTGTGGGGGGGACAGAGAAGAATTCAGCTCCTTTTCTGGGGTCGCCGGGTCACATGACCCACAAAGGACAAAGAAAGCGACCTCCCCATGTGCGACGGAAGTGACATACAAGCCAACGTGGCGGCGGCCCCCCCGCCCCAGCCCCCCGTCAGAAGAGATCTCCAACCCCAACGAAGCCCACCACCCCAAGACGGGAAGCAGACCTGGAGTGGACCGCGGCCTGTGGCGGACCCTCCCCCACTTAGGCTGGCTCTCGACTGGATGCTGAGGGGGGAGACAGTGACCGTAGAGGCCAAATTGCAAGGGACACCTGCGGAACCTGAGACTGGAAATCCCCCCAGGCCTCGCCTTATATTAATGTCTGTCTCCCCCTCTAGACTGTAAATTCATGTGGGCAGGGAATGTGTTTATTATATTGTTATATTGTACTCTCCCAAGAACCTAGTACAGTGCTTTGCACACAGTAAGCACTCAATAAATATGACTGACTGACCGGCTGACTCTCCTAGAGAACGGGGGACAGGGCAGCCTGGCTCGCCCAGCTCGGCGGCTAAAGGCTAAGAGAGGCCACCTCTGAGGCCTAGCAAAGCCCGGCTTGCTGAGCTCCCCTTCCCTGGTTCAAGAGGGAGTGGCCATCCTATGTGGTTCTTGCATGCTGTTAGCAGAAATCCAACCGGCAGACCACCTGCAAAGCAAAGCGGCCAGTAGGTCTGCCTCCGGTGCAGCACTCTCCTGGGCTCCGGTCGCACCGGCCCCGCATCCCAGGTTCGGTCCCATTTTGTTAGTATGTTTGGTTTTGTTCTCTGTCTCCCCCTTTTAGACTGTGAGCCCACTGCTGGGTAGGGACTGTCTCTATATGTTGCCAATTTGTACTTCCCAAGCGCTTAGTACAGTGCTCTGCACATAGTAAGCGCTCAATAAATACGATTGATGATGATGATGATGATCCAGAGGCTGATGGAAATGAAACTTTGGCAGCTGGACAGTCCCGGGACGGCAGACAGAACCGAGGGCCGTCCCCCGGCCCTCTCGGTCCCTGATGCCCCAGGAGAGCAGGAGGTTGAATTCAGGGAAGGGTCACTTGCGGGCTGCCCGCGGTGGGGCAATTAAGGGAGGGGGAGAAGCCAAGGGCAAGGAAGCAGTAAGCGGTAGGGTTCTCTCCCCTAGCAGATGACTGGCTGCTCCCTTAGGGCAGCAGGGCTTGGCGTGATGAACGCTCTGGGTGCAGGAGGGGGGATGCTGGGGACTGCTGTGGCTGCCATAGGAGCGAGAAAGAGCAGGAGACACACACTTCAGGGTAGGCGGTGGGGGTTGGGCCTGCACCATGGGGTGAAGGAAGTTGTTCTACTGCCCCCAGGCCCTCTGGGAATCCCTTGCCCCCCCCCCCCCCCCCCACCGCAAACAATGGCCTGAGAGGCAGCCTGGCCTAATGGAAAGAACACGAATCTGGCAGTCAGAGGACTTGGGTTCTAATCTCTCTGCTGATTGTTTGCTGTGTGACTTTGGACAGGCTGCTTAACTTCTCTGTGTCTCACTGTAAAATGAGGAATAAATACCCGTTGTCTCTCCTATTTAGAGTGTGAGCCCCATGCAGGACAAGGACTGTGTCCAACCTAATTAACTTGTATCTACCCCAGCACTTAGAACAGTGTTTGACACATAGTAAGCACTGAATACCATAAAACCTTCCCAGAAAAAAATGATCCCTTTGGACCCCGCTGCTGCTTGCCCCCAGGAGAAGTTTCTCGCTTGTGGCTGCCGGCCCTCCGCAGCTCTCACCAGGTACGGGGGTATCCACCAGGAAGGACAAATGCAGAGGAAAGGCTCGGGGAGCACGTACCAGTGCTGGACGTTAGACTCTCCCACCGCCGAGGTGTCTCCCGACAGTGGCTGAGAACAGGACTCAGGTCTCCCGATCTCTCCAGCAGGCTCTCCTCCCGATGACGAAGCTAACCTGGACGGTTCTTCCCAGAGAGACGCCCCAGCTGTAAGGTCTCCGATGGCAACTGCGGGGAGGGGAAACTAACGGTGCGCCCGCCCAGCAATGTGGACCCAAAACGGAGCCAGACTGCGGGGCTTCAGGATGGCCCCAGCAACCTCCCTCCATGGCTGCCATTCTCCCAATCTCCTCCGTCCCTCCCGCTAGAACGGCGCTAATGACCCAAGCAGGCAGGCCACAACAATTCAGCCCACAACAGTTCAGCCCACTTTGGCGAGTCCAGGCAGGGCCCAGACAGGTCCCATCCTGACACCCCAGCAGGAGTAATCCTTGCCTCCCACCCCACCTGCTGCTGCCCACCCTGGAGCCCGTATTGGTTACGAGCACAGAGATCTCACCGGTACAGCCCGGTAGAAAGGGGGTCTGGGCAGGGGCCGGAGGCCAATCGTCGTCCACCCAGCAGACACGGCTCTCGCCCACCTCTGGCCATCGCCCCGCTTCTGCACCTCCAGCCGGCCATTCTCCAACCTGGACCGAACATCAGGGAAAACGCAGATGGGTACTAACTCTGACCCGGGAGCTCAAAGACAGGCCAGTTTGGGCCTGGCCCACAGGGTTCAAGTACCCAATCTTTTTTCCTGGCTAGACGGGCAATGACAGCCCCAAGGGGAGGCAGAACACTCTACCAGCTGGAGGGCTCATCAGCCGGTCTGTCAGTCCGTCAGCGGCAAGTACTGAGCCACTGTGGGCAGTGAGTACTGTGGGCAGATCACTGAACTACCTGCTTGGGAGAGCACCGGCAAGTGAGCAGACACAAGCCCCTGGACCTCCTCTTACAATCTAACTGGAGACAGACAAATATAATTGGCAGAGAAGAGAAGGAAAACGCTGGGAAGAAAGAAATGAGGACAGACAGGTGCTGAAATAGTTGCAAGATGCAAACCAATATTAACAAAAGTGCAGTGGTAGGTTGTGAGGACATAGGGTCCTTTGGGGAAGGGGAGACATTATCATTATTAATAATAATAATCATATTTATTGAGCGCTTGCTTTATGAAAGGCACTGTACTAAGCGCTCTGGAGAGTACAGTGTAACATCAAACACATTCCGTTCCCACAACAAGCTCACGTTCTAGAGGGATGTCCGGGGGAGAGGAAAAGCTCATCGGGGAAGACTTCCAGGAGGAGCTCGGCTGACAGAAGGGCAGAAGAGCCACAAAGGAGGGGAGAGCTGTGGTCAGGTGGGGATGAAGGGGGAGTTTGGTGAGGGCAGGGAATGGGAGGGAGGTGCCAGGAAGGAGGAAGAGCATGAGCGAGGGGCCAGCCGTGGGATTTGGGCAGCTGAGAATGAGGCACGGTGATGGTGAGATTGGAAGGAACAGGAGGGTGTCAGTTGGGATGAAACAGGAGAAAAGCAATTAGGTATGACGGAGAAAGCATATGGGTGGAGTCTAAGCCCAATGGACACGAGTGTCCGCTGGATGTGGAGAGGGATGGGCGAATGTTGGAGATTTCTGAGGAGCGGGGAGAACGGTGTTGGAAGCAGAAAATGGGCCCAGCAGGCTTCTCCACCTGATTTTGCAGTCTAATGTTCTGGCCCACCACTGAAATTTGGTAAAGATCCTTCAAGCAAGGCTCACTCTCAAAGTAGCCTACCCCAGACAGAATCAGTCTGAAATCCCTAGGTTCCCTCAGCACGAGCCCCTCCGCAAGAAAAAGCTCCATCTTGTGCTTCCAGAATCATCCCCCCATCGGCATCGAGGGAGCACAAAGACAACCTCCCACCCACCTCCAAAGGGGCCACCAGGCCGGTCTACCAGCCCACAGGGAGACACTCCCGTCTCCCCCAATTAAAGCTGGGGCCAGCACTCCCTTGGCCAAGTCTCCTTTCCACGGAACATCATTCAGAGCACCCAGAAGTGGAAGGCAGCTGGTGGCTTCCAGTGAAGTCCCCATTCTGCAGCCTGCCTACCTCTTTGCCGCCCTTGGCCAAGCGGGTCTGAAGCTCCAGAAGCCGGCTGTGCTCTTGGGATATCCTGCTGACGAGCGCTCGCAGGTCCGCTCGCAAGTCTGCCACGGGGAACCAGAGAGACGCTGAGTGACACCAGTGGGGCTACTCTCGGGGTCCCGGGCGGCAACACTTTACTTCCTCCAAGATGGCCCTTTGCGCAAAGCTCTGGGCAAAGGCCTCAGCCCGGGCACCGCCACTTCGCCGTCAACTTGGGCAGCAGAGAGTCAAACGATCCCAGGGTGGGGCAATGTGGCGGTCAGGGGAACCACTGTCACCTACTCGGCCACTGCCAAATGAGGAATCCGGGCCTTGTGTCTGCCTGCGGCTACAATGGCTAGAAAGGAGGTCCACAGAAGCAGCGTGGCTTAGTGGAAAGAGCAAGGGCTTGGGAGTCAGAGGTCATGGGTTCTAATCCTGCTCCGCCACTTGTCAGCTTTGTGACCTTGGGCAAGTCACTGAACTTCTCTGTGCCTCAGTTACCTCATCTGTAAAATGGGGATGAAGACTGTGAGCCCCACGTGAGACAACCTGATTACCTTTTATCTACACCGGCGCTTAGAACAGTGCTTGGCACATAGTAAGCGCTTAACAAATACCAACATTATTATTATTATTACTATTATTATTATTATTACAGGGTGGGTGGGTATCTCCTCCGCACAAATACAGTGGGCAGTCCCGCCCGCTGGACCACCTCAGTTCCTGGGAAACCCCCAGACCCCAGACTGAGCTGGATGCTCTGGCCCTGGGGGGGCACCGGCTCAAGGGGGCACAGATTACCACCCTCACCAAAATGCCCTGGGGCCTCGGGCTTGGGGCGAGAGAGGTGCCGGGGTGGTTGAGGCAAGCAACTTACTGCAGGGGAAACGGGTTGTGCTTTGCCCTTGCCCCGGCTTACCTTCAGCCTGACGCGGCCGAACTTTTGGACCCGGTTCTTCCCCCGGCGGGGTGAGGCTGTCCGGAGCCTCCCCACCATCTTCTACTGGGAAGCCTTGCTGGGGGGTGGTAGCAGATGGTTCTCCAAGGCCATCGAGGAATGACTGTTAGAACAAAATGAATGCAATGTCCCAGATCAGAGATGCGGACCACCGCAGAGTCCCCCCAACCCAAGGCGGGGCCTGCTCCACAGCTGGGCGGCTCGGACAGAAGGATTAAAAGTAGCAGTGGCAGAAACGGCAGGGATACAAGACCTCTCAATGGTCCAACTGTGAACGGTGGAGAGGAGGGCCCAAATTCCAAATCAAAGCACAGCAGGGGGTTCAGAGCCAGGGACGGAGGTGTTCCGGGGCTAGAGGTGACGGGGGAATGGGGTTGGGGGCTAGCAAGGGAGGGGAGAGGGGCCAGCTCGGGGCAGTTGGAGGGAAGAGAGAGGATTTGGGGCTAGCAAGGGAGGGGGGCTCAGATCCAGCAAGGGGGCACCACTGAAGATGTCGGAAAAAGTGGAGACTCACCTGGGTAAAGGAAGCGCACTCCTCAGACACCGCCTCCCAAAGCTTGCCAATAAGTATCTGGGAATCCACCCCCGCATCCCCTGTCCACGGAGAGATTGCATCCGGTCGCTCCACTTCCCAGCCTGGAGAATTGTTACTGTGCAATCCCCTGCTTGACTCTGGCACAGAATCCTCCCAGGGCACCCAACTCCCCACTGTAAGAACATGGGAGCCAACTCAAGCGGCTTGTGGCCGAAGGGCGGGCCAGGACCGAGGGGCATCAGCGTGGGTCTGAGCCCTGGAGCATGAGCCAAGGCTTTGCCAATGACAGGGCCTCATGGGACCACCGCCAGCCTACTCCTGGGCCATTCTGGCCTCTGCATCTCCTTCAGGCACCTCACACGGAGAGGAAAACCCAGACGACCAGGACTATGTCTGCGCGGGGACCCTCACTGGGCAAAGACCCAGTGAGCCCCGAAGACCATCCCAGACAAGAGATGAACCCTGGGCCCCTCAGCGGGTGGAGGGGAAGGAGGTGGTGAAGGGCAGGGGGTGGGGGAAGAGCAGATACCGCAGTAGAGCACCCTACAGCACCCCTCAGCCACGGCCCCAACAACATACCTGCCCCATGCCCCGGGAGAGTCCGGAGCTCCAGACGATGCACTTCCTGTAGCTCTTCCAGCTCTTGGGTATGGGCAGAAGCCAGTTCCTCCTTCAGGCTGGAAAGCGCTTGCTCCCTCTCGCTCTCCATGGCTTCACGGACATGGGCCAGATGGGTGGAGTGCACCAGGGAGAGGCACAGGCGCTGGGCCTCCATCTGGAGCCTCAAATCTGCCTGGAACCAAGGGACACACACGTGGGCTGGCTTCCCTAGGGTTGGGCAATCAGTCACTTTCCTCTTGCTCTGCGTCTGGATTGGCACTGCGCCCTGGGGCTGGGCTGGGCAGGTGGAAGGGGGAGGTCTGTCTGCAGCCACTAGCCTGCTGCAGGTAAGACTCCGAGCATTCCTTCTGGAACCAACCGGCTTCCAGAAAAAAACTTGGGGGTTTGCTGCCCACTCTGAAACACCAACCCAGGACACAGAGACCCACGTCCCTGGGGACCAAGCCGGACCCTGAGTCGCCGAAAGAAGCAGCAGAGAGGGCGGGACTGAATGTCTCCCAGCCCAACACAAGGGCAGTCCACATCTTGGCTGCTCCTGAGGGGTGCCTCTCTAACCACGGCTCTGGAGCCCCACTCCGGTCAAGGTGCCGATGTCTAAAACCACCTCCCCTTAATCACTTGATCTCCACCTGGTGGAGGTGCCGGAGGGCACTAAAGATTCCCCCTTCGCTGTGAACAACAGGCTTCCCCAGTGCCCCTGGGGATGGAAATAAATACCACCACCAGAGACACCCTCCCTGCCCACCGGCGGCGGCGACCCTTTCCACGTTGGGGGACGAAGAACAGGACGGGATGAGGAGGAGGGATGCACCCAGTCCAGAGTGGGCCGGCGACGGGGAAGACCCTGGAGCCAGGAATGCCAGCCACGCCGATCCTCCGGCTAGGCCGCCCCCATGGAATCCACCAGGCCCCCGGAGCCCAGGGGCAATGTCCAGTCTCTGGAAGTGTCGAAGGAACCCCAGGCCCCCTCCCAAACTATCCCATCCTCCTGGGTCTGGTTCTCTCCCTCCCGCTCTGCTCATTGCCTGGATAAGGCCCGGGGGTCCAGCCGGAGACGCCACCGGGTGCCCCGCCTAAGCCCAATGCCACCCACCGGACAGCCGGCATACCTGTTCAGCTTCCAGTCTGCCCAGCTCCCGCCGGAGATGGTCACTCTCCTCCTTCTGGACAGCGGCCCCAGGGTGCGCCTCACTGGCTCGGCGGTGGCCACGGCGGCCGCGACGGCGGCCAGTCACCTGGGGCCCCAAGTGGCCCACGTGCGGCTGTTTTACTGGAAGCCGGGTTTGCTGGTTCCCTTCCCTGCCCCCTGGGCCGGGAGGGAGAGGAGCTTCTAGCGTCGGTGGCCGCGCCTCCGCCGCCTGTGCTCCGTCGCCGAACCCTCGGCTCTCCCGGGCCCCCCGGCTGGGGGGCTGCGGAAACTCACGGGGGGCGGTCTTCGCCCCATCAGGCTCTGGTTCCACCGGCGTCCCGTGGAGGTCAGCCCCCTGGCGCTGAGCCACCGCCTCCAGCTCCCGGCACATCACCAGCAGCTGATCTTTTTCCCGCTGGAGAGAGTCCACCTGCCCGTGAAGCCGGTCCACTTCACGGTGCTTCTGGTCCAGCTGGCCGGAGAGAGCCGAGAGTCTCTCTGACAGCTCCAGCTTCTCCCGCTGTGTCACCTCCAGCTTCTCCATCAGTTCAGTGGTGTCTTTCTCCACCACTTCCCCAGGCTCGGCAGTCTCCACCCCTGGGGCCCCGGCATCCTGGGGGGCCCCCCGCCCAGAGGCTCGCAGGCGGCGGAGCTCTTGGGTCAGGGCCTGGACCTTCTCCCGATGTTCGGCCTCCTGCCGGCTCCTGCCCTCTTCCAAATCTGCCTTCAGCTTGAGCAGGCAGGCATATTCCTCCCGCAATTCCTGGTAGTTGACCTCAAAGTTCTTCTCGGCAAACGAGAACGTGTCCCTTTGCCTGTCCACTTCCTCCTTCAGTTGGGCGCACTGCTGGGTGAGGCGCCGGTTCTCCTCGGTCAGGCCCAGGACCTCCTCGGGCCCATCACCGTCTCCGACCCCGGGCCGGCTGAGGCCTTCTCGGAGGAGGGCTTCTTTTTCCCTCAGCTCCTTCTCCAGCAGCTCCGCCTTCAGCTGCAGCTCCTGGACCTCCAGCTCCAGGGTTCCCTTCTCGTTCTCCCCCCGGCGGAGTCCCTCGACCTCTTTCTGCAGCTCCCGGAGCCGGAGGGCTGTCTCCTCCGCCTCTGACGTCCCCGGGGACTGCTGCACCTCTCTCAGGGCAGACAGCTCCAGGAGCAGCTGGTTCTGCCTGGTGACCAAGCCGTCCTTCTCCAGCTGCAAGGCTTCCAACTGCCGGCGCATCTCAGCCCGCAGCCCTTCCAGCTGCTGCTCGTGGTGGAGGCCCAGGCTCTCCTTCAGCCGGGCCACGTTGGCCCGGTGCTCCCCTTCCAGATCCTCCCTCAGCCGCGAGAGCTCTTCCTCGTGGCGGAACAGAAGCTGCGTCCTCAGGCTGTCCAGGTCGGCCTCTTGAGCCTCCGCCATGCGGTCCAGGACGGCGTCCTTTTCCCTCTCCAGCATCTCCAGCTTGATCCGGTAGTTGGTGACCTCGGCTTCGTGCTTGGCCTGCAGATCCCGGGTGACCTCTGCCGCGGTCGCGGCCTGGGTCTTCAGGTCATCCACGGCACTGAGGGCCTCGCCCAGCCGGCGCTCCAGGTCGGCGCCGGCCAGCCGGCCCTGCTCCCGGACCAGGTCCAGCTCCGCCTGCAGCTCCTCCAGCCGCCGCCCCAGGGTGCTCTTCTCGGCCGAGGCGGCCTCCCGCTCTCGCAAGAGGTCCTGCGAGAGTCCGTCCCTCTGGGCGAGAGCCTCGTGCAGCCGTGCGCTCAGCTCGTCGATCGGCGGCCCGGGGTCCCGAGCGGTGGCTCTCTCCAGCTCGGCCTGGTGCTGGGCGCGCAGGGCCTCGGTCTGGGAGTGGTGCTGCCGGGTCAGCTCCTTCTTCATCTGAACGATCTGCTGCCCGTGCGTCTCTTCCAGCTCCGCCCGGAGCTGCTCTAGCCTCCGCTGGGCCTCCTGCTCCGCCCAGCCACCCGCATGCTGCCGCTGCTGCAGCTCCTCCACGGAGCCCATCAGCCGCCTCACCTCTTCCGAGCTCTGCTGCTCCCTTTGGCGGGTCTGTGCCAGCTCCAGCCTGGCACTCGCCACCTCTCGGTCCTGCCGGGCCATCTGCTCCCTCAGGGCCTCCAGCTGCTTCTCCCTGGCCAGCCCGTGGTCTTTCAGCTCCAAGGAATGCCTTTCTTCTTCTTCTGCCAGCCTGGCTTTCAGCACCTCTATCGCCGCTTCTTTTTCCAGCTCTCGGCTCCTCGACTCTTGCTCCTGTTTAAGGCACTCCTGTGGGAAGAGGGAGGGTTAGGGAGCAAGGCGACCATCGAACCTGTCCTTACGTTGCCTGGCTTGGGGAATCTTGTCCCGGGAATAATAATAATAATAATAATAATAATAATAATAATGGCATTTATTAAGCACTTATTTTGTGCAAAGCACTGTTCTAAGCGCTGAAATGTCTGTCCCGAATGCCCATGGTTCCAACTGACCGGTGAACGATTTTCCGGAAGGGTGACCCACAGCCATGGCTTGGGGCCCCTCAAATTTGGGGGTGGATTTGTCTTAAGAGTCTTCCCCAATGTAACCCTATCCACAACTGCCAAATTGCTGATTCAAAATTAGGGTTCAGTCTCCACCCCACCCCCGGCAAAAAAAAAACCAAAAAACAAAAAAATAAATAAAATGGAATTTAGAGGACAGTGATGTTTTTTTAATAATTTCCCTATCCTGAAGATACTTATTGAATGCCTCTGGATGCCACGGACTAAACTAAGTTCAAACTTACCCTAGTTCTGCCCTGGCAAACTGGTGTGAAAACCCATGACTCTGAGAGCACGAGCAGGGCTGGCAGAATCTTCAGGATGCGATTAGGAATGCTCTATCTTTTGTCCCTGCTCAGGACAGGGCCTGGAATTGCTTTGGAAGGGGGGTTCATTTGGTGCCCATCCTAACCTCCCCATTCTAGATGCCCCCAACTGTCATTTCAGCTCTTTTGCATTACCAAATCCTTGGGGGCTCATCCCCATCTCTCCCCGCCACCCACCCCCCTCCACCACCACACACACGTGAGAGTATTTTTGTTATGTACTTTATACTCCACTGCTTCCCCTCACCTGCAATTTACTTTATTCTCTGTCTCTCCCTGGGGCAGCACTGTAAGCATCAAGATGAGGAACCATGTCTCCTAACTCTACCATATTCTACCCAACACATAGTACAGTGCTCTGCACACATCAGACGCTCAACTGATGGACAATGAATTCCCCCCAGTTCCAAATGAAAGCCCTGGGATGGGAGGGGGAGAGAGACAGAGAAACAGAGACGAGAGAGAGAGAGAGTGTGTGTGTGTGTGTGTGTATGTCAGAGAGAGTCAGAAAAACAGAGATAGGGAGGCTGCTAAGCTTGGGATTGAGGCCGGGGCCTAGCACCTAAACCAGGCATGGCCAGGTCACACCGGCATCGATACCAACAACTAGCTGGACTGTCAACCGTTTGGTGAGCTCCACGGATGACTGCATGTGGCGGAATACAGAAATATTTCCTAACATACACACTCTCCACAAAAAATAACTTGCTTGAATGCTAGCTTTTTCAGAGCTGAAATATTCCTATCAAACATGCATGGATTCAGAAGGTCCAGACGGGTGAAGAACGGGCAGCCTCCAGCTGCCGTAAAAACTCAGACTGGGCTGGTTCCAGCTCACCCCTCGCAGGACCGCTAATCGACCCAGGCAACTTCTCCCTAAGACTGGCTCTGCTGGGAGGCGGGCGCAACGACGTGGGCAAGACTGCTGATCAATCCAAGCCTGTGAGGATGGCAAAAGACCATCAGGGAAAGCCTTATCTGTCCACCCCAGGTTCTTCCCTGAATGCCATCTTCAGCAATCGCCGTGCCGACGCCGGGGAGGACGGACTGGCAAGAGCTCCCGGAGCCGTCTACTGAGGGGAGCCCCCCACAGCACTACCAGTGGGTAGAGCTGCTTCGGCATCCATCTCCGCCCCGCCACTCTCTCAGACCCAGTGTTCGGGAAGCGTGACCGGCGGAAGGACCTACCGTTTCAGTACTTCTGATTTTCTCTTCCAAGATCGCAATTTCCTTTTGGAATTCTTGCTGCTGCTTCTGACAGTCCACAAGCCGGCGGCCTTGCTCCTCCAGCTGCTGCTGCTGCATCGCGGCCTGCTGACGGGCTTGCAGCAAGTCAGCGGCAGTGCTACTGTGGGTGCTGTTTCGCAGCGTCTCGCTTGCCTGTAACTGAAGCACAACGGCAAGAGGCTGGGGTTAAGGATCCGCGGGGCCGGGGCCGGGATTAAGGACCGGGCTCTGGGGCAGGGTAGGAGGTGATCTGCCTTTGCCCGGGGAAAGTCAGGGGAGGACACTTGAGGTCCACACTCCCAGACGGGGCCACTCAGCTCCGGAGGCTAAGGAATAAAGCCACCGGACATGGTGCCTGCTCCTAAGGTACATCTAGGACAGAGCCCTGGAGAATGAAGGGGACTGACCCCCTGAAGCTCCCCAGCCCACCCAGGAGTGGAGGTAAATTAACAGGGCTACGAATGGGGGACCTGGGTTCTAATCCCGGCTCCACCACTGCTCTGTTGCATGACCTTGGGCAATCCAGTTAACTTCTCTGTGCCTCAGTTACCTTATCTGTAAAATGGGGATTAAAGCTGGGCGCTCCATTTGGGACAGAGACTGTGTCCAACCTGATTATCTTTTATCCTCCCCAGCACTTAGTACCTGGCATACAGTAAGAGCTTAAAAGATACAGTTGAAAAAAAAAAATGGGCACCGACTAAGAGCCCAGGGGTTAATGCCAGTTATTGTGCCACTGTGCCCTCAATCCCCTCATGTTTGAGACATGGCGCTAACCTGGCAATGTCAGATGTGGGGTCAGAACTGAAGCCTGGGCTTTCCCAAGTGCGACCCCCACACCCTAGGGTAGCAGACGGTGATTTCTGTTGCCTGCAGACATCCGGTTAGAGATCAGAAGGAGGATGTCTCGTGCCGCCTGTCAGACCAGAGTAAGAAACCGCGCGTGGCCGGAGGCTGACGAGTACCTACATGCTGAAACTGGAGCTGTAGTTTCTGGCTCTGCTCTGTCAACTCTAAAAACTCCCTCATGGTCTCGTCCTTCTCCCGCCGTGCCTGCTGAAGGTGAGCCGTCAACTGGGAGATGATGCCGTCTCTCTGTGTGATTGCCGCTTCAAATTCTTGGAGCTGGGCAGAATGGCGAGAAAGGTCAGTGCGAGTCAGATTAATACACAAGAAACAAACACAAGGCTGTTCCCGGGACACTGAATGAGATGGGTCTTCTCCACACAAAACCTCCTCGGAGCTACTGGAGCAGCAGAAGTGGCCTCAGGCAGTTGAGCCTCAACTCCAAGTGCCCTGTGCTCAGTAAGCTATCCCTCAGTAAATACTATCCCTGCTACTACCCAAAAACAACAGAGCTGTGAGAATGGGGCTTTCCTCATTCACGGTTGTCTGCAAAGTCTGATAGCATCCATCATCTCTATGACACTGCAAGGTGATTGAGGGTAGGGATCATAACTATCACTGTTTTATGCTTTCCCAAGGGCTTAGTAAGGTGCTCTGCACATAGAAGGTACTCAATCGATACTACTGATCGATCGATTGGTTGACCGCCCTGGGACTAAAGACACGAGGCTTAAATAGGTCTCCATGACTCCCTGGCTTACACTAAACTAGGAAGTTTGTACTGCTTAGGGCTTGCTACAGAAGGGAATTGACCAACTAGAAGAAAGTTATACAGTTGCACCTTATTACAGCCTGCAAACAATTCTGGGTGATGAACACTTGAACTTACTGTGCAAAAATTTCATAAGCAAAAGATTCCCTCAGGAACAGCAAGCAACTTTTCAACAACACTTCAGTTATTCATTTTCTGTAAATCACTCAAACATTACTTTGTTTGATTTAAAAATCCTATTTCATCCCAGCAATTATTTCCAGTCGTCAAAATACAAAAAAAACCCTTTGAAATCAGTGGTTCCGGTCCCCCTGCCCCTGACTTCAAGCTTGGAGAACCCAAATGATCACTGTTTCCACCAAACTCTCTCTCCCCAGCTCCCGCAGCTCTGCTAAATCCCATGGATGCCACATTTTTACCAGGGGCCATCGGAAAATAGCCACTCTGGGCCCCCTGGATTTTAGCAGGGCTATGTCATCATCCTCATGTTAGCATTTATTAGCTGCCTATTGTGTGTGGAGCACTGCACTGAGCACTGGCAAAGAGTACACAGAAGGGAATTAGACAGGGTCCCTGTCCCTCGGGGGGCTCACGCACTAAAAATACAAGCAGGGAGACAGCAGACACATAAGGAAGGATGAGAGCAAACAAAGACAAAATCACAGATCAGTAGGGTACTGTGGCTAGAGGAGCAGAATTTCAGGCTCCTCGCAGCTCAGTGTCCACAGTCATAACCGTGGTCTCGGTGTGTGTTCCAGCAGCGGCTGTGGAGCTGGGTCTGAGTGGGGCCCCCTACCAGATTCAAGAGCAGAGTGAGAGGAGCTAATTCATAAAGAGCCACCTTCAATTTATTCAAAGACTCTTACTCTCTGGGTTTTGCACTGCCTTGATTTTCTTTTTTAAGAAGGAGAAGGCTAGATAACTGTCTAACTGCTTCAAGCAAACAGATTAGCTGTAGCCACTTTTCTGGAAAAGGCCCAGTGAACTGCGGATGATCCTGAGAATGGCAAGGGAGATGCTATGTGACTGAGGGAATTAGGAAAGTGAGTGCTCAGTAACAATATCAGGTCCCTGCAGAAGGCTCTGCACCCTGTCATGATGGGGTGAGCACCCCAGCAGTAGCCCTCCAGCTCCCCCTGACACCTACACCCACACACCCACCCCTCGTCCCGCACCCCTCCACGTGGGGGGGCAGAGAGGGCTCACAGAGGTCCGGGACAAAGTGTGGTACCAACCATAGGCTCATGGCGGGGCAGGCAAGTACCTCGGACATTGTCCGGAAAGCCCCATGTGTGGAGCTATAGGTTCTGACTCCCCAGGAAAAACAGTCTTGACCGAGAGCTATGTGGAAAGCGGGGCACCCCCTCTGCTGAGGGGGGAAGATCGACTCCCGGTGAGACGAACCTCAAAACCCAGTGGCCATTTGAGGGACAAGACCAACTGAAGATCCTCCATCCACATATGCCTTGCGGTTTACCGGGACGCCGGCCCCGGCTTCCAGCTCTCCCCTCTGGAAAGGTGCCGTGGGGAGGCGTGAAAGGCGACAGTACCTGCTGCAGCCCCTCAGGGCCATAGGCCGCCCTCGCTTCCTCGAGCTCCCTGCTCAGCTCCTCGATCTCCTGCAGCCTCCTGGCCAGCTCGGTCTCCGCCGCCTCAAGGCGGGCCTGTCCGTCCTGAGCTCCACGTTCGGAAAACACCTCTCCAACTCCAAACTCTCCTTCTTCCTCCTAAAGCAAGCCAGGTCTCTCATTACTCTGGGATATCCCCCGGCAGGGGAGCCGATTCAGGCGCCGAGCTCTGAATCCAACACCTCTCGGGAGTAGAGACAGCACACGCCAGCCAGTGGCTCATCACTATGGCAACCAGCCTCGCGTTCAGAGCTCCGACAGGCAGCAGGGCTACAAGCTCCATATTCCAACAGCACGCGGAGCGCTCCGAGTTTCACGCGGCCGTCTCCGAGTCGCATGCAACGGCAAGGATTTGTTAGTAAGCTGGGTCATTCTGCTGAACCACATCGCCAGACACTGGAATGTTTTTAGTATCACACATTAGTTTCAGGCTATAGCTGGTGACACTGATACTGTACCCTTAGCACATTTGGAGGTGTTTCTGTCCTCCCCAAACTGCAGCCATTCACCTGCGAAAGACAATCGATGCCTGGAAACCCAATGACCTTGAACGTTACCATGGGCTCTGCCCCGAGCAAAGTGGCCTTTTCTGGCCTGCCCTTTCGACCCATCCCCGTTTCGCCAGCCGCCTCATCGCTGTTAAGCAGCTAGGCTGTGTCTTGGCAATTGTATGTTTGCGGAGTTGAGAGGCTCGATTTCGTTTGGTGCATCGATGCCCACTCCACCAGAAGCACCTGATTTGAACATCGCCACAGCAACATTAGAAGTCTAAGCGATTCCCGGCTCAGGGCCAGGGTGCAAGTGAAAGACCTTTTGAAACCACTTGACAGCTGGGGCAGCTTCCTGCCTGGCTGGGTGGGGGTCTAGACTACAAACGGGACCGAGCAGTAACCGATGGCCTCAGCTTCCACTCTCGTATGGTTGGGGTTGACCGGCCGCCTCCCCCACGCTTGCCCCTCTCGGACCCTCGCTGCCCAAGCCCCAGGGTGCTCACTGTCAAAGGGGACCAGGTGACAGGAGCAATCGCTGGGGAACAGGGGAGCGTCCCGCCACTGGCAACTCAACCTGGAGAAAGCATGAGTGCGCCACCGAAACCAACAGTCGCAGGTGCCCATGGCAGTGGGCAAAAGGCACATATGAGAGAGTAAGAGAGCTGGAGAGAGGGCGAGATAGTGAGAGTGAGGGAGCCAGAGCACATCTTCCTCAGCATGGGTCTCGACAGACACGTCACCTTGCGTGCTTGGAGAACTGAGGGTGCTACAACTGCAGAAACGGGGTATGAGAAGAATCACTCTGTTCACTGACCTTCTTCTCTTCAGGAAATTAAAAAATCTACATTCTGACCGTGCCATGAAATTAGAATTCTAACACAAAACATCTGTAACAGATTATTGCTAAGCCACTGAATCACAGTAATCTCTTCAAAGCGGAGCTCTCCAGAATATAACAAACTGCTGCTCCGATGGCTAGTACCCCTTTCCCTCAGCCCAGCCGAGGCTCTCCCCCGGCTTCCCTTTTTTCACCTGCTCCCCTGAGTCCACCGTGCCCCAGCCTGCCGCCAATGCTCTTCCTGGCTGTACCTCCCACTCTCCCCCCTCCGCCAATCCAAGCCCCGGTTCTTGCCCCACTTCCATCCTCCATCTCCCGTCCCCCCACTCCCCAAAATCGCCCTCCTACAACAAGCTTTCCCCGATGAAGTCTCTCTTCTCCCTTAGAGTATCAGCATGGTGTAGTGGAAAGAGCAAAGGCCCAGGAGTCAGAAGTACCTGGGACCTAATCCTGGCTCTGCCACTAGTCTGTTGTGTGGCCTTGGGCGAGTCACTTCACTTCTCTGTGCCTCAGTTACCTCATCTGTAAAATGATTATTAAAACTGTGAGTCCCATGTGGGAGAGTCTCTGTCCAACCCTATTTTGCCTGTTCCTACTCCAGTTCTTAGAACAGTGCTTGGCACGTAGTAAGCGCTTAATAAATACCATATATATTATTATCATCTTCCACAGCTCAGGCCTTGAGCACTCCCCGCCCCTGGGGACCTACGTGCTGCCTTACGTAACCTATTAGTTCACCACTTACTCACCCACACATCCCTCTTTCCATGCTCTCCTTTCTCTCCTCTGAAAATAACTCTGGGTCAGCCTTTCCTGTTAGACTGAAAGCTCCCTGAGGGCAGGGATTGTCTCTTTGACCTCCTTTGGCTTCTCCCAAGCATCCAGGACAGCATTCTGCCCACAAGAGGCTCTCAGCAAATTCCACCACCAGGCTGACCTACTAAGCCAAAGCAGCTCGCTGGTCACTGGGAGAAGTGGGGTTGGAGGGCCTGCCTCTCCATCAATCGGTGGTATCAACTGAGCACTTACGGTGTGCGAAGGACTATACTTAGCGCCCGAGCACCATACTAACCTCTAAGCACGGCCTTTAGAAATCGCCGGGGCTCAAGCCAACGGCTGCCGGGCCAAAGCAGCCAGGGTGGAGGAGGGCAGATGCCCTTACCCTGGGACTAGCCGGGATCTCGCGGCTCGGCTGAAGATTCCACAAAGACTCCATCAGAAATGGTATCCAGCCACAGGATAGTGGGGAGGGGCACTACCTGCTTCTTCACAGAGTGTCTGATCAAGTAACCTCATTGTCCCACCAGCACTTCACGCAAAGTAAGCACTGAATAGGTGCCAAGATTTTTACAAGACAGAGCCTTATGCCTGTTCTTCGACCTCATCTTTGGACACGCAGAGAAGTCTGAATCTAAGTCCATGAGTTACGGAAACAGAAGAGATTCCCCACGTCGGATGCCAACTCCCGCCTGCTGCGCTGAGGAGCAGGGAGCCCTGGACAAGGCAAAAGGGCCCTCACCCACAAGATAGTTTCAGAGGAGGTGTGTACATGGGGTGCGCATGCTCGCATATGGAGGTCTGGGGTGGACACGTGGCCAAGTATGTGAGAGGTGCATGCTCAAACTTGATTTCCCTAGGATCCACTCCTCCCCAAACAACTGGTACTGCCTCTTTGTTGTCAATCTTCTGCCACCCCCATTTTTAGGTCTCTGCACACGCCACTAAGGGAGCTGTTGTTTCGCTGACACGCTCGGGACCCTCTGACGTATCTGCCGGGGGTTAGATGTGTGGCCGTCATCGCCGGAATGGCAGAGTGGGAGGAAGCAGTCCCCGCCCCACCCCACCACCACAGGGAATGGAAAGGGTAGAGGAGCTTGGGGTCAGCTGGCCCCTGGGGTGGGGGGGCATGTCTCCAGCTAGCCCCAAGCTGAAAGGAAGTGAGAAGTGGCTACGAGAAGAGGAAACTCACCGAAGGAAGACTAATTGGATTTCGCAGAAAAGCACTGGGCCCCCATCCCTCCCCACCCCTCAAAACCCCTTGATCCCTGCCCATCTGCACCTCCCCCCTGCCGTTTCCCCACCACCCTCCCTCCATCCCTTGGCTCCGAACGTGGCAGGGGGCCCCCTCACGGCCCGACTCTGGGCCCTGTGTTCACACAACCACCGTCAAACCCAGTTGAGACGTGTTCGGGGGGAGGGAGATGGGCTACGTCATCCGCTATTTTGACATGGGCCGATCGAGAAGGGTGCCCCGTTCTTACCTCTGAGCTGAAACCGTCAGCCGTGGTTGAAATCTCACTCTCCGGCTACGAGAAGAAAACAAGGGAAAATGACCGCGTTTTTGAAAACCTCATCTTTTTTCTTCTGCTCTAACCTGTCTGGGAAGCAGAGAGTGTTCCCTCTTGACTGAGACATGCCTAGGATGCAGTGACTGCCCGAGGGCCCTCTCCCTTCCGGAGAGGCCAATCCATTCTGCCTTCTGCGTCAACCGCACCTTGGAAGAAACCCTTGACCCCAGGACGATGCCGGGGAAGATGAGCCTGGAAAGAGGTGGGTGCCGAAGTCATACCGTGGGTGCCGAAGTCGTACCCCTGCGAAATTTAAACTGTGCAGAGTGGCGAGAGAGCCTTCTCTTCCCTGGGGAATGGAGCAGGGCAAACAGCAAAATGTGTTCTACTCCCACAACTCTACTGTGGTGGGGGTCCCACTGAACCCTATGGCGACCTCGCAAGCGACAGCCAGGATCATGGGGGCCCGCTGGCCAGCCACTGACCCCGGGGATGGCCCCCTCGGCACCATCCCCTCCTCTCCACCCTGCCGGACTGAAAACCATGGACATTAAGGTGTGTCCATGTCTCAAGACCCTAGGACGGTGGTGGGGGGTGGCATGAGCCAGCAGCGCTCCCACCCTCAGCACAACAGCTGGGATTCAGAAATAGGAAGCCAGCTCCAAACTCTCCCCCGCCCATCCCCAGAGTGAGACTTGGGACTTCCAGCCTCGTCCCATTCCGACAGCTCTCGCCCCGGTCTCTCATTTTCATAAAAACCTAATTACCCGTGTATGAGTCTGGAGGGGCTTAAATTGGAATTTAAACTGCTGATGGGCCAAGGGAAAGTGAGACAACGGTAGCCACCTGTACGGTAGCACAAGGGGACCACTTGATTCCCTCTCACCAGACTTTAATCCCCGAGGGGCTGCCCCGCGGGGCCAGAAGTGAGCAGAGCCCTGCCCAGGACCAACCCTGTATCCTGCATCCTGTGTCCCAACCGTGGGAGCTCAACTCTACCACCCTGGACATTGGGGTCTCGTGCCCCCCGCCCCCTGGCACAGATGGCAAGGAGTCCCACAGGGACCCCCGTTCCTGACTCTACCTGAGAGCCCATGGGATACGAGACCAGCAGCTCCCTCTCTGCAGTCCTGAGGCACCACTCCCGCCCACATGTCTGCCTGACCATGCTCCCAACTGCCAAAGCACCCTTACCTCGACAGCATACGCCTGGTCCGATTGGGTCCCACCACGGGCGGGAGCCGCTCGGTGCGTCGGGCCCTGCCCAGGGCCATCAGTGGGCACCTCGTCGCTCCGGGCCCGCTCCAGGCCCACCACAGCTTTGGCCGAGGACACCTCGTACCTGCTGCCTGGGGACGGCTGCTGCTTCTTCCTTTTCGTCTTCTGCCCATCAGACCGTGCCTTCCTCTGCCGAAACTGGGCGAGCTGGAAACCAAAAGTGGGGTCAGAACGGCAAATTCCTCAATCGCTAATGACACTTCAGCCAGTACCCGCACCGCTGCTGACCATGACCCCCTGGCTTCCCTCCCTTCACCCTCCCATCCCCTCCACTGCAGTTGACGCCTCAAATAGAATTTTTATAGTACAGGCTACAGGCCGGCTGTGCCTGGCGCATTTCTTTCACAAATAAAGAAAATACCACCGACGACTCCCTCTAGCTCGCTGCGCATCTACAATGACTCATCGTGTCCAAGGAAGACTCTCCAGTCCCAGGTCCACATCAGCTAATATCTACCTGAATTCTTCACAGAGGGATCCCCCAAATGAGCCCTGACTCAAGCTAGAGATCTGAAGGAGCAGGAACTGGATAAACGGCTAGATGGATCATCCACATCTACCTTGGAGCAGAACGTGACCTGGACACAGTGGGTCAGGAAGCGGGCTGCTCCGAGCTCACCCCGGGCCGCTGGAACAACTCTGGGGGATGGGGGCAAGAGGGACAGCGGACGGAACCCTGGCCTCCCCTGGCTGGTATCACTTGGGGTCTTAGGTCTTTAGGACGGGGCCAATTAGCTCCAAGCTACGCAAGTGCTTCCAGACGGCCTCGTGCAAAGTTCATCAGGTAATAGGCTAGATCGGTTTACCGGAGAAAAGCCTTTCAGAATACAGGTGTCTTAGGCGGACCAAGATGCCGGTTCAAATGGGGAAGGATGGTGTGTCTGCCGAGGACAATCCCATGAGCAGCCCGGGTGGCTCCTGTTGGCTGGCCTGGAATTCTGGGCAACCGAGGGGAGAAGGATCCAGGGAGGGCATCATGGAGCCCAAGCCAACCCAGAACCATCCGGGCCGGGCAGGGGACGCGGGGGACTTGGCCTGAGCCCCACTGGGTCAAGGCTGGACGCGTGGCCTGGGTGGTGTTCCCAGGAGGGTCAGCCACCCCTGCGCTCCCCAGCCCATCCCTGCCTGGTCCGAGCAGATGTGCCAGGAGGGGACAAGGCTTCTGGACAGCTGAGTGGCCGGGGAGGGGATCGGTTTAGTTGGCCACCGCCAACTAGTATCCTTCCTGTTCTTCCTCCCTTAGACTATAAGATCCTTGTCTTCAATTCATGTTTTTGGAATACTTTCACACACATAATACAGAGCTGTGCTCCAAGGAGGTGCTCAGCAAGTACTGATAATGACAATAATAACAACAACAATAATACCAAGTGTTGTTCTTAGAATCGAGACGAAGCTATTGAGCGGCGGATCCTAGAACCAAAACCCAATATGTCTAGCATTAAACATGCCCCGAGTAAGAACGATAAATGGGAGGAAAAATGGGAGCCTCAAAGCAAGAGGCTTCCGTCCCTCGAGCACGAAGGAACTAGAGGATTTGGAAAAGGCAGGTGTTTAGGCCAATCCGGCAGCCATGGAGACCCACCTGGACAGTGTGAGCGACCTCATCGCGGGATCAAACTCCCGGCCCCCTTAGCCCAGGGCCCTGTCCTGCCGGGGCGCCAACAGTGTTGCTGGCTGCTTCAGCCCGCCGCCCACCATCGGGATACTCCCCACTCCCTGGGACGGGGGGGATCTGTCTGTCTGTCTCTCTCTCTCCCCCCCATCCCACCAAGGCCTGGTGCCAAGCACAACTCTGTGGAAGAATGGATTTGCAGGTTCACCTGTCACCTTGCTGTTGGTTCTGAACCTGCTGCCCTGCAGCTCAGTGGGTATTCCTGGCCCCAGTGAGTGGGGAGGAGGAGAAGGAAGAACGGGTAGACCTGGGAAGCTATTTCAGTTTCCCCAGTTTCCAACTGGGCTTTCCTACTGCCCAGATCCTATTCCTCAAGGGATCTCATGCCTCTTGCCAGCTGCCTGGACACCTTAGAACCACTGACCTCATATGCCTCTCTCTGAGGCCAGAGCAGCACGCCCCACCCCACCCCCCCCACTTCCCCTCACCCACACTCACTATACCACCATCCCCCCGGTACTCTGTACTGCCTCAGCCTGAGACCCCGAAAGGACAAGCAGGCTGGCTAGGGGCATGGGACGGGGCTGCGGAACAGGGCTGCAGGAGCAGGACGGCTCGAGCCAACTCTGTGGTGGCAGCGGCAGCAGCAGGGGGAGCAACAGGAGGAGCAGCCCTCACAAGGACCGAGGATCAAACGTCACTCGGGACCAGGTGTGGGAACCGTGATGAGTCGTGACCCCCTGGCACGCAAGAGGAACAAGTCATTGCCCGTCGGTCTGCGGGACGGAGCCAGGCCAGCACGAGTTGGGGAACCCAACGCCTCAGATGAGTCCCCCCCCGCCACTCCCCGGCCCCCACATGAAACACCAGCTGCTAAACTCACACATCTGCTCTGCTAAGCCACCTCTTACACCTACGCATCGGTCCATTGGTCCGGTTGCTAAACCCAGTCATCAGTCCATTGGGTCACTGACCACTGGACATCAGTCTGGAGGTCCAGCTGCTAGGACAATAGAGATTCCTAGTTGGTGCTCACCCCCACGATGGAATGCCAGAACAGTTGTTCCTCTGGGGGTTCCTGTTGGGAGGCCCTGCCGGGAGGCCCTGCCCCAGAACCAAGGACCAGCTGCCAGTCCACTACCCTGCTCTTTTCCTCTCAGCTGCTGGGGATTATCTGGACTCCTCGGAACCCTCCAGACACTCCGTGGGTTAGTCAGTCCAGTTCCCCGGGGCCTGGGCACAGCCTCCTTCCCAAGCCGCTCACCAGTGCAGAGCCAATCGCCAGAACCTGGAGACCCCAAGAAAGCAGAAAGCGAGAGGTATCCAGGGCCCCCAGCTGGGCCCCCGCACTCAGTCCCCAGTGGTGGCGGCGGCGGCCAGTCGGCACGGGCCCCAGCCCAGACCGTATTTCACCACAGCTATGACGACAACATTGGCATACTACCCTAGCAGAGAAGATGGCTTCCCGGGAGTTCTACCCGCTCCCGGGCCCAGGCACATCCCCAAGCACCCGACTCCCTAGACCGGTGGGGGGGAGGGGTGGGCGGAAGGGCAGGCAGGCAGTTGGATAGTCGGGTGGGTGCTCCCAGGGCCGCTGGCAGAAGAGCTTTTTGAAGTGAAGCGGATCCTTCCTCCAAGGTACCCTGGGCTCAAACACAAGCGGAATAGGGATAGGGTGGTGCCAGCGGGCCGTTCAGGGTGCCGCGGGCACCGTCACTCTCGTGCAGGTCCGCCCCAACCATCCCCAGGACTCCCAGAAGAACCATGGTAAAGAATCCCCGATGGAGAGCTTTCTGACCAGGGAACGATGCCCAGTGGGGCCAAGCGGTCCGGGCAGGGGCCGCAGCGGCAGGTGGAGGACGAAGGGCCAGGCCGGGGCCCTGGGTTTCTGCTGGAATGCCCCCAGGGGCGGCACAGGAACAGGCCCACCACCGCCACTGCCTCGGGCTTGATCGCTAAAAAACTAGTCACTATCTTCTGTGGGCAACTGCTTGGCAAGAGGAACAGTCTCCTGCTGGAGACCCAGGAAAAGACAGAGACGCAAGGTTCTCTGCTTTGACAACCCCGGATAGCCGCTCCCACCCTGTCAACGCTTACCCGGAACCCCCGCCTCAGACTGGAAACAACTCTCAAAACCAGACCCGACAACCCAGCCGCTGGCCCTGGGACAAGTGTCTGCCATCACATCTATCCCACCCACGACTGCCTTTACAACAGTGTGTATGTGGTTTAGTCAGCATGTTATGGCCCGAACACTGTACTGAGCGCTGGGGTAGAGACAAGATCACTAGGTCAGACACAGTCCCCATCCAAGACTTTAAGGGTTTCACAGTCTAAGGACGAGGGTGAACAGGTATTGAATCCCCATTTTTCAGATGAGGAAACCAAGACCCAGAGAATAATAACAATAATAATAATTATTAGGGTATTTTTAAGCACTTTGTGCCACGCACTGTTCTAAGCACTGGGGCAGATATAATAATAATAATAATAATGGCATTTATTAAGCGCTTACTGTGTGCAAAGCACTGTTCTAAGTGCTAGGGAGGTTACACGGTGATCAGGTTGTCCCACGGGGGCTCACCGTCTTAATCCCCATTTTACAGATGAGGTAACAGGCACAGAGAAGTCAAGTGACTAGCCCAAAGTCACACAGCTGACAACTGGCAGAGCTGGGATTTGAACCCATAACTTCTGACTCCAAAGCCCAGGCTCTTTCCACTGAGCCACACTGCTTCTCGAAGTGAAGCAGCAGTGAAGTGACTTACCCACCATCACACAGCCAACAAGTGGTGGAGCTCCGACCCCCGGACCCATGCTCTTTCCATTAGACCACCATATTCTGCTCCGTGGACTGGAAACCCAACTAGTCACCAGCCATTCAAGACTCACACAGTAAACACACAGTACATAGCACTGGTTGACTGAACTGACACACCTGAGCCCTCCACAACTTGAATCGGTGGTCTCCGGCCTGGTACCGAGACCCTCGGCAGCACTGTAGCGGTCACCTGCTCTGAGCGGGCTTCTCATCGCTCACCACTGCCGTACACCAAATCTTGGTGGCCTGATGCCACTTTGAAATTTGTTTTTCGCTGACACTGCGGGACAGTGTCAGGGTGGGCGGCACACAGAGCGAGCTCTGTACTAGGCCCCGCTGGCTTCACCAACCACTCCTCTGCCCCCAACAGTGAGGTCTTTATCTGAGGGGCAGGCTGCCCTGTGACCCAGAAGCCTGCGTGGGACTCGGACACAGACTGGCAACTGGCAGGACAAGAATCTGGAGGAAGCAGCAACACGGAGGGATACAAACAGCACAAGATTCAGAGTCAGGAGACCAAGCTCCTGGGACTGCCCTGGACAGACTAACTCTCTGCGTCCTCTTAGAACATCTGCATTCTAAATCCCAGCTCCACCACTGGCCTGCTGGATGACTGTGGGCAAGATGATTGACTTCTCTGTGCCTCCATTTCCTCACCTGGAAAATGGGGATTCGATAATAATTCCCCCTCTGCCTTACAGACTATGAGCTCACGTGGGCAGGGAATGTGTCTGTTTATTGTTATACTGTACTTTCCCACAGTGCTCTGCACACAGGGCTCAATAAATCCGACTGACTGACTAATACTCTGAACCCCACACAGGGCAGGGCCTTGCACCTTATTTCATTATATTGTACCTAGCACTTGGGCTTATACATAAGCACTTAGCAAATACCACAGTTGCTGGTGTTGATAATAATGAGGCATCATTTCTGCCCGTGGTGGCCAGCAGCCCAATAAGCCTGCTCTCAGTCCTCAGCAGAGTGTGAGGCCTCCTTTCATTCATTCAATCATATTTATTGAGCACTTGCTGTGTGCAGAGCACTGTACTAAGCGCTTAAGAAAGCGGACACTGAGCAGCGTGCCTGAAGGTGAAGTCCACGGCAGGGCTCCGTTTCACAGAGGCAGCACCGCTCGCTCGAGTACAACTGACCGTTAGCCTGGTGGACAACTGCCAGGTGCCGCTTTCCCTTCCTGCCAATGGAGAACCTGGGTTCTCCTCCCGCCACGACCGACCGACCGGCCAGCCGCTGCCCGCTGGCATTTCTGAGCCGGCCCATGGCCACCCCGGCCACAGCTGCTCCGTAGTGACCGAGCAGGGAGGGAGTCTGCAGGGCCACCAGCCCCCTCCGGCCAGCGACACCCCCCCCCTCGTTGCCACCTGCTGACCCACCTAGGGCAGTCTCCCACCTGGACAGCCAAATCCTGGGAAGAGATCTGTCCGACAGAAAGACGTCTGGCACCCAGCTGGCCCCTCGCCAGCCCCCGACTGGGATCGATGGAGAGTCACCGCCACCAGAAGGCAGGCCTGGCCCTCCGTGGCCCCAGTGACAACCACTCTCTGAAGGTAAAGAAGCGTCATTTGTGAGCAGCTTCTTGTGCTGGGCAGGGTTGAAACGGACTGATCAAGTTGGGGGCAGGGGCTGCTCCCCCAGCCAGAGCCTGGTCCGCAGGCCCCCTCGACCCACCGGGAGATGGACGGGGCCCCGAGGAAGATGGGGAATGGGGCCGGCAGGAGAGCAGTGGCAGAGGTGGGGAAGAGTCAGTCACTCCCTCTGAAGCCTCGGTCACGGGACCACGCGTAACACTGGGCTCACAGGCACTCCAGGGTGGTGGGCCGGGCCACGGTTCTGGCTCCGGGAATGCCGGTGGGACGACGGGCCAGCAGGCCCCCGCTCTCTGCCTGTGGTGAGGCGCCTTGCTCCTCCAGAGCTTCCCGGGCTCTCACCAAGAAGGGAGACGCCAAAGGGCCGCACGGGCTGGTCTGAAACCGCTCCCATCCTCTGAAACGGTTCCCATCCCGTCGGGGCTCTGGCCTGGTCCCATCCTGGCAGTTCCTGCCTAAGGCCATTCTCATCCTGTTGGCTCCGGGAAGCAACGTGGCTTAGTGGATAGGGAACAGTGTTTGGTACACAGTAATGTTTAACAAATACTCAGTATTATTATTATTATTATCATTAAAACACAGGCCCGGAAGCCAGAAGGACCTGGGTTCTAATTCTGGCTCTGCCACGTAATAATAATAATAATGATGGCATTTATTAAGCGCTTACTATATGCAAAGCACTGTTCTAAGCACTAGGGAGGTTACAAGGTGATCAGGTTGTCCCACAGGGGGCTCACAGTATTAATCCCCATTTTACAGTTGAGGTAACAGGCACAGAGAAGTTAAGTGACTTGCCCGAAGTCACGTACCTGACAATTGGCAGAGCCGGGATTTGAACCCATGACCCGATTCCAAAGCCTGTGCTCTTTCCACTGAGCCACATGTCTGCTGTGTGACCCCGACCAAGTCACTTAACTTCTCTGGGCCTCAATTACCTGGGGAATAAGAGTGTGAGCCCCATGTGGGACAGGGACTGACCAGGTTGTGCCCAACTCGACTAACTTGTATCCACCCCAGTGCTTTCGAAGAGGGTCTGGAACATAGTGAGCGCTTAACGAGTATCATAATTATTATTATTATTATTTAATATCCCAGCAGTTGCAGCCCGGAGCCCTTCCCATCCCGTTGTCTCCAGCCTGGGGCTGTTCTCATCCCCGAGGCTGGGGCCCCTAGGGGGACAAAAGCAAACACAGGAGAAGGGAGGAACTGAGTGCTGGGACTCTGCCCAACCCAAAAGACCAAAGGAGTCTGGGGCACTGAGAACCGGGCCCCAGGAATGACCTCTGCCCAGCCAGGAAGTTCGGGATTTCCCCAGAAAAGGACCACCTGACCCCTGCCCATTCCAGGCGGTCCCAGGGGAAAGGCCGTCCCCCAGCCCAACCCCTCCCTGACACAGACTGGCCCCACTCACTATTATTATTAATAAGAGCAATGATAATAAATTGTTACTTGTTAAGTGCTTACTACATGCCAGGGGTTGTACCAAGCACTGGGGTAGAGAAAGGCAAATTGAGTTGAACAAAGTCCCTGTCCCACATGGGACTCACAGTCTTAATCCCCATCTGACAGATGACGTAACTGAGGCGCAGAGAATTTAAGCGACTTGCTCAAGGTCGCACAGCAAGCAGGTGCTAGAGCCGGGTTTAGAACCTAGGTCCTCTGATTCCCAGACCTGATTCCAAAGCCCAGTGCTCTTTCCACTAGGACACACTGCTCCTCCAAATGCCAGAGGGCCGGCACTAGGACAGGGTGGAGTCTCCCTGGATGTGCCACTGGGGTGGCTGAGGGGTGGGGAAGGGACAGTGTCCATCCTGATTATCGTGTATCTAGCCCAGAGATGGGCACTAGGCTTGGCAGAGTAAGTGCTTTGCAAAACCACAATGATTACTACAATTAGAGGGGACTGGGGAGCTAAACAACCATCATCAGGGAGATGTGATCAAACATGGGCTACAAAACAGCTACTGAGAGCTAGCACTTTCCCTCCTAAGCCAGTTTTGTGGGCAGGGAACATGTATACTAACTCTGTTATACTGTACTCTCTAAAGGGCTTAGTACAGTACTCGGCACACAGTAAGTACTTAATAAAAACGATTGATCGCTATTTCCAAGCAAGCCGGCTAATGATCCCCTTGGGGTTTAAGAAGCAGCGTGGCTTAGCAGATAAAGCGCGGGCCTGGAAGTCAGAAGGGTCATGGGTTCTAATCCTGACTTCACCACTAGTCTGCTGTGTGACCCTGGGCAAGTCACTTCACCCCCTGGGCCTCAGTTATCTCACCTGCAAAATAGGGATTGAGACCATGTGCCCCCTGCGGGACAGGGACTGTGTCCAACCAGGTTGGACTGTGAGCACTAATGGCCCAAAGGTTTGAGGAACGGGCAAATAATTTTCCCAGTGTCATTTCTGAGTGTTGCAAACAAGATGCCATCCCCCCGTTACCCCCACCCTGTCCCCCCGGGCCTGAGCCATCCCCGGGGGCCAGGCCTCGGGAAAATACCGGGAAAGTGAGGAGATCCCGAAGGAGCCGGCTGAGAAGCTGGGCCCAGGCCACTGCCACCGGCCTGATTCATTCATTCATTCAATCGTATTTATTGAGCGCTTACTGTGTGCAGAGCACCGGACTAAGCGCTTGGGAACATATAGAGACAGTACCTACCCAACAGTGGGCTCACAGTCTAGAAGGGGGAGACAGACAACAAAACAAAACATAGAGACAGGTGTCGAAACCGTCAGAATAAATAATTATAGCTATACGTACATCGTTAATAAAATAGAGCAGCAAATATATACAAGTAAAATAAAGACAGTAATATGTACACATACATACAAATGCTGAGAGGAGGGGGTAGGGCGGGGGCAATGGGGAGGAGGGGAGAAAAAGGGGGGCTCAGTCTGGGAAGGCCTCCTGGAGGAGGTGAGCTCTCAGTAGGGCTTTGAAGGAAGAGAGCTAGTTTGGCGGATAGTAATAATAATAATAATGATAATGATGGCATTTGTTAAGCAATTACTATGTGCAAAGCACTATTCTAAGCGCTGGGGAGGATACAAGGTGATCAGGATGTCCCACGGGGGGCTCACAGTCTTCATCCCCATGTTACAGATGAGGTAACTGAGGCCCAGAGAAGTGAAGTGGCTTGCCCAAAGTCACACAGAGAAGCAGCGTGGCTCAGTGGAAAGAGCCCGGGCTTTGGAGTCTGAGGTCATGGGTTCAAATCCCGGCTCCGCCACTTGTCACAACTTCTCTGGGCCTCAGTTACCTCATCTGTAAACTGGGGATTAAGACTGTGAGCCCCACGTGGGACAACCTGATCACCTTGTATCCCCCCAGGGCTTAGAACAGTGCTTCGCAAATAGTAAGTGCTTAACAAATACCATCATCATTATCACACAGCTGACAAGTGGCGGGGCGGAATTTGAACACATGACCTCCGACTCCCAAGCCCGGGCTCTTTCCATTGAGGCGAGGGAAGGCAAGACGTGGTGGGGTTTGCTCAGGGGGTCCGGGCCCCTCCCCCCCAACCCCGGGGTGGAGGAGGGGTTGGGCCGCCCCCCCCCCCCCCCCCCCCCCCCCCCGCCTTCACCCCTTGTCTACCCTATAAACAGGGGGAGAAACTGGACCACACAAAAGGATCTGGGTAAGTATTACGTACTAATATTAAGCATTACCATTCCCTTGGTGGTAATTGTCAGCTGTGTGACTTTGGGCAAGTCACTTAACTTCTGTGTTCCTCAGTTCCCTCATCTGTAAAATGGGAATTAAGACTGTGAGCCCCCCTTGGGCTGAGAAGCGGGGGCCCAGGCCGCTGCCCCCGGCCTGATTCATTCATTCAATTGTATTTATTGAGCGCTTACTGTGTGCAGGGCACCGGACTAAGCGCTTGGGAAGTACACGTCGGCAACATATAGAGACAGTCCCTACCCAACAGTAGGCTCACAGTTTAGAAGGGGGAGACAGAGAACAAAACCAAACATACTAACAAAATAAAAAATAGAATAGATATGTACAAGTAAAATAGAGTAGTAAATATGTACAAACATATATACAGGTGCTGTGGGGAAGGGAAGGAGGTAAGATGTGGGGGATGGAGAGGGGGACGAGGGGGAGAGGAAGGAAGGGGCTCAGTCTGGGAAGGCCTCCTGGAGGAGGTGAGCTCTCAGTAGGGCCTTGAATCAGTCAATCGTATTTATTGAGTGCTTACTGTGTGCAGAGCACTGTACTAAGCACTTGGGAAGTACAAGTTGGCAACATATAGAGACGGTCCCTACCCAACAGTGGGCTCCCAGTCTAAAAGGGGGAGACAGAGAACAAAACCAAACATCCTAACAAAATAAAATAAATAGGATAGATATGTACAAGTAAAATAAATAAATATAGTAATAAATATGTACAAGCATATATACATACATACAGGTGCTGTGGGGAAGGGAAGGAGGTGGGATGGAGAGGGGGAAGAGGGGGAGAGGAAGGAAGGGGCTCAGTCAGTCAGTCAATCGTATCTATTGAGCGCTTACTGTGTGCAGAGCACTGGACTAAGTGCTTGGGAAGTACAAGGCTCAGTGTGGGAAGGCCTCCTGGAGGAGGTGAGCTCTCAGTAGGGAGAGAGCGAGCTTGGCAGATGGGCAGAGGGAGGGCATTCCAGGCCCGGGGGATTAAGGCTGTGAGCCCTCCCTGGGACAACCTGACCACCTTGTCATCATCATCATCATCAATCGTATTTATTGAGCGCTTCCTATGTGCAGAGCACTGTACTAAGCGCTTGGGAAGTACAAATTGGCAACATCTAGAGACGGTCCCTACCCAACAGTGGGCTCGCAGTCTAAAAGGGGGAGACGGAGAACAAAACCAAACATACTAACAAAATAAAATAAATAGAACAGATATGTACAAGTAAAATAAATAAATAAACAGAGTAACGAATATGTACAAACATATAGACATATATACAGGTATCGATAAGCAATATAATGGGATCGATAAGCAGTATAATAACAATAGCATTTATTAAGCGCTTCCTCTGCGCAAAGCAAAATAACAAAATAAAATAAGTAGAACAGATATAATAACAATAATAATGTTGGTATTTGTTAAGCGCTTACTATGTGCAAAGCACTGTTCTAAGCGCTGGGGTAGATACAAGTTGATCAGGTTGTCCCACGTGAGGCTCACAGTCTTAATCCCCATTTTACAGATAGGGTAACTGAGGCATAGGGTAACTGAGGCACAGAGAAGTTAAGTGACTTGCCCAAAGTCACACAGCTGACAATTGTCAGAGCCGGGGTTTGAACCCATGACCTCTGACTCCAAAGCCCGGGCTCTTTCCACTGAGCCACGCTGCTTCTCTAGCCACGATATATACAAGTAAAATAAATAAATAGAGTAGCAAATATGCACAAACATATAGACATATATACAGGTGTCGCTAAGCAATATAATGGGATCGCTAAGCAGTCTAATAACGATAGCATTTATTAAGCGCTTCCTCTGCGTAAAGCAAAATAACAAAATAAAATAAATAGAACAGATATGTACAAGTAAAATAAATAGAGTAACAAACATGTACAAACATATAGACATATCTACAGGTATCGCTAAGCAATATAATGGGATCGCTAAGCAGTCTAATAACGATAGCATCTATTAAGCGCTTCCTCTGCGCAAAGCAAAATAACAAAATAAAATAAGTAGAACAGATATATACAAGTAAAATAAATAAATAGAGTAACAAATATGCACAAACATATAGACATATATACAGGTGTCGCTAAGCAATATAATGGGATCGATAGGCAGTCTAATAACGATAGCATTTATTAAGCGCTTCCTCTGCGCAAAGCAAAATAACAAAATAAAATAAATAGAACAGATTCGTACAAGTAAAATAAATAGAGTAACAAACATGTGCAAACATATAGACATATCTACAGGTATCGCTAAGCAATATAATGGGATCGCTAAGCAGTCTAATAACGATAGCATCTATTAAGCGCTTCCTCTGCGCAAAGCAAAATAACAAAATAAAATAAATAGAACAGATTCGTACAAGTAAAATAAATAGAGTAACAAACATGCACAAACATATAGACATATCTACAGGTGTCGATAAGCAATATAATGGGATCGATAGGCAGTATAATAACGATAGCATTTATTAAGCGCTTCCTCTGCGCAAAGCAAAATAACAAAATGAAATAAATAGAACAGATACGTACAAGCAAAATAAATAGAGTAACAAACATGTACAAACATATAGACATATCTACAGGTATCGATAAGCAATATAATGGGATCGATAAGCAGTATAGTAATGATAGCATTTATTAAGCGCTTCCTCTGCGCAAAGCAAAATAACAAAATAAAATGAATAGAACAGATACGTACAAGTAAAATAAATAAATAAATAGAGTAACAAACATGTACAAACATACAGACATATCTACAGGTATCGATAAGCAATATAATGGGATCGCTAAGCAGTCTAATAAGGATAGCATTTATTAAGCGCTTCCTCTGCGCAAAGCAAAATAACAAAATAAAATGAATAGAACAGATATATACAAGTAAAATAAACAGAGTAACAAATATGCACAAACATATAGACATATCTACAGGTATCGATAAGCAATATAATGGGATCGCTAAGCAGTATAGTAATGATAGCATTTATTAAGCGCTTCCTCTGCGCAAAGCAAAATAACAAAATGAAATAAATAGAACAGATACGTACAAGTAAAATAAATAGAGTAACAAACATGTACAAACATATAGACATATCTACAGGTATCGATAAGCAATATAATGGGATCGATAAGCAGTATAGTAATGATAGCATTTATTAAGCGCTTCCTCTGCGCAAAGCAAAATAACAAAATAAAATGAATAGAACAGAGATGTACCTTGTCACCTCCCCAACGCTTAGCACAGAGTAAGCGCTTGGTAAACGCTATGATTCTGATGATGCTGCTGCTGATCACACCGCCCTCCCGCCCTCGGCACGTGCGTGCGCCCGAGTCGGCCCTCAGGCGGCAGCCGTCGAGCGCGGGCCACCGGGGCGTCTACGACGCTCCCCCCCCCCGAGGGCGTCTCCCCCAGCCCCCGGTCACCTTGGCCTTGCCCGCCTCCAGCTTCCTCAGACGCTCCTCGTCCTCCATGGCCGCCGTGGGGGGGACGGGGCTCGACGCCCCCGCCCGTCGTCCCGCCCCCCGGTTGGCTCCGCTCCCAACTACGGGCCGACGACCCTCCTCCTCCCGCTCCCCCTCATTCTCCTCACGGCCGCCGCCGCCATCTTCAGCTCCACGTAACCATAGAGCCGCCACGACGGACCCACTGCGCAGGCGCAACCGCCGCCGGCGCTCCGGCAGGTGCGCCCCAAACTCCGCCCCCTTCAGGCCGGGCAGGGCCAAGCTCCCCCAGCCCCGCCCCATTCACGAGGCCCCCGCCCCCAATCAATCAATCAATCAATCAATCGTATTTATTGAGAGCTTACTATGTGCAGAGCACTGTACTAAGCGCTTGGGAAGTACAAGTTGGCATCACATAGAGACAGTCCCTACCCAACAGTGGGCTCACAGTCTAAAAGGGGGAGACAGAGAACAGAACCAAACATACCAACAAAATAAAATAAATACGATAGAAATGTACAAGTAAAATAGAGTAATAAATCTGTACAACCATATATACATATATACAGGTGCTGTGGGGAAGGGAAGGAGGTAAGACGGGGGGATGGAGAGGGGGACGAGGGGAGAGGAAAGAAGGGGCTCAGTCTGGGAAGGCCTCCTGGAGGAGGTGAGCTCTCAGCAGGGCCTTGAAGGGAGGAAGAGAGCTAGCTTGGCGGATGGGCAGAGGGATTGGGGGCATTCCAGGCCCGGGGGAGGACGTGGGCCGGGGGGCGATGGCGGGACAGGCGAGAACGAGGTACGGTGAGGAGATTAGTGGTGGAGGAGCGGAGGGTGCGGGCTGGGCAGTAGAAGGAGAGAAGGGAGGTGAGGTAGGAGGGGGCGAGGGGATGGACAGCCTTGAAGCCCAGGGTGAGGAGTTTCTGCTTGATGCGCAGATTGATCGGTAGCCATTGGAGTGGGCTCCCCCCTTCTATTCTTTCATATTTATTCATTCATTCGGTCGTACTTATAATAATGATAGCATTTATTAAGCGCTGACTATGTGCAAAGCACCGTTCTAAGCGCTGGGGGGGCTACAATAATAATAATCTAGGAGGCCTTCCCAGACTGAGCCTCCTCCTTCGACCCCCTCTCCATCCCCCCCCCATTTTACCTCCTTCCCTTCCCCACAACACCTGTATATATGTATATATGTTTGTACATATTTGTTACTCTATTTATTATTTATTTATCTTACTTGTACATATCTATTCTATTTATTTTATTTTGTTAGTATGTTTGGTTTTGTTCTCTGTCTCCCCCTTTTAGACTGTGAGCCCACTGTTGGGTAGGGACTGTATATGTTGCCTACTTGTACTTCCCAAGCGCTTAGTACAGAGCTCTGCACACAGTAAGCGCTCAATAAATACGATTGATGATGATGATGATGAATAATAATGGCATTTATTAAGCGCTTACTACGTGCAAAGCACTGTTCTAAGCGCTGGGGGATACAAGGTGATCAGGTTCACGTGGGGCTCACAGTCTTAATCCCATTTTACAGATGAGGTAACTGAGGCACAGAGAAGTTAAGTGGCTTGCCCAAGGTCTCACAGCTGACAAGTGGCGGAGGTGGAATTCGAACCCATGACCTCTGACTCCAAAGCCCGGGCTCTTTCCACTGAGCCACGCTGCTTCTCTTACAAGGTGATCAGGTTGTCCCACGGGAGGCTCACAGTCTTCATTCCCCCATTTTACAGATGAGGGAACTGAGGCCCGGAGAAGTGAAGTGACTTGCCCAAAGTCACACAGCTGACAGTTGGCAGAGCTGTGATTTGAACCCATGACCTCTGACTCCAAAGCCCGGGCTCTTTCCACTGAGCCACGCTGCTTCTCTTATTGAGCACTCACTGTGAGCAGAGCAGAGCAGACTTCATGGGCTTTGGAGTCAGAGGTCGTGGGTTCGAATTCTGGCTCCGCCAATTGTCAGCTGTGTGACTTTGGGCAAATCACTTCAATCCATCAATCAATCAATCATATTTATTGAGCGCTTACTGTGTGCAGAGCACTGTACTAAGCGCTTGGGAAGTACAAGTTGGCAACATATAGACACGGTCCCTACCCAACAGTGGGCTCACAGTCTAGAAGAACTTCTCTGTGACTCAGTTACCTCATCTGTAAAATGGAGATTAAAAATGTGAGCCCCTTGTGGGACAACCTGATTACCCTCTCTCTATCTACCCCAGTGCTTAGAACACTGCTTGGCACATAGAAAGTGTGGGACAAATACCATTATTATTATATTTCCACTAGGTCATGCTGTTAATCCAAGCTCTCAGTACAGTGCTCTGCACTATTCATTCATTCAATCATATTTATTGAGCACTCACTGTGTGCAGAGCAGAGCAGACTCCATGGGTTTTGGAGTCAGAGGTCATGGGCTCAAATCCCAGCTCCGCCAATTGTCAGCTGTGTGACTTTGGACAAACCACTTCACTTCTCTGGGCCTCAGTTTCCTCATCTGTAAAATAGGGATTAAGATTGTGAGCCCCCTGTGGGGCAACCTGATCACCTTGTAACCTCCCCAGCGCTTAGAACAGTGCTTTGCACATAGTAAGCGCTTAATAAATGCCATTATTATTATTATTACTAAGTGCTTGGGAAATACAAGTTGGCAACATATAGAGACGGTCCCTACCCAACAGTGGGCTCACAGTCTAGAAGGAGAAGCAGCGTGGCTCAGTGGAAAGAGCCCGGGCTTTGGAGTTAGAGGTCATGGGCTCAAATCCCGACGCCGCCGTTTGTCAGCCGTGTGACTTTGGGCAAGTCACTTCACTTCTCTGTGCCTCAGTTACCTCATCTGTAAAATGGGGGTGAAGACTGTGAGCCCCATGTGGGACAACCTGATCACCTTGTAACCTCTCCAGCGCTTAGAACAGTGCTTTGCACATAGTAAGTGCTTAATAAATGCTATCATTATTATTATTATTATTATTAGAAGGGGGAGACAGAACAAAACAAAACATTAACAAAATAAAATAAATAGAATATGTACAAGTAAAATAAATAAATAAATAGGGTAATAAATACGTAAAAGCATATATACATTTATTGAGCGCTTACTGTGTGCATAGCACTGTACGAGGTGCTTAGGAAGTACCAGTTGAAGCAGCGTGGCTCAGTGGAAAGAGTATGGGCTTTGGAGTCAGAGGTCATCGGTTCAAATCCCGACTCCACCAATTGCCAGCTGTGTGACTTGGGCAAGTCACTTGTGGTTCAGTGGAACAAGCCCGGGCTTTGGAGTCAGGGGTCATGGGTTCGAATCCCACTCTGCCAATTGTCAGCTGTTTGACTTTGGGCAAGTCACTTAACTTCTCTGGGCCTCAGTTCCCTCATCTGTAAAATGGGGATTAAGACAGTGAGCCCCCCGTGGGACAACCTGATCACCTTGTAACATCCCCAGCGCTTAGAACAGTGCTGTGCACATAGTAAGCACTTAATAGATGCCATCATCATCATCATTAACTTCTCTGTACCTCAGTTACCTCCTCATTTACCTCATCTGTAAAATGGGGATTAAGACTGTGAGCCCCCTGTGGGGCAAACTGATCACCTTGTAACCTTCCCTGTGCTTAGATAGTAAGTGCTTAATAAATGCCATCATCATCATCATCATCAACTTCTCTGTGCCTCAGTTACCTCATCTGTAAAATGGGGATTAAGACTGTGAGCCACCTGTGGGACAACCTGATCACCTTGTAACCTCCCCAGCGCTTAGAACCGTGCTTTGCACATAGTAAGCGATTAATGAATGCTATCATTATTATTACAAGTTGGCAACATCTAGAGACGGTCCCTACCCAACAGCGGGCTCACAGTCTAGAAGGGGGAGACAGACAACAAAACCAAACATATTAACAAAATAAAATAAATAGAATAAATATGTACAAGTAAAATAAAGTAATAAATCCATACAAACATATATACATATATATAGGTGCTGTGGGGAGGGGAAGGAGGTAAGGCGGGGGGGGGGGATGGAGAGGGGGAGGAGGGAGAGAGGAAGGAAGGGGCTCAGTGTGGGAAGGCCTCCTGGAGGAGGTGAGCTCTCAGCAGGGCTTTGAAGGGAGGAAGAGAGCGAGCTTGGCGGATGGGCAGAGGGATTGGGGGCATTCCAGGCCAGGGGTCGACGACAGGATGGGCAAGAACGAGGCACAGTGAGGAGGTTAGCGGTGGCAGAGGAGCGGAGGGTACGGGCTGGGCTGGAGAAGGACAGAAGGGAGGGCAGGGAGGAGGGGGCCAGGGGATGGACAGCCTTGAAGCTGAGGGTGAGTTTTTAGGAGTTCTAGACTGTGAGCCCGCTGTTGGGTAGGGACCGTCTCTATATGTTGCCAACTTGGACTTCCCAAGCGCTTAGTCCAGTGCTCTGCACACAGTAAGCGCTCAATAAAGCCCTTCAAAGCCCTACTGAGAGCTCACCTCCTCCAGGAAGCCTTCCCAGACTGAGCCCCTTCCTTCCTCTCCCCCTCCTCCCCCTCTCCATCCCCCCCCACCGTACCTCCTTCCCCTCCCCACAGCACCTACATATATGTATATATGTTTGTATAGATTTATTACTCTATTTATTTTACTTGTACATATTTATTCTATTTATTTTATTTTGTTAATATGTTTGGTTTTGTTGTCTGTCTCCCCCTTCTAGACTGTGAGCCCGCTGTTGGGTAGGGACTGTCTCTCTATGTTTCCAACTTGGACTTCCCAAGCGCTTAGTACAGTGCTCTGCACACAGTAAGCGCTCAATAAATGCGATTGATTGAATGAATGAATGAATTCACGAGGCCCCGCCCCTCGTGGCCTAGCCCCTGCCCTGAGGAGAGAAGGCCGGGGGCCACCCCATCGAGCCCCGACTACCCAAGCCTCAGTTTCCCCCTTGGGCAGGGTTGGACTAAGCCCTTACCAACCTTGGAGACCTCTCTCAGCCCTTCAGTCCGGCTCCAATAATAATAACGATAATAATAATAATAATGATGGCATTTGTTAAGCTCTTACTATGTGCAAAGCAGTGTTCTAAGCACTGGGGGGGATACAAGGTGGTCAGGTTGTCCCACGTGGGGCTCACAGTCTTAATCCCCATTTTACAGATGAGGTAACTGAGGCTCAGAGAAGTTAAGTGACTTGCCCAAGGTCACACAGCAGACATGTGTGGCTCAGGGGAAAGAGCCCGGGTTTTGGAGTCAGAGGGCAAGGGTTCAAATACCGCCTCTGCCAATTGGCAGCTGTGTGACTTTGGGCAAGTCGCTTAACTTCTCTGTGCCTCAGTTACCTCATCTGTAAAATGGGGATTAAGACTGTGAGACCCCGTGGGACAACCTGATCACCTTGTAACCTCCCCAGTGCTTAGAACAGTGCTTTGCACATAGTAAGCGCTTAATAAATGCCATTATTATTATTATTATTATTATTATTATTATTATTATGTGGCAGAGCAGGGATTCAAACCCATGACATCTGACTCCAAAGCCCATGCTCTTTCCACTGAGCCACGCTGCTTCATTTGTTTCTCCAATTTGGCATTAGAGAAGCAGCATGGACCAGTGGAAGGAGCACAGGCTTGGGAGTCAGAGATCATGGGTTTGAATCCCACCTCAGCTACTTGTCAGCTATGTGACCTTGGGCAAGCCACTTAACTTCTCTGTGCCTCAGTTACCTCATCTGTAAAATGGGGGTTAAGACTGTGAGCGCTACATGGGACAATCTGATCACCTTGTATTCCTCCCAGCGCTTAGAAACAGTGCTTCGCACATAATAAATGCTTAACAAATACCATCATTAATTAATTTGTTAAGCGTTTTCTATGTGCCAGTCACTATATTAATAAGACCTGGGGTAGATATGAGCTAATCGGTTTGGACGGAGTCCCTTGTCCCACATTCATTCATTCAATCGTATTTATTGAGCGCTTACTGTGTGCAGAACACTGTACTAAGCGCTTGGGAAGTACAAGTTGGCAACATATAGAGACGGTCCCTACCCAACAGTGGGCTCACAGTCGGGCTCACAGTCTTAATTCCTATTTTACAGATGTGATAACTGAGGCACAGAGAGATGAAGTCACTTGTCCATGGTGACACAGCAGACAAGGGGCAGAGGTGGAATTAGAACCCAGGTCTTTCTGACTCCCGGGCTCTGTCCACCGGCCTCGCTGCCTCCGGATGCCCATGGAATCATGCTGCTCTGCAGATTTTAATGATGCTTTAATTCAAAATTTAAAAAAAAACAGCTCCAATCTTTTAGACTGTGAGCCCACTGTTGGGTAGGGACTGTCTCTATATGTTGCCAATTTGTACTTCCCAAGTGCTTAGTACAGTGCTCTGCACATAGTAAGCACTCAATAAATACGATTGATGATGATGAAAGAGAAAAGGAAGTTACCGGGATACAATAAAAGCACCAAGGCCATCCAACAAGAGCTGCACTGCTGCCAACTGAAGGATGCCCGGGGGTGGCGGGAAATCTCCAGGCGTCAATTGGAAAAGCCTGAAGAAAAAAAGCAGAGGCTAGCGGAGCAACTCCATGTTGCCACCCTGTGCAGCCGCACCGAGTCAGCCCAGGGTCCAACCAGGCCCGGGCTCTGTCCCCGACGGGCTGGGGCTGATCTGGTAGCCCACGTCCCCGCTTGATGCCCCACGGGTCTGGCGGCCGGCAGGGCTCACCACCTATGGAGGTGGGCGAGGGGAAGCGCCGAGCAGAACAAAGGACCGGGATTTCATTGTCTCTGCTGCCACCTCTGCCTGCTGCCGCACCGCCAGCCTGAGATGCCGCTCAAAGAGCCCAGCAACAAGAACCACCAGCTGTCTCCAGGGCGGCGGGGGGAAGCAAATCACAACAGTTAAATAACAAGGCAAAGGAGAAATCCAGCCTATTTGGACTGAGGTGGGGCAGGGGGGAGGGAGGGAGAAGAGCAGAAATCACCCTGGTTCTCTCTGAGGTGGCCCAACCCATCCTTCTGCAGCGTTCAAACAAGAACCTGTAAGAAGGACATTGAAGAATAATTGGGGATTCCCTATCTTTCATTCATTCATTCAATCGTATTTATTGAGCACTTACTGTGTGCAGGGCTGTACTGAGCGCTTGGGAGAGTACAGTATAACAATAAAAAGTCACATTCCCTATCCACAACAAGGTTACAGTCTAGAGGGGGAGACAGATATAAATGAATAAATGACAGATAAGTGGCGTGGGGCTGGGAGGGGGAATGAACAAAGGGAGCAAGTCAGGGTGAAGCAGAAGGGATTGGGAGAAGAGGAAAGGAGGGTTTGATCAGGGAAGATTTATTGGAGGAGATGGGCCTTCAATAAGGCTTTGAAGAGGGAAAGAGTCATTATCTGTCGGATTTGAGGAAGGAGGACGTTTGAGCCCAGAGGCAGGACGTGGGCAAGGTGTCCACAGCAAGATAGACGAGATTGAAGGACAGTGAGAAGGATATCATTACCTGTCTCTGGGCCCTGCCACATAGGGTCACCTAACCAAGGGCATAGCATCACCTGACAACGGGCATAGTGTTCACCTCAGTGCAGAGCCAGATGTGATCGATGCTATCTATCGGGCTCCTCCTGGGTGCCGAGCACTGTGCTAAGCACTTGGAAGACCACAACATAGTCGAGAACCCGATCCCTGCCCTGAGGAGTTTACAGTCTACTGCCTGCAGTGTACTGTGCTAAGCACATGGGAGAGCACAATAGAATTAGAAGACACAATCTCTGCTCTTGAGGAGTTTACGGACTACTGTCTGCAGAGCACTATACTGAGCACTTGAAAGAGCACAACAGAAGATATGATCCCTGCCATAGAAGAGTTTTCAATTTAGCAGTTTCAGTTTAGCAGACTAAGCATCCCTAAGCACTTGGGAGAGTACCATAGAATTAGCAGACATGAGCCTGGTCCTTGTGGAGTTTAGTATACTTTGGGCAGAGCACTGTACTGAGAAAATACAGTACAGTGTATTTTTGTTCTCTGTCTTTTGTTCTTTTGTTCTCTGTCTCCCCCTTCTAGACTCTGAGCCCACTGTTGGGTAGGAACTGTCTCTATGTGTTGCCGACTTGTACTTCCCAAGAGCTTAGTACAGTGCTCTGCACACAGTAAGCGCTCAATAAATACGATTGATTGATTGATTGCTTGAAAATAATAGTGGTACTTGTTGAGCACTTACTATGTGCCAAGCACTGTTCTAAGCACCGGAGTAGATACAAGTCAATCAGGTTGGACACAGTCCCTGTCCCACATGGGGCTCACAGTCTTAATCCCCACTTTACAGATGAGAGAACTGAGGCACAGAGAAGTGAAGTGACTTACCCAAGGTTACACAGCAGGATTAGAACCCAGGTTCTTTTGACTCCAAGGCCCATGCTCTATCTACTAGGTCACACCTCTTCCACTTGGAAGAGCACTATAGAGCTAGCAGACACAATCCCTGCAATCAAGTTTGCAGTTCAGCAGGGCACAGAGCACTGTCCTAAGCCCTTGGAAGAGCACAATAGAGTTAGAAGACATCTCCACTCTCAAGGAGTTTACATTCTACTGTATGTAGAGCACTAGACTGAGCACTTGGAAGAGCACAATAGAGTTAGCAGACACCATCCCTGCCTTCGAGGTAAGCAGGGGACAGAGGTAGGTTTGGCCTCAGGGTGCTTCCATATTGGTGTCCTGGGACCAGATTAGAGATCAAACCAACTGCTCTGCTTTCCGGTAATTCAAGTCCTCCCCCCCACCCCCACCACCCTCCGCCTTCCCCAGCATCCATTTCTCCATCATCTTCAATCAATCAATCAATCAATTGTATTTATTGAGCACTTACTGTGTGCAGAGCACTGTACTAAGCACTTGGGAAATACAAGTTGGCAACATATAGAGACGGTCCCTACCCAACAGTGCGCTCACAGTCTAGAAGGGGGAGACAGAGAACAAAACCAAACATACTAACAAAATAAAATAAATAGAATAGATATGTACAAGTAAAATAGAGTAATAAATATGTACAAACATATATACATATATACTAGTGCTGTGGGGAAGGGAAGGAGGTAAAATGTGGGGGATGGAGAGGGGGACGAGGGGAAGAGGAAGGAAGGGGCTCAGTCTGGGAAGGCCTCCTGGAGGAGGTGAGCTCTCAGTAGGGCCTTGAAGGGAGGAAGAGAGCTAGCTTGGCAGATGGGCAGAGGGAGGGCATTCCAGGCCCGGGGGTTGACGTGGGCCGGGGGTCGATGGCGGGACAGGTGAGAACGAGGCCTAACGGTGAGGAGATTAGCGGCAGAGGAGCGGAGGGTGCGGGCTGGGCTGGAGAAGGAGAGAAGGGAGGTGATCCCATTTTCTCATATTTCACTCCCTCATCACCCAGGCAAAGCCAGAATCCTTTCTCTGCTTACCTCACTCCGTCCTTGCCAAGTCTGCCTGCTTCCTGCCCACTTGACATCCCCTCAAAGAGATCTAGGTTTTGCTTTTAATAATGTCATTACAACCTTCTTCTTTTTTTTATGGCATTTATTAAGCGCTTACTATGTGCAAAGCACTGTTCTAAGCGCTGGGGAGGTTACAAGGTGATCAGGTTGTCCCACGGGGGGCTCACAGTCTTAATCCCCATTTTACAGATGAGGGAACTGAGGCCCAGAGAAGTGAAGTGACTTGCCCAAAGTCACCCAGCTGACAATTGGCGGAGCCGGGATTTGAACCCATGACCTCTGACTCCAAAACTCGGGCTCTTTCCACTGAGCCACGCTGACTCCCACTTCTCTTTTTCTTCCCCCCATGGTATCTGGCAAGCGCTTACTATGTTCCAGGTACTGTACTAAGCACTGGGGTAGATAAAAGCTAATCAGGTTGGGCACAGTCCATGTTCTACATGGGGCTCATAGTTTTAATCCCCATTTTACAGATGACGTAACAGGCATAGAGAAGGTCACATAGCACCATGGGCCTGAGAGTCAGAAGGTCCTGGGTTCTAGTCCCAGCTCTACCATTTGTCTGCTGTGCAGCTTTGGGCAAGTTACTTACTTCTCTGTGCCTCAGATACTCATATGTAAAGTGGGATTTCATTCATTCAATCATATTTATTGAGCGCTTACTGTGTGCAGAGCAAGACTGTGAGCCCCATGTGGGACAGAAATTGTGTCCAACCCCATTTGCACCCACCCCAGCGCTTAGTTAGTATAGTGCCTGGCACATAGTAAGTGCTTAACCAATACTACATTATATCTATTAGTATTGATGTCAGTCTCCCTGCCCCATCTAAACAGTAAGCTCATTGTGGGCAGGAAATGTGGCTGTTTATCATCGTATTATACTCTCCCAAGTGCTTAGTACAGTGGTCTGCACACAGTAAGTGCTAAATAAATATGCTTTATTATGCTCAGCAGGGATTAGAATCTAGGTCCTTCTGTCTCCCAAGCCCATGCTCTATCCACTAGGCCACACTACTTCACACTTTCTTCCCAGACTCGCCAATCAGGCCAGATTTTCACAGAGGTACATGCCCCACATCCCTGGTTATGGGTCTTGAGCTCCAATGCCAATCAGCCATTAGTGTCTATTGAGTACCGATTATGCAGAGCACTGTACTGGGCACTTTCTGTGAGCAGAGTATGATGCCAGGCTCCTACTGCACAGAGCAATGTATTGGTCACCTACTGTTTGCAGAGAGCTGGGCTGGGCACTTAGCTGCTTAGGAAATTTAAATGAAGTAGAACATCTTCATTCATTTATTCAATTGTATTTATTATGTGCTTACTGTGTGCCAAACACTGTACTAAGCACTTGGGAGAGTACACTATAGTTCATTCATTCATTCATTCAATCGTATTTATTGAGCGCTTACTGTGTGCAGAGCACTGTACTAAGCGCTTGGGAAGTACATGTTGGCAACATATAGAGATGGTCCCTACCCAACAGTGGGCTCACAGTCTAGAAGGGGGAGACAGAGAACAAAACAAAACATAGTAACAAAATAAAATAAATAGAATAAATATGTACAAATTAAATAGAGTAATAAATATGTGCAAACATACATATATACAGGTGCTATGGGGAGGGGAAGGAGGTAAGGTGGGGGGGATGGGGAGGGGTAGGAGGGGGAGAGGAAGGAGCTAGACTGTGAGCCCGCTGTTGGGTAGGGACGGTCTCTATATGTTGCCAACTTGTTCATTTTCATTCATTCATTCATTCATTCAATCGTATTTATTGAGTACTTACTGTGTGCAGAGCACTGTACTAAGCACTTGGGAAGTACAAGCTGGCAACATATAGAGACGGTCCCTACCCAACAGTGGGCTCACAGTCTAGAAGGGGGAGACAGAGAACAAAACAAAACATATTAACAAAATTAAATAAATAGAATAAATATGTTACTATCTGCAAAGCACTGTTCTATGCGCTGGGGAGGTTACAAGGTGATCAGGTTGTCCCATGGGGGGCTCACAGTCTCAATCCCCATCTGACAGGTGAAGGAATGGAGGCCCAGAGAATAATAATAATAATAATGGCATTTATTAAGCGCTTACTATGTGCTTCCAAGCACTGGGGATCTTGTAATCCCCATTTTACAGATGAAGTACCTGAGGCCCAGAGAATCAATCAATCGAATTTATTGAGCACTTACTGTGTGCAGAGCACTGTACTAAGCACTTGGGAAGTACAAGTTGGCAACATATACAGTTCCTACCCAACAGTGGGTTCACAGTCTAAAAGGGGAGGCAGATAACAAAACCAAACATACTAACAAAATAAAATAAATAGAATAGATATGTACAAGTAAAATAAATAGAGTAATAAATATGTACAAACATATATACATATATACAGGTGCTGTGGGGAAGGGAAGGAGGTAAGATGGGGGGCATGGAGAGGGGGACGAGGGGGAGAGGAAGGAAGGGGCTCAGTCTGGGAAGGCCTCCTGGAGGAGGTGAGCTCTCAGTAGGGCCTTGAATGATAATAACAATGGCATTTATTAAGCGCTTACTATGTGCTTCCAAGCACTGGGAATCTTGTAATCCCCATTTTACAGATGAAGTAACTGTATGTTGCCAACTTGTATTTCCCAAGCGCTCAGTACAGTGCTCTGCACACGCTCTGCACACAGTAAGCGCTCAATAAAAACGATTGATGATGATGATGAATAAATACGATTGATTGATTGAAGTAACTGAGGCCCAGAGAAGTGAAGTGACCTGCCCAAAAGTCACCCAGCTGACAATTGGCAGGGTCGCGATTTGTGCTGTTCTAAGCACTGGGGATCTCGTAATCCCCATTTTACAGACGAAGTAACTTGTACTTCCCAAGCGCTCAGTCCAGTGCTCTGCACACAGTAAGCGCTCAATAAATACGATTGAATGAATGAATGACTGAAGGGAGCTGGGCGGCCGTGGAGAGATGCCCGCGCCACCTGGCGGGAGGCGGCGGGGCCGCAACTGCAGGGGACGGGCCCGGGGGCGGGTCCGGCGGCCGCCGGCAGGGGGCGGCAGCCTCAGCGCAGCTCCCCGTTCCCAACGCGGCGCGGCCCGGCGCATGCGCACTGCCACCGGCCGAAGTGAACAGGGCCTGGTGAGTTTGGGGCTGCGGGGGTGGGGGGGATCCGGGAGGTTGCAAAGAAGAAAGGTGGAGGAAAAAAAAGACCCCTCTCTCCCGAGCCGCCCTGCCACCAGCCTCCACAGTCTTTGATCTCTAGGGGCTCCCACGCCACCTTCCACCACTCCTCTCCCCTTTGGACCTTCTGCTCCCTCTCTAAAAATAACAACATTAATCACAATTGTGTTTGTTAAGCGCTTACTGTGCTAAAAGCTGGGGTGGGTAATAATAATTATGGCATTTGTTAAGCGCGTACTTGGTGCCAAGTACTGTTCTGAGCGCCGGGGTAGATACTGGGAATCAGGTTATCCCACGTGGGACTCACAGTCTCCTCCCCCATTTAATCAATCGTATTTATTGAGCGCCTACTGTCTCCCCCTTTTAGACTGTGAGCCCACTGTCGGGTAGGGACTGTCGCTATATGTTGCCAACTTGTACTTCCCAAGCGCTTAGTACAGTGCTCTGCACACAGTAAGCGCTCAATAAATACGATTGATGATGATGATGATAAAAGGGGGAGAGAACAAAACCAAACATACTAACAAAATAAGTAGAATAGATATGTACAAGTAAAATAGAGTAATAAATAGAATATTTATTTATTTATCTATTTATTTTACAGATGAGGGAACTGAGGGCCACCGTCTCCCCCTTTCTAGACTGTGAGCCCGCTGTTGGGTAGGGACCGTCTCTACATGCAACCTGTACTTCCCAAAAGCTTAGTACAGTGCTGTGCACACAGTGAGGGCTCCATAAATACGATTGAGTGAATCTGTATATATGTATATATCTTTGTACATATTTATTACTCTATTTTATTTGTACATATCTATTCTATTTATTTCATTTTGTTAGTATGTTTGGTTTTGTTCTCTGTCTCCCCCTTTTAGACTGTGAGCCCACTGTTGGGTAGGGACTGTCTCTATATGTTTCCAATTTGTACTTCCCAAGTGCTTAGTACAGTGTTCTGCACATAGTAAGCGCTCAATAAATACGATTGATGATGATGATGATGATGAATGAATGAAAAGCGGCGCCCCCAAGGTCACAAAGCAGACAAGTGGCGAAGTCAGGATTAGAACCCATGACCTTCTGACTCCCAGGCCCGGGCTCTAGCCATTACGTCAGCCTGCTTCTCTCCTGTCCTTCCCCCTAGACCTTACGCCCCCTCCCTCCCTCCCTCCAATCAATCAATCAATCGTATTTATTGAGCGCTTACTGTGTGCAGAGCACTGTACTAAGCGCCTCCCCGGGGTCCTGCGGGAGGCGGTTCTTGCATGCCCGGGCCGAAATCAATGTGCAGAGCACTGCACTAAGTGCTTGGGAGAGTACAGTTACAACAGAATTAGCGGACACGTTCCCTGCCCATAAGGAGTTTACAGTCTAGAGGGGGAGTCAGACATGAATATGAATGTGAAATGGCACCATCCTGAGCGTCGGAGAGAATCCCGAGGTGGAGGCTCCGCTCCTCTGCCGCTCACCTCCTCACTGTACCTCGTTCTCGCCTGTCCCGCCGTCGACCCCCGGCCCACATCCTCCCCCTGGCCCGGAATGCCCTCCCTCCACACAAATGCCAAGCTCGCTCTCTCCCTACTGAGAGCTCACCTCCTCCAGGAGGCCTTCCCACACTGAGCCCCTTCCTTCCTCTCCCCCTCGTCCCCCTCTCCACCCCCCCATCTTACCTCCTTCCCTTCCCCACAGCACCTGTGTATATGTATATATGTTTGTACATATTTATTACTCTATTTTACTTGTACATATCTATTCTATTTATTTTATTAGTATGTTTGGTTTTGTTCTCTGTCTCCCCCTTCTAGACTGTGAGCCCACTGTTGGGTAGGGACTGTCTCTATATGTTGCCAACTTGTACTTCCCAAGCGCTTAGTACAGTGCTCTGCACACAGTAAGCGCTCAATAAATATGATTGATTGATTCCTCCCTTCAAAGCCCTGCTGAGAGCTCACCTCCTCCAAGAGGCCTTCCCACACTGAACCCCCTTTTTCCTCTCCTCCTCCCCACCCCTTGCCCTACCTCCTTCCCCTCCCCACAGCACTTGTATATATACTTGTAGATTTATTACTCTGTTTATTTTACTTGTACATATTTACTATTCTATTTATCTTGTTAATGATGTGCATACAGCTTTAATTCTATTTGTTCCAACGACTTTGACACCTATCTACATGTTTTGTTTTGTTGCCTGTCTCCCCCTTCTAGACTGTGTGCCCGTTGTTGGGTAGGGACCATCTCTATATGTTGCTGACTGGTACTTCCCAAGCGCTTAGTACAGTGCTCTGCACACAGTAAGTGCTCAATAAATACGATTGAGTGAATCCCCTGCAACCAAAAGTGCTCGGCACTCTCGGGGCGCCCCCCCGGCACGGAGTGACGGTTGGTAATTTGTGTTTTTTGTGACCCAGGCACGAGGACCCGAACCGTGACCCTCCCCCCGCCAGCAAACGAGCACCGGACCTGGCAATGGCCAAGGTCGTCTTCTCCTCTCTGCACCCCAGGGTCTGGGCCCGCGTCCGGGGCCTAGCCTCTCCCCTACCGAAGCATGGTGCCGCCAGACGGCCGCTGAGTGGTGAAGCGGAGTCCGTGGGCCGGGAACCTCCAGGCGGGGAGCCTTTGGCGGAGAATGGCAAGTCGCTGAGTAACCTGTCCATCACAGGGATGGACCTCAGCCAGGTTCAGCGGAACCGGCGGTGGCCCACCCGCCTGAGGCAGTCGGCGATCAACGAGAAGGGCCTGAAGCAGTTCCTGATGGCCAGGGGCGCCAGCCAGGAGGTGGTGGCCAACATCATCACCCGCTACCCCCGGGCCATCGTCCATAGCCCCCAGGTCCTGCAGCGGCGCTGGGAGTTGTGGCGTGGTATCATTACCTCCGACCTGGAGGTGGTCAGCATCCTGGAGCGCTGCCCCGAGTCCTTCTTCCGCAACAACAGCAACACCAACCTGGAGCAGAACATCGCGTTCCTGTCTTCGCTCGGGCTGACCCCCACCTGCCTCTCCCGTCTGCTGACCAAGGTGCCCCGCGCTTTCTCCAACAGCCTGGAGCTCAACCAGCAGATGGTGGAGTACCTGCAGGGGGTCTGCCAGTCCCAGGGGGGCCAGAGTCCCCAAGGCTTTGTCCTCAGGGTGCTCTCCAAGAACGCTTTCATCCTCAACCACAGCATCAAGCGGGTGGAGACCAACATTGACTTTCTGAAGGGCACGTTCCACCTGGGCGGCAAGGACCTGTTGGCTGTGCTGGGTGGGCCGGGGAGCAAGATCCTGGACATGTCCAATGACTGCATCAAGAGGAACTTCTGGAACATCGAGGCCAAGCTGGCGGGGCTGGGCTGCTGCCAAGAAGAGGTGCGCGCCTTCGTCCGGAGTTACCTGCCCATGCTCTTCCTGTCCCGGGCCACGTTCAACGACAAGATCGACTGCCTCCTGCAGGAGCGCATCGCCATCTCGCAGATCAAGGCCTGCCCCAACGTGCTGAGCGCTAGCGTCAGCACGCTCAGGAGCCGCGCGCGGGAGCTGGTGGACGCTGGCTGCCACCGAGGGAACCTCAACATCCTCTTTCTGTCTTGGAGCAAGAACAGGTTCGATGCCAAGATGCGCAACCTGCTCAAGGAGTCGGCGGGCACCCGGATGAGGGGCAGGCATCCGACCACGAGTCCCTGATTCCACCAATTTACCGGGTGGCCCCAACCACCTGTCTGGGCCCGAGTACGGGTGGGGCGGTGGGGGTTCCCAATCCATCCATCCCCACCCGGGTCCGGGCCCTCAGAGGACCCTCCGCCCCCTGGTTCTTAGAGAGGGCTTTCTGCACCAACATTCCTTTTTTCCAGAAGACAAAGGGTGTGCCTTTCATGGGTGAGAACAGCGAGGTCAGGGGACATCAGCAGTGCCGATCGGCGTCGGGTGAGGAGCGTAGGGAAGCAAGACCCTGCCCCCGTCACTGGTGCCGTGGTGGGCAGATAATCTAGGCAACCTTGTCTCTCTCAGGCCGATCCAAGATCCCACGAGTGGCACGAGACCAGGGCACGGAGAAGCAGCCCTCAAGTAGGGGCAGAGGAAGGCTGGGGGTGGGGCTGGCAGCGGCTCCTCAGAACACCGAGGGCCCCGTCTCTGTTCGGGAGTCTTCCCTCCCTCCGGCCCCGCAGCTGCTGTTTGCTTCAGCTCTGGTCCTCCCCCTGCCCTTGACCCCAAAATGGAAGACCCCAGAAAACCACATCTTGACAAGGGTCATTCAGTCGTACTTATTGAGCACTTACTGTGTGCAGAGCACTGTACTAAGTGCTTGGAAGAGTACAATATAACAGACACATTCCCTGCCCACAACAAGCTTACAGTCTAGAGAGGAGCATCGCAGCCACCCCAACCCCAGCTGGGTCTCAGTTGGTGGCCGGGCCCCTGGACCCAAAACCTGCACCTTGCCCCTTCCTCCCAAGGGAGTTTTGGACAGCGGGGGGCTTCTGTCCTCCTCTTCTTGGGGGGCAGGAAGGGGTGAGGGGGGCTGCCACCTTCTATCCCCAGAATGGGCAACCCGGTCAAGATGAAAGAAAGAAATGAAAAGGGACTGTAAATAGTAAATGTGGAAATGCTTTGTCTAATAAATGATGTTTTAAAGAAGCCATGTGAGTCAGCGGGGAGGGCTGTGTCTACACATAACGCTCCACAGCCCACATCGGCGGCGATCAGAGGAGGGAGGGCGAAACAGGTACCACCCTGGCGGCCGACCTTCCAGACAGGCAGGAAGGGATGAAGGGAGGGAACCCTGTGGGCTTCGGTGAGTGCTTACTGTGGGCAGAGCGCTTGAGACAGTACAACACAACCGAGTTGGTAGAAACATTCCCTGCCCATGACCAGCTCACAATTTAGCTGAGCGGGCACACAGGCATGGGTGGCGCTGCTGTGGGCTCACCTTCCCTGGGCAGGCAGAGGCAGTACTGAATAGTTGTGGTATTTGTTAAATGCTCACTATGTGCCAGGCTCCGTCCTAATCACATGGGGTGGATACAAACCCCATGAGAGCTGGCCTCCTCCAGGAGGCCTTCCCAAACTGAGCCCCCTTTTTCCTCTCCTCCCCATCCCCCCTGCCCTACCTCCTTCCCCTCCCCACAGCGCTTGTATATATTTGTACAGATTTGTTACTGTATTTTACTTGTACATATTTACTATTCTATTTATTTTGTTAATGATGTGCATATAGCCTTAATTCTATTTGTTCTGACGATTTTGACACCTGTCTACATGTTTTGTTTTGTTGTCTGTCTCCCCCTTCTAGACTGTGAACCCGTTGTTGGGTAGGGACCATCTCTATATGTTGCCGACTTGTACTTCCCAAGCGGTTAGTACAGTGCTCTGCACACAGTAAGCGCTCAATAAATACGATTGAATGAATGAATGAATACAGACCAATCAGGTCGGACACGGTCCCTGTCCCACCTGGGGCTCACAGTTTCAATCCCCATTTTGTAGATGAGGACCCCTCCTCCCTCCTCCCTGGCGTCCCAGGAGCAGAATGAGAAGCAGCATGGCATAGTAGGTAGAGCCCAGGCCTGGGAGTAATAATAATAATAATGACATTTATTAAGTGCTTACTATGTGCAAGGCACTGTTCTAAGCGCTGGGAGGATACAAGGTGATCAGGTTGTCCCACAGGGGGCTCACAGTCTTCATCCTCATTTTACAGATGAGGTAACTGAGGCCCAGAGAAGTTAAGTGATTTGCCCAAAGTCTCACAGCTGACAAGTGGCAGAGTCAGGATTCGAACCCATGACCACTGACTCCAAAATCCGTGCTATTTCCACTGAGCCACGCGTCTGGATTACTGTATCAGCCTCCTCTCTGATCTCCCATCCTCCTGTCTCTCCCCACTTCAATCCATACTTCATGCCGCTGCCCGGATTGTCTTTGTCCCGAAACACTCTGGGCATATCACTCCCCTCCGCAAAAATCTCTAGTGGCTACCAATCAATCTGCGCATCTGGCAGAAACTCCTCACCCTGGGCTTCAAGGCTGTCCATCCCCTCGCCCCCTCCTACCTCACCTCCCTTCTCTCCTTCTACAGCCCAGCCCGCACCCTCCGCTCCTCTGCCGCTAACGTCCTCACTGTGCCTCATTCTCGCCTGTCCGGCCGTCGACCCCCCCAGCCCACGTCCTCCCCCGGCCTGGAATGCCCTCCCTCCCAACATCCGCCAAGCTCGCTCTCTTCCTCCCCTCAAGGCCCTACTGAGAGCTCACCTCCTCCACGAGGCCTTCCCAGACTGAGCCCCCTCCTTCCTCTCCCCCTCCTCTCCCTCTCCATTCCCCCCTGCCTTACCTCCTTCCCTTCCCCACAGCACCTGTATATATGTATATATGTTTGTACGTATTTATTACTCTACTTGTACATATTTATTCTATTTATTTTATTTGGTTAATATGTTTTGTTCTCTGTCTCCCCCTTCTAGACTGTGAGCCCACTGTTGGGTAGGGACCGTCTCTATATGTTGCCAACTTGTATTTCCCAAGCGCTTAGTACACTGCTCTGCACACAGTAAGCGCTCAATACGATTGAATGAATGAATGCTTCTCGAAAATGGGGAAAATGGGGTTGAAGGCTGTGAGCCCCATGGTGGGACAGGGACTGTGTCCATTTTGATTAGCTTGTATCTACCCCAGCGCTTTGTACAGTGCCGGCATAGAGTAAGTGCTTAAGAAATAGCATGTCTGGTGTGTGGCCTTGGGCAAGTCACTGCACTTCTCCATGCTTCAGTTACCTCATCCAAAAAATGGGGATTGAGACTGAGCCCCACGGGGGACAGGGACTGTGTCCAACCCGATTTGTTTGTATCCACCCCAGCGCTTAGTACAGTACTTAACAAATACCATTATTGTTATAAGGAGCCCTTAGGAGTCCCCGGAGCTCAGGAATGAGTAGCCTTTGCATTGTGATTTACCTATTTTTGTAGCCCAAATCAAGCAACTGGCGTTGCCGGTTCCTGTGTTCTTAGACAGTGGGATGGGCAAGGCTGTGCTGGAGGTGGCTATTCCAGTGCCCGTGGGCAACTCACAAGGCGTGGGTGGAGCACAGGCCAGGCAGGGGCATGAGAAGGGCAACTTGGGCAGAGCCAGGACATTGGCTCCGAGTCGGGCAGGGAAGGTTTTTTTTTTTATTTTGTTCGTTGTTTCAAATGGTATTCGTTGAGTGCTTACATGTGAAGCACTGTTACATGTTAAGTGCTTACATAGAGAAACAGCGTGGCTCTGGAAAGAGCCCGGGCTTTGGAGTCAAAGGCCATAGGTTCAAATCCCGGCTCTGCCGATTGTCAGCTGTGTGACTTTAGGCAAGTCACTTAACTTCTCTGTGCCTCAGTTACCTCATCTGTAAAATGGGGATTAAGACTGTGAGCCCCCCGTGGGACAACCTGATCACTTTGTAACCTCCCCAGCGCTTAGAACAGTGCTTTGCACATAGTAAGCACTTAATAAATGCCATTATTATTATTATGTGCCAAACACTATACCAAGCGCTGGGGTAGATAGAAGGTGGTCAGGTTGGACACAGTCCCTGTCCCACATTAGGGCGTGGGAATGGGGCTGGCAGGGAGGAATCTGGTGGCGCAGACGCTCCCTCTCCATCCCCCCCGTCTTACCTCCTTCCCTTCCCCACAGCACCTGTATATATGTATATATGTTTGTACATATTTATTACTCTATTTTACTTGTACATATCTATTCTATTTTATTTTGTTAATATGTTTGGTTTTGCTCTCTGTCTCCCCTTTCTAGACTGTGAGCCCACCGTTGGGTAGGGACTGTCTCTATATGTTGCCAACTTGTACTTCCCAAGCGCTTAGTACAGTGCTCTGCACACAGTAAGCGCTCAATAAATACGATTGATTGAGAGGGAAAGGGCGCAGTGGCTTCACGCTGGAGATTGATTGATTGATTTGATTGATCCACTTTGCTGCGACGACGACTAGCCCGGCCCCTACCCCAACACAGCCTCTGCCCTTCACTCTAGCCCCAATCTAGCCTCTCTCCACGACCAAGGGAAAAATTGGAAACGCAAGTACGTCTAGTAGATAGAGCACGGACCTGGGAGTTGGAAGGATCAGGGTTCTAATCCAGATCTGCTGTGTGACCTTGGGTGAGTCATTTCACTTCTTCTGTAAATAATACTAAATAGTGATGGCAATTGTTAAGCACTTACTATGTGCAAAGCACTGTTCTAAGCGCTGGACCTCATCGGTAAAATGGCGATTAAGATTGTGACCCCCATGCGGGACAGGGACTGGGTCCAACCAGATTTGCTTGTATCCACCTCAGCGCTTAGAATTGTGCCTGGCACATAGAGAAGCAGTGTGGCTCAGTGGAAAGAGCATGGGCTTTGGAACCACAGGTTGTGGGTTCAAATCTCGGCTCTGCCAATTGTCAGCTGTGTGACTTTGAGCAAGTCACTTAACTTCTCTGGGCCTCAGTTACCTTATCTGTAAAATGGGGATTAAGACTGTCAGCCCCCAGTGGGACAACCTGATCACCTTGTAACCTCCCCAGCACTTAGAACAGTGCTTTGCACATAGTAGGTGCTTAATAAATGCCATTATTATTATTATTATTATTAAGCACTTAAATACTATTAATATTATTATTATTATTATCACATCTGCTCCTACCTCGCCTTGCTGCTCTGCTATGCCTAGTGCTTCGTACAGTGCTGTGCACACAGTAAGCGCTCAGTAAATACGATTGAATGAAAAGTGGCAAGAGCACGGGACTGGGAGCCAGAGGAGGTGGGTTCGAATCCTGGCTCTGCCACTTGTCTTCTGGGTGACCTTGGGCAAGTCACTTAACTTTTCTGTGCCTCAATTACCTCATCTGCAAGAAGGGGATTGAGACTGTGAGCCCCATGTGGGTCAAGGACTGTGTCCAAACTGATTACCTTGTATGTACCCCAGTACTTAGAACCATGCTTGGCACATAATAAGCGCTTAAAAAATACCATAATCATTATTATTATTTCATACATTCATTCATTCAATCATATTTATTGAGCACTTACTGTGTGCAGAGCACTGTAATAAGCGCTTGGAAAGTACAATACAGCAATAATAATAATAATGATGGCATTTTATTAAGTGCTTACTATGTGCAAAGCACTGTTCTAAGCGCTGGGGAGGTTACAAGGTGATCAGGTTGTCCCACGGGGGGCTCACAGTCTTAATCCCCATTTTACAGATGAGGTAACAGGCACAGAGAAGTTAAGTAACTTGCCCAAAGTCACACAGCTGACAATTGGCAGAACCGATATTTGAACTCATGACCTTTGAATCCAAAGCCCGTGCTCCTTCCATTCAGCCACACTGCTACAATCCATGCCCACAACGGGCTTACAGTCGGGGGGAGGGGGAACAGACATCAAAACAAGTAAACAAGCGTCGATATAAATAAATAGAATTACAGATATATACATGTATACCTAAGTGCTGTGGGGCGGGGAGAGGGAGGGAAGAGCAAAGGGAGTGAATCGAAGGTGACGCGGAAGGGAGGGGGAGCTGAGGAAAAAGTGGGGGAGATATAACCCAACCGGCACACTTCGCTCCTCTAATGCCAACCTACTCACTTGATCTCGTCTATCTTGTTGCCTACCCCTCGCCCACTTTCCTCCCTCTGGCCCAGAACTCCCCCTTCATATCTATCAATCAAAACAATCGACTAGCACTTAGTACAGTGATCTGCACACAGTAAGCACTCAAATACGATTGAGTGAATGAATGGTATTTATTGAGTGCTTATAGTGTACAAATCACTGTACTACGCGCTTGGGAGAGAACAATACAATTGAATTATCAGACATGTTCCCTGCTCGTAACCAGTTTACGGACTGGAGAGACCACGACTCTCTCCACCTTCACAGCCTCATTAAAGTCACATCTCCTCCAAGAGTCCTTCTCATCATCATCATCAATCAATTGTATTTATTGAGCGTTTACTATGTGCAGAGCACTGTACTAAGCGCTTGGGAAGTACAAATTGGCAACATATAGAGACAGTCCCTACCCAACAGTGGGCTCACAGTCTAAAAGGGGGAGACAGAGAACAAAACCAAACATACTAACAAAATAAAATAAATAGAATAGATATGTACAAGTAAAATAAATAAATAAATAGGGTAATAAATATGTACAAACATATATACAGGTGCTGTGGGGAAGGGAGGGAGGTAAGGTGGGGGGGATGGAGAGGGGGACTGGGGGAGAGGAAGGAAGGAAGGTCATGGTTCAAATTCCACCTCCGCCAATTGTCAGCTGTGTGATTTTGGGAAGTCACTTAACTTCTCCGGGCCTCGGTTACCTCATCTGTAAAATGGGGATTAAGACTGTGAGCCCCCCGTGGGACAACCTGATCACCTTGTAACCTCCCCGGTGCTTAGAACAGGGCTTTGCACATAGTAAACGCTTAATAAATGCCATTATTACTATTATTATTATTACAGAGCACTTTTCTAAGCGCTTGGAAAGTACAATTCATCAACAAATCTTCAGGCAAAAAACAGGGAAATGGCTAGATTAACCACTGAGGTGATTGCCACAGATAAAATGGCAGCCATACCAGTGAAACAGTGTTCTTGGAAACTTCCCCAGGCTGGATTTTTCTCCCGGTAACCCGCCTAAAAGTTCCTATCACTAGCAACTGGAAATCTAAGCCTCTGGCTTCCAGGAAATTTGGCATCTGAGGCTCCCATTGGGAATCCAATGATTCTCCGACTAAGCCCTCAATCCCTCGGGTCCCTCTAAGCCCTCAATCCCTCGGGTCCCTCTCCCTAGCACGTGGGCGTGTATCCCTTAAACACTTGATATTCAACACACACCCCCAACCCTTATGTACATATTTTTAATTTATTTTAATGTTTGTCTCCCCCTCTAGTCTTCAAGGCCCTTGTGAGCAGGGAATGTGTCTATGAACTCTTGCACTGTACTCTCCCAAGCGCTCCACACATAGAATTATTATTATTATAATGTGCCTCAAGTCATTTCTGATTCATAGTGACTCTGTGGATATACTTTCTCCAGAACATCGCACCGTAATCCACAACCTTTCTAACGGTTCTTCCGTTATCGTTGTTAGGGTCTTCATCATCATCATAATCATCAATCATATTTATTGAGCGCTTTCTGTGTGCAGAGCACTGTACTAAGCACTTGGGAAGTACAAGTTGGCAACATATAGAGACAGTCCCTACCCAACAGTGGGCTCACAGTCTGAAAGGGGGAGACAGAGAACAAAACCAAACATACTAACAAAATAAAATAAATAGAATAGATATGTACAAGTAAAATAAATAAATAAATAAATCTAGCTGCTGGCCTGCCCCTTCCTCATTTTCCCTGGCCTTTTCCTAGCATTAGTGTCTTCTCCAGATAATTAGTCCTCTTCATTATATGTCCAAATATGCCAAGATAAATCAAGTCATTTGGCCTTCCAAAGACCATTTTGCCTTAATTTGCTCTACAATCCATTTGTTTGTTTTTCGGGCAGTCCATGTATTTACAAAAGCGTTCTTCAGCACCAGATTTCAAAAGAAGAATCAACGTTCTTTCTACCCTGTTTTTTCACCGTCCAGCTTTTGGATCCATACATCATCACTGGAAACACCACAGAGTTGACCATTTGTACGTTTGTGGCAATTGTTACATCAGCACACTTCATGACCTTTTCTAGGCTCTGCATAACGAGTCTTCCGAACATTAATTTTCGGCGTTTTCCTTGACTACTAGTTATTTGATTATTATGACATAGAAAGCTCTCAAATATCATGGATTGATTAGTTGCTAGGAGGCACCCAGCACAGTGCTCTGCACACAGTAAATAACTACCACAGCGGGTGGGGTTGCTGATGAGGTAACTCGCCCCATAGGGACCCACAATCAATTGTATCTATTGAGCGCTTACTGTGTGCAGAGCACTGTACTAAGCGCTTGGGAAGTACAAGTTGGCAACATATAGAGACAGTCCCTACCCAACAGTGGGAGAGAAGCAGCGTGGCTTAGTGGAAAGAGCCCGGGCTTGGGAGTCATAGGATGTGGTTTCTAATCCCGACTCTGTCACTTGTCAGCTATGTGACCTTGGGCAAGCCGCTTAATTTCTCTGTGCCTCAGTTACCTCATCCGTAAAATGGAGATTAGACTGTGAGCCCTACGGGGGACAACCTGATTACATTATATCTACTTCAGTGCTTAGCACATAGTAAGTGCATAACAAATACAATAATAATAATAATAATAATAAAGTGGACCTCCCTAAGCCTAGTATGAACAGGGGCATCGCAGCCCCCTACTCTCCCGATCTGATTCCCCCCAACCACCACCACCAGTTGACTCCCCTCCCTACCCTCTGCCGGCCTCCCAGCTACTGAAGGATTAGGGACTTGAAAACGCTGGAAAATGTCGGTTCTCTATCTTTGGAAATGCCACGAGGCTCCCGGGCCGGGCCGACCCCGCACTCAGCAGCCAGGGACCGGCAGCTGCGGCTCGACGGCCGGGGGCTGCCTTTTGATCTCTGACACAGAGGAGCTGACTGAAAGGCAAAGCCTTCTGGCGGTGGCGCGGGCCCAGATTACATCACACCCTGACAGAGAGGCCCCGTTAAACCCCGCATAGCAAGGCGCTTAATAACTCCTTATTAAGGAAGCTAATGGGATTAGAAACACATTTTCCTTGGGCTTTTATTATACCACGTAAAAAAAAAAATTGGTGATGAGCAGAACGATTCCGGAGAATTGGCCGGGTGTAGACGCCGGGAGCAAAAACTCCTCACTATTGGCTTCAAAGCGGTCCATCCCCTTGCCCCCTCCTACCTCACCTCCTTTCTCTCCTTCTCCAGCCCAGCGGGCACACTTCGCTCCTCTGCCGCCGCTCACCTCCTCACTGGGCCTCGTTCTCGCCTGTCCTGCCGCCGCCGTCGACCCCTGGCTCACGTCCTCCCCCTGGCCCGGAATGCCCTCCCTCCGCACATTCGCCAAGCTAGCTCTCTTCCTCCCTTCAAAGCCCTACTGAGAGCTCACCTCCTCCAGGAGGCCTGTACTAAGCACACGTGGAAAGTACAATTCAGCAACAGATCGAGACAATCCCTACCCAACAACAGGCTCACAGGCTAGAAGGGGGGAGACAGACAACAAAACGAGTAGACAGGCATCAATAGCCTAAAAATAAATAGAATTATAGATATATACACATCATTAAGATAATTAGAGTAATAAATATGTACAAATATACACTGGACATGTTACTCCCCTCCTCAAAAATCTCCAGTGGCTACCAGTCAACCTACGCATCAGGCAAAAACTCCTCACTCTTGGCTTCAGGGCTGTCCATCACCTCACCCCCTCCTACCTCACCTCCCTTCTCTCCTTCTCCAGCCCAGCCCGCACCCTCCGCTCCTCTGCCGCTAACCTCCTCACTGTGCCTCATTCTCACCTGCCCACCATCAACCCCCGGCCCACATTCTCCCCCTGGCCTGGAATGCCCTCCCTCCGCACATCCACCAAGCTAGCTCTCTTCCTCCCTTCAAAGCCCTACTGAGAGCTCACCTCCTCCAGGAGGCCTTCCCAGACTGAGCCACCTCCTTCCTCTTCCCCTCCCCATTCCCCCCACCCTACCTCCTTCCCCTCCCCACAGCGCCTGCATATATGTTTGTACAGATTTATTACTCTATTTATTTTACTTGTACATATTTACTATGGGTGTATGTGAATGTGGGATGTGGAGGACAGAGATTGGCCATTCTACCTCTTCTGGCTGTTCTCCCACATTCTTGGTCTGGCACTCGGGGCCCAGCAGGTGCCTGGCCCTGCCCAGCCCAGCACTCAGTGCCCAGTTCAAATGGTTAGTGCTGATCCTCACATTGAAAATAGTTCAATATTCCCTCGACCTACAGATATTTTCCATGTAATCAGCTAATGGTAGTCAGTCAGTCAGCCAATCAGATTTATTGAGCACTTACTGTGTGCAGAGTAGTGTAATAATAATAATAATAATAATAATAATAATAATAATACTTGTTAAGTGCTTACTATGTGTCAAGCACTTTTCTAAGCGCTGGTGTAGCTAAATGGACATCAGGTTGTCCCACATAGGGCTCACAGTCTTAATCCCCATTTTACAAATGAGGTAACTGAGGCACAGAGACGTGACACACCTAAAGTCACACAGCTAAGTGGTGGAGCAGGATTAGAACCTATGACCTCTGACTCCCAAGTCCGTGCCCGTTCCACTAAGCCATGATGCTTCACTTTACCAAGTGCTGGGGAAAGTACAATAAAACAATAGACACATCCACTGCCCACAACGAACTTAAAGTCTAGAGGAGGCGACAGACATTAATATAAATCATTAAATTACTGATATTATTGAATGCTTACTATGTGCAGAGCATTGTACAACACAATACAACCAAATTAGCAAACATGTTCCCTGCCCACATTAAGCTTTACAGCCTAAAAGGGGAAACATATATATGGTAGTACCTTTCACACACTAGCACGTGCATACATGTGTTCTGAGCACACTCACAGGGTTCTAAATCCAGCTCTGCTGCTTGTCTGCTGTGTGCCCTTGGATGAGCCACTTAACTTCTGTGTGCCTCAGTTACCTCATCTGTAAAATGGGGATTAAGACTGTGAGCCCCACGTGGGACAACCTAATTACCTTGTATCTACCCCAGAGCTTGGAACAGTATTTGGCACATAGCAAGAGCTTGATAAATACCATAATAGCAATAATAAATAATAATTTACCTCTTCCAAGAGCATGTCACATGTTGGGTCAATGACTTTGGGTCTTCAAAATTAAAGTGAGAATCCTAGAGAGGCCCCATCATTGGTGCCAGCGGTGGGGCTGAGGAGGAGGTGGGGGGCGGTTGGGGTTGGATCTGGGGCCTGCCTATTGTGGTTAATGAGCCCCGGTGCCAGGGCTGGGCCTGTGCCCTGCCTGTTGTGGTTAATGAGCCCCGGTGCTGGGATTCCCAGCAGAAAGCGGCCCCAGCATCAGCCGGGGAATTATGTAAATGCTGCTTCCAGCCCTGATGGAGCAGCAATTATAAGTCTGGGCAGCTGGGTGCTTCTGCCACGATAGGTGGTTTGCCAGAAAAAGCTGTTTGCATAATTGTCTGAGGGAGTCTTTGGCAGGAGCGTTGATTTTTCCAAAAGTCATTAAAATGTTTCAACTGGCAGCGGTTCATACAGGGTGGCGCTAGGAGGGCTAACTGAACAATGCGGGTGCCCAAGCGGGTTTCTGGTGCCTGCGGGTGCCCAAATGCCAGGATCCTGTCCCTTGGTCATCACACTAGTAGGTGCCCCCCAGGAGAGCAGGTGCCCAAAGGGGTAGTTGTATTTTTGGGGTGCTATGGGCGGGGAGCAGAGACTGAGATGGCTGGGACAGCAGATGGACCAAGATTACTAACACAATTATTGTGTTGGTACTTACTGAGCGATTACTCAGAGCTAAGAATTCCTTCAGTTCCCATTATAGATACAGGGTAATCTGACTGGACCCAATCCCTGCCTTAACCAGGGTTTACAGTCCAAAAGGGAAGGATAATAATAATAATCATCATCACTGCGGTATTTGTTAAGCACTTACTATGTGCCAAGGCACTGTACTAAGCACTTGCCCCCATTTTACAGATGAGGATACAGAGTCCCAGAGAAGGTAAATGACTTGCCTAAGGTAATACAGCATTCATTCATTCAATTGTATTTATTGAGCACTTACTGTGTGCAGAGCACTGTACTAAGCGCTTGGGAAGTACAAGTTGGCAACATATAGAGACAGTCCCTACCCAACAGCGGGCTCACAGTCTAGAAGGGGGAGACAGACAACAAAACAAAACATATAAACCAAATAAAATAAATAGAATAAATATGTACAAACATATATACATATACACAGGTGCTGTGGGGAGGGGAAGGAGGTAAGGCGGGGGGACGGGGAGTAGGGGGAGAGGAAGGAGGGGGCTCAGTCTGGGAAGGCCTCCTGGAGGAGGTGAGCTCTCAGTAGGGCTTTGAAGGGAGGAAGAGAACAATGGCTTGGCAGATGTGTGGAGGGAGGGCATTCCAGGCCAGGGGAAGGACGTGGGCCGGGGTCAATCAATCAATCAATCAATCGTATTTATTGAGCACTTACTGTGTGCAGAGCAGTGTACTAAGCGCTTGGGAAGTACAAGTTGGCAACATATACAGTCCCTACCCAACAGTGGGCTCACAGTCTAAAAGGGGGAGACAGAGAACAAAACCAAACATACTAACATAATAAAATAAATAGAATAGATATGTACCAGTAAAATAGAGTAATAAATATGTACAAACATATATACATATACACAGGTGCTGTGGGGAGGGGAAGGAGGTAAGGCGGGGGGACGGGGAGTAGGGGGAGAGGAAGGAGGGGGCTCAGTCTGGGAAGGCCTCCTGGAGGAGGTGAGCTCTCAGTAGGGCTTTGAAGGGAGGAAGAGAACAATGGCTTGGCAGATGTGTGGAGGGAGGGCATTCCAGGCCAGGGGAAGGACGTGGGCCGGGGTCAATCAATCAATCAATCAATCGTATTTATTGAGCACTTACTGTGTGCAGAGCAGTGTACTAAGCGCTTGGGAAGTACAAGTTGGCAACATATACAGTCCCTACCCAACAGTGGGCTCACAGTCTAAAAGGGGGAGACAGAGAACAAAACCAAACATACTAACATAATAAAATAAATAGAATAGATATGTACCAGTAAAATAGAGTAATAAATATGTACAAACATATATACATATATACAGGTGCTGTGGGGAAGGGAAGGAGGTAAGATGGGGGGATGGAGAGGGGGATGAGGGGGAGAGGAAGGAAGGGGCTCAGTCTGGGAAGGCCTCCTGGAGGAGGTGAGCTCTCAGTAGGGCCTTGAAGGGAGGAAGAGAGCTAGCTTGGCGGATGGGCAGAGGGAGGGCATTACAGGCCCGGGGGATGACGGGGGCCAGGGGTCGATGGCGGGACAGGTGGGACAGGCGAGAACGAGGCACGGTGAGGAGATTAGCGGCAGAGGAGCGGAGGGTGCAGGCTGGGTTGCAGAAGGAGAGAAGGGAGGTGAGGTAGGAGGGGGCGAGGTGATGGACAGCCTTGAAGCCGAACACAGCAGGCCGAAGCAGAGCTGAAACTAGAATCCGGGGCTCCTGACTCCCAGCCCTGCACTGCCCCCAACACCGTGAGTTTCCCAAGGATGGGCCGGGCCCCCACCCCGACACCCAGACCTCTCTGCCTCCTCTGCCCACTGAATAGTAGCTGTATGGGTGGGGCCGGCCGTGTGCCAGGCACTGTGTGGGGCGCTGTGCACAGCACGTGCGACAAACTGTCAGATGCCCAGTCTGGGCCGTCAAGGAGCTGGTCTATGTATCGGGGAGACCAGCAGACCCAGACCTCATCCCTAGACCAGGAAGGAAACTGAAAGCCCGGGTAATAATCATAATAATAATGATGATGCTATTTGTAAAGCACTATGTGCCAAACATTGTACTAAACACTGGGGGAGATACAAGGTTATCAGGTTGTCCCACGTGGGGCTCACAGTCTTAATCCCCATGTTACAGATGAGGTAACTGAGGCACAGAGAAGTTAAGTGACTTGCCCAAAGTCACACGGCTGACAAGTGGCAGAGTCGGGATTAGAACCCACAACCTTTGACTCCCAAGCCCGTGCTCTTTCCACTAAGCCACGCTGCTTCTTAACAGGACTGGGGAAAGCAAAGATGAATGAAAACACAGGTGCAACAGTTCAACAGACGCAATCCCGCCATTGGGAGGGTAGGGTGGGGTGGGGTGGGGGGCGAGGGGAGACAATCAGAGCAAGGCGGGAGAGGGTCTCCGCGCCCAGACCCCCACCCCAAAACTCGGGCGGGCGGCCCCAGCCTGGTTTCCATGGAAACGGCCGTGTGGTTCCTGACATGCATGAAATACGGAATTTTCTGCTCCGGGGGGATTCTTCAGCTGGCTGTTTTTTCACGAGCCTCGGAATCGCCTCGGAGCTGCCGCCTGGGAGAGGGTGGGCCCTTTGACGGCTGTGTTTGTCTCCCGGGGCCTGGGCCTGCTCCCAATCAATCAATCAATCGTATTTATTGAGCACTTACTCTGTGCAGAGCACTGTACTAAGCGCTTAGGAAGTACAAGTTATGAGATACGGACTCTCGGGGCGGGAGCTGGAGGTCCCCAGACCGGCCCTTCGGGGGCCCGACTGGGGACACTGTTGGGCTGTCAAAGCCAGCCAGAAAGTCTCCCCCTCTGGGAGGCCTTCCCTGATTGATCCCCACCTTCCCGATCCTGCCATTCCATCAGTCAATCCCCCTCCCGCAGCAACCCGGCTCCCGCTCTCACGTCCTCCCGTTCGTGTTGGATTTCTTCCTCTTTTTTTGCTGACTCCGGCCGATATCTGCGGGATCTATGCTGGTTCCCTGTTTTCCTTTCATTTGCACTAAGGGGAGCTGCCCCTTGATGACACGCACTTCCTCATCACCCAATCCTCAGCCCCACACCACTAACGCCCAGATGCGTAATTTATTTTAATGTCTGTCCCGCTCTAGATTATAAGCTCCTTGCAGACGGGGAACGTGGCTACCGACTCGGATGCATTGTGCTCTCCCAAGCACATAGTACAGTGCTCTGCACACAGTAAGCCCACAATAAATACCACTGATTGACTGTTACTAAACATTTAGTACAGTGTTCTGCACACAGTAAGTGCTCAGTGAATAACATTGATTGGTCAGAGCCCCTCGACAGCAGGTGCACAGCCAAACGTCCAGTACAGCTCCCTGCATGCTGGAACAGTGACCTGCACATCCCAGGTGTCCATACCACAGGGTCGATGGTGTTTGCGGGGCTGGGCCCCCATACTTGTTCATCCAAAGTCTCTGACAAGACTTGCAAGTTTCTCATCTGGAGGAAAAGACCCAAGATGTCGACTTTCTGACCCGTTGGCTCTTTGAAGGCTGTCCCTTCCAATCCTCATCCTCCCCTTAAAATCCCGGTCTCCCCTTCATCCCCAAGCTCAAAATGCTCTGGTGGGCACAGCTGGAATCCAAAACATCCCAGTACAACCTGGTACAGCACGGTATAACCAAGGACAGCCTAGTATAGCCTGGTACAGTCCAGGGCAGCTTAATATGGCCTGGAAACTGCTGGGAAATTCTAGCAACAGCCAAAGTCCTAGAAACAGTAACTTGAGAATTGGTGTATGTGAATGACGGTGCCTAAGAAAATATGCAACAACTGCAAACCACTTCGCTGAACCAGCCAGGAGTTCCAACAAACAACAGATCAAAAGGAGACCGAGGTGGCAACCCAGCCAGCACCAGGGGAGCCAGGCACATACCACCACCATCCTTCCCAGTCCACAAACCTGTAACTTTGCCATTAGACTCGACTCCGCTTTCATTTAGGGAAGCACTGTGGCCTCTGGATAGATCACAAGCCTGGGAGTCGGAAGGACCTGGGTTCTAATCCTGCCTCTGCCACTTGTTTGCTGTGTGACCCTGGGCAAGTCACTTAACTTCTCTGGGCCTCAGTTACCTCATCTGCAAAATGGGGATTAAGACTGTGAACCCTATGTGGGATAGGGACTGTGTCCAACCCAGTTACCTTGTATCTATCCCAGACTGTGAGCCCACTGTTGGGGTAGGGACTGTCTCTATATGTTGCCAACTTGTACTTCCCAAGCGCTTAGCACAGTGCTCTGCACACAGTAAGCGCTCAGTAAATACGATTGATTGACTGGTTGATTACAGTGCCTGGCACATAGTACTGGCAAAGAGTAAGCACTTAATGCCACAATTATTATCACTATTATTTAATCCACATAATACAATTGATTGTTTGGAGTCAGGCCCCTCATGGTCCTCTAGGAGCTGCTCAGCACAAGGATCCCTCCCTCCCCCAGGGGACACTACAATGTCCAGGGTCAGCAGCTTGGGCAAGTGTTCATATTAAACTACGCTACTTTGGTTTGGGCAAACTGAAACAAAAATTAGCATTTTAAATCAGATTTACATGCAAATTAGCAAAAAATAATGCATTTTACTGAATATCCTACTAGCTACTATGGAAACAACACAGAAAAAAATGTATATTTTGGAGGTTTTCAAAATAGACAAAGAATTTCATTTAGAGAGGACAATTAAATACGCCTTTAAGCAGTAAAAATCGACTCAGGGAAATGATGCATGATGTGCTCGCTCCACGTACAGAATCTGGAGGGAGGTTTTCCCTTGGTCTTCCACAAATTAAAACAGTGAAAAAAATCCTGGTCTGGGGCAGTTAGAGGAAGGAGGGGAGAAAGGGTACCTATGGGAAGCACCTCTCTGGGGGCCGGAAGACAGAGAGAAAACGGGGTCCGGGGGCCCGGGGGGTCCTGGGGGAGCGGAGTGGAGGTGGCTTAGCGACCTGGGTCTGTGGCCTCTGCCTGCGGGTGAGCCCGAAGGCAGAGGTGGCTCAACCTGCCCCTAGAAGCGGCCCCCACAACACCATCAGCAGGCCTCCCCAAGGCGGGGCAGGACAGGGCAGGACCAGGTTAGAGTTAGGGTACTCCGCCGGGCAGCAGGCACACAGAAACTGGGCACCAGCGGGGTCTTCGAGCAGCAGCTCTGCAGTGGGAGCGCAGGGATTCGGCAAGCCGGGAGATCAACATCATCACCACCACCACCAAAGAATAATAATAATAATAATAATTGTGGTATTTGTTAAGTGCTTACTATATGCCAAACACCGTACTAAGCCCTGGGGTGGATGCAAGCAAATCGGGGTGGACACAGTCCCTGTCCTATGTGGGAAGCACAGTCTCAATCCCCATTTTACAGATGAGGGAACTGAGGCACAGAGAAGTAAAGTGACTTCCCCAAGGTTACACGGCACACCTGTGGGGCAGCAGGGATTAGAACCCATGACCTTTGGACTCGCAGGCCCGTACTCTATCCACCGTGCAATACTGCTTCTCGAGGAGCAAGAAGCAGAGAAGGCAGACCTCAGTCAGGGAGGCCTGGCGATTGTTGGCTGGGGGTCGGCAGCAGAGGGTCAGGGGCTCGGCACCGACTGCTCGGCCAGGGACTGGCGGCGGGGCCGCAGAGTCGGGGCGTCCACCTGGTGCAAGATGAAGGGTGAGGGGTTGGAGGGAAGGGGGCTTCCTCCACCCAAACCGTGGTCCTCTGGGTTCCGACCTCCCCCATGGGCATGTGTGAGGTAGGGGAAACACGAGGCCCACAGCGGGGCCGGGCGCGGACAGTGGCAGGGACAACCACAAGGACAGCGGTGCAGGCAGCGGCACGGACAGTGGAAGGACAGCAGCACGGACGCACCCTTTAAAGCGCCCAGCTCTGGACTTTGTGGAGATCTTTATTATACGAAATATACAGAACATTTTATATTTACACCTGGAGCTCTTAGAAAGGCAAGTAGCCCATTGAAAGCCATAGAAAAAGTCACAGTCCTAGCTTCATTGCCAAGTCCTGCGGCCAGTCGGGGACGCCTGCCCAGTTGCCCACCGACTCCCCCGCGAGCGCTAAGCGGCCAATGCCCCGGGGGAGGGGCAGGAGGGCACGGCGGGGCGTACGGCAGCTCCTCTGTCCACTGGCCCCACCCAGCCCGCCGGGGTGGGGGGGGGGGCCCTCCGGGGTCTTGGCCCGAGGTTGCGGGGTGGGTCGCTGGTCCCTGTGGCTTCTGCCTTGGACTACTGATTGCGTGATGGGCGAAGGTCAGGGGAACCGCCAACAGCCTGCGGCCCCACAAGGCCAAGCAGAGGTCAGTTTGTGGTTCCTCAGGGTGTGTTATGGCCACAGGTACTAGTCAGCTAGCTACCGCATGCGCGCACTCAGACAGGGTGGACACCGAACAGCTCTGTGTGTGTGTGTGTGTGTGTGTGTGTGTGTGTGTGTGTGTGTTTTGGGGGGAGGGATGGGGGAGACTGACCCCGGCCCTCATGGGATGGCAGCGCTGGTTGCAGCTAGGATGGTCAGTGGCTCTACGGGACACATCCGGGCCTGGCCCTGAGACCCAGGAAGATCTCGCATGTCCAAGCCACAGACCAGTGCCTCTCCAGACCGGGCCCAACTTCCAGGCCGCCCCAGTACCCAGCAAGTATCCCCAGCTGGATGCCGGGGTCATTGAATGGGGTGGGCCTGGGGCGGCTGGACCTCGACCCGTGGTCTTTCTCTGCCCACCCACGGAGGGCGGCGGCCCCGCACTGACTGTCGGCCGCACACCCCTGGCCGGCCTCAGACAGCAGTCTCCCCCCATTTGCCGCGGGCCGCCAGGCGCGCGTAGAAGCGTCGCCAGGCCTGCAACGTCTTGCCCGCCCACACCCAGAAGCCCGACGTGATGCCCACCACCAGGGTCATGAGGTACTTGAGCATGCAGACGGCGAAGTCGGGGCCGGCGGGCAGCGGTGGCGGCGGGCAGGGCACGGCGAAGCTCTTACAGCTCTGTGCGGCCCAGCGGCGGTCCCACTGGGCGCGTAAAGCCTGCTCATAGAAGTGGCAGGCCAGGACGGCGGCGGCGGGCACGGCGTACAGCACGCTGAACACACCCAGGCGCACCTGAGAAGAGAGAGAAGCGGCGTGGGTTAGTGGAAAGAGGAGTTGGGCTTGGGAGTCGGAGGTTGAGGGTTCTAATCCCCGTTCCGCCACTTGTCAGATGCAAAACTTTGGGCCGGTCACTTGCCTCCGTGACCTCTTCTGTAAAATGGGGATTAAGATGCGAGCCCCCTGTGGGACAACCTGAGAGTCTTGTGTCTACCCCAACGCTCGGCACACGGTAAGCCTTAACGGCCACCGTCACGATCGTTACTCCTGTCATTACCATGAGCCGCTCCAGCTTGTCCGTGCGCCCGCCGCCGTGCTTCATGGCCGTGCGGATGCGGAAGAGGGCCACGAAGCCGGCCAGCAGGAAGGCCGTGCCCAGCGCCAGGTAGGTGAGCAGCGGCGCCAGTACGAAGCCGCCCAGGGCGCCCACGCTGCGCAGCCCCACGAAGCACACGCCACTCAGCACGTCCCCGTCCACCTGCCCGAGGGCCAGCGCCGCCACCGTCCGCGCCGCCGGCACGGCCCAGGCGGCCAGGTGGAAGTAGGCGGCGTTGGCCCCGATGGCCTCGTGGCCCCACTTGAACCCGGCCGCCAGGAACCAGGTGAGGGACAGGACGACCCACCAGGCCGAGCCGGCCATGCCGAAGAAGTACAGGGTGACGAAGAGCAGCGTGCAGCCCTCGCGCTCGGTGCCCCGCGCCATGGTGCGCGCCCCGTCGGCGGCGAAGCGCTCGTTGCAGGCGGCGCGGTCGCCCAGCGCGAAGCCCACCAGGTAGGCCCCGGCCCAGGCCACGTGGCAGCCCGACAGGAGGACTACGGGCCGCTCCGGGTAGCTGAAGCGCCGTGCGTCCAGCAGGTAGGTGAGCACGGTGAACAGCGCCGAGGCACAGCACAACGCCGACCAGGCGCGCGAGAAGCGCCGCTGCTCGGGCCTGAAGTGGAGGAGCCCGTGGGCGCGGGCCGGCTCGCAGGGGGCCCCGCAGTCCGGCTGGCCCAGGAAGCGGTAGTTGAGGTGGAAGGGGATGCGCAGGGCCCGGGGGCAGGAGGAGAAGAAGAAGGAGGCTGGATTCGAACTGTGGTCCAGGCCCGGGCCCGAATTCGAACCAACGCCGCCGCCAGGGGGCGCCCTCCCTTGCGGGTGGCTGGACCCGAACTCAGGGCAGCAGGTGGCGCCACCTAGCGGCCGTCCGCGCCTGCCCCACTTGCGGACTGGTTCCGCCCCACGCACAGCTCCCCGCCGCCCTGCACCGGCAGCCGCTCGCAGCGCTGCGCGTCATCATCAATCGTATTTATCAATCGTATTTATTGAGCGCTTACTATGTGCAGAGCACTGTACAAGGGCTTGGGAAGTACAAATTGGCAACATATAGAGACAGTCCCTACCCAACAGTGGGCTCACAGTCTAAAAGGGGGAGACAGAGAACAAAAGCCAAACATACTAACAAAATAAAATAAATAGGATAGATATGTACAAGTAAAATAGAGTAATAAATATGTACAAACATATATACATATATACAGGTGCTGTGGGGAAGGGAAGGAGGTAAGATGGGGGGATGGAGAGGGGGATGAGGAGGAGAGGAAGGAAGGGGCTCAGTGTGGGAAGGCCTCCTGGAGGAGGTGAGCTCTCAGTAGGGCCTTGAAGGGAGGAATCAATCAATCAATCAATCGTATTTATTGAGCGCTTACTATGTGCAGAGCACTGTACTAAGCGCTTGGGAAGTACAAATTGGCAACATATAGAGACAGTCCCTACCCAACAGTGGGCTCACAGTCTAAAAGGGGGAGACAGAGAACAAAAGCCAAACATACTAACAAAATAAAATAAATAGGATAGATATGTACAAGTAAAATAAATAAATAAATAGAGTAATAAATCTGTACAAACATATATACATATATACAGGTGCTGTGGGGAAGGGAAGGAGGTAAGATGGGGGGGATGGAGAGGGGGACGAGGGGGAGAGGAAGGAAGGGGCTCAGTCTGGGAAGGCCTCCTGGAGGAGGTGAGCTCTCAGCAGGGCCTTGAAGGGAGGAATCAATCAGTCAATCAATCGTATTTATTGAGCGCTTACTATGTGCAGAGCACTGTACTAAGCACTTGGGAAGTACAAATTGGCAACATATAGAGACAGTCCCTACCCAACAGTGGGCTCACAGTCTAAAAGGGGGAGACAGAGAACAAAACCAAACATACTAACAAAGTAAAATAAATAGGATAGATATGTACAAGTAAAATAAATAAATAGAGTAATAAATCTGTACAAGCATATATACATATATACAGGCGCTGTGGGGAAGGGAAGGAGGTAAGATGGGGGGGATGGAGAGGGGGACGAGGGGGAGAGGAGGGAAGGGGCTCAGTCTGGGAAGGCCTCCTGGAGGAGGTGAGCTCTCAGTAGGGCCTTGAAGGGAGGAAGAGAGCAAGCTTGGAGGATGGGCAGGTGGAGGGCATTCCAGGCCCGGGGGATGACGTGGGCCAGGGGTCGATGGCGGGACATTTTGTGCTCTGTCTTCCCTTTTTAGACGGTGAGCCCACTGTTGGGTAGGGACTGTCTCTATATGTTGCCAATTTGTACTTCCCAAGCGCTTAGTACAGTGCTCTGCACTTAGTAAGCGCTCAATAAATACGATTGATGATGATGATGATGACAGGCGAGAAGGAGGTCCGGTGAGGCCAGTGGAAGCCGAACCTGTTCAGGAGCGCCTCGCAGCCTTGCCGGGCCCGCTCGCCCGGCGGCCGGCACGGCGGCAGCGGCCGCTCCAGCCCCGTGCACCCCGGCGCGTCCACGGAGCACGGGAAGAAGCGCAGCTCGGCCGAGCACTGCACTGCACTGCACTGCACCTTGGCCAGTGGGTAGAACTGGGGCACCTCCAGCCCCGCCTCCTCCTGGCTCTCGTGGCCCAGCAGGTTGGGCAGGACGGTCTGGGGGTGGGCCAGGTCGGCGCACGGAGGGACGTATACATGTATATGTGTTTGTACAGATTTATTACTCTATTTATTTTATTTGTACGTATCTATTCTATTTATTTTATTTTGTTAGTAGGTTTGGTCTTGTTCTCTGTCTCCCCCTTTTAGACTGTGAGCCCACTGTTGGGTAGCGACTGTCTCTATATGTTGCCAATTTGTACTTCCCAAGCGCTTAGTACAGTGCTCTGCACATAGTAAGTGCTCAATCAATACGATTGATGATGATGATGATGATTGATGATGTATATATGTTTGTACATATTTATTACTCTATTTTATTTGTACATATCTATTCTATTTATTTTATTTTGTTAGTAGGTTTGGTCTTGTTCTCTGTCTCCCCCTTTTGGACTGTGAGCCCACTGTTGGGTAGCGACTGTCTCTATATGTTTCCAATTGTACTTCCCAAGCGCTTAGTACAGTGCTCTGCACATAGTAAGCGCTCAATAAATACGATTGATGATGATGATTGATGATGTATATATGTCTGTACATATTTATTACTCTATTTATTTATTTATTTATTTTACTTGTACATATCTATTCTATTTATTTTATTTTGTTAATATGTTTGGTTTTGTTCTCTGGCTCCCCCTTCTAGACTGTGAGCCCGCTGTTGGGCAGGGACTGTCTCTATATGTTGCCAATTTGTACTTCCCAAGCGCTTAGTACAGTGCTCTGCACATAGTAAGCGCTCAATAAATACGATTGACGATGATGACCGCTAGCGGGAGGGGCCTTGAAACGGCGCGGGCTCCCTGCGGAGGGGCCTTGAAACGGCGCGGGCTGCCGGCGGAGGGACCGTCGCCCAAGTGCGGGTCAATCAATCGTATTTATCGAGCGCTTACTGTGCGCAGAGCACTGGACTAAGCGCTTGGGAAGTCCAAGTTGGCAACATATAGAGACGGTCCCTACCCAACGGTGGGCTCACAGTCTAAAAGGGGGAGACGGAGAACAAAACCAAACATACTAACAAAATAAAATAAATAGAATAGATATGTACCAGTAAAATAAATTAATAAATATTGTAACAAATATGTACAAACATATATACATCTATACAGGTGCTGTGGGGAAGGGAAGGAGGTAAGATGGGGGGATGGAGAGGGGGACGAGGGGGAGAGGAAGGAAGGGGCTCAGGGTGGGAAGGCCTCCTGGAGGAGGTGAGCTCTCAGTAGGGCCTTGAAGGGAGGAAGAGAGCGAGCTTGGCGGATGGGCAGAGGGATTGGGGGCATTCCGGGCCAGGCGTCGACGACAGGATGGGCGAGAACGAGGCACAGTGAGGAGGTTAGCAGTGGCAGAGGAGCGGAGGGTGCGGGCTGGGCTGGAGAAGGACAGAAGGGACGGGAGGTAGGACGGGGCGAGGGGATGGAGGGACAGCCTGGAAGCCCAGGGGGAGGAGATTCTGCCACCGCCCAGGGCCGCCCAGGGCCGGGCAGGGAGGGGAAGGGGGCTCCCCCGCCGGGCAAGCCACCCACTCGTTCATTCATTCCTTCATTCAGCTGTACTTATTGAGCGCTTACTGTGTGCAGCGCACTCCACTGAGCGCTTGGAAAGTACAATTGGGCAACATATAGAGACGAGAAGCATTCGTTCATTCAATCGTATTTATTGAGCGCTTACTGTGTGCAGAGCACTGGACTAAGCGCTTGGGAAGTACAAGTCGGCAACATCTAGAGACGGTCCCTACCCAACAGCGGGCTCACAGTCTAGAAGGGGGAGACAGACAACAAAACATATTAACAAAATAAAATAAATTCATTCATTCAGTCGTATTTATTGAGCGCTTACTGTGTGCAGAGCACTGGACTAAGCGCTTGGGGAGTACAAGTCGGCAACATTCATTCATTCAATCGTATTTATTGAGCGCTTACTGTGTGCAGAGCACTGGACTAAGCGCTTGGGAAGTACAAGTCGGCAACATCTAGAGACGGTCCCTACCCAACAGCGGGCTCACAGTCTAGAAGGGGGAGACAGACAACAAAACAAAACATATTAACAAAATAAAATAAATTCATTCATTCAATCGTAATTATTGAGCACTTACTGTGTGCAGAGCACTGTACTAAGCGCTTGGGAAGTACAAGTCGGCAACCTATAGAGACGGTCCCTACCCAAAAGCAGGCTCACAGTCTAGAAGCAGCGTGGCAGTGGAAAGAGCCCGGGCTTTGGAGTCAGAGGTCATGGGTTCGAATTCCGCTCCGCCACATGTCTTCTGTGTGACCTTGGGCAAGTCACTTAACTTCTCTAAGCCTCAGTTACCTCATCTGTAAAATGGGGATTAAGACTGTGAGCCCCACATGGGACAACTTGATCACCTTGTATCCCCCCCAGCACTTAGAACAGTGCTCTGCGCATATTAAGTGCTTAACAAATGCCATTATTATTCTTATTAATAATAATCCCTATTCAACTTCAACTTCTAGACTGTGAGCCCACTGTTGGGTAGAGATTGTTGACAACTTGTACTTCCCAGGCGCTTAGTACAGTGCTCTGCGCATAATAAGCACTCAATAAATACAATTGATTGATTCAACAACGGGCTCGCAGCCTAGAAGACAGTCTCACAGACATGAGAAGCGTGGCTCAGTGGAAGGAGCCTGGGCTTGGGAGTCAGAGGTCATGGGTTCTAATTCTGACTCCGCCACTTGTCTGCTGTGTGACTTTGGGCAAGTCACTTAACGTCTCTGTGCCTCAGTTAGCTCATCTGTAAAATGGGGATGAAGACTATGAGCCCCCACGTGGGACAACCTGCTTACCTTGTATCCCCTCCAGCGCTTAGAATAGTGCTTGGCACATAGTAAGCGCTTAACAAATACTATTTTTTTTTAGAAGGGGCAGACAGACAACAAAACACAAGTAGGCAAGTGTCAATACCATCACTCCTTATCGGGGTCGGGGGGGGAGGCCCATGCCCCCCCCCCCCCGCCCTCGGGACAGCTCGACGGCCACGCGAGGGGACCCAGGGTCCTCCCTCGGACCGGTCCCCGAGGGTCCAGGGCCTGGGTCAGAGGTAAGTGAGGAGTGGAGAGGGCCGCAGGCCTGGAGTGTGGTGCGCCCCGATCTCTCCACCGACCCCCCACCCCTGTCCTGGAGCTTGGCCCCGGAGACCCTTCTGACCCCACCTTCAATATCAATGATAATAAATAATAATGCTGGTATTTGTTAAGCGCTTACTATGTGCAAAGCACTGTTCTAAGCGCTGGGGTAGATACAAGGTGTGGTCCCACGTGGGGCTCACGGTCTTAATCCCCATTTTACGGATGGGTAACTGAGGCCCAGAGAAGTTAAGTGACTTGCCCAAAGCCACACAGCTGACAAGCGGTGGAGCTGGGATTAGAACCCGTGACCTCGGACTCCCAAGCCCGGGCTCTTTCCGCTGAGCCACGCTGGTTATCAAGGAGAGGATCGGGCAGCTAGACCCCTTTGGTCCGGGACAGATAGGGCAAGTGATCTTGGTCGAGCTGCAAGGGCCCGGGTTGGGAGTCAGAGGTCGTGGGTTCTAATCCCAGCTCTGCCACTCGTATGCTGTGTCAAGTCACTTCGCGTTTCTGGGCCTCAGTCACCTCATCTGTAAAATGGGGATTGAGACTGTGAGACCCATGTGGGACAAGGAGTGTGTCCAACCCAATTACCTTGTATCTATCCAAGTCCTTGGAACAGTGCTTGGCACATAGTAAGCACTTAACAAATAATGATCGAATGAATGACTGAAATACCTTAATTTGAGAAGCAAATACAAATACCTGGAGAAGCAACGTGGCATAGTGGAAAGAGCGTGGGCTTAGGAGTCAGAGGATGTGGTTTTAATCCCCGCTCCGCCACTTGTCCGCCACTTTTAGACTGTGAACCCACAGTTGGGTAGGGACTGTCTCTATATGTTGCCAACTTGTACTTCCCAAGCGCTTAGTACAGTGCTCTGCACACAGTAAGCGCTCAATAAATACGATTGATTGATTGCTGTGTGACCCTGGGCTTAACTTCTCTGTGCCTCAGTTACCTCATCTGTAAAATGGGGATGAAGACTGTTGAGCCCCATGTGAGACAACCTGATTACCTTGTATCTCCCCTAGCACTTAGAACAGCGCTTGGCACATGGTAAGTGCTTAACAAGTACTATAATTATTATTTATTATTATCTGGGGCAAGTGGGGAGGCCGGAGGAAGATGCACCCCCTGGGAGCGGGTGACTCCCCACCACTCCCCAACTTCTGACGCCCATCACCAAAATCATGCAGCAGCTCAGCACACATGATTACACTCAAAGCGGGTGGTTCCCCCCCCCCCCCCCAAGACCCCTGCCGCCCAGAAGACAGAGGGACGATCAGCTACACTTTATTCCTCACTGGGTACAGAAGACAAAGGTTACAACAGACATAGTCCAAGGTTGCTCTCAGAACACAGACGAGCACAAGTTCTAACAAGGAATGCGACAGCTGCTTTCTGTCCCACTCCCTGCCCCGGGTCCTGGGCGCCGCCAGAGTCCAGAGCCCCCAGACGGGGCGAGTGGAAGGCTGCCGAGCCCGGCCCCAGCTGAAGCCCTCGTACACATGACACCAAGAGCCCGGCCCCTAACTGAAGCTCTCATACCCACGGCACCAAGAGGGTGAGCAGGGGCCAAGTCCTGGGGAAACTGAGCCCTGGAGGGTGGGGTTGGATATCCAAGTTCGATGAGGCACATGGGAGGCTGGGTCTGGGGAAGGCCCAGGTTTGGGTAGCGTGCCCCCTCACCAGAGGTGGGGGAGGTGGGAGCATCTTCTAGTGTTCCCCCCACCCCACCCCAAGGTGGGGGGGTGCCAGACTCCCGAACAGCCCCACCTGGAAATGGCAGAGAAGCAGGTCAGGGCCACGGCCACCCTCCTGCTGCCCCGGCATGTGGGCGGACTGGCGGGGCCATGGGCGCAGCTCTGAGGGGAGTCCTAGGCGCAGAGAAATGGAGCTGTTCCCGAGGCCATCCCTGAAAACTCCAATCCCAAGTGGGGCCTGCAAAGTGGGCAAGGGAAAGGCCAGGAGCTTTCCATCTCTGCGACCAGATCTGAGGTCTGAGCCCAGTTGTAAAGGAACGGGACGTGGATCAGCCAGACCAATCTCCTGCGCCAGCCATAGGCGCACCATGAAGCAGGGCAGCCGAGAGCGCTCTGGGGAAGCAGCCACCCAGGGTTGGCACCCCAGATATGCCCTCCCATGCCCAGTAGTCATTTTTGCAGCCCTTGCAGGTCCATGGTGCGACCCAGCCCGCCACACCAAGGCAAAGGTCTAGTCAATATTCCCGCCTTGGCAAACCACAGAGCTGTAGTTGGAGAGCTGTAGCTGGTCCCGACCAGGGGTGGATGCTGAGCTTGGAATTTGACCCCCTTTCTCCCCAGTTCTTCACCTCCTGCCCGGCAAAACAAACCTCCAGGCTGACCACACTGGTCTGGGAGCTACAGCCAGTCCAGCCATGACAACTGGATTTATGTGTGGTGGTGGAGGTGACAGGCTTGGGGCCTGGGCTAAGTCTTTCTCCTCCCGAGCAACAGACGGCTGTGCGGCCTGCCCACTCCCTGGAATATGTCGGGCAGCAATGCCCACTGGGCTAGGAGCCACGTCTCCTCAGTGGTCTGCCTGTCCATCGCTCTGAGCACTGCCACCGCCGCCAAGGAAGGACACAGTCTGGCCATCTCCACTCCAAAGCATCCTCCGGAGGCATCAATGGAGCAGGGTCCCAGGAGGACCAGATCCTTCTCTAGTCAAGCTCCCCTCTACCCCAGTGGGAGTGAAACCCCCAAACCTTGCTCCTAATAGGACCAATATACCCCTCCCACAACCCCCACCTGAATGGCAGTGTCCCCCATGCATCCCCCCAACCCCTCCCCATACTATTCATCCCAGGTCAAGGTGTCTCCCTTGGCTCACCAATCCAACTTCCCCCAAGCCTGGCTATGCCCCTTCCTGTGGGATGGAGTGGGGAGTCCCTGCTGTCTCCAGAGCCGACTGGGGTGGGTGGGGGTGACTCCACAGCCCCCGGAGCTCCTTGGACTCGGGTCTGCTCTCCCTTCTGAAGCGGACTGGGGCGAGGGGTCCATTCAGCAAATCCGGGGTTCCCAGCACCACATGGGCTCCCCACCCCTGTCCCTCCACACTGGGAGGGAACTGCGGGTTAGATGGGACGGAGGGCCAGGGAAGAGGTCCCCCTACCAGAAGAGGCCGATCCCATCCCGGCCACAGTCAATGTACCTTCCCCGGCCTCAGCTGAGACCGAACGGCTGAGAGCCCCCCGGTCACCCAGTTGGCATGTGTCGTCTCTGAGGAGGCACGTGAGGCCAGTCCCCGAGGAGAGCAAAGCCCTGCAGGACCAGCTGGGAGCTAGTAGCCAGCGGGTTTGAGAATGTGGCTGCCCGAGCCATGAACTCCCATTCTTTCATGCTGGACGCTTGGGGGTCCTCGTTGAGGGGGAGCACCGCGGTGGTGGCTCCACATCTGTCCCACGGCCACGGCTCCACATCCACCCTGGCGCCGTGGCAGTGGACACAGCAGGACCCCCGCAAAGGGTAGTGCCTCCGGGAAATGAAGCCAGGAGCAGACAGGCCCCCAGAGGGGCAGGAGTCTGGCGGGACCTGGGCAGGTTCTGTTGTGGTAGGGCAGAGGGGCACCTTGCTCGCCGTGCAGGGACGAGAAACAGCACCAGCCTGCTCCTTGGCCAGGCTCCGGCTCCGGTAGTCGCCCACGCCACAGCAGCTCCTACGGGAGGAAGGAGAGTGGAATGAAACAGAGGTCTGGGCTGGCAGGGCCTCCCCGAGAGCGACACCGGCCAGGTCTGAGGAGATAAATCCTGGCCGACCTGCCCCGACTGACCCTGTTATGTCCCCACAGGGTCACGCCACCGAGCCAACAGCTACCAAGTGAGCGCCTGTCTCGGCCGGTCCCGGGGTCCTGCTGGAGAGAGGGTTGCTCCGAGCTGAGCGTTGAATCGATCAGTGAACTGGGCATGTCCTGGACATATCTCCATGATAATAACCATAATAATCTTGGTACCTTTTAAGAGCTTACCATGTGCCAAGCACTGTACTATGTCCTGGGCTAGATACAAGATAAGTAGATCGGACACAGTTCCTGTCCCACATGGGGCTCACAGTCTAAAATGAAGGGAGTACAGGTGTTTCAGCCCAATTTTCAAATGAGGTACTGAGGCACAGGGAAGTGAAGTGACTCACCCAGAGTCACACAGCCAGCAATTATGACAGATTAGAACCCAGGTCCTCTGACTCCCAAGCCCATGATGCTTCCCACCTTTAGCAGTGTTACCAACACCAGAAAGACAAATATCAGAGAATGCACTGACCACAGAAGCATCTCATTGTTCTCCATCACTGGCTAGATAATAACAACAATAACAGTAACAATGATAATAATAATTGTGGTATTTTTTAAGTGCTTACTATGTGCCAAGCACTGTACTAAATGCTGGGGTAGATAATTGGTTTAGAATCCCCATTTTAAAGATGAGGGAACTGAGGCACGGAGAAGTGAAGTGACTTGGCAAAGTTCACACAACTGGTTGTGGGCAGGTTTCCCAGAATGGCTCCTGAAGGATACTGTCATCCAAACGTTCACAGAATCACAACATGACTTCAGACCAGGGCATGGCAGGGCGGCCATGATTTTGGCTGCGTGTCCTACGCAGGGAACAGCACCAAGCCTTTCCAGGATTTTCCTGGATCTTTTGAAAGCATTTGATTCGCGCAGCGTACCTGGTCTCTGGAAACTCCTAATCGAATTTGGCTGCCCTGAAATGTTCATCAAGACTCTAAGACAGCTTCACGACAGTAGGACTGCCCAGGTCAGAGCCACGGGTGCTCTGTCTGAGCCATTCCCCACCACCAATGGGAATAAAGCCGGGGGGACAGTAGGCCCGGTCCTGGGCAACCAGTTCTAGGCAGCCATGTTAGAGGATGCAGCAGGTATAAGAGTGAGCTTTGGCCCCTCTGGGAAACTCTTCCATTGCAATAAACTTCGAGCATCATCCAAAGTCCTGGGAAACAGTCATTCCAGAATTCCATATGTAGATGACTGCACCCTAGAGGCCTATCCCAAATCCCAAATGTAAACCACTTCACCAGCTCGGCCAAATGCTCCAGGCTAATGATTATTCTAAAGAAAGCTGAGGGGATGCATCAGCCTGCACCAACGAAGCCATACACACAACCAAAAATTCAGATGGGCAACACAGAGCTGAATGCTGTGGCAGAATTCCGCTACCTAGGTAACACATTGATCACTGATGCAATGATGCTCAACCACAAAAAAGCTACCCTCAGTGGGGAGAAGGGATAACAACAGGATACCTAAACAACTGCTTTATGGAGAGCTGGGATTGGGAAATGGACAACAAAGAGGGCAGAAGAGATGAGAGCTACGTGGTGGGGCAGGCTAGGTAGATCAGCAAGCTAAATGCCTTGCCCTCTTGATTCTGCCCAATTCTTTTGTAAATGGTACTTTTTAAGCACTTTCATTCCTTCATTCAATCAGATTTATTGAGTGCTTACTGTGTGCAGAGCACTGTACTAAGCACTTGGAAAGTACAATTCATCAACAGATAGAGACAGTCCCTACCCAACAACAGGCTCACAGTCTAGAAGGGGGAAGCACTTTGTGCCACGCACCATTCTAAGCGCTAGGATATATACAAAGTAATTCGTTTGGACACAGTCCACGCCCCACATGGGGCTCACAGTCTTAATCCCTATTTGACATATGAGGTATTTGAGGCCTAAAGAAGTGAAGTGACTTGCCCAAAGTCACACAGCAGACAAATTGTGGAGCCAGAATTAGAATCTGGGTCCTTCTAATTCCCAGGCCAGTGCTCCATCCACTAGGCCATCATCATCATCATCAATCGTATTTATTGAGGCCATGCTGTTGGGGTGCAAGGCAGAGCTCCCCTCTGCTACATAGGCCATGCGGGTGCCATCCCCAGGGCTCTCTGCAGCTCTGCTTCCCTTAAACAGTTCCACGAGGGATGGGGAGGAAACATGCATAATCCTGGATCCGGAGTTCCCAGCCATGGCTATCTCCAAGAAACACAACCTGGTTCTGGGGCAGTAAATGGTCCTTCATTTCCTCGTGGTTACCCCAAATGCAGCTCCATTCTGGCCCACATAGCCTCTGAACTCTTCAACTCTCAGATAACTGGGCTCCAGCCTCATGTGTGGAAGAGGTGAGAGCTAGATGTGGGGCTAGCCAGGGAGGGGGAGGGCTGGTTGCGGGCGGGGGTGGCTGGCCAGAGGAGGCCAAGCTGCCCACCAAGATGACTCTGCATTATCAAGCCCCTGGGCAAAATCCAGTGTCTCTGCCCCACTCGGAGCCAGGCTCGGGGAGACACGCTTTCTCTCTCTGTGCCTGTGTTTTGGGTATTTCTGGGGAGGGGCTAGGGCAACATGGGAGGACTGAGGACCAAGCCCAGCAGCTGGGCCCTAAGTAGGGCCTGATCTCTCCCCTCTACCTGCTTTCACTGACACAGTGGTGAGACGATTACATGACCATGGGTGACGTAACGCTGTCTGGGGGTCGCCTGCTCTGAACCCGCCAGAAGGCAAGAGGCCCAATGTCTGGGAGCCGACGATTTGGTTGCCACAGGACACAAGAGACGTGAACAGACTATCTGGAACTTGGGACATGTGGCCAGTGGCTATTGTATCCCCATCCTAGTTTGTAGCTCTCAGGTGTGAGTGAATGTGCCCCAACAACCCCTACCCCAGCCCTGCCAGGGCCCTGTCAGGCTGTGCTGGATGGAACAGTCTTCGGCCTCTATCACTCTCCACACAGGATCTGGCACCCTGGAGCATCACCTCGCCCCAAGTCCCTGCCCGACTCCCGCCCATCTTTTCTTTGCCACGGCTGGCCCTTCATCGTCACCAAGCACTGCTGCACTAGATGCTAAGAAATGTACGAGAAGTATACAATTTGCAGGTGGTCCCTGCTCACAAGTGACCATCTAGCAGAGAGACAAACAGAAAAGTGGTTAACTACGAAGAGTCCAGCTGCCATCGTAACCCCCCTGACCATCCAGTCTGACCCAGGAAGTTCCCAGCGTCCCACTGGGTATGATGGCTCTGTCCAGTCGGGGGCAGGATGGGGAAGTCTAAAATATTCCTGCTTACTCCCAAACCCCTTGCTGGATGAAACTGCTATGACGGGGAGCTCCTTGAGGGCAGGGAATGTGTCTTCTACTTACGTTGTACTCTGCCACTCAATGGTATTTATTGAGAGCTTTCTATGTGTAGAGCACTGCACTAAGTGCATGGGAGAGCACAATACAACAGAATTAGTGGACACATTCCCTGCTCACGATAAGCTTACAGTCTAAAGGGGGAGACAGACTAGTTCAAGCAGCTGGTTCAGCGCTCTTCCCTCCAGGGGGTGCTCAGCAAATCCACTGATGGATAGGTGAGTATGTCAATTGGCCAGATGCTCACCTCATGGGCAGGCGATGGTACAATTGAGTGGCTTAGCAGCCACAAACTTTCAATCTGGAGCATCTGTGCTCCCGGCGGCACCTGCCCAGGCACCCTCAGTTGAGCAGTAAGGCTCAGGGAGGCTTGTGGAGGGGGAAGGCAGCTGGAGAGCACTTGGATGAGGATCGGCTGGTGGTGAGGGGCCTGAGGGCCCTGGGTGCAGCTCAGGGGCAGAAATGTGATTCAGAAATGGGTTAGAACGGGTTCCCATCTCCACATGGGCTGAGGGGATGTCACCGCCCTCCTGGGGCCGTGGCTGGGCCAGGGTTTCTGGTCCCATAGAGGCAGGAAAGAGGTCAGGGGAGAGGCCCAGTGGGAATCCTGGAAAAATAGCAGACCAATGTGGGTGGCCAAGATGGCAGCAGATATCAAGGCTGGGTCACAGCACTAGGCATGGGGTCGGCAGAGCGCCTCAGTCACTCTGGCCAGCTGTAGGGCCCGCATGGGAAAACTCTCCTCACTTCTGTCTTTCTGGCCCAGCGGGAACTTAATGGGCAGGGATGAGAGATTGCGAGGGGCGCAGCCCAAACCACCAGCGCTCTCTCTGCTCCATTCAGGGTGTCAGTACCGGGACGTGTGTCCACTGTTCCCTGGCAGCTGTGCCCCCAGACCCATCTCCCGGGTCCCCGCCTGCTTGGTCAAGACTTCAGCCTGGGAGGTTTTCTCTCCATGTGGTGGGTGGCTATCAGGAGCCGTGTACAGGGTCAGAGGTCAACATGGCCTCTCTGCTGCCTCATGGGGTTCCAGCCACATCGCAGTTTCCTGCCACGGGGGAGCCAGGGTGTGCAGCTGGGAGGGTGATGGCACGTGGGGAGAAGGTCACTTGGAGTCGAGCAAAGCACCGTTGGGCAGCTGCCCCGCAAGGCAGGTTCTAGTGTCTATGTCAGGGAAATGGGAGGAAAACAGACGCATGTGCAGCTGAGCTTGGCTAAACCCACGATTCTAGACAGTGAACCCGCTGTTGGGTAGGGACCGTCTCTATACGTTGCCAACTTGTACTTCCCAAGCACTTGGTACAGTGCTCTGCACACAGTAAGCGCTCAATAAATACGACTGAATGAATGAATGATTCCATGTGGCCGTCAAGTGGATGAACCTGTATGCCGCCTGCAGCAGCCATGCCCACAACCCCCTCAAGCTCTGGGGACAGAAGGTAGCCGAGGTGGGCAAGTCACTTAACTTTTCTGTGCCTCAGTGACCTCAGCTGTAAAATGGGGATTAAGACTGTGAGCCCCGTGTGGGGCAGGGCTCAAGCACTTAGTACAGTGCTCTGCACACAGTAAGTGCTCAATAACTGTGATTGAACAAATGAATGACAGAGATTGTGTCCAACCTGATTAGCATGTATCTACCCCAGCCCTTAGTGCAGTGCCTGGCACATCATAAGCACCTAACAAAATTCATTAAAAAAAAAGACTCTTCTGGTCTGGGATTACAGTCTTTTGTGAGGGATCAAACCCAGGGCAAGAGACGTACAAGGTGGGGTCGGGGGGTGGGGGGGCTACGAGCAGCAGAGTGTTGAGGTCTGATTCCAGGAATTCCCCAAAACCCACCAGACCAAAGTACTCCCCATCTTCAAAACCTCCTGAAATCCTACCCCTCCAAGAAGTCTTCCCTGATTAACCTCCTCTTCCCCAGACCCTATCCATCCATCAGTATGGCTTTGTCCTTAACTCACACTTACTCATTTGTCTCTTCATCCTGTCACATTCCTGCACCCACTATTTGTAAATAATATGTCTTTCTGCTTCCCAGTCTTTGGAGGGAAGCTCCCTGAGGACAGAACACAGGCCTGGGAGTCAGGAGACTGGGATTCTAATCCCAGCTCTGCCCTGGCCTGCTACAGGATCTTGGGCAAGTCACTTCACTTCTCTGGGTCTCAGTTTCCTTATCTATACAATGAGGATTCAATAGCCATTCTCCCTCCTACTTGAGAGTCTGAGCCCTATGTGGGACAGGGATGGTGTCTGACCTGATTAACTTGTATTTCCCCCACAGGCTTAGATCAGAGTTTGATGCAGAGTAGGGGCTTCATAAGTATTCCAATTGTTATTACTCTACTCTTCTTCTGTGTACTCAAGCACTGAGTACACTGTCCCCTTCCCGGACTGAGTGGTCAACCCAGCTCGAAAGGATGATGCCAGGGACCAAGCGGTTGGCCCAGCTGGGTCAGACAATGCCCCCTCACCCTCAATGGTCCCAGTAGTCAGTCCAGGCTGGTTCGGGCTGGCGGATGATAATGTACCTGGGAGCCATTCTACGGGAGCAGAGGGAAGTGGGCCATCAGAATCATTCTCTGAGACAGTGTCCAGCCAGCCCTGCCTCAGTGGAAAGATGCTTCCACAGGCTGAAACTATGGTGCAGCCCAAAAATTCTGCAAGGCCACTTTGGCCCTGACCTACCCACCTCTGCTGCATGGTGCGTGTGCAAGGGCAATGTGGTCCCCGGCGTGGCAGCCGGTTCGACAAGAACCCCTGGTCCAGTTTGCCCTCGGTCTGGTCCACCCACACTGGCTGCTAACAGGTCCGAGCCCCAGGAGATGCCCTCCAACCCCACAGTTTGGACATTGGGTGAGTAGATCACGGGCCGCCACCTAGCCAAGCTGCCTGGCGCAATATGGATCGATTCCCCAACTGTCAATTCATTCTCCGACTGTCAATCTTCCCACAGCATCTACCGCAGCAGCAGTCAGAAAACCCGGAGGGGGAGCAGGGAGGTTAGTGGACTGGGGTGAGGGACAGCGAGGGGCAGGAGGAAAACCCGGAGAAAGTGCAAGAAAGACTGGGACTGGGGAGAGGGAGATCCAGGGGCGGGAGGAAAACCGGGAGACAGAGGCTGAGGGAGCAGCAATGGCTGTTGAACCCTGGCTGAGACAGGGGAAGAAGGGAAGGAGGGGAAGGAGGGCAGGGTCTGCAGCGGAGAGGACAGGGCAGAGCCTGACACTGCTGTAATTGCTGATTTCTTGGTTCCTGGGGGTCGGCCGGGGTGGCTCCCTTGGCGATGCCACTTGAAGAGGCTCAGACAGACATGACATGGGAACAGGGGCAGGGCCGGGAACACAGAGATTCCTGTGGCTATTGAGTGTGGGCTGGTGGCCGATGCTCTCACCAAACCGGACCTGCATGAGGCAGAAACTGGTTCAGGCCCTGCCCCCCTTCGCCGCATGCAAGTCTGGACATAGACCAGACCCAAGCAACAACCCCACTCCCCCCGCCCCCAGCACTGGTGCAGCACTGGTGCAGCACTGCAACTCTCAGGGCTAATTACCGGGGAGGCTGGCTTATTTTTCTTTATTCTGGTTACGCAAACAGTTGATTCAATTCAAATCCAATTTAGCTGTTACTCCATAGGGGGAACTAATCAGAAAAGAAAGATCATGGAAATATTTGATATGAAATGCAGATTGCTAGCACCATTCCCAAGTACAGAGCTCTGCACACAGCAGGCACCCAGGAGAGCCCTTTGTACACCACAGGCACTCAGCAGAGTGCTTTGTACACCAGAGGCTCCCAGTACAACATCTACACAGAAGGCACCCGTTTATATCCTGCCTGCATCAGGAGGCCAGTAAAAGCTGAGGAGGAGGAGGAGGAACTTCAAAGCATCTAAGTTAGGAAACGGTGAGTTTTCTACAGAATCATCCAATAGAACCGTTATCGCTACAACATTATATGCACTAATATCAAATAAGTGCTGCAGCGCTTGGTGTAATTAAACCTGTAATCATACATCTTTCCCCCATTTAGAATAATTAGGCCAATAGCCCCTTTTAGAGCAATCAGGATGTATAAATTGGTGGTGCTGGACGCTGGACCAACTGAATTGAAAAATGACGATGGGGAGAAGTTAAGAGGAGACTCCCCCACTCAGGGTGCACAGGGACCCAGTGGACATGAGGGGCTCCATCTCAGCTGTCATTGACCATGCTCTGATGCCTGGAGTGGGTTTTTCTGGCATCTCTCTGTCCTGAGTGGGCAACAGCAGTTCTCTCTTCATACCTAGAGAAGCATCATGGCCTAGGGGATAGAGCCTTGGAGTCAGTAGGACCTGGGATCTAATCCCGGCTCCACCACCTGTCTGCTATGTGACCTTGGGAGAGTCACTTAACTTCTCTGGGCCTCAGTAACCTCATCTGTAAAACGGGGACTAAGACTGAGCCCCATGGGGGGCAGGGACTGTGTCCAACCTGATTACCTTATATCTACCCCAGCGCTTAGAACAATACCTGGCACATAGTAACCCTTTAACAAATACCATTAAAAAGAAAAAAACCCTCATCTTCTGGCCCACACAGCTCAGGCCACTGCTCTCTGGAGGCCAATCACTGGGGTGTACTCGGAGCAGGCTAAAGAGAGAGCCTGGAGTGGCCATGGGGCTAGCCACAGGGTCGACCGCTGGCCTAACCTCACCTCTGGGGCCAGCCACTCGCTGCGCTTCACTCTCATCTCTCTTGCCATCGACCCCTTGCTCACACCCACCCTCCTATCAGGAGGAACTCTCTCCCCCTTCACATATGGCAGACCACCACTCCCCCACCTGTCTTCAAAGCCCTACTAAAACCATTATCTCCTTCAGGAAGCCTACCCTGAATAACCTCCTATCTCCCCAGCCTACTTCCCTGCCCTTACTGCCTCAGCTATGCAGTTTTAAGTCCACGCCCTTTAGCACTTAAGTATTTGTCACCCCCCCATCTACCCTTCTATTCAGCTTGTTTCCCCAACCTGTCATTTGTTTCAATGTCTGACTCCCCTGCTCGATTGTAAGCTCCTTAAGGAGAGGGATCACACGTACCTAATGCCCGTTCCTAAGCACTTAGTACAATTCCCTACCCAGAGTAAGTGCTCAATAAACACTATTGGTTGATGGGAGGGAAGGTCTCAGGAGGCCACAGGGTGGTCAGAAGGCTCCAGGGCCGGTTTTCTCTAATTTTGGCATGCTGACCCTGGCTGACCCTGGCCGACACCGGCAAGGAGTTGCCAACATCACTCATCATCATCAGTGTATTCACTGGGTGCTTACTCTGTTCAGAGCACTGTATTAAGTGTTTGGGAGAGTATTAGTCAGTTAACCAGTAGTATTTAATCAGTCAATTAATGGCATCTTTTGAGTGCTTACTGTATGCAGAGCACAGTACTAAGCACACTTGAGAGAGTACGATACAAATGAGTTGTAGATATCTTCCCTGCCCACATGGAGCTTACAATCTAGAGGGGACAAAAGACATTAAAATATATTACAAACAGAAGAAATGGCTGAGTATAGGAATATGTATCTAAGTACTGTGGGGCAGGGGGTGGGGTGACTATCACATATCTAATCAGTCAATCAATCAATCAATTGTATTTATTGAGCACTTACTGTGTGCAGAGCACTGTACTAAGCGCTTGGGAAGTAAGGGATTTAGATCCAAGTGCATAGGTGACGCTAAAGAGAGGGCGAATGAGGAAATAAAGACTTAATCAGGGAAGGCCTCTTGGAGGAGATGTGATTTTTAGAAGGGTTTTGAAGGTGAGGAGAGTGGTGGTCTGTCGTATATGATGGGGGAGGAGGGAGTTCCAGGTCAAAGGGAGGACGTGGGCAAAGGGTCAGCGGCAAGCCAGACCTGTGACGTATGTGGGCTGGGTTGTAGTAGATCAGGGAGGTGAGACAGGAGGAGGTAAGCTGACAGTGCTTTAAAGCTGATGGTAAGGAGTTTCTGTTTGATGCAGAGGTGGATGGGCTGTCTCCAATGCGTGCGCGTGCGTGTGTGTATTCGTGTGCATGCAAGGAGGGAGCAATGAGTTCCACCTCTTCATTTGTCCAGCTCTGGCTGTTGCCGGTCTCCTGCTCCCCCTGCCACCTCCCCCATTAGAGTGTAAGCTCCTCGAGGGCAGGGACTAAGGTCTTCTACTTTCATTGCACGTTTGCTCAGCAGCTCAGAACAGCCCTCTGCCGTTGGCAGAGGAGGGAGCCCAGGTCAGAGTGAAGTGACTGCATGTGGTGCTCACCTGTGCACCCGTACGTCTACGTTTGCCGACCTGTGAACGGAGCTGTGGTTCCGAGCGGATGATATCCCGTTCCCTGGGAACTGCGTGGGTGCCCCCACTGGCAGTTGGTATAGTTCTTGGGCACTTGGTGTGATGGGGGGCGATGCCCTCTGGCCCAAACTGCCCCAAACTGCCCATCCCTGGAACCCCAGCCCAGCACACTGGGAGGGCACCCGGCCTGGGCCACCTGTCCACCCCCAAGGCTCTTGTCCAGTGGGCAGGGGGGATGCCCGGCCCGAATCACGCATCCCCACAACTCCAGCCCAGCTCGCTGGGAGGACGCCCAGTTCGAATTGCTTGTTCCCGAGACCCTTGCCCAGGGTGCTGGTGAGACACCCAGCCCAAACCACCTGTCCATCCCCAGGGCTCCCGCCCAGCATGTTGGGGGGTGTCTCCTGGTCCTGGGGCCCCCACCCAGTGAGTCGCGGGGGAAGCCCGGTCCCATTTGCCTGGCTCCAGGGGCCCGCTCCCTGTGCTGCTGCAAACTCAAAGCTTCTGATTCAACCCATGTTGAGCATCTGCTTGTATCTCTGCTCCAAAGCCAACATTACTTCCAGCTACAGTCTCAAGGAGATGTCCAAGCCTCACCAGTTGTGTTATTTATGAAAATCCATCTCCACATAATTAAGCTGACCCCAACGTGGCAAGGTCAAAATCACAGGGGCTGGGAGACGAGGAAGGAAACAGTTGTAGACACTCACTGCCATCAGGATCCCCTTTGCCTTTTCCCCTGTTTCTGACCTCCCCTTGTGGTGGGAGGGAAGGGCAGGAAGGGAGGGAGACCCCAGGGAAAAGAAGGGGTTTCGGCAGCGACAGCAAAACTGATGGATTTACGGATGCCAGAAATGTTCATCTGGCCTGCTGGCCGGCACCAGGCCGGTCGGTCAGCTCAGGGAGCAGCCACCTCCAAGCACCTCACAGACAGCGCCAGCCCCAAATAGCCATTAAGGAGGAAGAAAATAGCTGCCACCATGGCTCTCCCTGCCACGACCCCTGAAGGACACCAATTTCCCTTCAAGGCCCTACTGAGAGCTCACCTCCTCCAGGAGGCCTTCCCAGACTGAGCCCCCTCCTTCCTCTCCCCTTTGTCCCCCTCTCCATCCCCCGTGTTACCTCCTTCCCTTCCCCACAGCACCTGTATATATGTATATATGTTTGTACATATTTATTACTCTATTTATTTCTTTATTTAACTTGTAAATATCTATTCTATTTATTTCATTTTGTTACTATGTTTGGTTTTGTTCTCTGTCTCCCCCTTCTAGACAGTGAGCCCACTGTTGGGACTGTCTCTATATGTTGCCAACTTGTACTTCCCAAGTGCTTAGTACAGTGCTCTGCACACAGTAAGCGCTCAACAAATACGATTGATTGATTGATTGATTGACTGCCCGACCCCTCCCTGGTCCCTGGACTTCCCACACTCTGCCCTCCAAGAGACCTGCCCTCCTTTCCTCTTCTCCCACTCCCTTCTGTGTCTCCCTGATTTGCTCCCTTTATTTATCCCCCTTCTCAGCCCCACAGCACTTAATGTTCCTATCTGTAAGTTATTTATTTCAATTAATGTCTATCTCCCCCTCTAGACTGTAAGCTCGTTGTAGGCAGGGAATGTGTCTGTTATATTGTTTTATTGTGCTCTCCCAAGCGCTTAGTACAGGGCTCTGTACACAGTAAGCTCGCAATATGATTGACTAGTCCTCCCAACTGTGGCCCCCTGGCCCGGCCTCCGCTGCCATGGCCCCTGGCCTGCCCTCCCCTGCCAAGGGCCCTAGACTCCTCCTCACCCCCAACACCCCTAGACCCCTCTGCTCCCCGGACTGCCTTCCCCACTGTGGTCCCCTGGACCACTCTTGCCCCCCTGCAACCCCTGGACCTCCCTCTCCCATCACAACTCCCTAGACCTCCCTCTCCCACCACGGCCCCCTAGACTGTCTTCCCCCGCCACGGCCCCGGACTCCTCGGTTCCCAAACCACCCTCCCCACTGTCTGCCCTCGACTGCTATGCCGTCCTTACCCAGAGTCTCCTCGAGGACCCCCTGCCTCAGTGCTTGCTGTTTGCCAGGCTCCTGCCGTAGCCACTGTTCTTCCCCAAGGCGCGCATGCTCTCTCCCGCCTCCGCATGCAGCCGGATACTCGGAATGCTGAAGATCGAAGACACTGTGGGGGAGAACACACACAGCTGCCACCTGGATTTCGCCACCAATTTCCACGATCCATGTTGACCCAGCTCTCCCAGACTCTTCCAGGACGAGCACCTATGTTTCTGTGTACCCAGGAGTCGGTATGCACTCACCTACAGGCCAATCCAGATGAGGACATATATACCCAGGGACCGGTACTCACTCATATACAGGCCAGTCCAGATTAGAATATCTGAATTCAGGGGCTGGAGCACATGCATATTCTGAGAGCAGAGGCCCCAATGAACCCTATTCTGAGTGGGGGGAGTCCCCCATGGTTCTCAATTCTGAGGGGATGGAGGGCCCCAGGGTGCTGTATTCTGAGTGGAGGACCCCAGAATGCTGTATTCTGAGGGGGAGGAGAGGGTGCTGTATTCTGAGGGGCAGAACACCTCAGTGTGCTTTATTTTGAGAGGGCAGAAGGCCCCAAGGCACAGTATTTTAAGAAGCAGAAGGCTTCAGCACCAAGGATTCTGAGAAGGTGGAAGTTCCCGAAGGCATAGTATTCTGAGTGTGCAGACGGCCCAAGAGCACAGTATTCTGAGTGGGCAGAGGCTCTCAGTGCACAGTATTCTGAGTGAGGAGAAGGCTCCAGCATACGGTATTCTGAGGAGGCAGAAGGCCGCAGTGGGCAGTATTCTGAGGACGCAGAAGGCCCCCATGCGCAGTATTCTGAGTGGGCAGAAGGCCCCAGCATGCAGTAATCTGAGGAGGCAGAAGGCCCCAATGCGCAGTATTCTCAGGCGGCAGAAGAAGGCCCCAGTGCACAGTATTCTGTGGCGATAGAAGACCCAACATGCTGTGCTCTATTCTGGGACTGTTTCAGTCCTACCAGTTGGGCTTCCGTGGAAGAATCTCACAAGATATTCTTCCCGCACATGAGGGGCAGTGGGGATTCAGGCGAGTGGCTCTACTTAGGAGACACAGTTTCAGCTTCTGGAGGTGGAAGGGGGGAGGAGGGGGGAGGCTGGAGCTGTGGCTGCCTCCCATGCCTCGGGACCGTGGGACTCTGGCCGAGGCCTTCTGCCTGGCCCGGATGGAAAACTCCCCACGGAGTGTTTTGAAAGAGGGAGGCTAAAGATGGAAAACAGCAATTTCTCATCTTTATCCTCCCTCTTTCAAAACACTCCGTGGGGCCTCAAGCCTGGGGAATGTTGTCAGAGACAGAATTGCCTCTTGCTTGTGTTCCAGCAAAGAGCCTGCTGTGCACTGATAAAAGGCTTAAGGTAGACCTGCATTCTTAATCTGTGAAATTACAAATTAAATCCTCACCATTATAAAGCTGTCCCGAGGCACCATCACATGTCCAGTCCCCCCAGGTCTGCACGCCCCGGGCCATCAGTACCTGGCCAATGTTATGGTAACGCCAGGCCTGGCCAGAAGAGCAGGTGGCTCTGCTGGCCACCATTCCTGGACAGGAAAGCAGGTGTCTCCACTCTGCCCGGCCAGGAGAGCAGGTGTCTCCGCCAGCCGCCCTCTCCTTAGCCAGGAGAGCAGGTGCCTCCGCCGATTCTGGCCAGGAGAGCAGGTGTCTCTGCCGGTTCTGGCCAGGAGAGTAGATGTCTCTGCCAATTGCCCTCCCTGGCCAGGGGCTCATCGGTCCCCTAGAATGCCCCATGCCCACAAGCGGCCCGATCCCCACTAAGCCCAGACCAGCAGCTGAGCCCGCGGCCGCAGGACCCTTCCCCATCACATGGGGTTCACACGCGGGGACCAGGAGGGAGGGGATGGGAAACTTGTCTTGGGGGGCTGAAGGGAGTGGGAGAATCACAGGGAGCTGGAGTGTCACAGGGGCTGGACTGCGGGACAGCATCACAGGGTGCCAGAGTGGGGAGAGAGAAGGGGGCTCTCACAAAGTGCGTGAGGAGGTGGGAGAGTTGTCTCAGGTCCGGAGGGGGGAGGAAGAGGGACTTGGAAAGATGTCTGGGGACGACAACAGGACAGACAGGCAAGCTGGAGGGAGACCAGGGACAGGGGACCTCCCCCAGGGGGAGCTGAGAAGGGGGATGCAGGAGAGACCCACAATTCCAGCTGCATCTCACACATGCTCTTGTGCACACACCCTCCCCGCAGAAGAATGCCCTTCCTACCCTTCCCTGGTGCCACAGGGAGCAGCCGCGGGGAGAGGTGCCCCGCCCAGGAGGAGCAGGCACGGGATGGACCAGTGGGGGGCAGGAGCCAAGGTGACTCCGGGACAGTCAACTCCACACCCTCAGAGCCCTGTCCCTCCCTTCCACCAATCTCCTCGCCTCACCGGTGTTGGCTCTGGGCAGCTGGCTCCCATCTCCCCGTGGCTGGCCCACAGCAGGCCGAGGGAGGTCGCGGGCAGAGCCCCACGCTCTGCCAGCCTGGCCTGCCGGGGAGTGAGCAGAGGGAAACTCTGGGGGTGACTAGTCTGGCCCCGGGATGGCGGGGGCTTCCAGCACTCACTGTTGGCCAGGTCCCATAGCCGGGGGGGCAGGTCACTGAAGTACTGGTGGCTCAGGGCCGCGGGCGCTGACAGCCGGGTCTTCGGGGAGCACTGCAGCAGCTTGGATGCCAGGTCCTCCGCGCAGGCCACACGGCTCAGCCTGCAATCCAGGGATGGGGCTGTAAGTCTGCCCGACCCCGGACCTTGGCCCGCACCCCTCCTCCCCCTGCTCATCTCGCCATCCTCTTCCTCACTGCCCCACTGCTCCTCTTGAGCACTCAGTACAGTGCTCTGCACCCAGCAGGCACTCAATAAATGATATGGACGGACTGACTGCCTGTCTGTGAATCCTGCAGTAGGGAGAGCAGAACCCAAATCCCTGGCCTTAGTGTCAGGGCCCCAAGAGTCACCCCAGTGTGATCGGATGCCAGTTATTCAGGGTCAGGCAGGTCCGACTCCTTGGGAGTCCTGCATGGGGTGGGTCCTAGGGCTGAGATCCCACCCCCATGTAAAGGCCTGGGGGGAAAAGAGCAGTGCTTCAGCCTGGAGAGAGGACATGGGTACGCATATGTGCGTGGGTGCGCAAGAGCACATGCGCGCGCACACACACACACATCCTTAAGTATCGCCTCTCCTTGTGTTAGAGCAGCAGGAGAGTCACACCTCCATCACACGGTCACAGTGCCCAAACAGGATAAATTCCAGGCAGAAAATGGGGTCAGTTTAGGGAATGGGGATGGGCGGGTGGGAGAAGATGGACGGGGTGAGGGAAACAAGTCATAGCTGGTGGGGCTGGGGGAGGAGGCTGAGGGACCTGGAATGCAGACCGGCTACATTTCTCTGTTCTTCTCTGACCACGTCCAAAGGAAGACTTGCTCAGCTGAAGTTTGATGCCAGAGGGGAAGGCGGGACCCGAGAAAGGGTCCGGCTAAGGGCCACATGCACCGCTGCCCAGGGCACCGCAGGACTCCGGTAAGAGCCGCTGACCCTGCCATCACCTCCGTGCCCAGCTGGGAGCAGGAACGCCACCAGGAAGCTGCAGGACCCTCTTTTCAGAAGTCTCTGTTAGAAAAGCAGTGTGGCCTATTGGAAAGGGAACGGGCCTTCAGAGGAGTCAGAGGACCTGGCTGGCCCTGACGCTTGTCTGCTCTGTGACCTAGGGAAAGTCACTTCACTTCTCTGGGCCTCATCTGTAAAATGGGGATTAAGACTGTGAGCCCCATGAGGGACAGGGGCTGTGTCCAACTTGATTAGCTAGTATCTACCCCAGCGCCTAGTACATTGCCAGGCACATAATAAGCGCTTACAAATACCACAATTACTATTAATAGGAGTGGGAGAGTAGGGGAGGGAATGGCCAGACGAATGGACACGGAGTCAGGGAGACTTACTTGTCCCAGGCCAGGCGGAGGGCTTTGGAGCTATACAAGGTGAAGCGTTCTGAAACACATAGAAAAGTTTGTCGTCACCTCCGGGCCAGGAATGCGGGAAATGGAAGAATCGGGGCAAAGGTGGCTTTGCTTAATGCTAAGCGGGCTGCCGCCCCAAAGTGCCTTGCCCTCCTGTCGAGGAGGCCCTGTCTGGGAGGGAGAGAACTCCACAGAGACAGCAGTGCGGAACCGAGAGCCTTCAGTCCCCAGAACTCCCTGAACTCCTTTCCTGCACATGCAGGCTGACCACCATGCTGTGTTTGGCAGTCTCCAGACTGCTCCCTGCCCCCTCCCTGCCCTGGGCACTGCCCACTCCCTGCTGCTGGGGAAGAGGAGAAAGAAAAGGAGGAAAGCAGAGAGGAGGGAATGGAGGAAGGAGGGCCTGCCTGCCATCTGCCCAGGACCAGTGGGGGGTGGAGAGGGTCCCGCCACACACCCACCTGGCTTGAAATGTGGCAGTGAGTGCACTCCAGGCCATGTGTCTTCATTGGGCGTGCCGAGCACCTACAGAGACAGGATGTTTATGTCTACGATGTTTCCGTTCCTAAAGTATGGATTTTGTTTTCCCTCTGTAGAATTGTTGGGGACACAGACGACTGATCCCAGGGTCTCCAGGGCCACAGGATGCCCGGTCTAGGGCTCTTGGGTCCTCTTAAAGACCGATCCCAGGGTTGCAGGGCCCAGGATGGCCAACCCCAGGGTTGGCTGGGTCACGGAAGGCCAAGCTCAGGATTGGCAGGGCAGCAGACCACTGGCTCCAGGGTTGCCAGAGCCGTGGCTCCATCATAGGCTGAGCTGGAAGAGGAAATCTGAGCCACAATTCCTGATCGGGGGTGGGAGGGTGGGGGAAGAGAGGTTCCTGTCCATGGGGAAGCTGTGGTAGACATTGTGGCAAGGCAGTGGTGACAAGCCCGAGCAACTAGAAGCCACACCTGAGGCAATGTGGTGGGACACCACCCCTGTCAGCTCTCCTGAGAGCCACTGAAAAATTAGGAGGGCTCGGGCCTGGCGCTGGAGCCTGGCACGGGGCCTGGCACTGTCCCTGCCCTTCTGAGTCAGGTAAAGGCTGCCTACCCTGGATCTGCAGGACCTCCACTCGGTGGCGGGTGGGGCGTGGGCGGTGTCCCAGCCCCACAGCACTTATGTGCATATCTGTAATTTATTTATTTCAATGAATGTCTGTCTCCCCCTCTAGACCGTAAGCTCCTTGTGGGCAGGGAACGTGTCTACCAACTCTGTTACACTGTAGTCTCCCAAGCACTTAGTACAGTGCTCTGCACATAGTAAGTGCTCAGTAAATATGATTGACTGAATGAAGAAATGAATTAATGCAAGCACTTATCCTGCCTTGATTATTGCTCACCTCCCTGCCTCCTTTCTCTTTCCACTTCAGTCTATACTCCATTCTGCTGCCTGAATCATTTTCCTTCAAAAACGTTCAGACCATGTTCCCCTACTCGTCAAGGAGCTCCAGTGGTTGCCCATTTACCTATACAACAAGCAAAAACTCCTCACCATTGACTTTAAAGCACTTAACCACCTTGCCCCTACCTATCTCACCTCGCTGCTCTCCGACTACAATCCAACCCGCACACTTTGTTCCTCTGGTGCTAACCTTTTCACTGTACCTCGATCTCATCTATCTCGCCGCCAACCTCTCGCCCACCTCCTACCTCTGGCCTGGAGCACCCTCCCTCCTCATATCAGACAGATAATTGCTCTCCCCCACTTCCTACTGAAGGCATAGCTCCTCCAGGAAGCCTTCCCTGACTGAGCCCTTCTCTCCTCTCTTCCCACTCCCTTCTGTGCCGCTCTTACTTGCTCCTTCATTCGTCCTCTCTCCCTTCCCTATGGCACATATGTATATATCTGTACATGTCTTTATTTATTTAGATATTTATATTAATGTCCTTCTCCCACGCTACACTGTACGCTCATTGTGGGCAGGGAATGTATCTGATGTTCTACTGTACTCTCCCAAGCGCTTAGTACAGTGCTTTGCACACAGTAAGTGCTCAAAAAATACGATTATCATTATTAATATCAATAATACTAATAATGAATGAGGAAGAGCCTGGCGACAGGTCCACTGCAGCCAGCAGAGGGAACCAGAGACCTGACGAGAGATCTCAGTGCGTTGGCCCAGAGTGGGCCGGCCGGACTGAGGTGGACTGGGCTCCGGCACTGTCTTGAGCGTCGGCACTGTCCTAAGCGCTCAGAATCACCCTGCATCTGCACAGCTGCGGCCAGAATCGTTGCTCTCAAATAGCATGAAAGGGACCCCACTCTCCCTGACACCACGTCAAGTCACGACAGTCAAGGTGGTTTGGTATGCTGGTGACCCCCCAACTCCCGCCCTTCCAATCCCCAGGGAGTGCTCTGCAAACGAAAGACTCCGGAGGGAAGGCACTCCCAACAGATGCCCAGATACAGTGCTGCTCACACAGTGGGTACTCCGTAAGCAGTAGAGACCCAACACAGTGCTGTGCACACAGTGGGTCCTCAGGGCAGTGCTCTGCCCTCAGGACACTCAGACCAATAGTCATTTGTCAGTGACCCAGGCCAGGAGTGCTAGTCCAATGATATGTGACTCAGTCAGCCATCAAGTTACCAGGAGGAGGCAGGGGCAATTATCCTGCCCCCTGAGCAGGGAGGGAGAGGAATTGTGTGTGCCCCGTGAGCACATGTGTGCACGCACGCACACACACAAACAGTCACAAACAGGTCCTTGCACCCTCACACAGATACAGTCTCTATACTGTAAGCTTGTTTTGGGCAAGGAACGTGTTTACCAACTCTGTTGTAGTGCTTAGTGCTTAGTAGTGCTTAAAGAAGCAGCGTGACTCAGTGGAAAGGGCACGGGCTTTGGAGTCAGAGGTCATGGGTTCAAACCCCGACTCCGCCAATTGTCAGCTGTGTGACTTTGGGCAAGCCACTTAACTTCTCTGTGCCTCAGTTACTTCATCTGTAAAATGGGGATTAAGACTGTGAGCCCCCCATGGGACAACCTGATCACCTTGTAACCTCCCCAGTGCTTAGAACAGTGCTTTGCACACAGTAAGCACTTAATAAATGCCATCATTAATATTATTCTTATTAGTACACTGCTCTGCATTCAGTAAGTGCCAAATAAATACCATTCATTCAATCGTATTGAGTGCTTACTGTGTGCAAAGCACTGTACTAAGCACTTGGGAAGTACAAGTTGGCAACATATAGAGACGGTCCCTACCCAACAGTGGGATCACCCTCCCCATCCAGTGAATACTCACGGAATCCAGGTGGAAATAGCACCCTGGGTTCCTGAGCACCTCTGACACACCCACACACCCTCATTGCCTCCAGGGCTGACAAGGATCATCACACTGGCTGCGGACAAAGCATGCACGGGAGACCTTGAGCTCTCTCGCCCCTACTCAGGGCTCCAGCTCCTTCCCCTCCGGACCCCGCCCCACCCAAGCTCCCCCAAAGGCCCTGGCTGTGGCTCTGGAGCCGCAACTTACCAGAAATATCCGCTCCAGCTGGTCCTGGACATCCTTCATCCCGGGAAAGGCAGCCACTCCCTGGATCATCTCCACGAAGATACAGCCCACGCCCCTGCAGCCATACAACAGCCCCAATGGGCCAGAGGTTTCACTTCTTTCTGCCCAGCGACCCTCACTGTCCTCCATCCCTACCTGCCCACTGCCACGTGCCACTCGGATGCCCCCAACCTCCAGGAGCCTCACGACCCAGCAGGAAAGGAGAGAAAAATGGAGAAGGCTTGCAGGACCCTTGTCTGGGAGGAAACTCCCTCCCCCACCCCTCCAGGTTATTTCCCACGGAGGTGGGGGAGAATGGGACACCCTGTCCTTCTAGGAAACCCCTCCCCCGCACACCATGGATATCGAGTACTATCCCCCCAAACCACAGCAGTACAGTAGTGCCCCTGCCCATTGCATATGTCCAGAAACAGCACCCTGCATGCAGATGTCCAGTACAACAGCTAGTAAAGTGCCCTGCAGACCCCAGCGGTCCAGTACAGCACCTGGCACACTGCAGATGTCCAGTACAGAAACCGGTATAGCACCAGTGCACCACAGACATCCAGTACAGTTCCCCACGTACCATAGGTGCCAGTATACCACCCAGTACAGGCCATATGGACCAGAGGCAACCGGTCCAGTGCTCGGCTCACTGGACTCATGGTAGGGGCCAAATTCACCACCCTGCACACCGCAGGTGCCCATGTCGGACAATGCCCCAAACACCAGGAGAGCCTAGTCTAGCATCCCACACACTGTGGGCCTTCAGTAAATGCCAATAATCAACCCTGATTGGCCAAGGACTCCTAGACCGCTGGGGGATCTCAGTGATGAATGGAGCAGCGACTGAGCCCTAAGGGCCTAAGAGTCTGCCTGTCTACCGCTACAGACTTTAAGCTCTTTGTGAGCAGGGATTGTGTCTACCAACTCTGTTGTACTATACTCTCCCACACTCTAAGTCCAGTGCTCTACACCCCCTAAGTGCTCAATAAACCACCACTGATTGACTATTGGCCAATCAGATCAAGAGCGCTACATCCCGAGCCGTGCCGAGGCGGCTTGCCAGATGTCCTTCCCACTCGGCCCAGGGGTGGTCCAGAACCGCTCTCTGGGCACTGTCCTGAGGAAAACAACTCCAGGCGGGCCCAGGCACCAACTCGTGGCTCCACGCTGACACCCTTCCAGGGGCCAGGACCTGGAGCGTGAAGGTGACGTTGGAGGGGAGCAGTTTTGGAATGAGAAAGCTCTTTAGTCCTGCCCCTGATGAGGTGACAGCACGCCTCCAGAAGTCCTCACTCTCCTAGCACACACTTTCCTCCAAACGGGCACCCTCCCCACCCCCACCAACACACACAGACACAAAAATGACCACGAGCCCTTTGGCAGCACCGACGCTCTCAGAAAACCGCCTGGGATACTCGGCAGTAGTGGTGGCCCAGGCCTTGGGTCTGCTTCCACCCTAGTCCAGGCTAACCCCAGCCCTCGGGAAGACATGTGAACTCCCCGGGTCCCGGAGGGAGGGAGGGAGAGAGGGACCCGACTGCAATAATGCTCCACACTGCCAAAGGAGGAAGCCCCGTTGCATGGTGGCAGGCGCCGCGTTGGATGACACTGGCAGAATGTGTGGCCGACGGCCCCGGCTCAGGCTTCCCATCCTGCCCTTGGATATTCCAGCTCTGTGGCCACCGACAGTCCCAGGCTCCAAGTATCATATGAACTGACTCCTTTTCCGCCAGAGGTCCTTACTCCCTTCCCGAGCAGGGCTGAGGCCAGGGCTGTTGGGTACAGGAAGATGCTCTGGGGGGTCACTCCCTGAGTCAGGTGACTTCACCTCACCCAACAGAGGGCACCCCCAGGAGCCGGAATCCAGACTTCCGCTTTCCGCCGCTTCCGATGCTGAACGGATGGGACCAGACCCGGATGCCTGGGTCTCCAGGATCAGTGGAGTCGAGCGGGCTGAGGGAGGGACAAGCTTGCTCTCTGTCCTTGCTCTGACCTCTCGTCTTCCCACCCGTCTTCCTCCCTTCTGCATCACCTATATCCTTAATGACAACACTAATGCTCGGATTTCTTAACTGCTTATGATGAGCCAAGCACTGTATGAAGCGCTGGAGTAAGATACAAGATCATCAAGTCGGACCTGGTTCCTGTCACTCACCAGGCTCAAAGTCTGAGTAATTGGGAGAACAGGTATTGAATCCCCATTTTACAGATGAGGAAACCGAGGTCCAGAGAAGTAGAGTGACATGCCCAAGATCAGGCAGCAGGCAAGTGGCTGAGCCCAGGTCCTCTGACTCACAGGCCCGGTGCTCTTTCCACTAGGCCAAGCTGCTTCCCATGCTTCACTTGAGTCCACTCGTTTCTATCAACTCTGTTGTATTGTCCTCTCCCAAGCATTTATTACAAGTGCTGTGCTCACAGTAGGTGTTCAACAAAATACCACCGATGATGAGCGCACTCCTTAATAATAATAATAATAATGGTATTTGTTAAGCACTTACTATGTGCCAAGCACTGTTCTAAGTGCTGGGGGAGACATAAGGTTATCGGGTTGTCCCATGAGGGGCTCACAGTCTTAATCCCCATTTTATAGATGAGGTAACAGAGGCCCAGAGAAGTTAAGTGACTTGCCCAAAGTCACACAGCTGACAAGTGACAAAGCCAGGATTAGAACCCATGACATCTGACTCCCAAACCCAAGCTCTTTCCACTGAGCCACACTGCTCCACCAGACAAATGGCAGAGTTGGGATTAGATTCCATGACCTTCTGACTTCCAGGCTTGTGCTTTATCCACTAAGCCACGCTTCTTCCCTTAAGCACTTTGTTACTTACTCACCCCTCCAGCCCCCACATCACCTAGGTTCACGTGCTCCCGTGGTCTACTGGATACAACATAGGCCTGAGAGTCAGAAAGACCTGGGCTCTAATTGCACTTCCACCATGTATCTGCTGTATGACTCTGGGCAAGTTGTGTAACTTCTCTGTGCCTCAGGCACCTCATCTGTAAAATGGGGATTAAGACCATGAGCCCCACATGGGACAGGGACTCTGTCCAACATGATATGCTTGTATCCATCCCAGTGCTTAGCACAGTACCTGGCACATAGTAAGCACTTAACAAATACCACAATTGTTATTATTAATTTTATTTCTTGTAATTTAAGTACTGTCCATTTCCCCATCTAGACTGTAAGTTCCAAGGGCAGGGACGGTATCTACAAACCCTATTGTTGTGTCCTCTCCCCATGGCTTAGTACAGTGCTCTGCACATGCTGGGTGCTCAATAAGCACCACTGATTGACTACCTGATTGCTAATTTGCAATTCCTGGGTCTGAGGAAAAGGAATTCCTCTTCAGTCTCAGATCAGCCCTGAAATGAGCTCCTGCCCGCCCGGAGGCTCCAATGCTCAACACATTCATTTCACTCCTAAATGAGATATGTGATGGAGAAAATGCCAAGTGAATATGCACGCTCATTCCATCTGACGGGCATATTTATAACGGTCCCTCACCCCAGGCCTCTGGCAAGCAGTCAATATGTTAATTAGGGGAAAAAAATCTCAATCACTCAATCTCTCTCTGCCCGAGGGGATAAGTGCCCTGTGATCTTCACGAAAAAGGCGTTTTTTGGTCAAATACTGTGCGTCTGTGCCAGCCGCGAGAGCCAGGAGAGACACAGGGGTGAGAGAACACGGTGGAGGGAGGATCGCAGGGTCAGGGCATCTGGGAATTAGTCGGGGGTGGCAGGGAAATGGGGGGTGGGGAGGGGAGGAAGAAGGACGGCTGGACCAGGGGGTGGTGACCGTGAAGGGGGCTGGCCAGGTACCAGCTGGGACCTGACCCTGCCCAGGGGCAGCCAGGACCAGGGTCCACACCCCTCAAAATGGGTGGGCGCTCAGGTCCCGCCTCTTACAACTGGAAAGCCCGGGTTCACCATAATAATAATAATAATAATGGCATTTATTAAGCGCTTGCTATGTGCAAAGCACTGTTCTAAGCACTGGGGAGGTTACAAGGTGATCAGGTCGTCCCACGGGGGGCTCACAGTCTTCATCCCCATTTTACAGATGAGGTAACTGAGGCACAGAGAAGTGAAGTGACTTGCCCAAAGTCACACAGCTGACAATTGGTGGAGTCGGGATTTGGACCCATGACCTCTGACTCCAAAGCCCATGCTCTTTCCACTGAGCCACGCTGCTTCTCTAAAAAATGGTATTTGTTAAGTGCTTACTATCTGCTAAGCACTGTTCTAAGCACTGGATGGGGGTGGGGGATACAAGGTAATCAGGTTGTCCCAAGTGGGGCTCACAGTTTTAATCCCCTTTTTACAGATGAGGGAACTGAGGCACAGAGAAGTTAAGTGACTTGCCCAAAGTCACCCAGCTGACAAGTGGCGGAGGCAGGATTAGAACCCATGACCTCTGACTCCCAAGCCCGGGCTCCTTCCACTGAGCCACGCTTCTCATGTCTACCATACTCCCCCACTGTCACCCCTCAAAGAACACTATGCTGGCTGCAGGAACTGTGTGGCTGGACGGGAACCCCGGGCCCTGAGACCAGCACTCCAGCCCCCTTTCTCTCGGGCTGGAAGGCCCCTACTTACCACATGTCCAAACAAGTGGAGTACTCGGTGGAGCCCAGAAGGACGTCGGGGGGCCGGTACCACAGGGTAACTACTTCATTGGAGTACGTGTGGCTGGGGACGGACTTGGCTCGAGCCAGACCTGCAGAGGGCAACGAGGGGTGAGAGGCTCAGTGAGCTAACACGGGCTGAACAGCCTGCCCCAGCCCTGTGATACCCTTGCCCCACGACTTAGGGGTCGCAAGGGGAGGGGCTCTGTTGCAGGGGTGGAGGGCGGCGTGCAGGGGGAGGAGGAGTGTCGCAGGGGAAGTGGCACTGCTACAGGATTGCAGGATTGTGGGGAAGGGGTGCTGTCACAGAACTGTAAGGTTGCAGGGAGAGGGGAGCTGCCACAGGGTTGCCAGGGAAAGGGCCCTGCTGAGGTTGCTGAGGGAGGGATTCAGTCACAGACTGGCAGGGGGCACAGTTTGGGAAGTTTCCCTGGGAAAAGGCTCCCTTCTGACAGGCAAACGCCTCTTGTCCCTCTGATGGGGACAACCTGCTTCCAGCTGCCACCCACCTGCCCTGGACCGGCCAGACCGGCCCCCAGCCCGCCCGCCTGCCTCCACTGTCCTTGATCAGGTTCATAGGCCTATGTCCCCACCAGCTTCTGTCTGTCCCTGCTGCTCCCCGTCCACACTGGGCTCCCAGAGGGGGCAGGCAGAGGAGGGAGATTTCCGGCCTTCGCCGGAAGGGAAAGCCTGGGACTCCTCTCTCCAACCCTGCCTCATATTTTGAGCCGACGATGGATTCCCCAAGCCCACGGCAAAGGCAGTGCTGCCTCACCAACAGCCAGGGCACCGGTGTAGCCAAAGCTCGGACCCCAGTCCTGGACTAATTAGCAGAGCTGGTCAAGGCCACGGCTCTGGCTCTCCAGGTTCTTGGCAGTTGCCATGGTTACCCTTCAGGAGGAGAGCCCGGGGTTCCTGGGCCACCGTCAGAATCCCGGCCCCAATGGGGTGCAGGAACTTGGAGGCACAGGGTCCAGGACACACTGGCCAGACCAGAATGAGTCTACTGGGGTGGCCACCGTCACCATTCCCCTGAAGCTGCGAGGTCGGCTGGGTTCACGGCTGGGTCCCGCCAGGTCCCAGCTCAGGCTGTTTCTCAATTAACCCATTTCCACTTTCCCACAGAGGCTGGGCCACCCAACAGCGCAGCAAGGCAGGGGAGGGAGCGGAAAACAGGTGTCAACAGGAAGAAAGAGCATGGACACCAGGTGGTTGGGTATGAGAGAGAGAGAGAGAGAGAGAGAGAGAGAGAGAGAGAGAGAGAGAGAGAGAGAGAGAGAGAGAGAGAGAGAGAGAGAGAGAGAGAGAGAGGTGTGCACGCAGCTGGGAACAAGTGTGCACATGTGTGCACGTGGCTGGAACCATCTGACTCTGTGTGTGTGCATGTGTGCACATATGTACACATCCATAATTTATTTCTATTAATGTCTGTCTCCCCCTCTAGGCTGTAAGATCCTTGTGGGCAGGGAACGTGTCCACCAACTGTTGTATTGTACTCTGCCAAGCAGTTAGTACAGTGCTCTAAACAAAGTAAGTGCTCAATAAATAGGTATGTTGTGGAGGAAGGATATGTGTGACAGGATTTGGTAACAGACTGAATGTAGGCGATGAAAGAAAGAGAGGAGTCAAGGACAATGCCAAGGAGGTGGGCTGCAGACAAGGGAAAATGATGGTGGTGCTTTCAACTGTGATGAGAGAGATTAAGTTTTGGACACAGTGGGCTGAGGTGCCAGTGGGACATCCATGTGGAGGTGTACGACTACAGAGAAGGAGAGAGAACAAGGCTGAAGAGGGAGATTTGGCAATTCTCCACACAGAGATGGTGGTTGAAGCTATGGAAGCAAATGTTTTCCAAGGGACTGGGTGAAGATAGCGTATAATAGAACTGCACCTTTAGGAACTTTACTGTCAGATGGTGGGAGACAGAAGAGGAACCCACTAAAGAGACTGAGAAGAAACATCCAGAAACACAGAAGAAGAGCCAGGAGAGGACAGTGTCAGAAAACCCAAGATTTCATCACGGTTCCAGGAGAAGGGGATGGTCCACAGTGTCAAAGGCCACTGAGAGGTTGAGGATTAGGATGGAGCACAGGCCACTAGGTTTGGTGAGAAGGAGGTCATTGGTGACCTTGGAGAGAGTGATTTCAGTGGAGTGGAGGGGATGGAAGCCAGAATCTAGAGAAGGGGAGTTGCAAGGGCTGCCTACCCTCGGTGTACCTGATAATAATAATAATTGTGGTATTTGTTAATAGCTTACTATGTTCCAAGCACTGTACTAAGCTCTAGGATAGAGACAAGATAATCGGGTTGGACACAGTCCCTGTCCCACATCTTAATCCCCATTTTACAGATGAGGTAACGAAGGCCCAGAGAAGTAAAGCGACTTGCCCAAGGTCACATAGCTGATAAGTGGCGGAGCCGGGATTAGAACCCAGGTCATTCTCACTTCCAAGCCCGTGCTCTTTTCACTATACCATGCTGCTTCTCTACCTGTCCCACCCCAACTGTCGGCCCACCCCACCCTCCATGAGCCTTCTAGTTCTCTGTCCCCATAAAAACAGAACCCCAGCAGGTACTTACTAGAAGGCGGGCAGAAAAGTGGCACTAAATGCCAGGTGTGTGGCAGCCTCAGGTGAGGCCGGGGCCCGAGAAGAGCAACGACAGGGCTCTGCCCACCTGCCCATGCATGTCCAAGCTTCCAGGGGAGGGTCCGGGAAATGCTGACTAGGTTGCCATGCGATGGGCTTCCTTCCACTGCCTACAGCTCCCAGCCTGTGTATCTGTCTGTCTCTTTCTCTCTCTCTCTCTCTCTCTCACATACACACACACACACACACATGCATTCACAGACAGCTGCTCAACACAGTCATTCTAATTATAAGGGGAATACCAATCAGGGATTCATCTCTCCACCCAGAGGAGCTGGGGCAGGGTCTCCGCTCTCCTACCAAAGTCAGCCAGCTTGAGCTCTCCCAGGTGGCTGATGAGCAGGTTCTGGGGCTTGAGGTCTCTGTGCAGGATATACCGCTGGTGGATGTAGGAGAGCCCGCGGAGCAACTGGAACAAGAACAACTGCAAAACGGGGCAGGGGAAACAATCCAGGTTAACACTTGGAAAGAGGCAAGGGCCGTTTCTGAACAGGGCTCCGGAAATTCACACTCTGCTTCCATTCACGGTTCAGCTCCTAGCAATCACCGTGCCCGGAGAGGGTTTGTGGTCTAGGACCAAGGAAGGGATGGAGGGAGGTAGTCAGGGAGGGGCAGACGGATGGCTGTAGGGAGAGAAAGAGGGAAGGAGGGAATGGATAAGGTCCTGCTGGACAAGCAACAAAACGGAGGCCCAGAGAGGGTCAGTGACCTGCCCAAGGTTGAACAGTGGACACAGGGCTCTACCCACTGGGCCACAATGCCTCTCCCTCTGAGCCTATCAGCTAAGGGGATGAGCCAAGGAGGAGGTGACCCGGGGCCCCGTGCTCAGATCCTCAGTCCTCCCCTCAGCCCCCAGACTCACCTTCACGTTGTGCGGGTGGAGACCTCCAGGGTGCTTGTCCATATATTGGCATAGGTCTGTGTGCTGGGGCAGAGGAAGCACACAGTTACCGCCCTGCCTCCTCCTCCCTAATGCACAGAGTCACCACCCTGCACTTCTGTGGGCTGTGCCTCGCCTGCTCCTCCCTAACGAGACTGCGAGCCCCACATGGGACAAGGACTGAGTCCAGCCCGATTTACTTGCATCCACCCTAGCACTTACCACGGTGCCTGGTGCTTAGTAAGTGCTTAACAAATACCACAATTATTATTATTATTACAGGGTCACAGGCCTGCACTGCTGCAGATCATGCCCTTCCTGCTCCTCTCTAACACACGGGGTCACTGCCCTGTGCCAGGGTTGCACCAGGCCTGTAGCAGAGCATTCCTCAGCTCCTCCAATCAGGCGCCAACCAATCAATCAATATTGAGCTTACTGTGTGCAGAGCACTGTACTAAGCACTTGGGCAGTACAAGTTCGCAACATATAGAGACAGTCCCTACCCAACAGTGGGCTCACAATCAATAGCACTTATTGAGCACTTATTATGTAGAGGGCACTGGAATGAGCACTTGGGAGAGGGCAGAGTAGATAGACACAATCCCTGCCCTCAAGGAGTTTACATTCTACTGGGTGGAGAGCACTACACTGAGCATTGGGACTCACAAAGCGGGGTGAGGCCAGGATCGCCATCAGTGGGAATGACAGGCAGAAATCCGGCCCAGGTTTTCCTTTTGTCCAAGGAAGCATGCAGAGTTCTGCGATTTGGAACTGATGTGCATCGGGCCTTGAGAGCAGAGCCTAGCCGGAACGGCTGATGGAATGAAGGCAGGCGGGAATGGCTGCAGACTGGAACACTGCCCTTATGGCAAACGGACCAGTCAAGCACAGCCCTGGGCATCTCTGGGGTGCAGGAGCGCTGTACTGGGTACCTAGCAGGTGCAGAACGCCATAGTCGGGGCTGACAATGGACAGAGAGCTGTTTTGGCCATTTAGGGACAAAGATTAACAGCCCAAGACCAGGCTGTTGCCCTGAAGGATCCCCCAGTCTCAAACGAAGACAGGCAGGACCCAATCTGCCAGACATCCATGACAACTGTCCTCCGGCTCAGAGCACCCCAACACCATGAGATACACCCGGCTGCCACGAGGTGCAATCTGTGTCCCTGCCCACCCTACCGACAGCTCCCTTGCACGGAACAAACACTAAGGTCAAAAGCAAGGGCCAATGGGGAGGACCAGCAGTATGGACCGAAAGGTGGACTAAGGGCACGGGCCAACAGCACAGAGCATCAGCTTGGCCCATCGGCCAATACGGCTAACCCTCGGACCCCGCCGCTTACCCTTTGCCCTGCTGGCATGGCCAGGCAGCCCCTCAGGGTACGGACCCACAGTGAGGACCAATGGTGTGAACCAACAGCTTGGACACACATTATGAGCCCTACGAAGGACAGGGTCTGTGTCCAATTCCCATCTGCGTACTCCTTCCCAGCGCTTAGTACAACACTCTGAGCGGTAACAATAATAATAATGGCATTTATTAAGCGCTTACTATATACAAAGCACTGTTCTAAGCGCTGGGGAGGTTACAAGGTGATCAGGTTGTCCCACGGGGGGCTCACAGTTTTAATCCCCATTTTACAGATGAGGTAACTGAGGCCCAGAGAAGTGAAGTAACTTGCCCAAAGTCACAAAGCTGACAGTTGGCAGAGCCGGGATTTGAACCCATGACCTCTGACTCCAAAGCCTGTGCTCGGTAAGCACCGAACAGATTCTCTGGCTATGAGAACTATGGCTAGCACAGCAGCATACACCAATAGCAAGGACCAAGGGATCACATTTATTGAGTGCTCACTATGGGCAGAGCACTGCACTAAGCACTTGGGAGCTTAGTAGCAGAGTTGGTAGAAACATTCCCTGTCCACAGTGAGCTTACAGTCTAGAAGGGGAGACAGACACTAATATAAATAATGACGGATGTGGACATAAGTACTATGGGGCTGAGGGATGGGTATTCATTCATTCATTCAATCGTGTTTATTGAGCGCTTACTGTGTGCACAGCACTGTACTAAGCGCTTGGGAAGTGCAACTTGGCAACATATAGAGACGGTCCCTACCCAAAAGTGGGCTCACAGTCTAGAAGGGGGAGACAGGCAACAAAACAAAACATATTAACAAAATAAAATAAATAGAATAAATATGTACAAGTAAAATAGAGTAATAAATATGTACAAACATATGTACATATATACAGGTGCTGTGGGGAGGGGAAGGAGGTAAGGTGGGGGGATGGAGGGAGGGGGAGAGGAAGGAGGGGGCTCAGTCTGGGAAGGCCTCCTGGAAGAGGTGAGCTCTCAGTAGGGCTTTGAAGGGAGGAAGAGAGCTAGCTTGGCGGACGTGCAGAGGGAGGGCATTCCAGGCCAGGGGTAAATAAAGGGTGCAAATCCAAGTGCAAGGGTGACGCAGAAGGGAGTGGGAGTTGGGATCAACAGTGTGCCCGAAAGGCAGGGATCAACACGGTGGGCCAACCAACCCTTCAATCCCAATGCTCGCCCCCATCCCCTACCCGCCCTGGTTCAACCAGGTGGTCCCTCGGGGTTACCCAGTTCAGGTACCACTCATTTCACCCGTACAATCCCGCAAGCTGGTTTTCCGCCTGGGGATTAGAAGCAGGCCGAGACCGGTGCTGACCACAGAGCGGAGAGAAGCTGAGCGGAGTGGGGAGGAGTGGAGAAGAAGGGGGAGGAGCTGGGAGGTGGCTGCTACTCACCACGTATTCGAACACCAGGGTCAAGGTCTCCTTGGTGTGGATAATGTCATGCAGAAGCACAATGTTGGCGTGCTTTAGGCCTTTCAGGAGCGAGGCTAGAAGACAGAAAGGGTGAGAGCATGCATCCTGTGTGGGGCCCGACCCCAGGAATGTCCTGAGGATGGATCGTCCTCAGCTCTTGTACCGCTCCTTCCATCTGCTGGCCACAGCGGCAGTGCCCGGGCCGCCGGCCTGACGCAAGGCCCAGCCCACGTATCGTGCCTGCGGGTCGGGGAGCTGCACCCTGGCAGAACCACGGCCAGGATGGCTCATGCTCTGGTCCTGGCTGCATTGGTAGAGTGGCTAGAGCACGGGCCTCGGAGTCAGAAGGTCATGGGTCCTAATCCCTGCTCCACCACTTGTCTGCTCTTTGACCTTGAGCAAGTCGCTTCACTTCTCTGGGCCTCAGTTCCTTCATCTGTCAAATGGGGATTGAGGTCGTGAGGCCCACATGAGACAGGGACTGTGTCCAATCAATTTGCTTGTATCACTCCAGCGCTTAGTACAGTGCCTGGCCCATAGTAAGCACTTAACAAATGCCATTATCATCATCATCATCATCACTGTTCTGCACCCTGCCCAGTTTTTTCCGTCCCCACAGTGTACCGCATCCTGAGGTTCCTGCTGTCAGTTGGATGCTCTCCAACCCCCAGCCACATCCTGACCCGAGCACAGAGGGTAACCACGCTCCAGTAGGGCTGGGGCTGCTGCTGGGGGCAGTTACTGGGAAAGGGGTAATCAATCAATCAATCAATCAATCGTATTTATTGAGCGCTTACTGTGTGCAGAGCACTGTATTAAGCGCTTGGGAAGTACAAGTTGGCAACATGTAGAGATAGTCCCTACCCAACAGTGGGCTCACAGTCTAGAAGGCAGAGATCCCTACCACCACCCCTCCAGGAGCTTATGGCCCAGAGGAGAGATGAGGTTCAGGGAACTCTTGACCTGTGTGGCCGGCACCCCCACTGACACACAGAAGGCCTGATCCTCCCCACACCCCGCCTTTCACAGGCCCTGCGGTTGGGGAGGGTGGACTCAATGGTTCTGAGTTTCTACCAGGGAAGGCTGGGACTCCCTCCTGGGAGCTTGTGACCATTTACTTAGCCAGGGATGGCAGTGGACGGGTGAATGACCGAGTGGGGGGGGGGGGGGGGGGGCAGCATACCACGCTGGGCCGTGGGAACTGGCCAGCCACCACTGGCCAGTCAGCAGGAGATCCCTGGCCTGGAGCCAAGGGAGAAGACAGGCAGAGGGACCCGATCCAGTAGCTAGCTTGGCTTTTACTGAGAAGCAGGAAGTTGCTTCAGATCCCCTAATAGGGGTTTTACAATCTCACCTCCCTCCACTCCATAGTCTGTCCGGCCAGGAGCCACTTCCATGTCCCATAAAGGACTGGACAGAGATTCCCAAGCAGAACCGCCGGGTTTCCGGGCCCCCTGCCTAGGCAGCCGTATTGGGAGGAGTTTAACACTCTCACTCAACACAGAGGCACAGGAAATTACCATTTGTTTCAATGGCCTGGGACTGGGAAAGAGAAGTGAGAAACAGGGTGAAGAGAGAGGAGAGAGTGAGAACAGCAAGAAGAGAGAGGGAAAGAGCAAGAGGAGAGAGCAGGAAGGACAGCAATGGCCTGGCAGAAAGAGTCCATCCCATATCGGTCAGCATCAAGGCGTTGCGGAAAGCAGGACGGAGTGTGGACCCGTGCTTGCTCGCCCCAATCAGTTGGGCCGATTGCCCCATCCCGGTCCCCTGGGCAACAGCGCACCCACCAGTGGTGCGAGAACAGAGGAAGGGACCCAATCATCACGTGCAGACTGGAGTTTTCATTGAGGATGGCGGATGAAATACAGTTAGGGAAAGATGCGAAAATCTGATGGATCAGAGTCTCTCCCAATGCATTCCTGCCAACCCTTCCCAACACACATGAACTCTGAAGATAAAAAATTTTCCCTGAGGTCACAAGGGCAATCCTTCCCCGCCACATACTCCCAATGTCCTGAGAAATTACAAACCAGATTCTTTGCCCTTCCACACAGAGTGCAATCACTGATTGTCAGGAAGAAGAGGATGGGACCAGGAGAAGGAGGGGGGAGGGGAGGGATCAGGGTGAGGATGACGTCCAGGATCAGAATGAGGGAGGCAAGGCCCAAGACAACTGATTCTCTTTTGCCCCACAGTGTTCTCCCAGCTCCGACATGGCCAGAATTCACCCTGTCACCGCTCGGCCTGATAAATACAGAAACACAATCTGATCTGATCAAATCAATCCATAGTGTTTATTGAGCACTTTCTGAGTGCAGAGCACTGTATCAGTACTCGGGAGAGTATAACAGAGCTGGTAGGCACAATCCATGCCCTCAAGGAGCTTACAATCTAATGAGAGCGACAGACACTAAACTACAAGTAGGAGGAATAATGGAGTGTAAAGATCTGGATATAAAGTACAATCCACAAGCTTGGGTGACAGGGAAACACTGAACGGGCAGTAATAGTAGTGATAGTATTTGTTTAGCACCTACTGGGTGCAGAGCACTGTACTAAATGCTGGGAGAGAATACACAGGGCAGCAGTGGAGCAACGAGAGTGGGGAGATTAGAGCTGAACTGGGGAAGACTTCCCGGAGGAGCTTTGATTTCAGAAGGGCTTTGACGATGTATTGCGGAGGGATGGTAAGGTCAGATGTGAAGGGGGAGGGAGTTCCAGACAGGGAGAAGGGGTGGGCAAGTGGCTAGCATGGAGGGAGATGAAAATGTAGAGTGATGAGTAGGTTGGTGTTGAGGAGCGAAGCGAGCAGGCTGGGGTGTAGGGAGAGAACAAGATGGGTAAGGGTCGGGAGTGGGGGGAGAGCCGACTGAAAACCCAAAAGCCGATGGAAAGGAGTCTCCAACACCAACAATGACATCCTCCAACGGACTCCCCTCAACCACCCGGGGCCAGGATGGACCTCTATGACGGGGCCACCCTCACAGGGCTTCCTGCGGGGCAATCAATGATTGCTTGAATGCAGGATGGAAATTCATTCATTCAGTAGTATTCATGGGAACGAAAGGGAGCCCCCAAGCATCACAGCTGTCGCTGCCAACAAGGGCGCACTCCCCGCACCCTCCCCGGCCCCCCAGCCCGGTCTCTGTCTCCAACAGTGTGCTGGGTGCCCTCCTGGACCCCACCCTCATAATAATGGTGGTATTTGTTAAGCGCTTACTATGGGCCAGGCACTGTACTAAGCTCTGGGGTGGATACAGGCAAATTGGGTTGGACACAGACCCTGTCCTGCACAGGGCTCACAATCTTAAACTCCATTTTACAGATGAGGGAACTGAGGCACAGAGAAGTTAAGTGACTTGTCCGAGGTCGCACAGCTGACAAGTGGCAGAGCCGGGACTAAAAGCCAGGTCCTTTCAACTCTGAGACCTGCTTCCCTGATGGCTACGGATGGACCAGCCAACACTCCTGACTCTCCCCCAGTGACCCAGCATGGCCCATCCAACACCCCGGCTCTCTTTTCTCCAACTCTGACTCTGACCCAGCACTAACCATCCAACACCCCTGACTCTCCCCCGGCGACCCAGGATGGCCCATCCTAACACCCTTGACTCTCCCCCAGTGACCATCTGCCCCTCACTCCAAACATCCCAGTGGCCAGAGCTGCCCAAAAGGCCCAATTCTGAACTATGATTGCTGGGCTGGGACTCACCTTCCCGGATTGCAGTAAATGGTGTTCCCTCCTCCTCCTGGAGCCGGATCACCTTCAGTGCCACCAATTTCCCATTCACTCTGCAAGAGGGAAGGGGAAAGACCTTTACAGAATTCCCGCTCTCCCACCAAGCTGCACTGATCCCCCAGAGCGGCAGAGGTTCACTGTGGGTACAGCATTGAACTGGGTGCCTACAGTGGGCAGGGTGCTGTAGTGGGTGCATAGTGTGTACCCGCCTGTGTGCACGTGTGTGATGTAGTCCCCTGGGCAGCAAGCAGTACAGGGTGGGCACAGGTGGGCTGTAAAAGTCAGGGGAGGCAGGCACTCACCGGCTTTTCCCCTTGTACACAGTGGCGTAGGATCCTTCCCCCAGCTTTTCCAGTTTCTCGTAGGAATCCGCTTTCCCAAACTTGGGGCTTGTGGGCTGCCCGGGGAGATGGAAAGGAGCCGTCAGAGGGAGACGGCCACTGAAGGGGTGTTCAGCATTATTCCCATACCTAGTGAGGAGTGGCACCCGCTATGGGACTGAGCCAGCGCCTACCACGTGCCAACCTGAGAAGCAGCATGGCCAAGTGGATAGAGCACAGTCCTTTAAGTCTCAAGTCCCAGCTCCACCACTTGTCTGCTGGGTGACCTTGGGCAAATCACTTCATTTCTCTGTGCCTCAGTTATCTGTACAATGGGGATTAAGACTGTGAGTCCCACATGGGACAACCTGATTACCCTGTACCTACCCCAGGGCTTAGAACAGTGCTTCACTCATAGTAAATGCTTTACAATCAATCAATCAATCGTATTTATTGAGCACTTACTGTGTGCAGAGCACTGTACCAAGCGCTTAATAAATAATTATTTACAAATAATTATTACTATGATTCTCTGTGCCTCGGTTACCTCATCTGTAAAATGGGGATTAAGATCGTGAGCCTCATGTGAGACGAGGACTGTGTCCAACCTGATTAGCTTGTATCTATCCCAGTGCTTAGAGCAGTGCCTGGCACCGAGTAACCACTTTACAAATACCAATTAAAAAATACACAACCAACCAAAACCTTGTGCTGTGCTGAGCAGAAGGGTAGACATGGGCCAGCCGGATTGGATGCTGTCCCTATACCTCATGGAGTTCATGGTCTCTGTAGCGTGGGGAACGGGTGTCTGAACTCCAGTTTAGAGAAGAGGAGACCAAGGCCCAAAGAGGTTCTGTGACTTGCCCAAAGTCACACAGCAGAGCAGGAGCAGAATTGGGACTAGAACCTGGGACTCAGCACTCCCCGGCCTGCACTCTCTAACATGGAGAGTAAAAGGGGACAAGTCTGCTCAATAGATAGTGCAGGAGAAACCAAAATCCGGGCAGACCGCTAAGTCCCAGAAATCCTCAGTTCTGGCCAAGCCCCGGAGCCCAGCCTCTTATGGGCCTCCAGGTCCCGGCCCACCCCCGGTACCTCCACCACGATTCCCCCACATCCCACAGCTTGCAGACCCCCTGCTTCTTCCGCAGGGAGAGAGGGGCGGCTCTGCCCTGTCCCAAGCCTCCCTCCCCATCCCTCACCCCCAGCCCACGTCGCGGATGTGCCAGGGGCTTAGAGGCTTCTGGCTGAATTGCTTCTCCCCTGCAGCTTCCCCTTCTTGCTGGCGCGATCCCCAACCCAAGTCCCCAGAGCAGCCCAGCCCATCTTGGGGGTCATCAGTCCACCCCAGTCACCAGCCCGCCTTCGTCCCCTGAGTTGGACGGTTCTCCCGGAAGCTTCTGGATCAGGAAGTGAGATTCCTTGGGCCTTGTCCTGGAAGTTGGCCGGGAAGTGGTTGCTTGTACTGGATGTGGCAGAGGCTCTTCCTGGGGACCCCGGGGTCTGACTCTCACCCCCTTAAATCAAAGCCTGTTGTGGTGTGGGGCAAGGGGGTCATCGAGCGGGTGCAGAGACCCACGGGGCGCTTACCGAGCTGGGGCTGGAGTGGCGCCTCCCCCTGGGAGAGTCAGGTGCCTGTGCCGCAGCCTTGGTGCCGATACAGGCGTTGTTCTCTGAGTGGACTCTCTTCACCTGGCTTGGTGGCTTCTCAAAGGGATCGAATGTGCTCTGTGCCCGCTGTGCCCGCTGCGCCCGCACTTTCTTGTCCTCGGGGATCGTGTCCAGGGGCTTTCCCGCTACATCCCCGCCCTGGCAGCTCCGGCCGGACATCTTCGTGACACATATCTGAGAGGGAGAGCGAGCGCAAATGTCAGCAATCGGCACTGGGTGGGCCAAGCTGGAGGGATGGCGGTGGACATGGGGTAGCCATCTGGGGTGAGGGGAGCCTTTGTTGGCCGGCCAGAGGGCCACTCAGGAACCACCGCCCAGAGGAAAAGACAACTGCCTACCACACACTTCTAACCCCTCTGCCCTCTCCCGACCCAGCAGACAAAAACCCAAAAGGGCCCCTCTAGACCGCAGCCCCCTCTAAACATCAGCCTCCTCCGGGAAGGCCCCCTCCCCAGGGCCACCAGCAGAAATCTCCTAGGTGCCATAAGTGGTCGGGAGTGGTTGGGAAATGCAGCTGGTGGTCTGCAAGGGGGGCAATGTAGGTGCCAGAAAAGGCTGCTGTTGGAGGGGGACGGTGGCTCAGAGTGAACTTTGGCTCCTGAGCCCAAAGAGGCCAAGGGTCCTAGCCCATCTCTGTGCCCAAGTATGCTGTGTCCTGGACGAACCAGCGAGCAGGTGCCTGGGCCCACAGCCAAGCCCCCAGGCAAGAGCGAGGATCTGGGAGCCAGCTGGGCAGTGGGAGGTGGACAGGGCCCAGCTTGGGCCCCTCTTTCTGCTTCTGCCTAGCTGTGGGAACACTCCTCTTCCACTCATCCCAGAGTGCCAGACTCATGGGATACAACCCTCCCCGGGTGAGTGTGGGCACAGGCAGTCACCCACCAGGGCGGTTAGGAGCCCTCAACCCCTTCAGCTAACACCACCTAAATCTACAGTATCTGCTGACTCTCTCCTGGGTGCAGAGCACTGTATTACATTCCTCTCCGAGATTTCCTTCTTTAACGCAAAAATTGCATCCGCACAGTAAAGGGGTGGCGGGCAGGTGGGGGCTGCTTCCCTCTCACCTACCCCGACTCAGGCCCACCAGGAGAGTGGCATCTCTGGGGAAGGGCAGGGCCCAGGTCCCTGAAGGCCCCTGGGGACAGTTGGGGGACGGAGTGGCTTCCGGAGGTGGAGTGGCTTCCAGAGGTGGGCAGATCGACAAGGGCAGGAGTCTTGTGTCTGGTGGACGTAGGTTGACCAGTGTCGATCCTAGACACCTCCCCAGCCTGGCCCGGCGCCTCTAGATTGTAAGCTTGTTGGGGGCATGGAACATCTCTACCAACTCTGCTATACTGTACTCTCCCAAGTGTTCAGTACGATGCTATACACACAGTAAGCACTCAATAAAAACGACTGACTGGTTGATTGGTCCGGGGGCCATGCAGAGCAGACATGTTTCAGGGGTCACTGTAAACGGAAGGGATGGTGGAGCTCCTAGTGGGCAGGGATCATGTCCACCCACTTTGTTGCACTGGACTCCCCCAAGTGCTGAATATTTTCTCTGTCCACAGGAAGCACTCAATAAATACTGATGATTGCTGGCCAGGTTCAAGCCTGGGCTGGCCTGGCCAGGGGAAACATGGCTTTTGAGTGGCAGCCTGATCCAACCCCAGTGAGCCACCCCTGGGGCCAGCTCTGGGCCACGTGACTATGGGAAGCTGCAGGGAAGTTCCATCCCGATGCTCGCTCCCCACCTGGCACCAGTTGAGGTTTGCTGATATGAGCCACCGGAAGGGCAGGTCAGAAAGTCCAAAACGCACGTGTGGAAGGCTCAGGCTGGGACCCCTGCCCTGCCCTGCTCCGGGTCTCCGGGCCAGGCAGAGACAACAGCCGATCCTTGGCACAAGGATTCCAGGCCACCCCTCCTCCTCCATGCCCCTACTTCTCTTCCCCTGCCCTGTTGGCACCACCAGCACCGGGACATTTGGGTTTGCAACTGATTCTGGTCAATCCAGGAAAGGGCAACCCTGAAACGTTGGCGGAATGCGGCAGCAGAAGTGTGGGGCCCCGGGCCTGGTGCCACCCCATGGCTCCAGTGGAATCAGCAGCACAACCATCCATTCATTCATTCAATATGTACAGGCATATTCATTCAATCATATGTATTGAGCGATTACTGTGTGCAGAGCACTGTACTAAGCGCTTGGGAAGTACAAGTTGGCAACATATAGAGACGGTCCCTACCCAGCAGCGGGCTCACAGTCTAGAAGGGGGAGAAAGACAACAAAACAAAACATATTAACAAAATAAAATAAATAGAATAGTAAATATGTACAAGTAAAATAGAGTAATAAATCTGTACAAACATATATACAGGTGCTGTGGGGAGGGGAAGGAGGTAGGGCGGGGGGGATAGGGAGGGGGAGAGGAGGAGACGGCTCAGTCTGGGAAGGCCTCCTGGAGGAGGTGAGCTCACAGTAGGGCTTTGAAGGGAGGATGAGAGCCAGCTTGGCGGATGTGTGGAGGGAGGGCATTCCAGGCCCGGGGGAGGACGTGGGCCGGGGGTCGACGGCGGGACAGGCGAGAACGAGGCACAGTGAGGAGGTGAGCAGCAGGGGAGCGGAGGGTGCGGACTGGGCTGTAGAAGGAAAGAAGGGAGGTGAGGTAGGAGGGGGCGAGGTGATGGAGAGCCTTGAAGCCGAGAGTGAGGAGTTTTTGCCTGATGCGTAGGTTGACTGGTAGCCACTGGAGATTTTTGAGGAGGGGAGTAACATGCCCAGAGCGTTTCTGCACAAAGATGATCCGGGCAGCAGCGTGAAGTATAGACTGAAGTGGGGAGAGACAGGAGGATGGGAGATCAGAGAGGAGGCTGATGCAGTAATCCAGTCTGGATAGGATCATCAATCGTATTTATTGAGCGCTTGAACCAGCAGGGTAGCAGTTTAGATGGAGAGGAAAGGGCGGATCTTGGCGATGTTGCGGAGGTGAGAGCTACAATTTTTGGTGACAGATTGGATGTGAGGGGTGAAGGAGAGAGTGGAGTCGGGGATGACACCAAGGTTGCGGGCTTGTGAGACGGGAAGGATGGGAGTGCCATCAACAGTGATGGGAAAGTCAGGGAGAGGGCAGGGTTCGGGAGGGAAGATAAGGAGTTCAGTCTTGGACATATTGAGTTTGGCAGAACCAAAGGGCCAGAAGGAGGCAAGCACTGGCCCAGAGGAACTGGGTGTAAAAACAGCCACCATGTCCTGAATGTCAGCTCAGCACTGGGAATAAATGGATCCAGGAAGAAGACTGGCTAGACTCTACACTATAAGCTCACCTATGGGCAAGGAAGGTGTCAACAACTCTGCTATTCTGTTGCATTGTCCACTCCCAAGTGCTTATTACAGTGCTCTGCACACAATAAGTGCTCAATAAATACCACTGATGGATTGACTGAGACAGGTAAGAGGAGACGACCCACTCAAAACACAAGCTGGCCCTCAGCTGCTCCGCCTCAATCTGCAAATGGGGGGCTGGGTGCATGGGGGGCTGGGAGGCTGTGGAGGAAGACCAGGGCAGTGGTTACATCACAACACAGGTCACAACAGAAACAGCAGCCTCTCTGGCTACACCCGTCAGTCATCCACCCACTCTAACTGTGGGAGTCTTCCAAGAGTCAGTCCTGGCTCTTCTGCCACGTGTCTCATAGAGATCACCCCCTCACCCGTTCACGGCTCCTGTCCCAGCTTCTCAAATGCTCTGCAACGTCGCTTCCCCACTCCCCGACCCACAGAGGTTCTGTAATGTTGCTCCCCACCCCCGCCCGCAGGTCTGGAAAGAGTCTCCATACCCATTTAACTGTCCTGGAGGCAGGAGGAAACTGAAAGTCACAGAGCAGCATCCTACCACCACCTCCAGCTTTGCATTTCCAAAACCGAACCACTCAACTCCCTTCCATCCCTCCCGCCATCGTTGACACACCCTCTTAGACTCATCTTCAGCTCCCTCATTCCCCTCCCACACCCAATCTGCTACGGTGTTCTGCCAACTCTTCCTCTCCAACAGCTCCCGCATCATCCACCCATCCTCTCCAACAGCTCCCGCATTGTCCACCCATCCTCTCCTGGTGCCACTCCTCCTGTCTCAACCAGGAACCAAGCTAGCCTAGACTAGCAATCAATCAGTGTGTTTACTGAGCACCAGGCACCTTATAAAGCATTCGGGAGACTGCAGCAGTAGCAAGAGCCATATTCCTTGTCCTTAAGGACTCTGCCCACCTGTGGCTTCTCTCCCAATTCTTGGTACAGTGCTCTGCACACAGTAAGCACTTAATAAAAACGATCATTCTCTCCAAACTCCTTGAAAGAGTTGTCTATACCCACTGACTCTGCTTCCTCTCACCTAATTCTCTTCTTGATCCTAACCAGTCTGACAGAACAGTGCTTGGCACATACCAAATGCTTAACAAATACCATCATTATTATTATTTCCAACCCATTCAGTCGGTTTCCCCTCGTGGAAACTACCCTCTCTAAGGTCACCAATGACCCTCTTCTTGCCAAATCTGACGGCCTCTTCTCCATCCATCATCATCATCATCCTAAACCTCCTAGAAGTCTCAGCTGCCTGTGACACTTTGAACCACCCCTTTTCTCCTTGAAACATTATTTAACCTTGGCTTCATTGACACCATCCGATCAATCAATCAATCAATTGTATTTACTGAGCACTTATTGTGTGCAGAGCATTGAACTAAGCATTTGGGAGAGTACAACATAACAGCATTGGTAGCTATGTTCCCTGCCCACAGCAAACTTACCGTTCTGAGGGGGAGACAGACATCAATATAAATGAATCAATAACAGATATGCACATTAATGTTGTGGGGCTGAGGGAGTAAATCCAAGTGCAAGGGCGATGCAGAAGGGAGTGGGAAAAAAGGAAATGAAGGTTTAGTCAGGGAAGTCCTCTTGGGGATGTGCCTTTAAAAAGGCTTTGATGGTCAGGAGAGTGATTATCTGTTGGATATGAAGATTGGCGGGGGGGGGGGGGGGGGGGGGATTCCAGACCAGAGGCAGGACTTGGGTGAGAGGTTTTCGGCGAGATAGGTTAGCATTAGAGGTGCAAAGTGTGTGGGCTGAGTTGTAGTAGGAGAGCAGAGACGTAAGGTAATCAATCAATCAATCATTCAATCGTATTTATAGAGCACTTACTATGTGCAGGGCAGTATACTAAGTGCTTGGGAGAATATAATACAACAGAATTACCTGACATGTTCCCTGCTCATAACGAGCTCACCATCTGGAGTGAGCAAGGTGATTGAGTGGTTTAAAGTCAACGGTAAGGAGTTTTTGTCTAATGCAGCGGTGGATGGGCAATCACTGGAGTTTCTTGAAGAGTGGGGAAACATGGACTGAATGTTTTTGTAGAAAAATGATCTGGGCAGCAGAGTGAAAGATGGACTAGAGTGGGGAGAGAAGGGAGGCAGGGAGATCAGCAAGGAGGCGGATATAGTAAGTAAGGCAGGACAGGATAAGTGCTTGGATTAATGTAGTAGCAGTTTGAATGGAGAGGGAAGTGTGGATTTTAACGATGTTGTGAAGGTTGAACCAACAGAATTTTGTGACAGCTTGAATATGTGGGTTGAATGAGAGAGAGGAGTCAACAATAAATCCAAGGTTATGGGCTTATGAGACAGGAAGGGTGGTGGTGCCACCCTTTTTGTTGTCTGTTTCCCCCTTCTAGACTGTGAGCCCGCTGTTAGGTAGGGACCGTCTCTATATGTTGCCGACTTGTACTTCCCAAGCGCTTGGTACAGTGCTCTGCACACAGTAAGCGCTCAATAAATACGACAATGAATGAATGAATGAAAGGTGCTGTCTACAGTAATAGGAAAGTCAGGGGGAGGACAGAGTTTGGGTAGGAAGGTGGGAAATTCAGTTTTGGACATGTTTAGTTTGAGGTGTCAGTGGGACATCCAAGTAGAGATGTCATGAAGGCATCCCCTATCCCTCTGGCCACTCATTCTCAATCTCTTTCTCAGTCCCCTTCTATTCTCCACCTACACCCACTTCCTTGGAGAACTTATTCACTCCCATGGCTTCAACTACCATCTTTATACAGATGATGACCAAATTTAACCTCTCCAGCCCTGATCTCTCTCCTTTTCGGCAGTCTCACATTTCCTCTTGCCTTCAGAATATCTCTACCTGCCCCACCCACATCTCAAACTAAACGTGTCCAAAGGAGAACTTATTTTCCCACCCAAACCCTGTACCCCCACATCTTTCTCATCACTGTAGATAATACCACCTTCCTATCTCACAAGTCTGTAACATTGGCATTATCCTTGACTCATCGCTCTCACACAACCTACACAGTCAATCTGTCACCAAATCCCGTTGGTTCTATCGTCACATCACTAAAATCTGCCCTTTCCTCTCCATCCGAACTGTTACTACACTGATCCAAGCACTTATATTATGTTGTCTTGATTACTGCTTCAGCCTCCTTGCTACTGCCTCACCTCTTGTCTCTCCCCACTCCAGTTCATACTTCACTCTGCTGCCTGCATCATTTTTCTAAAAAAAAAGTTCAGTCCAGATCTCTCCACTCAAGAACCTCCAGTGGTTCCCCATTTACCTCTCTGCATCAAATAGAGCCTCACGATCATGCTTTAAAGCACTCAATCAACTTTCCCCCTTCTACCTTACCTCGGTAATTCAATTTGCTAATGCCAACCTACTTACTGTACCTCAACCTTGTTTATCTCACCACCAACCTCACACCCACTTCCTGCCTCCGGCCTGGAATGCCCTCCCTCTTCATATCCAACAGATGATCACTGTCCTCATCTTCATACCTTATTAAAATCACCTCTGCTCCAAGAAGCCTTCCCCAACTAAGCCCTCATTTTCTCTTCTCCCACTCCCTTCTGCGGCACCCTTGCATTTGGATTTGCACCCTTTACTCATCCCTCCTTCAGCCCCACAGCACTTATGTACAAAATCATAATTGACATTCATATTAATATCTGTATTCCCCTCTAGACTGTAAGCTCCCTGTGGCCAGGGAAGATGTCTCCAAATTCTGCTATATTGTTCTCTTGCAAGTGTTTAGTACAGTGCTCTGCACACAGTGAGAGCTCAATACCACTGATTGATTGACTGAAGTTCCTAGAGAGGGTGCTAGATTGATGAGGTGGGGGTAAGGTGAATTAATTCAGGAAGGCTTCCTGGTGGACGGGGGATTTCAGAAGGACTTTCAAGAGAGAAAAACTGAGGTCTGGTGGGTTTCTTTTTTAGGGGCAAATCACAAATGAGGGGTTAGAGGTGAGCAGTTGGAGGAGAACAAGACACAGTGGGAAGGGAATTTGGCAGGGAGGGGTGACAGAGCTGGGGGAGGGGCAATGAGCCAATGTAGATGAGAGAAGGAGCTGGTGGAGACATGAGGCCAGGGGTCAGAAATTCTTCTTGGCCTCCTACCCTACTTTAGCCCACCCCACCTCCAAACTCTGCTCCCAGCCCACTTCCTCCAGGAAGCCTTCCCCTACTACACCACACTGCCAGGTTCCAGAACAGGTGGCAGTGGCTGCTACTCCTAGACTGATTAACTCTCCTTTTCACTTCCCCCAGTGAGTGGATCCCCTCTCCCCCTCCCCCACTTCTTCCCCACCTTTTTTTTTTATGGTATTTGGTTTTTGGGTTTTTTTATGGTATTTGTTAAGTGCCCTGGCACTGTACTAAGTACTGGGATAAATACAAGCTAATCAGGTTGGACGCAGTCCACATCCCACATGCGACTCACAATCTAAATCCCCATTTTAGAGATGAGGTACCAGCCACAGAGAAGTTAAGTCCCACCCAAGGTCACACAGCAGGCAAGTGGTGGATCCAGGATTAGAACTCAGGTTCTCTGCCTCCCAGGCCTGCACTCTTCTCACTTGGCCAAGCTTGTAGGACCCTCCCCATCTTCTCGTTCCCACAGCCGGCAGGGGACCCTCCCCCTTTTCCCTCCCCCTCCTCCCTTCCCCCCAGTCGCCAGGACCCTCCCCCTCCTCCCTTCCCCCTAGTCAGTGGGTACCTCCCCCTCCAGCAGGCGACTGCCCTCCCCCTCCTCCCTTCCCTACCTCCCTCAATCCACAGCCTGCTGAGGTCTGCGGGAGCCTCCTTTCCTCCCTCCGGTGACAAAGGTCCCAGGGTGAGCAGGGCTCAAGGAGTGGCTGAATCCATGTTCTCCTGAGGGGCTGAATTCCCAGGACGGTCTGGGAAAACCTGGTCTCAGATTCTAGCCTGTGGTCCTTCGGGGTGGCTGCCAGCCGGGGGGCATGGGTGCAGAGGGCGTCCACCACCTGTGCTCCCTCAGGAGACCCTGGGCACGTCCAGCAGGCCAGGCCTGCTGGGTGGAGGGTCTTCAAACTGCAAGGGATGGCCTAGTTCAGGCCAAGCCCCACCACGGGTGACCTGTAGTGAAAAATGGCCAAAGGGTGACCCTGCCGATTGATCGATCGATCAATCAATCAATGGTTTTTATTGATAGCCTTCTAAGCTCTTGAGAGAATACATCAAGTGGACATGATCCCTGCCCTCAGAGAGCTTTCAGTTTGTATGGAGAGCCCTGGCCTGAGCCCTGGGAGAGCACAATAGAGTAGGTAAACACGATCCATCCCTGCCCTCAAGGAGCTTACTGTCAACTGCAGGCAAAGCACTGGCCTAAGCATTTTGGGGAGTACATCAGAGAAGGTATACAGGGTCCCTGCCCCCCAGGGAAGCGGCACTCTCCAAAGTCAGCACCCTGAAACAAATTTGGAGACACTTTGCCCCAGCGAGGGCCTGGCCCAGACCCTCCATGGTTTGGGGCACCAGACCTGAGCAACCTTGAAACACCCTCTGCCCTGGCCAGAGAGTTGAGGGGAGTAAGGGGATGCCCTGGACAACCTTGAAGCCCAGAGCAAGGGGAGAGGCCCCAGGGGGCCTGCATGGGGGATGGGTCCCTGATGGGACCAAGGGATCAGTAGGCAAGATGCGCGCTGGAATGAAGACAGTGCCAACCTTCCCACCTGGAAACTGCTCCCTGCTGGGCCCATCCAGGGTGGCATCATGCGTTGGTGGGACACAATTTTCAAGAAATGTCAAATGCTGTTTTGCAGGTTCAGCAGGACATTATTATCATTATCATCATTATTACTGTATTTATTAAGAACTTGCTAGGCACCAAGCACTACGCCTGGGATGCCCCACTGCCCAGCCCAGCCTCACCTCCCTTCCAGTTGGGGTGCCGGAGAGCAGTTCTGAAGCAGCTCACGGATGGAACATGGCAAGACTGCGGCCGCCCCAAACAATCTAGTCAAGCCCCCATCACTGTGGTTCTTGGGGCTCGAACGGATCTGCTGCCCATCCCCTCCCCCGGGAACAGCTCTGCCTTTTTCGGGCCCACGTCCCACGCCCACACTCCAGCTGGGATCAGCTGTGGCATCACCTAGAGGTCCCCTGGGGGCACTGAGTTCAACAGAGCTACTCACACCACCCCCACAAAACACACATCACTCTCTCTCTCTCCACCCCCCATTAAGTAGCATGGATCCAGTAGCCCACCAGGATACAAGGGCAAACATGGGAAAGCGTGGAGGAACACAGGCAAGCAGGGGTGGGTGAGCATAGGAGAGCATTCATTTATTCGTATTTATTGAGCGCTCACTGTGTGCAGAGCACTGTACTAAGCACTTGGGAAGTACAAGTTGGCAACATATAGAGATGGTCCCTACCCAACAACGGGCTCACAGTTTAGAAGGGAGAGACAGACAACAAAACAAAACATGTGGACAGGTATCAAGTAGGCCCTACTGAGAGGCCCTACTGAGAGCTCACCTCCTCCAGGAGGCCTTCCCAGACTGAGCCCCTTCCTTCCTCTCCCCCTCGTCCCCCTCTCCATCCCCCCATCTTACCTCCTTCCCTTCCCCACAGCAACTGTATATATGTATATATGTTTGTACATACTTATTACTCTATTTATTTTACTTGTACGTATCTATTCTATTGTATTTTGTTAGTATGGTTTTGTTCTCTGTCTCCCCCTTTTAGACTGTGAGCCCACTGTTGGGTAGGGACTGTCTCTATATGTTGCCAACTTGTACTTCCCAAGCGCTTAGTACAGTGCTCTGCACACAGTAGGCACTCAATAAATACGATTGATGATGATGATGATGATGAAGTCGTCAGAATAAATAGAAATAAAGCTAGATGCACATCATTAACAAGATAAATAGAATAGTAAATATGTACAAGTAAAATAGAGTAATAAATCTGTACAAACATATATATAGGTGCTGTGGGGAGGGGAAGGAGGTAGGGTGGGGGGATGGGCAGGAGGAGAGGAAAAAGGCTCAGTCTGGGAAGGCCTCCTGGAGGAGGTGAGCTCTCAGTAGGGCTTTGAAGGGAGGAAGAGAGCTAGTTTGGTGGATGTTCGGAGGGAGGGCATTCCAGGCCAGGGGGAGGACGTGGGCTGGGGGTCGACAGCGGGACAGGTGAGAACGAGGTACAGTGAGGACATTAGCGGCAGAGGAGCGGAGGGTGCAGGCTGGGCTGTAGAAGGAGAGAAGGGAGGTGAGGTAGGAGGGGGCGAGGTGATGGACAGCCTTGAAGCCGAGAGTGAGGAGTTTTTGCTTGATGCGTAGGTAGAGCACTGGTGAGCAAGCACGACGAGCATGGAAGAAGGCAGGTGAACATGGGCAAGCAAGCACAGGTGAGCACAGGAGAACACAGGTAAACTTGGGTGAGTAAGCATGGCTGGACACAGGGGAGTGAGCCCAGGTGAGCATGGGAGAGTGCAGGTGAGCTCGGTGAACACGGGCGAGAATGGTGAGCATGGGCAAACACGGACAAACACAGGGGAGCGCAGGTGACTGTGGGGGAGCATGTGCATGCCCAGGCAAACACTGCAGGGCCATTCCCCATCGGCTCCCCCTGGGGTCAGTGCTCCCACAGCCAAAGTGGTGCTGGGAGACCGGGGGAACTGCCAGAGCTCCCAGACTTCTGGGACAGCACACTCAGTGGCTGCAGGTCCAAGCCCGGGAATGATGGGAACATTCCCTGGGAAAGGGGAACGAAGAAACCCCGAGAAGCCTGGAATCAATCATCTCCCTCCTAGGATGTAAGCGTGAAGGGGCGCGGATGAGGCCCTCTTCCCAATCTCCCCCCTTCCCCCACACTCCTCCCAGGCCCCCATGGGCCGGCGCCAGCTCCATCTCACCGCTCTCTGCAGTCCCCCAGGCTGGAGTCACCCCCAACTCTCCAGCATGGACGCTAGCGACACGTTTTCAGGGTCAGCCCGCTCCCAGCTCGGCCGCCGGCTCGTGCCAGCTCGGAGAAGGGGGCGGTGGCGGCAGTGGAGGCGGGAAGCCCGGCTGGCCGCTTAAGCTCCTGGGGCTGGAGGGGCCCACGCCGCAGCTAAGCACAAAGGAGCAGGAGAGTCTGGATTCCCGTTCTCCCCCAGGAAGCCGGCTCCTGCCGGGCGGCTTCCCTCAGCCAGCTTGGGGATTGCAGGGATGGCCTGCAGGCGGCCGGGCTAGCCAGGGGAGCCCTGAGGAAGCTGGCTGTCCAGAAGCAGAGGCGGCAGCATCGGCAGGAGCAGTAACGGCAGCGGATGCGGTGGAGACGTTGCAGCCCAGGACGCACACAGACACAGTGAAGGCAGCGCCGCACCCCCCTCCCCGCCGGTCCCCGGGCTCTGGCCAGCTGGGCTGGACCACCGACCACCGGCGGTGGCGGCAGCGGCGACGGTAGCAGAGGCAGCAGTGGTGGTGGTGGCAGCAGCAGCGGCGGCAGCAGCGGCGGCAGCAACAGCAGCAGCGGCGACAGCAACAGCAGCAGAAGCAGCCACGGGTGACTTCATCGGGGCGGAGGGGCCGGCGTACACGCCCATCCCCACGGTGGCAGGCTCTCGGCAGCAGCAGGGACAAAAGCCCCTCAGGACTAGGGGGAGGACCAGTGGGGGTCAAAGTTCACACTCCATCACTTGACTTAACCAAGGATGCCCAAGAGAGTGTGTGTTTGTGTGTGGGGGCGCGCATGCACGTGCATGTACACAGGCACATGTGCACACCCACCACCCCCATCCAGGGAATGAGCCAGTCAGGCCCACCGCCACCCTAGTGCAGCTTCCGCCGCGGAATGGGCAGGGGGCCCAGCTGGGGCTGGGGTTTCACCTCCACTGTCTGGCTGGATGCCCCCTCCCCCCTGCCGCCCAGGTCACCCCAGTCTACGACCACGATGGCTCCATCGCCTCCCAGAGCCCCATCTGATTGCTTGCCCTGCTGCGGGAGGCAGGGGGTCAGGGGCGGGGGGCCGGGGAGGTCCGAGAGCGGCAGCACAGCCCGGTCCCGGCCAGCATCGCAGACCAGCAGGCAGGAGGTGGCCGAGAGAACCCTGGGCCAGGCATCTGTCCGCACCCGGGGTCCGAATCGGAGCCGGAACTTGGCCGGCCCGAGCCCTGGGGTCAGAAAGGTCAAGGCCTCGACCTATTGGGGGGTCAGCGCTGGGGTCAGAGCTGGACTCAGACACAGCCTGAATTGTCTTCCTTCACATGTTCTCAGTAGCTGTATAAATCTAGCTAAAGCAAACATACACATACCCCTGCCACGTTTAATAATAATAATAATAATAATGGCATTTATTAAGCGCCTACTATGTGCAAAGCACTGTTCTAAGCGCTGGGGAGGTTACAAGGTGATCAGGTTGTCCCACAGGGGGCTCACAGTCTTAATTCCCATTTTACAGATGAGGTAACTGAGGCACAGAGAAGTTAAGTGACTTGCCCAAAGTCACACAGCTGACAATTGGCGGAGCAGGGTTTTGAACCCATGACCCCTGACTCCAAAGCCCGTGCTCTTTGCACTGAGCCACACTGCTTCTCTATTTATGAAGCAGACACACCCACACCCTACCACCACCCTCTCTGGCAGGCACCCAGACATGCGTGTGTGCACAAGCAAACATGTGTGTCCCCAGATTTCGGTGCACTCGCCCACAGCCATCATGCCCTCACCCAGTTTCTGCGCAACTTTCTTTGGCAGCTCCCTGTGAATGTTACCCTCTGGCCCCAGGAACCCCTTCTTGTTCCCAACATGGGTTTAGGGCTTCCTCTGGGCTCTGAACTCTGGAGAAAGGTGCAAGGGCCCTGCATCCACATGGCCCACAGCTACCTGGGGGAAGAACAGACTTTCTGGGAAAGCAGCAGTCAGGCAGGCAAGTCAGGAAAAACCACCCAAGCCACCACATCCTTCCCTGTTGGATGGAACGGTCTTCAGGCTCCAACGTGCTCCCGCAACGAAGAACCTGGTTGGAAGAGTCAGAACCTACCCGACGCTCCAACAGTTGGTCCAGGGACTCCCATCCCTCTGTTTCCAACATTCCAGCGGTTGTTTCAGGGAGGCCCTGTTCCCATTCCCTATGTTCCAACGGTCGTTACAGGAGATTCCACCCTTCTCCCTCATTCCTAGCATTCCAACAGTCATCACAGGAAACCAGTCCCCATTCCCAATGTTCTAACAGTCATTCATTCATTTAATCATCTTTACTGAGCATCTACTGTGTGCAAAGCACTGTACTAAGCACTTGGGAGAGTATAACAATAAACAGACACATTCCCTGCCACAATGAGCTTACAATCTATAGGGGGAGTCTATAGGGAATTCCACTCCCTCATTCCCAGTGTTCCATCAGTCATAGGGATCCCATCTCCAATTGTTCTAACAGTTGTTACAGGTGACTCCGCTTCCGTTCCCAATGTTCTATTGGTCAGTTTTGGGGGTTCACCTCCTATTTCCAGTGTTTTCAGGGTTGTTATGGGGATTCCGCCACTGTTCCCAATAGTCCAGTAATAAAAATGACAATAACAGTGGTACTTGAGAAGTGGCGTGGCCAGTAGAAAAAGCCCAGACCTGGGTTCTAATCCTGGCTCTGCCACTTGTCTGCTGTGTGACCTTGGACAAGTCACTTAACTTCTCTGTGTCAGGTTACCTCATCTGCAAAATGGGGATTAAGGAAGACTGTGACCCCCAAGTGGGAGAAGGACTGTGTCCAACCTAATTAGCTTGAATCTACCCCAGTGCTTAGTACAATGCCTGGCACAGAGTAAGCTCTTTAACAAATACCAAAAATATTTGTTCAGTGCTTACTATATGCCAAGCACTGTACCAAGCACTGGGGTAGGGACAAAATTTTCAAGCAGGATTCAGTACCTGTCCCACATGGGGCTTGGTCTAAGTAGGAAGAAGAACAGATATTTTATCCCCATTTTACAAATGAGGAACCTGAGACCCTGAGAAGCAAGGTGACTTGCCTAAGGCCATATAGCAGGCAAGGAGCAGGGCTAGGATTAGGACCCTAATTATTTATAACGGCTATTACATATTATTATTATTAACTATTAATAATTATTGTAATTATTAATTAATAATAGTTATGATTAATATTTATATTATTTATTTTACTTGTACGTATCTATTCTATTTATTTTATTTTGTTAGTATGTTTGGTTTTGTTCTCTGTCTCCCCCTTTTAGACTGTGAGCCCACTGTTGGGTAGGGACTGTCTCTATATGTTGCCAACTTGTACTTCCCAAGGGCTTAGTACAGTGCTCTGCACACAGTAAGCACTCAATAAATACGATTGATTAGTTGATTGATTGACCCAGGTCCTCTGACCTCCAGGCCTGTGCTTTTTTCCACTAGGCCACAAGCTGCTTCTAACAGCTGTAACTGAGGATTCCACGCCCCCCCTCACTTCCCCGGGGCCTCAACCTTCCCAACATTCTCCAGGTTGTTAGAGGGGATTCCGCTCCCCCTCCCCTCATTCCCAACATTCTGAAGTTTGGGAAGGAATGCTTCTGCTCCGCGTGCAGCCGAGGAGAGGGAGAGCTTCTCTCAGAGACTAGGAGGATCAGGGGTGGGGGGCTCCCTGGGGAGTCCCAATGGCAGGGATAAACCAGTGACAGAGACCATTCCTCCCCGCCAAAGTCCGGCTGGCCCCAGAGAGACCACCCATCAGACCACCCGCCGCTGGAACCTCTGTTTTTAGACACTGGCCAGGAAGCCCAAACCAGGCAGAGGCCCCTCCGCCCAGATGGCGAGGGGAAGAACCAGTCTGGGGGTCGTGTGGCCAGTCTAAACGGGCCAGCCTCTCTTGCGGGTGGCCGGGGAGAGTGTGCCGCTCTGGCAGCTAGCACCAAGGCCCGGAGCCCATCCTGACAGCCAGGCGAGCCAAGGATGCCACCCGCCAGGGCGGGACCTCATCTATCAGTGCTGCTGGGACCCACAGCGGAACTGGGCTCGGAGGAGACCCTGACTGAGCCCTGCTACGGATGGAGTCTGGGGTAGGGCTTGGGAAGGGGAGGGAGCCGGGTTCCGGGCAGGGGGCAAGGTGGACAGTGGGTGATCCCAGATGGGGAGGGGATGGGATCTGGGAGCCACCTCTCTGTCGCCAGGAGTGGGGACAGGAGTTACGGAGCACCTTTATGAGGGCAAAAGAGCAGTGATGTTCCTCAGATCCTCTCCTAGAGCTCTATCGCCCTTCAGCCCAGTGGCGGCCTCCAAAGCAAGTCAATCAAAACTGCCCCAGAGCCCTGCTACTGCTGCTCTTGCTGCTACTGCTGGAGGCAGCTCCGCCCCAGGCCTCTGCCCTCAAGGATCTTACAATCTATGGGGAGGGAAGGCAGAGACAAGCAGAGGACAACTTCCAAACATACAAAAGATACGTGAGTGAAAGCCTAGATATTAAGGACAATAAACAAAGAATCAATGAACTGGCAGATACCTGACACATAAAGAAATGGCCTTCTAAGTGCCAAGGTGCCTGGTGGGGTGCCAGGGCCAGGGTAATCCGGGACGGCCTCCTGGAGATGGCTTCTTAGGAGGCTTTGAAGGCGGAGAGGAGCTAGAGACGGGGTGGGGGTGGGGGGGGGGAGATCTTGGCCGGAAAACTTGAGCTTCTTCTCCTTGGAGGGGAGGGGAGAGTCACCATCTGGAGCCTGGCACTCCTCCCACAGCCTGAAACACGTGGTCTGCCCCGGGGGGCCGGGGCGAGGAGGGGAAGAGAGATCCACCATCTGGATCCTCCCGCACCCTGGTACACGTGGTCCGTCCCGGGGGGAACTGGGGGGCTGATTTCACTGGGGTGGAAGGGGCCGGGTCCGACTGCATTGGGAATTTCCTGACATTTGTCTGCCAGGATGTAGGGCTTTTAACTTATTTGAAAAACGGTAATTCACTCAACTGAAGAATCAAATATTTGCCTGGAAACACACAGAGGCGATCGCAGCAAACTCTGCCAGCTCCCTCCCCCACGACCCCCACCTCCCCCCACACCCACCCCATTTAGTCCCCATTCACTGTGGTAAGAAAACACTCCTTCCGTGGCACAGCCGATGTGACCCCTGACCCCAGAGGGAGGGAGGGGGAGCAGGGGCGAAGGAGGGTGGGGAGGGAGAATAGAGGCCACAGCCGGCAAGAGGCAGCTGGAGCCATTATCAAATAACCACCCAGTCTTGCATCGCCTCAAGAAATGCCTGCTGGCTTTTCTCCATAATTCTTCCACAAAAATCTCTCTTCTCAGGCCCCAGGAAAGGACTTCCAACACCCGCCTCCAGAACTCCACTTGTCAATTCACTGTACTAAGCGCTTGGGAAGTACAAATCGGCAACATACAGAGACGGTCCCTACCCAACAACAGGCTCACAGTCTACAAGGGGGAGACAGACAACAAAACAAAACAAGTAGACAGGTGTCAATACCATCAGAATAAATAGAGTTATAGCTATATAAACATCATTAATAAAATATAGTAAATATGTACAAATAAAATAGAGTAATAAATATGTACAAATATATACAAGTGCTTTGGGGAGGGGAAGGGGGTCAATCAATCAGTCAGTCATTCATTCACTGACCAGGATTTTTACTCCATCAATCATTAAGTCATTCATTCAATCATATTTATTGAGCGCTTACTGCATGCAGAGCACTGTACTAAACACTTGGAAAGTACAATTCAACAACAAAGAGAGACAATCCCTAACCACGACGTGCTTACAATCTAGAAGGGGGGAAGAGATATCAAAACAAGTAAACAGGCAACAATAGCATCAATATAAATAAATAAAATTATATATATATATATATATATACACACACACACACACCAAAACAAGTAAACATGCATTAATGTAAATAAATAGGATTATAGATATGTACAAATACACACAAGTGCTGTACTGGTGTAGAACAAAGGGAGCAAGTTGGGGGAAATGGGGAGGGGAGGTGGAACTCAGGAAAAGGGGGGCTTAGTCTGGGAAGGCCTCTTGGAGGAGGTGAGCCTTCAGTAGGGCTTTGAATGGGGGAGGTGTGATTGTTTCACAATAGCAGTGTCACTCATTCACTGAACGGGATTTACTGAGCACCCACCGGAGGCAGGGTGCGGTCCCTGGGGCTGCCTGCTGACCAGAGCCCCCCAGCCCGGACGCTACAGAGAAGCGGACAGTCTAATGGGGGAGGCCGCCAGGCATAAACGGAGAGAGGAACACCAAGGGAGCGGGAAGATGGTCAGACAGACGGATAGACGGAGTTGAAGATTGGATCTGGACCCAGACACCGGGGTGGCTATCAAGAGAGAAGAATGAACAGACATCGACGCGACACATGGATGGCCAGCCAGGCCTCAGGCGGGATCCCACCAGCCACTGTGGCAGACGGCCCCCATGCTGATGGCTCTGCTCCCTTTCCTCATCCACGGCCGCAGGACAGAGACCGTGACAGGCTGGCGGCTTGGCTGAACGCAGCAACTCAACTGGACGACCTGCTTACAAGCTCCCTTCCCCTGTCCCATCCTGCCTGACTCTGAGGCCAGGTTCAGAAGCTCCTGGGGGCCCCGCTGCACCTGAGCCCCGGGAATGGCTAGAGTCACCCCGGAACCCCAAGGCTTCACGAAGCACTGCACTTGCAGGTGGGCCAATGGTCTCTTCAATCTCTCTAGGAGATGCCGACTGACGTGGGACTTCCAGGGGAAGTGGAGGCCAGCCCAAGGGGAAGGGCATGGACCCTTAGCCCATGGTAAGGACGAAGCACAAGAGAAGCAGTGTGGCTCAGTGGAAAGAGCACGGGCTTGGGAGTCAGAGGTCATAGATTCAAATCCCAGCTCTGCCAATTGTCAGCTGTGTGACTTTGGGAAAGTCACTTAACTTCTCTGTGCCTCAGTTACCTCATCTGTAAAATGGGGATTAAGACTGTGAGCCCCACGTGGGACAACCTGATCACCTTGTATGCCCCCTAGTGCTTAGAACAGTGCTTGGCACATAGTAAGCGCTTAACAAATGCCATCATCATCACCCACTGTGAGCAGAGTATAGTGCAGGGGGCTGGGGCAAGGGCACCGGAAGCAATCTAATGGGGCTGACAATCTAATGGGGAACGGGGCAGGCAGGCAGACACAGACAGATAGAGGAAGGAGCAGGAGGAAAAGGCAGGACAGGACAGAGAGGAGCAGTGGGGTGGTCAGATGAAACAGCTGAAGAACCCAATGTAGAACAGTCGGCGGGGAGGGGGAGGGGCTGAGTTCCAATTGAGAGGAATAGTGAGAACCCCTCTAGACTGTAAGTTTGGTATGGGCAGAAATGCCTGCCAACTCTGTTGTACTGTACTCTCCCAAGCGCTTAGTACAGTGCTTTGCACACTGTAAGTGCTCAATAAACATCAATGACGAAGATGAGGTGCCAGAGGTGGGACGGTACAGAGTGCTGGATAGTTAGAAGGAAGAAGCGAGCAGATATGTACCATGAAGAAAACCTCTGAAGGGCTTTGAAGCCAACTGTAAGAGGACTCAGGCAGCAGTAGCTCACAGCATGCATTTGGGCAGGGAGTTAGCTCTTTGTGGGCAAGGAATGTGTCTGCTTATTGTTACACTGTACTCGCTCAAGTGCTTAGTACAGTGCTTTGCACACAGTAAGCACTCAATAAATACAACTGAATGAACGAACAAATGAATGAATGAATGAATGAATGAATGAATGAATGATGGAGGGAGAAGCAGGAGGCAGGGAGGCCAGTGATGGCCTCCCACCAAAGCCTAGACTCAGGGAAGCAGCGGGGTGGAGGAAGAGGAACAGGGGACCCGAGGGAAGTTGGGTATGAAAAGTCAGGAGTATCAGCAGTGAAATGAAAGTGAGCGCTGGAAGACAGCGAGAGGTCCATGACGACAGCAAGGGGCAGGGAGGGTGGTCATGTTCATGATGGAGCCAGGGGGAGAGAAGAGGGGTAGCCGGCTTTGAGCCACGTGGCGTCTGAGGTGGCAGCAGGACGTCCAAGCGGAAACCTCCCGGAGGCGGGAGGAGACGCGGGATGGCTGGACGGTCAAGTGAGAGGTCGGGGCTGAAGTGGTGGATTTGGGAGACATCTGTGGAGAAGGGGGACACGAGGAGGCAACCAACTAGCCAGAATACTTGTGGGGGGGGGCAGGCGTGGCTGGGCACCGTTCCCGAGCCATCCCGGGTCTGGGTGGGTGCTCCTGGAAATGCCCACTGCGGATGTGCTATGCTCTCCCGGCGTTCCAGGAATTCTCTGCGCCTACCCCGGCCCCAGCCGACTCGGTGGGTCCCCTGACAGCATTGGGGGTCACGTCTGGCCTGGGGGAGCGACTGCGGCCCAGTGAATCCCCCACTAGACTCTAAGCTCCTGGGGGCAGGGATTATGCCTGCCAACTTGTGAGTGTGCTCTCCCGGCTGCTCAGGACAGGATGCATCACTCAGTACACTATAAGCTCTTGGAGGGCTGGGAGCCTGTCCGCCATCTCTACTGTACTCTCTCCAGCATTCAGGATAGTACTCTGCACACAGTAAGAGCTCAATAAATATCACTGATTGATTGACTGACCGGGAGCCCCTGGAGAGGACAGGAAATGTTCTCTGAAGAAAAAGAAAGGCTGAGAACAGGATGTCAGTCTACGATCACCTGTGCAGGCCCCTGGCAGCTGTACACTGTAGGCTCATTAATAATAATAATGATGATATTTGTTAAGCGCTTACTATGTGCCAAGCACTGTTCTAAGCGCTGGGGTAGATACAAGGTAATCAGCTTGTCCCACACGGGGCTCGCAGTCTTAATTCCCATTTTACAGGTGAGGTAACTGAAGCACAGATAAGTTAAGTGACTTGCCCAAGGTCACACAGCAGACAAGTGGTGGAGTCAGGGTTAGAACCCATGTCCTCTGACTCCCAAGCCCATGCTTTTTCCACTAAGCCATGCTGCTTCTCATTATGGGCAGGCCACGTGTCTACCAATTCTCTTGTATTTTCCCAAGTGCCTAGTACAGTGCCCTGCACATGATATTTGCCCAATAAAGCTTAGTGGCCTAGTAGAAAGTGGAGAAGCAGCGTGGCTCAGTGGAAAGAGCACGGGCTTTGGAGTCAGAGGTCATGGGTTCAAGTCCCGGCTCTGCCAAATGTCAGCTGTGTGACTTTGAGCAAGTCACTTAACTTCTCTGTGCCTCAGTTACCTCATCTGTAAAATGGGGATTAAAACTGTGAGCTCCCCATGGGTCAACCCAATCACCTTGCAACCTCCCCTGCGCTTACAACAGTGCTTTGCACATAGTAAGCGCTTAACAAATACCATCATTATTATTAGAAAAAGCATAGGTCTGGGAGACAGAGGACTCGGGTACTAATTCCAGCTCCATCACTTGTCTGCTGTGTGAATTTAGGCAAGTCACTTCACTTCCGATCTCTTGCCGCTCAGAAGGAACCCCCTTCCTGCCCCAAGGCTCAAGGGCTTCCGTGTTCACGGCCCCACACAGGAAGCCAACAGGGCCAGCAGGCAGCCTCCCGAAGCAAACGGCCTAGTGGAAGGAGCCCAGGCAAGGGAGTCGGACCTGGGTTCTCATCCCGACTCTGCCACCTGCCTACTGTGTGATCTTGGGCAAGTCTCGAGGAGAAAGAAGCAGCATGGCCTGCTGGATAGAACATGGGTCTGGGAGTTCGAAGGACCTGGGTTCTAATCCTGACCCCACCACTTGTCTGCCATGTGACCTTGGAAAAGTCTCAACTTCTCTGTGCCTCAGTTCCCTCATCTGTAAAATGGGGATTAATACTGTGAGCCCCGTGTGGAACTGGGACTGTATCCTACCCCATGATCTTGTACCTACCCCAGCACTTAGAACAGTGTAGAACAGTGCCTGACACATAGTAAGCAACTAAAAAATACACATTTTTATGATTACTATTATATGAAGACACTCTACTTCTCTGGGCCTCAGTTTCCTTATCTGTATCCTGGAGACGAAATATCTATTCTCCCTCCCCACTTTGTACGGTGAGTCACATGTCCTCTGTCTCATTAACCCATAACCTGGGCAAGATCCTCGACTCATCTCTCTCATTCAGCTGACGCATTAGATCTGTCACCAAATCCTGCTGGTTCTACCTTCACAACATCACTAAAATCCACCCTTTCCTCTCCATCCAAACTGCTACTATGCTGATCCATGCACTTATCCTATCCTGCCTTGACTACTGCATCAGCCTCCTCACTGACCTACTTGCCTCTTGTCTCTCCCTACTCCAGTCCCTACCTTCACACCTGCTGCCGGGATCATTTTCCTTCAAAAAAGGTTCAGCCCACATCTTCCCTCTCCTCAAAACTCTCAAGACAGTTGCCCATCTATTTTCACATCAAACAGAAACTCCTTACCAGCAGCTTTAAAGCACTCAATCAGTTCTCCTCATCAAACCTTACCTCACTGATCTCTCATAACCCAACCTGACATTTTGCTCCTCTAACATCAGCCTGCTTGAGAAGCATGGCCTAGTGGATAGAGCACAGGCCTGGGAGTCAGAAGGACCTGGGTTCTAATCCCAGCTCCACCACTTGTCTGCTGTGTGACCTTGGGAAAGTCTCAACTTCTCTGTGCCACAGTTCCCTCACCTGTAAAATGGGGATTAAGACTCTGAGCCCCACGTGGGACAGGGACTATGTCCAACCAAATTATCTTGTATCTACCCCAACAGTGCCTGGCACATAATAAGCACACAGCATGGCTCAGTGGAAAGAGCACGGGCTTGGGAGTCAGAGGTCATGGGTTCTAATCCCAGCTCTGCCACTTGTCAGCTGTGTGACTTTGGGCAAGTCATTTGACTTTTCTGTGCCTCAGTTACCTCATCTGTAAAATGGGAGTTAAGACTGTAAGCCCCATTTGGGACAACCTGATCACCACCTTGTTTCCCCCCCCAGCGCTTAGAACAGTGCTTCACACATAGTAAGTGCTTAACAAATGCCACCATTATTTATAAAAAAAAAACAAAAAAAACCCTACTCACTGTACCTCGCTTTTGCCTACCTCGCCAACCCCTTCCCCACAACCTGTACTCTTGAGTATTTGATATTCACCCCACCCTCAGTCTCACACCACTTATGTACATATCTGTAAATTATTAATATTTATGTCTCTCTCTCCCCCTTTAGACTGTAGGCTCATTGTGGGCAGGAAATGTGTCTGCCTATTCTGTTGTACCGTACTCTCCCAAACACTTAGTACAGTGCTCTGCACACAGTAAGTGCTCAATAAAGCAACGTGGCCTAGTGAAAAGAGCATGGGCCTGGGAGTCAGAGGACCAAGGTTATAACTCCATCTCCACCACTTATCTGCAGCGTGAACTTGGGCAAGCCACTTCACTTCTCTGTGCCTTAGTTCCCACATCTGCAAACTGGAGATTCAATCCATTCTCCTTCCTACTTAGATCATGAGTTCCATGTGGGACATAATTATCTTGTACCACCCCAGTGCTTAGTACAGTGCTTGGCACACAGTAAGCACTTACACACCCCAACTATTATTATTAATAAATGCCCTTGATTGACCTCCCTTGGACCTGGAACTCCCTCCTTCTTCATAGCCAACAAACCATCACTCTCCCCACCTTCAAAGCCAACCCAAAAAAAAAAAATCACATCACCTCCAAGAGGCCTTCCCTGACTAAACCCTCTTCCCCAATGCATCGGATCTGTACCTCTTAAGCACCTGGTATTTGCCCCACCCTCACCCCACAGTATTTATGTACATTTCCTTATATTCTGCCACTGGAAAGATTGACTGAATTTTCCCCCATGGGTGAAAACATAGTTACTCTAATTTGTCCCAGACTCATGGAAACCCCCTCAGGGTTGACTGGCAGCCCCTCGCTCTCGCCAATCACAGGGGTGTGTGCGCCATGGCCCACTGGGTAGGCTCTCTCCCTTGCACTGGCAATACCTCTGAGTTGGGCCACCACAAGCCTTTTATTTGCCAGCCCAATAGCTCTAAAGCCATGCAACCTGACAGCCCTGGGTTACCAGAAGGGATGGGGGACTTGATCCCCAGTAGTCTGGTGCACTGCACCTACAGGGTGTTGAATAAATGCTGTCACTGCTGCCCCCTCTGGGGGTCTTGGCAACGGAGTTCACCTACATGATTCCTGGACCACAGTGACCAGAGGGGGATCATGTCAACCACTACTCTCCTCCCCACCCTGGCTCCTTGGAAAAGAGGAGAAAAGAAAAGAGCCTCGGAGAGCAGAGCTGTGGTTTAGGGGTAAAGTGAGAAGAAGCATCAGCAGGTCCCAGAGGGATCTGGGCAGATCTATGGATGGGTATTCATGCTGGTGTCTGGGAGGAGAGTCGGGGGCATTGGGCCATCCGTGTTGGGTCACTGGGGAAGAGTCGGGGATAGAGGAGGGAGAGGTAGGGATGTTGGACACCACATGCTGGGTCAGAGTCAGGAATGGAGGGGAGAGTCAGGAGTCTTGGACAGTACGTGCTGGGTTACTGGAAGAGAATCAGGGGTGTCGGATGGTCTGTGCTGGGTCACTGAGGGGAGAGTCAGGGATGGAGACTGTAAGCTCATTGTGATAATGGAACATGTCTACCAATTCTGTTGTACTGCATTCTCATTCATTCATTCAATTCACTTTGTCATACTTATTGAGTGCCTACTCTGTGCAGAGCACTATACTAAGCACTTGGGAGAGTACAATGCAACAATAAACACATTCCCTGCCCACAGTGAGCTTACAGTCTAGGCAGGGGGAGATAGACATCAATACAGATAAATTACAGCTACGTACATAAGTGCGGTGGGGCTGGGAGTGGGGAAGAACTAAGGGAACAAGTCAGGGCAACACAGAAGGGAGTGGGAGAAGAGGAAAGGGGAGCTTAGTCAGGGAAGGCCTCTTGGGGATGTGCCCTCAATAAGGCTTTGAAAGAGGGGATAGTAATTGCCTGTCAAATTTGAAGAGGGAGAGTGTTACAGGCCAGAGGCAGGACATTGGCGAGGGGTCAGCGGCGAGATAGGTGAGATCGTGACACAGTGAGGAGGTTGGCATTAGAGGAGCCAGTGTTTGAGCTGGATTGTAGTAGGAGTGTAGGGAGGTGAGGTAAAAGGGAGCAAGGTGGTGGAGTGCTTTAAAGCCAATGGTGAGGAGGTTTAGTTTGATGCAGAGGTGGAAGGACAATCACTGAAGTTTTCTGAAGAATCGGGTGACATGTCCTGAACATTTCTGTAGAAAAATGATCTGGGCAGCAGAGTGAGTATGGATTGAAATGGGGAGAGACAGGAAGCAAGGAGGCTGATGCAATACTCTAGGCGGGATAGGATGAGTGATTGTATTAATGTGGTAGTAGTTTGGATGCAGAGGAAAGGGCGGATTTTAGTGATGTTGTGAAGGTGGGACCAACAGGATTTAGTGATGGACTGAATATGTGGGTTGAATGAGAGAGAGGAGTCAAGGATAACACCAAGGTTACGGGCTTGTGAGACAGGTAGGATGGTGACGGGAAGGTCAGGGGAGGACAGAGTTTGGGTGGGAAGATAAAAGAGATCTGTTTTGGACATGTTAAATTTTGGGTGACAGGAGGACATCCAAGTGGAGATGTCTTGAAGGCAGGAGGAAATGAGAGACTGAAGAAAGGGAAAGAGAGAGATCAGGACTGGAGATGTAGATTTGGGTATCATCCACATAGAGGTGGTGGTCGAAACCATGGGAGTGAATGAGTTCTCCAAGGGAGTGGTTGTAGCTGGAAAGTAGAAGGGGACCCAGAATTGAACTTTGAGGAACACCCACAGTTAGGGATTGGGAGGCAGAGAAGGAGCCTGCGAAGGAGACTGAGAATGAACGGGCAGAGAGATAAGAGGAGAACCAGGAGAGGACAGGGTCAGTGTTGCCAAGGTTGGATAACGTCTCCCAAGCGCTTCGTACAGTGCTCTGCACACAGTAAGTGCTCAATAAATACCACTGATTGATGGGGATGGGAGAGTCATGGGTGTTGGATGGTCCATGCTGGGTCACCGGGGGAGAATCAGGAATGGAGAGGGGAGAGTGAAGGGGCTGGGTGGTCCAAGTTGGATCAGCGGAGGGAGAGATGAAATACCTGCCCAGCCTGTCCCTTACTAGGTAGGTCCTGTCACAAATAGGGCTCTCGGTGTCCGATCTGAAACACTGCATCTCTCCAGTGCCTACACACATAGCATATAGAGTTGTCCCTTGGTTCGAAGACAATGGATGTGGCCGACAATGAAATTGTATGCCCGGGTGTGAGAACTGAGAACTCTGAGAACTCCTAGCACACGTTCTCTAAGAAATCAGAGCTGTGAGGGCACCTCTTTTGGCCCTTTGTCATTTTGGAGAGGGACTCAAGGAGACGAGATATTGCCACCTTCAGCCAGCAGGACACACGCTGAAGTGGTGCTTGCAGGAATGGTGATGGTTGGCACTGAGCCATCCACACTCTCTTGCCTGTCCTCCCTGTGGCCCGCGTCACAAGCCAGCTGATAGGGAGATCGGGTGAAATTGTACAACCCAAAGAGGATGGCGCTATCATCCCAGCAGCAGCAGGCTCGGCTGGGTCCTTGCCCCTTCCATCAGCCTTTGCCGACAAGGGCTCTGTGAAGGTCAGAGGGGTCTTTTCCACCCGGCGGCCAAGGCAAGGAGCAGAGAGCGAAATTCTTCACTGGTTGTTGTTCTAGCCCAAGTGAGAAGGTGGCTTTTTTGCTCCCTGGCTCAAAGTAAAATGCAGGCAATTGGTGAGGAGCTCAGGCGAGCCTCTGTTCGCGGGACGTGGCAGGCCTTGCTGTTTGAGCAACCAAATAGGTCGGAGGCAAAAGACGACATGGGCAGCCAGTTGTCGCACCACCATGGATTCTTGACTCTGGACCAACAGGAAAGAGCACTGACCACCCCAAACTGGCCAGCTGCAGGGAATGCCCTTCCCGGACAATGCAGAAATGAGGATTGACAGGGTGGGGAAATGGAGAAGCAGCATGGCCTAGTGGATAGAGCATGGTCCTGGGAGTCAGAAAGATCTGGGTTCTAATCCCCAACTCCACCACTTGTCTGCTGTGTGACCTTGGGCACTTTTTTGTTCCTCAGTTCCCTCATCTGTAAAATGGGGATGAAGACTGTGAGTCCCATATATTGGTGTCTGTCTCCCCCTCTAGGCTGTGAGCTTGTTGTGGGCAGGGAATGTGTCTGTTTATTGCTATATTGTACTCTCCCAAGTGCTTAGTACAGTGCTCTGCACACAGTAAGTGCTCCACAAATACAGATGAATGAATGAATCCTGGCTCCGCCAAGTGTCTGCTGCGTGGCCTAGTGAACACGGGCCTGGGAGTCAGAAGGATGTGGGTTCTAATCCTGACACGGCCAAGTGGCTGGTGCATGACCTTGGACAAGTCACTTCACTTCTCTGGGCCTCAGTTACCTCATTTGTAAAATGGGGATTAAGACTATGAGCCCTATGAGGAACACGGACTGTGTCCAACCTGATTAACTTGTATCTACCCCAGAGCTTAGTACAATGCCTGGCACATAGTAAGCACTTAGATTCCATAAAAAAAAAGAAGAAATGAGGACTTAATCACAGAAGGCCTTGTGGAGAAATGAGGATTTTAGTAAATCTTTGAAGATGGAGAGAGTAGCAGAAGGAAGTTCCGTGCAGGAGGGAGGACGTGAACAAGGGATCCACGGCAATTGAGTTGAGACCGAGGGGAGCCAACATGCTGGCTCCAGGCAAACAGGCTTAAGTTATAAACTGGAGTCCTGAAGGTTTTAAAGGTGGGGACCCCTGCCGTGGTGCCATGTGGGGTCACCCCACTGTCCCAACTAGCTCCTCCTTCCCTGAGCCCCAGACCAGTGCAGAGTTGCTCAGAATTGCCCCAGCCAAGGTCTGCCCAACTCACGGTGATGGGCCAGCCAGGCCCACCTGGGACCCTCAGCTCAGCAACGGAGGACTGGGGGTCAAGGCTCCAGGGGCCGCCTCCTCGGGTGCAGCCCAAACTTCTGGAGGACTCCAAGAAACACTTCTGCCTTGACCCCAGCTGCCTCCTGGACACATGTCATAAACTGATTTGCCAACAGACATCTGGACAAGTGCCCCAACTACAACTTGTTTCCCTAAGAGCACCTCTGTCTGCACAATCGGCGCTCTAGAAGCGTGCAGACCTGCAGGGAGCAGCCCCCTTCCGCGTGCCAGGTGGCAAACGAGATTCCAAGTCTTTTTACCAGAGCCTTGGGGTCTGAGCAAGACAGATGCCATCTTGTCAGTCAACTGTGGGGGGCAGAAGTGGAGGTGGGGAAGAGAGACCTCAGCCACATAAGAGGATGAGGTGCCTTCACCCTGCAGTTTGGGATAGGCATGGGGGAATGGGGCAGGATTTAGGAGACGGTGCACCCGAATAGCCGAGTGGTGGGGGCCTGATGCAGAGAGCACAGGACTGGGGTCAGGAGACCAGGGTCCGAGTTTCAGCAGCCTCAGTCCTTCCTGGCTTGGCCCCCTCCAAACAGCCACCTTGTAGGTCCCGGACCTGGCTACATCCTTGCAAGACTCCTACGTCCGTTCCCCGGCCCTGACTCCTGTTCACACATCACTCAGCTCCCGCATCATTTTCCTAAAACATCTTTCTGCGCACTCCAACGGCAGCCCACCCCCTTTCCATATCAAGCAGAAGCTCCTCACCATCAGCTTTAAGGCACTTCATCAGCTCTTTCTCCCTACCTACCTATCCCCACTCCACTCCCCTCCCACTGCCCCTCAGCTCACATACTTTGACCCCCAACAACGCCCTTCTCACCATGCCTCACTCTCAGCTCTCTCATTGCCGACCCCTTGCCTGTGCCCTCAGGTCAGACCACGACTCTACCCATCTTCAATGCCCTACTAAAACGGCACATCCTGCAGGAGGCCTTCCCTGATTCATCTCATTCCTCCCGCCCGCCATGAATCTCCCCCAACTGCCAATTCGCCCTAAGCACTTGGAGGCCCCCCACCACCCGCAACACTGGTATCCATTTCTTCAACAGCCGCTGTTTGTCCTACCTGTCACTTATTTTAGTGTCTCCCAACCTGCGAGACTGTAAGAAGGGAATCACACGCTCCGATGACACGTTCTCACCTGCTTGTCCTCACCTGCTGTCTTGTTTTCACCCGCTGTCTCATCAATCCTCGCCTACGAAGAAGTTGCTTTGAAGTCGTTTAAAAAAAAAGGCAAATACCCATCTGAAAAAAGCCTTGATTTTCTCTGGAGAGTTTTGGAAATTTTTACAATGCTGAAAAATGATACTTTTTCCAACTTTTAAATGGAAATGAAGGTCCATCCCCAGGCTGGAACCTCATAGTCAAGCTTCGCTGTGAGCCGATTTCTGGCATTGAGTTAGAGTCAGGGATTTATGATCGTTAAAATGATTATTATTATTGTATTTGTTAAGTGCCTACCACGTGTCAAGCACTGTTTGAAGGACCGGGCCAGATATCCACTAATGGGGCTGGGCACAGTCCCTGTCCCATTTGGGGCTGTCTAACTAAATAGGAGAGATCCGGGCAAGCCCAATCAGCCCGCAGAAAAACCATCCAGAATCATGCGAACTAGTCGTGGTAATATTTTAAAAGAAAGCTGAGAAACGCAGTCAAGAGTTCCCACCCCTGAAAGTGGGTATTGAGAGACAGGCTTTCTTCTCCTCCTCCCCTTGCGACGACCCCACCACCACCACCAAATGTGGATGCCCATGGGCGACCACAACTCCCCAGGAGCCAGAGGAAGGGGCCAACACACAGAATGTCTCAGTGCCTGGCAGCTCCCAGCTGGAGGAGCCCGTTCTGGACACACCCGAGTTGGGGGGAAGGTCAGAGAAAACAAAGGAGACAAAGAGAACCTAAAATCGACTGGTTAAGCAGTCACCACGAGAGGCAGGCACACAGCCACGGGGACAGGGCCTGGCAGCGGCCGCCGGCCACGACCCAGCTCCAGCCATCCCCTCTGCCACGGCAGGGCTCGGTCCCCCGGAGGAATTCACCAGGGCACAGAGCGAGAGTGGTGCTGACAGGGTGGGGAAGGGGGCAGAAACGGGAGGGTTCCACCACAGACGAACTCTGGGGGGAGTGGGAAAGGAGGCGGGATGTCAGGACACTCCAGGATCACATTCCTGGGCCCACCCACCGGAAGTCTCACTTACTCAATGGGAATCATTGTCAATCAGTGGCAATTACTGAGCACTTATCATGTGCAGACCACAGCACTGAGCATTTTGGAGAGTACAATACAACAAAGCTGCTACAAAGGTTCCCTGCCCAGAAGCAGCTTACAGTCTAGAGGGGGAAACATCATAATAAATTATGGATATGTACACAAGCGCTCAGGGCTGGGGGATGCAGGGTGAACAGAAGCAGCATGGCTTAGTGGAAAGAGCACAGGCTTGGGAGTCAGAGGTCGTTCTAATCCCTGCTCCACCACTTATCAGCTGTGTGACTTTGGGCAAGTCACTTAACTTTTCTGTACCTCAGTTACCTCATCTGTAAAATGGGGACTAAGATTGTGAGCCCCATGTGGGACAACCTGACTGCCTTGTATCTCCCACAGTGCTTAGAACTGTGCTTGGCACATAGTAAATGCTTAATCCCATTATTACTGTTAATATTATTATTACTAAGTGATTCAAGAACACGGAGCTAAGTGCCTATGTGACGCAGGAGGGAGAGGGAGTATGGGAAAAGAGGACTTGATCGGGGAAGACCTTCTGGAGGAGATGTGATGTTAACAAGGCTTTGTGGGTGGGGAGAGTGGTGGTCTTTCGGATATTAAGGGGAAGGGCATCCCAGGCCAGGGGGAGGACATGGGTGAGGGGATTGATGATGAGATAGAAGAGACTGAAGTACACTGAGCAAGCACTTAACAAATTCCATGATTATTATTACAGAAATGGTGAGCCAAGCAGGGCAGATGAGTTCTTGTTGATCTCAACCTTCTGACCACCGTCACTGTCATCATCCACTGACCTCCCACCAGCTATAAGGCACAGTTCTGGGGGCCAACAGACAGGAGACAGGGAGGGGGTGGGGAGAGAGGGAAACTCGGCAGGAGACGCATGTACACGCACACACCCCCCCCCACACACACACACCGCCCCCGACATCCAGTCTAACCAGGCCCTGCCCAGTGGAATCAGCCCAGCTCCCCAAATCTCCATTCTGTGAAGATGACAGAACCCCTGGAAGTTCTCAGCCAGGTGAGGATGGAGAGCAGGGGACAAGTAGGACGATCCCCAAAGCCGACTGCCCCTTGGCCCTGGAAGTCTGAACGGCCGTGGCCGGAGATATCCCAGGGATCGCAGATCACGAGGCACACCCCACTGGCCAAGTGCCTCCTCCTCCTCCCCCTCCCCATCCCCCTGCCTTGCCTCCTTCCCCTCCCCACAGCACTTGTATATATGTATATATGTTCATAGGTATTACTCTATTTATTTATTTATTTTATTTGTACATATTTATTCTATTTATTTTATTTTGTTAATACGTTTTGTTTTGTTCTTTGTCTCCCCCTTCTAGACTGAGCCCACTGTTGGGTAGGGACCATCTCTATAAGTGGCCAACTTGTACTTCCCAAGCGCTTAGTACAGTGCTCTGCACACAGTAAGCGCTCAATAAATACAATTGAATAAATGAATGAATGAAAGTGCCATTATGGAGATCTGCCTCCAGGCCAGCAAGTGGTCTCAGGGCAAGTGGGACCGCCACAAACGTTCCTGCGGTTCGGGAAAACCCACCAGGCCAGCAGAGCCATCCTGGGCCCCAGAGACCAGACAGATCCCATCCCATGAGAGAACAGACATGGGGATTCGAGAAGGCTCCTGGCCCGGGAGATGGAGCAAACGAGTGACTGTGAGGAAGAGGGAAGCCCCAGGACACCTGCCAGGGAGAACACGGGTTGTCCCGCTCCTGGGAGCACAGGCTTCACGGCAGGAGAGCTGAAGGCCAGCTAGAGCATAAGCCCAAGAGGGCAGGGACTGCACCCTTTACTTCTACCATGCACTCCCAAGTGCCCAGAGACAGCCCTAGGATCTAAGACCAAACAGGCACCTCCCCTCCCCACCACTGCCCACCCCCGCTCCCCTTCAGCTCTGAAACCGGCACTAGCCTGGCCCCATCAGGAGCCTCACAACCTTGTCGCGTTTTCTCCCCTTCAAACAGAAGGAAACTGCACTGTGTGGCAAGCATACTCAAAACCCCAACACGGTTTCATTTTACTTCAAGGCAAAGGCACTTGAAAAGGAAAGAAAAGGTCGCTTAGGCCATCACAGAGACTGATCGGTAGCAAGCGTGACCTATTAGAGTTTCGGGTCGGCCGTGGCCCGGGGCAGTTTGGTGTGGACCGACTGAACTCTCTGGTGAGGTCGTACTCACAGGGCCATTGGAGTTGCGTTCCTAATGCTGTACCTTCATCATCTGCCCAGAATCTCAGGCGAGGAACTGCACTCTGAGAGACAACTCAACACTGTGGTTGCTCCACAGGATGTGGGGAAGACGCATACTTCTGGAGCGTAAGCCTCAGAATCAAACAGCGATGGGTCACAGGACCGGTGCGACATCGTCATCCGGCTCTTCCGCCACCGAACCTGGTCCACTATTTCTCCAGCCTTGCCTGCCCCGAGCAGAGACACTCCAACGAAGGCCACCGCCACACTCTGGGCAAGATGAGCCATTCAGCATTTCCTGGCCCGGTCCCAACCAACAGTCAAGAATCAGTCTGGGGCCGGGAGGTCCGACCGGCCAGTGCTTTGGCCTGAGAATGGTCTGACAGGAAGCTCGGGGATGTTACTGACCCGTCAGTCAGCGGGGGACAGTTGCCTCCAGGCACAGGCTGGGCCAGGAGCTGTGGCAGCCTGCCAATGCCGCAGACAGACAGTAGGGGGAGCCAACTGGAGCCCTGAAGCTCTAGCTCATAAAAGAACCAATGAATAATAACAATAATAATAACAGTGTGGAATTTGTTAAGTGCTTACTATGTGCCAGGCACTGTATCAGGCACTTTGGTGGGTACAAGCAAATTGGGTTGCTCGCCCCCTCCTACCTCACCTCCCTTCTCTCCTTCTACAGCCCAGCCCACACCCTCCGCTCCTCTGCCGCTAATCTCCTCACCGTGCCTCGTTCTCGCCTGTCCCGCCATAGACCCCCGGCCCACGTCATTCCCCGGGCCTGAAATGCCCTCCCTCTGCCCATCCACGAGGCTAGCTCTCTTCCTCCCTTCTAGGCCCTACTGAGAGCTCACCTCCTCCAGGAGGCCTTCCCAGACTGAGCCCCTTCCTTCCTCTCCACCTCGTCCCCCTCTCCATCCTCCCATCTTACCTCCTTCCCTTCCCCACAGCACCTGTATATATGTATATATATGTTTGTACATATTTATTACTCAATTTATTTATTTATTTTACTTGTACATATCTATTCTATTTATTTTATTTTGTTAGTATGTTTGGTTTTGTTCTCTGTCTCCCCCTTTTAGACTGTGAGCCCACTGTTGGGTAGGGACTGTCTCTAGATGTTGCCAACCTGGACTTCCCAAGCGCTTAGTACAGTGCTCTGCACACAGTAAGCACTCAATAAATATGATTGATTGATTGATTGGGTTGAATACAGTCCCTGTCCGACATGGGGCTCACAGTCTTAATCACAGAGATCACAGTCTTGCTCACAGAGAGGCAGCATGGCTTAGTGGAAAGAGTCTGGGTTTGGGAGTCAGAGGATGTGGGTTCTAATCCTGGCTCCGCCACTTGTCAGCTATGTGATTTTGGGCAAGTCACCTCACTTCTCTGTGCCTCAGTTCCCTCATCTGTAAAATGGGAATTAAGCCTGTGAGCCCCATGTGGGACAACCTAATTACCCCAGCACTTAGAACGGTGCTTGGCACATAGTAAGTGCTTAACAAATACCATTATTATTATTATTACTAATCCAATTTCACAGCTAAGGTAGCTGAGGTACAGAGACCCCAAAGGTCACTCAGCAGACAAGAAGCAGAGTCAGGATTTGAACGCAGATCCTTCTAACTCCCAGGCCTGTGCTCTACTCATTAAGTCACACAGATGATTGTCATGGAGTGCTTGCCTTGTGCCAAGCATTAAGGTGAGAGAATCAGACCAGACATAGACCAGACCAGACATCCCACCTGAAGCTCACAGCTTAAGAGGGAGGGGAAGCAGGGACTGAGCCTTGTTTTATGGAGGAGGAAACCGAGGTACACAGAAGTTAGCAACTGGCCCAAGGTCACCCAGCAGGCCAGTGGTGGGGCCAGGACTAGAACCTGGGTCTCCTGACCGCCCCAGCCTGTGGTCTCTGCACCACACCACCCTGGCTCTTGCACTTGTAAAGGCTCAATGGGAACAAGAGTAGAGGCACAGACGCCCCTGGGACAGGGTCGGCTCCTCTGTTAGACCGTAGGCCCCAATCACCCCGATGCTCGGCCCAAGGGGTGAAATGGCAGCAACAGGACCAGCTCAGCAGGAACAAGTCATGCAGGAGAAAGGGACCCGGGAACCTACCTCGTCGAAGCTGGTGTCATCTTTCTTCAGAGCTTTAAAGAGAGACAGAGAGAGAAAGAGGGAGAGGGAGAGAGAAAAAGCTGGTTAGTGCTGGGCACCTGGGTGGGCACGAAGCAGCTGCACCCTGGGACCCCAGGAGGAAAGACATTACAGCTCTCTCTTGGTGGTCCACAGCCCGCCCGCCTCCCCCAGCACGCCTTCTCCAATTAAGTCCCAGCACCCCGAAATGCATAAGCCCAGTAGCCTGACTAGCACTTCAGTCATCAGTCACACCATCCTCAGCCCTGCACGTTCACTCATTCACTCTGATTCTTCTATTCATAAATGCTCAATTCTCCATCTCCCCAGTTAGAGCAGAATCTCCTTGTGATCAGGGAATGTGTCACTTCCGTTTTTGCACTCTCCAAAGCACTCAGTCCACCGTTTTGCACAGTCAGAGCTCAGTAAGTCCCACTGATTGATTGACTGACACTGTTCGACTGGGTGGTCAACTGATTGAGCACTTGAGGGGAGGCCAGTTGGGCAAGGCCCCAAAATAGGAACCACATGTCTATAGTTAGGCTGGCCAGCAGGGCACCTGCCCGCAGGGTCATAGGGTCTGGCACTTGCACACTGTGGTTCATAGGGTGCTGGACCCTGATGTCCTTTTTAATTTATTTTTTTTTAAATAACAGTATCTACAGTATTGGAGAAGCAGCGTGGCTCAGTGGAAAGAGCACAGGCTTTGGAGTCAGAGATCATGGGTTCAAATTCCGGCTCCGCCAATTGTCATCTGTGTGACTCTGGGCAAGTCACTTCACTTCTCTGTGCCTCAGTTACCTCATCTGTAAAATGGGGATGAAGACTGTGAGCCCCCCGTGGGACATGATCATCTTGTAACCACACCAACGCTTAGAACAGTGCTTTGCACATAGTAAGTGCTTAATAAATGCCATTATTATTATTATTATTTGTTAAGCGCATACTACATGCCATGCACTGTTTGAAGTTATACAAGATCATCAGGTTGGACACAGCCCATGTTCCACAGGGGGCTCACAGTCGCAAACCTCATTTTACAGATGAGGTAACTGAGGCACAGAGGAGTGAAGTGACTTGCCCGAGGTCACCCAACAGACAAGTGGCAGAGCCAGGACTAGAACCCAGGTCCTTCTGACTCCCAGGCACAGGTGTGCTCTATCCATTGGGCCATGCAGTCCTGGAGAAGAGACCACTCAGTCAGCAACACCTGGACAGCTGCCAGCTCATGGCTAATGGTGATCAGGACCCTGGAGCGCCCCATCCTGCCATCCAGCCTGGATCAGGGCTACTCTGCTGGGGTGGGAGAGGGAAGGATGGGGAGAGAGGGGCAGGGGAGGGAAGGTCCCTATCAGTGAGGAGCCCTGAGCTGAACATAGGATTTGTCCAGTCAGGAGCCTCACTGCTTGGGGTCTCAGTTTCCCCATCTGTGAAAATGTCCCCAGCAAAGCCCCACACCCTGCATCCTAGAGACTATCTGGACCATGGCTTCCAGGACTCCAGAAGAAAGGTCCAAACAGATAGACACACAGACAGGACAGATGGACAGACTGCCAGCCACCAAACTAAAGTCCCTAAGAATCCTGAGGATGCCCGGGAAAAACCATTTTCCAGTTGCCAGCTGGAGCAGAAAGCCCCACCACAGCTGACTGGATGTGGTGGAGCTGTGGGCCCCGGGCAGACATCCAGAGGATGACCTGGCCGCCCGAGAGGCCCAGCCAAGCGCACCGTCCCCTGGAGATCCGGACAGAGCCCGGGCAGAGTGGTCGGCACAGGCCACGCTGAGGGCCAACAGAAAGAGCTTTCTCCACACTGCACTGCTAGAACCAGGTTCTCACTTTGCATATTCATAAGGCCTGATCAACAATAAGTCATCGATCTTCACTCAGCAACAACTCTGTGACACAGGCAAGGCAAGGCTCTCCCCCACCTCCAGTCGGCTCCCTCCTCCCAACCCTCCCCAGCCCAGAGCTCATCTGCTCCACCCCTCGGGGGGCCTCACTTTCATCTCTCATCTTCTCACGAAGCAGCACGGCCTAGTGGATAGAGCACGGACCTGGGAGTCAGAAAGACCTGGGTTCTAATCCTGGCTCTACCACTTGTCTGCTGTGTGAGCTTAGGCAAGTCACTTCACTTCTCTGTGCCTCAGTTCCCTCATCTGTAAACTGGGGATTAAGACTGTGAGCCCCACGTGGGACGGGGACTATGTCCAACCCACTTTGCTTGTACTTACCCCAGAGCTTAGTACAGTGCCTGGGGCATAGTAAGTGCTTAACAAGTACCACAATTATTGTAATTATTATGTCCCCAACTTTGGACTCCCGCCTCGCTCTCTTCCCCCAGATGCCCTGGAACTTCCCTCCCCTTCCCCGCGAATGCAGCGGACCTCCACGCTTCCCGTGTTCCAACCCCTGCTAAAACGCCACCTCCTCCAGCAAAGCCCTCCCTGGATCCACACCCAGCACCCCAAGTCACCCACACCATCCTCCAGCACAAGCACAGACCTCTTTATTTATAACCACTCTCAGAGCTCTAGACCGTGAGCTCCTCCTGGGCAGCGATCGTGTCTACCAACTGGGTTTTGTTGTATTCTCCCAAGCACTTAATACAGTGCTCTGCACGTGGCTCTGCACACTGAAGTACCATTGACGGGCTGAAATAATAGTAATTGGCATCACGGTACTAGTTAGGTGTTTCCTATGAGCCAAGCACTATTCTAATTGCTGGGGTAGATACAACAATCAGGTTTAACATAGTCCCTGTTCCACTTGTGGGTCACAGTCTAAATAGGAAGGAGTAGGATTCAATCCCCATTCAACAGTTAAGGAAACTGAGGTACAGGGAAATCAAGTGACTTGCCCAAGTTCATGGCAGATGTGTGGCACAGCCTAAGTTAGAACCCAGGTCCTTTGACTCCGAGGCCCATGCTCTTTCCACTAGGCCATGCTGCTTCTTGTGCATATCAATCAATCGTATTTATTGAGCGCTTACTGTGTGCAGCGCACTGTACTAAGCGCTTGGGAAGTACAAGTTGGCAACATATAGAGACAGTCCCTACCCAACAGTGGGCTCACAGTTTAAAAGGGGGAGACAGAGAACAAAACCAAACATACTAACAAAATAAAATAAATCGTGTAGCTGTCCATTAGATTTTTATTTTTATTAGATTTCTATTCCGAGAACCCTCTCGATAATCATCACAACACCTGTCTCTCCCAGAAGCTCCTCTGATTCTCTGGTGTACATTCCTGGGCACAGAGTTTGGCTCCAGACACTCAGGGGTCAACCCGTCAAGCACTGTGGCCTAGGAGTCAGAAGGACCTGGGTTCCAATCCCAGCTCCGTCACAGGTCTGCTGTGTGACCTTGGGCAAGTCACCTCACTTCTCTGGGCCGCAGTCCCCTCATCTGTAAAATGGGGATTAGGACAGTGATCCCCTTGTGGGACAGCAACTGATTAGCTTATAACTATCCCAGCGCTTAGTAGAGTGCTTGGCTCATAGTAAGCACTTCATTAATTCATTCAATCATATTTATTGAGCGCTTACTGTGCGCAGAGCACTGTACTAAGCGCTTGGGAAGTACAAGTTGGCAACATATAGAGACAGTCCCTACCCAACAGTGGGCTCACAGTCTAGAAGGGGGAGACAGAGAACAAAACAAAATATATTAACAAAATAAATAGAATATGTACAAGTAAAATTAATAGAGCAATAAGTATGTTAAAACATATATACAGGTGCTGTGGGGAAGGGAAGGAGGTAAGGCGGGGGGGATGGAGAGGGAGAGGAGGGGGAGAGGAAGGAGGGGGCTCAATCTGGGAAGGCTTAACAAATACCATTTAAAAAAAAAAAACTCCACCACTGTCCCAGCTCCTGCAGCCTCCCAATTCAGGAACAAGTGACCTCAGTCTCCGAGCCCACAGCCTCCGTTTCCCATTGACTCCCATGGGCTCAGCCCTGGAGAGGTCAAGTCCCCTGGCAGGGCAGGGGGCCATTCGGGTGGAATCACGCAAGTCCTGACATTTCTGGGACCCGCTTCCCGGGATCTTCTATTCGGGGAGCTTCTCACGGCTATCCCTGGTGTGCTCTGGAATAGCTTTAGGCTTCCTCCTCCAAAATTTACCTTTTGTCTGTCTCTCTCCCTGGACAGGAAGCTTCTTGAGGGCAGGGATTGTGTCTCCTAATTCGACTGTATTGTCCCATGGGCTTACTACAGTGCTCTGCACATAGCAGAGGCTCAGCAAATACCACTGGTGGATTAGGACCCACAGAGTCACCTCTTCCCTCTGCAGGTGGTTTGGAGGGGTGGAGGATAGGCTGGCCCAGCCAACCAGGAGGACTCTTAACTGGCTCCCTCCTCTGACAAGGGTCTGTCCAGACCAAATCTCCAGTGGCTACCAATCAATCTGTGCATCAGTTAGAAACTCCTCACCCTGGGCTTCAAGGCTGTCCATCACCTCGCCCCCTCCTACCTCACTTCCCTTCTCTCCTTCTACACCCCACCCCGCACCCTCCGCTCCTCTGCCACTAACCTCCTCACCGTACCTCACTCTCGCCTGTCCCGCCATCGACCCACGTCATCCCCCGGGCCTGGAATGCCCTCCCTCTGCCCATCCGCCAAGCTTTCTCTCTTCCTTCCTTCAAGGCCCTACTGAGAGCTCACCTCCTCCAGGAGGCCTTCCCAGACTGAGCCCCTTCCTTCCTCTCCCCCTCGCCCCCCTCTCCATCCCCCCCATCTTACCTCCTTCCCTTCCCCACAGCACCTGTTTATATGTATATATGTTTGTACATATTTGTTACTCTATTTATTTATTTATTTTACCTGTACATATCTATTCTATTTATTTTATTTTGTTAGTATGTTTGGTTTTGTTCTCTGTCTCCCCCTTTTAGACTGTGAGCCCACTGTTGGGTAGGGACTGTCTCTATATGTTGCCAACTTGTACTTCCCAAGCACTTAGTACAGTGCTCTGCACACAGTAAGCGCTCAATAAATACGATTGATGATGATGATGATGATGATGCGTGGCCAGAGCCTGTGCCAGGACACACACGACCTTAGGCCCAGAGTAGTAGTCTAAAGGAGGGCCTCCCTCTATTTACACTGTTTCCCAGGTGGTAAACCCAAGAGCCAGGGGCGGGGAAGATTTGTGGACACCCTCCCTCCTCCCCGGCCTGGTGGCATGATTTGGGGCTAAACCATACGCCTGTTCTCTGCAAATCAAGGGGCAAGGCCCGAGCTCCAAGACCAGCATGTATTCCGAGAGCCCTGCCCACCAACATGTCCCATGGAGCGGCAGTGGCAGCGACCCTGGGAATCCCACTGCCACCCCCACAGTCACAGCATGGGCAGTGAGGCCCTGCGTCCTCTTCCGAGCAGGAGCTCGGGTGTCACTGCCACCGCCCCTGGCCGGGGTGGGACGGATCACTCCACCATTACGATTAATAAGCACTGATTACACTTCAATTACTTTAGATCACTTCCCTTTGGCAGTTAGAAGCTGGTTCAGTGTCCCAGCCAGCCGGCCGTGAGACCTGCTCTTCTGGCCCTGGCCATCGACGCCGGCGGGTAGCATTGGCCCCGGTGGGCAGCAGCCAGGCCAGGAGCCTGGCTACACAACACGGAAGAGTCGCTCTCGGCCACTTGAGCCATCGGAGCCGATGGTGAAGCACCCAAGATCATCTCAGCCTTTTCTCCTTTCCAAAGGGCACCATGCCAGGCCCTGCCCGGCCCCTCCAGGGGCCCAGGAGCCTCGGCCTGGGCACTCAAGGCCTGGGGGAGGTCACCCAGAGTCACAGTTCACTCCCTTAACTAGGATGGATGGACGGCTGGGGCGGCCTTTGCTTTTTCAGATCCTTTTCCTCTAACTCCTACTCAGGCCCGCCTCCACGCCTTACTAAGCATCAGATGGGAGAGGGGGTAGGGGGTGGGGAGAGTGCACACCAGGGCCACCAGGACCATCCCTGCTAGCAACTGATCAGCTAGGGCTGAACGTCTTTTCACTCTCGGCTTGAATGGGACTATGCTTCCAGTCTCCGCGCAGCTCTTTAAAAGCAACCCAGGGCCAAGCCAGCCCCCACAGATCCACGGCCAGCCACCCCGGGGCCGCAGCCAGACCCCCTCCCGTCCCCAGCCCCGGGTCCACGGCCAGCCCCGGCCAACCGGGATGGAAGCATATGGGCCTCGGGGAGGACTAGACCTGGGCCATACATGTTTGCTCAAGGCTGGACCTCAATCTGTGGCGGGAGGGGAAGCTGGCGATTCAGTTCCTGGGGGGTTTCATGGCGTGCCAAAGGGGTGCAGAACTGGACAAAGACTGCCCCAGTTCCCGCTGCATGGCTGGGGAGAAGCACCCGCCTCAGGAGCTGCTGCAGACCCTGGTCTGCCCGTCCACTCCCCATGGGGGCCCTCGGAAGGGACGGGTTGAAGCCACTGCCACAGCTGGAGATCGGGCACAAAAAGCCAGGCCAAAGAGGGAGGGGTGGCCTGGGTCCCTCCCAGAAGGGCTGTGGCCACCGGGCCGGCTGCTCTGACCATGGGGCCGGCTGTGCCGACCACACCAGCTCCCCGCACCCAAAGGCTCTTCAGAAAACGAGGCCCCAAGGGCCGCTGCTACTGTTGTCCTGCAACTTTCTACCCCCAGCTACTTGCATCTACGTCAACGTTCAATACAGTGCCTGTCACATAGTAAGCGCTTAACAGATGCCATTCAAAAATACAAAAAGCTTTCTGCAAACCACCAGGGCCTGCAGCCTCTGCTGGGGCCCAAGCTACTGAGCCAGAGGCTCTAGTTTCCGCTCAAGTTTCCAAAAGTTTCTGGGTTGTTTTTTTTTATTGGCAGCATTCAAGCAACTGGAGGCTGGTGGGAGTGTGTGGGGAGGGGGGTGGTTGCGGGGATAGGTCTGGGGTAGTAACCCTCCTCGCCCCGAGCCTGCAGGGCGGAGGAAGAGCTGGGGGCTGCCGAGGATAGGTTTGGGGTAACCCTGCTCGGGCCGCGTCTGCGGGGCGGGGAGAGCGTGGGTCCCCCGAGCAAACGCAGATCACATCCCTCCATCCCCATCCCCCTCCCCGGTCCAGCCTCCAGCAGCGGCCCCGACAAGCATTTGAACGCCCAGACCTCCCCGTCCCCGGGAGTGGGGGGGGGGGGGGGAGCGGGCTCTCCAGGCCTCCCGGGGGGCAGGGGGGATGGAAGAGGGGGAAGGGCCGGCAGACCGGCCTGCAAGTCGGTCCGGAGGGTCGGTGGCACTGTCTGGGCGAGGGGAGGGACCCAGGGTCGGCCTCACCTAGCCAGGGGTCGGAGGGTTGGTGGGTGGTCTCCCCAGGGAGGGCGAAAAGAGGCTCTCCTAGGCGGGGGGCGGGAAGGAGGCTCTCCTAAGAGCGGGGGGATGGGGGGGGAGTTATCCCTTGGGGTGGGGGGAGAAAGGGGCTCTCCTTAGCGCGGGAGGGGGTGAGGGGTGAGCTCTCCTAGGCGGGGAAGGGGAATGGAGGGGGAGCGCTCCGGGGGTGGGGGTCGGTGATGGGGGCAGCTCTCCTGGAGGGGGGTGGGGGGACTCTCTCTCCCAGGCAGGGGGATGGTGGGGGTGAGGTCTCCTAGGGGGGCGGTAGCGGGGGGAGTTGTCCCGGGCGAAGGTTGGGGTAGCCCTTCGGCCTGGGGAGGGGAGCGCTCACCTAGACGACTGAAACTCTCGGACAAAGTTCTCCGTAACTTCTTCATGCCGCCGCCGCCTCCCCTGCCCACTGCCTGGGCCCCGACTAGCTCGCACATCCGGGCGGCCGGGGGCGGCCGGGGGTCCGCCCCGCCCACCCCTCGGTCCACGGGAAAGCAAGCCGCCCGAGCGGCCGCCGGCGCCCCCGCCCCTGCAGCTCCCTCTCTCTCTCCCTCCCTCCCTCCCTGGCTCCGGGGGATCCGGGGGCTCCGAGGGATCCGGGGGCTCCGCGCCCCTCGGCCGGCCCCGGCCCCTTTCAGGCCCCGCCCGCTCCCCGCCAGACTCGACCCGCTCTCGTCGACGACGCGCGGCAGCCGGCGGCCCCGCCCCCGGACAGGCCCCGCCCCCGGACAGACAAGCCACTTGACTTCTCTGTACCTCAGTTACCTCATCTGTAAAATGGGGATTATGACTGTGAGCTCTACCTGGCCCCGGCCCTGCCCGCCGGCCCCCCCAAGTCGCCCTACCCGGCTCCCGCCGCTCTCCGCAGCGCCCACTGACGCCCCGCCCCCTCTACGATGCCTGCTCTCTCCTTCTCCCTCTCCCTCCCTCTCCTCAATCAAAATCAATCAATCAATCAATCAATCGTATTTATTGAGCGCTTACTTTGTGCAGAGCACTGTACTAAGCGCTTGGGAAGTCCAAGCTGGCAACATCTAGAGACGGCCCCTACCCAACATCATCATCATCATCAATCGTATTTATTGAGCGCTTACTCTGTGCAGAGCACTGTACTAAGCGCTTGGTAAGTACAAATTGGCAACATATAGAGACAGTCCCTACCCAACAGTGGGCTCACAGTCTAAAAGGGGGAGACAGAACAAAACCAAACATACTAACAAAATAAAATAAATAGAATAGATAGGTACAAGTAAAATAGAGTAATAAATATGTACAGACATATATACATATATACAGGTGCTGTGGGGAAGGGAAGGAGGTAAGATAGGGGGGATGGAGGGAGGACGAGGGGGAGAGGAAGGAAGGGGCTCAGTCTGGGAAGGCCTCCTGAAGGAGATGAGCTCTAAGTAGGGCCTCGAAGGGAGGAAGACTGCTCTCCCTCTCTCATAATAATAATAATAATAATAATAATGATAATGGCATTTATTAAGTGCTTACTATGTGCAGAGCACTGTTCTAAGCGCTGGATACAAGGTGATCAAGTTGTCCCACATGGTGCTCACAGTCTTAACCCCCATTTTACAGATGAGGTAACTGAGGCTCAGAGAAGTGAAGTGACTTGCCCAAGGTCAAACAGCAGACATGTGGTGGAGTAGGGATTCAAACCCATGACCTCTGACTCCAAAGCCCTCATCACACATTCTCACCAGACACTCAAATACCCCACACATACATGAGAAGCAGCATGTCCTAGCGGATAAACCACGGGCCTGAGAGTCAGAAGGGCATGGGTTCTAGCCCCAGTTCCGCCACTTCTGTACTGTGTGACCTTGGGCAAGTCACTCTACTTCTCAGTACTTCAATTTCCTCATCTGTAAAATGGGATTAAGACTGGGAGCCCAATGTGAGACATGGACTGTGTCTAACCTGATTAGTTTGTAATAATAGTAATACAGCGTGGCTCAGTGGAAAGACCCCGGGCTTTGGAGTCAGAGGTCAGGGGTTCAAATCCCGGCTCCACCGGTTGTCAGCTGTGTGACTTTGGGCAAGTCACTTAACTTCCCGGGGCCTCAGGTACCTCATCTGTAAAATGGGGATGAAGACTGTGAGCCCCTCGTGGGACAACCTGATCACCTTGTAACCTCCCCAGGGCTTAGAGCAGTGCTTCGCACATACTAAGCGCATAATAAATGCCATTATTGTTATTATTATTAATGGCATTTGTTAAGCACTTTCTATGTGTGAAGCACTGTTCTAAGCGCTGGGGAGGTTACAAGGTGATCAGGTTGTCCCACGTGGGGCTCACAGTCTTCATCCCCATTTTACAGATGAAGGAATTGAGGCACAGAGAACTTAAGTGCCTTGTCCAAAGTCACACAGCTGACAAGTGGCGGAGCCGGAATTAGAATCCATGACCTCTGGCTCCTAAGCCCGGGCTCTTTCCACTGAGCCACTCTGCTTCTTGTATCCACCCCAACACTTAGTACGGTGCCTGACTCGTCATAAGTGCTTAACAAATGCCATAGATACACACACGTATGTATGCTCATCCAATAGACAGCAAATTCGTTGTGAGCAGGGAATGTGTCAGCCAACTCTGTTGAACTGTACTCTCCCAAGTGCTTAGAACAGTGCTCTGCACACAGTAAGCACTCAATAAATATGATCGATCAATCTACAAAAGCTCCAGCAGCACCCGCAAGGGAAGGTGCGGGGGGGAGAAGACACACTCACACATACATACACACACACTGGCACAGACACACACATACTCCAGACCACTCACAAAAAGGACACCCAAACACATGCATACACCCAGACGCACACACTGGCACATTCATCTCACCACTTTGGATCTCACCACGTTCCACTGCAGTTTTGTATTTCTTTTCTGTCTCCACGCTAGATTCCTTTTGAGTAGAAATTGTGTCTTCTTTTACTGTATTCTCCCAAAGGCTGGAGGAAGAGCTGGCTTGACAGAGGCTGAGAGTCTGGGAGGCGGGAATGGGGTTTGTTTATCTTTCTTAATAGCTAAGGGAAGCTAGCCTGGAGAGGGGACTGTGGTTGCAGAATGTGAATCTCCCTTAGGGGTGGAGCATGGAGGAGCTCCGTGAGTGCATCTGGGCCAAAACTTGTGGTGAATAGAAAGGAATTCTAGTAATCCTGAGTCATCGGGCTCTGTGGTGCTGGCAAGGCAAGGAGAGGGGCCCTGTTGAACTTGGAGGAAGTTTGCATCTTGGTGTTAGATTTTAATCTTAGAATAAAAGCCCACTTTGGTGGCTTCCTGAGATTGTGAGCTGGAGGGCAGGGACAGGCTTGGTCTACTCAGCAGCAGCAGCAGTAGTAATGGTGTATTAACTGAGGCCCAACTGGGTGGGTTGCACTGAATTTAATAATAATTAAGCACGTGGGCTTGGGAGAGTACAGTAGGTACGCACGATCCCTGCCCTCAAGGATCTTACAATCTAGTGCTAGAAATGGCTGAAGGTATGATATGACCCAGGAGTCTGGGAAATTAATCAGGGAAAGCCTGTTGGAAAAGGTAGGATTTTATTATGGTTTTGAATGTACAGAGAGCTGAGGTCTGCCGGATTTAGGGAAGGAGGGAGTTCCTAGCCAGGAGACCGGCGTGAGCGAGAGAATGGAGGTGGAAGAGTTGAGAGAGAGGTATTGCTAGAGAGTTGGCTTGGGAGGAATGAAGACAGAGGGTGAAGAGAGCAGAGGAGTAAGGCAAGATCAGCCCAGCTGGTGGAGAGCCTTGAAGCTGAAGCGATGCTTCAGGGAGACAGATGATCCGTGCAACAACAGCCAGGTAGAGATTGGAAGGGGAAGAGACTGAAGGCTGGGAAACCAGCGAGGAAGCTGTTGCAACAGTCTAGCCAAGGCAAGATCGAAGCTGGTATTAGGGTGGTAGCAGTTTGACTCCATGGTTCCCTACAGTTATCACCCCATCTCCTTTTTTTTTAAATGGGTATATATTAAGCATATACTGTGTGCCAAGCACTGTTCTAAATGCTGTAGATACAAGCTTATCGAGGTTACACATGGGGCTCAAATTCTTAATCCCTATTTTACAGATTAAATACCTAAGGCACAGAGAAGTTAAATGACTTGCCCAGGGTCACAAAGAAGACAAGTGGTGGAACCAGGACTAGAACCCAAGTCTTTCTGACTCCCAGGCCATTTTGTATTTACTGGTACTTACTGTGTGCATAGCACTGTACTAAGTACTTGGGAGAGTACAAAACATCAATAAATAGACATGGTCCCTGCCCACAACAAGCTTATAGTCTGGGGGAGAAAGATATTACTATAAATTTATAAATTACAGATATGAACTTACGTGTGGGTAGGCTGGGAGCGGGGAAGAACAAAGGGAGCAAGTCGGGGCAACGCAGAAGGGAGTGGGAGAAGAGGCAAGGGGGTCTTAGTCTGGGAAGGCCTCTTGGAGGAGCTTTGCCTTCAATAAGGCTTTGAAGGAGGGGAGAGTAATTATCTGTAGGATTTGAAGAGGGAGGGCATTCCAGGTTAGAGGCAGGACATGGATGAGGGGTCTGTGGCAAGATAGGCAAGATCGAGACACGGAGAGAAGGTTAACTTTAGAGGAACGAAGTGTGCGGGCTGGGTTGTTTTAGTAGAGTAGCGTGGTGAGGTAGGAGTGGGCAAGGTGATTGAGTGCTTTAAAGTCAATGGTGAGGAGTTTCTGTTTGAGTCAGAGGAGGATGGGCAACCACTGGAGTTTCTTGAGGAGTGGGGAAATATGTCCTGAACATTTTTGTAGAAAAATGACCCGGGCAGCAGAGTGAAGTATGGACTGAAGTGGGGACAGACAGGAGGCTGGGAGGTCAGCAAGGAGGCTGATGCAGTAGTAATCCAGGTGGGATAGGATCCAAACCGCTACCTTGCTAGTTCAATCTCTCATCCTATCCCGACTGGATTACTGCATCAGCCTCCTCTCTGATCTCCCATCCTCCCGTCTCTCCCCACTTCAGTCTATACTTCACTCTGCTGCCCGGATCATCTTTGTGCAGAAACGCTCTGGGCATGTTACTCTCCTCCTTAAAAATCTCCAGTGGCTGCCAGTCAACCTACGCATCAAGCAAAAGCTCCTCACTCTCGGCTTCAAGGCTCTACAGCACCTCGCCCCCTCCTACCTCACCTCCCTTCTCTCCTTCTCCAGCCCAGCCCGCACCCTCCGCCTCTGCCGCTAACCTCCTCACTGTGCCTCGTTCTCGCCCGTCCCACCGTCGACCCCCAGCCCACGTCCTCCCCCTGGCCTGGAACGCCCTCCCTCCGCACATCCGCCAAGCTAGCTCTCTTCCTCCCTTCAAAGCCCTACTGAGAGCTCACCTCCTCCAGAAGGCCTTCCCAGACTGAGCCCCCTTTTTCCTCTCCTCCTCCCCATCCCCCCTGCCCTACCTCCTTCCCCTCCCCACAGCACTTGTATATATATTTGTACAGATTTATTACTCTATTTTACTTGTACATAGTTACTATTCTATTTATTTTGTTAATGCTGTGCATATAGCTTTAATTCTATTTGTTCTCACGACTTTGACACCTGTCTACATGTTTTGTTTTGTTGTATGTCTCCCTCTTCTAGACTGTGAGCCCATTGTTGGGTAGGGACCGTCTCTATATGTCGCCGACTTGTACTTCCCAAGCACTTAGTAGAGTGCTCTGCACACAGTAAGCGTTCAATAAATACGATTGAATGAATGAATGAATGATTGTATTAACATGGTAGTAGTTTGGATGGAGAGGAAAGGCTGTATTTTAGTGATGTTGTGAAGGTGGGATCGACAGGATTTAGTGATGGATTGAATATGTGGGTTGAATGAGAGAGAGGAATCAAGGATAACACCAAGATTATGGGTTTATGAGACAGGAAGGATGGTGGTGCTGTCTCCAGTGATGGGAAAATCGGGGGAAGGACAGGATTTGGGTAGGAAGATAAGGAGTTCTGTTTTGGACATGGTAAGCTTGAGGTGACAGGAGGACATCCAAGTAGAGACATCTTGAAGGCACAAGGAAATGCGAGACTGGAGAGAGGTAAAGCGAGAGATCAGGGCTGGAGATGTAGATTTGGGTATCATCTGCACAAAGATGGTAGTTGAAACCTTGGGAGTGAATGAATTCTCCAGGGGAGTTCTCCGGCTCTGCCTCCCAATCTCTAACTCCGAGTTCTTCAATGTTCAGTTCTGAGTCCCCTTCTATTCTCCATCTTATCCACTCCCTTGAGAACTCACTCCCATGTCATCATCATCATCAATCGTATTTATTGAGCGCTTACTGTGTGCAGAGCACTGTACTAAGCGCTTGGGAAGTACAAGTGGGCAACATATAGAGACAGTCCCTACCCAACAGTGGGCTCACAGTCTAAAAGACTGTCCCATGTCTTTAACTAATCTGTGCAGAGCACTGTACTAAGCGCTTGGGAGAGTACAAAACTTGTTTTGTTTTGTTGTCTGTCTCCCCCTTCTAGACTGTGAGCCCGTTGTTGGGTAGGGACCATCTCTTTATGTTGCTGACTTGTACTTCCCAAGCGCTTAGTACAGTGCTCTGCACACAGTAAGCGCTCAATTAATACAATTGAAGCACTGTACTAAGCGCTTGGGAAGTACAAGTCGGCAACCTACCCACATGGGGCTTACAATCTACAGCAGGGAAACAAACAGTTAAATAAATTATGTATATGTATACAAAATGCTGCAACATTGAGGGTGAGGTAAATAAAGGGTACAAATCCAAGAGCAGGGAGATGCAGAAAGGGAGGGAGCAGGGGAAATGAGATCAGAGTTGGAAAAGGCCTCTTGGAGGACAAGTGATTTTAATAAGGTTTTGAAGATGGAGACAATGGTGGTCTGTTGAATATGAAGGGGGGGGGTTCAGGCTAGAGGTAGGACATGAGCAGGAGGATGGTAGCAAAAAAGATGAGGAACAGTGAGGACGTTGGAGTTAGAGGAGCAAAGTGAGCAGGCTGGGGTGTAGTAGGAAATCAGTGAGGTAAGATAGGAGGGGTCAGGGTGATTGAATGGCTTTAAAGTTTATAGAAAGGAGTTTCTGTTCAACGCAGAAGAGGAGGGCAACTGATGGAGGTTCTTGAGTAGTGGGTGGATGTGGACTGAACTTTTCTTAGAAAAATGATCCAAGCAGCAGAGTGAAGTATGGACTGGAGTGGGGAGAGACAGGAGGCAGATGCAGTGATCAGGGTGGGATTGGGTAAATGCTTGGATTATGGAAAATGGAAAATATTGGAAAATGCTTGGATTGAGAAGCAGCGTGGCTCAGTGGAAAGAGCACGGGCTTTGGAGTCAGAGGTCATGTGTTAAAATCCCGGCTCCACCAACTGTCACCTGTGTGACTTCGGGCAAGTCACGTAACTTCTCTGTGCCTCAGTTACCTCATCTGTAAAATGGGGATTAAACCTGTGAGCCCCCCATGGGACAACCTGATCACCTTGTAACCTCCCCAGCGCTTAGAACAGTGCTTTGCACACAGTAAGTGCTTGACAACCCAACATTATGATTATTATTAACACACTAGCAGTTTGATGGACAGGAAATGGCAGATTTTAACAATATTGTGAAGGTAGAACCAACAGGATTTGGTGACAGGTGGAATCTGTGGATTGAATGAGAGACATGAGTCAAGGATAAAGCCAAGGTTATGGGCTGGTGAAAAAGGGAGGGTGGTAGTGTTGTCTACAGTGAGAAGCAAGGACAGGCCATTCATCTTCCACAGTAAGAGGAGAAGCAGAGGAGGGGACACTGAATGAAACTGAGAAGGAGCGGTCAGAGAGATAGGAGGAGAGCCAGGCTAGTTCAGTGTCAGCAAAACCGAGGACGGCCTGATAGTGTTTCAAAGAGAAGAGAGTGATCCACAAGTTTCAAAGGTGGCTGAGCGGTCAAGGAGGATTAGGACAGAGCAGAGCCCTCTGGAGCTCGTTGATGACTTTAGGAAGTGCAGGTTTGGTAGAGTGAAGAGGTCAAAAGCCTGATTGTAGTGGGTTAAGAATTGGAGAGGAAATAAAGGCAGCACGCTATATAAACAATTCTTTCAGTTTGGACAGGAATGGGCCTCAGTTTCCTTACCTGTAGTCTGGGGACATTAATCCTTGCCTCCTCTCCCACCCACTTCCTCTCCAAAGGGCTTGGTGAGATCCTGACACCTGAGGCTGATTCATTCAATTGTATTTATTGAGCACTTACCGTGTGCAGAGCTGATGCTGGTTCAAGAGAAGAGAAGTGCCGAGAAGCAGTGTGGCTTACTGGATGGAGCCCGGCCTTGGGAGTCAGAGGACGTGGGTTCTAATCCCGGCTCCGTCACTTGTCTGCTGTGTGACCCTGGGCAAGCCACTTGACTGCTCTGTGCCTCAGTTACCTCATCGGTAAAATGGGGATTATGACTGTGAGCTCTACCTGAGACAACCTGATTACCTTGTACCTACCCCAGCACTTAGAACAGTACTTAGCACATAGTAAGCACTTAAATACCATAATTATTATACAATAATCATATATATTTAATATTTATTTATATATTCTGCCCTCTTCATTCCCTGACTAATCCCCATCAGTGACCCAGTACAGATCACCCAATACCCCTGACTCTCCCCTCTCTAACCTTTATTTTTCCCCAGTGATTCAGGGCAGACCATAAGGAGCAGCATGGCGTAGTGGATAGAGAACAGGCCTGGGAGTCAGAAGGTCATGGGTTCTAATCCTGGCTCTGCCACTTGTCTGCTGTGTAACCTTGGGCAAGTCACTTCACTTTTCTTACCTCATCTATATGGACTGAGATTGTGATCCCCTCATGGGACAGGAACTGTGTCCAACTCCATTTCTCCCCCTTCTAGACTGTGTCCCTGCTGTTGGGTAGGGACCGTCTCTATATGTTACCGATTTGTACTTTCCAAGCGCTTAGTACAGTGCTCTGCACACAGTAAGCTCTCAATAAACACGATTGAATGAATTAATTCAATACCACCGTTTCTCCCCTCTTCCTATCTGACTCTCGCCAGTGACCCAGAATGGGCCATCCCACATCCTTGAGGCTCCTCATCTCCATTTCTGACACTTCCACACTCCGAGTCTGGGTCAGCTCTGTGCTATTCCTGAGTGCCCACTGCAATGTGGTCACCAAAAGAGGGCTCGGATTACCAGAAATGGCTTTCTTATCAGGGGCAGGGCAGGCTTCAGTAATTTGCATGGGGATCAAACCGGTCTTACAGGTTGAGGGCAGAAGATGGGATGGAGACGAGGACTCCTCCTCCTCTCCCTCTTCCCGGGTCCTCCTCTCCCCCTCCTCGTCCTCGGTCTCCTACAACCCAGCCTACACATTTCACTTCTCCAATGCCTACCTACTCACAGTGCCTCAGTCTCATCTATCGCTTCACCAACCCCTCACCCATGTCCTCCTTCGGACCTGGAACTTCCTCCCCCTTCATACCTGTTTGGATGGAGAGGAAAGGGCTCTTCTTCTGCTTCCCACCCCCTAACTCTGGGTGTCCCTCAAGGTTCAGTTTTGGTCCCCTTCTATTCTCCATCTACACTCACAACCTTGGAAATCTCATTCATTCATTCATTCAATCGTATTTATTGAGCGCTTACTGTGTGCAGAGCACTGTACTAAGCACTTGGGAAGTACAAGTTGGCAACATATAGAGATGGTCCCTAACCAACGGCGGGCTCACAGTCTAGAAGGGAGAGACAGAGAACAAAACAAAACATATCAACAAAATAAAATAAATAGAATAAATATGTACAAATAAAATAAATAGAGGAATAAATCTGCACAAACATATATACATATATACAGGTGCTGTGGGGAGGGGAAAGAGGTATGGCAGCGTGGCTCAGTGGAAAGAGCACAGGCTTTGGAGTCAGGGGCCATGGGTTCGTATCCCAGCTCTGCCAATTCGCTCCCTTTGCTTCAACTACCACCTCTATGAAGATGATTCCCAAATCTACATCTCCAACCCTGATCTCTCTCCCTCTCGGCAGTCTTGCATTTCTCCTGCCTTCACGATATCTCTACTTGGATGTCCTGCCATCATGTCAAACTTAACATGTCCAAAAGAGAACTCTTTATCTTCATACCCAAACCCCATCCTCCCTCTGACTTTCTCATCACTGGAGAGGGCACTACAATCCTTCCTGTCTCACAAGCCCATAACCTTGGCGTTATCCTTGATTCCTCTCTCTCATTTAACCCACATATTCAAGCCATCTTTAAATCCTGTCGGTTCGACCTTCATAACATTGCTAAAATCTGCCCTTTCCTCTCCATCCAAACGGCTACCACATTAATACAATCACTTGACCTTTCCCCACCTGGATTATTGCATAAGTCTCCTTGCTGACCTCCCAGTCTCCTATCTTTCCCCACGCCAGTCCATACTTCATTCTGCTGTCCAGATCATTCTCCAATAAAAACGTTCAGTTCATGTTTCCTCAATCAAGAACCTCCAGTGGTTGTCCATCCACCTTCACATCAAACAGAAAATCCTTACCACTGCTATTAGAGCACTCAATTACTTTGCTCCCTCCAACCTCACTTCACTACTCCTCTACTACAACCCAGTCCGCACACTTCACTCTTCTATTACTAACCTTCTCACTGTACCTCAAACTCGTATATCTTGCTGCCGACCTCTCAACCATGAACACCCTCCCTCCTCATACCTGACAGACAATTACTCTTCCCCCCCTTCAAAGCCTTACTGAAAGAGCTTCTCCTCCTAGAGGTTGTCCCTAAGCCCTCATTTCCTCTTTTCCCACTCCCTTCTGTGCTGCCCTGCCTTTCTCCCTTTACTCATCACTCCCACCAGCCCCACATCACTTATATATCTGTACATCTCTTGTATATATCTGTAATTTATTCATTCATATTAATGTCTGTCTCCCCCACTGAACTGTAAACTCATTGTTCGTTGGGAATGTGTCTGTTATATGGTTGTATTGTACTCTCCCAAGCTCTTTGTACAGTGTTCTGCATACAGTAAGCACTCAATAAATACAATTTATTGATTGATCGATTGATGGATTGGGAAGGCGGGTTGCAGGCAGGCAGTGGGAGAGGGCGGGTCAGGGTGGAGCCCCAGAGTGGGCAGAGTTGGGGGCTGGTGTCCACAGGGCAGTATGTGACAGAACTCCTCGTTCAGGTGGGCCTGGAAGGCGGGTTTACAACCCTCCTGTGAAATCAGAGAAGCAGCGCGGCTCAGTGGAAAGAGCACGGGCTTTGGAGTCAGAGGTCATGGGTTCAAATCCCAACTCCGTCAATTGTCAGCTGTGTGACTGACTTTGGGCCTCAGTTCCCTCATCTGTAAAATGGGGGTTAAGACTGTGAGCCCCCCGGGGGACAACCTGATCACCTTGTAACCTCCCCAGCGCTTAGAACAGTGCTTTGCACATAGTAAGCGCTTAAAAAATGCCATTATTATTATTATTCGGGGACGGGGCTTCCTCACTCCCTGGGGGGCCGGGGCCGGGGCCGGATCACTGTTCGTTCCCGTGGGACTGGAGGCACGGGTGGGCTTTCCACACCCAAGTAGGCTCAGGGGCGGGTTCTCCTTCTTCCCGAGGGTTTGGGTTGGAACTACCTTACCCTCAGGTGCAACCGGTGAGCAGGGTTACTCGGTCACCTGGCGGGGCGGAGGGTCCTGGTTCGTTCGTTCAGTCGTACTTATTGAGCGCTTGCTGTGTGCAGAGCACTGTACTACGCACTTGGGAAAATACAATACTTGCTCACGTGGGAAAGGAGAGGCGGGAGGGGGTGAGAAGGGGTAATCTCCTCGTTCACGTGGGTCCGGGGCGGGGTTATGTCGCTCACCTGGGGAGGAGTCGGGGTGTCCTTGTTCACGTGGAGATGGGGTGGAGGCTGGCGGTGTCCTCATTCACATGGGTCTGAGGGTGGGGTTACCTCGCTCACCGGGGCGGGAGCCGAGTGTCCTTGTTTATTAATAATATAATAATAATAATGGCATTTGTTAAGCACTTACTATGTGTGAATCACACTGTTCTAAGCGCTGGGGGGGATATAAAGTGATCAGGTTGTCCCACGTGCGGCCCACAGTCTTAATCATCAATCGTATTTATTGATTGCTTACTGTGTGCAGAGCACTGTACTAAGCGCTTGGGAAAATACAATACTTGTTCACGTGGGAAAGGAGAGGCGCGAGGGGGTGAGAAAGGGTAGTCTCCTCGTTCTTAATCCCCATTTTACAGATGAGGCCCAGAGAAGTTAAGTGACTTGCCCAAAGTCACACAGTTAATAATAATAATAATAATTTTTGTATTTGTTAAGCGCTTACTATGTGCCAAGCGCTGTTCTAAGCAGTGGGGAGGATACAAGGGGATCAGGTTGTCCCATATGGGGCTCACAGTCTTCATCCCGATTTTACAGATGAGGGAACTGAGGCCCAGGGAAGTTATGTGACTTGCCCAAAGTCACACAGTTGACAAGCGGTGGGGTCGGGATTAGAACCCACGACCTTCTGACTCTCAAACCCGGGCTCTTTCCACTGAGACACACTGCTTCGCTACGTGGGGGTGGAGCGGGGGGGGGGGGTTTCTCCCCGTTTTTAGACTGTGAGCCCGCTGTTGGGTAGGGACTGTCTCTATATGTTGCCAACTTGTACTTCCCAAGCGCTTAGTACAGTGCTCTGCACACAGTAAGCACTCAATAAATACGATTGATTGATTCCCATGGGCCTGGGGTCGGGGTTACCTCACTCACCCCCGGGGCTGGGGCAGGGGCAAGATTTCCTGGTCCACTGTGGGGAAGGAGGCGGAGTTTCCTCGTTGCGGGGCTGGGGGCTCAGCGGCCGCACCCATCATCCCGCCCCCGGGATCCGACTCCAGGACAGGGCTCGGGCTGAGCCGGGCCCAGCCGAGTCGGGCCGGGCCGGGCCGGGGCCGGGGGGTGGGGATGGGGAGAGGAATGGGGGGGCTCAGGGTGGGAAGGCCTCCTGGAGGAGGTGAGCTCTCAGTAGGGCTTTGAAGGGAGGAAGAGAGCTAACTTGGCGGATGTGCGGAGGGAGGGCATTCCAGGCCAGGGGTAGGACGTGGAGCGGGGGTCGACGGCGGGACAGGCCAGAAAGAGGCACAGAATCCCCCTCATCCCAGCAGCAGCCCCTCCCGGCTAACCTTCACTCACTAATAATAATTATGAGTTCAGCACTTACCAGGTCCTAAACGCTGGGGTGGATATAAGCAAATCGGGTTGGACAAAGTCCCTGTTCCCCGTGGGGCTCACCATCTCCATCCCCATTTTACAGATGAGGGAACTGAGGCCCAGAGAAGTGAAGTGACTTGCCCAACATCACACAGCACACAAGTGGCGGGACCGGGATTAGAACCCAAGACCTTCTGACTCCCAGGCCCGGGCTCTATCCACTAAACCATGCTGCTTCCCTGCGCCACACTTCACTAAGCCACAACCCTTCAACCCTTCGCCGGCCTCCTGCGCTCCCGGCTGGCCGCCCATCCTCAGCACATGGACGGAGATGTATATTCGAGCGAACATTCAATTTAATCTGATTTATTTCCATCGTAAGCGCTTATCATTATTATTTCATGACATGCACTGTACCAGATACAATTTCATCCGTTTGGATACAATCATATCCAACACAGGGCTCGAAGAGGGAGAAGAGGCATTTTATCCCCATTTTACATATGAGGAAACTAAGGCACAGAGAAATTGGGGGACTTGCCCAAGGTCATCCAGCAGATTTATTCAGTCGTATTTATTGGTGCTTACTGTGTGCAGAGCACTGTACTAAATACTTGCAGATAAGGGATAGAGCTAATACTCTTGCTGAGACCTAGGTTTCCTGATTCCCAGGTCCATGATCTCTTCACTAGACCATACCACCTCTTTACATAGCCTACTATTTAAGCACACCTCCACAAGCATGTTTGCTTTCTCTGTTTCTGTCTGTTTCCCCTACTGCATTGTAAACTTCTCATGGACAGGAATCATGCTTCCTAACTCTATTGTACTCGCCCAAGTGCAGTGCTCTGTACACAGTAAGCACTCCATAAATACTATTGATTGTATCTAATGCTTATGAAATCTTCCTCATTAGCCACTTTGGGCCGGGAACGTGCACTGGGCTTCTGGCGGAATTCCCAAGTGCTTGGTTCAATGTTTTGGACTCACTTGGGAAGCAGCATGGCGTTAATGGAAAGGGTAGAGGCCTGGGGGGGTCAGAGGACCTGTGTTGTAACTCTGACTCTGCCACCTGCCTGCTGTCTGACCTTGGGGAAGTCACTTCGCTCCTCTGTGATTCAGTCTCCCTCGTCTGTAAAATGCCTATTCTCCCTCCCACTTAAATGTGAGACCCATGTGGGACAGGGACTGTATCCACCCTAATGATCTTGTATCTATCCCAATGCTTGGTACAGTGTTTGGCACATAGTAAGCACTTAAAAAAATCCCACAGTTATAATCAGTGCATACCACTGCTCTGTGCCTCGGGAGTACTGGTGGGCTTCCCTCTGCCCACTGGGAAGCCCCCGTTGTTCATTCCATAATAAAACACTGTGGATTGCATCGTGGCGAATTAAGGCCAAGCACATAAAGGTTCTGCACAGTGGTCCACAGGAACTTGACGGCCGTTGAGGTGTCCCCAGAGGCCTCACCGCCCCACTCCCTGCCTCCTACCCACCCGGAGCCACCAAGTTCCCCAACAGGGGTCTTGTTTACATGGATGCTGCTTCCAAGTCCCAGGACTCGGCGGCAGAGGGAGGCCTGGTGCTGATGATAATAATAATTCATTTATTCACTCATTCAATTATATTTATTGAATGCTTACTGTGTGTGGAGCACTGTGCTAAGCACTTGGGAGAGTATAGTACGATAATAAATAAACACATTCCCTGCCCACAGTGAAATTGCAAAAGTACAGGTGCCAGATCAGCCAGGGTCTGGGCGGCCCCACTGGGGCACAATCTGGCCTGTCACACTGGCCTTCAAGTCCCAGTACCAGGAGGGCATCAGGTCCCGTTAGCCTAACTGGGCTAATGCCTGGCACAGTGCCCAATGCCTGGAACCAGGGGCCTTGCACTCCACCTCAGCCCGACTCCTGGCCAGTTTGAGCCTGGTCCCCTTGGATCTCAGTCTCTCATGCTTTCTCCATGCTTTCCACTGTCTGCCCCCAACCCCCGCTGGCCCCGCCAAACACCATCCAGGCCGGGGCCACCCAGGAAGGCTCCTGTTGAGGGCACTGCGGGGGTGAGCTAGGTCCAGTCTTGATTCCTTGGGCTTTGCTGATCTGCCACCAGGCTCCGGAAGGGGTTAGGGATTCATTCATTCATTCATTCATTCATTCATTCAATAGTATTTATTGAGCACTTACTGTGTGCAGAGCACTGAACTAAGCGCTTGGGAAGTACAAATTGGCAACATATAGAGACGGTCCCTACCCAACAACCGGCTCACAGTCTAGAAGGAGGAGACAGACAACAAAACAAAACACGTGGACAGGTGTCAACACGTGGACAGGTGTCAAGTCATCAGAATAAATAGAAATAAAGCTAGATGCACATCATCTAGCTTTGGCACAAGTTGTTGCCAACTTGTACTTCCCAAGCGCTTAGTACAGTGCTCTGCACACAGTAAGTGCTCAATAAATACGATTGATTGATCATTAACAAAATAAATAGAATAGTAAATATGTACAAGTAAAATAGAGTAGTAAATCTGTACAAACATATACAAGGTGCTGTGGGGAGGGGAAGGAGGTAGGGCAGGGGGGATGGGGAGGAGGAGAGGAAAAAGGGGGCTCAGTCTGGGAAGGCCTCTTGGAGGAGGTGAGCTCTCAGTAGAGCTTTGAAGGGAGGAAAAGAGCTAGCTTGGCAGATGTGTGGAGGGAGGGCATTCTGGGCCAGGGGGAAGATGTGGGCCGGGGGTTGACGACGGGACAGGTGAGAACGAGGCACAGGTTAGTGGCAGAGGAGCGGAGGGTGCAGGCTGGGCTGGAGAAGGAGAGGAGGGAGGTGAGGTAGGAGGGGGCGAGGTGATGGAGAGCTTTGAAGCCGAGAGTGAGGAGTTTTTGCTTGATGTATAGGTTGACTGGTAGCCACTGGAGATTTTTGAAGAAGGGAGTAACATGCCCAGAGTGTTTCTGCACAAAGATGATCCGGGCAGCAGAGTGAAGTATAGACTGAAGTGGGGAGAGACAGAAGGATGGGAGATCAAAGAGGAGCTGATGCAGTAATCCAGTTGGGATAGGATGAGAGATTGAACCACCAAGGTAGCGGTTTGGATGGGGAGGAAAGGGCGGATCTTGGCGATGTTGTGAAGGTGAGACCAGCAGGTTTTGGTGATAGACTGGATGTGAGGGGTGAACGACAGAGTGGAGTCGAGGATGACACCAAGTTTGCAGTGTTGGAATCAAGGAGACAGAAGGTAGGGTCAAGAGGCCCACTGGTCCAGCCCATTCGTTGCCTCCAGGTAGTTGAATTGGTGAACTCACCCAAGGCAGACTGAGATGGTTCTCACCGTATTGATCCCAGGACTCAATTACTCCTGGGTGGCATGTTCCATGAGGTGCGGCCCCAACAGGTGGAAAGTTTTTCATTGCATCCCTCCACTCTCCCTCTTGCCTTGCTTAAGCCCTCTTCCCCTCTACCAGACACAGAGAATGGCAGGCCAGTGAGAGAAAGCCTTAAGAATTGTGCAGACAGTTTGTGTCTTCCCATCTCCCACATTAGGTCATAAGTCTCTTGGGGGCAGGGGTGGGTGGTCCTGGTCTGGTCGCCTGCTTCCAAATACCCAAAACAGTGCTCTGCAGCACACCAAAGCCGGCACCAACCTCGGATGGGAAGGGAGAGATGGGGAGCAGAAACCCAGTCCAGAGCCCTGCACACCACAGGCACCCAGTGAGTGCCATGCATGATGGCAACACCCGGCCACTCAGCAACCAATTTTCCAAGCACTCGGGATCTCTAGCCAGTCCGGCTACTGGCTTGGGCCAAGCTGGATTGGCCAAGCTGGGTGGGGCCCAGGAGATCTTGTTCCATGGGAACTGAGGACAGCAATCCTCAAGCAGTGGCCTTGCTGTAGAGTGTAACCTTGCAGAGTCTTGACCCTTGGACACCCCGCTGGGCAGCATCAACCCTCCTTCTTGTCCTCAGCTCTATGCCTGGGCCAGCGGAGGGGCAGGGTGACACCAAGCTCACTGTGGGCAGGGAATGTGTGTTATATTGTACTCTCCACTCATTCATACTAAACTCTCCCAAGCACTTAACACAGTACTCTGTACATGGTAAGCTTTCAGTAAGTACAAATGACTGACTCAGGTGGACTGAGCTCCCTACCTGCTCCCATGCCAGAGTCCGTCCCAAACAGGGCCTTGGGGGGGGGGGGGGGCGGGAGAGGGCAGGGTGGTCCTCAGGGCAAAGAACGCTCCCTGCAGGAAAGCAGGAGGGATGGATATAAGGATACCAGGGGTGTGGGGGGCTGGCCTAGTGACCGAATGTTCACTGAAAGCCAAAATGCAGTGGAAATATTGCTACTGTGACTACTTATTCTGAAATAAGTTTTGAACTGAGATACCAGCTTTCCTGGGGCCTCAGGGGGAAGACACAGATCCTGCAGACAACTCTTCAGGGAAAATTAGCTTTATTGTGCAGCAGCTTTTAGTAAAACCAGGTCAAAGGCATTGACGTGAGCATCCAGCTGCAGGGTCAGCATTTCCCACCCCCAACTCCTCGGCAGGGGGACCCCCGAGTTAGCGTTCCGCTTGTCGTCTTTTAGGGCCATACATCCCTCGGAAATGTGATTTGATGAGGGGGCACACACCCTTTGTGAGCAGTGAGTTGGTCTCCCAGTGGTTGGACCCCTGGGCCCCTCAAGAGGGATTTCCCAGAACTGGAGGATGCAGGGAGGAGCAATCTTCTCAGAGCTGGGAAATCTTCCTGATTACCAGCATCTGGATGGTTGGGCTTATTTTGGCAGGAGGTTGTCCTCAGCCCAAACTCAGACTTACACACATGCACACACACATACACACTCTCACTCATTCTCTCCACCCACAGGCAGGATAAAGGAACCCAAACTTTCAGGGACGTGCCAGCCCCGAAACTTGATTTTTAAAATGACCAATTTAAAGTGCCTTATGACACAAGCTCTCTGGGCACCAATCTCCTCCCCACCGGCCCAGTGTGCTGCAGCGGGCCGGTTGCCCAGCCAGAAAGCAGGAGAACGGGGACAGCGGAACGGGATCTGGAACGGGAACGTGAGCTCCCCAGATGGGTCTCCTCCCGGCTTAGTCGTTCTCCAAGCGGCTGTAAGGGTGGTCTGAGTCCTGGAGAAGACCTGGGGGTGCAAGGGAGCACAGTGATCTCACCACCGGTCCCCTGGCTTGCCCCCGTTGAGTTTGTGAGGGGGCTTGGTGCTGCCGGGGCCAGTCCCCGGGGACTGGGTATGCGGGGGGCATGATGCTGTTACTGCCAATCCCCTGGCTCCCCGCACTGGGAGCTCGGAGCCCCGACAGCTGCAGACTGCATCCTCCGACCCCAACAAGCTCCGGGGCCTGGGTGAGACTGGCACCTAGAAAGCTGGGAGGGGGTTCGGGGCCATAATCCCGGGCCCAGGGTTGGGGGATAAGGGGCAGGCCAGGTGGCCACTGAGGTGAAAACAGACTGGGGCCTCCCCACCAGGTGCCCCAGGGCTGGATGCCCAAAACCTTTGGCATGCTCTCAAACACCCCGTGGGAGTCCCTGCACCTTCACCTGGCTTCTTGCCACGATTGCTCTGCCCACCGGGTGCCCCCCAGATGAAAGCCAGGGGAGTGTTACTGTTGCCAGCTCCTCCTGAGAGGGTCACCCTGCTGTGACTTAAGTTCTCCCTAGCAGGCCTGTGGCCCAGAGCCTTGGACATCTGCCCCATCCTCCAGGAGCTGCCAAGCCGGACCTGAGAGCCTTGAGTGAGACAGGTATGTCCATATCTGTAATTTGTTTCTTTATATTAATGCCTGTCTCCTCCTCTAGACTATAACGGAGGGGCAGGGAATGTGTTTGTTACATTGTTATGTTGTACTCTCTCAAGCTCTTAGTACAGTGTTCTGCACACAGTAAGCTCTCTATAAATACAATTGACTGATTGTCAAGGACTCTGCCCCATGCAGCGTGGAAAGAGCATGGGCTAGGGTGTCAGAGGTCGTGGGTTCTAATCCCAGCTCTACCACTTGTCTGCTGTGTGACCTTGGGCAAGTCACTTAACTTTTCTGTGCCTCAGTTCCCTCATCTGTAAAATGAGGACTAAGGCTGTGAGCCCCATATGGGACAACCTGATTACCTTGTATCTACCCCAGCAGTATGCTTGGTACATAGTAAGTGCTTAACAAATACCATCATTATATATCTATGCCAGGGTTTAGTACAGTGCTTGGCACAGCAGGAGTCCTTATAATTAGCACCATTAGGATGATGATGATGATAATGATGACTACAGAACCTCTGTTCTGGCCAGTTCCACCCCTGCTCCAAGCCCATGGGAAAACTCTCCCAGGGGCCACCCTGGCAGGGGGAACGGCTGAAAGCTATTTAGTTGCTCTCACTTATTCTTTGCCAACTAAATGCATGGCACAAGTGCCTCCTTGTCTTCCCAGAAAAATACACAAACCGTGACCCTGTGCTCCTATTGTGTGCTGTCAAGTGCCCTGTCCAGTGCCGGGCAGGCGGCAGGTGCCCTTTCCACTGCTGGGCAGGGGAGCAGGTGCCTCGTACAATGCTGGGCAGATAGCAGGAGCCCTTTACAGCACCGGGCAGATAGCAGGCACTCTGTACAGCACTGAGGAGGTAGCATACACCCCATAAAGCACTGGGCAGGCAGCAGGCACCCCATACAATGCCGGACAGGCAGCAGGTGCCCCATACAGTGCCGTGAAGGTGGCAGGCACCTATACAGCACTGGGCAAGCAGCAGGTGTCCAATACAGTGCTGGGCAGGTGGTAGGTACTATTTTAGCCCCACAAAGAAAGCCCCGGACTGGTGCCTTACAAGAGCCCAGTCTGGTTTCTGGGGTGCTTTGTGGGGTGAGTGGGTGAGCACTTCTAGGCTGTGAACCCGTTGTTGGGTAGGGACCATCTCTGCTGCCGACTTGTACTTCCCAAGTGCTTAGTACTGTGCTCTGCACACAGTAAGTGCTAAATAAATACGACTGAATGAATGAATGAATGAACACCTGTCTCTACAGGCCATGAGGAGGTGGGGGTTCTAGAGGGCAGGAACCCAAACCGGTCTCCCCCAGCTAGAACAGCTCCAAAGGATTTTCCCCAAAAACAAAAACACCTCAGTCCTCCTTGTCACACCCCTAACCGGACAATGCCTGGGCCCAGCTGTGGGGTGGGAGTAGGAGGTGGGTAGGAATAGGGGTGGAGATGCCAAGCAGCATAGCTCAGTGGAAAGAGCCCGGGCTTTGGAGTCAGAGGTCATGGGTTCGAATCCCGGCTCCGCCACACATCTGCTGTGTGACCTTGGGCAAGTCACTTAACTTCTCTGAGCCTCAGTTACCTCATCTGTAAAATGGGGATTAAGACTGTGAGCCCCACGTGGGGCAACCTGATTACCTTGTATCACCCCCAGCGCTTAGAACAGTGCTTTGCACATAGTAAGTGCTTAAAAAATGCCCTCATTATTATTATTATTATTATAACCACTAGACAAGAGGCTCTGGTCCAGCGCGGCTGCACAGCACTGTCATTAGGCAACAAGACGAATCGCAGCACCTTAGCAGCCATGGCAAGGGTGAGGCTAGGCCAAGAGGACAGTTGAGTTAACTACTAGACAAGAGGCTCTGGTCCAGCGTGGCTGCGCAGCACTGTCATTAAGCAACAAGACGAATCGCAGCACCTTAGCAGCCATGGCAAGGGTGAGGCTAGGCCAAGGGGACAGTTGAGTTCTTCTGAGCTCCTTGGGGGTTTTAAGTGGGCTAGGACCCCACTTGACTACTACTGCTTGCTCCCATTCTTGCCCACTCCCCTCCTCTCTCAGGGAAAGGAAAATGCCAGCAATACTCTCCAAACAAAGACAACATCCATGGATGGCTTAAGAACCAGCCTACAGGCTCCCAGAGGACCCTGGGTGGAGGAGAGAGACACTAGTGGCGAATAATAAACACATCATTAGCATTTCAATGGAGAGGAGGGCTGGCAGCTGGTGGGAAAGAGATTTCCTTAAACCCCTGGTCAGAGGGTGGCTGGCACCACTTACCTGTCTCCTGCCACCGGCAGCAGCAGTGTGTTAACAAAGCTCCTGCCACTTTGCTCCCCAACACTGCCTACTTCCTTGCCCCCCCACCCACCCCGGGCAACAGCAGGGTAATAATAATAATAATGATAATAATGGTATTTGTTAAGCGCTTACTTCATGCCAAGCACTGATCTAAGCCCTGTGGTAGATACAAGGTAACCAGGTTGTTCCATGTGGGGCTCAGTCTTAATCCCCATTTTACAGATGGGGTACCTGAGGCACAGGAAAATGACTTGCCGAAAGTCACATAGCTGATAAGTGGCGGAGCCAGGATTAGAACCCACGACCTCTGACTCCCAATCCCGTGCTCTTGCCACAAAGCCCCGCTGCTTCTACATTTTGTCTGAGCCCTAACATTTTGTGACCATTTTCAAATGCGACTCAGAGAGGTTTGATTGGCAGGGATACCCAGATCAGGGGTGGGAGTGAGGCTGTCTGCTACGCTGACCCACAACCACGCAGCCAGATATGACGGGAGTCAGGACAGGAGTCAGGAGGCCTTAAATTCCTAATCTTTCAGTTACTCTGACAGTCAGATCTGAAAGGAGGATGAAAACTGGCAAAAAAATTACTATTAATGGGGTGGTTTTGGTCAGCCCTTGACTCTGAGGAGAGGGTGGTGGTCCTCAGGACATCCTAAAGCCCCCCCCAGCCCATGGCCTCGAGGCTTCAGGCAGCAGGACCCTCCTAAGCCCGTTGGCTAAAGCAGGTCAGCATAAGCACAGTGGGGAAAGGACGGGTCTCCCCGGCCCCCTAGTAGGTGTGAGCCTGTGCTGGGCAGGCAGGGGCCAATGCTAGGTGGGCAGCATCCAGGATGGCAGGGTGGGAGGTGGTACGAGGGGGCGGGGGAAACTCCAGTTAAAACGATCAGTGCCCGGGCTTGGACGTACCATATTTCTTGCGGATCTCATCGTGCTGTTTCTTCCTCTCGTGTTTCCTGGGGAGACAAAGGGGAGGGCCCATCACCTTTGAAGTTTCCCCCATACAAACCCCCAACCATACAACTGGGCCCGGGCCTACACCCTCTGGGCCCAGGCTGGGGCCGGTTGGCCAGCTGTCCATCCGGCCACCCCTCCCACAATCTGATGACCCAAGTCCACGCAGCAGGCAGGAGGTCGTGGGCTCTAATCCCGGCTCCACCACTTGTCTGCTGTGTGACTTGGGCAAGTCACTTTACTTTTCTGGGCCTCAGTTCCCTCATCTGTAAATGAGGATTAAGACTGTGAACCCCACGTGGGACAACCTGATTACCTTGTCTCCCCCCCCAGCGCTTAGAACAGTGCTTGGCACATAGTAAGTGCTTAACAAATACCAACATTATTATTCTGCACGGCTGGAATCGCTGCCTTTGAGCAGCCCGGCTGCTCATCGGGGTCATACTGATGAGCAGAAATACCGGCGAGGCAGGAGGGGCCTTATCAGTCTCCTCCCGGCAGTCCCCGCTGCCAGGGAGTCCATCCCACTGGAAGCACAGCAGAAAAACCCTCCTCTCTACAGCCAACATGTGGCGGGAAATCTTACTCAACTCCACAAATTCACACAAGGAGAAAGATTCCATTTCAGCCTCACTGGTGTATTTTTCAGTTTTGTCCCTGAAACCCAAGTGATGGAATGTACACATTACCCTGGGGAAAAAGTCACTCCAGTTCATGTGTGTTTCTGCGTGTATGTGTGTGGGTATGGAGAGGGGGGAAAGAGGAACCAAGAGCACATGTGTAGAAAATCCCTAATGATTTTAGGGATTGCTGTGTGGGCATGTGTGAGGGACACTGCCTGTTTTAAGGAGTGGTTTATGTGCATAAGGGTGAAGAGCCCTCTTGATTTTAGAGAGCATTTTGTCCACATCTGTGGACAAAGTACCTTGCAGGTTTTAGGAAGGTGACTTAATGAATGCCTTCTCAAAGGTCACCAATGATCTCCTTCTTGAGAAAGCCCATGGGTGGCCTCTACTCTATAGTAATCCTCCTGGATGTCTCAGATGCCTTTGACACTGTCGACCACCCCTTTCTCCTGGAAACATTTTCCAGGCTTGGCTTCCCTGACACCATCCTCTCCTGGTTCTCCTCCTATTTCTCTGACCACTCATTCTCGTTCTCTTTGGCGGACTCTTCTTTTGCCTCCCACCCCCTAACGGTGGGAGTCCCTCAAGGCTCAATTCTAGGTCTTCTTCTATTCCCCATCTACATCCACTCCCTTGGAGAACTCATTTGTTCCCACAGCTTCAACTACAATCTCCATGCAGATGAGTCCCAAATCTACATCTCCAGCCCTGACTTCTCTCCTTTTCCGCAGGATCACATTTCTTTCTGCCTTCAAGATATCTCTACTTGGATGTCTCACCAACACCCCGCACTTAACATGTTCAAAACAGAACATATCTTCCCACCCAAACCCTATCCTCCCCGTGATTTTCCCATCATTGTAGACAGCACCACTATCATCCCTGTCTCACAAGCCCATAACCTTGGTGTTATCCTCGACTCATTTCTTACATTCAACCCACATATTCAATCTGTCACCAAATCCTGTTGGTTCAATCTTCACAACATTGCTAAAATCTGCCCTTCTCCATCCAGACTGCTACCACATTAATCTAAGCACTTATCCTATCCCGTTTTCACAACTGCATCAGCCTCCTTGCTGACCTACTCGCCTCCTCCTGTCTCTCCCCACTCTAGTCCATACTTCACTCTGCCGCCTACTTCATTTTCCCACAAAAACTTTCAGTCCATGCTTCTCCACTCCCAAGAACCTCCACTGGTGCTCATCCACCACCACATCAAACAGAAACTACTAACCATCGGCTTTAAAGCGCTCAAATACCTTGCCCCCTCCTACCTCACCTTGCTACTCTTCTACTATAACCCACCCTGCACACCTCACTCCTCTAATTCCAAACTTCTCACTGTACCTCAATCTCATCTGTCTCACTGCCAGCCTCTAGCCCAAGTCCTGCCTCTGGTCCGGAACGCCCACCCTCCTCATATCCAACAGACAACCCCTCTCCCCAGCTTCAAAGCCTTACTGAAGGCACATCTCTTCCAAAAGGTCTTTTCTGACTAGGCTCTCATTTCCTCTTCTCCCACTCCCGAGTGTGTCACCCTCGCACTTGGATTTGCACCCTTTATTCACCCCTCCCTCAGCCCTACAACCCTTATGTACATATTTAAAATTGATTCATTCATATTAATGTCTAACTCCCGTTCTAGTCTGGAAGCTCACTTTGGGCAGGAAATGTGTCTACCAACTCTGTTATATTACACTCTTGCCAAGTGCTTAGTTTAGTGCTCTGCACACAACAAGCAATCAATAAATGCAATTGACTGAATGCCCACCACATAACATCGGTGTGTGTGTTTGTGTATGTCTGTCTGGGGAGGGAAAGTGTGAAAGCCTGGGTGCCTAAGACTGGTACCCTGCTGCCAGTCCGTGAAGTTTGGAACTTGCCTGCCCCCACAGTGACCAGGAAGACCCTGGGCAGTCAGGGAGGGCCCCTGGGGGGGCTGGGGCCACTGTGCAGTGGATAGTGTGGACGCCCCCAAGACAGGCAGGTGAGGCTTCCTCCCGGGATGGGGGTCAGCCTCTTCTCTGAAAAGCTTGGACTGCTGAACAAAGCCGGAATCCCTCTGGGTGAGGTGCTGCCAGAGGAAGTGACCGGTCAGAGAGGGTAGGGAAATGCGTGCTGTGCTGCCCTCCAAGGGACATGCCAGGAAGACAGTGTGCTCAGCTCCATTCAATGAATAAACATTGATGTGCATATAGCTATAATTCTGTTTATTCTGACGATTTTGACACCTGTCTCCATGTTTTGTTTTGTTGTCTGTCTCCCCTTTCTAGACTGTGAGCCCGTTGTTGGGTAGGGACCGTCTCTATATGTTGCCGACTTGTACTTCCCAAGCGCTTAGTACAGTGCTCTGCATATAGTAAGCGCTCTATAAATACGATTGAATGAATGAATGAATGAATAAACCAAAAGCTGCGATCCCAAGATCGGGAGGGTGGCCCAAACAGTTTGGGGAAATCAAACCACAGACAGGTAATGGGCGCCCTCTGGTGGGACTGGGGGGAACACATGGGGGAAGAGAGAGGGAAAGGAGGTAGGGCGGGAAGGAGTCAGTCCATCGTATTTATTGAGCGCTTACTGTGTGCACAGCACTGTACTAAGCACTTGGGAGAGTACAATATAACAATAAAGACACATTCCCTGCCCACAACAAGCTTACAGTCTAGAGGACGCGCTTACAGTCTAAAAGACGAGGAGGAGGAACAGGAATCAGAGAAACAGTAAAGGCGGCAGAGTGAGAGCTTCCCAGAACCAGTGATCTGCTCCCAAAAGGACTCAGCTTCTCTATTCCCTGCCCCTGCCGTAGTAACACTCACTCATTGTCCTGATTGGGCAGACTTGGTCAGACTTGGCCCGGGCATCTGGCTCACTCACTGTGAATGAGAATGAAGAGCCGGCCCTCAGCACAGAGTGAGCGCTCAGTATATACCACTGACTGACTGACTGACTGGTTAATGATTGACTGGCTCCTGAAAGCCATGTCCCAAGTGAGTGAGCAGGCATCCCCAAGCCCAGGCCTACATCACTCCCAGGCCCCAGTCAGCATCCGAGATAGGGTTTCCCGTTCCCTGACTGAACAGCTCCCTCCCCAAGTCACACTGTTTCCACCGAAAAGCCTCCCTCCTCTCTGCCCCGGGCCAAAGCAGGACTCTGCCCCTTCTCTGCCCTCTCCTAGCCTGACCAGGGCCCTCAGGGTGGTGACTCAAGCCCTCCCTGCCCTCCCTGCCAACCTGGCACCTCCCTGCTTTCTCTCCACAAGGCTCAAAATGACTCCATCCCCCACAGGCCCCTGAAGCACTGAGACGATGGCTTGCCCAGAGTAGGTCAGAATATGCATCCTATTGCCACAGGAACTCTGAGGGATAGGCTCGCCCTAGACCATCAGGTAGGCAGTCAGACAGTCAGTGAACTTTACTGAGCGCCTACTGCATGCACAGCACTGGTCTAAGCACTGGGGAGAGTACAATACCACAGAATTGGTAGACACGGTCCCTGCCCTCATAGAGTTTGACACCTACTGGGGGAAGACAGACACTAAAATAAGTTAGATGGGAGGACGGAGGAGAAAGGGCAGAGAGCTGAATGGTGCTCACGGGGGCCCCAGGGCTGAGGGGTTGAGGGAATAGGGGGCTCGGGGCTGGGGGCAAAGCTTCCCAGAACTCTCAGGCCAAAAAGTCACTCTTCTGAGTCGTTCCAGCCCAGACGGGAAACTCCCCGGCCTCATCAGAGACCTGGAGTGAGCAAGGTTGAGAATTCGGCCGAGTTAGCCCCTTTGGGGCACAGGGTACCAGCACCTGACAGAAATGGTCAGAAAGCCCAGAACAAGCTCCCAGCCCTCTCCTGGATGTGGGCCCAAGGGCCACAGGAAGGGGGGAATAAGGAGGGCTGCAAGGGAAGAAGGGAGGAGGGCAGAACGGATGGAGGAAGAGAGGAGGTTCAGTAGGGTTTTAAAGGAAATGTGGTGACACAGTTTGGCAAAGTGGAGGACACAGGGGTGCCCTACAATGGGGAAGGGATAGAATGGCCACCCAAAATGCAGATTCTGGGCAAAATGGCCACTACTTTTCTGTCTCAGAGAAAGAAATATGTCCAAGGTCAAAGAACAGAGATTGTCAAAGAAATGTGTCAGGGTAGGGATCAAAGGTTGCCAGGTCGGCTGTTTCAGTGGCCAGTCCACATGGAAGGGGTGCAGACCTGGACCCACAGAGAAGAGTTAAGGACCCTGAAAACTGTCATATCATATCAGGCCTCAGTTGGTCAAAATGACTGCCTGTGTGGTAGCAGTAAGGTGTGAGGAAGGGGCTTGAGGGGCACCTGGTGTGATGATGGGGCTGGGGTGTTCTGAACGACATCTGAGGGGGCTCTAACGAGACCAACTGTCAACTTCCCTCAGGTCAACTTGCAGGCCGGGAGGAATGGAGAGGAATGGAACACACACAGGCAGACAGATGATCAGGATGCGCCAACTGGAGAATTCCCCCACTGGAGCAGGGCCCCCTGGCTCCACGTTAGACAGCCCCTTCCTCCAAAACACTTTGCGCATACCTACTCTGCAATCCGAATGAGGGCGAGGGGCACTGCAGAGTTTCAGATCTTACCGCTGAAGGGACTGCATTCTTCGCTCCTCTCGCTGTCTGACCAGTCTGTCTTCGTCGTCATCCAGCCTGGGGAGAGAAGTGAGAACCCAGCTCACTCCAGCCTCCAGAGCCACACAGGAAGCCCTGTACGGGGCGTGGAGGGAACGGACGAGGGGAGCTGGGATTGGCTGGAGCCCTGAGGCTCGGCCAGGGGAGCGGCCAGCAAGTCCCCGGGGGGAGCGGTGGACTGGAAGTCCCTGGGTTCAACAAACTGGGGACTGGAAAACAAGGTTCTCTGCAGACCTAGATTAAAAATCCTGTGATGCAACTACAGCTGGTGAAAATATTATTTATCTGGTTCGATCCAAAGAGAAGGTCTGAGTGGTCCCTAAATGGCAAACCTGCAAATTCAAACTCACTCTCACGGGGTTGGTGAGGAAAGACGGGATAGGACGACTCGCCACTCTGAACTTCGACAGACAATCCATGGAGAGGCGAGACTGCCTAGCTGCACCCAGATGATGCCCGAGTCTTCTGGGGTCCCAAATCTAAGAGCTTCAGGACAGACTCTGGTATGGACTCCCAGAAGTCCCTTCACAGCTGGAAGGAGCTGTGGGCACTAGGCACTGGGACTGTCCTGGGCTCCCCACCTGAAAGACAGATTGGACAAGCCCCGGTTCTACCCAGCCTCTTCAGCCACACATACCCATGGGTGAGCTTAACCAACAGGGATGTCTTCCTCAGGGACAGAGATCATGCATGCACAAGCAATTGAGGGTATTTACTGAGTGTTTAGAGCACTGTACTGAGTGCTTGGGAGAGAAGACAATAGAGTGGGTAGACACAATCCCTGCCCTCAAGGATCTTTGCACCTTGTCCAAGAGACTGACGTTAAAATAAGTTGCAACAGAGTACGAGGATGAGTCCAAATGTGTCGAGGGGCTGGCTCAGCCAGTTGGCAGCGAGAGACAGGACTCACCTCCTTGCCCGCTTTCTGCAGTAGCAGCAGTAGCAGCAACATATGGTCACGGACAACAGAAGGATCCCCACGATCACAGACATGGCAATGACCAGTGCTTCCAGGTTGACTGCAAAATAGCCAAGTGCACTTCCTTCAGAATGTCAGCTCATCTTCCCTGGTGACCCATGGTTCCTTTCCACTCCTCCTCACTCCATCCCCAAGCTCAGGGAATTCCTGAACCCCTCGCAGGCATTCAGCTCTTACCTTCAAACAAGAGCAAAATCCTACTGACTCTTCCTACACGGCTCCCATTTCCAAATGCCTGCCCACCAGGACCCAAACGCTGGTCATAACATGATCCCACTGCTGTATCAGTCCCCTTGTTGTTGCTCAGACTGTCATTCAGCACACATTGCTCCACACCCTTCACTCTCTACCCTCCGCCCACCCCCAGCTCACCTCCCCAAACTGCCCTCTTGCCTCTCCAGCCCACCACCCCACCACCCGGAACTCCCTTCCTTCCTGACCAAATCTATCTGACTTCAAAATCCCACCTCCTTCAGGAACCCCCACCCTGATTAATTCCCTACAACCTCATCGTTTCAACCCAACACCCACTCTCAGTATCCCTGGGCTACTCCTGCCTTCGAAACTCATGAATGTGTATTTATTTGATCATAGGCAGCTTGGCCCAGTAGGAAAACATAGGCCTAGGAGTCAGGAGATCCAGGTTCTAGGCCCAACTTTGCAATTTCACTGCTGGGTGACCTTGGGAAAGTCACTTTACCTCTCTGGACCTCAAGTCACCCCCTGTAAAAGGGGGACAAGATACCTCTTCTCAATACATCAATTAGAATTAATCACTGAGCCCTTACACTGGGGAAAGGACTTACTAAGAATGTGAGAGAATATAAAATGAGAAGTAAAAATGATTCCTGCCTTTGAGAAGCTTACAATTTGGCCATGGAAGACAGATGTTAAAATCACTTACAGGTGGAAGAAAGCAACAGAATATAAAGATATGTACATAAGGGCAATGACTGAGGTGGGAGGGGATGCCTAGGGGAGGTGGAAGTGCCGAAGTGGCAGTGAGGGTGATAGCAGACTAATAAGTGAAGGCCGCCTGGAAACGTGATTTCAAAAGGGTTCTGAAGGTGAGGAGAGCAGTTATCTGCCAGATTTGAGGGGGAAGCATATGAGCATGAGGGAGATGGTGGGAGAGATGACAATGAAGCCCAGTAGGAGGAACAAAGTTTGCGAGTTGGGATGTGGCAGCAGGACCTCGAGGATGACTGTGAGGGAGAGAGGTTTCTGCAGATCGGGGAGACAAGCACAAGATGATGTTTCAAAAAAATTGCCGAGTGAGGTATGGGCAGAAGAATGTCGAGGCTGGAGGCACAGAGATGGTGTGTGAGAAGGCTGATGCAGTAGTGGAGTCAGATATGTCATGTGCTAGGAACCAATATGGTGGCAGTTTGGATGGTGAGGAAGGAGTGGATTCTAGAGATGTGAAGAGAGAACCCACAGGATTTAGTGATTGACTGAATACTTGGCAGGGATAGGGGAAGGGGAAGAATGTGGGGAGAGAAAGAGAAAGCGAGAGAGAGAGACAGGAGTCAAGGATAATGCTGAGGTGTTGTCAACTGGGATGGGAAAGCTAGATGCAAGAGAGGATTTGGGAGGGGAAGAGGAGGAATTCGATATTGGACCTGTTCAGTTTGAGGTGCTGGCGGCCATCCGTGAAGAAGAGATGTCCTGGAGGCAGGAGGAAATACAAAGAAGATTGCAGAGACTAGGTCAGAAAGACCAAGGTGCAATAGTGTTTCCAGCACAAGGGGCTGGTCCACCATGTCAGAGGTAGCTGAGAGGTCAAGGAGCGGATACCCTTAGATTTGGCCAAGAGGAGGTCAGTTTCGGTGGAGCAGAGGCTGCGGAAGCTGAATTGCAGAGGGACAAAGAAGGGCTGGGGAAAGTGGAGGACAGGAATGGGGAAAGGGATATGGACTGATATCTGGATGACACAGTGGGATGATGGGAGATATTGAAAGCAGAGAGAAAGGAGCCAGCAGAAAGAAAGTGGAAGAAGAGGGCAGGCAGTCAGGGAGGGAAAAGGAATGGACACAAGGGCTTTAACAAAGGCAAAGGCATGGGCCTGCAGGGGCTCAGAACATTGACTCCGGGAACTGTGGGAATTCATTCAATCATATTTATTAAGCACTTACTGTATGCAGAGCACTGTACTAAGTGCTTAACACTGTACTAATCTACAGTTGAATCCAGAAAGAGGAGCGTCTCTGCTTCTGTGGGGCATAGTAGTGGGAAGCAGCTGCCGGCCAGAGTGAGCCGGCCCTGCTGTGCCCTGACGTGCCCCAGTGTGCCCTGGTGTGGTGGCCCTGGCATGCCAGCCCCGATGTGCCAATCCCAAAGTGCCCCAATGTGCCAGCCCCAACATGCCGGCTGAAGAACAGACGAGAACTCACTCCAGCAGGCGGCCCAGCGAGTGTCCGCCAGCGGACACAAGGACGAGGAAGGGAGGAGGCTGCTGACGGGGTAATCCAGGCAGGTCTCCTTGGTGCTGCACCACAGGCACTGTGGAGAGGAAACAAACACACACACACACATACACACACCGTCATCACAGTGAGGCCAGAATGAACACTCAACGCTTGTCGGTACCATAGACATAAATACACGCACACACACACAAATACACCCCGCCGTCACTGCAAGGCTAGAATGAACACACAACACTTGCCATTACCAAAAACACACACATACACACCACGATCTCTGCAAGGTCAAAATAAACACACAACCCTCACCATTACCATAGACACACACACACACACACACGCAAGTGCACATACATACATTGCCATCACTGAGAGGCCAGAATGAACACAGACATCCTTTGCTGTCACCACGGACACCTGCCCCTTCCCCCTCACCCCCTCCACTGTCCAGTCCAAGTGAAGCTTTGCGTGAGGACAGCCCAGAAGCAATACTGGCTCCACTGGGGGTGAGGGAGACCAGCAGTGACTCCACTTCCCTTTTGGTGGGGTTTTTTCCATGCTCACAAGGGGCAGGCAGCTCTAGCCCATGGAGCTTCACTCTCCCGGTTCGAGGAGCCGATCGTACCGATAACCCCAACCCATCTATCCACCCCCGTGCCCCGCTGTCCGCAACTTCCCTGCCCTCTTGGCTCTGGCCACAGCTTGTTGTGGGGGGATGCGGCTCTAGGCTCCCGCTGGCTAAGGGCCGCCCAGTGTATCATGTTGGCCGGAGGGCCCTACTGTAAACAACCCAACCCCTGCGACACTCATTCTGTCCACAAACAGGCTGATCACAACAGTCCCCTCGCCAGCAGTCACCGGGGGGGCAGGGGGCAGGGAGCAGACCCTGAGGGGACAAAGAGGATCCTGAGACTGGGGCCTCTAGGGCAGGGTGTCACCCGAGGGCATCTAGTGTGGCTATAGACTTCCCTCTAGACTGTAAACTCGCTATGGGCAGAGAATGTGTCTACTGTTATACTGTACTCTCCCAAGCACTTAGTAGAGCGCTCTGCACATGGTAAGTGCCCAAAAAATACAAATGACTGACTGCTCCTTGGTACCTGGTTTACAGATCTAGAATCTGCTCTTTCCTCTCTATCCAAATAGCTAGCATGATAATCCAAGCATGGGTCATTCCCACCTTGGTCACTGCATCAGTCTCCAAACTGACCTCCCTGCCTCCTATCTTTTCCCAGTCCAATCCATACTTCACTCTGCTGCCTGGGTCATTTTCCTAAAAACACGTTCAGCCCACATCTCCACACTCCTCAAAAGCCTCCAGTGGTTGCCCATCCACTTCTGCATCAAACAGAAATTCCTTACCATCAGCTTTAAAGCACTCAATCAGCTCACCCTCTCCTACCGTAGCTTGCTGATCTCCTACTACAACCAAGCCCACACACTCTGCTCTTCTAATGTCAACGTTCTCACTGTACCTCGATCTCATCTATCTCACCACTGACTCCTTGCCCACATCCTCCCTCAGGCCTGGAAGTCCCACCCCCTTCATATATAAAAGACCACCACTTCTTCCACCTTCAAAGCCTTATTAACATCACATCTCCTCCAAGAAGACTTCTCTAACTTAAGCCTTGACTTCCCCTACTCCCTCTTCCTTTTGTGTCACCTATACACTTGGATCTAAGTTCTTGCCCCGCAGAACTTTCATAAACCTCCTTAATTTATTTTCATATCTGCCTTGCTGTCTAGGCTTTAAGGTCCTCATGGGCAGGGATTGCAGCTACCAACTCTGATACGCTGTACTCTTCCAAGCACTTGGTGCAGTGCCCTGCCCACAGTAAAGGCTCAATAAATACCACTGATTGATTGACCAGACCCTCTGCCCCTGCCCAGGAGAGCACCCTCCCCTACCCCAGCACTTCTCGATTGATTCTCCAAGTATCCTTCTTATTCATTTTTGCATCTTTCCAAACTCTGACCAATTCTTACCAATTGTATTTGGTTTTTTTCCTGCTTCCATGGTTTGTTAATAACTAAAACCCTCTGCACTGCCCCAGACATTCCTTGTACCAATCCCTCACCACAGTCCTGCCCCACTCCCCAATGGAACAAAGGATTCTAGTATGGAAGTGGGGGTGGGGGGGATGATGGAGGAGGTGACGGAGGGGGAGATGATGGAGGTGGTGGGGGTTGTGGGGGAGGGGTTGGGAAACTAGCTGGCATTGGGGGAAAGTCACCAGTAGTCAGGGTTGGGGACTGAACCCATTGAGGCCTTCGAAAAGTGAGTAAATTATCACAGGACGTAGGAAATCCAAACCATCAATGCAGCAGTAAATAGAGGCCAAAGAAGGAAATCTCTGAATCCCACGAGATGTTCCATTCTCTTTGAAAATGTGTGCTGGATGTTTATATTCTAGGGAAGCATGGGTTCAGAGGAAATGAGCACATAAATTGAATCCCACTTTCTGTTCAGTGCTGCCAAACAGCCTTACTGTTTGGTCTCATTCTTTCCTCTTTTTCTCATCTCAGAAGTGGGCAGTGAAGCACAGGGATGGAGGGGGCAGTGGGGAGAAGGAGAGGGAGCCCTGCTCAAAAATGGAAGAGGATGACATTTACCCTGTTCTTCCCCCTGCCTTCAATCTTTGTAAATTCAGTCTGTCCACCTTCTCCTCCATTAGACAGTGAGCTCTGTCTTGTCTTGGTTCGGCTTTACTAGCCTCATCAGTCAATGGTATTTACTGAGCGCTCGCTGTGCCCAAGGCACTGTCCCAAACACTGGGGAGAGTATACCAGAGATTAAGTTGACGTGATCCCTGCCCTCAAGGAGCTGACACTCTAAGCCCTAGTGGTCAGTACGGTTCTTTGCCCTCAACAAGTACTGCTTACTGACGGGTTAATGATGAACCACTGTGCCTGTTGTGAAACAATCGTGTTGAAAAACAGCTTGCTGCAAACAAAAGGTAACTTACGGAGATGTTTCTTAGACAGTCTTCACAGGACATCTTGGAGAACTCGGCACAAGCTACAAAAAAACACAGGACCCGGCCTGACCCCCAGTATCAGCACAACTCACCCCCTACTGGGTCCTTCCCAGCTAGGCAAAGCCCCTAGGGACATCGGCTAGACCTGGGTTCCGGACACTAGCCACACCAAGGCTTCAGGAGCCTGCCAGGCCAGGGCTCCAAACCCTGGCCACACCAGGGCTCCGCAAGGGACGGTGGCCTGAGGCCGCCAGTCACCCACTGGAAAGGGATGTGGGAGAGACGGCTGAAGTACCCAGAATGTTGAGCAGGTGGACAGGGTGACCATGGGATGGCTTTGGCCAAATCCTCTTGCATCGGAAGAGTGACTGAGGCCAGGGCCCCCGCGGTTCGTGGGGAAGTCTGAAGTTAGGACTCTCATGCCACACCTGCTCACCGGGAAATTAAGGAAGAGGGACCATAGGGCTGTGGGATGCCAGGCGTATGACCACTCTGACCACACCACTATGTCACACAGATGTCAGGGCTCACCACATCAGCAGCCACAGCGTCCCCCTGGGGGGAACTCCAGCCCCCCAGTCCTCAGGCCCCCAGGGCAGCCCTCGGCTGTGTTCTCTTTGCCCCCAACGGGTCAACTGACCCCTGTGTGGCTCTGCCTGCACCTGGTGCTGGGAAGCTGGTGCCCACCTTCCTGTCAGAAGTGGGTCTGACCGGGCGCCAGGCTCCCATGCCTATGGGTAGCGTGGGGGTTATCCGGTGCGGTGCCAAGTCGGAAGATACAGGCGTGGTCATAAGTGTTGTGAATGTGCATGTGGCCCCAGCTCCATACCCCACAGGGACCGGCAGTCCTGGGGACCCCCCCGCACGCCGATGAAGAACCCTGCATCGTGGGGTCTGGGGGAAGGGAGGGGAGAGGCAGGAGTGACCTTGGGTGCGGGCAAGGGGCCGGTCTTCTTTCCTTGTCTGTGCCCTGCCTCCCTTGGCCCCCCGTGTACTGCCCGGTCCCCAGGGGAGCGGGAGGTGAGGCAGGAGGAGAGCAACCGGGTGGGAGGGGGGGGTTGGGGGAAGGGGGTCGGTGCGGCTCTGGGTCAGGCCGCGGGAACCCTGCCCAAGCGGTTCTGGCGGCCCCGGAATCCGGTTAAATCCAGTCCGACCCAGCGCTCGGCCCAGTGCTGTGCACACACTGAACCCTCAATAAATACCACCGGCTGATGGAGTCTCGGCCCTCCCTCTCCCCGGCCCCCCCAGCCCCTTCCTAACCAGGAGCACCGTGGATCAGTCAGCCCCAATCTCCGGAGAGGGGCGGGAAGAGGAGAGAAGGGAGAAGGGGAGAAGGAGGGGGGAGGAGAAGGGGAGAAGAGGAGAAAGAAAGAAATGATGGCATTTGTTAAGTGCTTACTATGTGCAAAGCGCTGTTCTAAGTGCTGGGGAGGGGACACAAGGTAATGAGGTTGTCCCATGTGGGGCTCACAGTCTTAATCCCCATTTCACAGATGAAGTAACTGAGGCTCAGAGAAGTTAAGTGACTTACCCAAGGTCACACAGCAGACATGTGGTGGGGTCAGGATTCGAACCCATGACCTCTGACTCCAAAGCCCGTGCTCTTTCCACTAAGCCACGCTGCTTCCCATTGTTGGGTATATGTTGCCAACTTGCACTTCCCAAGCGCTTAGTACAGTGCTCTGCACACAGTAAGCGCTCAATAAATATGATTGATTGATTGAGAAGAAGGGAGCGGGGAGAAGTGGAGAAGAAGAAGAGGAGGGGAGGCTCTCTCCTTCTCCAGCCCAGCCCGCACCCTCCGCTCCCCTGCCACTAATCTCACCGTTAGGCCTCGTTCTCGCCTGTCTTGCCATCGACCCCCGGCCCACGTCCTCCCCCGGGCCCGGAATGCCCTCCCTCCGCCCATCCGCCAAGCTAGCTCTCTTCCTCCCTTCAAGGCCCTACTGAGAGCTCACCTCCTCCACGAGGCCTTCCCAGACTGAGCCCCTTCCTCTCCCCTTCGTCCTCCTCTCCACCCCCCCATCTTACCTCCTTCCCTTCCCCACAGCACCTGTATATACGTTTGTACATATTTATTACTCTATTTAACTTGTACATATCTATTCTATTTATTTTATTTTGTTAGTATGTTTGGTTTTGTTCTCTGTCTCCCCCTTTTAGACTGTGAGCCCACCGTTGGGTAGGGACTGTCTCTATATGTTGCCAACTTGTACTTCCCAAGCGCTTACTACAGTGCTCTGCACACAGTAATTGCTCAATAAATACGATTGATTGATTGATTGAGGGGAGAAGGGGAAGTGTGGAGGAGTGGAGGAGAAGGGGAGAAGTGGGGGCGGGGGGGAGAGGAAGGAGAGGCACGGGCCCGACTTGGCTTCATTTTCCTTGTTGGAGTCCGGGCCGCTTGGGTGCTTCCTCCCCGATCCCGGCGCCGCGGGGGCGGGAAGTGTGTGTGTGCGTGTGTGTGTGTGTGTGTGTGTGTGTGTGTGTGTGTGTGATGGGGGGGCATCGGGAAGACGGGGTGGGAGAGTTGGTCCGGGCGGAGGCGGCCGGGTCGGGCCCGGGCCCTGGGGCCCCTTCCTACCTGGGGCCGGGGCAGCGGTGGCGCCCATGGTGGGGGCGGAGGGCGGAGGGCGGAGGGAGGGACGGAGGGGGCGCCCCGCACGGGTCGGAGCGGCGGCAGGAGGAGGGGCAGGGGCGGCAGGAGGAGAGCAGGAGGAGGCCGGACGCCGCCCTCCGGGGCCCAGCACTGGTGCAGCCCTTCGTCCGCCGGGGCCCGGCCCAGCTCGGCCCGCCCCGCCGTCGCTCCGGCGCTCCGGGCGCCCCCTCGCTGTGCGCAGTCGCAGCGTGCGCGCCCCCTGGCGGACAGGGGACACCCCGCCCAGCCCGCCCCCTCCGCTCCTCTGCCGCCGCTCACCCCCTCCCCGTTAGGCCTCCTTCTCTCCCGTCCCGCCGTCGACCCCGGGCCCACTTCCTCCCCCGGGCCCGGAATGCCCCCAAGCCCTCTGCCCATCCGCCAAGCTAGCTCTCTTCCTCCCTGAGAGCTCGCCTCCTCCAGGAGGCCTTCCCACACTGAGCCCCCTCCTTCCTCTCCCCCTCGTCCTCCTCTCCACCCCCCCGCCTTACCTCCTTCCCTTCCCCACAGCACCTGTATAGATGTATATATGTTTGTACATACTTATTACTCTATTTATTTATTTCTTTTAAGCGCTCAATAAATACAATTGATTGATTGATTCCTCTCCTCCTCATCCCCCTCTCTATTCCCCCATCTTACCTCCTTCCCTTCCCCACAGCACCTGTATATATGTATGTTTGTACATATTTATTACTCTATTTTAAGCGCTCAATAAACACGATTGATTCCTCTCCCCCACGTCCCCCTCTCCATCCCCCACATCTTACCTCCTCCCCTTCCCCACAGCACCCATATATATGTATATACGTTTGTACATGTTTATTACTCTATTTATTTATTTTACTTGTACATATCTATTCTATTTATTTTATTTTGTTAGTGTGTTTGGTTTTGTTCTCTGTCTCCCCCTTTTAGACTGTGAGCCCGCTGTTGGGTAGGGACCGTCTCTATATGTTGCCAACTTGTACTTCCCAAGTGCTTAGTACAGTGCTCTGCACACAGTAAGCACTCAATAAATACGATTGATTGAGGCCTGGGGCCACGGGAGGGAGGGAGAGTGTCAGGGTCCCACGGGCGGGACGAGGCCGTCTGGGGGCCCGAGCGGGCCGGCGGCGCGCAGGGCTGGGCCACTGTCTTCAAGCCGAGGGTACGGACTCCGGTTGATGCGGAGGCTGACGGGCAGCCACCGCAGGGTTTCAAGGAGTGGAGATGTGGACTAACTTTGTAGGAAAGTCAGCCGGGCTGGAGAGGGAAGTAGCGATTGGAGGAGGGAAGAGACGGGAGGCAGGGAGGTCGGCCAGGAGTTTAATGGAGAAGCAGCGTGGCTCAGGGCAAAGAGCCCAGGCTTGGGAGTCAGAGGTCACGGGTTCTAATCCCGGCTCCGCCGCTTCTCAGCTGTGTGACTTTGGGCGAGTCACTTCACTTCTCTGGGCCTCAGTTACCTCATCTGGAAAATGGGGATAAAGACTGTGAGCCCCACATGGGACAACCTGATTACCTTGTATCCACCCCCCAGTGCTTGGCACATGGTAAGCACTTAACAAAAGCCATTATTAGTATTATATTATTATCCACTGCCCTCTCTGCTTCCCTCCCTGGGCTGCTAATGAGCAGACGGTGGGAAGGGTTGCTCAGGAGAAGAGGAGGCTTCCAGGAAAAATTTCACAAGCCAGATCAGTTTCTAGGGGATGGCTGAGTCCTGCCCTCAGATCTGGGGTGCAGGGGGAAGAGGACTGGGCTGGGGATGACTGGCAGGGCTGTAGCAATCGGGGGAGCTGAGCTGTGGGGATAAGGGGGGAATCTGTGCTTTCCTCAAGGACACTGGAGAGCAGCCAGACCCAAGGGTCCCTGTCCCATCGGGGTGTTGCGGGTCTGTGGGACTCCACCTTCCTCTCCCCTTCACTAGAGGCTGGAGTTGTGGTGACTGCCCCTTCCCCCGGAATGGCCCGTCACTGTGGCTCCACGCTGACCATCCCAGGGATGGTTACATTGGACTCGACGAGACAGCTGGGTTTTGGGCTTCCTTTTCGGGGAGGACCAGGTAGAAAGGAAATGTCCACACACCAGCCCAAAGCCCAAGTGGAAGGAAAGCAGAGTGACCATTGGGAATTGGGTGGGGGGAGGTTCCTGTCCCAGAAGCAGCCTCGGCAGACAGCACTTGCTCGATGACCTCTCCACCGCAAGGCACGCCTCTAGGACAAGCTGGAGAAGCCCTGGTAGTGGCTCCTGATGAAGATGATGTTTGAACAGTTACACCTAGAGTAAAACAGCTCAGTAAGGCGCGATTCCACTCATGTCTTGCCCACTTCCCTCCCTGGACGCCCAGTGTGACTGCTCTGATCAGGGCCCTTCCCAGCGCCTCTAACAGCTTCGAGTGACAGGGGCAGTGAGTACAGTGCACATTAAGAGATCACAGATAATTGGGAGGGAGTGATGGTTGGGGATCTCAGGGCACAGCTGGGGCTTCAGGGAAGGGCCCCGTGGACAGGGAGCCAGAAGAGTGCAGGCCTAGTCCAGCAGCCCTAGAATGACCAGCCTGGTTCCACCCCCATGGAGGTCCATAACCCCATTTAGCCTCCTCCTCCACCAATGTGACCATCCAGCTGCTCCCTGGAAGCAAACTGGGCCGCCAAATTGACTGCCTTCTCTAGCTCCGCTGGGCCTAGGGAGGAAGGAGGGGGAAGTGCAGGAGGAGAAAGAAAGGTCTTGAATAATCCACAAACTGGATAATCAGTCTCTGAGCCAGGAGACTGGAACTGAGAATCCCAGCCACCGGCACCATGCCGCCACGGTCCTCCTCCTGGAAGCACCCCCACCCCACCCGCCCCCACATCTTCCAACTGCCATCCAGGGGCAGGAAACGGAGGCCTGGAGCCCCAGATCCGGGTGGCGGGGCAAGAAACGGAGGCCAGCATCCCCGGATTTGAGTCAGGGAGGAGGTGGGGGTGGCAGGGAGACCTTAGATAATTACATAGAGTGGGAATAAAAGAAGACTTCCAGCTACAAGTGGTGACAATGGTGAGTGGAGTGGACAGTGCGATACAGCTGGGAGGTGGGTTTAGAGGAAACAGGAAAAACGAGCTGGGGTGGAGGGGCGCAGGACAGGAGGGGCAGGGTGGGCAGGAGGAGCTCCTGGAGTTGGCCACTCACTTTCTACAGCACAGGCAGAAACAGCACAGGAGCAGGGCCAGCAGGAGGGTTCCTCCGACACAGGCCGCAATGATGACCAACACTCCCAAGCTAACTGTTAGAGAAAACCAGAGAGACACTGGACACCGGGAAACTGAGTGACCAGGCTAGCGAGCGCAGGGCGATTCTGCTTTAGGAATTGCTGCCCCTTTGGGGGAGGAGCAGGCAGAGAGAAAATGTCCACACAACCACCCAAAGACCCCGCTCTAGACCTTAAGCTCGTTAGGGGTAGGGAATGTGTCTGTTTATTGTTGTACTGTACTCTCCCCACCACTTAGTACAGTGCTCTGCACACAGTAGGTGCTCAGTAAATACGAATGAATGAATGAATGAGTGGAGTGGGGCATTGGCATAAGGGAGAGGGGCTTTCCTTCTCCCCCTCCCCCTAGGCAGGGCCTGCTCAGCCCCTCTGGCAGCCTTCACCATTGAATGAAATCCTCAGGGTCCTATAGACTGTAAGGTCACTATGGACAGGGAACGTGTCTATCAACTCTGTTATCTTGCACTTTCTCAACTGCTTAGTACAGTGCTGTACACATTCATTCAATCGTATTGATTGAGCGCTTACTTTGTGCAGAGCACTGTACTAATCAATCAATCAATCGTATTTATTGAGCGCTTACTGTGTGCAGAGCACTGTACTAAGCGCTTGGGAAGTACAAGTCAGCAACATATACAGACGGTCCCTACCCAACAACGGGCTCACAGTCTAGAAGAGGGAAAGCGCTCAATAAATAGGATTGATTGATTGACTACAGCCTGGGTCACGGCCCAATATCGCAGTGGGAATCGGGGTGGGTGGGAGGGGAAGGGCAGAGGATGAGGCAGAGTTGGGTGGGGGGCTTGAAGACTGTGAGCCCACTGTTGGGTAGGGACTGTCTCTATATGTTGCCAACTTGTACTTCCCAAGTGCTTAGTACAGTGCTCTGCACACAGTAAGCGCTCAATAAATACGATTGATTGATTGATTGATTGAAGTAGGCAATGGGGTTCCCAGGCCCAGGGAGGGCCTTGAAAATGAGCCGGATCCATCAGCCTGGCACCCCAGGGAGGACCGGACCTGACCAGACCAGACCCTAGGCCCATGGGGACTCACCCCAGCAGACACTCCAGTAGGACTTGGGGAGGGCACAGGTGGAGGATGGTGAGATGAAGGCCGTCACGGGGTGGTCCAGACACTTGCGGTTCGAGCTGCACCACAGGCACTGCAGAGGGAAGGAGAGAGGCGGGGCAGGGAGGGGAGGGAAAGACGGGGTTCATTCACATCATCGAGCCCAAGCCCCCTGCGGCCCGGGGTGGAGCTGGGATCCGAGGAGACTGGCTGGGGGCAGGCTCGGCTTCCTCCTCTCCGGCCCAGGTCCACTGCTAGACCCTGGCTCGGTAACCCCAGGCAGCCCCATCCCCTCCTACCCATCAGAGCCCAGACCCAACATTCTCCGAGCGAGCATGGCCCGCCCCACCTCCTCCTCAGAGCAAAATGATCTGTCCGCCTGTCCGGCACCGTAGTCATCATCCCTGCTGGCTGAGCCCCTCTAATGTAGGCAGAGTGCTGTCCTCGGGGCTCTGGGAGCACAGAATAAAGTCCAATAATTGGTCCCTGCCCTCGAGCAGGGTACACTTTCACCAGAGAAGCTCAGCCAGGGAGGACCTCCTGGTGGAGGTGGCACCATGTTGGGGGTGGGTGGGCGGGCACATGATGTTAGAGGTTAAGAAAGAGGTAGAGCTGGGGAGGCATTCAGTCAATCATTTATTCAATCATATTTATTGAGCGCTTACTGTGATGCTTATATAGAGACGATCCCTACCCAACAACGGCCTCATAGTCTAGAAGGGGCAGATTTGTGAGCCGTCTGGGCAGAGGCGGTAGGTTAAGCCGCAGACCCTAAAGGCTGAGCTCTGGCTGGGCAGAGCACATGGAGCGGCATGGAGCGGCATGGAGGGGCACAGCGTGGCACGGAGCTGTAGGAGTCATTCATTCATTCATTCAATCGTATTTATTGAGCGCTTACTGTGTGCAGAGCACTGTACTAAGCACTTGGGAAGTACAAATTTGCAACATATAGAGACGGTCCCTACCCAACAGCGGGCTCACAGTCTAGAAGATGGCCCCGGGCCTGGATTTCCACCAGCAGCATTCACAGTGCCGGCCAGTGTGGGGGCCCACGGCCAGGCCGTGCTGGGGTGAGGGGGGCCAACGGCGTTCGGGGGGCAGAGGAGGATGTCCAGGGGTGGGCTAGCTTGTGGCAGGAACAGCCGGTGCCCAGAATCCACAGAGGTGGAGGATGGCTTGGGCTGGGGGGTGAGGGGACGTCTGTCCACCTAGCTTGGTGTCCACTCTCCTCTCATTCAGTCTATCCCCCGGACTGTCTCTCTCCGTCTGTCCTCAGGCCTCCAAAGTCCCACCCGGCCCAGCCCCGAGCCCTGGTCCCAACCCCGAGGCCCAACCCCACCCCCAAGCCCCGCTCCCAGCCCCAGCCCCGGCTCCAGACACGGGCACTGACCGAGGAGCTGCTCAGGCACTGGTAGCAGGAGGTGTTGGAGAAGTCAGCACAGGCTGGGAACAGGGAGAAGGGGCAGAAAGGTGGTTACAGAGGTGATGAGGAAGGATATCTGCACCTAACCTGTGGACGCCTGTCCCAGCACTTAGCACAGGGCCCTGCGCAATGAACAGCAGGTGCACAGTAAATACCCTCCTAGTACTGGAGCAGCGTGGAAAGAGCACAGGCCTGGGAAACAGAGGACCTGGGTTCTAATCCCACCTCTGCTACTTGTCTGCTGGAAGAAATGGGGCAAATCATTTCACTTCTCTGGGCCTGTTTCATCATCATCTTTAAAATGGGGATTCAATTCCTGTTCTCCCTCCACTTACAGTGTGGGTCGGGGCTTTGTTCAGCCTGATTTGTCACCCTTTTTTAATGTAATATTTTTAATGATATCTGTTAAGCACTTACTTTATGTCAAGCCCAAGCAGATACAAATTTATCAGGTTAGACAGTCCCTGTCCCACATGGGGCTCACAGTCTAAGTAGGAGAGAGGAAGATTTAATCCCCACTTTACAGTTGAGGAAACTCTTCTCCCACTCCCTTCTGCGTCCTCTGACTTGCTCCCTTTATTCATTCCCCCTCCCGGCCTCTCCTTCTTGCCAAGTCCAACGGCTCCTACTCTATCCTAATGCTCCTCGACCTCTCAGCTGCCTTCGACACGGTGGACCACCCACTTCTCCTCAACACGCTATCCAACCTTGGCTTCACAGACTCTGTCCTCTCCTGGTTCTCCTCTTATCTCTCCGGTGTTCATTCTCAGTCTCCTTTGCGGACTCCTCCTCCCCCTCCCACCCCCTTACCGTAGGGGTTCCTAAAGAGTCAGTTCTTGGTCCCCTTCTGTTCTCTATCTACACTCACTCCCTTGGTAAACTCATTCGCTCCCACGGCTTCAACTATCCTCTCCATTCATTCATTCAATCGTATTTATTGAGCGCTTACTGTGTGCAGAGCACTAAGCTAAGCGCTTGGGAAGTACAAGTTGGCAACATACAGAGACGGTCCCTACCCAACAGTGGGCTCACAGTCTAGAAGAGTGGGCTCACAGTCTAGAAGAGAAGCAGCGTGGCGCAATGGAAAGAGCTTGGGCTTTGGAGTCAGAGGTCATGGGTTCAAATCCCGACTCCACCAATTGTCAGCTGTGTGACTTTGGGCAAGTCACTTCCCTTCTCTGGGCCTCAGTTACCGCATCTGTAAAATGGGGATTAAGACTGTGAGCCCCTGCATGGGACAACCTGATCACCTTGTAACCTCCCCAGCGCTTAGTACAGTGCTTTACACATAGTAAGCACTTAATAAATGCCATCGTTATTATTATCTCTATGCTGATGACAACCAAATCTACATCTCGGCCCTTGCTCTCTCTCCCTCCCTTCAGGCTCTCCTCCTGCCTTCAGGACATCTCCATCTGGATGTCTGCCTGCCATCTAAAACTCAGTATGTCCAAGACTGAACTCCTTATCTTCTCTCCCAAACCCTGCCCTTTCCCTGACTTTCCCGTCACTGTAGACGGCACTACCATCCTTCCCGTCTCACAAGCCCGTAACCTTGGCGTCATCCTCGACTCCGCTCTCTCGTTCACCCCACACATTCAATCCGTCACCAAAACCTGCCGGTCTCACCTCCACAACATCGCTAAGATCCGCCCTTTCCTTTCCATCCAAACCGCTACCTTGCTGGTTCAATCTCTCATCCTATCCCAACTGGATTACTGCATCGGCCTCCTCTCTGATCGCCCATCCTCCTGTCTCTCCCCACTTCAGTCTATACTTCACTATGCTGCCCGGATCATCTCTGTGCAGAAACGCTCTGGGCATGTCACTCCCCTCCTCAAAAATCTCCAGGGGCCGCCTGTCAACCTATGCATCAAGCAAAAACTCCTCCCCCTGGGCTTCAAGGCTGTCCATCACCTCGCCCCCTCCTACCTCACCTCCCTTCACTCCTTCTACAGCCCAGCCCGCACCCTGTGCTCCTCTGCCACTAACCTCCTCACTGTACCTCATTCTCGCCTGTCCCGCCATCGACCCCCGGCCCATGTCCTTCCCCTGGCCTGGAATGCCCTGCTTAGTGCAGCACTCCACACACAGTAAGTGCTCATTAAGAAAGATTAATTGATTACTATTGTTGTTGTTCTCCACGGGAAGCAGTGTTCCCTATTGGATAGAGCCAGACGCCTGGGAGTCAGAGGACCTGGGACCCTGGGCAACTCACTTCACTTCTCTGTGCTTCAGTTACCTCATCTGTAAAATGGGGATTAAGATTATGAGCCCTACATAGGGTAGGGATTGTGCCCAACCTGATTAATTTGCACCTACCCCAGCGCTTCCCCTCTCAGCATCACACCTGGAGAGTTTCCAGTACTCTATCAGTCTCGGTTACGGGAGGTAGAGTCCGGCAGGGGCCTTCCCATTCCATTCCTAGCTTGGGCAGTGGCTAGCGAGTGGCAGGCCATCCGCTACAAGTCAAAACTCACTTGTTCTGGGCAGCAGCAGCATGGGAGAGATTCCAGGGTGGAGACTCAAGTTTACTGTGTGGAAGAAGGCAATGGTAAAACCCTTCTGGATTTTTATCAAGAAAACTCTACGGATACACCACCACTACGAGAACGACTGGAGATGGAAGTGGGGCGTTCTGGGAGAGAGGTGTCCACGGAGTCGCTATGGATCGTAGACAACTCCACAGCATAAGACAAGCCAAGACCTCAGCACTTGTCACATGGTAAGTGCCTATCAAGAAATCAATCAATAAATACGACTGAGTGAATGAATGACTGTAATAAAACTTTTTTAAAAAATGCCATTTAAAAAAGTTTTATTACAGTCATTCATTCACTTAATCGTATTTATTGAGCATCTACTGTGTGCAGAGCACTGTACTAAGCGCTTGGGAAAGTACAATACAGAAATAAAGAGAGACGATCTCTGCCCCACAACAAGCTCACAGCCTAGAGGGAGGGGAGAGAGACCTCCATACCGATACACAGACAGCAGCAGCCGCTGCCAGGGAACCAAAGGCGGTGCCGAGGGTTTGGTAGCGTTTAGCACAGTGCCTGGCACATAATAATAATAATAATGTTGGTATTTGATAAGCGCTTACTAATGTGCCAAACACTGTTCTAAGCGATGGGTAGATACAAGGTAATCAGGTTGTCCCACGGGGGGCTCACAGTCTTAATCGCCATTTTACAGATGAGGGAACTGAGGCCCAGAGATAATAATAATGGCATTTGTTAAGCGCTTACTATGTGCAAAGCACTGTTCTAAGCGCTGGGGAGGTTACAAGGTAATCAGTTTGTCCCACGGGGGGTTCACAGTCTCAATCCCCATTTTACAGAGGTGGTAACTGAGGCCCAGAGAAGCGAAGTGATTTGTCCAAAGTCACACGGCCGACAAGTGGCGGAGCCGGGATTTGAACCCATGACTTCCGACTCCAAAGCCCATGCTCTTTTCACTGAGCCACGCTGCTTGTCTCTTCCCTTCTAGACTGTGAGCCCGCTGCTGGGTAGGGACTGTCTCTATTTCTTGCCGAATTACACTTTCCGAGAGTTTAGAGAGAGGTTAAGTGACTTGCCCAAAGTCACACAGCTGACAAGTAGCAGGGCCGGGATTTGAACCCATCCGACTCCAAAGCCCGGGCTCTTACCACTGAGCCACGCTGCTCCTCTGGTAAGTAGAGAATCAATCAATCGTATTCATTGAGCACTTACTGTGTGCAGAGCACTGTACTAAGCGCTTGGGAAGTACAAGTTGGCAACATATAGAGACAGTCCCTACCCAACAGTGGGCTCACAGTCTAAAAGAAGCAGCGTGGCTCAGTGGAAAGAGCCCGGGCTGTGGAGTCAGGGGTCATGGGTTCGAATCCCAGCTCTGCCACATGTCTGCTGTGTGACCTTGGGCAAGTCACTTAACTTCTCTGAGCCTCAGTTCCCTCATATCCGTAAAACGGGGATTAAGACCGTGAGCCCCACGTGGGACAACCTGATCACCTTGTATTCCCCCCCAGCGCTTAGAACAGTGCTTTGCGCATAGTAAGCGCTTAACAAATGCCATCATTATTATTATTAGAGAAGTAGTACATAGTACTGCTACATAGGAAGTGGCACATAGTAAGCGCTTAGGCCAATACCATAATTACTATCATTCGGGGGCGCCGGCTTCGTGCGTTCCCGAATGAGGGCCCTGACGACCCCCTAAGCCTGACCCCCGTCCCCGACGACCCCCTAAGCCTGACCCCCGTCCCCGACGACCCCCTAACCCTGACGCCCGGCGGCCCCCTAACCCTGACCCCCGGCCCCGACAACCCCCTAACCCTGACCCCCGGCCCCGACGACCCCCTAAGCCTGACCCCCGGCCCCGACGACCCCTGACCCTGACCCCCGACGACCCCCTAAGCCTGACCCCCGGCCCCGACAACCCCCCTAACCCTGACCCCCGGCCCCGACGACCCCTGACCCTGACCCCCGACGACCCCCTAAGCCTGACCCCCGGCCCCGACGACCCCCCCTAACCCTGACCCCCGGCCCCGACGACCCCTTAACCCTGACCCTGACCCCCGGCCTGACGACCCCCTAAGCCTGACCCCCGGCCCCGACGACCCCCTAAGCCTGACCCCTGACGACCCCCGAAGCCTGACCCCCGGCCCCGACGACCCCCTAACCCTGACCCCCGCCCCCGACAGCCCCCTAACCCTGACCCCCGGCCCGACGACCCCCTAAGCCTGACCCCCGGCCCTGACGACCCCCTAACCCTGACCCCTGACGACCCCCTGACCCTGACCCCGGGCCCCGACGACCCCCTTACCCTGCCCCCCGGGCCCCGACGACCCCCTTACCCTGCCCCCCGGCCCCGACGACCTCCTGTCCCGGTGCCTGAAGGCCCTTGGCCTGGGTGGGCCGCGCGGGTCCTGCCCCGGCCCTGGCCCCGACGAGGAGGAGGAGGAGGAGGACAAGGGGAAGGAAGAAGGAGAAGGTGTGGAGGCGGCTCCGGGCGGCTCGGGCCCCCCGCTGCATGGCGGCCCGTGGCTTGGGCGGCCAGTTTCGATTCCCGGAGCGGCGCAGCGAGGGCGGGGCGGGGCGGGGCGGGGCGGGGGAGGGGACGGCGCGAGCATTCCGTTTATTTTGTAAATGGCTTTGGTTTTGCTGTCTGTCGTCTCCCCCTTCTCGACCGTGAGCCCGCCGTTGGGGAGGGACCGTCTCTAGATGTTGCCGACTTGGACTTCCCAAGCGCTTAGTCCAGTGCTCTGCACACAGTGAGCGCTCAGTAGGTAACGATTAATGAATGACTGACGGGCGGGGGGGACGCGCCCGTCCCGACACAACGCGCAGGCGCATTTACTATTTTATTTATTTTATTTGGTTAATGTTTTGTTTTGTTGTCTGTCGTCTCCCCCTTCTAGACTGGGAGCCCGCTGTTGGGTAGGGGCCGTCTCTCTATGTTGCCAACTTGGACTTCCCAAGCGCTTAGTCCAGTGCTCTGCACACAGTAAGCGCTCAATAAATACGACTGAATGAATGAACGAGGGGCGGGGGGGACGCGCCCGTCCAGACACAACGCGCAGGCGCATTTACTATCCTATTTATTTTATTTGGTTAATCAATCAATCGTATTTATTGAACGCTTACTGTGTGCAGAGCACTGGACTAAGCGCTTGGGAAGTAATGTTTTGTTTTGTTGTCTGTCGTCTCCCCCTTCTAGACCGTGAGCCCGCCGTTGGGTAGGGACCGTCTCTAGATGTTGCCGACTTGGACTTCCCAAGCGCTTAGTCCAGTGCTCTGCACACAGTAAGCGCTCAATAAATACGATTGAATGAATGAATGAGGGGCGGGGCGGGGGGGGGACTGAAGGAGCCCTGAGAGGGCGGGCACGCGCCCGTCCAGACACAACGCGCAGGCGCATTTACGATTCTATTTATTTTATTTTGTTAATGTTTTGTTGTCTGTCGTCTCCCCCTTCTAGACTGTGAGCCCGCTGTTGGGTAGGGACCGTCTCTAGATGTTGCCAACTTGTACTTCACAAGTGCTTAGTACAGTGCTCTGCACACAGTAAGCACTCAATAAATATCAACCTACGCATCAGGCAGAAACTCCTCCCCCTGGGCTTCCAGGCTGTCCCTCCATCCCCTCGCCCCCTCCTACCTCCCGTCCCTTCTGTCCTTCTCCAGCCCAGCCCGCACCCTCCGCTCCTCTGCCACCGCTCATCTCCTCACCGTTAGGCCTCGTTCTCGCCTGTCCCGCCGCCGACCCCCGGCCCACGTCATCCCCCGGGCCTGGAATGCCCTCTAGCTCTCTTCCTCCCTTCAAGGCCCTGCTGAGAGCACACCTCCTCCAGGAGGCCTTCCCAGACTGAGCCCCCTCCTTCCTCTCCCCCTCCTCCCCCTCCCCCCCGCCTTACCTCCTTCCCTTCCCCACAGCACCTGTATATATGTATATATGTTTGCACGTATTTATTACTCTATCTATTTTACTTGTACATATTCTATTTATTTTATTTTGTTAATATGTTTTGTTTTGTTCTCTGTCTCCCCATTCTAGACTGTGAGCCCACTGTTGGGTAGGGACCGTCTCTATATGTTGCCAACTTGTACTTCCCAAGCGCTTAGTACAGTGCTCTGCACACAGTAAGCGCTCAATAAATACGATTGATTGTACTCTCTCAAGCACTTAGTACCGCACTCTGCAAACAGGAAGCACTCAGTAAATACCATGGATTGATTTTTTCGCCGATGACACCCACCTGTATCTCACTAGCTCCCTTACAGCTAGTCCCTCCCTCCCCCGTCCCCCATCCCCCCCAGCTCCGCACAGGGTAGCCGCCCAGCACAACACCCAGCTCAGGGTAGGGACCCAATGTCATCGTAGCCGCCAATTAATCGCTCCACCTTTAAAGCCTTATTGAAGGCACATCTCCTCCAAGAGCCTAGTGGACAGAGCGCACAGGTCTGAGAGTCAGAAGGTCAAGGGTGAGAAGTGAGAAGCAGCGTGACTCAGTGGAAAGAGCATGGGCTTTGGAGTCTGAGGTCAGGGGTTCAAATCCTGTCTCCGCCACTTGTCAGCTGTGTGACTTTGGGCAAGTCACTTAGCTTCTCTGTGCCTCAATTCCCTCATCTGCAAAATGGCGATTAAGGCTGTAAGGCCCTGGTGGGACAACCTGATCACCTTGTAACCTTCCCATCGTTTAGAATGGTGCTATGCACGTAGTAAGCGCTTAATAAATGCCACCATTATTATTATTATTATTATTATTATTATTGTTAAGGATTCTAATCCCAGCTCCACCACTTGTCTGCTATGAGACCTTGGGCAAGTCACTTCACTTCTCTGTGCCTCAATTACCTCATCTGTAAAATGGGGATTGAGACTGTGAGCCCCACATGGGACAGGGACTGTGTCCAATTCAGCGCTTAGAACAGTGCTTTGCACATAGTAAGCCCTTAATAAATGCCATTATTATTATTATTAACTCCATTTGCTTATATCCACCCCAGCGCTTAGTACAGTGCTTAGCCCAAAGTAAGTGCTCAACAAATACCATCATTATTATTATCTACCCCGGTGCTTAGTATAGTGCCTGGTACCTAGGAAGCACTTAATATAATTATTTCCTCTTTTCCCACTCCCTTCTGCTTCAACCTGACTTGCTCTCTTTATTCACCCCTTTCTCAGCCCCACAGCATTTATATACAAATCCATAATTTTTTTATTTGTATTACTGTCTGCCTCCCCCTCTAGACTGTGAGCTCGCTGTAGGCAGGGAATGTGTCTACCACTTCTGTTATATTTTACCCTCCCAAGCACGTAGTACAGTGTTCTGCACATGGTAAGAGCCTCAACACATTATCTGACCTTGGCTTCACAGACTCCGTCCTCTCCTGGTTCTCCTCTTATCTCTCCGGTCGTTCTTTCTCAGTCTCTTTTGCAGGCTCCTCCTCCCCCTCCCATCCTCTTACTGTGGGGGTTCCCCAAGGTTCAGTGCTTGGTCCCCTTCTGTTCTCAATCTACACTCACTCCCTTGGTGACCTCATTCGCTCCCACGGCTTCAACTATCACCTCTACGCTGATGACACCCAGATCTACATCTCTGCCCCTGCTCTCTCCCCCTCCCTCCAGGCTCGCATCTCCTCCTGCCTTCAGGACATCTCCATCTGGATGTCCGCCCGCCACCTAAAGCTCAACATGTCGAAGACTGAGCTCCTTGTCTTCCCTCCCAAACCTTGTCCTCTCCCTGACTTTCCCATCTCTGTTGACGGCACTACCATCCTTCCCGTCTCACAAGCCCGCAACCTTGGTGTCATCCTCGACTCCGCTCTCTCATTCACCCCTCACATCCAAGCCGTCACCAAAACCTGCCGGTCTCAGCTCCGCAACATTGCCAAGATCCGCCCTTTCCTCTCCATCCAAACCGCTACCCTGCTCATTCAAGCTCTCATCCTATCCCGTCTGGACTACTGCACCAGCCTTCTCTCTGATCTCCCATCCTCGTGTCTCTCTCCACTTCAATCCATACTTCATGCTGCTGCCCGGATTATCTTTGTCCAGAAACGCTCTGGACATATTACTCCCCTCCTCAAAAACCTCCAATGGCTACCGATCAATCTGCGCATCAAGCAGAAACTCCTCACCCTGGGCTTCAAGGCTGTCCATCACCTCGCCCCCTCCTACCTCACCTCCCTTCTCTCCTTCTACTGCCCAGCCCGCACCCTCCGCTCCTCCACCACTAATCTCCTCACTGTACCTCGCTCTCGCCTGTCCCGCCATCGACCCCCGGCCCACGTCATCCCCCGGGCCTGGAATGCCCTCCCTCTGCCCATCCGCCAAGCTAGCTCTCTTCCTCCCTTCAAGGCCCTGCTGAGAGCTCACCTCCTCCAGGAGGCCTTCCCAGACTGAGCCCCTTCTTTCCTCTCCCCCTCGTCCCCCTCTCCATCCCCCAGTCTTACCTCCTTCCCTTCCCCACAGCACCTGTATATATGTATATATGGCTGTACATATTTATTACTCTATTTATTTATTTATTTATTTATTTTACTTGTACATTTCTATCCTACTTATTTTATTTTGTTGGTATGTTTGGTTCTGTTCTCTGTCTCCCCCTTTTAGACTGTGAGCCCACTGTTGGGTAGGGACTGTCTCTGTGTGATGCCAATTTGTACTTCCCAAGCGCTTAGTACAGTGCTCTGCACATAGTAAGCGCTCAATAAATACGATTGATTGATTGATTGATTGATTGATTGATTGATGTGCTGAAGACAGTGACCGCTGCATTCCCTGCCCCACCAGAGGCTGAGCCGCTAAGCAAATCCCTTGGCGTGGCAAAGCCCCACCCTGGGTTCTGATAGAGGCCGGCCAGCCAGCAGACAAACTAGCCAGCCAACTCTTCTTTCATTCAATCCAATCCGTCACCAAATCCTGCCAGTCTCACCTTCACATCCCCAAGATCCACCCTTTCCTCTCCATCCAAACCGCTACCACGTTAGTACAATCTCTCATCCTATCCCGACTGGATTACTGCATCAGCCTCCTTTCTGACCTCCCAACCTCCTGCCTCTCCCCACTTCAGTCCATACTTCACTCTGCACCCTGGATTATCTTTCTATAGAAATGTTCCGGGGATGTCAGTCCCCTCCTCACAAATCTCCTATCAACCTCCATATCACACAAAAACTCCTCACTATTGGCTTCCAAGCTCTCCATCACCTTGCCGTTTCTTACCTCACCTCCCTTGTCTCCTTCTACAACCCAGCCCGCACACTCTGGTGCTAACCTTCCCATTGTGCCTCCATCTCACCTGTCTTGCCGTCAAACCCTGGCCCGCATCCTACCTGTGTCCTGGAATGCCCTTCCTCCTCAAATCTGCCAATCACTCTTCCCCCTTTCAAAGCCTTACTGAAGGTGCATCTCCTCCAAGAGGCCTTCCCAGATTCAGTCCACTCTTCCCCCCTCCCTACTGCATAACCTCGACTCGCTCCCTTTGCTCCCCCCACCACAGCACTTATGTGTATATCTATAATTGTAGTTATTTATATTGATGCCTGTTTACTTGTTTTGATGTCCGCCCACAACCAGCACACAGTCTAGCTGCGGGGAGACAGACATCAAAACAAATAAACAGAATTACTGATCTATACATAAGTGCTGTGGGGCTGGGGTGGGGGGGATTTGAGGGGGGAAGGCACTCCAGGCCAGAGGCAGGACATGGGCCAGGGGTCGGCAGTGAGACAGGCGAGATCAATAATAACAATGATAGCATTTATTAAGCGCTTACTATGGGCCAAGCACTGTTCTAAGCGCTGGGGAGGTTACAAGGTGATGAGGCTGTCCCACGGGGGGGCTCACAGTCTTAATCCCCATTTTACAGATGAGGGAACTGAGGCCCAGAGAAGTGAAGTGACTTGCCCAAAGTCACACAGCTGACAAGTGGCGGAGCCGGGATCTGAACCCACGACCTCTGATTCCAAGGCCCGTGCTCTTTCCACTGAGTCACGCTGCTTCTCAAGGCACAGTGGGGTTAGCACAGGAGGAGCGACGTATATGGGTTGTGTTGTAGGAGAGAAGCGAGGTGAGGTAGGAGGGGGCAAGGTGATGGAGGATTTTAAAGCAGTGACCCACTTCCCATATGGCACTGCTGCCGCCTCCAGAACATAAACCCCCACCTGTGGAATACATTTAGTTTGAAGAAAAGCATTCTCGGGAGAAAACACTTTTATTGAACCAAAAAAAAACTCTCACAAGAAAAGATCCATCAGCAAACAGTGCACAAAGTGGAGCCTAAAGTGGATCAGAGAGCCAACAAGTTTGCAAAAATCCCTCCTTCACATTCACACACTCGGGCATACTTGCTCCGTCTCTCACTTTTCTAAAAATGGTATTTGTTAAATGCTTACTACGTGCCAAACACCATACTGAATGCTGGACTGTCTCACATACACACTCAAATGCACCATGGTACACTGACACAGTCACACACCTACATGTACACACACATGCACACAAGCACAGACACGCACACCATAGGGTCCAGCACAGCCGGAGCCAGGCCCTCCTCCCCTGCTGTTCTGGAGCCAGCTCCACCTCCCCGGCAGACCTGGAGCCAAGTAGGTGGGCACGTTTGGGCTGATCCTTGGGCTCTGCCAGCGGCAAGGGGAGATGGTGGCGAGGAGGAAACCACCGGCTCCAAAGAGAGTCAGGTTTCAGGGGCCAGGGGTCTGGCGGGAAGGGGATGAGGAGTCCCAGGGGGCAGGGCGTGAAAGGGGGCAGGGAGTGGGTGGCTTGGGGTCAGTCAAGGACCACCTCCCAAACCGGCCTCAGCGACTGCTCCCAGTCAGCCCAGCCTGACCCTTCCAGACTCAGCCAATCGGATCTGCATGGAGGTGGAAGCTGCCTCTCCGGGGCTAGGGAAAGAGAACCGGCGCAGGTAGGGTCGGAGCTGGGCGGGAGGGAGTCGAACGGGATGTCCGGGAGAGTCCAGAGCCCGGGAACCCTCGCTCCAAGCCGGGCTTAGGTTGCACGTGAGACCACGGGAATGTCGATCTCGATGGCTGACAGCCGGGACCGGGACGAGTAGGGCTGGGCATAGGTGTGGGCGCCGGGCGCGTGCGGGTGCGGGTACAGTGGCTGCCACAAGGACGGGGGTGGCACCCTGCAGGCACAATACCACACGAGCAGCAGAAGGGCGGTGAGGAACAGGCCGCCCGCGCTGGCCACCGCCACGTACACGGCGTAGTCGAAAGAGAACACGGGCTCGTACTGCCGGTTCAGTCGGGCCGTGTGGAAGACCACCCAGATGGATGGGGCGAGGCTCAGGGCGCCTGCCAGCAGGAAGAGCAGACCGGCCACCAAGTGGCAGCCCGCGCTGTTGATGAGGCAGCGGGCCCGCTGGATGCTGGGCGGACTGGGGCGGAAGGCCGTGCCGCCCATCCCTACCAGCCCCAGCAGGAGCGCTCCCATGGCCACCAGCCCGCTGGTGGGGAGGGCCAGCTGCAGCACGCGCAGGTCCAGCTGGTCCACGGACACGTACCAGGACGGATCATACATGAGGCAGTCGCGGGCGCCGTCCTGGCGCGCGCATTTCACCCACAGCCCCGTGTACACAGTCAGGTTGCGCTCGTTCCTGTTGAAGGTGATCAGCCTCAGCCGCCTCCAGTTGGGCAGCAGCATGGCGGCAAACAGCCCGGCCAGCGAGGCCACGCCGCAGAGGAAGGAGAGCACTGTGGCCGCATGGACGTCCCGACATCCCATGGCGGACAGGGAGGGTGGGCGGGCCGTCGACAGAAGCTGGGCCGGAGAGCTGTGGACAAAACACGGACGTCAAGCTCAGGGTCGTGAGCAGCTTCTGGTCAGAGGGGCCCCGTGGAGACCGACGTTCTACCCCGACACATGCCGGCCGCCTCCCTGAGACGGGTGCCCGACCACTCGGGTTTGGTGTTAATCCACTCCCTCGCTGAAGAATGCAAATGTCCGCCCCTCATCTCTAAGGGGTGATGGCCGGGAGGCTGGGGAGCAGAGTCATCCCTTATAGCGTCCTTCTGGTCCCAAGGGCCTACGCCCAATTCCCCGCTCCGTCCCCACTCTACCGGCTTTCGGCCACAAGGACCCTCTCAGCATCCCCAGGACTGACTTACCTGCTGGGTGACCTTGGGCAAGTCACTTCACTTCCCTGGGCTTCAGTTTCCTCATCTGTAAAACGTTCTCCCTCCTGAGCCCCACGGGGGACAGGGACTGTATCCGACCTGAAGATCTTGTCTCTCTCCCAGCACTTAGTACAGTGTTTGGCACCTGGTAAGGGCTTAACAAATTCCACAATTTATTATTATTATTACTACGATTAATAGGTATTATTATAATTGTTCATTCACTCAATCTGATTAAACACTGTGTGCAGAGCATTGTACTATGTACTTGGGAAAGTACAGTACAACAATAAAGAAGGACAATCTCTGCCCACAATGAGCTCAAAGTTTGGGGCGGGGGCAGACATCAATATAAATATATGAAATGACAAATACATACATAAGTGCTGGGGGGCTGGGAGAAGAGGAAGAGCAAAGGGAGCAAGTCAGAGAGATGCAGAAGGGAGTGGGAGATGAGGAAAAGTGGGGCTTAGTCTCCTCGGGGGTCACGTAACTGTTGTTATTATTATGTATCTATTGTTACACTGTAGTAATAATAATAATAATGGCATTTATTAAGCACTTACTATGTGCAAAACACTGTTCTAAGCGCTGGGGAGGTTACGAGGTGATGAGGTTTTCCCACGGGGGGCTCACAGTCAATCCCCATTTAACAGATGAGGGAACTGGTGCCCAGAGAAGTGAAGTAACTTGCTCGAAGTCACACAGCTGACAAGTGGTGGAGCCGGGATTTGAACCCATGACCTCTGACTCCAAAGCCCGGGCTCCTTCCCCTGAGCCACGCTGCTTCTACTCTCCCAAGCACTTAGTACAGTGCTCTGCACAGTAAGCGCTCAAGAAATATGACTGAATGACTATTATTGTTCCTGGATGCAGTCTGGGCCAAAACACAGCACTAGCCCACTGGGAAAAACAGAGTAAAGGTCAGGCAAATGGGGAAGGGAGCCCAACCCCAAGGCCTCCTGAACCGCTTAGGGTGCGGAAGCACAATGGTCAAGGTTTGGTTTTGTTCTCTGTCTCCCCCTTCTAGACTGTGAGCCCACTGTTGGGTAGGGGCTGTCTCTATATGTTGCCAACTTGTACTTCCCAAGCACTTAGTACAGCGCTCTGCACACAGTAAGCGCTCAATAAATATGATTGATTGATTGATTTGCCCCTTCTCTCTAAGCCTGCTTGATCACCTCTGGGTGTGCTTGATTAACTCAAGGCAAGCACTTCACTAACACAACTTCTTCCTATTCTTTGGTCTTCTGAAAGGAGCAGCATATAACCCGAAGACAAGATGAAGCTACTGATCTAATCAGGCCCCCTGGCCCTACTGTTCAGTGGGATTTAATCACCCAGAGAATTCATTCATTCATTCATTCATTGATATTTATTGAGCACTTACTGTGTGTACAGCACTGTACTAAGCACTTGGGAGAGTACAATATAATAAAAAACAGACACATTTCCTGCCCACAAGGAGGGATCTAGGGAAATGCCCCGGGCCTGGAATGCCCTCCCTCTGCCCATCTGCCAAGCTAGCTCTCTTCCTCCCTTCAAGGCCCTACTGAGAGCTCACCTCCTCCAGGAGGCCTTCCCAGACTGAGCCCCTTCCTTCCTCTCCCCCTCGTCCCCCTCTCAATCCCCCCCATCTTACCTCCTTCCCTTCCCCTAACCCCCTTCTCCTCAACACGTTATCTGACCTTGGCTTCACAGACTCCGTCCTCTCCTGGTTCTCCTCTTATCTCTCAGGTCGTTCTTTCTCAGTCTCTTTTGCAGGCTCCTCCTCCCCCTCCCATCCTCTTACTGTGGGGGTTCCCCAAGGTTCAGTGCTTGGTCCCCTTCTGTTCTCAATCTACACTCACTCCCTTGGTGACCTCATTCGCTCCCACGGCTTCAACTATCACCTCTACGCTGATGACACCCAGATCTACATCTCTGCCCCTGCTCTCTCCCCCTCCCTCCAGGCTCGCATCTCCTCCTGCCTTCAGGACATCTCCATCTGGATGTCCGCCCGCCACCTAAAGCTCAACATGTCGAAGACTGAGCTCCTTGTCTTCCCTCCCAAACCTTGTCCTCTCCCTGACTTTCCCATCTCTGTTGACGGCACTACCATCCTTCCCGTCTCACAAGCCCGCAACCTTGGTGTCATCCTCGACTCCGCTCTCTCATTCACCCCTCACATCCAAGCCGTCACCAAAACCTGCCGGTCTCAGCTCCGCAACATTGCCAAGATCCGCCCTTTCCTCTCCATCCAAACCGCTACCCTGCTCATTCAAGCTCTCATCCTATCCCGTCTGGACTACTGCACTAGCCTTCTCTCTGATCTCCCATCCTCGTGTCTCTCTCCACTTCAATCCATACTTCATGCTGCTGCCCGGATTATCTTTGTCCAGAAACGCTCTGGACATATCACTCCCCTCCTCAAAAACCTCCAATGGCTACCGATCAATCTGCGCATCAGGCAGAAACTCCTCACCCTGGGCTTCAAGGCTGTCCATCACCTCGCCCCCTCCTACCTCACCTCCCTTCTCTCCTTCTACTGCCCAGCCCGCACCCTCCGCTCCTCCACCACTAATCTCCTCACTGTACCTCGCTCTCGCCTGTCCCGCCATCGACCCCCGGCCCACGTCATCCCCCGGGCCTGGAATGCCCCCAATCCCTCTGCCCATCCGCCAAGCTAGCTCTCTTCCTCCCTTCAAGGCCCTGCTGAGAGCTCACCTCCTCCAGGAGGCCTTCCCAGACTGAGCCCCTTCTTTCCTCTCCCCGTCGTCCCCCTCTCCATCCCCGTCTTACCTCCTTCCCTTCCCCACAGCACCTGTATATATGTATATATGGTTGTACATATTTATTACTCTATTTATTTATTTATTTATTTATTTTACTTGTACATTTCTATCCTACTTATTTTATTTTGTTGGTATGTTTGGTTCTGTTCTCTGTCTCCCCCTTTTAGACTGTGAGCCCACTGTTGGGTAGGGACTGTCTCTATGTGATGCCAATTTGTACTTCCCAAGCGCTTAGTACAGTGCTCTGCACATAGTAAGCGCTCAATAAATACGATTGATTGATTGATTGATTACCTCCTTCCCTTCCCCACAGCACCTGTATATATGTATATATGTTTGTACATATTTATTACTCTATTTATTTATTTATTTATCTTACTTGTACATATCTATTCTATTTATTTTATTTTGTTGGTATGTTTGGTTTTGTTCTCTGTCTCCCCCTTCTAGACTGTGAGCCCGCTGTTGGGTAGGGACTGTCTCTATGTGTTGCCGACTTGTACTTCCCAAGCGCTTAGTACAGTGCTCTGCACAAAGTAAGTGCTCAATAAATACGATTGATTGATTGATTGATTGGCTTATTGCTGCCTATACTATTTATCCTGTATTGTTCCCTTCTGAATAATTTCAATGCTGTACCAACTATATATAAAGAAGCAGTGTGGTTCAGTGGAAAGAGCCTGGGCTTGGGAGTCAGAGGTTGTGGGTTCTAATCCCAGCTCCGCCACTTGTCTGCTGTGGGACCTTGGGCAAGTCACTTCACTTCTCTGGGCCTCAGTTCCCTCATCTCTAAAATGGGGATTAGGACTGTGAGCTCCATATGGGACAACGTGATCACCTTGTATTTCCCCCGCCCCCAGCGCTTAGAACAGTGCTTTGCACATAGTAAGACAGTGCTTTTCACATAGTAAGCGCTTAAATGCCATCATTATATAAAGAAACTCTGGATTACTTTGAGTTGAACTGGCCCTGACTAACAGAGGAAACTCTGCCCATCACCCACCACTCCCTACTAGTGCTAGAAGAAGCGCCAGTAGTAATAAACTTGTCTCTAACATACCGGCTTAAACACAGCGCAGGTTCCATGAGGCTTTTCTTACATAAGGGCCAAAAGAATAATTACCTCTAACCCCGCAACCCCAACGGGACCCGACTGGCCCTGGGCCTCAGCTGGCCTGGCTGACCCCAAGACACCCCTCCTTGGAAAGGGAGGGCCAAGGACCATTCCCTGCCCCCCGCTCTCTCCCTCCAACCCTGATGAACAAATAGATGTTTTCAACTCCACCCTCTCTACTCAACTCACTCGCTCCCCTATCCCTTCGTCGCTTTCGCAATGCTTAGTACAGTGCTCTGCACACAGTAAGCGCTCAATAAATACGATTGATTGATTTTGCACCACTAACCCACAGCCTCCACTGTCCGCATCCTCCACTCTTAAGCTCGAGCCGCCGACGCTGCTGATGGAAATCTACACACCAGGCCAAACTTGTCCACTTTAAGTTTATCCATTTTTGCCTTAACTCTGCCCTCTCCTCTGCCCGGCATAACTATTTCTCTTCTCTTATTGACAACAATTCTCAACACCCTTGTCAGTTGTTCCAGACATTTAACTCCCTCCTCAGACCCCCTGTCCCTCCCCCATCCCTCCCCATCAACCATCTGGCCACCTACTTCATTAGGAAAATTAACACCATCAGGTCTGGGCTCCCCAAAATCAGCCCTCCCCCTCCTCCATCCCCCCTCCTCTCAGCCCCCTTTTCAACTTTTCCATCCTTCCCAGCAGTATCTTCCAAGGAATCTCCTCCCTCCTCTCAAGTGCCACCCTCTCCACCTGCGCATCAGACCCCATTCCCTCACACCTTATAAAATCTCTTGGCTCCTCCCATCTCCCCTTCTTAACATATCTTCAACTGCTCACTCTCTAATGGCTTCTTCCCCTCTGCCTTCAAACATGCCTACGTCTCCCCCATCCTAAAAAAACCCTCCCCTGCCCCCACAGACCCCGCCGGTTATCTCCTCATCTCCCTCCTACCCTTCCTTTCCAAACTCCCGGAGCAAGTCATCTACACTGGTTGCCTCAAATTCCTCTCCTCCAGCTCTCTTCTGTACCCCCTTCCAATCTGGCTTCCGTCCCCTCCACTCCACTGAACCGCCCTTTCAAAGGTCACCAATGACATCCTTCCTGCCAAATCCAACGACTCCTACTCCATCCTAATTCTACTCGACCTTTCAGCTGCCTCTGACACTGTGGACCATGCCCTCCTCCTCAACACGTTATCCAACCTTGTCTTCCCTGACTCCGTCCTCTCTTGGTTCTCCTCTTATCCCTCTGGCCATTCATTCTCAGTCTCTTTCACGGCTCCTCCTCCCCTTCCCATCCCCTAACTGCAGGGGTTCCTCAAGGGTCAGTTCTTGGTCCCCTTCTATTCTCCATCCACACTCACTCCCTTGGTGAACTCACTTGCTCCCTCAGCTTCAACTATCATCTCTATGCAGATGACACCCAAATCTGTATCTCCTCCCCTGTTCTCTCTCCCTCCCTCCAGGCTCACATCTCCTCGTGCCTTCAGGACATCTCTAATTGGATGTCCTCCTTTCACCTAAAACTCACATGTCCAAGACTGTGCTCCTTATCTTCCCTCCAAAACCCTGTCCTCTCCCTGACTTTCCCATCACTGTGGATGGCAAAAACCATCCTTCCCTCCTCACAAGCCTGCAACTTTGGTGTCATCCTTGACCTCACTCTCTCATTCACCCATCCAATCCATCACCTTCATAACATCGCCAAGATCCACCCTTTCCTCTCCATCCAAAGCGCTGCCACGTTAGTACAACTCCTAGAACGAGTCGTCTACACCTGCTGCCTCAAATTCCTCAACACCAACTCTCTCCTTGACCCCCTCCAATCTGGCTTCCGTCCCCTACACTCCACCAAAACTGCCCTCTCAAAGGTCACCAATGACCTCCTTCTTGCCAAATCCAATGGCGCCTACTCTATCCTAATCCTCCTCGACCTCTCAGCTGCCTTCGACACTGTGGACCAACCCCTTCTCCTCAACACGCTATCCAACCTTGGCTGCACAGACTCCATCCTCTCCTGGTTCTCCTCTTATATCTCTGGCCGTTCATTCTCAGTCTCCTTTGCCAGCTCCTCCTCTCCCTCCCACCCCCTTACTGTAGGGGTTCCTCAAGGGTCAGTTCTTGGTCCCCTTCTGTTCTCTATCTACACTCACTCCCTTGGTAAACTCATTCGCTCCCACGGCTTCAACTATCATCTCTACGCTGATGACATCCAAATCTACATCTCTGCCCCTGTTCTCTCTCCCTCCCTCCAGGCTCGTGTCTCCTCCTGCCTTCACATCTCCATCTGGATGTCTGCCCACCATCTAAAACTCAATATATCCAAGACTGAACTCTTTATCTTCCCTCCCAAACCCTGCCCTCTCCCTGACTTTCCTGTCACTGTAGACAGCACTACCATCCTTCCCATCTCACAAGCCCACAACCTTGGCGTCATCCTCGACTCCGCTATCTTGTTCACCCCACACATCCAATCCGTCACCAAAATCTGCCGGTCTCACCTCCACAACATCGCCAAGATCCACCCTTTCCTCTCCATCCGAACCGCTACCTTGCTGGTTCAATCTCTCATCCTATCCCGATGATTACTGCATCAGCCTCCTGTCCTGTCCTCCTGTCTCTCCCCACTTCAGTCTATACTTCACTCTGCTGTCCGGATCATCTTTGTGCAGAAACACTCTGGGCATGTTACTCCCCTTCTCAGAAATCTCCAGTGGCTGCCTGTCAACCTACAAATCAAGCAGAAACTCCTCACTCTCGGCTTCAAGGCTGTCCATCACCTCACACCTTCCTACCTCACCTCCCTTCTCTCCTTCTACAGCCCAGCCTGCACCCTACACTCCTCTGCCGCTACTAACCTCCTCACTGTACCTCATTCTTGCCCGTCTCACCGTCGACCCCCAGCCCACGTCCTTCCCCTGGCCTGTAATGCCCTCCCTCCACGCATCCGCCAAGCTAGCTCTCTTCCTCCCTTCAAAGCCCTACTGAGAGCTCACCTCCTCCAGGAGGCCTTCCCAGATTGAGCCCCCCTTTTTCTCTTCTCCCCATCCCACCCGCCCTACCTCCTTCCCCTCCCCACAGCACTTGTATATTTGTACAGATTGATTACTCTATTTTACTTTTACATATTTACTATTCTATTTATTTTGTTAATGATGTGCATATAGCTTTAATTCTATTTGTTCTGACGACTTTGCCACCTGTCTACATGTTTTGTTTTGTTGTCTGTCTCCCCCTTCTAGACTATGAGCCCGTTGTTGGGTGGGGACCGTCTCTATATGTTGCCGACTTGTACTTCCCAAGCGTTTTTGTACAGTGCTCTGCACACAGTAAGCGCTCAATAAATACGAATGAATGAATGAATGAACTGGCGGAGCCGAGATTAGAACCCATGACCTCTGACTCCAAAGCCCGTGCTCTTTCCACTGAGTTACGCTGCTTCCCTGCACTGGGGGCCTTGGCTGACACCGGCCAAAGCCCACTGGGACCGGGACTTCTGGCTCGGCTGGAGGCGGAAAAGGAAACCGTGCGGTCCAGGTGCCGGACAAAACCCCCGGAGTCCCGACAAGCCCCCAGCGTCCAAGGCCCTGCTGAGGGTGGAGCCATCATGGCTTAGAAACTACAGCCCAGGCCTGGGAGTCAGAAGGTCATGGGTTCTAATCCCACTATGCCATTTGTCTGCTCTGTGTGACCTTGGACAAGTCAATTCGCTTCTCTGTCTCTCAGTTCCCTCAAATGGGGATTAAGACTGTGAGCCCTATGTGGGACAGGGACTTTGTCTAACCCGATTCTCTTGTATTATCATCATCATCAATCGTATTTATTGAGCGCTTACTGTGTGCAGAGCACTGTACTAAGCGCTTGGGAAGTACAAGTTGGCAACATATAGAGACAGTCCCTACCCAACAGTGGGCTCATCTATCCCGGTGCTTAGAACAGTGCCTGGCACAGAGTAAGCGCTTAACAAATACCATTCCTTCTCCAGCCCAGCCCACACCCTCTGCTCCTCTGCCGCTAACCTCCTCACTGTGCCTCGTTCTTGCCTGTCCCGCTGTCGACCCCTGGCCCACGTCCTCCCCCTGGCCTGGAATGCCCTCCCTCCCCACATGCGCCAAGCTAGCTCTCTTCCTCCCTTCAAAGTCCTACTGAGAGCTCACCTCCTCCAGGAGGCCTTCCCACACTGAGCCCCCTCCTTCCTCTCCCCCTCCCCACCCCCCGCCCTACCTTCTTCCCCTCCCCACAGCACCTGTACGTATGTTTGTACAGATTTATTACTCTATTTATTTTACTTGTACATATTTACTATTCTATTTATTTTATTTTGTTAATATATTTTGTTTTGTTGTCTGTCTCCCCCTTCTAGACTGTGAGCCCATTGTTGGGTAGGGACCGTCTCTATATGTTGCCAACTTGTACTTCCCAAGCGCTTAGTACAGTGCTCTGCACACAGTAAGCGCTCAATAAATACGATTGAATGAATAAATATTGATGATGATGGTATTTGTTAAGCACTTACTCTGTGCCAAGCATTGTATTACCATTCTCCCCTGCCCCCCTCCCCTCCTTTTTTCACACACACACACACACACACACACACACACACACACACACACACACACACACTCTCTGTCTCTCTCTCTGGGACGACAGTATAGGAAGTGGTCCACAAATAGGACTGAATGAATAAATAATAATAATGATGTCATTTATTAAGCGCTTACTATTTGCAAAGCACTATTCTAAGCGCTGGGGACATTACAAGTTAATCAGGTTGTCCCACGGGGGGCTCACAGTCTTAATCCCCATTTTACAGATGAGGTAACTGAAGCCCACCCAGGGAAGTGAAGTGACTTGCCCAAAGTCACACAGCTGACAATTGGCAGAGCCGGGATTTGAACCCATGACCTCTGACTCCAAAGCCCGGGCTCTTTCCATCGGGCCACGCTGCTTCTAAAGGGCACCCAGGGCGGAGCGCCGAAGCTGGGGGGGCAGCGCTGCCCCCGGGATCCGGGTCGAGGCCATCGAGACTCGTTTCCGGGGGGATGGGATGGGATGGGATGGGATGGGATGGGATGGGATGGGTTGGGATGGGTTGGGTTGGGATGGGATGGGTTGGGATGGGATGGGATGGGTTGGGATGGGATGGGATGGGTTGGGATGGGATGGGTTGGGATGGACCCAGGGCAGCCCCCAACCCCCGGGGGGAGAGAGCAGCAGCGCCCCAGCTCTGCGGCCGGTATAGCCGCCCCTCGCCCTCCACGGCCCTGGGAATCAATCAATCAATCGTATTTATTGAGCGCTTACTGTGTGCAGAGCACTGGACTAAGCGCTTGGGAAATACAAGTTGGCAACATATAGAGACGGTCCCTACTCAACAGTGGGCTCACAGTCTAGAAGGGGGAGACAGAGAACAAAACCAAACGTACTAACAAAATAAAATAAACTAGCTATGTACAAGTAAAATAAATAGAGTAATAAATCCGTACAAACATATATACATCATCATCATCATCAATCGTATTTATTGAGCGCTTACTGTGTGCAGAGCACTGTACTAAGCGCTTGGGAAGTAGAAATTGGCAACATATAGAGACAGTCCCTACCCAACAGTGGGCTCACAGTCTAAAAGGGGGAGACAGAGAACAAAACCAAACATACTAACAAAATAAAATAAATAGAATAGATGTGTACAAATAAAATAAATAAATAAATTATATATATATATATATATATACACATACAGGTGCTATGGGGAAGGGAAGGAGGTAATGGGGGGGGGATGGAGAGGAGGAGGAGAGGGAGGAGGGTGCTCCGTCTGGGAAGGCCTCCTGGAGGAGGTGAGCTCTCAGTATGGCCTTGAATTCTACAGCAAGAAAAAAAATCCCTGTGCCTTAAGCACCTAGAGAAGCCCTCTTTTTCCTTTACTGCAGCTCTCCCAAGTCTTCAGAGAATGTTCATTCCATTTCACGCTCATGTAATGCGTAAGCTAGTTTCCAGGGTCAGCCACCAAATCCTGTTGGAACTACCTACACTGGATCTCTACAATCTGCCTCCCCGGGAGGCATCTTCCCGCACGAAGGCCCCGGAGCCGCGGGACCAAGAGCGCCCCGGCCAGCCCGGCCCGGCCCAGCCCACCCACCCGCACCAATCAATCAATCAATCAATCAGTCGTATTTATTGAGCGCTTACTGTGTGCCGCGGGGTTCGCCGAGCCGGAGCCGCCGCTGCCGCCGCCCAAGGTTGTAGGGATGGCGGCTACAACTCCCAGCGGCCGCCGCCGCCTCCTCCTCCTCCTGCACCGCCCTAGGCGCCGGGCCAAGAACTACAACTCCCAGAAGCCTCCTCTTCCTCCTCCTGTGCCGCCCACCCGAAAACTACAACTCCCAGAAGCCTCCTCTTCCTCCTCCTGTGCCGCCCCCTCCCCCGCGCCGGACCGAAAACTACAACTCCCAGAAGCCTCCTCTTCCTCCTTCTGTGCCGCCCACCCGAAAACTACAACTCCCAGAAGCCTCCTCTTCCTCCTTCTGTGCCGCCCACCCGAAAACTACAACTCCCAGAAGCCTCCCCTTCCCCCTCCTGTGCCGCCCCCTCCCCCGCGCAGGACCGAAAACTACAACTCCCAGAAGCCTCCTCTTCCGCCACCGCCCCCCCCCAACTCCAGCGGCAATCAATCAATCAATCAATCGTATTTATTGAGCGCTTACTGGGTGCGGAGCACTGTACTAAGCGCTTGGGAAGTACAAGTCGGCAACATATAGAGACGGTCCCTACCCAGCAGTGGGCTCACAGTCAAGGAGGGGGAGGCAGACAACAAAACCAAACATATTAACAAAATAAAATAAATAGAATTGATATGTACAAGTAAAATAAATAAATAGAGTAAGAAATATGTACAAACATTTATACATCTATACAGGTGCTGTGGGGAAGGGAAGGAGGTAAGGCGGGGGGGATGGAGAGGGGAGGGAGGGGGAGAGGAAGAGGGGAGGGGAGTACACTCATTCATTCATTCAATCGCATTTATTGAGCGATTACTGCGTGCAGAGCACTGTGCTAAGCGCTTGGGAAGTACAAGTTGGCAACATATAGAGACGGTCCCTACCCAACAGCGGGCTTACAGCTGCAAAGACCCTTCCCGGCCCCCTTCCCTACCAGAAGGGAAAAAGGAGGGGACGAGGGAGGGTCGGACTTCAAAAGCATTGTGTTTTGTTTTGTTGCCTGTCTCCCCCTTCTAGACTGTGAGCCCGTTGTTGGTTAGGGACCGTCTCTATACGTTGCCGACTTGGACTTCCTAAGCACCTAGTACAGTGCTCTGCACACAGTAAGCGCTCAATAAAGACGATTGAATGAATCCGCCCAAAACTGCACTTAATAATAATTGACCAAGCCCCATTTTTCCTCATGTCCCACTCCCTTCTGCGTCGCCCTGACTTACCCTTTGCTCTCCCCCCCGTCCCACACCGCTTATGTATAGATCTGTCATTTTATTTATTTGTATTGATGTCTAATAATGTTAATAATGCTGGTGTTTGTTAAGCGCTTACTATGTGCCAAGCACTCTTCTAAGCGCTGGGATAGATACAACGTTACTAGGTTGTCCCACTTGGGGTTCACAGGCTTGATCCCCATTTTACAGATGAGCTGAGGCACAGAGAAGTTAAGTGACTTGCCCAAAGTCACTCAGCTGACAAGTGGCAGACCGTGAGCTCCTTGTGAGCAGGGATTGTCACCCTTTATATTGTATTGTACTTTCCCAAGTGCTTAGTATATATATATATATATACATATATATATATGTTTGTACATATTTATTACTCTATTTTACTTGTACATATCTATTCTATTTATTTTATTTTGTTAATATGTTTGGTTTTGTTCTCTGTCTCCCCCTTCTAGACTGTGAGCCCACTGTTGGGTAGGGACTGTCTCTAGATGTTGCCAACTTGTACCTTCCAAGTGCTTAGTACAGTGCTCTGCACACAGTAAGCGCTCAGTAAATACGATTGATTGATTATTAGTACAGAGCTCTGCACAGTAAACACTTAATAAATACGATTGAATGAATGAATTATGGTGTTTTGTTAAGTGCTTATTATGTGCCAGGCAATGGGGTAGATACAAGAGAGTCGGTTTGGACACAGTCCCTGTCGCTTACAGGGCTCTGTCGTCCTCCCCATTTGACAGATGAGGGAACTGAGGCCCAGAGACCTGAAATGATTTGCCAGCAGACGTGATGAAGGTGGAATTAGAACCCATGACCTTCTGCCTCCCAAGCCTGTGCTGTATCCATTAGGTCATGCTGCTTCCATGGTTCTTTAATTTCTTCCTTGTGGGCCACGTGCCTTTTTCTCTTTCCATGATTTTAAGAAATAATTAGTGTCTCCATTTTTTGAAGTTATTATTAAGCCAATAAATCATATGTACATTAATATTAAGAGGGAAATGGTGAAGGGGGGGAGAGAGAAGAAAGGTGAATGGTGGAGGTGAGGATGAGAAAAGAGGAGGAGAGTAGCAGCTCCAAGAGCAGGAGTTTCTGAGGAAATGGTGATTAGGGTATCACCGTTGAGCCTGGCACTGCCCAGCTGCGGCCAGGGACACCGGAGAACAGACCAGCGGGGTGCAACAGGGATGGGGTGTTGGTAGGTGGGCCACGGTGCCCAGTGTTCAGAAAGGATAGTATGCCTTGGGGCAGGGGGGTGGGCAAATCCAGCAGGCGGTGGATTTGAAGAAGTGAGAGTTGGAGAAGCCCTGCGGGCTGCACCGGGCTGGCTTTTCCCCTCCCCAGCGGGTCTCGGCAGTCCAGGGGATTGATTTATCACCTTTTCTTTCTAATGCTCCCATCCCACCCAGCTTTCTGAGCCCCTCTATGCTCCCAGATACGTCACGGTGCCCCACATCCCCGAGGACTTCCAGGCAGACCGTGCCCAGCCAGGTGGGCCCAAGTTTTAGGCCTCCCTCTTCAGCAGGGCATCATCAACATCAATTGTATTTATTGAGCGCTTACCATGTGCAGAGCACTGTACTAAGCGCTTAGCACTGTACTAAGGGCAGGCCAAACATAGGCAGCGGCTGTCCACTGGAGGTGCTTGGCCCACATCAAGAGGCGGCACGCCTCATTCCCTGCTGGGTCAATCCCTGGCCCCAGGGTGTGTGCCCAGATCAGGGATTATTCATTTTGTACACATGCTTATATTCCTTAATGTCAGTTTCCCTCAGACTGTCAGCTCCTTGAGGGCTGGTATCGTGTCTAACAAATCTATTGTACTCTCTGAAGCACTTCAGTACAGAACTCTGCACACAGGCCTGAGAGTCAGAAGGATTTGGGTTCTAATCCCAGCTCTTCCCCTTGTCTGCTGTGTGATCTTGGGCAAGTCACTTCACTTCTCCGTGCCTCAGTTTCCTCATCTGTAAAATGGGGATTAAGACTGTGAGCTCCATGTAGCTTGTATCTGCCACAGCACTTAGTGCTTGACACATAGGAAATGCTTAACAAATACCATCATCATTATTATTATCATCATTCAAAAAGTGCCATGGGTTGATATGCCAAAGGCTTAATGTTTGCTTGTTGGCATAGTACCAATTCCTGGCCTTCAAACACCCCACTGAGTTCGGATGCTAGGCATCACCAGATAACAGGTTAGAGGCGGACACTGCTGGAGTCAGTCCTATGGCTTCCTCCATAAACAGGAGGAAGAGGCACTCAGCATCCAGTAAATGCTAATTAAATACTTCCACACCCCTACAGGGCAAGCACCTTTAGAACTGGGAGACTGAAGATTCAGTGAGACTTGCCCAGACCCAGAGATGGTGGGGTTGGGGGTGGGGTGGGGTAAGGAGGAAGGTTGGAGATTGTCCACTTTATATTAATGTCTGTCCCTTGTTCTAGAGAGGAGACACGTTCTGGGGAGGAGGTATGTTCTCCTGTGGGCAGGGAGCAGGTCTGTCACATCATACTCTCCCAAGTGCTTAATACAGGGCTCTTCACACAGTAAGTGCTCAATAAATGATTGACCAATTACCATATTCCGCTTTGACTATTGCATCAACCTTCTTACTGAACTCCCGACCTCTTGTCCATTCTCTACTGTCTGGATCAATTTTCTAAAAGAAGCTCAGTCCACATCTCCCCTCTCTTGGAGAACCTCCAGTGGCTGCGCATCCATTTCCACATGAAACAGAAACTCCTTATCAACAGCTTTAAAGCACACAATCAGCATGGCCCCTCCTACCTTACCTTGCTGATTTCCTACCACAACCCAGCCCACATAATTTGCTCCTCCAAAGCCAACTTACTCTTTGTACCACAATCTCATCCAACTGCCATCAGCCCTTTTCCCATGTCCTCCCTATTGGAACTCCTTCCCCCTCCATACAAGACCACCACTCTCCCCACCTTCAAAGCCTTTTAAAATCACATCTCCTCCAAGAGGCCTTCCCCAACTAAGCCCTCGGATTTCCCCTACTCACTCTCCCTTTTGCATCGCCCCCAGACCCCTGCCCTACCCCCTTCCCTTCCCCACAGCATTTGTATATATTTGTATTTATTACTCTATTTTATTTGTACATATTTACTATATTTATTTTATTATGTGTATATAGCTATAATTCTATTTATTCTGATGGTATTGACACCTTTCTACCTGTTTTGGTTTTTTTGTCTGTCTCCCCACTTCTAGACTGTGAGCCCATTGTTGGGTAGGGACCGTCTCTATATGTTGTCGATTTGTACTTCCCAAGTGCTTAGTAGTGCTCTGCACACAGTAAGTGCTCAATAAATATGAATGAATGAATGCACTTGGATCTGAACCTTAGGCACAATATTCACCCCACCCTTAGCCCCACAACACTTACGCGCATATCCATAATTTATTTTATGGATATACGATTTATATTAAAAATATATTTATATTATATTGATTTATATTCAATAAATACGATTGAATGAATTAATTTTAATGTCTGTCTCCCCTTCTAGACTGTAAGCTCCTTGTTGGCAAGAAATGTGTCTACCAACATAGTATTGTACTCTCCCAAGTTCTTTGTATAGTGCAGTGCACACACAGTAAGTGTTCAGTGAACACCATTGACTGCCTGAAAATTCGCCAGGGTAGTTTGGGAAAACCCTGTCCTGCCAGTAATGTAATTAATTTCTGGTGGCCCCAGGACAGACCCGTGTTTGGGATTTTCAGTATAAACTCCGTGCTGGCTGAGAGACCATTCACCACACTCGGTCACAATGGACTTAGTTGAATGCTGACTTTTTGTCCTTGTCCTAATTCTTCCCAGTCAATTCGGGCCGCTGTAGCGGCTCCAGACCTGTCAGAGGCCTTTCCGCCCTGGCTCAGAGGCAGCTGGCAGGCATTGGGTGGCCAGGAAGGTTTCAGCATCTTTACATCCACCACATGTTTTGTTTTTTTTCCTGGGGGATTTTCCTGCTTCCTAGCTGAACAGAAGCCTGATGTTTCCCTCAGGAACCTTGTGCCTAAGTCCAATTTTGTTCCTATCTTGCATTCAGCACTTTTCTTGCCCTAGTGGCTGGCCCTAAGCTCCCATCCATGACTTGGCTATTGCTGGGCCTGGCGCTCATAAGTCTTGGCCTGACCACAGGAGGCTGGGATTCCAAGGGTCTGGCCACCCTCGCTGTCCTTCACCAACACTGGGAAGGAAGAGATGCTGCCAAGGAAACACTTGCCACCCAGATGCTGAGCCCAAACCACATCAACAAAAGCAAAAATACAACCTGCAGCTTTAAAAATGTAGACCAGCAGGTAATCTGAACTTTAAAAAATTCACCCCCTTCCTCTGAATGATATATTTTTTGAAATCCTTCAAGCTCACAGAGAGCCCTTCGGAGTTGGCCAATCACACCACACTGCAGGAAGCAGCGGACGTGTGGGAGCTGGAACAACACTGCAAACTGGAGTCACCTAAGGGCAGCTAAAAGGAAACAAGCTCTCAGAGAACAACAGGGTAAAAAGTGTAAGTCTTAGACCCAGAAGGACCTGGGTTCTAATCCCAGCTCTGCCACTTATCTGTTGTGTGACCTTGGGCAAACCTCTTAACTTCTCTGTGCCTCAGTTACCTCATCTGTAAAATGGGGATTAAGACTATGATCGCAATATGGGACATGACCTGTGTCCAAATCGATTAGCTTGTATCTATTTCAGTGCTTAGTACAGTGCCAGGAACATAGTAACCGCTTAACAAATACCATTAAAAAAGTGCAGGCTGAAGAACAAATTGTTCTCAACAACGCTGTTGGTTCCTTGGGCCCCCATTTTTCATCCTCCCCATATGCAGGGAACACCTCCACCTGACAGGAAGCTGCTACACACTTGAAACTCACAGCCTCACACCCAGCCGTGGCCTCCTTGCAGCCAATTCAACCCAAAGTCAGGGAACGGCGCAACTCTCCTGAGCGCGAACAGGTGATGGAGGAGTTGGTGTTCCCTGCAGCTTTACTGGCTCCCAACGGATTGATTGTCAGTCAGCTCGGATGGAGATTTGATGCTGCTCTGGATTCTAGGATCCAGTCCACTCTATGTGTACAAATCCTGCAGGCCCGGCCTTGTCAACCAATATTCCCAGCTCTTCAGAATTCCTGCTACCCTTCGAGCAGCGGGGCCAACTCGCAAAGAATCTGCCTTGGCAGTATTCACACTCCCCACACCAACTGCCAAGAAGGACTGTGTGAGCATGCGATATGGGGGATTGGGGCTTGTAGGGCCAATGCCTGAGGAGCTGTTAGTTTCACATCCCGATCATTTCCAGTCAGGTTGCTCAAATCTCGACTGCACCAGTGTGCTGATCACTGGGGGCCAATCTGGGGTGTCAATCATGGCAGGGGGAGGGTGTCGATTGCTCAGGGTTGCGTTGGGGGTCACTCCCCGCCCCCTCGGGATGCTTCAGCACCTCAGCAGCAGCCTCGTGTGTGACACTGGGCAAAGCAGCAACATGGTCATTACCTGGGCTTCAGACTGAGTACCTCTTAAAAAACACCCCACGCCACGCACACATGCGAGTGACCTACTTCCTGGGAGAATTAATTAGCATTTAATCGATATTTGGAACGAAGGTTTGAGGTCCTCCAGAGGAAAGGCAGTTTGAGGGCAAAACTCCCTCCAGGTGGTGGTCCTGTTGACCTCTATTTCCCAGAACAAATCCCCCTGGCAGCAGTTTCCCTGCTGTGTACAGCACCAGGGGCCGGACCATCCAGTCGCTCACCGCCTGTCCCCACTCCCACCGACGCCCCAAAGACGACGGCTAAGGGCAGGGAACGGCAGCAGCTAGAATTGCCACATCTCCCCACTCCTCAAGAACCTCCGGTGGTTGTCCGTCCACCACCTCCGCACTAAACAGAAATTCCTATCAGCTTGAAAGCACCCAAGCAATTCGCCCCCTCCTACCTCACCTCGCTGCTCTCCTACTACAGCCCACCTCTGCACACTTGGCTCCTCTGTGCCTCAATTTCATCTTTGCACCGCTGAACCTTCCCCCTGCACCCGTCCTCCCTCTGGCCTAGAACTCTTCTCCTCCCTTCTCCTTCCACCCCCACATCATAATCTTAGACCCCCTTTAGCCGACACCACCATTACCAGCCTGTTTCCCCTGGAGATGGATTCAAGTCTTGGGAGTCCTGTATCACTGTGGCTGCTCCACAGCCCAGTCCTTGTACCGTGGTTCACTTAGAAGGACCAAAAGGCAGTATTTATAAGGATGAGAGATATTATTTATAACAGACTAGCGATCTGTATAGGACTTATATTGATCCCCTCCTGTTCCAGAGGCAACAAAGTAGTCGGGAGCGGACATGGACTCACCCGTCTTGTGAGGGGCCCACTACAGTGGGGAAAGCGGCCATCTCCTTTAGCCAACAAGCTCTTCCAATGGCTAAAATTCTCCAATCTTCTGCTACTAAGAGATGACAGCGATCATGACGCTTAGAGCAGAAGCCCAATTTCAGGCGCCTACAGGTTTCAATCAAAGCAATTAGTGGATATGATTTCTGGGGGTGGGGGATGCTAGTGAGCAGAGCTCATGGATACAAACACCATTCACCCGAGACAGTCATCATGAAAAGAGACACTGTTTCTGAAATCCAAAATGGCAGCTATTACCAGCAAACTACCACCCTTACACGATGATTCCCAAATTTTAGCTCTCCAGCCCTGACCTTTCTCCTTCTCAGAAGGCAGGACATCTCTACCTGGATGTCCACCAACACCACAAACTTAACATGTCCAAAACAGAGCTCCTCATCTTCCTGCGCAAACCCTGACCTTCCTGTCTTTTCCATCACTGTAGACCCTCCCTATCTCACAATCCCATAACCTTGGCTTTACCCTCAGTTAATCACTCATTCAACCCACATATTCAATGTCACCAGATCCTGTTTGTTCAACCTTCACATCACAAAAATCTGCCCTATTCTCTCCATCCAAACTGTTACTACATTGATCGGAGCACTTATCATATGCCGCCTTGACTCTTACTTCAACCTTCTTACTGGCATCCCTGCCTCCTGTCTCTCTTTACTCCAGTCCATACTTCACTCTGCTGCCTGGATAACTTTTTAAAAAAATTTCTCAGTCTACTTCTCCCCATTTCTCAAGAACCATCCAGTGGTTGCCCATCTACCTCCACACCAAAGAAACACCTTACCATCGGCTTGAAAGTACTAATCAGTTTGCTCCGTCCTGCCTTGCCTCAAGAATTTCCAACTGCAGCCCAGTCCGAGCATTTCGCTCCTCTAACGCCAGCTTGCTTACTGTGCTTCGACCTCATTTATATCGCCGGTCAACCTTTTCCCTCATCCCTCGTCTGACCAGGAACTCCTTCCTCCTCCCTATCCAACAGACCATGACCCACCCCACCTTTAAATCCTTACTAAAATCACATCTTCATGAAGAGGCCTTCTTCAATTAAGCCCTCTTTTCCCGAGGTCCCTCTCCCTTCTGCTTCGCCTATGCACTTGGATCTGTACCCACTCTCAGCCACACAGCATTTATGTACATATCTGTAATTTATTTATTTATATTAATGCCTGTCTCCCCCTCTAGACTGTAAGCTCCTCGTGGTCAGAGAATGGGTCTACCAACTCTGTTGTATTGTTATATTGTACTCTCCTACGCACTTAGTACAGTGCTGTGTACATAATAAGCACTCAGTACCACTGATTAATAGAACAGTTGCTTTGCACAAAGCAACGACTGATTATTGTACTCTCTCAAGTGCTTAGTACAGTGCTCTGTTCACAGTAAGCACTCAATAAATACCAGTGATTGACTTATTGCTTCCACCTCTAGCTCAAGGATGGGTTCCTTTAGCCCAGAGGAAGTTTTGATTAAGAACATGTGTCAAGGAGCAATGATCAGTTATCAGAGATTGCCCCACTGGCCTGCAAAAAAAAATACACCAGTGTCAACATCAACAGCGACGGTCACGATTCAGCCAGATTCACTTTACAGCCTTGCCAGTTGTCCTGGCTGGGGTGGGTCCACACGACGCGGCTCTAAATACTCATTTTGTCGCCTGTAAATTATGGAATCTGTCTGCGTGGTCATCTTCCTGGCCCTCACTGGCCTCTTCGTCAAGAGATTTCCTGATGCAGACCTTCAGCTCTTCTATCCCTTCACCCATCAGGGCCGACACTGGCACGATGTGCTTGAAGTCTGGAAGTTTTGTGGGCACCATGTCCCTCTCCATTGAGTGCAGAAATTCTGAAACACAAAGTGCACTGCTCATGACCTGTCCGTGTCCCTGGGGGAGGTACAGTAGGGGCAGCAGTGATGTAACCAACAAATTAGACATTCTAGCTTCTCATGGCTTCTTGAGAAACTGCATGGCCCAAAGGAAAGAGCACGGGTCCCAGAGTAAGACGATCTGGCTTCTAACCTTGACTCTGCCACCTACCTGTTGTGTGATCTTGAGCAAGTCACTTAACTTCCCTAGGGCTCAGTTCTCCTCATCTGTAAAATGGGGATTCAATTCCTGATCATCTTCCCCTGAGACTGTGAGCCCCAAGTGGGACATGGACTATGCCCAAATTAATGATCTCTTATCTAGCCCAGCCCTCAGTACAGTGCTTAACATAGAGTAAGCACTTAGCAAACACCATTAGTATTATTATTGTTATTGTCCCCAAATAGGACTTTGTCACTAGCAACAGAGAGAACTTATCAGACCCATTTTTGCATTGAGGCTTTTGTGTTTTTTATTGGTTTCTCTGGCTGCCAAATAGGTTCAAATAGAATATTCTTGTTCTGAGCTATTCCGTAGTCCGATCGATGACGATGGAATGCAGAGGAAGGATGATTGGGAGACAGCAACAAGAAAGAGGGGCCAGGAAGCCAATTGGCCCAGCTCGCATTGCCATCCAGACTCCTGGGGCATTGCTTTTTTTCTTTGCGCGCCTCTCTGAGTCATCTCACTGGATTTATTCAAGGCTGGATCTATGAGAAGTGCAGTGCAAGCCATCTCCATGGAGACTTCACAGCTTCTTTTCTAAAATCTCCCGCCCCCTCCCCTCCACCATTAATGATGCAGAAGGCAAGGTCTGCCGTGCTTTCAGCTCAGTAGGCGCAAGTGCATTTGGGCTGAAGCTCTTAACCAATCAATCAATCGTATTTATTGAGCGCTTACTGTGTGCAGAGCACTGTACTAAGTGCTTGGGAAGTACAAGTTGGCAACATATAGAGACAGTCCCTACCCAACAGTGGGCTCACAGTCTGTGCTTAGAGCTTCGGGCCAGTCCCTTCAACAAGACACTAAAGAAAGCCCTGCTGAGAGTGGCACAGCAAAATGCAACCCATCTGCCAGCCACCCATCTGCCACCCTCAAAGCCAGATGCGTGCTCTGAGCTGCGGCTCGGCACCGGAAAGGCCACAAGCTCTGGAATCAGTTCCTTGGCATTGGTTTCCCGGTCTTGAGGTTCCCAGGCCCGAGGCGCACCAGCTGCTGTCGGGGGAACCCCCCAGCGCTCACAAGTTTGTGCATGTCTAACATCGTCCATTAGATGATCATCAACCCCAGGGAAAAACATTCCAGGACTTCTGCCCTTTCATTCCTTAGCCTCTACCGGCAGGCCAGCTGGGCCTTCTGTGAGCTATTCCTGGAGGCGGCCAAAAGGTGCTGATTCCAGGGGAATAATAATAATAACCGTGGTATTGGTTAAACATTTACTGTGTGCCAAGCACTGTGCTGATATAAGGTAGTCCCTGTCCCACACGGGGCTTACAGTCTAAGGGGAGGGAGAACAGGCATTTTCTCATTTTTACAGGTGAGATAACAGAGGCCCAGAAGAGTGAAGTGACTTGCCCAGGGTCACAGGGCAAGCAGAGGGCAGAGCCAGGATAAGAAACCTGGTCCTCTGACTCCTGGGCCAATGCTCTTTCCACTAGGACATGATGCTTCAGCATTTGGAGCTGCCACCTCCCTAGTCGTCTTCATCAAAGGGCCAGGGAGCCAGGAAGGAAGGCCAAGAAGGGAAAATCTCTCCTTGGGCTCCTGAGTATGGAATTCACCCAAATGCAGCCAGAGCAAGGATCCCTCACCATCAGCTCTTGGCAAGAGGCAGGGACATCCTTCACACACCCACGTTTAACCAGTACTGCCAGTTTCCTGAAGCTTCCCTCTGCACAATGGGACATTCAAGCACAAAATATATTTTTAATTGTTCAGTAACAACATTTCATATGGGAGGCCTAACAGGTTCCCAGAATAGATTTCTCTGCTAATGAATGAAATCTGGGAAAGAAATTTGGGGCATCTAGTTTACCTTTGGGAGCCTTCAGCTGGTTCAGAAGCTCTTCACATTTCTCTTCAGCGTCTGGCAAATCCATTTTGTTTATCACAAGAAGTGAGGGCTTTGTCTGGAGCTCCTCCTGGTACAGCTCCAGCTCCTTAAACAAACACCCAGAATGACCCGGATACACTTTTTTTCCTCTGGGGGCCAACGCCATTACGCCCTCTGCCCATAATCCTACTTATTGTCAAGGAAGCCAACCTTGAAGTGACTTCAGAAATAACGAGTTAAATAACTACACTGGACTGGAGCCAGCCACTCCTGGGACGGGATGCCCCCCTACCTTGGTGAGCAGAGCGATCGTTTCAAAGGCAGTTCTGAACGGAGAATAGGACGAGAGCTGAAATCCAGAGACGTCAACCTACAAATAGTAGCAGAATGAGACTGAAAACCATTAGCTTTCCGGCTTAGACTGTAAACTCCCGGTAAGCAGGGAAGATGTCTACCAACTCTGGTATACTGTACTCTCCTGAGCACTTAGTAATAATAATTATGGTATTTGTTACGTGCTTACTGTGTGGTAGGCACTGTACTAAGAGCTGGGGTGGATACAAGTAAATTGGGTTGGACGTAGCCCCTGTCCCGCATAGGGCTCACAATCTTGCTCCCCATTTTACAGATGAGGTAACTGAGGCCCAGAGAAGTGAAGTGACTTGCCTAAAGCCACACAGCAGACAAGTGGCAGAGCCGGGATTAGAACCCATGACCTTCTGACTCCCAGGCCCAAACTCCACCCACTAGGCCATGCTGCTTCTCATTTTATTATTATTATTATTATTATTATTCTGGAAGTGGGGGATTCCACTGGGTCCAGTTACTAGGCTTAGGGGACCCATCTGAGTGGGGAATTAACTCACAACAAAGAGCAGCTGCTTCGTCCTCTCCACGTGCTTGAGGAACCGGTGACCCATCCCTAGGTTCATGTGCGCTCCTTCAATCAAACCCGGAAGATCGGCCACTGAGATCTAACAAAACCCAAGTTCCTTCGTCAGTGCATTTGAAAAACGCCTAGCTTCACCTATGAAGAGATCTGAAAGAAGGACTATGCCAGGAGATAAAAGTGATGGCTGGCCCACCTGGCTGACATTTTCCTCCTCAAATGATTCCCACACTTACCTGCTTGTAGTCTGGGAACATGATCTTCCCCAATTCAGGTTTTATTGTGGTAACTAAAAAATACAAGAAAGAAATAGAGTAACATTTGTGCCTACTTGTATGACAGGTGTGTCTATCAGCCGCCTTACATCCTGGGACTCCTCCAAAAGGCCTTCCCTGACTAAACCCTATTTTCCTCCTCTCCCACTCCCTTCTATGTCGCCCTGACTTGCCCCCTTTGCTTCTCCCCACTTCCAGCCCCACTGCACTTATGAACATATCTGTCATTTATTTATATTAACGCCTGTCTCCCCTTCTAGTCTGCAAGCTCAATGTGAGCAGGGAATGAGTCTGTTCATTGTTACACTGTACTCTCCCAAGTGCTTAGTACAGTGCTCTGCAAAATGGATTTGCTCTGCACACTGTAAGTGCCCAATAAATACGATTGACTGACTGACTGGGATCCCGTGGAGGCACTGTGTGCGAGCAGCAGTGGCTGAGGAGTCAGGAGGACAGAGAGCAACATGGGCCCTCGTCAGAAGGCACACTTACAATTGCACGATGGAGAGAATCTTAGGTCACTCTGTACCCACCTCCCCCAATTTCCTTGGGTTTACTTTTTTAAACTAACTGCTTCTCTTTACATTCTGCACCCTCTCCTTCTTCCCAAATTTGTAGCGCACTCCTGTGACAAAAGCAGTGATCTCACACAATTCTACACTTCCAGTAGGATTCCCACCCCTTTCCATCGTCATTTTATAGTATTAATTATATTCATACTAAATGATATTAAGAATATAATACTGTCAATAAAGAGGCCAGTTGTCCAGTTTTGCACCACAGTGACAGTCCAGTTTTCAGTCGGCCTGACTCCCATCCCTGGATACGGCACTGGACGGCTTTATGTCCAAGAGTATTTTCCACACCCAGCTTCCCTCCCTCCTCATGCCCAGCTAAAGCCACAGCTCCGGACCGAGCAGGACAATGAGTCCGTGGCCTTGGAAGGACAGATGAGGTGGACGACCACTCCCTCCCCCCTAGTCCCTGGCAGGGCAAGCTCAGAGCCCATTTCACCTCCACCCCAAGTGGAGAAAGGGCCATTACCACATCGATTCAAGCCAGGTGTTTGTACTTACACGCATAATCTGCAATGTCAGGGTGGGCATGTGACACCTTACTCAGCAAAGAAGATTTCCCAGCATTTGGGAATCTGAAAGAGAAACAGTGTGGTCTAATGGAAAGAGCGTGGCTCTGCCCATTGTCTGCTGGGTGAACTTGGGCAAGCTGCTTGACTTAAAATGGGGATTCAATAGCTGATCTTTTCTTCTTCCCACTTAGACTGTGAATCCCCTGTGGAACAGAGACTGGTTAACTTGTATCTACCCTAGTGCTTAGAATAGTGCTTGACACACCGTAGGCGTATAACATAAATATAATATAAAATTTTCCAGGGCAGCCCAATTTGCTCAGTAGTTTCCAGAGTCCAGATCTATGGATGAGACAAAATGCTTTGGTAAAGTCTATGAAAACTGGGTCAAAGTGTTGGTGCTCTTTCCCGTTTATTAAGTGCCATCCAGCGCCTAGAACAGTGCTTTGCACATAGTAAGCGCTTAACAAATGCCATCATTATTATTATTATTTCCAATTCATAGTGACTCCATGGATATACTTTCTCCAGAACGTCCTGTCCTCTGGCATAATCCACAACCTTTCTAAAGGTTCTTCCATTATTGTTGTTATGGTCTCTATCCATCTAGCTGCCTGTCTGCCTCTCCCACAGTTTCCCTGGACTTTTCCTAGCATTAGCGTCTTCTCCAGAGAATAAGTCCTCCTGATTATGTGCCCAAAATATGCTAATCTAAGTCGAGTCATTTGGCCTTCCAAAGACCACTTTGGTTTAATGTGCTACAAAATCCACGTTTGGTTTTCTGGCAGTCCATGGTATTCACAAAAGCCTTCTCCCACAGCAAATGTCATGGACACCCGTACCACGTTGTGATCTGAAGCCAAACTGCGATTCCTGGAGCACATGGGTCAACAGTATTCCTCAGCAGCCAGGAGGGCTCTTTCTAGGATCATTTTGGAAATAGAGAGGAACAAGACGCCTCGATAACTGAGGCAACTGTCTGACCTCTCTTGAATATGGTGATGGCATCAGGAGTCCCTGGGTTGAGAGACAACCTGGGGAAGGATTGAGGCAGGGCATTCCCTCCAAGTGTGTAGAGTTCAGCGGGCAGGGCATTGGTGGGGCCAGGTGCTTTATGATTTCTCATGGCTCTGAATGCTATGGTGGCTTCCCCAATCATTGGGATGTGAGTCACCTCTGCATATGTTGGAAGGTTTTGTCAGTGTTGAATAGTAGTAGATGTCTTGAGAACACTGAAAGCTTGTTTCCACTTCATTCATTCAATTGTCTTTAGGATTCCTTCTTGGTCTGTGATGAGGCTGGAACCCTGCCATCTTCATCCTTCCTAGGTGTCATGATGGCATGCGCGCGGCCAAACAACACCTTTTACTATGGGTAGAAGTTTTTGGTTTCCTAATGAGCTGCTTAGCCTCAGATAATAATAATAATAATAATAATGATGGCATTTCTTAAGCGCTTACTATGTGCAAAGCACTGTTCTAAGCACTGGGCGATACAAGGTGATCAGGTTGTCCCACATGGGGCTCACAGTCTTAATCCCCGTTTTACAGATGAGGTAACTGAGGCACAGAGAAGTTAAATCCCTGCCCAAAGTCACAGAGCTGACAAGTGGTGGAACCGGGATTAGAACCCATGATCTATGGGCTCAACCCATGATCAGATCTCTTCCACCTTGGCATCCCACCACCTGTCGTGCACGCCCCCAACTTGAAATGCATGCTGTGACATGGGTTTCTGAGCACCTCACTTGTCTGAGTCTTGGGGTGCTACCAGGTCATACTGGAGTAATCACTGTAAATAGACTTCCTCTCTCCAAGTCATTTGGGCCGAACCAATCACGGTGCCCTGGTTTGACCACGTCCATTGTCTTGGCTGATGCTTGGAATTCAGCATCTTGGAGAATTGCCCAGGGCAGTATGAATGGATTTATAAAGCTGGAACTTGGTAGAGTCTAAGAAATTTCTGTGGATTTAGTAAACATATCCCCATATTCTTCCTGCACACAAAACTACAAAGGGAGACTTAGCAATGAGGCGGGATGAAATGACCATAAAATATTTCTGAGTGCCTATTTTTTTCTAGAAAGTACATCGTTTCCTCTTGTTCATGGCTGACATTCGTTAACCCCTTCAACACCCTTTGAAGATCAAATCACAACTGTTCTTGAATCTCTGAATGGGCAACTCAACTTGCTGAACTTTTCTCAGTGACATGTCTGGTTTTGCCTGACAGTGACAAAAGTGTTTGTGCAAACAGAGCAATAAGAGCACAAACTCAAAGGAGAACAGAGAACAAACAGGGAGGGGGTCCCAGTGGTTGCCTATCAAGTCACAGAAATACAAAAACTCTCCTTTCCCAAGTTTCACTTGGTCATGCTTCTTGTCTATGGGTTCAACAGACTCTGCACTAATCAATGCATCTTGCCTTTCTGATCTCAGTGGAAGCATTACTAGGGTATTGCCTGGCGACCAGGTCTCTCTGTGAGTAGGAATGCTTTTGCTACCTAATACATTATTCGTCTGGAGCAACTGGAAGAGGACATGCTCTGAGTGCGAGTTGGCACAGCATGCAAGGCTGGCCCAACTTGCAGTCTGTTGTGGTTCTCTGGGAGGACTCATGGTAGGTAAACATTCCTGGACAGGTTCTGCTGCTTCCAGCTACCGCTGTAGGACTTACAAGCTGGAGTGCTGTCAATAAGAACACTGAGTTTTGGGGTACTAGCTGGGAGGATGAGGGGACTGAGTGGGGTGGCTCACAGTCCCAAACCCTATGCCCTGTCTTGTGGAGAATGAGTAAAATATCCTAACAAGACAACCTGTCTTCCAGTTTCTACAGATCTCACTGTCTAGCTGCCAAAAGACCACAATTGGGAACAAGAACAACAGGGTCTTCATATGTAATAATAATAATTACGGTACTTGTTAAGCACTTAGTATGTACCCAGCACTGTTGTAAGTGCTGGAGTAGGCTCAGGTAGGACATTGTCCCTGTCCCACATGGGGCTCGCACTTTTAATCTCTGTTTTACAGGTGAGGTAACTGAGGCACAGAAGTTAAGTGACTTGCTCAAGGTGACACAGCACATACTTGGCGGAACCGGGGTTATATGTGACGTTTACATAAATGGGCCAATCAATCACTGATATTTATTGAGAGCTTTACTACGTGCAGAGCACTGTACTAAGCACTTGAGCAAGTACAATACAATAGAGTTGATATAAATGTTCCCTGCCCACAATGATCTTACAGTCTAGAGCCAATGGCCCTTATTTGAGCAACTCCACACAGGAAAATCTCACACTGCTCAGAAGGAACATTTCTGGACCCCAAGCATCTTCTGAATCACTGAGTCTAAGGGAAGGAGAAGACAGTTCCCAACAGGACAGAGAGGAAATCTGAGACTAACTCCCACTTCCCAAAGGGAGAGAGAAGGTGGCTCAGGAGAGTTTCTGTAAAACAGGGGCTGGTGGGAATGTGGGCTCCTGCGGCCTGGGTACTGGGCACTTAATTAAAACTCTGGAAATGCTTCTGAAGTCCCTTTCCCATTTCTCCATTCCCTTTCTGGTCCCACTCTATTGCCGCATGTACTTGGAACTGCCTAAATTTATATCTAAATGCTCCAGGTTCAGTGCAAATATTCACTTAAAGGTGTAAACTGTACTTACCCCACTAGGCCTATATCGGCTATCAGCTTTAGATCAAGGATAATAATCCTTTTCTGGCCTTTCAGGGGTAGGAAATTTGAAAACAAGCAGCCACCAAGACCTCCCTGAGCAACTAGAACTTTGTCTTTGTCTTTGTTGAGTTCTCCTAAAAGAGAGAGAGAGATTAATGTTTTCAGAATCAAGACCATACCATGATTTGGCCACTGCCTTCTAGGTTCATCTGCAAAATGGAGATTGAGTGTCTGTTCTCCCTTCCCTTGGACTGTGAGCTCCATCTGGGACAGGGATCATATCCAACCTGATGATCTTGTATGGAGATAATAATAATGATAGTAATAATGATGATGGTATTTGTTAAGTTCTTACTATGTGCCAGGCACTGTATTAAGCACTGAGGTGGATACATATAAATTGGGTCCCTGTCCCACGTGGACCTCACAGTCTCAATCCCCATTTTACTGAAGCACTGAGAAATGAAGTGACTTGCCCAGGATCATACAGCAGTCAAGTGGCAGAGCCTGGATTAGAACCCATGACCTTTTGACTCCCAGGCTTTGCACAGTACTTTGGCACACAGTAAGTGCTTTACAAATACAATTATTGTAATTATTATTCTAAATTGTCATTTTGGGAAAAGTGATCTCATGTTAGTGTATACCACCACAGAATAAAGCCCCCCAAGAATGCAATAACCCCTATCATAAAAGATAGGGGACAGCACGGGGGGGGGGCTCCGGTTACAGTACTTACAGCGCGCACAGCACTGTACTAAATCCTTGGGAAAGAACAAGAAAAGCATCAGATAAGTTGCCTGTCCATGAGGAGCTTCCACTCTCTCACAGAAGGTAGCCATGGGCCAGTGGGTGAAGTGGGACCCATGGCCCTGCACTCCGAGGTCATAGCATGACCGAAGTTAGGAGAGCAGGTGAGCCTGGGACCGTTCCAAGTTTGCACATGGCCCTCAGATAGACCACTCACACAGAGTAATAATAATAATGGCATTTATTAAGCACTTACTATGTGCAAAGCACTGTTCTAAGCGCTGGGGAGGTTACAAGGTGATCAGGTTGTCCCTCAGAGTCCTAATCCACATTTTACAGATGAGGTAACTGAGGCACAGTGAAGTTAAGTGACTTGCCCAAAGTCACACAGCTGACAAGTGGTGGAGTCAGGATTTGAACCCATGACCTGTGATTCCAAAGCCCGTGCTCTTTCCCCTGAGCCACGCCGCTTCCCCAGCCCAGCCCCATCCATGATGGTGGGGCATCCCATTGGGAGTGACAGATTAGCCTCAGGCTGAGACCTGGTGACCGACAGGACAGCCTATGGGGACGGGGAGGTTCCAATGCTGGTGGTTTGCGCAGCGCCACCAGTGTTTTCTTGTCCCTGCCTGTCCTGTTCCTGCTGGGACCCCTAAAATGCACTCAGATCCTTGGGAAACACTGCAAGACTCTCACCAATAACTCTGCCGTTTTCATCGGTTACTGAAATGCCCACAGGGGCAGGGATGGCTCGGTCCTTTCCTTTCTGACCTTTCAATGCCCGAACCCTACAAGAAAAGAGAAAAGCATCAAAAAAACTGAGTTAAAGACCCTCTTTCAACAAAAGCAGAAAATCCCAGGAAAACATCTCCCAAAGTAGAGTGCTGGACTGCCTCTGGCTGATCGGGGTGACCAGCCCCCCCAAGACCCCTCTGCATCTGCCTCCTGGCAACACGGTCTCCCTGAGGCAAGAGGAGAGTCCTGCAGGCTGGGCTTCCCTGATGAGCTAAACTTTACCTGTGGTGGAAACTGCATTAAGAGCACAAGGAAATTTTGATGAAAACACACTCTAAAATTCTGAAGCAAATGCAGTAGCCAGTGGACTTGGGGAATATATTCAGCTCCTTCTCTCAATCACAAAGCCCAACGACCCTGACCAACACAGAGAAGTCAGAATGCAGCCAGCTGTGTTCAGCTCACTCAGGGGGCTGGCATGACATAACTTTCGGACAATACTAGTGGGAAAGCCTCCCAGGAAGCAGAATGGCATAGTAGATAGAGCCCGGGCCAGGGAATCAGGTGGTTATGGGTTCTAATCGTGATGCTGCCACTTATCTGCTGTGTGGCCTTGGGCAAGTCAATTAACTCTTCTGTGCCTCAGTTACTTTAGCTGTAAAATGGGGATTAAGATTGTGAGCCCCATGCAGGACAGGGACTGTGTCCAACGTGATTTACTTAAATCTGCCCTAGCATTTAGCACAGTGCCTGGCACATAGTAAGTGGTTAACAAATATCATAATCATCATCGTCATCATCGTTATTATTTTACCTCCCTCCAAGTGAAGCAGATGAAGAGCTCTACATTCCCTCACTCTGATTTCCTCCCACTCCCCACTTCTGCTAGCCCAAATATCCCTGGCCTTCTCCCTCCCCTGGCCCAGCAATCCCACTTCCCCGCCCCTGGCCCCATGTGTGGGCAGGTATGTCTGCTTCCATGGAGATGGGTCTAGGATGTAGCACAGCCTGAGCTTTGTGTAAGCACATGGGTCCATGCCCCCAGTCTGTGGTCTCAGTAGGTCATAAGCATGTTTGTATATTTCCAGCTACTTGTGGGTGGGAGGCAGGGAGAAACCATTTGAAGCCCCCCACCTAGGGAGGGGCAAGCCAGCAGGGCCTAGCTGCCTCCTACCTTCCTCGTGCCTCGTTCTTGCCTGTCCCGCTATCGACCCCTGGCCTACGTCATCCCCTAGGCCTGGAATGCCCTCACTCTGCCCATCCGCCAAGCTAGCTCTCTTCCTCCCTTCAAGGCCCTACTGAGAGCCAGCTCCTCCAGGAGGCCTTCCCAGACTGAGCCCCTTCCTTCCTCTCCCCCTCTTCCCCCTCTCCATCCCCCCATCTTACCTCCTTCCCTGCCCCACAGCACCTGTATATATGTATATATGTTTGTACATATTTATTACTCTATTTATTTTACTTGTACATATCTATTCTATTTATTTTATTTAGTTAGTATGTTTGGTTTTGTTCTCTGTCTCCCCCTTTTAGACTGTGAGCCCACTGTTGGGTAGGGACTGTCTCTATATGTTGCCAACTTGTACTTCCCAAGCGCTTAGTACAGTGCTCTGCACACAGTAAGCGCTCAATAAATACGATTGATTGATTGATTGATTCCAGCAGGGGGCAGCATTTGACCACCGGCAAGAGGAAGATAGCAAAGTCCTCATCATTTTCCCGGCCTGGGCTCTGGCACTGGTGTGGCCTGGGGCACCAATGCCATCTGGGGAGTGCCCCGGAGGAAAGAGGCATCAAACGTTCATTCATTCATTCAATCATATTTATTAAGCACTTACTATGTGCAGAGCACTGTACTAAGCACTTGGGAAAGTGCAATATAACAATAAACAGTGACAATCCCTGCACACAATGAGCTCACAGACTGGGGCGGCAGGGGGCACAGACATCAGTACAAATACATAAAATTAGAGATATACACATAAGTGCTGTGGGGCTGGAGGCGGGAGCAAAGAGCAAAGCAAATACCATTAACAAAAAAATTTTAAAAGCTGAATACTGGAGATTTCCCTCAAGAAAACCTTGAGCCTGGCAGTAGTCCAAGACCAAAGTACTTACTGACTGTTCGCTCCTCTTTCTGCCACGAACCGTTTTTGGGGATACAGGTCTTTTATTTTCTTCAAGGTCATTCCCTTCTGGGCCACAACCCATACATCACCCCCTTTCCCACCTTCTCCGCCTAATCGCGGGTAACCCATCCCCCCAGTTCCTCCTTGGGTGAAGAGTCTCAGGTTATCGATGAAGTTTCCATGCTGTGGGGCAAAAAAAAAAGGGAATTCATTTTACTGAATTAAAATTAAGAACACAAGTAGGCTCACAAAGGCCCCACTCGGTTCTTAGTTTTGAAAGCAAGAATAACCTGTTCTCAAGAGGGATAACGGTCTCAATGTGGATTTTTGGAATATCCTAACCCTTTAGAAGAGCCCCGAGTGCTTTTAGAATTACTTGCCCGATTTCTCAATGCTTCAAGCAGCAAAAAGCACCAATGGAGAATTTGGGCTCTTAGAATTATTAATAACAATATAACACTAATTGTAACAGGTAGAAAGCCCTTACTATCTGTTAAGCGACAGATATAAGGTTTTGAAACCAGATACAAGGTAATGTCACAGTCCCTTTCCCACAGGGGGCTCACAATCTAACTTATTCCCAGTTTGTACAATACAACAATAAACAGACACATTCCCTGCCCACAACGAGCTTACGGGGTGGGGGTGGGGGGCACCAGGCATTAATATAAATAAATTACAGATCTGTACCTAAGTGCTGTGCGGCTGGGAGCGGGGGAAGAACAAAGGGAACGGGAGAAGAGGAAAGGGGGAGTTTAGTCAGGAAAGGCCTCTTGGAGGAGATTCATTCATTCAATCATATTTATTGAGCGCTTGCTGTGTGCAGAGCACTGTACTAGGCGCCTGGGAAGTACAAATCAGCAACATATAGAGACGGTACCTACCCAACAACAGGGGAGACAGACAACAAAACAAAACAAGTAGACAGGTGTCAATACCATCAGAATAAATAGAACTATAGCTATATACACATCATTAATAAACTAGGGTAATAAATATATACAAATAAAATCGAGTAATAAATATATACAAGTGCTTTGGGGAGGGGAAGGGGGTAGGGCAGAGGAAGGGAAGGGACGGTGTGGGGGGGAGGAGGAGGAGAGGGAAAAGGGGGGGGGGGCTCAGTCTGGAAAGGCCTCCTGGAGGAGGTGAGCTCTCAGTTGGGCTTTGAAGGGAGGAAGAGAACCCTTGAAAAGGCTCTGAGGGTGGGGAGAGTCAACTGTCTGTGGGATTTGAGGAGGGAGGGAGCTCTTACTATGTGCCAAGCACGGCTCTAAACCGCTGGAGTAGACACAAGGTAATCGATTTGTCCCACGTGGGGCTCACAGTCTTAATTTCCATTTTACGGATGAGGTAACTGAGGCACAGAGAAGTTAAGTGGCTTCCCCAAGGCCACACGGCAGACAAGTGGCAGAGTCGGGATTAGAGCTTACATCCTCCGACTCCCACGCCCGGGGTTGGTGCCACTAAGCCACGAACGAAGTTTGCGGGCTGGGTTGTGGGAGGAGAGGAGCGAGGTGAAGTAGGAGGGGGCAAGGACTGCTTTAAAGCCAAGGGAGAGGAATTTTTGTTCCATACGGAGGTGGATGGGAAAACCCTGGAGTTTTCTGAGGAGTGGCGGTGACGTGACCTGAACGCTTGTGTAGAAAAATGATCGGGGTGGCAGAGTGAAGTGTGGACTGGAGTGGGAATAATAATAATAATAATAATGTTGGTATTTGTTAAGCGCTTACTATGTGCAAAGCAGTGTTCTAAGCGCTGGGGGGAACACAAAGAGATGAGGTTGTCCCATGTGGGGCTCACAGTCTTAATCCCCATTTTACAGATGAGGGAACTGAGGCACACAGAAGTGAAGTGACTTGCCCAAGGTCACATAGCAGACATGTGGGGGAGGCGGCATTCGAACCCATGACCTCTGACTCCCAAGCCCGCACTCTTTCCACTGAGCCACGATGCTTCTCTGAAGAGGCAGGAGGTTGAGAGGGCCCAGACTGATTCCCCCTTTTCCTCTCCTCCTCCTCCCTCTCCACAGCACTTGTGTATATTTGTACATATTTATTACATTAATAGCGTGTATACAGCAATAATTTTATTTATTCTGATGGCACTGACACCTGTCTACTTGTTTCGTTGTCTGTCTCCCCCTTCTAGACTGTAAGCACGTTGTTGGGTGGGGACCGTCTCTATAGGTTGCCAACTTGTACTTCCCAAACGCTTAGTACAGTGCTCTGCACACAGTAAGTGCTCAGTAAATGCGACTGAATAATAATAATAATGGCATTTGTTAAGCGCTTACTATGTGCAAAGCACTGTTCTAAGCGCTGGGGGGGATACAAGGCGATCAGGTTGTCCCATGTGGGGCTCACAATCTTAATCCCCATTTTCCAGATGAGGTAACTGAGGCACAGAGACGTTAAATGACCTGCCCAAGGTCACACAGCTGACAATTGGAGGAGCCTGGATTTGAACCCATGACCTCTGACTCCAAAGCCCGTGCTCTTTCCACTGAGCCAAGCTGCTTCTCTATGAATAATAATAATAATAATGTTGGTATTTGTTAAGCGCTTACTATGTGCCAAGCACTGTTCTAAGTGCTGGGGGAGATACAAGGTGATCAGGTTGTCCCACGTGGGGCTCCCAGTCTTCATCCCTATTTTACAGATAAGGTAACTGAGGCTTAGAGAAGTGAAGTGACTTGCCCAAAGTCACACAGCTGACAAATGGCAGAGCCAGGATTTGAACCCACGACCACTGACTGCAAAGCCCGGGCTCTTTCCACTGAGCCAAGCTGCTTCTCTATGAATGAATGAAAGGTCAGCAAGGAGTCTGATTCATTCATTCAATCATCTTTATTAAGCACTTACTGTGTGCAGAGCACTGTACTAAGCGCTAGGGAAGTAGTCACCTAGGCAGGACCCAGTGAGGGGCTGGATTAGCACTGTGGCTCAGTGGAAAGGGTACGGGCTTTGGAGTCAGAGGTCAAGGGTTCAAATCCCGCCTCTACCAATTGTCAGCTGTGTGCCTTTGGGCAAGTCATTTCACTTCTCTGGGCCTCAGTTCCCTCATCTGGAAAATGGGGATTAAGACTGTGAGCCCCCAGTGGGCCAACCTCATCACCTTGTAACCTCCCCGGCGCTTGGAACAGTGCTTTGCCCATAGTAAGCGCTTAATAAATAAATGCTATCATCATCATCATCAGAGAAGCGGCGTGGCTCAGTGGAAAGAGCCCGGGCTTTGGAGTCAGAGGTCATGGGTTCAAAGCCCGGCTCTGCCAACTGTCAGCTGTGTGACTTTGGGCAAGTCACTTCCCTTCTCTGGGCCTCAGTTCCCTCATCTGTAAAATGGGGATGAAGACTGTGAGCCCCCCGGGGGACAACCTGATCACCTTGTCACCTCCCTGGCGCTTAGAACAGTGCTTTGGAGTCAGAGGTCATGGGTTCAAATCCAGGCTCTGCCAACTGTCAGCTTGTGTGACTTTGGGCAAGTCACTTCACTTCTCTGGGCCTCAGTTCCCTCATCTGTAAAATGGGGGTTAAAACTGTGAGCCCCCCGGGGGACAACGTGATCAGTCTTGTCACCTCCCCGGCGCTTAGAACAGTGCTTTGGAGTCAGAGGTCAAGGCTTCAAATCCCGGCTCTGCCAACCGTCGGCTTGTGTGACTTTGGGCAAGTCACTTCACTTCTCTGTGCCTCAGTTCCCTCATCTGTAAAATGGGGGTTAAAACTGCGAGTCCCCCGGGGGACAACCTGATCAACCTTGTCACCTCCCCGGCGCTTAGAACAGTGCTTTGGAGTCAGAGGTCATGGGTTCAAATCCCGGCTCAGCTGTGTGACTTTGGGCAAGTCACTTCACTTCTCTGGGCCTCAGTTCCCTCATCTGTAAAACGGGGATTAAAACTGCGAGCCCCCCGGGGGTCAACCTGATCAACCTTGTCACCTCCCCAGCGCTTAGAACAGTGCTTTGCACATAGTAAGCGCTTAATAAATACCATTATTATTATTATTATTATCATCATCATGAAGGTGGTTGCAGTTTGGACGGAGAGGAAAGGACGGATGGGAGGGGTGTGGTGGAGGGGGCCGTCCGGCGCCACGTACCTTCTGCAGCCTTAGCCCGCTGCGCACCATGGCCGCGGGGGAGCCGGGGAGGAGCGCTTAGTCCAGTGCTCTGCACACAGTAAGCGCTCAATAAATACGACTGATGATGAGCCGGGGACAGGCAGGCCGCACGGACGGTAGCCGCACGTGCCGGCGCGGCCCCGAGGGCGGGGGCGGGGGCGGGGTCGGGGGCGCGCACGTTCGTGACGTCATCCGCGGGCGGGGCGGGGCCCGGCGGGGCTCGGGGGACGGAACCGCCCAATCAATGCCCCTGATCGACCGCCAGGGGGGGGGCCCTCCTTGTCCAACTAGACGCCACCGACGTTGGGGCCTGCCAGGCCGGGAAGCGGCGTGGCTCAGTGGAAAGAGGCCGGGCTGTGGAGTCAGAGGCCGTGGGTTCGAATCCCGCCTCCGCCAAATGTCAGCTCTGTGACTTGGGGCAAGTCACTTCACTTCTCTAAGCCTCAATTCCCTCATCTGTACAACGGGGATTAAGACTGGGAGCCCCACGTGGGACAACCTGATCATCATCAATCGTATTTATTGAGCTCTTACTATGTGCAGAGCACTGTACTAAGCGCTGGGGAAGTACAAATTGGAAACATATAAAGACGGTCCCTACCCAACAGTGGGCTCACAGTCACCTTGTGTGCCCCCAGTGCTTAGAACAGTGCTTTGCACATAGTAAGCGCTTAACAAATGCCATTATTATTGTTATTATTTGGGCCCGCGAGACTGGGAAGCAGCGTGGTTCAGTGGAAAGAGCCCGGGCTTTAGAGTCAGAGGCCATGGGTTCAAATCCCGCCTCCGCCAAATGTGTCAGCTGTGTGACTTTGGGCAAGTCACTTCACTTCTCTAAGCCTCAGTTACCTCATCTGTAAAACAGGAATTAAGACTGTGAGCCCCATGTGGGACAACCTGATCACCTTGTATCCCCCAGTGCTTAGAACAGTGCTTTGCACATAGTAAGCGCTTAACAAATACCATTATTATTATTATTATTTGGGCCCGCGAGACTGGGAAGCAGCGTGGCTCGGTGGAAAGAGCCCGGGCTTTGGAGTCAGAGGCCATGGGTTCAAATTCCGCCTCCGTCAAATGTCAGCTGTGTGACTTGGGGCAAGTCACTTCACTTCTCTAAGCCTCAGTTACCTTATCTGTAAAACGGGGATTAAGACTGTGAGCCCCATGTGGGACAACCTGATCACCTTGTATCCCCCAGTGCTTAGAACAGTGCTTTGCACATAGTAAGCGCTTAACAAATACCATTATTATTATTATTATTTGGGCCCGCGAGACTGGGAAGCAGCATGGCTCAGTGGAAAGAGCCCGGGCTTTGGAGTCAGAGGCCATGGGTTCGAATCCCGCCTCCGCCAAATGTCAGCTGACTTGGGGCAAGTCAGTTCACTTCTCTACGCCTCAGTTACCTTATCTGTAAAACGGGGATTAAGACTGTGAGCCCCACGTGGGACAACCTGATCACCTTGTATCCCCCCAGTGCTTAGAACAGTGCTTTGCACATAGTAAGCGCTTAACAAATGCCATCATTATTATTATTATTATTTGGGCCCGCGAGACTGGGAAGCAGCGTGGCTCAGTGGAAAGAGCCCGGGCTTTGGAGTCAGAGGCCATGGGTTCAAATCCCGCCTCCATCAAATGTCAGCTGTGTGACTTGGGGCAAGTCACTTTGCTTCTCTAAGCCTCAATTACCTTATCTGTAAAATGGGGATTAAGACTGTGAGCCCCCCGTGGGACAACCTGATCACCTTGTATCCCCCCCAGTGCTTAGAACAGTGCTTTGCACATAGTGAGTGCTTAACAAATGCCATTATTATTATTAAAATTATTAATTAATTATTATAGATTATAGATCATTATTAAGATCCCCCATCTTACCTCCTTCCCTTCCCCACCTGTATATATGTATATATGTTTGTACATATTTATTTATTTATTTTACTTGTACATATCTATTCTATTTATTTTATTTTGTTGGTATGTTTGGTTTTGTTCTCTGTCTCCCCCTTTTAGACTGTGAGCCCACTGTTGGGTAGGGACTGTCCCTATATGTTGCCAACTTGTACTTCCCAAGTGCTTAGTACAGTGCTCTGCACACAGTAAGCGCTCAATAAATACGATTGATTGATTAAAAGGCCAATCAGTCAATCAGTCATTTCATCGTATTTATTAAGCACTTACTAGGAGCAGAGCACTGTACTAAGCGCTTGGGACAGTACCACATAACAATAAACAGGCAAATTCCCTGCCCACAAAGCGTTTACAGGCTAGATAATAATAATAATGGCATTTATTAAGCTCTTACTATGTGCAAAGCACTGTTCTAAGCGCTGGGGGGGGATACAAGGTGATCAGGTTGTCCAGCATGGGGCTCATAGTTATCACCCCCATTTTACAGATGAGGTAACTGAGGCTCCGAGAAGTTAAGTGACTTGCCCAAGGTCACACAGCAGACACGTGGTGGAGCTAGGATTCGAACCCATAACCTCTGACTCCAAAGCCCGGGCTCTTTCCACTGAGCCACACTGCTTCTCTAGCTTCTGAAAAGGCTAATCAGTCAATCAGTCATTCCATCGTATGTATTAAGCACTTACTAGACGCAGAGCACTGTACTAAGCGCTTGGGAGAGTACCGCATCACAATAAACAGGCAAATTCCCTGCCCACAAAGCGTTTACAGTCTAGATTCATTCATTCAATTGTATTTATTGAGTGCTTACTGTGTGCAGAGCACTGTACTAAGCACTTGGGAGAGTACCACATAACAATAAACAGGCAAATTCCCTGCCCACAAAGCGTTTACAGTCTAGATTCATTCATTCAGTCGTATTTATTGAGCGCTTACTGTGTGCAGAGCACTGTACTAAGCGCTTGGGAAGTACAAGTTGGCAACATATAGAGACGGTCCCTACCCAACAACGGGCTCACAGTCTAGAAGGGGGAGACAAGACAACAGAACAAAACATATTAACAAAATAAAATAGAATAGTAAATATGTACAAGTAAAATAAATAGAGTAATAAATCTGTACAAACATATATACAGGTGCTGTGAGGAGGGGAAGCAGGTAGGGCAGGGGGGAGGGGGAGGGGGAGAGGAAGGAGGGAGCTCAGTCTGAGAAGGCCTTCTGGAGGAGGTGAGCTCTCAGTAGGGCTTTGAAGGGGCACACGGAAGGCAAGTGTCAGAGCCAGGATTAGAAGCCAGGTCCTTTGGGCCCCAGGCCAGCATCTTTTCCACTAGGTTGCATTGCTTCTCTGGACCTCCAACTGTAGCTTTGTGGTAAGGATGCGGTACTTTTCGACCAGGTGGTCATTGTTGTGGCATCCTGCTAGTAGCTGCCAGACTTCCCCTTGCAGGACCTCAGGAACTCTAAATGATGATGATGGTATTCGTTAAGCGCTTACTATGTGCCAAGCACACACCCCCCCACACACCCACCCCCACACACACATCCCGCCCCACCCCCACCCCCCCAATCCCCTCTGTCTAGCTGGTGAATGGGTCTGCCCCTCCAGGAGACATCTGAATGCTCTTGGGTCAAGCCAGCACAGTCAGTGGACGTTCCTGGAGGGCAGTGGACAACAACTGGGCACTTTTTACCTGAACAGCCTCCATCTAACCCAAGACCAGGGGTCTCCAGTCCCTTGTGCATTAAATTCCACTATTAATGCTCCAGTACCAGGGTTTAGCTCAGACTTCATGTGAGTGCTGGGTGTGGACTGGCTAGTCACTCAGGACTCCCGCTTCCAGTGAAGGACTTCTCTGGGCCATAAGGACCAGGCCCTTCATGTGTTTAACTGTTGTGCATGGTGTCTGGGTGCGTGGTTTGCGAGTGTGGGTGTTCCACAAGAGAACCAGAAAAGCCAAGGCTGCACAGGCCTCCGAGAGTTTAACTGAAGTCTGAGAGAGGGTCCCGGGGAGGTGCCAGTGTTGGAGGCGCAATAGGAGGTGAATAGTTGAGCTTTACATCCCGTTTGGGTAGAACCAGACTGGACTGCGGGCCCAAGGCTAACCCTGCACTCAGGCCAGAAGAAAGATACCGTGGGCAGGAGATGGTGACGGTTAGGGCAATGGGGCAGGGACTGGCAGAGCCAGTGTCAGCCTCTGGGCATAGGATGGTCGGTCAGGCAGCATGGCTAGAGACCATGTTCTGGCAGGATCTTGAGGTGGTGGGGGAGAGACCATAGCCAGAAAGAGCCTAGGATGACACCGGGCCTAGCTGGGCTCAGGGCACACACCTGGGTGCTGACGGCAGAGCCGGACAAAGGCTGAGCCAACCCGATTTGCTTGTATCCACCCCAGCCCTCAGTACAGCACTTGGCTCATAGTAAGTGCTTAACAAATATGATGATGATTATTATTATGAAGTCCCCAGGGGTGGGCGCCAAGGTCCATCCAGAACGCCAGGGCGAGGAGCAGAGACGGACTTAGGCTCGGGCTCCAGAATGTAAATCGGCGACCTCCGTGGGTCCTGTGTCTGTGGGTTCAGAGGTTCTGAGGTCCAGGTCCGAGGCGAGGCAGCTGTGGGCGGCGGCGGGGCTGATCTGACACCTTGGGCCTAGGGAGGTTGGGCTTGGCCAGAGGGAGTGATGCTGCGGAGCCCAGCCAGGGGAGAGGGAACTGTCATCCCCCGTCCCCGTTCCGTCCCTCCACCCCCAACTCCCTCCGTTCAGGGGCCGAGCTGTGTGTAGGGGAGGAGGAGGGGGAAGAAGGAGAAGCCCTAGGGAGGCTGGAAGGAGGAGGAAGAGCAGGGAGAGGGGGAGTGTCTCAGCGGAGCCATTCTGCAGGCCAGCCCCCTGTCCCTTTATCAGCCTCGGTAGGGGCCACCCAGGCAGTGGGAGCGTGTCCCCACCTGCCAGCCCAGAGTCTGGGCCCCGAGCCCACCCTCTCCCCACCAATCGTCTCTGTGTCCAGCGGCTTCACCCCTGGAGTCTTTGTAGGGTGAGTGTCTCTGCCTGGCTGCCCCAAGCTCCCTCTGTCCTGCTGGCCCCCTGACCCTCCAGCCCTGTGCCCCCCGCCCGGCCCAGCTGTGGGGTCTGGGGGCTGGAGAGCCGGGGTCCCTGGGCACTCAGAGGTGGGGGTAGGGAGATCGGGTAGACAGGCAGCCACAGGTGGGAGAGCCGGGCCAGTCGGGTATTAATCCTTATGATGATGGTGATGAAGATGGGGCACTCTGGCCCTGAGGAGTGGGGGCTGTGTGCGGACTCGGGCCCCACCCCCTCACCTCCTGGTCGTACCCCCAGCGCTTGTTAAGCACTTACTATGCTTCAGGCACTGTATTAAGTGTTAGGGTAGATACAAGCTAATCAGGTTGGACACAGTCCCTGTCCAGAATGGGGCTCGAAGTCTTAATCCCCAGTTTACAGATGAGGTAACAAAGGGATAGAGAAGTTAAGTGGCTTGCTCAAGGTCACCCAGCAGATGAGTGGTGGAGCCAGGATTAGAAACCAGTTCCTTCTGACTTCCAGGCCCGGGCTCTATCCATTACACAGTAAGCGCTCAATAAATGCGATTGAATGAATTACACCAGAGGATGGGCTGGAGAGGGGCTTCAGAGAGGCCAGGTGGGCTGGACCCTTTCTGAGGGGCGGGAGTGGGGCCTTTCCAGAGAAAGGGTGGGACCAAAGGGCTCAGTAGGAAGCGGCCTGGACCCCCGCACCGGGACAGGCCTGTGGCTCAGATGCCTTTAGCAGCGAGGCCCCAGGAGGCCCCAGGAGGCTGGACTCCAGGGTTCTCTCTGGGTTCTGTACCACGACACGGGGCAGCCATCTCTCCCTCCCTCCCGGACCCATGGCGCCCGGGGAGCAGGTAGAGAGGTGGGCAGGAGGCGTCCCCGAGAGTGCGGGGCTCATATAGTGTCTGCTTTCCTTGCAGGCTCGGGCCGAGGTGATGGGGTCTGAGCACGGATGCGGGCAAGGCCTTGGGCTGGGACACCCAGTGCTGCTGCTGCTGCTGCTGCTGCTGCTGACCACTCTGCTCCCTGTCCACCAGGCCTTCACCTACGATTCCGTGACCAAAGTCCTAGGGCAAATCGACTACTACTGTTGGGAAATAGCCACTAGGGAATTCCTGGAGAATGTATACAAGAAAGACCCCCAAAAATACCAACTGTGGGAAACAGTGCAAAAGTTAGAAATGTTGACTGATTCAAAGGATGTTGATTTCTTCAACAGAGTATCTGATGACTTTTGGAAAATATATCTAGCGTGTATCGGCAGTGAACATATAATGGAAGACTGAAGCATCGGGACGGTAGTTTGATTGATAAGATTGATAGATTGGTTGATAATTCCCATAAATTCCATTATGACAAGGGTTTAGTCTTTGGCGTTAGGAATGGCAAGTCTTGCTCTCGGTTCTTCCCATAAGCTTCTCATTTAAGTAGCCAAGTGCCCCATAGCCATGCCCATGGTTCTCAGACTTATTGGTCAGGGTCATTTGGAAGCTCGAGACTCTAGTTTCTGCTAAAACATTTGCTTCTATTCCCTTTCCTGAAAAGAGATTCTGACACCAGCAGTCTGGACCTGACTGACTAGCTGACTGACTAACTAGTCACGTCATCCACCACCCCTCACTATCCAAAGCCAACTCATGTTGCCCAGACACTGTAATAAGGCTCTGGGCATGGTAGCGGTCACCAACCGGGCCAAAGACCACCATGGCCTTCACCTCAGCTGACCCCTTGAATGACTTCTTTCTTATCCTTAATCTTGCAGAATGGCTTTATAGGATCTTGGGGAAAAATGGGACGAAGATAGAAAAGCCCCTGGAAAAGACTCCATCCAGTTGAAGGAAGCCGTCCATCTGCTTCTTGGAAGCAAAGATCGCCCAAACTCCCTCTTCTGACCTTCTCCTGAGGATTCCCATTGGCAGAACGATGGCTGAAACTCCCATTCTTTCTCCTCAAACACACAAATACTACCCCATCTGTCTGGCTGGTGAACTGGTCTGCCCCTCCAGGCGATGTCTGAGTGCTCTCGGGTCTTGGAGGGCAGCAGATAACATTTGGTCACTTTCTACCTAAAGGTACCTGATCTAAACCCGAGACCGGGGTCTCCGGACCCTCACGCATCAAACTCCACTATTAAGGCTCAGGGGCAGGAGTCCAGCTCAGATTTCACACACGCGCTGGGTGTGGGCTCAGTAGTGACGTGTGGCTCCTTGCTTCTAATTAAGGATTTCTCAGGACCATATTAAGCATTTAATACAGTGCTCTGCACACAGTAAATGCTCAATAAATATCATTGATTGATTGATTGCACATAAAGGACCAAGCGGTTTGTGGTGAGATGTAGAAGTACACGTTTTCCATAAGGAAACCAGGGGTTTGGGCCACCAAACATCTGACCAACATTTGACCAGTGTCCTGGGGGTGGTGGTGCTGGATGTTCAGCATTATATTCCGTTTGAGTGGTCCCCAGCCTTCATTTCCTTCCCTGGCAACTTGGAAGAGGAGGAAGAATCTGTAGGCGACCACTCTTCCAATGACCATGGACTGGACTGACTCCGTGACCTCTCCAACAGAACAGCATGATCCCTCCTGCTCTGGCACAAAGCCAAACACAGGAGCCGTTGGGACAAGGGCTGGAATGACCCTCTGCAGGGCCAGGTGTTTTGCATGCAGAGTGATGCCCACTGGCTGGCCTCGCTGGACGGAACTCAGTGAGCCAGACGCAGATGCTGAGCCCCAGAGTGGCCCAGCTGGACGGGTGGCAAACAGGATGGTTTGATGCTAGGGCTTTGTCCACTGGGCACGGAATGCCAGGGACGGTGAGAATAATAATAATAATAATTATAATGATGGTATTTGCTAAGTGCTTACTATGTGCCAAGCACTGTTCTAAGCGCTGGGGTAGATACAGTGTAATCAGGTTGTCCCATGGGGGAGCTCACAGTCTAATTCCCTATTTTACAGATGAGGGTAACTGAGGCACAGAGAAGTTAAGTGACTTGCCCAAAGTCACACAACTGATTGCTGGAGGAGCTGGGATTAGAACCACAACTTCTGATTCCCAAGGCCGTGCTCTTTCCACCAAGGCAAGCTGCTTCTCTAATCTCAGCAGCATGAGCGGCCCGACCCCATGGGCGCCAGGGGTCCCTGATCCAGACATGTGCAAAAAGGGGAGGTCGGGGTTGGAGAATTAGGTTTGGGAATCCTGGATGTAGAGGTTTGTAGCTCAAACCAGGGGAGCGGAAGAACTCCTGGAGCAACTGAATGGAAAATTAGATGTGTAGGGGAGCCCAAATGGAGTGGGGCCTGTTGATGGACTGAATCCTGGAATGAAGAATTTCATAATCACTCACAGTAACCCAGTTTTTCATCAAAGAGGACAGAACCGCCACTGAGAGCACGACTGCCAGAAAGAGGATATAGGGGCTGATTTATTTATCAATCAATATGATTGATTGATTAGGAGCAATTGAATAACTGCTACAACCATGGCCAGGGCTGATGTCGAAAGGTTGTGGAAGTGGCATCGTTTTCGCCGTTATGCCCCGGGCTAGAACACACTGTGATTGTCCAAGATGCTACTGCTGCCCTGCCAGAGTGATACCGTCCAACTAGGGCCTCAGGCCTCCCATCTCCGATCTCTGGCCCCCCACCTCCCGCACCTCACCACATTTGGAACCCAGCCTCCCGACCCGACCTACCGAGCCCTGGAAAGGCCAAAGCTCTTAGGGAGGAGGCAAGACCCAGTAACTGAAGTTGGGGGGCTTGGGCTGGGCCTCGTAGTAAGGTCACCTCTCACATGCCCTCACTAGCATCATTACAGCGTGATGAGCCAGGTTGGCCTCAGGGAAGTAGGGGGAAGTGGGGGCAGCGTCTAGAACCCCAGCCCGCAGGCTTTTCACCCGGGGGGGTGGGGGGGTGCAGGATGAGAGCAGGAAAAAAGAGGGCGGAGCAGATGCTCTGATGGAATTGTTTTTTGAAGCCCTGTCCTCCCCCTTCTTCTCCACACTTTGCCTTATGTCTTTTTTAAATAATAATAATAATAATAATTATTATGGTATTAAGCTCTTACTATGTGCCAGGCATTGTGCCTCAGTGCTTAGTACAGTGCCTGGCACATAGTAAGTGCTTAACAAATGCTATAATTAATATTATTATTACTAAGCACTGGAGTAGATACAAGCAAATCAGGTTGGACACGGTCTCTGTCCCACGTGGGGCTCACAGTGTCAATTCCTATTTTACATATGAGGTAACTGAATTACAGAGAAGTGAAGTAACTTGCCCAAGGTCACACAGCAGACAAGTGGCAAGCCAGAATTAGAACCCAGGTCCTCTGACTCTTGGGCCCTTGGGCAGCTGCATGGCGGAAAGAAGAAGGGGAAGAAATGGTGGAAAGAAGAAGGGGAAGAAAGTTGGGTGCCCTCTTTGCCCCGGTCATAGTGACACACCGCAGGGTACTGAGGTACCCGGATAAGTAGACACATGAACACACACACACACACACACACACACACACACACACACACACACACACACAAGTAGGCACAAATGTCATCTTCACATTTAAATATCAAACACTTTTCCCTTTTAATTCAGTATTAGTTTAGTGGCCTTGCTTATCCAAGGAATCAACCAAATTCTTCGTAGAAATGAAGAGCTGGGGGCAGGATGATTAGTACTATTTCTGTTAACATCTAACAATCCCAACAACTCACTACCCAGGGCGAAGGCGCTGAGGGCAAAAAGGGCTTCTTTCTCGTTCCCTGTAATTTACAGGCCAGCTCTCATTTAAGAGCCAGAAATTCCGGCCCAGACTACCTCACAAAAGCCATTTTGCACCTTCAGGCACTTGGTACAGTGCTCGGAACCCAGCAAGTGCTCAATGAATAGCCTTGATTGAATGGCTATCTTGGGAAGGTTGAGAGAGGGATATGATTTTGGGGGTGGGCAGAGGTCTCTGTAAAGCCTGGGCCCTGGGTTTAAATTTTTTGGGTCCCTGCATTCATCAGGCACTGCGAGCAGAGTCTCCACCAGGAGCAGGGAGAAGCCTGAAAAAATATTGTTAACTGTCAGTTCCTGCCTGTTCATTTGGACAGTTGAATTAGCATTGGCTCAAATTGTTGTTTTTTGGTTTATTCTGATTCTTCTTGGTGCCTGTCTCCCCATGCCCAGATAGAAAGTCTGGCATGGGACAAAGACAGTGTGGGAATTTTGACCCTTGTGTTTACCCCAGCGGTTACTACAGTGTTCGGCCCCAGTAGGTGCTCAATAAAGGCCTGAAACAGCAGCGGCAGTAATGATAATGACTTGTGCAGGGCAGCGCTGGGACAGGCCCACGGGATGGGCAGAGCCAGGCAACACCCGGGGCACAGCTGGACACGGGGGTCAGGGTAGGGTTGGAGCCTTGCTGCAGAGAAGACACAGATGAAATGGGCACAAAACCCATTTGGGATGGGCATGGTCCGGGGTAGGCACAGAGCACAGCCAGAGCACACAGCCTCCGTATGAAACAGATTGGCTTTAAGCAATCAATCACCTTGCCCATGCCTATTCATTCATTATTCATTCACTCAATCGTAATTATAGAGTGCTTTCTTCATTCATTCATTCAATCATATTTATTTAATCATTCAATCGTATTTATTGAGCACTTACTGTGTGCAGAACACTGTACTTATTGAGTGCTTACTGTGCTCAAAACACTTCACTAAGCACTTGGGAGAGTATAATATAACAACAACAAATAATACTGATGGTATGTATTTGTTAAGTACTTACAATGTGCCAAGCATGGTTGTAAGCGCTGGGGTAGACACAAGACTACCAGGTTGCTCCACGTGGGGCTCACAGTCTTAATCCCCATTTTACAGATGAGGTAACTGAGGCACAGGGAAGTTAAGTGACTGGCCCAAAGTCACACAGCTGACAAGTGGTGGAGTGGGGATTAGAACCCACGACCTCTGACTCCCAAGCCCATGCTCTCTCCACTAAGCCACTCTGCTTCCTGCTCAAAACGAATTCACAGTCTAGAAGGGTGTTATCGAAAAGTAGGGTGCAAACTAGGTTAATCAGTGTAAATCCGCTGCAGGGTTCGAGTACCCAAGGTGGTGACGCAGATAGGAAAAAATGACTTGGAGACGTTAGTTCAGATAGAGCAGTAAAGAAGGAAAGTGGCTACCTGCCCGTTCACCTCCCGAGAGAGGTACGAGTGACAAGCAGCCCCGATTCCATTCCCACTGTGTCTTTTATTGGGTTACAGCAAAGCGAGGGTGAGCAATTGGGAATTCCAGGAATCCAATTAGGACCGACAGGATGTTATAAATTCTCATTATTCTCTGTTTTCACTGTCTTGTGCAGGATGTTGTTATCTGCCCTATGACCTTGCATAGATAGGTGTTACTTGTTACTGGCATTGAAGACATTCCGTTGTTGAGCCTTGCATAAAATACAAAAAACGGAGTTGTTCTCTCGGCCTGCATAAAATGGAGGGTTACTGTCAGCATGCACAAAATGGAGTCAGTCATGTCAAGTCCACTAGTGGACAACAAAGGGGAGGCAGACATTAATGTAAATAAATAAATCACAGATATGTACATAAGTGCAGTAGGGCTGGGGGGGGGGAATGAATGAAAGGAGCAAGTCAGGGAGACGCAGAAGCGAGAAGGAGAAGAGGAAATGAAGAGCTTTAGTCAGGAAAGGACTCTTGGAGGAGGTGTGGTTTCAATAAGGCTTTGAAGAGAGAGAGAGTAATTGTCTGTTGGATTTGAGGAGGGAGGGCGTTGCAGGCCAGAGGTGGGACGTGGGCCAGAGATTGGCGGTGAGGTAGAGGATACGGAGGTAAAGTGAGAAGGTTGGCATTAGAGGAGCCAAGTGTGCAGGCTGGCTTGGAGTAGAAGAATACGGAGGTGAGGAAGGAGGGGACATGGGGATGGACAGCTTTAAAGCCAATGGTGAGGAGGTTTTGCTTGTTAAGGAGGTGGGTAGGCAACCACTGGAGTTTTTTGAGGAATGGGGTGACATGTCCTGAACGTTTTCGTAGAAAAATGATCCGGGCAGCAGAGTGAAGTATGGACTGGAGCCGGGAGAGGGAGGAGGCTGGGGGATCAGCCAGGAGGCTGATTCAGTAATCAAGGTGGGAGAGGCCAACTGATTCTATTAACGTGGGAGCAGTTTGGATGGCTAGGAAAGGGTGGATTTTAGCTAGCCCGGGGGAGAAGGAACTGTTGCCCCCCTGTCCCCCTTCAGCCCACGGGCCGAACTGTGCAGAGGAAGGAGCCCGAGGGGGGGGGGGGGGGGGCTGCAGGTTTAGGAGGAGGAGGGAGAGGAGGAGGAGGAGGAGGAGAAGGAGGAGAAGGAGGAGAGGAGGAGTGTCTCAGGGGAACCGTTCTGCCGACCCGCCCCCTGCCCCTTTATCGGCCTCGGTCCGGGCCACCCGAGCAGCGGGAGCGTGTTCCCACCCGCCGGGCCGGAGTCCGGGCCCCAGCCCACTGTCTCCCCGCCAGTCGTCTCTGTGTTTTGCGGCTCCACGCCCGGAGTCTTCGTGGGGTGAGTGGCCCTGTCCGGCCGCCCCGCCCCAAGCCCTAGCCGTCCTGCTGTCCCGTTGACCTTCCTGACCAGTGCCTCCCGCCCGGCCCAGCTGCGGGGTCTGGCGGGGGGGGGGGGGGGAGGCACTGTACTAAGAGCTGCGGTAGATACAAGCTAATCAGGTTGGATACAGTCCCTGTCCTACGTGGAGCTCAGTCTTAATCCCCAGTTCACAGTAACTGAGGCACAGAGAAGTTAAGTGGCTTGCCCAAGGTCACCCAGCAGACAAGTGGTGGAGCCGGGATTCGAACTCAGTTCCTTCTGAATCCCAGGCCCGGGCTCTATCCATCTCCCCTCCTCTGGACTGTCTCCCCTTTTCCAGACTGTGAGCCGGTTGTGGGGAGGGACTGTCTCTCTTTATTTGCTGTATTGTACTTTCCAAGTGCTTAGTACAGTGCTCTGCACACAGTAAGCAGTCAATAAATACGACTGAATGAATGAGTGAGTTATACTTGAGAATGGGCTGGAGAGGTGCTGCAGAGATGCCAGGCGGGCTGGGGACTTTCTGAGGGGTGGGATCTGGGGGGCGGGAGCAGAGCCCTTCTAGAGAAAGGGTGGGAGCAAAGGGCTCGCTGGGAAGCATCCTGGACCCCACCCCGAGACGGTCCTGTTGCTCAGACGCTTCATCATCATCACCATCAATCGTATTTATTGAGCGCTTACTATGTGCAGAGCACTGTACTAAGCGCTTGGGAAGTACAAATTGGCAACATTGGCTGCTTCCGGCAGCGAGGCCCCAAGAGGCCCCAGGAGGCCGGACTCCAGGGTTCTCCTCGAGCTCTGGCCCACGACACGGGGCAGCCAGTCTCTCCCTGCCGCCTAAACTCATGGCACCTAGAGGTCGGGTGGAGGCATGGGCAGGGGGCAGCCCCAGGGGCATGGCATACTACAGTGTCTGCTTTCCTTGCAGGTTGGGGCTGAGACGATGGGGTCTGAGCCCAGATGCGGGAGAGGCCTTGGGCTGGGACACCTGGTACCACTGCTGCTGCTGCTGCTGCTGACTTCTCTGGTTACTGTCCACCCAGAAACTCCAGAAGCAGCCGTCCAGGCTGACTTAGGGGAGACCGACGATCAGTGCAGAGAGATCACCTCACAGAGACTGGTGGACAAGAAGAGGCTCATTGGAATTAATACTGTCCCTGCATTCTGGTCCTTCATGTCATTTCTGAAACTATCTCAGAATCCCATACACTTTATTTACTACACAACCATCATCGACATTTTTACAGACATGTACTTCAATTGTTTTAGCTCAAACACGGAAAGTAGAAAGCAGAATTGGGACGGTAATTCCCATTCACCCCAATACCATAAATGTTCAGTTTTCTGCGTTATTTGCTGTGCATTATAGCTCTTGGTTCTTTTCCCCCGGTTTTTAGCGAGGTAGCGAAGTGCCCCGTTTTCTGTGTCCCAAGTCCATGACTGTCAGACTCTTTGGTCAGGGTCATTTAGAAGCGTGAGGCTCAAGTTTCTGCTGAAGAGTTTGCTTTCATTCCCTTTTCCGAGAATAGGTTCTGGATGGGGAGTCTCCTTCTAGTAGTGTACAGCTGCTGAGACCAGAGGGCTGGACCTAACTGACTGACTGATCAATGATAATAATTATAATAATGTTGGTATATTTTACGTGCTTACAATGTATCAAGCACTGTTTTAAGTGCTGGGGCAAATACAAGGTAATCAGATTGGGCACAATCCCTGTCCCACATGGGGCTCACAGTCTCAATCTCCCTCAATTTACAGATGAGGAAATTGAGGCTCAGAGAAGTTAAGTGACTTGCTCAAGGTCACACAGCAAACAAGTGGCCAGTCACATCACCCACCACCCCTTGCTTTCTAAAACCAACTTGTATTGTCCAGACACAGTGCTTAGGCTCTGGGCATGGCAGCAGTCACCAACTGGGCCAAAGGCCACCACGGTCTTCACCTCAACTGCCCCCCAAAATGACTTGATTCTTTCCCTTAATCTTGCAGAATGGCTTTATAGGATCTTGGGGAAAAATGGGATGAAGATAGAAAAGCCCCTGGAAAAGACTCCATCCAGTTGAAGGAAGCCGCCCGCCTGCTTCTTGGAAGCAAAGATCATCCAAGCTCCCTCTTCTGACCTTCCTCTGAGAATTCCCATTTGGAGAAGAATCACTGAAACTCCAGTTCCCTCTCCTCAACCACACAAACACACCATCCCCTCTGTCCAGCCTGTTAATGGGTCTGCCCATCCAAGCGATGTCTGAGTGCTCTTGGGTCAAGCTGACACTGTCAGAGGATATTTCTGGAAGTCAGTGGGCAATGTTTGGTCACTTTCTACTTAAAGGGACCCCATCTAAACCTGAGACCAGGGATCTCTGGCCCCTCGTGCATTAAACTCCATTACGAAAGCTCCAGTGCCAGGTTTCAACTTTTACACTTCACATCAATCAATCAGTCAATCAATCATATTTATTGAGCGCTTACTATGTGCAGAGCACTGTACTAAGCGCTTGGGAAGTACAAATTGGCAACACATAGAGACAGTCCCTACCCAACAGTGGGCTCACAGTCTAAAAGGGGGAGACAGAGAACAAAACCAAACATACCAACAAAATAAAATAAATAGGATAGAAAGGTACAAGTAAAATAAATAAATAAATAAATAAATAGCGTAATAAATATGTACAACCATATATACATATATACAGGTGCTGTGGGGAAGGGACGGAGGTAATTTGGGGGGATGGAGAGGGGGACGAGGGGGAGAGGAAGGAAGGGGCTCAGTCTGGGAAGGCCTCCTGGAGGAGGTGAGCTCTCAGCAGGGCCTTGAAGGGAGGAAGAGAGCTAGCTTGGCGGAGGGGCAGAGGGAGGGCATTCCAGGCCCGGGGGATGACGTGGGCCGGGGGTCAGTGGCGGGACAGGCGAGAACGACATGCACTCTAGGTGTGGGCTGGCTAGTCATTCGTGGCTCCTGCTACCGTTAAAGGATTTCTCTGGGCCATAGGGACCAGGCCCTTTGCGGGTTTCACTGTCGTAGGCTGTGTGCAGTTGCATGATTTGCACAAAGGAACCAAGAATTTCAGAGCCATTTGGACCTCCAAAGTCCAAATTCAACCAAAGTCCAAGCTTCCCAGGGGAGGTGGTGTTGAGTGTTAAGCATTGGGGTATCTCATTTAGGTGGTCCCCCAGCTAATACCAGGTTTGACCCAGAGGCAAACAAAAGATCTGTCGGCAACTACCCTTCCAACTGACCATCAGAGTGGACTCTGTGGCCCCTGTAGACAGAGCAACATGAGCCCTCATGCTCTGGCACAGAGCCATGGACACAGGAGCTGTTGGGACAGTGGCCAGAACAGCCCTGTGCAGGGGCATGTGTTCAAAGCAGCCCAGCTGGAAGGCTTGTGCAGAGTCATCAGGGTGGCTTGATGCCAGCACTTTGTCCACTGGGCTTGGAACGGCAGGGAAGGTGAGACTGGTTTTGGTAGTACGATTTGCCCAATGCTATACAGCCATGTGTCTCTGGTGCCAGTCAAGGTGTCATTTTGAAGCTTCAAGCCCGGGAAGGGTCCCCAGTTGAGCACTGTGGGTGTAAGATCTGAACAAGGTACCTGGCCTGGCCCCATCCAAGGTCCCACGCATGCTTTACAGCTCCGTGGAAAACCAGCAGCCCAGGCTGTAGTGTTCGACTCTCCTCCAGGCAATGGCTTGACAGAAAAGCTTACTGCCCCTCACAGGGCCCTGGGCTGCCAGTTGGGCTCTGACTCCTTCTCTGATGGAACTTTTCCCCAGATGCCCCTGGTCTCCCCACCCACTGGCTAACAGGCAGGAGGGGTTCTGTGCCTGGACCCTGCCCGGTTGTGTTGCCCACGTGCAGCCAAATTTCAGCGCTGGCTCGGAGGCTGGGCTTAAGTGTTCTTTGGCAGAAGCACACCTGCCTAATTCAGGATCACTTAGATCAGAGATGCCAAAGGGGCCTCCATGTGGTGGCATTGGTACCATATGTCAGAACAATCAAGAAACTGGGGCCACACGGACATGAGAAGAGCCCCAGACTTGCTAGGATGTGAGCATTGTTTGGAGCTGCTTGAGGCTGCCCTAAATAATAATAATAATGGTATTTATTAAGCGCTTACTATGTGCAAAGCACTGTTCTATGCCCTAAATGCCATGTCTGGGTGGAAGGAGCCCCTGATATAGATCGAAGAGGATGCTTGCTCCAAGGAATCTGCCCAGCCAGTCCAGGAGCTCATCCTGCAGCCAAATGCAATCGTTTCCTGCTGAACAGATTCCAGATTGAGTGAATGATTGAGGTTGCAGTAGGCCAGAGTCCTGAGGTAAACATTTTGCTGGAACCTCTGACCACCAACAAAGAAATTCCCTGAGTCCTTGATCTCGCGATATTGGGGCCTTGCGCCTTCCGGGACCTTTAGGCCTGTCTGATTTCCCAGCAGAAGTCAGGTGGGTCTCCATGAGGAGCCAACCCTGTGAACACTTCTGGGTCACCACAGATGAGGGGACAGAGAGGGAGGTTCTACTCCCAGCCTGCCTTGCACCCAATGGACCCTTAACACAGGCCACCATGACTACAATTATTAAACCAATTCCAAAGAAAACACACACATTTTCATGTTAACCTAAATTTATATTCTGAATTTCACATCACCACTTTTCCCCCTCAATCACTCTGTCTGCTCTCGGGCTGCCATCAGCCACTGTCCTCCTGCCTTGCATTCTCCCTGATAGTCTCTTCTGCACTGGATTCTAAGCTCCTCGAAGGTAGGAACTATGCCAACTCTACTGTGCTCTACAAAGTGCTCAGTACAGTGCTCTGCCAATAGTAAATTCTCAATAAACACCACTGATGGATGGATTGATTGGCTGATTCAGGGGAAGCCCTGGCCACACCCCAGCCTGTGGTGGACTAGGGAAAAGCAACTACAATTGCTACAGCAAGAGACATAGTGGTCACCTTTCTTTCCTCCTCTTCCTCCCACCTCAGCAGTGTCCTGCAGTGTGGCGGCTGAGTCTGAAGACTCCCTCGCTGCTGTAACTATCCTGATCAGGTCATCCTCCTGGGGCATCTGATTATACAAGTGGTCTTTTCTGCTGGACATGAAGACTCAAGACCCTTGGGACTTCCACTGGGTCTAAGGTTAGATGTAAAAAGATTTTGGAGCCCCCTGACTGGTGGGACAGGAAAGTCGAGGGCCCTCCATCCACCTCTCCCACAGGCTTGGAGAAAACAGGCAGGTTGGACTCCATTCTGTGAGCAGAGAGGGACCTCTAGGTTGGAAGACGCCCACAGGGCGTTTGGACTATGCAAGTCACTGAGATGTAGCCACATTTCCCTGTACAATCTGTGTCCACAAAATAACTTGTGGGGAATGATTCAAAACAAGACAGGGGTACCACTGGCCTGCAGTTCAGAGCCTTGCCCCAATATTTCCCATCAAAGAGTGCACATATTGCACACCTGGAATGAAGTTATCTTGAAAATAGAATAAAAACAGCAATTTCTCTATTTTGTTCATGGAGTGGTAAACACGGGGGTACCCTTAGTGACACTCCTCTGCCTATGAGGTGCTGATGGTGCCCCACTTGGCCAGACTGCCAGACCATTCATTCGTTCAATCGTATTTATTGAGTGCTCCCTGACCCTGAAAAGTATCGGCTAGCATCAAGGAATCATGTCTGGCCTACATTCAGGGCAGTCCGAGCCAGGGGTTTGGAGGGAGAAATCCTCTTCACAAGCATCTTGGCTCAGTCCCCTCTCCCAAAAGAAGGCTGCAGGGCCTGGCCACTGTCACCGTAGACCCTGCCTGGGGTTGGGGGTGGTGGGGGGAGGTGACTAAGTGGGGAAAGGCCACTTGATGTCCCTGACCATCCTGTCCTGGGATGACCTGACCACCCTGGGTTGTCTCCGAGCTGCGGTGGGCCTCAAATCTCTCTCCTCTCTGCCCCGCTGTCCAGCACAGCTCATTAACGGGATGGGTCATCTGGGGTTTCACTTCCACCATCAGTCCTAAACCTGGGTTTTGTTCTTGAGCCCTGATAGCGATCATCACGGCTCAGGACTGAATTCAGTGTGGGACGGATAAAGTTCTGCCTCTTGCCTCCCTCTACCATCAACCATTTCCCGCCTCCACAAAGCAAGTGGATCTCTGCCTTTGTGACCGCTCCTGTCACTCACATCTGTGATGCAAATGAAATCCCAAATGTGTTCAGTGTCACAACTTTTATTCTTGACTCGAACCAAAGGACCGTAGCCCAGTAACCCGGATCCTGGGTCCACAGCCCACCCCACGGCTTGATGTTGCCATAATCCATTTTCCATGGCCCGAGGCCATTTGACTCTACAGACACGGGTCCTTCTTTGGCGGATCCGCCAGCTGGGCTCCTCGGACCTTTTGCAGAGCCCCTCCTCGAATGGGCAATGTTTTCAGTGCGATGTCTGTGCCGGCAAGGGTGCCCCCCGTGAGCCGGGCAGGCGTACTCTCCACTGTCACTAGCCGGCCCGGGGCCACCTGGAAGACCAGAGGGAAAACTCAGTTGGTGAGTCGTTTCCCTTCCCGTACCAGTGAGGAGAGTTCTGGTCTGGGGACTCCTGGGAAAACATGATGCCCATCCTTAGGCATGGGCTCAGGTGTCATAGAGGGGAGTGCTGCGGCCCGGGTTGGACTGCTAGGAGATGAGGCAGGGAGATGGAGGAGGTGATGACCTGTGACCTTGATTCCGGCTGGGTGATTAATGCATTCAATCGTATTTACTGAGTGCTTAGTGTGTGCAAAGCACTGTACTAAGCGCTTGCAACAAGGATGATGCCACACACACCTGAGCTGTGCCCGAGCCGCTTTGGGTGCCAATTCCAGGAGGGGTGGGCTGGACTGGAGGGGCTCTGAAGGGTGAGCCAGTCTGGAACCTGGGCTGGGACCCTGGGCTTGCTCTGAGTGGGAGGGGAATTTAGCACTAGGATTCATGAGCAACCAGGAGTGCGCAGTTCCAACTCTCTTCCTGTGCTCAACCCACCCCATATTACTGCTGGAAGCCTAACCTGGGCACATGCCCCACAGCGGGCAGGCAGCACAGGCCCGGGAGTCAGGGGACCTGGGTTTTCATCCTGGCACTGCCATGTGCTTGTTGTATAACCTTGTATGAGTAACCTCACTGCTCTGGGCCTCAGTTTCCTCATCTGAAATATGGGGATTCAGTACCTGCTCTCTCTTCCATTTAGACTCCGAGTCCCCTGTGTGACAGGGACTGTGTCCAATCTGATGATCTTAAATCTGTCCCAGTGCTTAGTACAGTGCTTGGCACAGAATGAGTGCTTAACAAATACCTCAATTGTTCTTATTTTTCCATGGCTCTCTTGGTCCCTGGGAGGTAGCAGTACCTTTAAGCAGCTCCCATGGTGACCAAAAGGTCCATAGGATAATACTAAGGCCCGACTGGAAAAGAAGGAGTTCTGTGTATAGGGCATCATGGGCATACACACCATGGGCCTGCTCTGAAGCTCCTGCACCTGAAACCGAGCGCCTAGCTGCCCTGTCCCTGAAGCCCTGCGTCCTGGACTCCAGCACCCCACTGCCCTGCTGCCTTGTCCCCAAAGCTCCCACATCCTGGACCTCAGCACCCCAGTACCCTGCTGCCTGTCCCTGAAGCACCCGTGTCCTGGACCCCAGCGGCCCAGTCCCCAGCTGACCTGTCCTTGAAGCTCCTGTGTCCTGGAACCCAACACCCCAGCTCCAAGCTGCCCTGTCCCCAAAGCTTCCACATCCCGGACCTCGGTGCCCCAGTGGCCAGCTTCCCTGTCCCTGAAGCCCCCACATCCTGGACCCCAGTGCCCCAGTGCCCGGCTGCCCTGTCCCCAAAGCTCCTGCATCCTGGACCCCAGCACCCCCACACCAAGTTGCCCTCTTCCCGAAGCTCCCATATCCTGGACCTCAGTCCCTGTCCCCAAAGCATTGTGGCTTAGTAGAAAGCGCATGGGCTTGGAAGTCAGTGGACATAGGTTCTAATCCTGCCTCCACCACTTGTCTGCTGTGTGACCTTGGGCAAGTCACTTAACTTCTCTGTGCCTAAGTTACCTCATCTGTAAAATGGGGATTAAGACTGTGAGCCCCACGTGGGATACCCCGATTACTTTGTATCCACCCCAGTGCTTGGAACAGTGCTTGGCATTTAGTAAGCGCTTAACAAATACCATTATTATTATTATTACTATTACTATTATTATAAAGTCCCTGTGTTCTGGACCCCAGCACCCAGCTGCCCTGTCCCCGAACCCCGCTGGAGCCTCAGGCTGGGAGCCAGGGCTGGGAGACAGAAAGCACAAATCTGATGAAAGCCCGATGCTGGGATGAGTGATGCTGGCCAGGACAATATGCTCTGCTTACGGTAGTATTGAGCCCTTCGATGTTCGTCGGATGGACTATGGCACTTGGGGGCTGGCCCTGCGGCCTGGTAGCCGCAGCAGCCTTCTCCTGGAGTTTCTTTGCTCTCTGTGGAAAGAGAAACGAGGAGAAGAAAACATTGTCATTTTTCCTCCTCTTCCTCCTCCTTTTCCTTCACCACCACCACCACCACCACCCTGGCCCTGGCTGTGAGTGGCAATAGATCGCGGCAGTGCACTGGCTGGGCCTCATTAACCAAAGCCCAGGCTCGGGGCTCAGCTACCTCAGTGGGGCATTTTAGGTGGCTTGTGATTCAGATGTCATATGTAGCTCTGGGTGACGACATCATTATGGTGCCACTGGGGATGTGGTATGTGTGGAGGGATTGTCGGGGGAGCGGGAGCCATCCCACCATGGCATTTCCTGGTGAGAATCCTCTACCCCCTCCCTCTCCACATCTCACTCAGCCATTTGCTCCCCAGATGGCAAAGGCCGTTTGGGGGTGGGGAGTTGCGGGGGAGGAAGGGTGGCAAGGGAGCCCTACTATTCCCCCCACTCACAGCAACACTCCACAGTGCAGTGGGGCAGCCCGCCAATCAATCCACCCAGCCCCCAATCAATCAACCCCCACACAGTCACCTCAGCTCCCTCAGAGATTTCTGTTTTTCCATTTCATTTAATCCCCAAATAGTCTCTTTAACACCATTTACTACTTAATGACCTTCAGAACCCTCAGAAGGAGGAGGAGGTGGTTGAGGGGGTGGGATTTTGAATGAACAAGCCCAGGCCCTCCACCCTCCTGGGGTAAACTCTGGGGTTTTTGTGGAGGGGGACACATGCAGGATCACTTCCCTTACCCTGTCCACTCCCTGAAACTTAAAGGACAGTGTTCTCTTTAAGAACCAGCTGTGTCTGCTGAAGCTGCCTTGCAGTGGTCATTTTGAAAAGGCCATCATCTTCATGCCTCAAGCAGGGTCATGTTGGTAAGGTCAAAAAGGGTGTAGTTTGGGGGGTTGGCTGAGGCCTTAGAATGAAGCCCTGTTAGGCCTGTGTTAGCCTCCTCTATCTCAACTATGAACATGGCTGTGTACCCCTTAAACACCCACCGCAGCTCCACAATGCCTATGTAAACATTCTTAAATGCTACTATTTCCTCTATCCTTACTCTATTTTAATGTCTTTCTCCCCCTGGAGACTAAAAGACCTTATGGGCAGCACACAGAGGAATTGGGAGGGTGAGCACCTCACCTCCCCTGACCATGTCACAGGGAATCAGAGAGGGACACACACACACACACACACACACACACACACACACACACACACACAGGAGGCCAATGGCTGGGAGCGGAGGTGGGAATGGTCAGAGTGCAGCCCTCTGGGACCACCCACCCACCCCGATCCAGTCCCAACTGCAGACCGGAGCAAAACGTGGAAGAAGCTTGAGGGCAAGGAGCCGCTCCTGGTGCCGGAGCTGCACTGCCTCATGGCTTGGGTAAGTCTCAGTGTGGAAGGCTCCTTGCCTGGTGGGGTCTGGGGCCATGAGAAGCAGTGTGACTCAGTGGAAAGAGCATGGGCTTGGGAGTCAGAGGTCATGGATTCTAATCCTGGCTCTGCCACTCATCTGCTGTGTGACTTTGGGAAAGTCACTTAACTTCTCTGTACTTCAGTTACCTCCTCTGTAAAATGGCAATTAAGACTGTAAGCCCAACGTGGGACAACCGGATTACCTTGTAGCCCCTCAGTGTTTAGAACAGTGCTTGGCATATAAGTGCTTAACAAATACTATCATTATTATTATTATTATTATTATTATTATCTCCCACCTTTCCTGCCCCACAACAGCCTCTCCAACGAAGGTCCTTCCCACCCACCCTGCCCTGCAGGCAGCCATCAGCCTCCTACCTTTAGAGCTTTATAGTTGGACGTACGAGACACAAAATCCTCCCAAGACTTGCTGGCCAGCTCTCTCTGCTTGTGAGTGGCCTGAATCTATAATGAAAAGTACATGTGCGAGTCATCGAAAATGCACAGTCATTTCTACTAAAACACGAGTCCAGTGTGTGGGGATATTCTGAGTGACTCAGTCCAGGGTCAGCCTAATGGGGGTGGGTTCTGGGACCCCAGGCCCAGTGTCAGACTGTGGACAGGTGGGTGTTCCTGGGTCTCCAAGGTGTCTGGTTTTAGGTCACCATCTGTCCCTGGGCACAACTCAGTGCAGTTCATGATCCAGTTAAACACCTTGGGCCCCACTGGACAATACAAGATAGAATCCAGCTCATGAGGAATAATTCCCTCCCCCACTCACTCCCTTCCTCTCACAGCCGGTATTCAGAGCTCCTTCATAGGGTCATTTTAGGACCAGATATGATGTAGGATGAGAGCCCCCAACTCCAGTGGTGAATTGGACCCAGTCTGAGCACCCCCTTATCCTCTCCTCCTCCTCCCCTCCCCATCGCCCCACTCCCTCCCTCTGCTCTACCCTCTCCCCCTCCCCACAGCACTTGTGCATATTTGTGGATATTTATTACTCCATTTATTTTATTAATGATGTGTTTATATCTTTAATTCTATTTATTTTGATGGTATTGACACCTGTCTACTTGTTCTGTTTTGCTGTCTGTCTCCCCCTTCTAGATTGTGAGCCCGTTGCTGGGTAGGGACTACCTCTATATGTTGCCGAATTGTACTTTCCAAGCGCTTAGTACAGTGCTCTGCACACAGTAAGTGCTCAATAAATACAACTGAGTGAATAAATGAATTCTGTCCAGTTCAGGTATTCTGCATGTTTATATCCCTCAGACCCTAACTGCCTTCACGATGCAGGCACATGGCAGCTCCATGGCATGTTGGGAAGCGGGCATAGGGGTGAGGGGTTGGGAGGGATTGATGGACACTGGTCAAGGAATCTGGGTGAGAGGCCTGCCCAGCCTGCCTACACCGCTTTGGGCTGGGAGTCACTGAAAGCCCAGGAGGCCAAGCCTGGCCTAGGGCCATGACCCCCAGAGAGGGAGAGGAGAATGCAGGAGCCCTGTCCCACCAGCTGGATTCAAGCCTGTAGCCACCCCTGGGAAAATCCCTTGGGAAAGTCCCACCCTCACCTTCCTGTAGGTGAGACCCCAGCCCCCCAGCAAGTAGTCCCCGAGCCTGGCGTTGGCCTCAGGTGTGCCCAGCTGACCTTGGTGTACACTTTCCGTTCTTCCTGCATATCCTGGTGTCGCTGGCTTTCAACCATCTCCGTTTGCAGAGCGGCCACCATTTTCCCAACATTTTCTGACGCCTCCGTGATAGCCTCCAGAGTTTCCTTGTCAGCCGTGATTGGTCTGAACTCCTCCACTGTTAGCTCTTTGCTTATTTCGTCCCAAATCTCCCCGATCTTTAACAGAGAGAGCTAAGCTGGCCGGGCAGCTTCCCACCTTCTCTCTGTATGGGGCCTGGAACACCTCCAGACGGCCCCTGCGGTTCTGGCTGAGCCCAGGATCCCTTCCCCCTCTCAGTAGCCAGGCCACTGGGGTGCCAGTTCTGCAGGAGGGACCCTCTAATGGACCACGGGGGCCACACTGCCCCTGAAGGGTTGCTGGAGGTTGGGTGGGAGAGATTGGCTCTGTTGGCAGCACTGCCTCTAAGCTGCCCCTCATTTGCCACGACAGCAGTCCATTCAAGGAACAGCTCAGGGGTCGAGGCCTGGGCCCATGCACTGGGAAGGGTGTTTTCATGTATATACACGCCCATGCATGCATGTGACCATGCATGTACATGCAGGGCCATCCATATACCTACACGATTACTACGCATCTATTTCTGGCCAGACCCTCACTCCCCAGGAGCTGCCGTTGACAGGATGGCTGGCACCTTGAGCCCGGCAGTACTGTCCAGGCTGGGGGTGGGGCTGGCCAGGACCCAGATGGGTCTGGGACCCTGCAGCCTGCATCCAGAGGATAGGGCCTTCTGGGAAGCCCTGACTGCAGAGTGACGGAAGAACTGCCGAACAGAGAGGGAAAGCGGATGGAAAACAGAGAACTCTGGGACATAGGATCTGAACGAAAGCAGCATAAACCCGACCGGGCCCAGCCCAGCTCTGGACCAGCCACACCCAATCACTGGGGGAAGTGCAAACTGGCCCCTGACTCTGAGCTTGGGTGGAAGCTCCCACGTTTGCTCCACATAACGGTCCAATGAGGGAGGCCGCCACTCTCCATTGCCGTTTCATTCAGCCACAATGACTTTCCCCATAGCTCTGGGCTTTGGCGAGGGTGGAACAGGCTGGAGAAGCTCCCTGCAGTTGCTTGGCTACCTCCTTCATCCTGTTCCTGGACTCCCTTCAGGGACTGCGGTCTCGGGGGCGAGGTGGGAAGGGTGGAGGAGCAGGCAGGGAAGGGGGAAGTGGATGGGGGAGTCAGACCTGCAGAGATTCATTCAATCGCATTTATTGAGCGCTTACTGTGTGCAGAGCACTGTACTAAGCACTTATTAGTGAGACTGCAAGAAGACCAGTGGGAGCTTGGGGCGGTACCCAGCCGTGTGGATGGAGCCCGATGCAGCCTCTGCTGGCTTTGTTTCCATCCCGCCGAGCCAAGGAAAGACCATGCTGAGGAGACCCTCGAGGAGAGATCCGGTTGAGGAGACCCTTGTTTCTCCCTTAACCTTCTGCTGCTCCTGAGAGCTGCCCTGGGGCAGTGCACCCTGGCAACGCTGATGCCGGCATGGGCATGAACAAGAGCCTTCCGGCAGCCTGGGAGATGACCATAATGGAGACTCTTACCTTCAAATCCAGATATCTGTGGATGACACAGAGTGTGACAAAGTCTTCTGCAGACAGGCCAGGCAAGTTTTCAAAATCTAAACAGGCTCAGAGAAACAAATTTTGTTGTGAACCTGGCACTCCCATTCTAGGCGACTTTCCATCTGACTCAGAGGACCTGGGTCTGTTGTGGGCAGGGAACGTGTCTGTTTAGAGAAGCAGCATGGCTTAGTGGAAAGGGCCCGGGCTTGGGAGTCAGAGGTTGTGGGTTCTAATCCTGGCTCCACCGCTTGTCAGCTGTGTGACTTTGGGCAAGTCACTTAACTTCTCTGTGCCTCAGTTACCTCATATGTAAAATGGGGGTGAAGACTGATTACTTGTATCTACCCCAGTGCTTAGAACAGTGCTTGGCACATAGTAAGCACTTAACAAATACCAACATTATTATTATTATTATTGTTGTATTGTTCTCTTCCAAGGGCTTTGTCCAGTGCTCTGCACACAGTAAGTGCTCAATAAATACAGTTGAATGAATGAATGGGCCCGGGATACAGAGAACGAGTGCTAGGGAAGCAGGAAGGGGAGTCAGGGGGTTGGAACTTTTCCCAGGACCCCAGTGACTGGAGAGTGGGGAGACAGCTCTGCAGGGAGCAGAATCCAGACTCTTCCAAACTCTCATTTCCCAGTCGATCAATCCATCAGCCAATCCTACTTGAGTGTTTACTCTGTGCAGAGTACTGTTGCAGAGAATTTGGGAGAGTACAATAAAGCAGAGTTGGTAGACCAGTTCCCTGCCCACAAGGAACTTACAATCTAGAGGGGAAGAAAGATAATAGTTGCAGAAAATAGTAATTGTAGTATTTGTTAAGCATTTACTACATGTCAAGCACTGGGCTAAGCGCTGGGGTAGATACAAGACAATCAGGTTGCAGGGGCTCATAGTCTAAGTAGGAAGGAGAATAGGTATTGAATCTACATTTTGCTGATGAGATAACTGAGGTACAAAAAAGTTAAGTGACTTTCCCAAAGTCACACGGCAGGTTCGTGGCAGAGCCAAGATCAGTACCCAAACCTCTGACTTCCTTTCATTCATTCATTCATTTATTCACTCATTCATTCGTATTTATTGAGCACTTACTGTGTGCAGAGCACTGTACTAAGGACTTGGGAAAGTACAATACAAGAATAAACAGACACGTTTCCTGCCTACAGCGAGCTCACAGTCTAGAGGTGGGGAGGCAGTCATCAATACAAATAAATAAAATTACAGAAATGTACATAAGTGCTACGGGGCTGGGAGGCGGGGGAAGAGGAAAAGGAGCAAGTCAGGGCGATGAAGAAGGGAGTGGGAGATGAGAAAAAATGGGGCTTAGTCTGGGAAGGCCTCTTGGAGGAGATGAGGCTTTGAATGGGGGGAGAGTAATCGTCTGGTGGATTTGAGGAGGGAGGGCATTCCAGTCCAGAGGTAGGATGTGGGCCAGGGGTCGGCGGCAAGACAGGCAAGATCCAGGCACAGTGAGAAGATTAGCAATAGAGGGGTGAAGTGTGTGGACTGGGTTGTAGAAGGAGAGAAGCAAGGTGAGGTAGGAGGGAGCAAGATGTCAGAGTGCTTTATAGCCAATGGAGAGGAGTTTTCGTTTGATACGGAGGTGGATGGACAACCACTGGTGTGTTTTGAGGAGGGGGGTAACATGTTCTGAACTTTTTTGTCGAAAAATGATCTGGGCAGTAGAGTGAAGTATGGACTAGAGTGGGGAGAAACAGGAGCCTGGAAGGTCAGCAAGGAGGCTGTTGCAGTAATCCAGGCAGGGTAGAATGAGTGATTGCATTAACGAGGTAGCAGTTTGGATGGAGAGGAAAGGGAGGATTTTACCAATGTTGTGAAGGAAGGACTGACAGGATTTGGTGACAGACCAGTGCTCTTTCCACTAGACCATGCTGTTTCTCAAATAATGATAATAATAATAATAATAAATAAATAATAATATTTGTTAAGTGCTTACTATATAGGAAGCACTGTTCTAAGCACTGGGGTACATACAAGATATTTAGGTGAACACACTCTGTCCCACACGAGGCTCATAGCCTAAACAAAGGGAGCAGGATCTAAATCCCCATTTTTACTGATGAGGAAACTGAAGCTCAGAGAAATTAAGTGACTCGCCCAAGGTCTCACAGCATACAAGTGGCAGGGTCAGGATTAGAACCCAGGTTCTGTGCCTCCTAGGCCTGTGCTATCTCCACTAGGCCATGCTGCTTTCCCTATGCACTTGGGTGCATAAGTGTATATGTACCTATGTGCTGTAGGGCTGAGGGTGGGGTGATTAAAGGATTCAAGGAGAGGGAATAGGAGAAATGAGGGCTTAGTCAGGGAAGACCCAAGACGGGTCATTTTGGAACAAGCATTCAATTAATAGTGTTCACTGAGCATCTTCAGAGGGTAGGATGTGGTCCTGGGCACCTACTATAGTGCAGAAGGTGTAGTCCTAGGCACCTATTATGATGTGCAAGGTGCCATCCTAAGTTTAGGCAGGTAAAGGAGTAAGTAATGGAGCGATTCCAATAGATTTTTTTTTCTCAAGTCCTGGCTCCTTCCAGCTTGAAGAGAGGAACCCTCTATCCCCAGCCTTCTCAGTCAGAAAAGCACCATTAAACTGGGCAGCCTGGGCTGTCAGGCTGCTACGCTGGGGCCTTGGTAATGCCAGTCTCCTGGATCCCCACCCTACTCCCTGCCCTCCTGCTGTGTCAACCTAAGGTCAGCCAGGGTAGATCCGGCTGGTGCCCCAGTCGCCCCTGCCCTCCACCAGCCCTCAGCCTCCCAGGTACAGGCTGGGGCGCCAACTCTCCCACAGGCTTTGGGAGCAGAGAGGATCTCCGGGTCACAGCAGCTTGTGGGAGCAGGCCAAGCCACTGCATCTCAGCCCCCCGGGGGGCAGGCCGGGGCCCATGGGGCTGCTTACCCAGTTTTCCCAGCACAACATAAATCTTGGCCCTGATGTTCTCAGAGACATCCATGATGGCGGCTGTGGGGCAGTTGGCTGGCACTGGAATGACTGCTTGTTCTTCCTGGAAACTGGTCACTAGTGGTTTCTTGGCATCTAACCATGGGTTGACATGGACAGAGCAAGAGGAAAAGGTGAGCTGGGAGATGTTCTTCGACCCAGGATTCCTTCATTCGATTGTACTGATTGAGTTTATTGTGTGCAAAGCACGGTACTAAGAGCTTGGGAGAGGATGATACAACAATAAATAGATACATTGCCTGCCCACAACAAGCTCACGGGCTAGAGGGGGAGACGGACATTAATGGAAATAAATAAATTACTGATATGGACATAAGTGCTATGAGGCAGGGAGGAGGTGGTGACCAAGTCAGGGTGACAAGGAACCTTGAATCCCCAAAGTTCTGCATGCAGAGAGAAACTTATTCCTTGGTTCCCCTTGGCAGAGCAATCCAGGAAGCCGTATTGGCTTCACCTCACAGGGCCGCCGCGTGGCCGACCGACCGACGCTCCTTCGGCACAGGATCCCACCAGGGGACAATTCATGCGCTATCCCCTGCATGTGACCAGTGCCACGTACCGGAGCTTCCCCAGACTACAGCCATTCTACCCAGACAGATGTGGGTGCTGCATGGTGTTGGGAGAACTTCCCTTAATCCTCCCAAAGGCCCCCAGTAGTAATAATAGTATTTACTAAGCACTTACTTTGTGCAGAAAACTGTACTAAATGCTGGGAAACAGTTTACAAACGGGACTTGGGCACAGATCCTGTCACTCAAGCATTGTGGGGAGTGGCCTGCGATGCTCAGGAGAGCCCACCCTTGGTCAGGAAAGAACAGATTCTCAAAACACCCAGTACATAAAATCGTCCTCCCTTCAGGGGGCCGACTCCTTCGCGGAGCCTGCCTGAGCAATGAACTGCTAATCCTGCTTAATTTTTGGCAACCTAGGCCACCAAGCACCACAATTTGGTTCTCCAGATCAAAAATGAACAAACAGTAAAGACAAGATGACGGAAAAACCCTGTCCATTTCAGACATGTTTCAGAAACTGGAAGGTGTGAAAAAGAAAATTTTTCCATTTTAAAGCTCGACTGCTCACTGTCACACTAAAGTTGAAGTGAAACCACGAGGACACTTCCCAATCATCACTTTATTCTTAGAGAATTAGTCAGAGACAAGGGAAAAAAACCTTGCATTAGGAATGTGGAGCAAGGCCTTGCCCTCGGCCAAGGCCCCAAACTGAACCAGCCCAAAACATCCTGGGCAGAGCCCTGAGGCCTAGGACAAGGTCACCGAGTCCCCCGCAACCCCCACCTTTTCCCCCTTCCCCTCCCCGACAGGGTCAATAGTGTCCTTTTCATTCACCCAGCCTTGCAGAGATGGTCAGGGGCCCAGTGATTTCCTCAGCCTCTCCTGTATCAGCAGAGGAAGCTTTCCTGCCGGAGCCACAAAAGAAGGGACAGCATCTTGGATATCCCTTACTAGCAACCCCTAATCTAGCATCCGGGTGGTTTAGAACATTTCTAAATCGAGTCTTTGGTCTAGTCTAGAGCTTCCTCGCTCCTGTGAGAGTGCGAATTTCCACGCGGTTTCACACCATGTTCAGGCTGGGTGCTGTCGGGACCTGAGGAATGTTCAACTAACAAGCTGGGTGATCGCATGATGCAGTGGTGCTGGAAGAAACAGCTTGTGCCCTTGTGTGGGGTGGAAGGGTGGAACTGGGGAAGATTACAATCAATCAGTCAATCAATCATATTTATTGAGCGCTTACTGTGTGCAGAGCACTGTACTACAACCAAGCTTGCCTTACCTTAACTTAACCCTTCCCTATCCCTGACTTTCCCATTACTGTTGACGGCACTACCATTCTTCCCGTCTCACAAGCCCGCAACCTTGGTGTCATTCTCGACTTCGCTCTCTTGTTCACCCCTCACATCCAATCCGTCACCAAAACCTGCCGGTCTCACTTCCGCAACATTGCCAAGATCCGCCCTTTCCTCTCCATCCAAACCGCTATCCTGCTTGTTCAATCTCTCATCCTATCCCAACTGGATTACTGCATCAGCCTCCTCTCTGATCTCCCATCCTCCTGTCTCTCCCCATTTCAATCTATACTTCCTGCTGCTGCCTCCAGATAGTCTTTGTGCAGAAACACTCTGGGCATGTTACTCCCCTCCTCAAAAATCTCCAGTGGCTATTAATCAACCTACGCATCAGGCAAAAATTCCTCACTCTCGGCTTCAAGGCTCTCCGTCACCTCGCCCCTTCCTACCTCACCTCCCTTCTTTCCTTCTACAAGCCCAGCCCGCACCCTCTGCTCCTCTGTCGCTAACCTCCTCACTGTGCCTCGTTCTCGCCTGTCCCGCCGTCGACCCCCGGCCCACGTCCTCCCCCTGCCTGGAATGCCCTCCCTCCACACATCTGCCAAGTTAACTCTCTTCCTCCTTTCAAAGCCCTACTGAGAGCTCACCTCCTCCAGGAGGCCTTCCCAGACTGAGCCCCCTCCTTCCTCTCCCCACATCCCCCCGGCCTTACCTCCTTCCCCTCCCCACAGCACCTGTATATATTTATATATGTATATACGCTTGTATATATTTATTACTCTATTTATTTATTTTACTTGTACATATTTATTCTATTTATTTTATTTTGTTGCCTGGAATGCCCTCACTCCACATATCCACCAAACTAACTCTCTTCCTCCCTTCAGAGCCCTACTGAGCTCACCTCCTCCAGGAGGCCTTTCCAGACTGAGCCCCCCTTTTTCCTCTCCTCCTCCTCCTCCCCTCTCCAATGCCCCTCCACCCCGTTCCCTTCCCCAAAGAACTTGTATATATTTGTACATATTTATTACTCTATTTTATTTGTACATATTTACTACTTTATTTTATTAACGGTGTGTACATAGCTGTAATTCTCTTTATTCTGACGGTACTGACACCTGTCTACTTGTTTTGTTTTGTTGTCTGTCTCCCCCTTCTTGACTGTGAGCCCGTTGTTGGGTATATTTTGCCAACTTGTACTTCCCAAGTGCTTAGTACAGTGCTCTGCACACAGTAAGTGCTCAATAAATACAATCGAATGAATGAATGAATGGAGTTTAAAGGGAGGGATGAAGGAGAAGAAGGGAGAAGCTCCTGGGCTACTGGAGTCTGAAGCAGGGAGGAGGCCCTTGGTAGATGCTGACCTTCCCATGAGCATGTTTGCTGATCCCCTGGTCCAACTGGTTTGGAAACTGCGAACAGACTCACCGATGATTTTCCCATCTCGATCCCGTTTCACTCCCAGATCAGTCTCTTCCTGCCTCCACAGCTTGATTAGAAGGCTAGCAGCCGTTTGGTCATTTACTCCTCGCCACGCGTTGACGTGAGCAGTAGTTTTGGGATTGTCACAGAATTCCACCATTATCCCAAGGATGAAATTACACAGGTTTTTGCAGTTCAACTTCATTGGGAAAACAGAGAGAAAAAATTGCAAACACAGGGTCATTGAAAAGTTGCTTGCTGACCACAAATCATTTTCTCATGTAGCAGTAATACATCTTTTCTGAGTTTCTTATAAATGGAAGAAACCCCAAATTAAACACCTCTGGGACAATTACCCATTCAAATGAAGAGAAATCACACCACATAGTGTAGTGTGATAGACTCTGGCACCTAAAAATGTAAAACAATAAAAGACAAAACTATCTGATGATTACAATGTAGTCTTGGGATCAGATAAGCTAACAGTCACAGGAGAAACATTCAGGGTGGTGTAAATTCAGTCTATGCAGCACTGCTAGTGAACACCTAGAAAAAGGAGCTGCGTAGGCAGGGGACTGGTACTAGGAACGTCCAGCAGAAACAATCACTTGATCAATCAATGATATTTTTTGAGTGCTTACTCTGGGTGCAAGAGCACTGTACTAAGAGCTTGGCAGAGTACAATCCAACAGAGTTGGTAGACTCTTCCCTGCCCACAATGAACTTATGGTCTACAGGGGGAGACAGATGTTAATATAATTAAATAATTTATAAGATATGATTTACAGACATGTACATTAGTGCTATGGGGTTGAGGGTGAGGTAAATATCAAATACCCAGAGGTCACAGATTCAAATGCATAGATGACACAGAAGGGGGAATAATAAGAACTGGGATATTTTTACCTTCAGGTTAGATACTTCTCTTTATTTTTTCCCATTAACCACTGCCTTCATCTCCCCTCCCCTATGTACAGTGGGTCTGGCCCCTGGCCCCACCTACTAACCATTACCTTTATCTCCCCTCACCATGCACACTCTGGGTCTGGGCCCCGGCCCTACCCACTGTCCAGGACCAGAGTCTGCCTGGCTCTGTTTTATCTCCACAGTGGGCAGTAGATGGGCTTAATTACAGAGTACAGTTTATTGCTGGAAAATTTCCCCATCAAACCTGAACTGCACTTCAAAAAGCCAAAGCTCTTCTCCTGCTTCTCACCTGGGCACATACACAACTCTCAAACTACGGTTCTCCCACCTTCTCCATGGGCACACACATATCTCCAGAACTGTGCTCTTCCCATCCTTTGCCTGGGTACATATACAACTCTGGAACCAAGTTGCCCACGTTTTTCAGGCCTGGGAGGCTCCAGCCTAGAACAGCCCTCAAGGGAGGTCCTGTTTCTGGTGAAGAGCTGAGCTACCTCTAAATATTCAAGAAACCCTCGTGGGAAAGGGTGGGTTTTTTTTTTTGTGTGTGTGTGTTTGTGTGTGTGTGTGTGCTTGTGTGTGCTTGCGTGTACTAGGACAATACTTGCTGCTCTCGTACCACTAACCCACAGCCTTGGATCACTGCCACTGTCCACCTCCTTCACTCTTATGCTCGAGCTGCTGAACGCTGCTGGTGAAAGTCTAAACACTAAGTCAACCTTGTTCATTTTACCTTTATCCTTTCCTGACTTAACTTTGCCCTCTCTTCTGCCAGGCAAAACTATTTCTCCTCCCTTATTGACACCCATGCCCATCATCCCCATCAGCTGTTATGGACATTTAACTCCCTTCTCAGGTCCCCTGTTCCCCTCCTCCATCCTTCACCCCCAACGATCTGGCCTCCTACTTCATTAGTCCCCTGTTCCCCTCCTCCGTCCTTCACCCCCAACGATCTGGCCTCCTACTTCATTAGTAAAATTAACTCCATCAGGTCTGAGCTCCCCAAAGTCACCCCTCCCCTTTCTCCATCCCCCTTGCTCTCAACCCTCTCTGCTACTCTCCCATCCTTCCCAGCGGTATCTTCAGATGAGATCTCCTCCCTCCTCTCAAGTGCTACTCCATCCACCTATGCTTCAGACCCTATTCCCTCTCATCTTATCAAATCTCTCACCCCTTCCCTCCTCCCCTCCTTAACTTCCATCTTCAACCACTCACTCTCCACTGGTTCCTTCCCCTCTGCCTTCAAACATGCCCTCGTCTCCCCAATCCTAAAAAAACCCTCTCTTGACTCCACCTCCCCTTCTAGTTATCGCCCCATCTCCCTCCTACCCTTCCTTTCCAAACTCCTAGAATGAGTCGTCTACATGCGCTGCCTCGAATTCCTCAACGCCAACTCTCTTCTTGACCCCCTCCAATCTGGCTTCCATCCCTTACACTCCACCAAAACTGCCCTCTCAAAGGTCACCAATGACCTCCTTCTTGCCAAATCCAATGGCTCCTACTCTATCCTAATCCACTTCGACCTCTCAGCTGCCTTCGACACTGTGGACCACCTCCTTCTCCTCAACACGCTATCTAACCTCGGCTTCACAGACTCCGTCCTCTCCCAGTTCTCCTCTTATCTCTCCGGCCGTTCATTCTCAGTCTCCTTTGAGGGCTCCTCCTTCCCCTCCCACCCTCTTACCGTAGGGGTTCCTCAAGGGTCAGTTCTTGGTCCCTTATTGTTCTCTATCTACACTCACCCCTTGGTGAACTCATTCACTCCCGTGGCTTCAACTATCATCTCTACGCTGATGACACCCAAATCTACATCTCTGCCCCTGCTCTCTCTCCTTCCCTCCAGGTTCCTATCTCCTCCTGCCTTCAGGTCATCTCCATCTGGATGTCTGCTCCCCATCTAAAACTCAATTATGTCCAAGACTGAACTCCTTATCTTCCCTCCCAAACCCAGCCCTCTCCCTGACTTTCCCATCACTGTAGACAGCACTACCATCCTTCCCGTCTCACAAGCTCGCAACCTTGGTGTCATCCTCTTTTTTTTTACTATTTACTATTTAATACTTACTATTCTGTTGTACATATTTACTATTCTATTTATTTTGTTAATGATGTGCATCTAGCTTTACTTCTATTTATTCTGATGACTTGACACCTGTCCACATGTTTTGTTTTGTTGTCTGTCTCCCCCTTCTAGGCTGTGAGCCCATTGTTGGGTAGGGACTGTCTGCATATGTTACCAACTTGTACTTCCCAAGTGCTTAGTACAGTGCTCTGCACACTGTAAGCACTCAATAAATGTGACTGAATGAATGAATCCTCGACTCTGCTCTCTCGTTCACTCCACACATCCAATCCGTCACCAAAACCTGCAGGTCTCACCTCCACAACATCGCCAAGATCTGTCCTTTCCTCTCCATCCAAACCGTTACCTTGCTGGTTCAATCTCTCATCCTATCCCGACTGGATTACTGCATCAGCCTCCTCTCTGATCTCTCATACTCCTGTCTCTCCCCACTTTAGTCTATACTTTACCTTGCTACCCGGATTATCTTTGTACAGAAACGCTCTGGGCATGTTACTCCCCTCCTCAAAAATCTCCAGTGGCTGCCTGTCAACTTACGAATCAAGCAAAAACTCCTCACTCTCAGCTTCAAATCTCTCCTTCACCTCGCCACCCCCACCTCACCTCCCTTCCCTCCTTCTACAGCCCAGCCCACACCCTCTGCTCCTCTGCTGCTAACCTCCTCACTGTGACTCGTTCTCACCTGTCCCGCCATCGACCTCCGACCCACGTCCTTCCCCATCCAATTCCCCTGGCCTTCCCCTGCCCTCCTTCCACACATCTGCCAAACTAGCTCTCTTCCTCCCTTCAAAGCCCTACTGAGAGCTCACCTTCTCCAGGAGGCCTTCCCAGACTGAGCCCCCTTCTTCCTCTCCTCCTCTCCATCCCCCTGCCTTACCTCCTTCCCCTCCCCACAGCACTTGTATACATTTGTACAGATTTATTACTGTATTTATTTTACTTGTATATATTTACTATTCTATTTATTTTGGTAATGATGTGCACATAGCTTTAATTCTATTTGTTCTGATGATTTTGACACCTGTCTACATATTTTGTTTTGTTGTCTGTCTCCCCCTTCTAGATTGTGAGCCTGTTGTTGGGTAGGGACCGTCTCTATATGTTGCCGACTTGTACTTCCCAAGCGCTTAGTACAGTGCTCTGCACACAGTAAGCGCTCAATAAATACGATTGAATGAATGAATGAATACTCACTGCCAGCAAATCCAGAAGGAGAAAAATGCCCTCCTTTTCAAGAAAGTAGTCTTCCATGGAGTAGCATCCCAGAAGACAACACCTGAAGTAGAATGAACTCAGTTTTAGGGTTTTTCTAGGAGCTGGCCAGACAGTCAAACAATCAATTAGTAGGAGGTATTGAGCGTATGGAGAGCAATGAACTAAGTGTTTGGAGAGTATGATGGTAGCCCTCAAGGGGCCATCACTCTAAGGGGGAAGCCAGACCCGATAAATCGATAAATGATCGGAGGAAGAAGCAAGTGGAATGATGCACGGGGAATAAATAAGCACTTAAATAATTGGGTACCAGAGTGCTACAGGTGCCCATGATTGCTGTCACTTGGCAGAAGAAAAATTAATTGGAGAAAGCCTTCTGGAGGTGTGAAATTTCAGGCTTACAACTATTTGGATGTTATTTTAATGTTATTGCAATAACAGCTCTACAAATCTTTTAAAAATCCCCCAGAAATGTTTGATATATCCTGCTCTTTCACAGGGGAGCCCAGCCAGCCCTTCTACAGGTAGACTACTATGTTTGCGCAGACCAATCTTGTGTGAACTCTCTGGGCTCATTCCACTTGGGGTCATCCTGGCAAGAAGTGTGGCCTAATGGAAAGAGCATAAGCCTGGGAGTTAGAGGACTTGGCCTCTGCCGTTTGCTTGCTGTGTGACCTCTGGGCCTCAGTTTCCTCATTTATAAAATGGGGATTAAATATTTGCTTTCCTTTCTTCTTAGACTGTGAGCTCCATCTGGGAAGGGGACAGTGTCTGAACGGATTATCCCATTTCTGCACCAGTGCTTAATACGGTGCTTGTCACATAATAAGTGTTTAACAAATACTGCACTTATTATTGTTATTACTACTGGAGGGGAGTAGCTGGGGCTCACTGGGGGCCTCCAATTGTTGTTGGTAAAATTCCTCACTCACCACAGTCCATCCAGTGTACTAAGAAGAAGTCGATTATGCTCTAATCCACTCTGGAACTTCTTAGGGTCCATTTTCATTAGCTGGAGAAGGATGTCTATTCCGTCCTTACCGAAGATTTCCTGTTCCCGGGAGAGTTATTAGAGTCATACTCTGGAAATGAATACATGGTCTCCTTTTCTCCTCCCCACTGTTCTAAACTTCTAAATAAGTTGTACAGATTTATTTCTCTATTTATTTTATTTGTACATATTTACTACTCTATTTATTTTGTTAATGATGTGCATATAGCTATAATTACATTTATTCTGATGGTTTTGACCCCTGTCTACATGTTTTGTTTTGTTGTCTATCTCCCACTTCTAGACTGTGAGCCCGTTGTTGTGTAGGGACCATCTCTATAAGTTGCCGACTTGTACTTCCCAAGCTCTTAGTACAGTGTTCTTTTAAACAGTTTGCTTTTAAAGTTGTAGTCATCCGATCTCAACTTTTTGTAACTTAAATGATTTGAAAACACTGTCACCACGTTGGACCTGCTGAAAGGGCAACATTCCTAGGAAACTGCCCACTTTCCTCAGGTAGCCACATTCTCCTCTTCCTCGGCCTTTGGTGGGTGAGTACAGGCTCCCATGCCTCCCAGTACCAAGACAAGTAGGTGCCCATGGAACCTCACCGGTGATGGGGTGCAAATTAACAAGAGGAAATAGTTCCCCCAGCAAGGGGTGGAATTCCTTCCTGCAGGAAACTCTACAGGGAGGTTTGGATAAATTTGTGGACAGGAGAGCCATGCTGGATCACTACAGGGGAAGTTAGAGATGTTAGATGGTCCAGAGCTAGGTTGCTGGCAGAAAGAAGAGCTGGGATGAAGAGGGGAGTTAGGAGTGTTGGATGGTCCATTCCTAATCACGAGGGTGGGGGATGGAGGGCAACTATGACAGAAGCCCCCCAAGTGTTCTTATCCTGCTATTGAGGATGGGACACTAGATTGGACGGGATGGTCTTTTGGACTGATCCAGTAATGGCCTTGCTTAGATTCTTCCTTTCTTATATGCTCAGGACAGCAAAAATGCCTCCAGTTTGAAATGGTTCCTACATTAATAGGACACTGGAAAGTGAGAGTAGTGGTCCAGTAGCCCAGACTGTCGGTCCCCCACCTTCCTCGGAAGGTGGTGTTCACACAGCCCGGACAAGATGAGCAGGGCATCGGCTTGGATCTCTAAAACAATCGTGTCATCTTTTTCTTTGGCTTTCTCTTTGCTGGTGGTCCTTTTCAAGATTCCTGGGGGGACGAGAGTGAAAGAAGTTGAAATGAAGCAAGGTTTGTAAACAAGCACCTTGAGTCTGCTTTATCCCACATGTTCACTTTCAGAACCTCATTAGAAAAAAATCACCAAGTCCAGGGGCCAGGCCAGTGGATGTGGGCTTAGAGAAGCAGCGTGGCTCAGTGGAAAGGACACGGGCCTGGGAGTCAGAGGTCGTGGGCTCTAATCCCAGCTCCGCCACTTGTCAGCTGTGTGACTTTGGGCAAGTCACTTCACTTCTCTGTGCCTCAGTTACCCCATCTGTAAAATGGGAATTAAGACTGTGAGCCTCACATGGGGCAACCTGATTACCTTGCATCTCCCCCAGCGTATAGAACAGTACTGGGCACATAGTAAGCACTTAACAAATGCCATTATTATCATTATTATTGTTATTGTTATTACTATTATTTCGAGAGCACTTTCAGCTCCAAGTGCTCAGCATCTCCGGTCCATAGTTCTGGTTCGTTCCAGGATGGTGCCCAGCTCCTGCCAGTTCAGCCCACCAGACGACACCCTAAACCCACACACGTCCAACTGGCCTGCATTCCCAACAGACACTATGGCCCCCAGAGGCTGCTCAGAAGGGGGTGATGTCTAAGAGAGGTTCTTGTATTAGTCCAGATTGGCAAAACTGGTTGGGGGAGGGGCAAGAGCAAAGGCTTACGGGGTGGAAGTGCGTTAGGGATGTGGACAGATTAAGACTCAAGCCTGAACATGTTGGCGACAGCTACAGCTAAGCTCTGCATGCCTGGCATCACTTAAGACGCTGGTCAAGTCTCAAGGAAAATCAGTTGCAGCAACAGTTGAGAGCGTGCTGTTTGCGTGTGACCACTCTCACTGTTCCTATCTGGCAACGGGTTCACATCCTGATGTTCTGTCCATAGTGGTCCCTTGTGTTGTTCCCCCCAACAAATTTGGCAAGGGACCGGCATCAACCTGTTCCATACTTTTCTGCTTCCCAGTTGGGCCTCTGTGAGGTTAGATTGTTTCTTTGGATGGGGCAGGGTCTGTGCCTTCCCCATTCAAGGAGGCTCTGGATCACTTGCCCTGCCAGCTTCCAACTGTGCTGTAATGGATTTTCCTCATGACTTGACCAGCGCATGACTTGCCCTGTGTAAAATCAACTCCAGGTGTGCAGAGCTTAACGGTGATGGTCACAGACGGGTTCAGACTCGAGCCAACTCGGCCAAAGGCACCGCATTCCAAAAGAACTTCATCCCATGAGGCTTTGCTCTTGCCTATCCCTTTTTGCCAATTGTGGGTCCTTCTCCAGCCTGGCCCCTGTGGACGGGGAGACAAACCTGCAACTCTAGACTGCAAGCTTGTTGTGGGCAAGGAATGTATCTACCAACTCTGTTGTCTTGTACTCTCCCTAGTACAGTGCTCTGCACACATGGACAATGCACAATAGCTCACTAAATGCCATTGATCGATTGACTGATATCTTAGAGAAGAGCTCTGGGGAAAACTGGAGGTCTGCATTTAAATCAACTGATCAAGAAACCGGTAGTGTTGGTTGAGCGCTTACTATGCGTGGAGCACTGTAATTAGCTCTTGGGAGAGTACAATGGAGTTAGAAGGCAAGATCCTTGCAGAGGAGAAAGACCAAAAAGATATTTTAGATAGGAGGAAGGAGAGAGTTCGAAGAAGGGTCCATGGTTGAGAAAGTATTTAAAACGTAGAACAGGTAAATCGACACGTACAGAAATGCTATGTGGGGGGGGGGGGGGGGGGGGGGGGCGGGGGGGTTGTGAGTGCGTAAATTGTAAACTTGAAAAGTTCAATGCAACTTGTCTTACCTATCAACTGTTTAATTGCTCCCTGATCACAGAGATCCTGGCTCACGGTTTCCTCACCAAGGGACACCATCGCTCTCAAGAGTCTGAGGCTGTAGCGCATCTGGGCCCGTTTGTTGCCGCGGCCTCCTGTGCCATGGAAACAGTTCCCCTGGCCAAAGAAGGGATCTGTGAAGACACCAAAGTGATGGCTATATGCTGGAATCCACACGGCAAACCCTCTCAAACAGGTGAGGTCAGATCTGCGGCTGGAAGAGCCCATTTCCTGCGGATCGCACCTCAGTTTCTTCGGCAGCCCCAGAACGGGTCCTCTTGAAGCCCAGGTCACTTAGAAAATGTTTTCCCTGAAGAATTTAAGGATTTGCTCACACAGCAGGTCAGACCAATAGTTTCTAGAGCTCAAATGAACTGGCCCCTGGCTGGGAGAAAGACCTTGGAGATGTTCCCTCTGGATCTCAATCAATCAATCAATCAGTGGTATTTATTGAGTGCTTACTATGTGCAGAGCACTCTACTAGCTGCTTGGGAGAGCACAACACAACAGAATTAGCAGACACAGTCCCAGCTCATAATTAGTTTACAGTCCAGTGGCAACAACCAGAAACCAAGTTTCCAGGACAAAAATGCTGCCTCCTGCCTGTCCCTCTCCCCGTGTGAAGTCCCCAGCACTGGGTGACATGGTGGCCTTGATCGAGGTGGGAGACGTGGACAAGCTCCCCAGGAATCGGGCTGCCATGGGTGCAAATTCCATCAAAGTCCAGGGCGAAACAAGCCCCAGTCCAACTTCCCACCTTCTTGCTTCAATCAGGGTCCCTGCCTTCACCAGGAGTTTTGCTCCCTGGCCTATCAGTAGTCGGGTAAACACCTAAGTTTAAAGAGTTAGCAGAGCAGCATTTCTGCAGGCTCTTTCTGTTACAATTCAGGCCAGGAGGGGTGGAGCCTGAGTGACACCCACTGGAGGCCAGACACTGTACTGTACTGGTTCTGTGCTTGGGACAGAACCACTGAAGCCCAAGACATATGCCCTGCTCTAAGGGAGTTTCTGCTCTAGTAGGGGGAGACAGACATGAAATAGTTACACAAAGAGTAACCAGAATAAATTAGCTATGGCACTATTAACTGCATACAGATAAACACTGATACATGAATGCAGAGGAAGAGCAAAGTGAATCTGTTGGTACTAGAGTGTAAGCTCCATGAGTGGAGGGATCATGTCTACCCTCTCTATTGGAGTGTTCTTTCCCAAGTGCTCTGGACAGGGCTCTGTACATGGTAAATGCTCAATAAATGGCATTGATCGATCAGAGTGGGCTGATACCACTTGGGGTGTGGGGAAGACCAATTGGAGGAGGAGGTGGGATTTCGGAAGGGTTCGAACACGGGAAGAGCAGTACTTGGTTGGATTTGGGTGGCAGGGGAGGAGTTCCAGGCCAGAGGTTCTGGCTCCAGGATGTGGACAGAATGAGTCTGGAAATGATACTCGTGTCTGCCCAAGCAACCTCTCCAAATGAATAGCTGGAGCCTAACAGGAGCCTAGCCCCAGGGAGTTTTTGATCAAATATCTTTGTTTTCACTCTTGTTCCCATTGTGTGCTTGCTATTTGTGTCTGTCTGTCTCTCTCATTAGATTGTAAACTTCTTGAGGGCAGGAATTGTGCCTACCAACCCTATTGTCCTCTCCAAAGTGTTTACTACAGAGCTATACGCACAGTAGGAGGCCAAATCACTGCTCTTCCATGATGAGGATGAGGATATAGAATGTGAACAGGATTGGGAGTTAGAGGACCTAGATTTTAATCCCAGCTTGGCCACTGATTTTTTTTATGGTATTTGTTAAGCACTTACTATGTGCCAAGGCACTGACCTAAGCGCTAGAGTAGATATAAATTAATCAGGAAGGACACAATATGAGTCCCACATGAGGGTCTCAGTCTTAATCTCCATTTTACAGCCAGGATTGGAACCCAGATCCTTTGATACCCAGCTCTGTGCTCTTCCCAGTAAGCCACATTACTTCCCTGCTATGTGACCTTAGGCAAATCACTTAACTTCTCTGTGTCTCAGTTTCCTCATCTGTAAAAGGGGGATTCAATACCTGTTCTCCCTCCCAATCAGACTATGAGCTGCATGTGGGCCAGGGACTGTGTCTGACCTGATTTCCTCCTTCAGTGCCGGGTACATAGAAGCACTTAGCAGATACCACGATTACTACCACAAGAATGAGGATGAGGAACACACTGCGGAGTGACTCCAGCCTGGCGCCATCACTGCCAGTCTGGAAGAAGATGGTGAACGGTCACTAGGCCTTCTAATTCCGTGGGTCTGGCCCAGTCTCTCACCGAGCTGATGGAACGAGAACAGTGAAATGTGGTGTTTCGGTACCCCATGGGGCCTTCTCACCTTCACTCGTGCACCAGTCCAGAAAGAGAAGGATACGGGTATTGCCCTGGCATGCCATGTAGTCGTCAATCAGCAGAGGTGCCACCGATGCCAGGGCAGCCAGTGCGTGGAGCTGCAGTTCCTCATGTTGGGCGTCTGACCACTCGTTCACCTTGTGCTTTTCCACCTTCTTGACGTAGCTGAACAAGGCCAGTACCATCTGGCCCTCGGTCAGGAGCTGTGGGCCACACAGATAATAATAATAATGATGGTATCTGTTAAGTGTTTACTATGTGCCAAGCACTGTTCTAAGTGCTGAGGTAGATACAAGGTAATCAGGTTGTCCCACATGGGACTCACAGTCTTAACCCCCATTTTACAGATGAGGGAACTGAGGCACAGAGAAGTTAAGTGACTTGCCCAAGGTCACACAGCAGACAAGTGGTGGAGCTGGGATTAAAATCCATGACCTCTGACTCCCAAGCCCATGCTCTTTCTACTGAGCCATGCTGCTTCTGGGGGAGCAGGGTCAGGCCTAGTAGCGGCCGTCAGTCAGTAAGTCAATCATATTTACTGGGGCTCGGAGGGGGGATGCATAAAAGGAGCAAGACAAGGCAATGAAGAAGTGAGTGGGAGGAGGGGAAAGGAGGGCTTAGTCAGGGAAGGCATTTTGGAGGAGATGTGCCTTCAGTAAGGCTTTGAAGAGGGGAAGAGTCATCATCTGTCGGATATGAGGAGGTAGGGTGTTTCAGGGCAGAAGCAGGAAGTGAGTGAGAGGCCTGCAGCAAGACAAGATTGAGGTATAATGAGAAGGTTAGCATGAGAGGAGCGAAGTGTGCAGGCTGGGCTGGAGTAGCAGAGTAATGGGGTAGGAGCAGTGGCAGGATCGCCACTGCCAGCTGGGTGGCCCAAGCAGCAGTGCTCAGCAGGAAAGTTTCAGCAAGATTGGCTCAGCAAGGTAGTCTCAGCATTGTGCTCTCGCCAGGGTTCCCCCCCGCCCCACGACAAGCATAGCCACCACAACAAGGCTGTAGCTGGATATTTTGTCTGGATTCAGGCTACACTGACCCTGACCGCTGCCCAGGACTGCCGCCTCCCGGATGGCCTCGGTTAGTTCCGGACTTACCTGGACAGTGGGCAAGTCTTTGGATAAGACCACAATGACGTTAAGCAGCAGTTTCTTCAACTCAAAATCTTCATTGCTATTGGAGAGTCTTACGCTTTTTACCAAAGGATTATGGGTTTTTACTGTGAACAAAATGATGAGAAAGTTCCATGTGAGTCAGTCTCAGGGTCAGACATTGGGGGAAAATTGGCCTCCCCATCTGGTCCAACTGACTTCCAAACATTATGCTGTATGTGCACGCACCTTAGAGTGATGGTATAACAATGCCCCGCCCCACCGCAACCCCAAACCTAGAGCACTTCTCTTGGGGGGCCCTGGCCCCACCCTGGCTTCAGAACCATGGTGCTTCCCTCCCAGGTCCCTGTTCTTACAGGCAACGCATCCTGCTGCGGGGTTGGGGGGGGTTTAGGTGCTGGCTAATCTTCAAACTCCACTGGCCCCCAGCCACTCCTTGATGGCTTACTGCTGACCCTCTGTGGCTTCTCCTGTCACTGACCCTTGGCAGCCGCCCTGCTGCTGACCCTCAGCGGCTACCCCACTCACTGACCCTCAGCAGTCTCTCCATTTGTTGACTCTCAGTAACCACCCCACTCATTGACTCTTGGCCACCCCACTGCTGACCCTCGATGATCACCCTACTCATTGACCCCTGTTGGCCACCCCGCTGTTGACCCTCTGTGACCATCCCACTCATTGACCCTTGGACATCACCCTGCTCATTGACCCTTGGCAGCTGCCCCGTTTGCTGACCCTTGGTGGTCTCTCCACTCATTGACCCTTGGAGGCCACCCAGATAATCCCTGGATTCGTCAGCACTGAATCCAACAGCTCATTTCAAGAAGGCAGAATCAGGCTTCCTGGGGCCCCAATGCCAGCCACCTTGGTTTGCCCTCTCCCCAGGGATTTGCTTGTATTTGCTGCAGTTCTGCTCCAGGTGGCCAAGAAGCACCAAACTGAGACTATAAGGACAGGGGCTTTTCCCACAAGACTACATCCTTGGGTGTGTGGGATTGACGGCATTTGCCCTGGGGGATGAGGCTTTTGATGAGGCTTTTCTTAACTGCTAAGGATTTGTATGAATTTGCAATTTCGATTTGATATTTGTGGGAGCTGGTGACCAAAGGAGAGCACTTGAGACAGGGGAAAAAGTCTTAATAATAATAATAATAATGGTGGCATATGTTAAGCGCTTACTATGTGCAAAGCTCTGTTCTAAGCGCTGGGGAGGATACAAGGTGATCAGGTTGTCCCACGTGGGGGCTCAGTCTTAATCCCCACTTTAAAGATGAGGTAACTGAGGCCCAGAGGAGTTAAGTAACTTGCCCAAAGTCACACAGCTGATAAGTGGCGGAGCTGGGATTTGAACCCTTGACCTCTGACTCCCAAACCCGGGCTCTTTTCCACTGAGCCACGACAATCGCCCCATTTCCCTCCTACCATTCCTCGCCAAACTTCATGAGCAAGTTGTCTACACCCACGGTCTCAAATTCCTCTCCTCCAATTCTCTCTCTGACCTCCTCCAATCTGGCTTCCGTCCCCTTCACTCCACAGAAACCGCCCTCTCAAAGGTCGCTAATGATCTCCTTCTTGCCAAATCCAATGGCCTCTACTCCATCCTAATCCTCCTTGACCTCTTAGCTTTTGATACTGTTTACCATCCCCTCCTCCTGGAAATGTTATCCAACCTTGGCTTCACCGACACTGTCCTCTCCTGGTTCTCTTCTTATCTCTCTGGCCATTAATTCTCAGTCTCCTTTGTGGGCTTCTCCTCTGCCTCCCACCCCCTAACTGTAGGGGTCCCTCAAGCTTCAGTTCTGGGCCCCCTTCTATTCTCCATCTACACCCACTCCCTAGGAGAACTCATTGGCTCCCATGGTTTCAACTACCACCTGTATGCAGATGATACACAAATCTACATCTCCAGCCCTGATCTCTCTCCCTCTCTGCCGTCTCATATTTCCACTTGCCTTCAAGACATCTCTACTTGGATGTCCTCCCATCACCTCAAACTTAACATGTCCAAAACTGAACTCCTTATCTTCCCATCCAAACCCTGTCCTTCCCAACTTTCCCATCACTGTAGATGGCACCACCATCCTTCCTGTCTCACAAGCCCACAAGCTTGGTGTTATCCTTGACTCCTCACTCTCATTCAACACACATATTCAATCCATCACCAAATCCTGTTGGTCCCACCTTCACAACATCTCTACAATCCGCCCTTTCCTCTCCATCCAAATGGATACCATGTTAATACAAACACTCATCCCATCCCGCCTAGATTACTGAATCAGCCTCCTTGCTGACCTTCCAGCCTCCTGTCTCTCCCAACTCCAGTCCACACTTCACTCTTCTGCCCAGATCATTTTTCTACAAAAACGTTCAGGACATGTCACCCCGCACCCCCCAAATCTCCAGTGATTGCCCATCCATCTACGCATCAAACAAAAACTCCTCACCATTAGCTTTAAAGTACTCCACCACCTTGCTCCCTCCTACCTCACCTCACTACTCTCCTACAACCCAGTCAGCACACTTCACTCCTCTAGTGCTAACCTTCTCACTGTGCCTCGATCTCTCCTGCCTTGCTGCTGACCCCTGGTCCATGTCCTGCCTCTGGCCTGGAATGCCCTCTCTCCTCAAATCCTACAATTACTCTCCCCCTCTTCAAAGCCTTATTGAAGGCACATCTTCTCCAACAGGTCTTTCCAGACTAGGCCCCTCCTTTCTTCTTCTCCCACTCCCTTCTGCATCTTACTGACTTGTTCCCTTTGTTCTTTTCCCTCCCAGCCCCTTAACACTTCTGTTCATCTCTGTAATTTATTCATTTGTATTGATGTCCGTCTCCCCCCATCTATACTGTAAGCTCATTGTGGGCAGGAAATGTGTCTATTTATTGCTGTATTGGACTCTCCCAAGCGCTCAGTACAGTATTCTCCACACAGTAAGCACTCAATAAATACGGTTGAATGAATGTGGGGCAGGGATTATGTCCATTCTGATTACTCTGTAATACATATCATCATTATTATTATTGCTATTATGATTAGATCACCCATGGTCTGCTCATGCCTGTTTCCCTGGGTTGGATAAAGAGAGCAATTCTAGCAAGTAACCCTGCCTCCAACCATTCCTACTGACTCCCCAAAATTAGGTGGTCATGAGCCCCTCTGCCCTCTGCCCCTATGTTGGCCAGGCTGCTTGGGCACTGGGGACGCCCCAAGTGCCCACCGGGAATAGGGTGGGGGAGACAGTGTAAATGGGCGCGCTGATGCCAAGGATCACAGGTAGGTTTGGGCAAAGGCTGGAGGTTCCGGTGGCAGGAAGAGGCTCTTGGTGGCACAAAGCAAGGGCAATGGTGCTGGCTCAGAAGAGAAAGTTGCCTGGCCCTATGCAGATTCGACAGAAAGAGGGACTTCCCATTTGAAAGGGGCTGCAGAAAATGCCCCATGCCCAGTGCAAGAGGCCAATTGATGGTATTTATTGAGTGCTTACTTGTGCAGAGCACTGAACTAATCCCTTTCATTCATTCATTCATTCATTCATCCATCCATTCAATTGCATTTATTGAGCACTTACTGTGTGCAGAGCACTGTGCTAAGTGCTTGGAAAGTATAATTCAGCAATAGAGACAATCCCAGCCCACACTGGGCATACAGGCTAGAAGACTTGGGAATGGACAAAACAATAAAATTGGTAGATACAATCCCTGCCCACAAGGAGCTGAGAGTCTAAAGGGGGAGGCAGACATTAAAATAAGTTACAGATAGGGGAAATGCCAGAATGTAAGCATACATCCATACGTGCTGTGGGGCTTATTGAAAAGCAGTGTGACAGCGTAAAAAGCCCAGGCCTGGGAGTCAAAGGACCTGAGTTCTAAACCCAACTCTGCCACTTGTCTGCTGTGTGACCTTGGGCAAGACACTTCACTTCTCAGTGCCTCAGTTACCTCATCTGTAAAACGGGGATTAAGACTGTGAGCCCCACGAGAGATAGGAACTGTGTCCAACGTGATTAGTATAGTGCCTTGGCATCATAGTAAGCACTTAAATGTCATTTTTAAAAAAGTGCTTAAGACCCCTTATAGAAATGAATTCACAGGTGACCCAGAGAGGATGGCAGATAGGGGAAAGGAGAGCTCAGTGCTATAATTTTAATGGTATTTGTAAGTGTTTATTATGTACCAGGCACTGTACGAAGCACTGGGGTAGATACAAACTAATCAGATTGGACAAAGTCCATGTCCCACAAGGGACTCATGAAAATTCCATTTTACAGATGAGGTAAGTGAGACACAGAGATGTTAAGTGACTTGCCCAAGGGCATACCACTGACAAGTGGCAGAGTCATGATTAAAACTCAGGTCCTCTGATTCCCAGGCCTGTGTTCTTTCCACTAGGTTGCGCTGCTTCCCAAGTAAAAGTACTTTTCCACATAATACACTACTCTGCACACAGTAAACACTCAAGAAATACAATTGATGAATTGGTCAGGGGAGGCCTCTTGGAGGAGTTGTGATTTGAAGGTGAGGCAGGTGGTAGCTGGTCACCTATTACGGGGGAAGAATTTCCAGGACAGAGAGAGGTTGTGGGCAAGGGGTCAGGGCAAGATAGACGAGACTGAGGTACAAAGCGTAGGTTAGTATTAGAGGAGGTAAGTGCAGGTTGGATTGCAGTAGGAGATCAGCAAGGTAAAATAGGATGGGGAGAGATGGTTGAGTGCCTTAAAGTCAATTACAGGGGGTCTCTAATGTTCAGGCAGATAAGCAATCATTGGAGCTTTTTCACAAATGGGGAGATATGGACTGAATTTATTTTAGAAAAAGGATAGGGGCAGCAGAGTGGAGTGTGAACTGGAGATGGGAGAGACAGAGGGCACAGAGGTCAGTGAGGAGATTGATGCAGTAGTCAAGGTGGGATTTAAGTGCCTGGATCAGGTGGTAGCCATTTGGATGGAGAGGAAAGGGCAGGTTCTGGAGATGTTGTGAAGGTAGAACCAACAGGATTTCATGGCATTGAATGAGAGAGATGGGTCAGTTTCCCCAAAGAATCTCCAGTGGCTGCTCAACTATCCCGACTCCGCCACTTATCAGCTGTGTGACTTTGGATAAGTCACTTAACTTCTCTGTGCCTCGTTACCTCATCTGTAAAATGGGGATTAAGATTTTGAGCCTCACGTGGGACAACCTGATTACCTTGTATCTACCCCAGTGCTTAGAACAGTGCTTGGCACATAGTAAGTGCTTAACACGTATCATTATTATTATTATTATTACCTCCGCATCAAACAGAAATTCCTTCATCGGCTTTTAAAGCACTCAAACACCTTGCCCCCTCCCACCTCACCTAACGACTCTCCTGCTACAACGCAGCCAGCACATTTCACTCCTCTAATGCCAACCTACTGACTACAATTGGATCTCATCTATCACACGGCCGACCTCTCACATCTTGCTTCTGGCCTGGAACATCCTCCCTTTTCATATCTGACAGACAATCACTCGCCCCACTTTGAAAGCCTTATTTAAGACACATCTCCTCCAAGAGGCTTTCCCTGATTAAGCCCTAATTTCCTCTTCTCCCATTCCCTTTTGTATGACCCTTGCACTTGGATTTGCTCCTTTTACTCACCCCTCTCTCAGACCCACACCATTTATGTACATGTATGTAATTTATTAATTGAAATTAATGTCAGTCTTCCCCTCTAGACTGTAAGCACACTGTGGGCAGGGAACATGTCTACCAACTCTGTTTAATCAATCAATCAATTGTATTTATTGAGCACTACAACTCTATTGTACTCTTACAAGTGCTTAGTACAATGCTCTACACATAAGAAGTGCTCAATAAATACAATTGATTGATTGGATATTGCCAAGGTTATGGGCTTGTGAGACAGGAAGATGGTGGTACTGTCTACAGTGATCAGAAAACCACGGGGAGGACTGGGTTTGGGTGGGAAGATGAGGAGTTCTGTTTTGGACATGTTAAGTTCAGGGTGTTAGCCGGGATAACTATAATCATAATCATAATTGTGGTACTTCTTCAGCACTTACTATGTGCCAGGCATTGTACTAATCACTGGGGTGGATACAAGCAAATCAGGTTGAACACAATCCCTATCCCATGTGGGGTTCACAGCCTCAATCCCCATTTTACAGATGAGGTAACTGAGGCCCAGAGAAGCGAAGTGACTTGTGACAAGGTCACACAGCAGACAAGTGGTGGAGTAGGATTAGAATCCACAACCTTCTGACTCCCAAGCCTGTGCTCTATCCACTATGCCATGCTGCGTCTCACTATGACAGGTTGGTACACTGTGTTCTACAAAATGTTATTCAGGTGAAATCCTTCAAGGTGATAAGATAAATGGGTGGCTTTTAATGGCTACCAATTGGCTCATTTAAGCCACTTGAACAAATGACTAGGTTTCCTGATCTTCTGAGCGGGGGTGGCACTGGGAGGGCAGGACTTTTCAGAAGCTCTGCAGAAGGAAGGGACTCACATGGTGAGAAGCATGTGAACCTGCAGCTGCCTGTCGCGGAGGGGAAGCGGAGTGGGGAGGGTGAGGGGCACATGCCCAGTCTGGGCCGTCGCAGCCCCGGCTCTCCCAGCTCCTCAGGAGGGCTGGTCCTCCTGTTAGACTGTGAGCCCACTGTTGGGTAGGGACTGTCTCTATATGTTGCCAACTTGTACTTCCCAAGTGCTTAGTACAGTGCTCTGCACACAGTAAGCGCTCAATAAATACGATTGATTGATTGATTCATTGATTGGTCAGTCCAGACTCCACAGCAGCGGCTGGAGTGGGGAAAGCAGGAAGGCCCCTGCGGCTTCTAGCCAGACCCTGGATCACAGAGGAGATGAAACGAGAAGCCTCGTGTTTGGTTTTCTTTTCATTTTTAAAAAATAAATCCCACGGGTCAGCAGTGGCCCGAGGCAAGCATGACCCCTATACAGGAGAGTGCCGTGGCCACTGTCCGGCCCAGCGGGGCCGCGTGTGGAGCCTGGTACCAGGCTGGCATCAGATTGTACCATACGACTGGCAGGGAGAGGCAGCACCACACTGTGTCGTAGTTCAACCCCCTTGGCTAAAGATTCGATCAGATGCTCAGACAAGTCAGTCAACCAACCAAATGACTCTTAGGCAAATTGCAAACCCTGACCCCCGACCCTCCAAGAACCTGTCGGCAGGGCATCCGAGTAGAGCTGTCCTGAAGATAGGAGCAAATGGGAGACTGCAGGGAGGGAGAGAAGCCACTAACGAATCACATGATTCTGAACCAGACTATGGGAGGTGGAGTCCAAAAAGAATTGATTTAAATCCAGATGGGCCTTACCTTCACCAAAGGTTGCAAAACGTATCAACTCTCTGGAAAACCCACTCTCCTAACACAAAAGCACAAAACATGCATGGTGTTAAGTCCAACTAGAGCTCACAAATCCACCGCACTCACTTTACTACCAGATTCTACTACTTAACCCGTTCTAATTGGTTCATTTTGCATTTAACCAGAGCAGACCAATTGCATGATTTGTTTCATAGGCCACTCTCACCAACACCTACACCTACTACTACGTGGCACTGTGCCCGCAGCAGGTGGTCAGTATGGCCCTCTGCTCAGAGGAGGCAACTGATACAGTGCTCTGTTCACTGCAGACAGTCAGTATGGGCCTCAGATACGGTGCTCTGTCCACTGTAGATGCTCAGAGGAGGCATTACAGCACTCTGTCTACAGCAGGGGCTCAGCACTGCCCGCTGCTCAGTCTGCCCATACAGCTGCTCAATAAACACTACTGTATGTGTGAAGTAACTACCATTTTCCCTTTCATGACTGTGCTGAAGAGCAGCTGCCCAAATTCCACATGGCCCAGAGCGGAGGGGCTGGCTCACTGTTTTTCTGCCTCTGATTTTTGGTGAATGGGGGAGTAGGCTGGGGGACATCCTGTGAATGTGCAGTCCAACCTCAGGTGTTCTCTGAGCAGCTTAAACAAAAGTACCTGTTTCAACACCTTCCCCCAAATCCTTTTCCCAGTTGAGCCCTCTGGTCCCCCCAGCGATGATGATGGAAGCTCCGGATGAGATCGAGGATGGGTCACGTTCCCGAGCTTGTGGAGTGGAGAACCCACACACAAGCCCTGATTCTAGTGGTGGCGGGCTGCCCGGCACCAGGGGCACCATCTCACTCTTGCTCCTGCCAAGGCATGGGGTGCAGTAAGCTAGTAGGTGAGTAGGGGGGTGGCGAGGGGCTTGCCATCAGCTGACTCCCCAAGGTATCTGTTCAAGGTGCTCCCCTGCAGACCACTGGAAGGGTCCCATCTCAGCTGAGACATGGCAAAAGGGATGAGGTGACTGGTGCCCCGCCCAACCCCCCAGTTGCCACCCTCCCGCTGTGCTCCCTCATCCTCTCCAACTGCCCAGCAGGCCAAAGTCGGTGGCCTGTTTGTACTCACAATCATGGGAGCTCCCGGGTTTTGAGCCAGGAGGGTAGTGATCACTAAGAGATCATTCCGCAGTTGACGGTCATAATGACGAAATCCATTTGTAAACAGGTTGACAAAAACTTCTTTCAGAGCACTAGGAAAGAACCAAAGATGCTATTTCGGGGACTATCTCCCCAGCTTCCTTTCCAAGGTGGCATTTCCAGAATTTTAAATCTTAGACTGAAATCCATCCCAGCTCAATGATTTAGCTTGATAAATTCGATGGATTGATTGAATTTTTAAAAAATAGTTATTTGTTAAGCACTTACTGTGTGCCAGGCACTGTACTAAATGCTGGAATAGATACAAGCTAAACAGGTTGGGCACAGTCCATGTCCTATGTGGGGCTCACAGTGCTTGCAGTCTTAATTGCCATTTTACAGATGAGGGATTTGAGGCTCCGAGAAGTGTGGTGACTTCCCCAAGCTCACCCAGCAGGCAAGTGGTGGAGCCAGGACTAGAACACGGGTCCTTCTGACACCCAGGCCTATGGTCTACCCACCAGGCCAGTCTGCTTATCTCTTTTTTATTGTTTACAACAAAAAAGTGTTTGCAACTTCTCTGAAAGCCGGAGGCCAGACGTTCACTGCCACACGAGTTCTCTCCGTTTCCAGGGTGGGGGCTGGTGAGAAGCCCTCCCCACCCCAAGCTCTGAGCCCAGCAATCAACAATACAGAAAAACACCTTCCTGCTACTGGAACATCAGTCCCTCCTGCTTCCAGCTGCCTGGACCTGCTGGGGGCTGCCCCTGAGTGGCATTAGAGCTGCCTCTTGGACAAAGAGTACCCCCCTGCCCCCCACCCCACGGGCCCATACAGTGCACTCGGACAAGTCTGAGGTCACCGAACCAATGACAAATAATAATGAATAACTGTGGTACTTGTTATGCGCTCACTATGTGCCAGGCACTGTTCTATGTGCTGGGGTAGTTACAAGATAATAGGGTTGGACACAGTCCCTATCCCACAGAGGGCTCAAATTCTTAATCCCCATTTTATAGATGAGGGCACCAAGGCACAGAGAAATTAATCAATCAATCGTATTTATTGAGTGCTTACTGTGTGAAGAGCACTGTACTAAGCGCTTGGGAAGTACAAGTTGGCAACATGTAGAGGCAGTCCCTACCCAACAGTGGGCTCACAGTCTAAAAGTTAAGTGACTTGCCCAAGGTCACACAGCAGACAAGTGGCAGAGTCGGGATTAGAACCCAGGTCCTTCTGACTCCCTGGCCCGTGCTCTATCCACTAGGCCACAATGCTTACCCCAAGGGCACAGACCTACAGAATAATAATAATAATAATGCTATTTGTTAAGCGCTTACTATGTGCAAAGCACTGTTCTAAGCGCTGGGGAGGTTACAAGGTGATCAGGTTGTCCCATGGGGGGCTCACATTTTTAACCCCCATTTTACAGATGAGGTAACTGAGACACAGAGAAGTTAAGTGATTTGCCCAAAGTCACACAGCTGACAGTTGGCGGAGTCAGGATTTGAACCCATGACCTCTGACTCCAAAGCCCGTGCTCTTTCCACTGAGCCACGCTGCTTCTATGAGGAGGGTTGGCCATTGCAGAATGGGGTGATGGTGAAAGGCTTTGGGTCTGTGTAGGGGTACTGGGGCTGCAGAAAATGGGAAACAGTAATGCGGGGAGAACACACAGGAGGAGAAAGAAATTGTTGGGGCAGATTGAGGGGCACCACCGGCAAGACATCGAAACGGCCAAGGCCCATGGCTCCACAACAGATTTTTGGTGTCAACTTCTTCCTCCGTTTGTCCCTTTCCATCCCCTGCCCCCTCCCTCCCACATCTCCCCCACTCTCAAAGAGGCAATTCCAGATTTTCTCTCACCTCAAATCCCTGCAAGCACTTCTTGCCTAGGAGCTGGATTAGAAGCCAGATTTGACACTGGGCCAGCATCTGGATTAGAAACTAGATATGGTTTGGGGATAGGATCCAGAGTACAAGCCGGATTTGGCACTGGGCCAGGATCTAGATTAGAAGCTGGATTTGGTCCTGGGAAAGGATTCTGAATAGAAACTGGATTAGGTGCTGGATTAAATGTCAGATTCGGTGCCAGACTAGGAGTCGGATGTGGCACCAGGCCCGGAGCTGGATTAGAAACCAGATTACATGCTGCACTAAAAATCGGGCCAGGAGCTGGGCTAGAAGCCAGATTAGGTGCCAGACTCGATAAAAATAAATAAATAATAATGGCATTTTATTAAGCGCTTACTATGTGCAAAGCACTGTTCTAAGGGCTGTGGGGGGGATACAAAGTGATCAGGTTGTCCCACATGGGGCTCACAGTCTTCATCCCCATTTTCCAGATGAGGCAACTGAGGCACAGAGAAGTTGAGTGACTTGCCCCAAGTGACACAGCTGACAAGTGGCGGAGCTGGGATTTGAACCAACGACCTCTGACTCCAAAGCCCGGGCTCTTTCCAGTGAGTCACGCTGCTTCTCCTTAAGGGCAGGGACCCTGTTTTCTCCCTCTATCATATTCCCGCAAGTGCTTAGAACAGTGCTGTGTATTCAGGAGGTGCTCGGTAAAAACCACTGACTGAATGATTGATAGATTGACTGAAAAGAGCGCTCAAAGGGCCAGGAAGCAATGTATCAGGTTTACAACACCTTGCACTTGGATTTGCGCCCTTTATTCACCCCACCCTCAACCTCACAGCACTTATGTGAGGTGCTTATCCTCACAGCACTTATCTCACAGCACTTATCCATCTCCATCTGGATGTCCGCCCGCCACCTAAAGCTCAACATGTCGAAGACTGAGCTCCTTGTCTTCCCTCCCAAACCTTGTCCTCTCCCTGACTTTCCCATCTCTGTTGACGGCACTACCATCCTTCCCGTCTCACAAGCCCGCAACCTTGGTGTCATCCTTGACTCCGCTCTCTCATTCACCCCTCACATCCAAGCCGTCACCAAAACCTGCCGGTCTCAGCTCCGCAACATTGCCAAGATCCGCCCTTTCCTCTCCATCCCAACCGCTACCCTGCTCATTCAAGCTCTCATCCTATCCCGTCTGGACTACTGCACTAGCCTTCTCTCTGATCTCCCATCCTCGTGTCTCTCTCCACTTCAATCCATACTTCATGCTGCTGCCCGGATTATCTTTGTCCAGAAACGCTCTGGACATATTACTCCCCTCCTCAAAAACCTCCAATGGCTACCGATCAATCTGCGCATCAAGCAGAAACTCCTCACCCTGGGCTTCAAGGCTCTCCATCACCTCGCCCCCTCCTACCTCACCTCCCTTCTCTCATTCTACTGCCCAGCCCGCACCCTCCGCTCCTCCACCACTAATCTCCTCACTGTACCTCGCTCTCGCCTGTCCCGCCATCGACCCCCGGCCCACGTCATCCCCCGGGCCTGGAATGCCCTCCCTCTGCCCATCCGCCAAGCTAGCTCTCTTCCTCCCTTCAAGGCCCTGCTGAGAGCTCACCTCCTCCAGGAGGCCTTCCCAGACTGAGCCCCTTCTTTCCTCTCCCCCTCGTCCCCCTCTCCATCCCCCCGTCTTACCTCCTTCCCTTCCCCACAGCACCTGTATATATGTATATATGGTTGTACATATTTATTAGTCTATTTATTTATTTATTTATTTATTTTACTTGTACATTTCTATCCTACTTATTTTATTTTGTTGGTATGTTTGGTTCTGTTCTCTGTCTCCCCCTTTTAGACTGTGAGCCCACTGTTGGGTAGGGACTGTCTCTATGTGATGCCAATTTGTACTTCCCAAGCGCTTAGTACAGTGCTCTGCACATAGTAAGCGCTCAATAAATACGATTGATTGATTGATTATGTACATACCCGTAATTAATTTTTTTTACGTCTGTCTCTCCCTCTAGTCTGCAAGCTCCTTGCGGGCAAGAAATGTCTACTGACTCTGTTATGAAGTACCCTCCCATGTGCTTAGTACAGTGTTCAGCACACAGTAAGCACTCAATAAATACAATTGATTGACAGAATGGATCAGGATACCTGGATTTGGTTTCCTCGGCTTTAACTAGCCATCCTGAATCACTCTACCTGAAAATGTAATTAGAATTCTGGATCCCAGTCAGTCTCCCCTGCCTTGTCTCTGCAAACATCCTGGCCCCTGAGGCTTCTCTCCTCCCCATCTCCTGCTCCCTTCCCTGACTCACAGGGCATCTCAGGCTCTCTGAGAAGTGGGGAGCTGTGAGGGAAGGGAAAACACCCTCTCCCACACCCCGACTTTCTCGTGTCCACCTGGCCTGGTACCAGCAGAGGGAAACAGGATGGCTGTCCCTCAGAGAGATTTGGGCCCTATGGGTCAGCCACCAGGCAGACCGGAGGCATAGGGGGACATGGCCAGCAGCCCAGTCCCAGGCGGAAAAACCAGCACATTCTCCGGGCTCAGCTTAGGCCTGGCCACTGTCCCGGGGAAACTGGAAAACAGCCCGGCCTAGTAGAAAGAGGCCAGGCCTGGGAGTCTGAGGACCTAGGTTCTAATCCTGACTTCGCCACTTGCCTACTATGGGGCCTTGGGTAAATCATGTAACTTCTCTGTGTCTCTGTTTTCTCCTCTGCAAAATGGGGACGGAATGTCTGTTTCCGCTCCTACCTATATTACGAGCCCCACCCGGGGCAGGGATGGTATCTGACCTGATTATCTTATCTCTATCCCAGTGTTTACTTAGTACAGTGGTTGGCACATAGTAAACCCTTACTAAATACCACAAGTAGAAGTAGTAGTATCATTCTTACAGTGTGAGGACGAGACAAACTCGGGCAGGGGAGCCTGGGAGGTTGGGGTGCAGTGCTGAAGCCCCATGAGCCCCCCTACCCTGATGGGACAGCCCCATCACGGCACCCCATTAATTGGGCAGCCCATGCAGCCAACCTGACTGGACTTACCACACGCACTCCAAGGTGCTGAGCTGATTGATGATTTCCTCTTTGGATGTGTTCTCCAACAGGTTCCACAGAATCTCTGACGAACGGAACAGGAGCTGTCCGGAGGGATCGGGGTCATTGAGGTGAGAGCAGACCCTGCTGGCAGCCTGGGCTTTCATCATTAGGTTGCAATTTATTACTGGAAATAGAAGACTGCTGTCAACAACTGCCTTCCGGGAGTCTCTCCATCATCTTGGGTGGAATCGCTAGTCAGGATGGAGGAGGGGTCATGTCTGGGTTCCCCATCCTCTACCCACCCGAGGTGGAGAGATGCTGCAGAGCCTTCAGCACCCACAACTTCTCTGTCAGTTGATCCTCGAGGGAAGCCATCGACAGGACGAGGGCCCCTGCCAGTCCCCCTGACTCGGCCATCCGAACCTTGTAGGAGGGGCTCACCGGCTGATAGCCTGAAGAAACAGCAGTGAGTGGATGGGGTTATTATCCATCTCGAATGCATGCCAACATGGTTTCAGATGGGTTCAGAAATGAGCCTTTGCTGTTCAAGAAGCAGCCTGGCCTTGCGGAAGGAGCCCAGTCCTGGGAAATAAATCCCAGGTTCTAATCATGGCTCTGCCACTTGCCTGCTGAGTGGCCCTGGGCAAGGCCCTTACCTTCTTTATATTCGTAAATTATTTATTTAAATTAATGGCTGTCTCCCCCGCTACACCGTAGGCTTATTTTGTGGCAGGGAACTTTTTTTAAATGATATTTGTTAAGCGTTTACTTTGTGTCAAGCACTGTTCTAAGTGGTGGTATTTGGTAAGTGCTTATTATGTGCCCGGCACTCTACTAAGCTCTGGGGTGCATAAAGTAAATCGGGTTGGACAAAGTCCCTGTCCACATGGGGTTCACGGTTTTAGTCCCCATTTTACAGATGAGATAACTGAGGCAAAGAGAAAGTGAAGTGACTTTTCCAAGGTCACACAGCAGAAAAGTGGTGGAGCCGGAATTAGGACCCGGGTCCTTCTGACTTCAAGGCCCGTGCTCTATTCTCTAGGCCACACTGCTTCAAGTACTGGGGTAAATACAATGTAATCAGGTTGGACACAATCTCTGTCCCACACAGGGCTCACAGTCTATGTAGGAGGGAGAACAGGTATTGAGTCTTCATTTTTCACTTGAGGAAACTGAGGCACAGAGAAGTTAAGTGATTTGCCCAAGGGCACGGCAGGCAAGTGGCGGAGCTGGAATTAGAACCAGGTTCTTTGGCTCTCAGGGATGTGCTTTATCCACTAAGCCACATCGCTTTTCAACATGTCTACCAACTCTGTCATACTGTACTCTCCCAAGCAGTTAGCACAGTGCACTGCACCAAGTAAGTCCTCAATAAATACAATTGATTGATTCTTTGTGTCTCAGTTTCCTCATCTGTTTTTCCTTCTGCTCAGCCTTTGTGACAGGTCTGGGTCCACCCTGATTATCTCGTGTCTACCTCAGTGCTTAATACAGTGCTTTGCACATGGTAAGCACATTGATGGAAGTATTATTATGATGACGACTATGTTTGAAACACTGAGCTACCCTGAGCCGCTGCCTCCAAACCAGGCCAGGGCTCACAGAGAGTCTACAGCAATGAGCTATGAAGCTATTACCTTTGGGCCAGACTCAGATCAAATAGTTCACCTGCGATCGGCTTCTTCGGCGGCTCCGCATGATAGAAGTCAACAATGCATTTACAGATTCGGATCCTCACCTCAGAACTCGGGACGCTCATGAAGTGACCTGCCCAAATGGAAACAAACAAGCTTAATTTCAGATTGGTTACAGCCCTGACACAAACTTGCAAGGTTAAGCCTCCCAAACCGAGGAATGAGCAAGGGCCCAGAATGGATGTGTCTCTTGCAGTTCTTTCTCTCGGTGCAATCAGTCCTTCACATGTCAGAGGGGGTCAAACGACAGCTTGCGAGCCACTGGTTCCCGGGCTGGGGAGGAGTGAGGTGCCCAGATCCTGCCCCACCTGCTCACTGCCACTCCTGCCCTCTGGTGTCCCCGACCCCAACCCAGAGCACCTGTTCACCATTCCGATCCAAGGAATATTTTTGCACCTGTGGCTCCCAGCCGTATTATGTTTCTGTTTCGCGGTTTTTCCATTCATGAGACTTGGCTGTCCCCGAAACACTGGAAAGCTTTGGAACTTTACTGGGAAAAACGCTTTGGCAGACCTGGCTTTCTCTGGCAAGGTTCTTGTGCCCTGGGCAAAGGCCAGCTAGTATACTTTGGTACGGTCTATATCTGTAATTTATGTACATACCTGCAATTTATGTACCTGATTGTCTCCCCTCTAGATTGTAAGCTCATTGTGGGCAGGGAATGTGTCTGCTTATTGTTATATTATACTCTCCCAAGCATTTAGTACAGTGCACTGCACACAGTAAGCACTCAATAGGATACCACTGACTGACTGACCAGTCACCCAGCTCAGACCAAGGACTCTCCCGAGACCATACCGAAGCCTGGTGAGCTGGTCGACAGGTAGACCTTCTGGGACCTCTGTCGGGCCCATTTTCCTTGGGAGGAGGCAGAATGGAACCTGGCAGGGTGGCAGACTCTGGGGCCTCGGATCCACCCCTCCGTGCATCTGACTGCAGAGCCCCTGGAGGTAGGGGGGTTCCAGAGCCCGGCTCTGGTCGGGAGCTTCAGGTATGGCCTCACCTAAACCTATGATAGCCCTCCAAACTATGGGTCCAGCTTGACCCCGGCAACACTTGAACCTTGGGGGGCTCTGGCGGTCAACCTGGACCCCCCTGAAGGCACTGGGGAGCCCCCAGGCCCTACCTGGCCTGCATGGGCAGCAAACCCATCCTGGAGAGTGAGCAGATTCGGGATGGTCTTGGACTGAGAGAAAACATGAAGTGGCTCAATTTTCTTCTTCCTCTAAAGAGGAAACCTTGATCCCAGAGCCAAATTCTGGGACCAATCACCTCCCAGACCATCTAATAATAATAATAATAATAATAATAATGGTATTTGTTAAGCACTTACTATGTGCAAAGCACTGTTCTAAGCGCTGGGGAGGATACAAGGTGACCAGGTTGTCCCATATGGGACTCACAATCTTAATCCCCATTTTACAGATGAGGGAACTGAGGCCCAGAGAAGTTAAGTGACTCGCCCAAAGTCACACAGCTGACAAGCGGCAGAGCCGGGATTTGAGCCCATGATCTCTGATTTCCGAGCCCGTGCTCTTTCCACTGAGCCACGCTGCTTCTCTAACAGTGGGAGATTCAGCTTTCCTCTTACGCAAATGAACAGTCATCTGAGCAACCACAGACAGACAGGCTGGCCCTCCCAGAGGGGCAGAAATAGAAGCTTACCCAACTGTGCCACTGAATCGGAGACAACTTTGGCATAGTTTTCTTCATCCGAGAGTTTCTTTTTCAAAAATGGTAATCTGCAGGGAGAAATGAGGAACTGGGTAGCAAACTATTACAAACCTGCTCAACCTGTACCTCCACTACAGTATCTTTATTCACAGATTGTTTCCTTTGTTTTGAGCACAGAGAATCTTTGGCACAGTTTGCCAGAATGAAATTATTCTCTATTAAAAACTGTAGGAACGTGAGCAAGCAGGAGCGGTGGGAGGCTTATAGGGAAAACCAATCGAAAACAGCAGCAGGCAGGGTTGGAAAGGTTTTGCAGGAACCCATATTGGTTGGGAAATGCTCAAGGAGAGCTCAGCTCTACAATCAATCAATCAATCATATTTATTGAGCGCTTACTGTGTGCAGAGCTGCTGTAGAGATTCACTCCCACTTAGACTGTGAACTCCACTGGACTGTGTCCAACCTGAACATCTTGCATCTACCCCAGTGCTTAGTACAGTGCTTGGCACATAGCAAGCGCTTACCAAGTAGCATCATTATCACTGTCAGAGATTGGGATGGTGATGGTGGTCCCAAAGGATGGGATCGGGGCTGCCGATCCCGGGGGGCTGGGAGGAAATGGTGTTGCTGGCCCCAGGGGGAGGCCTGAGGAACTGGATAGTCACTTTGGGTCCAGCATCATTTGGCACTTGAAAGCTGCTCCAGAACCTTCTCAAACCCCGGCCAATAGGCTGGGATTTTTGATGTCTCCCTGCCCAGGACCCAGCCCTCGGAGGACCACCAGGGCTCCCTTTCATCCCTCCCAAATCCTGCTTTGATCCCTTAGCGGGGCAGGGGGTCGGGCTTGGGCTGGGGGAGGGGAGGTGCACCTTGGCCAGCACAGTCTATTAGTCCAGGTCAGCTGACTCTCCACCTGGGATCCCTCCACTATAAGATGCAACTGGAGGGCCCAGGAGGAAGAACGTCCCGAGTAAAAGAAACCACGTTTGCCAGGGTAAGCTTGTTTTCCACGATGGCTCTGTATTAAAGCTAAGCCTCTGCTCAGACAGGAACAAGACTCCAGCACAGCCACCTTTGCTGGAAAGAGGGTGGTGGGGGCGGAGGCATGCTGAGGCTGATCAAAGGGCACAATGAGCAGTTCGTGTGGTAATCCAAGATTTGGGCAATCTGCCCGGGAAAGAAAAGACCAATTGGAATGCAAAATAAATTCTTTACACTGGTCCCCAGCCTCTCCAGGTCCACTGGTTGGGCCTCAGGGGAATGAGAAGGTTACATTTTCTCCCTGGTCTGGCTTTATCCTCTTGTCCATAAGAGACTTGCTGTTGGGGTCTGCAGAGCTGAGTAGGATCAGCAAATGATTCTAGAGAAGTAGCATGGCCGAGTGGCAAGAGCACAGGCTTGGGAGTCAGAGGATTTGGGTTCTAATCCTGGATTCGCCACATGTCTGCTTTGTGACCTTGGTCAAGTTACTTCACTTCTCAGTGCCTCAGTTCCCTCATCTGTAAAATGGGGACTAAGACTGTGAGCCCCACGTGGGACAACCTGATTACCATGTATCTACCCCAGGGCTTAGAACAGTGCTTGGCACATTGTAAGCGCTTAGCAAATACCATCATCATCATTATCATTAATATTATTAAGTGGGTACGGTGGAACAGAAAGAACATGAGCAAAAACTGGAGGAGAGGGGGAAGGACAGGGGAACAGGAAATGAGAGGGAAGGAGGAGAAAGAGCAGGGCTGGGAAACAGGGAACAAGAGGCGGGAGGAGCAGCCGGGCAGCCGGTGTGTACACTCTGCAGAGGACCAGTTGCTGGAAGTAAAATCCAGCTGTTGTGGCTTCCCCTGAAGCCAAAGTCTTTCTGAACCTGAGAATCAAATTACCAATCAATGGCATTTATTGAACGGTCACTGGGTGCAGAGCACTGTACTCAACAGTTGGAAGAGTACAAGATAACAGAACCACACTCTGTTATACTGGGAGAGTTCCAGAGCTTCTGAATGGGAGGAGGAAGAGAGAGATGGCCCCACCGATCTCCACGAGCAAATGCAGGGGCAAAGAACGAGACTCATTCATTCCAAGGTGTTTCTTTTCTGATCCTGGACTGGCAGTGGGGCTGTGGCCCATGCGGAGTCCTGACCTAGCTCTTCCGGCCAACACAGGGCAGCAGACACCCAAGAATCTCCTGGCCCATCCCCACGATCAGGAAATTCACATCCAGCTAGCAGGCGGGACAATAAGCTGGTTGAAAAGATAAACTATGCATGGTTAGTTTTAAGTCTCAACTAGAATTTGCATTTCTTCCCCAAAGTATGCCAACTGAAGGCAAATGGCATTTTATTCTCTATTCAAATTTGCAAAATTAAAGGAAATTTAAAGCCCAAAGGCCCATATTCAGTCTGTTGCCAAATGCTGTTAGGTTTTTCCCTGCAAACTTCCAGGTTCAGCTCCTTCCTCTTTCCTCAAACGGCTATCATGCTAGTCCAGGTGGGCAGCATATATCCTGGCTCGATGACTACATCGGCCTCAGCCTTCTCAGAGAGTTCCCCGCCTCCCGAGTCCACACTTCATGATGCTGCACAAATCATTTTTCTAAAACACTGTTACCCACGCCTCTCCACAATCCTAAACACTGACCTTGAGGCTCTCACCTGCCACTCCCCTTCTAGCTGTACCTCGCTCTCAATGGTCCCACCTCTGTCCCCTCATTCACACTCTTCTCTTAGCTTGCAATTCCCTCCCCAAACCCCAAATTCTCCTGAAAACCCAGCCCCTCCGGCATATCTTCTCCAATTAATTCCCTGCATCCCAAGTCATATAAACACTACCCCTCAGCTTACACTCTTTGCTGCTCTCAAGCTAACCTAGTCACTGTGCCTTGTTCTTATCCCCCTCATGACCAACTTCTTGCTCACACCCTTCTCCCTGCCTGAAACTCCCTCCAAAGTCACACCCAACATATGTCTTCAAAATCTTTCTGAAATTCCATCCCATCCAGGAGGTCCTGCCTGATTAATTTCTCCCCTCCCCAGTTTAGATACTTGCAACTGCCATTTTGGTGCAAACTCACATCTGAGCACTTAAGTTCTCACAACCTGCATTAGCAATTATGAATATATCTATTAACTAAATACTAACTCATGTACATATCCTCTTCTCTTTCTTCCTATCTGTAATTTTATTGTCTCGTCTCTCCCACTAGACAGTAAGGTCCTTGAAGGGAGGGATCATGTGTATTAATTCTATTGTGCTCTCCCAAGGACTCAGTTCAGTGCTTTGTACACAGGAGGTGCTCAATAAATACCACTGGTGGTTGACTAGGGGCTTCTACAAACCTATCAGAGCAAAATTTCCTTCAGCTAAAAGATTTTAAAAGGCTTGGTGCCCCCTCCCGAGGGCAATTTCTGCATGAAAGATTGCGAACAAATTTTTCTGGGTCAGTTGCCCCTTGGGGGTTCCTCAAGGTGCCACAGTGAGCTCGATTGCCCCTGGAGCTCCCACCTCCCCCGAAAGCCCTGACTGTGAGCCCCGTGAGTGACAGGGACTATGCCTGACCTGCTAACATCACATCTACCCCAGCGATTAGCACAGTGTTTGGCCTATAGTATGCATCTAACACAACTATCACTATTCTTATTGTTGCGACATGAGGATGTGTAGCATGAGTAGCATGGCCTAATGGATAGAGCCTGGGCCTGGGACTGGGAGTCAGAAGGACCTGGGGTCTAATCTAGGCTCCGCCACTTGTCTGCTGTGTGACCTTGGGCCAGTCACTTCACTCCTCTGTGCCTCAGTTACCTCATCCGTAAAATGGGGAGTAAGACTTTGAGCCCTCTGTGGGACAGGGACAGGGACTATGTCCAACCTGATTAGCTCATATCTACCCCAGGGCTTAGAATGGAGTCTGGCACATAGTGAGCGCTTAACGAATACCATTAAAAAAAAAAAAGAAGAAAACACAGTGAACAAGCAAATCCGCTTTCCAGGCCCATTTCCCAGTCCCCCGGGGCTGGTAGCCTCAGCGCAGCAGGGCCGGACTCCCTGCAAGGCCGCAAACTGTGGCTGCCATCCAGGACTCCCCAGAGCGAGTGTTGAGGAGGAGCCAGGATCAGCGGCTGGGGAGCTCCCATCGCTCCAGCAGCTCCCGCACTAGCTGAGACGTGCCCTGGGGCAGAAGCGAGGCAGAATGCCAGCCTGCGGGTTTCCTGAGCATGTTGCTGGGCAGAGTCTGCCTTACCCACACAGTCGGAGGATTTCACACATGGGTTTGATGAAGCTGGGACGCTCCTGAATTTGTTCTGCACACAGGCTCAAGATTTTAAATATTTGTTCAAAGTCCCTGAGAGGCTTTTAATGTTTTAGTTAAGAAAATAAGCGACAAGTGAGCCCTCTTGGGGCTTGACAACTCGGTGATAATCTATGCTAACCTAGGGCCCATCTCGGCTCTTGTTATGGACACCCTGCCCTCTTCTGGGATGGGCCCAAGGCCAGAGCAACCAGAGCCCTGGGTCGAGGCAGAGTGACAAATGCCGGCTCGGGTCCGGAGCTGGGAAATGGGTGTGGTCAGGGGGTCGGGGGTCTGAGGTGAACCAGCACCAGGCAGCGTCCAGCCAACAGACCCCAGGCTCTTGCCGGGGGCTCAACCGACCACATGGCACTACCTGGAGAATCACCCTCTCAGGAAAGGCAGCAGAGATCACTAGAGCAATCATTCAATGAATGGTGTTTATTAAGCACTTTAAACCATTCAATCGCCTGTTTCACCTCCGCCTGCACACTTGACACTTCCAATGCTAACCTTCTCACTGTACCTCGATCTCACCTATTTCGCTACCGACCACTCATCCACGTCCCGTGTCTGGCCTCAAACGCCCTCCTTCCTCGTATCTGAAAAACCACTACTCTTCCCACCTTCAAAGCCTTACTGAAGGCCCATCTCCTCCAAGAGGCCTTTCCTAAGTCCTTCTTTCCTCTTCTCCCACTCCCTTCTACATAATAATAATAATAATGGCATTTATTAAGCGCTTACTATGTGCAAAGCACTGTTCTAAGTGCTGGGGAGGTTACAAGGTGATGAGGTTGTCCCACGTGGGGCTCACAGTCTTCATCCCCATTTTACAGATGAGGGAACTGGGGCCCAGAGAAGTGAAGTGACTTGCCCAAAGTCACACAGCTGACAAGTGGCGGAGCCGGGATTTGAACCCTTGACCTCCGACTCCCAAGCCCCGGGCTCTTTCCACTGAGCCACGCTGCTTCTCTACATCACCCTGACTTGCTCCCTTTATTCATCCCCTCACCCAATCCCACAGCACTTATGTACTTATTTGTAATTTTTTTATTTATATTAATGTCTACCTCCCCCCTAGACTGTAAGCTTGCTGTAGGCAGAGAATGTGTCTGCTACATTGTTGTATTATACTCTCCCAAGAGTTTAGTGAAGTCCTCTACACACAGTAAGCATTCAATAAATATAACTTCCTGACAAGTACTTACTATGCGCAGAGCACTGTACTATGCTCTTGGGAGAGTACAATGTAAAAGAGTTGGCAGACACGTTCCCTACCCACAAGGAGCTCACGATCATACGTAAGAGCTGTGGGGATGAGGGTGGGTTGAATGAGAGTTCTGGCAATCTGCTTCCTTGCTAAGGGGAATTCTTCTCAATTAGAAAATGGAAGAAAACTCCGCACACTTAAAAAAAAAAGGATACAATCCCATTCTGATAACATTCCACCAACTTCTTGAGAGATTGCAGCTGTATTTCTTCTAAATCAGCCTAAAACAGATAATCATTTTAAATCAAAGAGCATCTTATTTCTCAAAGCACACTTGGTTCCTCTAGCACCAACCTACTGACTGCACCTTGGGTTTGTCTGCCTCACTGCTTACCCTTTACTCATGTTCTCCCTCTTGTCTCACTCCTACCACCTTCAGTGTCCTACTAAGAAAACACCTCCTTCAAGAGAATTTCCCTTTTGTGGGTTCTAATCCCAGCTCCGTCACTTGTCTGCTGTGTGACCTTGGACCTGTGAGGATTCAGACAGATGAGGATTGAGACAGTGAGCCCCATTTGGGACAGGGGCTGTGACCAACCTGATTTGCTTGTATCAACTCAGCTCTTAGTACAGTGCCTCGCACATTGTAAGAGATTAACAAATATGAGAATTATTATTAGGTCTTCATTTCTCCTACCTGCCCTTCCTTCTGCATCTCTTAAGCGCTTAGTACAGTGCTCTGCACACAGTAAGCACTCAATAAATACAATTGAATGAATCTCTTATGCACTTGGATCTGTACCCTTTAAACACTTGATCTTTACTCCAGCCCCACAGCACTTATGTAAATATTCTTATACTCTCCAATTCCCTTCTCTGTAATTTATTTTAATTTTATCTGAATCCCACTCTAGATTATAAACTCTTTTTGGACAGGGATTGTTTCTATCGATTCTACTGTATTATTCTCTCCCAAGTGCATAGCACAATGCTCAGCATACAGCACACTCTCAATAGATACCATTGATTGATTGATTGATTCGTAAATCATATCACTATCCTCTTCCTTTCCTTGGAATGGTGCTTTTAAAAAAATAAGTTCCTAATAAAAGCTGATAATACAAACCACGATTAGAACTCAGGCCCTTTTGATTTCCAAGCCCATGCTCTAGCCACTAGATTACTCTGCTTCTCACTTGCAAGTTGAGGCTTTTGATCCTAAGACAAGGCCATGCGTTCCCCACGGGGAGGTAGAGGACAGCTGGAGAGCAAGAAAGGGGGCAGGAGTTCGAGCCATACTTAGGAGTGGTGGCCAGGTGGTGGCCAAACAGAAGTGACACTGGTAGAGTAGCATCCTCTGCATCAGCCTCCTCTCTGATCTCCCATCCTCCTGTCTCTCCCCACTTCAGTCTATACTTCACACTGCTGCCCGAATCATCTTTGTGCAGAAACGCTCTGGGCACGTTACTACCCTCCTCAAAAGTCTCCAGTGGCTACCAGTCAACCTATGCATCAGGCAAAAACTCCTCACTCTCGGCTTCAAGGCTGTCCATCACCTCACCCCCTCCTACCTCACCTCCCTTCTTTCCTTCTACAGCCCAGCTCACACCGTCCACTCCTCTGCCGCTAACCTCCTCACTGTGCCTCATTCTCGCCCATCCCACCGTCGACCCCTGGCCCACATCCTCCCCCGGGCCTGGAATGCCCTCCCTCCGCACATCTGCCAAGCTAGCTCTCTTCCTCCCTTCAAATCCCTATTGAGAGCTCACCTCCTCCAGGAGGCCTTCCCAGACTGAGCCCCCTCTTTCCTCTCCCCCCCATCCCCCCCCGCCCTACCTCCTTCCCCTCCCCACAGCACCTGTATATATGTTTGTACAGATTTACTACTCTATGTATTTTACTTGTACATATATACTATTCTATTTATTTTGTTAATGATGTGCATCTAGCTTTACTTCTATTTATTCTGATGACTTGACCCCTGTCCACATGTTTTGTTTTGTTGTCTACCTCCCCCCTCTAGACTGTGAGCCCATTGTTGGGTAAGGCCCATCTCTATATGTTGCCAACTTGTACTTCCCAAGTGCTTAGTACAGTGCTCTGCACACAGTAAGTGCTCAATAAATACGATTGAATGAATGAATGAAGCCTCTCTAGACTGTAAGATCCTTGTGGGCTCAGAGTGTGTCTATCAATTCTGTTACATCGTCCTCTCTCAAGTTCGTAGTACCATGGTCTGCACGCACTGAACGCTCAATAAATACCATTGACCGACTGATCATTATTTACTGAGTACCCACTGGGGGCAATCACTGTATTGAATTGAAGATGAGCACAGTCTTTGGCCAGGCACCGACATCCCTGGCCCAGGCGGAAGTTTGGTGCCCACCAGGTTGGATAGCTAAGTACCCAAGCGCTTAGTACAGTGCTCTGCACACAGTAAGTGCTCAATAAATACGACTGAATGAATGAATGAATCCTCTCTAGACTGAAAGCTCCTTGTGGGCACAGAGTGTGTCTATCAATTCCGTTACATCGTCTTCTCTCAAGTTCGTAGTACCATGCTCTGTGCGCACTGAATGCTCAATAAATACCATTGACCGACTGATTATTATTTACTGAGTACCCACTGGGGGCAATCACTGTATTGAATTGCAGATGAGCACAGTCTCCGGCCAGGCACCGACATCCCTGGCTCAGGCGGAAGTTTGGTGCCCACCACGTTGGATAGCTGAGTACCCACACGCTTAGTACAGTGTTCTACACACAGTAAGTGCTCAATAAATACGACTGAATGAATGAAATGAATGAAGTACCCTCTGGCATCAGTTTTGGGCAGCCAATGTCCATACTAGGTATTGACAACCTTTTTAAGAAATGGTGTGGCTACACTGCGCGTGTCTGTATGTGTGTGTGTGTGCTCGTGTGCAGACTTCAGTACATATGTCTCCAGCAGGGTCAGGGCAGCCCTGCACCACTGCTCCTGCAAGAACTGGCCAAGATGTGCTTTGACTTCCTAGTTGAGCTTCCAGTCCTGCTTTTCCTGGAGTAATGATCCTGTGTCCTCCCTAACTTGTCCCCACCCTCTAGAGTTAGGCACTGGGCTTGGTACGGGAGCTGGCAATCAATCAATCAATCAATCAATCGTATTGAAAGAGCGCTTACTGTGTGCAGATCCATGTACTAAGCGCTTGGGAAGTACAAGTTGGCAACATATAGGGACAGTCCCTACCCAACAGTGGGCTCACAGTCTAAAAGGCACGTAGTGTGTTTAAATTTGAGGGAGCCGTGTGACCTGAAGAACCACGACTTTCCCGCCTAAGGGCTCACAACTTTACTCTGATTCCGAGGCCGAAGTCACTGGTGTCGGGAGCGACTGACTCACCTGTTTGGGCTCCTTGAGCAGTCTGACCACAAGGTCCAGGTCCACCGCGGCCAACTTAACCCCCTGTAACACACAGGCACCACACAGGCAGAGGGCGGGTTCAACAAAGGAGCCAGAAGAACTACGGGGGAAGGGGGGCAACCGCAAACCAGAAAGGAAGGGAAGGTGGAGAAAGGAGGGAGGGAGAAACGAGGAGGGAGAAAGGAGGAGAAGGGCGGTGGGAAGAAGGAGCCGCCCCCGAGGGCAGCCCTGCCCCGTCCCCGGCCCGGCCCGGCCCGGCCCCACCTGCGGGACCGTCCGGTCGCTGTCGGTCCCCAGGCCGGGTGGGATGTCGGGGCGGCGGCGGGGGTCGCGGGTCGCCGGGCCCTGGGGGTCAGCGGCGGGCTCCGGCGCGGCCATGGCTGCTTGCTTGCAGGGTCACTGGTCCCCAGGGGTCGTTGCCTGCCTGCGGGCGGCGGACACAACTGGGGGCGGGAGGGGAGGGGAGGGGAGGGGGCTCACTACCTGCGGGGGAGGCAGAATCACTGGTGGGTGTGTGTGTGTGTGTGTGTGTGTGTGTGTCCGTGTGTGTGTGTCCGTGTGGTGACTGTTCCCGGGGAGCAGGGGCCAGTCGCTGTCCGCGGGGGGACGAGGTACGGCCGCGCCAGCACTGGCTCCGGCTGATCGGTCTTGGGCGCCCGCGGCAGGGATGCTACCCGTTGCCACGGATACCGATCCGTCACTAAGGGCAGGACCGGCTGAACCTGCTCTACGGAAGCCGGAAAGGCCCAAACCTCCTCCACCTCCCTCCCTCCCCCCCCCCCCCCCAACCAAGAGCGAGGGAATCCTGGGCTTCCGGTTCCGGGGCCGCAAGGTGATACCCTTCAAGGCCCTACTGACAGCTCACCTCCTCCAGGAGGCCTTTCCAGACTGAGCCCCTTCCTTCCTCTCCCCCTCGTCCCCCTCTCCATTCCCCCCAATCTTACTTCATCATCATCATCATCATCATCATCAATCGTATTTATTGAGCGCTTACTGTGTGCAGAGCACTGTACTAAGCGCTTGGGAAGTACAGGTTGGCAACATATAGAGACAGTCCCTACCCAACAGTGGGCTCACAGTCTAAAAGGGGTAGACAGAGAACAAAACCAAAGATACTAACAAAATAAAATAAATAGAATAGATATGTACAAGTAAAATAAATAAATAAATAAATAGAGTAATAAATATGTACAAACATATATACATATATACAGGTGCTGTGGGGAAGGGAAGGAGGTAAGATGGAGGGGTGGAGAGGGGGACGAGGGGGAGAGGAACGAAGGGGCTTCCTTCCCTTCCCCACAGCACCTGTATATATGTATATATGTTTGTACATATTTATTACTCTATTTATCTTACTTGTTCATATCTATTCTATTTATTTTATTTTGTTGGTATGTTTGGTTTTGTTCTCTGTCTCCCCCTTCTAGACTGTGAGCCCGCTGTTGGGTAGGGACTGTCTCTATGTGTTGCTGACTTGTACTTCCTAAGCGCTTAGCACAGTGCGCTGCACACAGTAAGCGCTCAATAAATACGATTGATTGATTGATTGATTGATTGACACCCACCTGGGAACTTCCCGCCAAGTCATCCCCGCGTGCCCGCGAGCCACGTGCCCTGGCTCAGCCCAGCCCTCCCACTCAGGAGTTTGGACCTTGACAGGCTCTTTCAGACTGTAAGCTTGTTATGGGCAGGGAACATGTCCACTCATTTCGTTGTGTTCTACTCCACCAAGCCCTTAGTGCAGTGGGGATTTAATCTCCATTTTGCAGGTGAGTAAACCGTGGTCCAGAGAAGTTAAGTGACTTGTGCAAGATCACACGGCAGGCAAATGGCAAAACCGAGATTACAACCCAGATCCCCTGATGCCCAGGCCCGTGCTTTTTCCCTTACACCCTGCTGCTTCCCTGCCAAGGTTGTTGGTCTGGGAGAATGGGAGGATGGTGGTGAAGTCAATGATGGTGGGGAGGAGAGGGTTTGGGTGGGTAGATGAGTTCGGTTTTGGACATGTTAAGTTTGACGCATCCATGCTGAGGAACATCCATGAAGAGGTGTCCTGAAGGCCGGAGGAAATAGGAAACTACAGATCAATCCATCAATCATACTTATTGAGCGCCTACTGTGAACAGAGCACCATACTAAATAGTAATAATAATAATAATAATGGCATTTACTAAGCGCTTACTACATGCAAAGCACTGTTCTAAGCGCTGGGGAGGTTACAAGGTGATCAGGTTGTCTTGGGGGGCTCACAGTCTTAATCCCCATTTTACAGATGAGGGAACTGAGGCCCAGAGAAGTTATGTGACTTGCCCAAAGTCACACAGCTGACAATTGACAGAGCGGGGATTTGAACCCATGACCTCTGACTCCAAAGCCCGTGCTCTTTCCAGTGAGCCATACTGCTTCTCTTCGCTTGTACTTCCCAAGCACTTAGTACAGTGCTCTGCACACAGTAAGCACTCAATAAATATGACTGAATTTTTAGGGGGCTTGAAGGACCTCCAAAATCCTTCAGGTCCACCCCCCTTGGCAGTGAGTCACAATCTCAACAGGTTTGGACCATTCTTTTCTTCCCCTCAGAGGGCCCATCAAAATTGGAACTAAAATTGTAGGCTTTACTTCTAAAAGTGAAGCCAGAAGACCATGGAACTCCATTTCTTCGCCCCTGAGCAGAAAGTGCAATGCAGTCTCAGCCAGCTACAAAGATGGGAGAGTACATTACTATGGAGTTGGTAGACATGTTCCCTGCTCACAACAAGCGTACAGTCTAGAGGATAAGATGATAATAATAATGATGATATTTGGTGAGTGCTTACTATGTGCCAAGCACTGTTCTAAACCCTGGAGTAGATACAAGGTACTCGGGTTGTTCCACGTGGGGCTCACAGTCTTAAAATCCCAATTTACAGATGAGGTAACTGAGGCATAGAGAAGTTAAGCGGCTTGCCCAAGGTCACAGGGCAGACGAGTGGTGGAGCCAGATTAGAACCCATGTCTTCTGACTCCCAAACCCGTGCTCGTTCCACTGGCTGGAAAGGTAGATTTGGGAACTGTCCGCATAGAGATGGTAGTTGAAACTGTGGGAGCTGGTGATTTACCCAAGGGGGTGGGTTTAGATTGAGACGAGAAAGGGATCCAGTACTGTGCCTCGATGGATCCCTCTCAGCTACGGAGCGGGAGGCAGAAGTTGAGAAAGAGTGGCCAGACAGGTAGGAGGAGGACCAGGAGTCTGTGAAACCAAGTTTAATGTTCCCAGGGGGAGGGGTTGGTCCACCATGTCAAAGACTGCTGAGAGATCAAGGAGGATTAGGAGAAGGAGCATGGTGTAGTGGATAGAGCACAGGCCTGAGAGTCAGAAGGTCTTGGGTTCTAATCCCTGCTCCGCCACTTGTCTGCTGTGTGACCTTGTGTCCCTTCACTTCTCTGGGCCGCAGGTGCCTCATCTGTAAAGTGAGAGAAGCAGCATGGCTCAGTGGAAAGAGCACGGGCTTGGGAGCCAGAGGTCATGGGTTCTAATCCCTGCTCTGCCACTTGTCTGCTGTGTGACCTTGGGCAAGTTACTTAACTTCTCTGTGCCTCAGTTACCTCATCTGTAAAAATGGGGATTAAGACTGTGAGCCCTTCATGGGACAACCTAATCACCTTGTATCCCCCCAGTGCTTAGAACAGTGCTTCGCACATAGTAAGTGCTTAACAAATACCATTATTATTATTATTATTATTATTATTATTATTATTATTATTATTAAAATGGGGACTGAGATTGTAAGCCCCACATGGGACATTCATTCGTACAATTGAATGAATGACAGGGACTGTGTCCAACCCGATTTACTTGTATCCAGCCTAGCGTTTAGTACAGTGCATGGCACATAGTAAGCACTTAATGAATACCATTATTGTTATTATTAGGATGAAGTAGAGTTGGATTTGACAAGGAGGAGTCATTGGTGACCTTGGAGAGAGCAGTTGCAGAGGAGTGGATTAAATGGAAGTAAGTGGAATAAGTAGGGGACTGAAGAACAAGTTGAAAAAAAATGTGGAGGTGGCTGATAGAAGGAACTTGTTCAAGGGGCTTAGAGAGGTAGGAAGGAGATGGGATGATAACTGGAAGGTGTTGTGGTGGGATTAAGGCAGGGTTTTTTTAGGGCTTTTTATGGTATTTGTTAAGCACTTACTGTATACCAGGCACTGTACTGAGTGCTGGGGTAGATACAAGATAATGAGGTCAGGTTGGACACTTCACAACTCTATGCCTCAATTACCTAATCTGTACAATGGACATTAAGACTTTGAGCCCCATGTGGGACATGGACTGTGTCCAACCTGATGACCTTGTATCTATCAGTGCTTAGAACAGTGCTTGGTACATAGGAAGCACTTAACAAATACCATTATCAATATTATTATTATCATTACCCCAGCTCTTAGAACAGTGCCTGGCACATAATAAGCACTTAACAAATACTATTAAAAAAAATGGTGGAGCTGGGATTAGAATACAGGGCCTTCTGACTCCCAGGCCTGTGTTCTATCCACTAGGTTAAGCTGCCTAGGTGTGGACATGTTTGTGAGGCGAGGGGAAGGAGCCTTTGCAGACTGAACAGTTGAAGGTGACAGGTGGAGAAGACCGGAGGGGACCCTTGACCCTCCCTCAAGTGACACAGCACAGACCATCCAACACCCCGATTCTCCTTTCCAATGACCCAGCATGGACTATCCAACACCCCTGATTCGGTCATCTCCATCCCTGACACTCCCCACAACTGGCTAAAAATGGACCACCCAATCAATCAATCAATCAATCAATCGTATTTATTGAGCGCTTACTGTGTGCAGAGCACTGTACTAAACGCTTGGGAAGTACAAGTTGGCAACATATAGAGACAGTCCCTACCCAACAGTGGGCTCACAGTCTAAAAGTCTACGAGTCTACCCAACACCCTTGGCACCCAACAGTGGGCTCACAGTCTAAAAGTCTACGAGTCTACCCAACACCCTTGGCTCTCCCCTCTCCATCCGTGATTCTCCCCAAGTGACCCATCATGTGTGAAGTCACTGTGGACAGGGAATATGTCTGATTGTTGTTGTTTTGTACTCTCCCAAGCACTTGGAACAATGCTTAGCATGCAATAAGTGCTCAATAAATACGATTGAATGAATGAATGAATGGACTCGTCAACACTCATGGCTCCCCTCTCCATTCCTTACTCTCCTTCCAGTGACCCAGCATGCCCCACCCAACATCCCTGAATCTCCCTTCTCTGTCCCTGACTCTCCCACGTTGACCCAGTACGGGCCATCCAACTCCTCTGACTCTCTTTCCAGTGACCCAGCATCGACACTCGTCCTTGGATCTACCCATACTCCTCTGGACCTGCTGGTGTTTCTCACTGCCTGCTTCCTGTGGAAACAGATTCCCTGTGCTAAACTTCAGGGGGGAAGGTGGGTTTCCTGCTATTTGTTTTGATCTGGCCATCCTCCAGCTCCAATGGGTTCCTCTTGCCCTGGTGGGAAACAGTCAGTAGTATTGAGCACCTGCTGTGAGCCAAGCACTCGACTAAGTGCTTGGGAGGTTACAACAGAAAACATGCATTCCCTGTCCTTCCTTCACCTCCCTTTTTCCCTCGCTCCTTCTATCCTCCCTCCATCCCTCTCCCTTCCTGCCTTCTCCAGTTCCTCCTCAGCAACTGTACCAGCAGAGGGAAACAGGATTAAATCATCCCAAGGTGGGCTTTCGAGCAGAAGGAGCCACTGGCCAGAATGAGGTGCCTCAGTGGGGGAGGGCTGTAATCATTTGGCCCTTTGGCTGTGCGAATCAGAGGTGGGGCTGTGGCAGCACACCTCACTTCCCTTCCTCTCTGGCCTGATCCTTCTTCTAGTGTTGGAACTTTGGCCTTGCCATGCTCACCAGTAGCTCGGGGTTTCCATAGTCTCCCCACTACCCCTCCCACACCCAGGGCAGCCTGGGTGTCCTGGCTAACGTTTCCTTTAGGGGAGAGTCTAAACCCTGAGGTGGTATAATGGTTCCTCTCATTGGGCTTGCCTCAGGAGATGGATGTTGGGTTACGGGGGCACAGGGCACACAGGGGCATGAAGGTACAAAGGCAGGGCAGGGCCAGAACAGGGGCCGGTAGTTGGGGCCACGAGCCAGGGTTCAGCTCTCCAGTGAGATGGGGTATAGGAGGGTCTCTGTCGCTCTTGGGGGACCCACATTGGCTGCACAGCTCCTCCCTTGACTTTCCTCTTTTCCAGCAGGCTTGGGTAGGGAAGGTTGGGAAGGAAGGGAAGGCTAACAGGGCAGGAGGGGCCAAAGTTTGGTCTGGGTCCCCTCTACTACACACCAATCCACTGTCCTGAACCACCGAACCTGAAACTGCCCTAAAGGAGATAAAGGGCACCCTTGCCTGTGCAGGCCGTGGTGTGACTTGAGACACGGGGAAAGATGAACAAATGTGGACATCATCCTCTGTGGAATTTGTTTAGTCCCTAATGAGTGCACAGCTCTGTACTAAGCACTTGGGAGAGCACATCAGAAGCAAGAGATGACCATTGCCTACCCGAAGTGGACAATCCTGTGGGAATTTATAAGTAGTGGGAGCAGGAGGCAGGACATGGATGGGACAGGAACTAGACATATGCATCAGGATGAGGACATGGGATCAGTAACTGTCCGCACAAATAACAGGAGACAGCTGCGGGTGGGCCAAGGCAGAACCAGGTCTGTAGCCCTTGAGTGGCCGGCTCCACCCAGGCCACAGACCAGAGCCTGGCTCGGCCCCTGCATCAGTAAAACAGTAACACTTATCCTCAATGGCCCTGTGGATTCTGCAAAACTCTGCCAAGTTCTGGAAGCCTTGTTTTCCTTGGAAAAACAACAGGAGGGCAGATTCAGAGAAGAGTCATTAACGGTTAACTCAGTTCCCAGCCCATAGAGGATCACCCTCCCTGTCGTCCAGACTCCAGACAGTGCCTGAATGAGCCGACCGGCAGAAATAGAAATGGCTGGTGAGAGACGATGTTGGCTTGCCACTTTCCCCCTCTGCCAGGCGAGCTGTTGCCCTCCCCATCCTCCCCCATCCACTGTCCCCACAGACCCAGAACCCCTCGTGTGGATCCATCATCACTCTGGGGGTTGCTCATCTCTGACCCGCAGCAGTGGATGTGAGTCAGTGGGTACAGAACAGTCTGGGCTGCTCAGCCAAGACACTGCGACCCGGTTTGCTTGGGGAACAGGTCCAGCGGAATGCATTCCTGAAGCAGGATCTTCTCCACTCTAACATAACAGTTCACTAAAAATCCTCCAAAGGGCAAATTGATTCAAAAACAAAGCCCATAAAAGAGAAAAAAAAAAGGTGGTCAAACGACCAAAATCATTAGACGGTAAGTGCTGGGTTACAAGCCACTGATTGATTGACGAAACAATGAAAAGTTCCTCTGGGAACCTAAGGAAGGAAGACAGTTGGCTTCGGAGGCAGACCTGGGGTCAGGGTTCCTGAGGTTCAGCGGTAATGACTTTTAAAACCTCGGGAATGTGGCGGGGGGGATCTTCCTGTAACAACTGTGAAGATGTTGGGAATGGTTGGAGGTCGGGGGGTGGGGGCGGGGTCAAAGCTGGGGAGATGGCAGAAGCCAGGAGAACAAACTGAGGAAGGAGGAGGAGGCCGAGGATGAAGAGGAGGGGACGTCAGAGAGAACAGGAGGGGAAGAACAAGCAAGCCCCAGGGAGTGACGATGATGCCAGCAGTGGTTCACGAGCGTCAGTCTGGCCTCTAATGCAGACATCCCCAGTTCCCGGACTGGGTGGTGCAGGAATCCAAGATTCTCATCCAAAAGAAAGCAGAGAAAACATTCAGGGAACAACATACCGCCCCCCTCTCAATTGGGAAACAGCTTCTCCTGTGAGAGAAAAACCTAGTATTTCTACACAGATACAGGGACAAAGACCTTAGATTAATTGACAGTCATCCCAGTAGTTGTAGTTGATTGAACCCTTTATTGGATCTGTGCCAAGCAGAATGGGGGACCCACGTGTAGCTTTACAACTACTGAACTCGGACAGTCCCGGTCAACCAAGTAACAGCCACATGACCGGCTCCAAGCATTAGGACCGTTCAAGGAGACAAACGCCACAGGAGGGGCACAGTCTCGTATCGGCCGGACGTGACCAATTGAGGACCCCTCCCAAGTGGCTGGGGGTGGCAGCGCTGTGCTGGGGCCTAGGTTCCGATCCCCTGTGGGCCAGGAGCAGGCTGCTCTGTCGATGATCCCATCCCGATGGTCCTGTTTCTCGGCGTCTCCAGGCTCACTGGGCCCTTCGGCTTGAATCGTTGCCCACACGTTCATGTGTTTGTTCATGTTTCTCCCTGTTTGGGGCTGTTTAAGCACCTCAGTAGTCTCTGAACTTCCCTTGGGCCGTCTTCTGCCCAGCTAACAGCGGGCCCCTCCTGCTGTCCAACCTCACTGGGGCCCGGCCATTCTCCTCCTGATGGCTGAGAGCCCCCTAAACACACACCAAATTTCCCAGAAAGGAATCACCAACCCGCATCAACACGGCCACCCCTTTTCCGGCCGACGCACCACAAACTCAGTCTGGATCACGCACAGAGCAGCTGAAACTAACACAGTCACAAACTGAGATGCTAATAAAGAAAACTCTGGAGTGTTAGGATGTTTTATGCTCGGTAGAATGTACATTTTCCAGACGAGAATGGGACACCAGGACTGATTCGGTAGCCATGGTTAATTAACCCTTAGAGGAAAGGGAAAGGATGAGGGGTACAGCATTTGCTCTGATACTGGAAAGGAAATCACAGCTCACAGGCCCCAGACACCATGTCTAGCTGTTCAACATGGGGCAGTGTTTTCTGAACCATCATCTGTAGCACCCACTGCAGCACTGCAACATCGCAGCACTGCAATGCAGGCAACAACACAGCATGGCACTGTGGCACTCATTCAGTAAAAAGAGGCTGCTACTCTTGCCCCTCAAAGGGGGCACAGCTCAGACAAACGCTACCATGATGCTCCGGTCACACTGTACCACCTTCCAGGAAAGTACCAGCTCCCATTCCTGCAGCCTTCGGGCTTCCCACTCCCTACTCATTTGATGCCGGAAAGCCCGGTTTCCTGATGGACCTTGGCACTGCCCATCTTCCCAATAGCTGTCTGTTTTCTACCGGGATAACATCTCCCAAGTAACGAGACCACGCCCACTGGTGATAAAGCGGTTGCTCGGTTTGGCAAGAGAATTTGATCGATAGGGACTCCCATGTGTAGCACAAACAGCAGATAATGACTCGGCTAAATATAACAAATGGAATCCGTTTATCCTTCCAAGAGGACTTGCTCTGTACACATCCTTAGAAAAGTGGACCCAGCCTCAATGGTGTGCCCCACCCCTAGAGTCCAGAGGCACAGCAATCCACCCACTTCATCCAACCCCGTCCCCGCCGCATACACCAACCCCAATCCCTTTCTGAGCAGCCACTATTGTCTCGGCTTATTTCCTGTGAGGATGAATCGCTCTGGTTCCTGCAAAAGCCTGAAGCCCAAGGAATTTCAAAATTTCCAGAAAATTGTCTGTTTCTCCTGGGATGTGCCAGGAGAAATGGGTCTCGGAAACATTCAGCAATTCTCACCACATGATTTTCCAGCAGTCTTCCTCTATAATCACATCCAGCCAGAAAGGCAACATTGGAATGTACAACCATCTTTGGGAAGGGCGTAATTTTTCTGAAAATGATTTAACCTCAAAAAAACCTACAAAAATGAAGCAACCTTCCCCACTGAGCAACCCCGGAGATCTCAAATTACATGTGTCACTGGACCTCGTGAGTCACCCCAAACACAACTTTGGTTCCAATTTGACTAGAGAGTCAGAAGCCAATGGGCTATTTTACACTTCCTATTTTTTTCTGAGACCGAATGGGTCCTTACCTATGGACAGCCACAGGGATGACTGAGTTCATGAGTAAATATGAGAGAAAAATTTGATGAGGGCCTGAGAACCAACCCCTGGTCTCCAACAAACCCAGCTGGGCCTGCAGTTCCCACTGGAGAGTGGAGAGCAGCCGGGCCTTGGGAGGCCGACTCGCGAAGCCGGAGCTCAGGGAAACCGTCAAAGGAACCAGCTCCACTGACCCTTGGCAGCAGCTCACATCTCTGCTGCCCTCGGTCGTCACTGGCTGAGAGAGCCCGTGAGCTTCAGTGAGAAATTTTGGTCAGCGAGGAGCCCCTCCTGAGGCGCACCAGCCCTCAGTGTTTCAGCAGGCATGGGCCAGGGGGAGCTGAACATCAGACTGGTACCGTGCCCAGAACACGGCCACGCTGCAAGAGCAAAGGCCTGGGTGGGGAGGATGGAGAGAAGGGGGAGGGTTCAGGGGCTCATGAGTTGTGGAGATGGCCTGCGGATATTTTTCAGTTCTGATTCTGCCCAGGAGACAGGAAATACATCTGTTTCAGGGATGCCCAGAAGGCTTGTGGCTGGCATGTGGTGCCCAAGGCCCACAGCTGTGGTGAGATTGGGGGCTTTTCTCTTAGACCCTGGCTGTGCTGGAGAGAAAGCGGCAGTGCCTCTCTCAGTGGCAATGATCCGGGGCTCGGGGTCTTGGAGCCGGGTGCCGAAGAGCCACTGCTAGGGATGGGGCTGCTGTTGAGGGGTATTGTTGATGGGGCTGCTCTTGAGAACCCAATTCCTTGCCTGACTCCAGAAGGCTGGGGCCTTGGGTCCTGCCCTGGGAAAGGGGGTTTTTGTGCTGGGGAAGGGAGGATCCTGTGCTGGGGGAGGGGGCCCCATGTTTGGGAGGGGGGCCATAGACCCTTCCTGGGAAGAATAAGAGCCAGAGGAGCCCAAGCTCTTGGCCAGCCTCTGCCTTCCCAGAGAGGCACCGTCCATCACCATGATCGGGCTTTGCCCCGATCAGACTAGACCAGACCAGACCACCGTCTGGGTGTTGTCAGCCCCTCTGTTGACTGGCCAGCCAGGCCAAATGATCTAGCTTTGTGGGAGATTGGGAAGGCTGTGATGGCATCTCTGAGCAATGTGCCCCTGGGCTGCCGGCAAGCAGACATACAACATGCCCCTCTCCCAGCTTCCTGGACACCGGCAGGTCAGGCCAGAGGGTATCCAGGAGGGTGGAATGGGCCAGCGTACAGAATGCCCCCGGTTCCTATTCCGTACTAATGACCTGGCTTTCTGCTGGGCAGCTGGAATGGTCTCAGGCAAGGAATTCCAGTTCCTGGTGGGATGGCCTATGGGTAGAAATACCTCCATGTCTGGAACACAGCAACATCTTTAAAGGTGACTAGACGGGCTGGTTTTTCACCTCCCTTCTCAGGCAAGGGCATCCTTGGCAGCAGCACGAGCTCTGACCTCGCTGCGACCATCGCTTGGGCAACAGCACCAGAGATGACGATGATGAGGAGCTCGGTAATGACAGGGACGGCGACGACGATGAAAGCAATGACGACGAAGGCGAAGATGACCAAGGTGACGACGGAACGACGCTGAAATTCCAACCCTATTCCTGGTTCTTCGCTTACTCCCAAACAGCTGACAGCCCAGTGAAATCCAAGACTCAGGAAGAAGAATGAAACAAATGGTAACTGGGTGGAGCAGCCCCCGGCAGGACCTGGCAGCCAACTTTCCCCAACTCCAGAGGCAGAGGGATGAGTCAGAGGTGAGGGAAGATGGACCACTTGGGTAGCAGGACTTTGCTTCATCACATCACCGTGACCCTCTGGGGAGAGAACTGCTGAGCAGTCCCCGTGGTGTCTTCCTCAAACTGGCTCCTCTCCCAGCCCCTTTTAATACTCCGCAGCTTCCTGCTCACACACGGGCACAGGAGGACACTCTTCCCCAGGATGACAATACAGGGCAGGACCAAAGCGAGGACAAAGTTTGGAGGCGTGTAAAACCGGTAATAGTCCTCTTCAAATGCTCTTTTCCACCCATAAATGAGGACGTGGAAAGTGCTGATGAGCAGAGCCACATATCCGAGCGTAGACTTGGTGTGGGGCGGGTGGCAGGGGAGAGAAAGAGAAAAGATAAATAATTATTGGCTCCCTAATTGCTCCGATCTCCTGACCGGTCTCAGGCCTTTAGGCCATCCACCCTGCCCAGTTGAATCCACCTGCTCTCCGCTCTGCGCCACATTCTGCTGGGTTGGCATATAAATGGTCTTCCCATGCAGGGCACTGAGGTCTGCCATCCTGCCCATTTAGACTGAACTCCTGGCCTGTTGTTTTTTTTTCCTCGCGGTCATCCTTTCACCATCTTGGAGCTCCCTCTAACTTGTCTGCCTTCTGAGCTTCCAGACGGCACTGGGGAAGCTTGTTCCCTTTGAGGCCATGGCATTGATTGGGTTAAGACCCTCACCCTTTTCCATTCCCCCAGGGAGAATGGCCCCAGTATCCTCTTTGACTGGACTGGGGGTTCAGTGCAAGGTGGTCCCCGATTCAACAGGGGCCACCGTGCCAGGAAAGCACTTCCCGGAATAGCCTCCAGACCCTTCTGATGGGATGCAAGGACTCTAGGAAAAATTGGAAAAAGAGCCCCCCTCCTCCCTTTCCCCATACTCTCTTGCTCTTCCCATTTTCCCTTCCTCCCTCCCTTCTCCTCCCCTACCTCCTTCTTCACTTCCTGCCTCCCTCGTTCTTCCAGTTTTGATTTGGGTAGGTGGGTTTGTGTGTGGTGAAAAGCCTGCCAGCAGAGGCCCCGGGAGTTCCAACATCAGTCACCCCTTCTCAAAATACTGTGTTGGGAAACGTGAAATCATACTGTGGCAAAGTCATACTTTTGCCATCCAGCTGCTGAGTTAGATGGTCCCAGCTCATGAAATCTCGCAGACTTTGCGCCCCAGTCCAGTGTGGGCAAATTCAAACCGCAGGGGGATTTCCGTGAGCCTCTAACTCATTCATTCATTCAATCGTATTCATTCATTCATTCAATTGTATTTATTGAGCGCTTACTGTGTGCAGAGCACTGTACTAAGCGCTTGGGAAGTACAGGTCGGCAACATATAGAGACGGTCCTTACCCAACAATGGGCTCACAGTCTAGAAGGGGGAGACAGACAACAAAACAAAGCATGTAGACAGGTAAACTGTAAATTCCTCCCCCAACCCCAGGAACTCCACTTATCACCCTGGCCCCATGCTTCGCCTCCCAGTGACAGGGGTCTGAGGGCCTGTCTGAACCCAGGATATCATCTCTGGCCCAACCTAGGCCGGCCAGTGCAGGTTTTGGCCCGCAGCCTCCTGGCGCTGGGTGGTTGGGTGCCGAGCTGGCTGCCAGCTTGGCTGGGGCAGTTACGAGGGTCCTGCATGGACAGCAGCCCCAGCCCCGGCCACATCCCCCAGCCTCTAACGCACCTGGATGAAGCTGAATTCCCGCCAGTTCAAAGCGCTGCTCACAGAAGGGATGGACGTCACAGCAAGCAAGGACAGCAAGCCCAGGCTCATGATCCCAAACGAGATGTACATTTCGATCCTCCACACTTCCTCCTCGTTCCAGGAGTTCTCAATGTTTGCGTGAACCTGACGGAAAGCAACAAGGATCCCCTCTGGTTGGAGAACATGGTCTAGATCAGCCCAGTGTCTGCTCCGAAGCTCGCTCAGCCCATCGGACGCCAATTCCGGGCAGAAGATAGCCAGTCTGGGACTAACGAGACTCCCGGGCAGAAGCAGGCTTGGCCTGAAACCAGTCCATCTAAACATTCGCTTTGACCTGGTTGTTCTGTTTCTTTGGGCAAGATACCCAGACCAAAGCTTCCCCTCTTCACCCCAGCTCTCTATTCTGGGATTTCAGCGTCTCATTTCCACCCAGTCCCGTGCTCCTCGGCCCGTCACACACCATCCCTCCCTGGGCCACGGGGCAGCAGCCAGCTCCGGAGAGGTTGGCAGCTAGCTCCTGGCTCCCCTCAGCCACCTCAGGGTTTGCCATGATACCAGCTTCCTTGCCCACCGCCCTTTTCCCAACCAATCTCAGGGTAAACTCCTCAAGGGCAGGGATCAAATCTGTTACTCTTACTGCATGCTCCCTAGTGCCCAGTATGGCCCTCTGCCCCAGCAGATGCCCAGTACAGCGCTCTGCCCGGAGCAGGTAGCCAGATCAGTGCTCTGCCCGCAATGTGTGTCCAGGACAGTGCTCTAATCCCTCTCCCTTCAGGGCATTTGGTCCCTTCCCGGTTCTGTAGATTGTCCATGTGATTGAGGAGCGAGCATCCTGACCCTGTGGCTGTGCCCTAATGGCTCAAGCTGGGTGGGGTCTTACCTGCTGATACGCCATGTTGAGAAAGAGGTAGCGCTCGGACCTGCGCATGGGCAAGCATAGGCTGTAGGCGACGTGGACGGCAGCAAAGAAGAAACTCAGCAGCCCGAGCTGCTTGCGGCACTGCAGCCATGTCTCCAGCCACTCCGGGAAGCGCCGGTACTTGGTCCCATAGTAAAGCTGGTGGGCGGCGGCCAGCAGACCGGCCAGGTAGACCAAAGACAGCAGCGTCATGGCCACGACGGGCAGCGTCTGGTTCACAATTTCAATGGGAATCTTGTAGAAGTCGCTCTGCTGGTTCCTCGCGAACGGGTGGATGACGTCGCGGACGAAGGAGTAGAGGAAGAAAAATGTGGCCAGACTCACGGCCACCACCACTGGCCCCCTCCACAGGGCGAACAGCCTCAACGGTAAGTTCTCGATCTCTCGGGCCGACGACAGCGCCCCGAGGTCGACAGGAATGAAGTCTAGCTGGCGAGCAAGTTCGATGACCTGGCGGCGAGCTTGGATGTGGTTGCTGCAGATGTAGACCTGTCGGAAACCCAGCCCTCAGTCAGCGTCCAAAGCGAGGCTGACTGGGACGATGCCCTCTGGTGCTCCACACCTAACTGTGGCTCGTGCACAATCCTCCCTGCCCCCAGGGTCAGGCCCCCCTCCCCACTCACCTCCACCTCCAGATCACCCTCAGGATTTCCCTTGGCAGAAGAAAGTGGTTCAGCCTTAAGGATCTGAAGGTCAAGTGGAAAGATCCTGGCTGTGACCCAGCTAGAATAATCCCTGCTGTAAGGGCCAGCCCCAGGCCCCAGAAAATAAAATTCTAGGTGTGAAAGATGAGGGAAGCAAGAAGAGGAGATCTAGCGGCACCCACTTGAGAGAGAGCCCAGGGGGAAGTGGGACAATGGAAGTTGAAAAATGTCTTTCTCCTCAGCTGTCCTGCTGGGTCTGGCAGAAGATTTTTTTATTTTGGCCTCTCTGACCTGGTGAACGGTGATTCCACAGCCATGGCCACACCTACAACCGCATTTGCAGCCAGAGCCACAGTCACATCCTCAGCCTCAACCATAACCACACTCACAATTGCAGCCTTATCCTCAACCACAGCCACAACCACAGTCACAGTCACAGTCGCAGCCTCCTCCTCACCACTACCACAGCCACAAGCACAGCCTCAGCCTTGGCCTCAGCCTCAACCACAGCCAATCATGATTACTGGATGTGCTGAGCCGCCATGTGACCTACCTGCCTGCTGGCATCCTTGGGGCCCCCTTGGAGGGTCCACGCAGACACCACGTTGAAGCCCTTGACGACAAGGGAGTCGGGGAACAGGGACGCCAGATACTCGGCGTTGGACTCCGGGAATTGGTTGATGCGCGTATTGTTGCTCACGTCAATCAGGATTTTCCCGGCCAGGAGGGGCCTCAGGCCCCTGAGGGAGGCATAGTGCTCCCGGTGCACCGCCACAAAGACCACGCTGGCCTTGGTGAGCGCGTCTTCATGATGGGTGACATCAACCACATGGGGGAAAAATTCTGAGGCAAACTTGGGGTTCCTGCTCCCGATGACCACGTGGTACCCACAGCGCACAAGCCGGATGGTCAGGGACTTGGCGAAGTCACCGCTTCCAATCACGCCAATGGGGACTCGACCTGTGGCTTTGACCCCATTCATGCCGTTGGGCAGGAAGGTCTCGTGGCGGGCCTTGGGGCTGCCCAGCATGGACAGTGCTTCCATGATTGTCCAACCACTGAGTCCTGGCCTAGGAGTCCTGGGAGAGACAACAGAGGGAGATCAGGCAAATTCCAAGAACCAGAACCATTAAAAAAATCCAGTTCTTCATTTAGCAAAACCCCGGTGTCATTGATGCCACGTTGGTGAGGTGGTCGCCATGGCCAAACTGGCATGAGCCAGATGAGCCATGTCACCCATGGGCGGAAGATTTGGCACTAGGTAGCTGCAGATACTCTCCTGGGGTGCACGGTGGGCCTTTGGGCCTGAGCGAGGTTCTGTGGCTTGTGAAAGGCCTGGCCCCTGGCTGGGGTCAAGCTCAGGATGGGATAGTGCCAATCTGATGCCACTTGAGATAGGTTTGGTAATTGTGCCCCAGGGCATTCCCGAGCATGAGCGGGATCCCCTGCTGTGGGGGTTACTGTGGGGGTTCCCCAAGGTTCAGTGCTTGGTCCCCTTCTGTTCTCAATCTACACTCACTCCCTTGGTGACCTCATTCGCTCCCACGGCTTCAACTATCATCTCTACGCTGATGACACCCAGATCTCCATCTCTGCCCCTGCTCTCTCCCCCTCCCTCCAGGCTCGCATCTCCTCCTGCCTTCAGGACATCTCCATCTGGATGTCCGCCCGCCACCTAAAGCTCAACATGTCGAAGACTGAGCTCCTTGTCTTCCCTCCCAAACCTTGTCCTCTCCCTGACTTTCCCATCTCTGTTGACGGCACTACCATCCTTCCCGTCTCACAAGCCCGCAATCTTGGTGTCATCCTCGACTCCGCTCTCTCATTCACCCCTCACATCCAAGCCGTCACCAAAACCTGCCGGTCTCAGCTCCGCAACATTGCCAAGATCCGCCTTTTCCTCTCCATCCAAACTGCTACCCTGCTCATTCAAGCTCTCATCCTATCCCGTCTGGACTACTGCACTAGCCTTCTCTCTGATCTCCCATCCTCGTGTCTCTCTCCACTTCAATCCATACTTCATGCTGCTGCCCGGATTATCTTTGTCCAGAAACGCTCTGGACATATTACTCCCCTCCTCAAAAACCTCCAATGGCTACCGATCAATCTGCGCATCAGGCAGAAACTGCTCACCCTGGGCTTCAAGGCTCTCCATCACCTCGCCCCCTCCTACCTCACCTCCCTTCTCTCCTTCTACTGCCCAGCCCGCACCCTCCGCTCCTCCACCACTAATCTCCTCACTGTACCTCGCTCTCGCCTGTCCCGCCGTCGACCCCCGGCCCACGTCATCCCCCGGGCCTGGAATGCCCTCCCTCTGCCCATCCGCCAAGCTAGCTCTCTTCCTCCCTTCAAGGCCCTGCTGAGAGCTCACCTCCTCCAGGAGGCCTTCCCAGACTGAGCCCCTTCTTTCCTCTCCCCCTCGTCCCCCTCTCCATCCCCCCGTCTTACCTCCTTCCCTTCCCCACAGCACCTGTATATATGTATATATGGTTGTACATATTTATTACTCTATTTATTTATTTATTTATTTATTTATTTTACCTGTACATTTCTATCCTACTTATTTTATTTTGTTGGTATGTTTGGTTCTGTTCTCTGTCTCCCCCTTTTAGACTGTGAGCCCACTGTTGGGTAGGGACTGTCTCTATGTGATGCCAATTTGTACTTCCCAAGCGCTTAGCACAGTGCTCTGCACATAGTAAGCGCTCAATAAATACAATTGATTGATTGATTGATTGATTGCTGTGTCCTGGGGAGCGGCAACTGGCTGTGTTCCTCGGCAGGAAACCCCACCCCTCCGCTGCCCCAGATGTGACTGCTCCACAGTCCAGAGGCTTTCCGGGAAAACACACTTCCCTGCCCCTCCCCACCCCCACCTCCCTGTAAGGCATACTGAGTACAGAGGGGTGGGGCTCTGGGGCCAGGTTGACAGCCAGGTCCACCCAGCAAAATTCTGGAATATTGTTACCAGCCATGGGGTTGTCTCCACTGGGTCACAGGGGCCAGTGTGGGGCAGAGCTGAGGAGGTGTGGGAGCTCTAGAAGGCAACGAGTATGGGTTGGTGGGGCATCCTGCTCAACCCAGGGTCCTTCCAGTCCAGCTTACAGTCGATGAGGTTGGGTCAGAGACTTGGAGTGAGCGACGCTGGAAGTCTGGAACCGATAGCTTGTGGGGGAAAATGGCATCGTCCCCACGGCTGGAATCTGAGGGCACTGGCCTCATCAGCCCTATTGAGTTGTCAGCATCCCCCTGAGGCTTGGAGAACCATTTCTAGGCTCCTCCAAGCTCCCGCTGCTTGGAACAGCGTGCTCCCCCAACTCCAATGCTTTGAGACAGGGTCCTTGCTGAAAAGGAGATGGAAACCCAACTGACAAGGGACTGGCAACCATGCATCTCAGCTGCAGTCCTACCATGGGGGAGTGTCGCCACTGCCAGAAGTCCTCTGCCCCCACTCCAGTCTCCCCGCTGGCCACATCCCTCACCTCTGGCAAGGAGAGAGGATCTGGCTGGCCCTGCCAAGCTGAGTAAATGAGCAGGGGCCGAGTCCCTGCCCAACTGCAGCCCCAGCCGTAGCCTGGAACTCTCAATTGTGTGGTGTTTGGGCTTCTCTTGGGGAAGGTCGGTTATGTTTCCTCCCCAAGCCACTGCCTGGATCGTATCCTGTTTTCGTAGGTTTTTTGAGAAAGTGTGAGTCAGGATGGCTGCTCTGCTGAAAGGGAGTCCTTTTCTTGGGGCTTGCCTGGGAGAGGAGCGTGGAGGCAGAGATTGGTTCCAGTGGGTAGGGCAGCGGGGGCTGGTCCAAGCGGGTGAGGAAGGGTGGTGACAGAGGCTGGTGCCAGCAGATGGGGCAGGGTGGCAGAGGCTGGTCCCAGTAGATGGCAAATTAGTATCAGGCAAAAACTCCTCACCCTCGGCTTCAAGGCTGTCCATCACCTCGCCCCTCCTACCTCACCTCCCTTCTCTCCTTCTACAGCCTAGCCCGCACCCTCCGCTCCTCTGCCGCTAATCTCCTCACTGGGTCTCGTTCTCACCTGTCCCACCGTCGACCCCGGCCCAGGTCATCCCCCTGGCCTGGAATGCCCTCCCTCTGCACATCCGCCAAGCTAGCTCTCTTCCTCCCTTCAAAGCCCTACTGAGCGCTCACCTCCTCCAGGAGGCCTTCCCAGACTGAGCCCCCTCCTTCCTCTCCCCCTCCTTCCCTCCCCCTCCCCCCGCCTTACCTCCTTCCCCTCCCCACAGAACCTGTATATATGTATATATGTTTGTATGTATTCATTACTCTATTTTATTTGTACATATTTATTCTATTTATTTTACTTTGTTAATATCAATCAATCAATCGTATTTATTGAGCGCTTACTGTGTGCAGAGAACTGTACTAAGCGCTTGGGAAGTACAAGTTGGCAACATATAGAGACAGTCCCTACCCAATAGTGGGCTCACAGTCTAGAAGGGGGAGACAGAACAAAACCAAACATATTAACAAAATAAAATAAATAGAATAGATATGTACAAGTAAAATAAATAAATAGAGTAATAAATATGTACAAACATATATACATATATACAGGTGCTGTGGGGAAGGGAAGGAGGTAAGACGGGGGGGATGGAGAGGGGGATTAGGGGAATATGTTTTGTTTTGTTGTCTGTCTCCCCCTTCTAGACTGTGAGCCCGCCGTTGGGTAGGGACCGTCTCTATATGTTGCCAACTTGTACTTCCCAAGCGCTTAGTACAGTGCTCTGCACACAGTAAGTGCTCAATAAATACAATTGGATGAATGAATGAATGAATAGATGGGGCAGGGTGGGGCGGGAGCGGGTCCCAGAGGGTGGGGAAGGAAGGTGGGGCCTTGCCTGCCATAGATCATCCCTGCCTCTTCTGTTGCTCCCACCCCTAGCTATGGCAGGGAACCAGGTCAATAAAAGACCTTGCCCCTCAGGGGTCCAAACTAGTTGCTGTATTTGTCCTGGGCCACCAGTCTCGTTACCACTCCTCCCACCTCTGCCCAGGGGACAGAGCCTCCAGCCTCCAGCCCCACCCAGAGCTAGAAAGGAGAAATGCTGACATCCAGGGGCCCTCATGGGTTTCCTAGATGACTCATTAGGGCCCAATCAATCCCCCTTCTCTTCCTTCTTCTGCTCCTCCTCCTCCTCCTCCCCATCTTCTGTTCAACTCTATGGGCCAGGGAAGCAGGAGGCAAGGGAGCATTTTCAGATAAGGGGGGAAAGGAGTCACCAGTTCCTCAATCAAAGACTTGCCGCCTCCCCACTTTTTTATGCCCAACACACGCACAAACACAGTAAGCACTTAACAAATTAACAAATATTTAAGTGCTTACAGTATTTGTGTGTGTCAAGTACTGTTCTAAGCACTGTGTTGTGTGTGTCAAGCACTGTTCTAAGCACTGGGGTAGATACAAGACAATCATGTCAGACACGGTCCCTGTCCCAATTAAGGCTCACAGTCTAAGTCAGAGAGATGAGGATTTTATCCCCATTTTACAGATGAGGTAACTGAGGCACAAAGGCCACTCTTCTCTTTTTGCAGAGGGCTGTGCCAGGGCAGACCAGCTTAGAGAGTGTCTAGCCAACGGGAGCTGTGTTGATGAGGACCGTGACAGGGAGGGCTGGCCTGAAGAGTGCCCAGCCGGTGGGGAATGTGCTGGTGAGGGCTGTGCTGTTGCTGTACTGTGCCTAAACACAGGCAGCAGACATGAGGCAGAGCTGTGATTAGAACCCAGGTCCTCTTACTCCCAGGCCCATGCTCTTTTCTAAACCACTCTTCTTCTTTAGGCATGGATCATGAATATCATCATATCAGTGTACCCTCTCATCTTATCTCCACAATGTCTCCAGGATCTGGGCCTTTCTCTCCATCCAAATGGCCACCACACTGATCCAAGCACTCGTCACATCCCACCTTGACTACTGCACCAGCCTCCTTGCTGACTACCCTGCCTTCGGCTTTTCCCCTCTCCTTCTCTACTTTACTCTGATGACCAAATCGTCTCTCTAAAACACTCAATCAGCTCTCCTTTCTACCTAACTTCGCTGATCTCTTACCACAGCCCGACCCTCACACTCCACTCCTGTAACACCAGCCTACTCTCTGTACCTGGATCGCATCCAATCCCACAGCCGACCTCTTGCCCATGTACCCCCCTCCACCCTCATATCCAACAGTCCACCACTCCCCCGACCTTCGAAACCCTCCTAAAATCACATCTCTTCCAAGAGGCCTTCCCAGACTAATCCCTTTATTTCCCCTATCTACTCTCCCTTCTGCATTGATTATGCATTTGACTGTATACCCCTTAAGCACTCACCCCAGCCCCACAGTACTTATGTAAATATTCTTATACTCTACTATTTCCCCTATCCCTAATCTATCTTAATGTGTGTCTCCTCTGGTAGACTGTAAGCTCCTATGGGCAGAGACAGGGTCTATCGATTCTGTCGCATTCTACTTTCCCAAGTGCTTAGTGCCCTGCACACAGTAAGCACACAGTAAATACCATCAATTGCTTGACGGTTCTGCTCACATCTCCCCACTCCTTGAAAACCTTCAATGGTTGCCCATTACTCTCTGCATCAAACCAAAAGCCCTGACCCCTGGCTTTAAAGTATTCAGTACTCAGTCAGCACTTTCTCTTCCCCGGACTGGTCCACTACCCTCCTTTCTACATCCCAGCTCACTCCCTACATTCCTGTCAAGCCAACCTACTCACTGTGCCTCATTCCCATCTTTCCCAACACTGAAGTCTTCCTCACACCTTCCTCCCCTCTGCCCGGAACTTTTCCCACTTCACATCTGGAAAACTACGTCTCTCCCCACCTTCAAGCCCTTTTCAAATCACATCTCCTCCAGGAGGCCTTCCAATCAATCAATTGTATTACTGAGAGCTTACTGTGCAGAGCACTGTACTTAGTGCTCCTCTCTCCACCCTATCCCCCCCACCCTCGTGCCACTTCAGCAATTCCACATCACTTACATGCTTGGGTACTCACACCCCACCCCATTCCACTTATGTCCATATGGGTGAGGGCTCTCCCAGTGACGGTTGGGTCTTGGAAGGACACTGCCACTGGGGAGGGCCGTTCCAGGGAGGGCCAGACTGGGGAAGGCCAGGAGGGAAGGGATGTGCCAGGGACAGCTGTGCCAGACAGGGCCAGCTGATGGGAGCTGTATTGGTGCGGGCTGTGCCGGGGCGAGCCAGGCTGGCAAGGGCTGTGTTGATAAGGGCTGTGTCAGGGAGGACCGACCTGGAGAGGGCCCGGCTGGTGGGGTCTGTGCTGGGGAGGGTTCTGCCAGGGCCAGCCAGGTTGGGAAGGACTGTGCTGATGAGGGCCGTAACAGGGAGGGCTGTGCCAGGGAGAGCCGGCCTGAAGAGGGCCTGGCTGGTGGGGGCTGTGCTGGGGAGAGCTATGCCAGGGAGGGCTGGTCTGAAGAGGGCCCGCCTGGTGGGGCTGTGCTGCAGAAGGCTGTGCCTGGGAGGGCTCTAGTCCTGTCTCACTATTAAACAGCCCCAGCAGACGAGTCTTCACACATTTCTCAGAGCAAGTCCTAACCCCTCCAGTAAACCAGGAACCAACAGGCAGGTCCAGCGCTTGTTGGGGCAAATTACCTTTCACCTGCATCCTTGTTCCCCACCACTCAAGCAGGGTTAATGAGCCCCCTTGTTCCAACTTGCTGGTACCCCTTCCATACCAACTTTGCTCAGTGAGGCCCGAGCAAACCCTGACAGTGTGGCTGGGGCATGGGAGAAGCCACACTAATGAGTTCCGGTTTTTTCTGGAGCTTCATTGAGGAAGCCAGAAGACCTAGTGGCCTCCTTGTTAATGAGTCAAATTTCATTTCATCTGAGAGGTAGAGCTGTTCCTTGGATACAGCAGGCAGTGGTCAGGGGACAAATACAGGAGAAGAGGCCCCTCCAATGGCTTGTGGTCAATTACTCTGGGGCCCCTCCCTGGCCTGGGGAACCCTCCTCCAGAGCCTCCCAAATCAGCAAGGCTAGGGATAAACCAAGCTGCTTCTGTGAATTCTCGGCCAAGTACAGCACACCGCACCAAGTGGTGCTCACCAAATCCTACAGCTACTACTGATGCAACACCACCAGACTAGAACCCAGGTGTGCTCGGACCCAACATGCGTGAGATGACTCCCGATTCTGAGCCTAGGCCTGGTCCTGGGCCGGTTCTGTGGCTGGTCACTCAGGCCCTGGGGTGGGCTGGTGAGACCGACTCGGCAGCCCAGAGCTTTCCAGGAGGAGGGAGCAAATGGAGGCCAGCTCAGCAGATCACTATCCTTCCCAGGGAACCGGGCAGCCTCAAGCCATCCAGGGAGTCCAAACCCAGCTAGAGGCAGGTTCCCAGTTCCTTCTTTGCTGTCCCCTGAGCACACTGAGGAGTTGGCACTCTGTCAAAACCTTCCAATCATCGCCAGGCCTGTTCAACGGAGGGCTTTGTCTAATGGGAAAGTGGGCTCAGGGCACAGCCTACCCTCTGGTCGGCTCAAGTCAGGGCCTCTACTCTGGTTGTCTTGGGCCAGGGGTCTCCTCTCCAGTCTGGTTGGGGCTTGGAGATTTTCCAAATGACAGCAGGCTGGGATGCTGCTGCAGCAAAACTCACTGATTTGGGCTCTAGGGGGGCAGCATTCTAGGCCACCTCCATTCCCAGGTCCCTGGGAGCAGCTTCCACCTGAGAGGGACCTGCGCTCTAGCAGACACAGTTCAGCAAAGGCCTAAGTGAATGACAAGACAGTCGCTATGTCACTGGCACAGATGGGGACAGACCTGGAGTGCTGCGATCACCGGCACTACCATAGACACCAGATCTACATTGCAAAAGAAATGTCAAAGATGCTCCTGGTTCATGGTCCATGGTGGGTCACTGGAGGAGAGTCAGGGTTGGAGTGGGGAAAGTGAGTGGAGTTGGATGGTCTATGCTGGGTCACTCGGGGAGGGTCAGAGAGTTGGATAGTTTGTGCTGGGTCGGTCACTGGGGGAGAGTCAGGGATGGGGAGGGAAGAGCCATGGATGGTCCCTACTGTGTCACTGGGGGAGAGTCAGGGATGGACAGGGGAAAGTCAGAGGTGTTGGATGGTCCACTCTGGGTCACTACGAGAGTGTCAGGGATGGAGAGAGGAAAGTCAGGGGGTTGGATGGGTTCGTGCTGGGTCCCTGGGAGAAAGTCAGGTTGGAGAGGGGAGGGTCAGGGGTGTTGGATGGTTCATGCTGGGTCATTGGAGGAGAGTCAAGGATGGAGCAGCATTCCCTAGTGGATAGAGCACAAGCCTGGGAGTCAGAAGGACCTGGGTTCTAATGCCAGCCCCACCACATACCTTGGGCAAGTCACTTAATTTCTCTATGCATAGGTTACCTCATCGCTAAAATGGGGATTGACTGTGAGCCCCATGTGGGACTGTGTCAAACATGACTGTCTTGTATGTACTCTGGCACTTAGTACAGTGCCTGGCCTATAATAAGCACTTAACAAATACCATAGTATAATGGAGAGGGGGAATCAGGGGTGTTGGATGGTCTGTGCTGGGTTACTGGGTAGAATCAGCAATGGAGAGGGGAGAGTTGGGGTATGAGATGGCCCATTCCTATCCATGGGAGTGGGTGTCCAAGAGGGCAACCAGGACCTGGTCCTAGCACACGTCCTGTGTCACTGGCAGAAGTGCACAGTCCTGGGCTGCTTTGGGATGTGGGGAATAATGGGTGGGGCGCTAACAGAGCTACTATGGCTCAGAGGCTCAGGTTCTCAGATTTTGAGATAAGGGAGGGGAAACCCTGGCATAAAAAGTCAACAGTAGAATAGGAGGTCAGAGGACAACGTGAAAGAGCAAGAGGGAAGATGAGGACTCACTCCCTGAGTGTGGAAGACCGTGGCCCTCAGCCTCTCATGGTCAGCCCCTCACCCACCTCGGCCTCTCGCCATCAGCCCCTCACCCTCCTCAGCCCCTCACGCGCAGCTCGTCACAGCTCAGCAGGGAAATCGGGCTAGGCAGTGCTATCTATGGCCTGGCCGCTGCAGCTGCGGCCGGCAGAAATCCACACAGACCACGATCGCTCTCCTCGAAAAACCAGACAGACTGTGGCCTTCGGACAAAGGGCTTATGCAGGTTGCTCCCGCCACCCCCTGCACCATGGGCCGTCCATTCTCCAGGCACTGTCCCCTGAATGACAGGGAAGCAGGGTTGGTGCCCACGATGACATCAGAGAATGCCCAAGGCCGCTCCAGGGGCTGGGGTATCTCCACTCTGTGCAGTTGCTCAGGTGGCCCAGCTTGCCACTGGCATTACGGGAGCAGGCTAATAATAATGATAATTATTATTACTATTATGGTATTTTATTCAGCGCTTACTACGTGCCAGGCAGTGTACTAAGCGCTGGGGTGGATACAAGCAAATTGAGTTGGAAACAGTCCCTGTCCCACACGGAGTTCCCAGTCTCAATCCCCATTTTATAGATGAGGTAACTAAGGCCCAGGGAAGTAAAATGACTTGCCCAAGATCACATAGCATACAAGTACTCCTCACCCTTGGCTTCAAGGCTGTCCATCACCTTGCCCCCTCCTACCTCCCCTCCCTTCTCTCCTTCTCCAGCCCAGACCGCACCCTCAGCTCCTCTGCCGCTAATCTCCTCCCCGTGCCTCATTCTCGCCTGTCCTGCCGTTGACTCCCAGCCCACATCATCCCCCTGGCCTGGAATGCCCTCCCTCCGCACATCAGCCAAGCTCGCTCTCTTCCTCCCTTCAAAGCCCTAATGAGAGCTCACCTCCTCCAGGAGGCCTTCCCACACTGAGCCCCCTCCTTCCTCTCCCCCTCTCCCCATCCCCCCCTCCTTACCTCCTTCCCCTCCCCACAGCACCTGTATATATGTATATATGTTTGTAAGTATTTATTACTCTATTTACTAATCTCCTCACCGTGCCTCGTTCTCGCCCGTCCCGCCATCGACCCCCAGCCCATGTCATCCCCCGGGCCCGGAATGCCCTCCCTCTGCCCATCCGCCAAGCTAGCTCTCTTCCTCCCTTCAAGGCCCTGCTGAGAGCTCACCTCCTCCAGGAGGCCTTCCCAGACTGAGCCCCTTCCTTCCTCTCCCCCTCGTCCCCCTCTCCATCCCCCCATCTTACCTCCTTCCCTTCCCCACAGCACCTGTATATATGTATATATGTTTGTACATATTTATTACTCTATTTATTTATTTATTTATTTTACTTGTACATATCTATTCTATTTATTTTGTTAGTATGTTTGGTTTTGTTCTCTGTCTCCCCCTTTTTAGACTGTGAGCCCACTGTTGGGTTGGGACTGTCTCTATATGTTGCCAACTTGTACTTCCCAAGCGCTTAGTACAGTGCTCTACACACAGTAAGCGCTCAATAAATACGATTGATTGATTGATTATTTATTTTATTTCTACATATTCTATTTTATTTTGTTAATATGTTTTGTTTTGTTGTCTGTTTCCCCCTTCTAGACTGTGAGCCCGCTGTTGGGTAGGGACCGTCTCTATATGTTGCCAACTTGTACTTCCCAAGCGCTTAGTACAGTGCTCTGCACACAGTAAGCACTGAGTAAATACGATTGAATGAATGAATGAATGAAGTAGCGGGGCTGGGATTAGAACCCATAATCTTGTGACTCCCAGCAGGCCCGTGCTCTATCCACTGCTCCATGCTATTTCTCGGCTACCCCAGAGGGGCATCTACACCACGGTTCTCAGCCACGGAGTCTGAGTCAAGCGATTAGTACAGTGTTCTGCACAAAGTAAGCGCTCAATAAATACGACTGAATGAATGAATGAATGAATGAATGAGATGAGATGAGATGAGAGTGACATTTACTCGGGGCAGACTGGGACGTCCCCACTCACACTTGTCTGCCGTATGACCTCGGGTAAGCCACTTTACTTTCCTGGGCCTCAGTTACCTCCTCTGTAAAATGGGGATTAAGACTGTGAGCCCCAAGTGGTGAGAAGCAGCGTGGCTCAGTGGAAAGAGCCCGCGCTTTGGAGTCAGAGGTCATGGGTTTGAATCCCGTCTCTGCCAATTGTCGGCTGTGTCACTTTGGGCAAGTCACTTTACTTCTCTGTGCCTCAGCTACCTCATCTGTCAAATGGGGATTAAAACTGTGAGCCCCCTGTGGGACAACCTGATCACCTTGTAACCTCCCCAGCGCTTAGAACAGTGCTTTGCACATAGTAAGCGCTTAATAAATGCCATCATTATTATTATTATTACAATCTGCTTACCTTGTACCCACCCCACCGCTTGGCACATAGTGAGCGCTTAACAAATACCATACTAGTAATTATTATTATATTATTATCCGGGTGGGATCGGGCTGGTTGGGGGGGTGGGGGGGCTGGGCTCTGTTGCTCTCGCTCCGGACGCCCCCTGTTCCCGGCCCAGTGCAGCCCCCACCCCTCTGGCCCCCTTGTCTCCCCTCCTGGCCCCCCGAGGGAGGGGGCGGATCAGGGCAGTGGGGTTGGGGTTCGGGCCCTGCGATCTCCGACCGGGGTCCCGGGAGGTCCCCAGCTCTCCAGAGGGCTGGGGAGGGGGCCGAGGGGGTCCGGGGAGCCCGGCCGGCAGAGGGGCCCGGGGGCCGGGGGCCCGGGGCCCGGGGGCCAAGCATCCCCTCCCCCGCGCTCGGGGCTGGACGCTGCCACTGCGGGGGCCGAGGCTCCGCGCCGGCCCCGGCCTTACCGCTCACGCTTCTTCTTCCTCCTCCTCCACCACCTCCACGGCCTCCTTCTTCTCCTTCTTCACCTCCACCTCCTCTTTCTTCTCCTCCTCCTCCTCCTCCTCCTCCTCCTCCTCCTCCCCCTCCTCCCCCTCCTCCTCCTCCTCCCCCTCTTTTTTCTCCACCTCCTTCTCCTCTTCCACCTCCTCCTCCTCCTGTCTCTTCTCTTCCTCCTCCTCCTGCTTTTCCTCTCTCTCCTCCTCCTCTCGGCCACCGGGGCGTGCGGGGTCAGGGGGCGGAGCCCCTCTCTTCTGCCCTTCTGCAGCCCCTAGAGAAGCCGCGAATGACCCCTGCTCTCGGGGGGCCTCCCCATCCCCCCCACCAAGGCTCCCCGACATGGCCCTGCATCTCTGCTCTGTCACTCCACCTCCAACCTGGCTCTCTGTGTCTGATCAGATATTGTCTGTTAATCAATCCAAGCTCTGCACCCAGTAAGTGCTCAATAAATACTATTGAATGAAGGAATGAATGAGTGGCACAGAGTAAGCGCTTGACAAATATCATAATAATTATAATTACTATCCGGGTGGGATGGGGATGGGGATGACATCTGTGTCTCCCTGTGTCTGATCAGATATTGTCTGTTAATAATAATAATAATAATGATGGCCCTGACTTTCCCATCATTGTTGACGGCACTACCATCCTTCCCGTCTCACAAGCCCGCAACCTTGGTGTCATCCTTGACTCCGATCTCTCGTTCACCCCTCACATCCAAGCCGTCACCAAAACCCGCCAGTCTCAGCTCCGCAACATTGCCAAGATCCGCCCTTTCCTCTCCGTCCAAACCGCTACCCTGCTCATTCAAGCTCTCATCCTATCCCGTCTGGACTACTGTATCAGCCTCCTCTCCAATCTCCCATCCTCTTGTCTCTCCCCACTTCAATCCATACTTCACACCACCGCCCAGATTGTCTTTGTCCAGAAACGCTCTGGGCATGTTACTCCCCTCCTCAAAAATCTCCAGTGGCTACCAATCAACCTACACATCAGGCAGAAACTCCTCATCCTTGGCTTCAAGGCTGTCCATCACCTCGCCCCCTTCTACCTCTCCTCCCTTCTCTCCTTCTCCAGCCCAGCCCGCACCCTCCGCTCCTCTGCCGCTACTCTCGTCACCGTGCTTCGTTCTCGCCTGTCCCGCCGTCAACTCCAGGCCCATGTCATCCCCCTGGCCTGGAATGCCCTCCCTCCCCACATCCGCCAAGCTAGCTCTCTTCCTCCCTTCAAGGCCCTACTGAGAGCTCACCTCCTCCAGGAGGCCTTCCCAGACTGAGCCCCCTCCTTCCTCTCCCCCTCCTCCTCCTCTCCATCCCCCCCGCCTTACCTCCTTCCCTTCCCCACAGCACCTGTATATATGTATATATGTTTGCACGTATTTATTACTCTATTTATTTTACTTGTACATATTTATTCTATTTATTTTATTTTGTTAATATGTTTTGTTTTGTTCTCTGTCTCCCCCTTCTAGACTGTGAGCCCACTGTTGGGTAGGGACTGTCTCTATATGTTGCCAACTTATACTTCCCAAGCGCTTAGTACAGTGCTCTGCACACAGTAAGCGCTCAATAAATATGAGTGATTGATTGATTGATTAAGCGCTTACTATGTGCAAATGTACAGTGCTCTGCACACAGTAAGTGCTCAATAAATACGATTGAATGAATGAATGAATGAATGAAAGTGCAAAGCACTGTTCTAATCGCTGGGGAGGTTACAAGGTGATCAGGTTGTCCCACATGGGGCTCACAGTCTTAATCCCCGTTTTACAGATGAGGTAACTGAGGCACAGAGAAGTGAAGTAACTTGCCCAAAGTCACACAGCTGACAATTGGTGGAGTCAGGATTTGAACCTATGACCTCTGACTTCAAAGCCCGGGCTCTTTCCACTGAGCCACACTGCTTTGATTGATTGTTAATCATCAAAGCTCTGCATCTAGTAAGCGCTCAATAAATACAATTGAATGAATGAATGAAATGGATGAATCACATTTACAATTACCAGTGCTTGGCACATAGTAAGCGTTTAACAAATACCATCATCATTAATAATAATAATAATAATGAAGGCATGTTAAGCACTTACTATGTGCGAAGCATTGTTCTAAGCGCTGGGGGGGATACAAGGTGATTAGATTGTCCCACGTGGGGCTCGCAGTCTTCGTCCCCATTTTACAGATGAGGTAACTGAGGCTTAGAGAAGTTAAGTTACTTGCCCAAAGTCACACAGCAGACAAGTGGCAGAGTCGGGATTAGAACCCATGACCTCTGACTCCCAAGCCCGGGCTCTTTCCACTGAGCCATGCTGCTTCGTTATTATTATTCCTGTGTGCAGAGCCCTATACTAAGCTCTTGGGAGAGTACAATACAATAGAGTTGGTAGACCCGCTCCCTGCCCTCAACGAGCTTACAGTTAGAGGGGGAGACAGGCATTAATATAAATAAATACATTATGGTTATGGACCTAACTGCTGTGCGGCTGAGAGAGGGGTGAATACAGGTACAAATCCAAAGAAGCAGTACGGCCTAGTGGATAGAATATGGGCCTGGGGCGGGGGGGTCAGATGGACCTGGGTTCTAATCCCAGCTCCACCACACCAAACCTGCTGTTTGACCTTGGGCAAGTCACTTAACTTCTCTGTGCCTCAGTTACCTCATCTGTAAAATGGGGATTAAGATTGTGGGTGCAAGGTGGGACGTGGTCTGTGTTCAACCTGATTAACTTCTATCTACCCAGTGCTTAGTAAAGTGCTCGGTACATTGTAAGCGCTTAAGAAATACAATAATAATAATGTGGGGAGAGTGATTGTCGGCTATGAAGAGGGCTCGTCTATCCATTACCTATTTCTCTATCTCTAATCTGTCTCTCTAACATTGGCCCATCTCTTACCTGTCTCTCTACCTGTCCTTTCTCTCTCTCTCTCTCTCTCTCTCTCTGTCCCTGTCTTTATTGCTGGGTCTCTTTCTGCCTCTCCTTCCCTGACCTTACCTCTCTATGTCTCTTTCTGTCTTTCTCTGTCTCCTCTGTGAGAGTCTCTGTGTCCCAAAGCCTGCCCAGCCTTGCTCCAGGGGCGGGGGGGCGGGGGGGGTGTGTGTACCACTGGCCGCTTGAAAGGGCCCTGGGGAGGACCGTGTGTCCTCCAAGGGAGGGTGCTGCCTCCGCTTTCTGGGAAAGCTTGGTGGTAGGCACACAGACTTCTGCAGTAAGAAGGGCCATTGTGTAGTATCTGGGCCCAGGGAGTGGGTGGTTTGGGGGGACATTCTCAATTATGAATTTTTCTGCCAACTCTCAAAAGCAACCAGACCACAAAAGAAAAATCAATGAGGTATTGCTTGACAAACCATCAGAGAGAATAACGGGGGAGAGAAAACCCCAGGATCTGGAGGCCCTGATCCTGGTGGAGGTCAATAGGTGGCATTTAGTAGGGAGGCAGGGTGGTACAAGGAAAAGGCCAGGAAAGACTCTGGGTTAAAGAAAGCAAAACCAGAGGTTTTGGCTTCTTGTTGTCTCGCCGGTGTCCAGCGACCCTCATGCCCCCAGATCAGCATTCATGTTGGTGCTGAGGGAAAGCAGGCCAGGAGTGACGGCTAACAGAAGGACAAGATGGAGCTCTGGGGGTCGGTGGAGATGGGCTGAGGAGGAATCATTTGGTCCTTTATAGGCATCGGTAATCAATCAATCAGTCATATTTATTGAGCACCTACTGCATGAAGAACCCTGTACTAAGTGCTTGGGGGAGTAAGCTTACTGTAAGCAGGAAATGTATCTACTGACTCTGTGTATTGTCCTCTCCCAAGCACTTAGTACAGTGCTCTGCACACAGTAAGTGCTCAATAAAGACCACTGATTGATTTGACTGATTGGAGAGTACAGTATAACAGAATTGGAAGACACATTCTCTGCCCGCAAGGAGCTTACAATCTAGAGAGGAAGACAGACATTAAAATTAATTACACCTATGTCTACAAATGCCGTGGGACTTTTTGCATTTCCCATTTCAGAACTGAAAATAAGTAAATATGTGTCAGGTGTCAGACCTGGGGAGTCCAGCTTTGTCCAGTTATTTCTTTTTGGAGGACTGAGTGTTCTTCCTATGGCCAGGTCTTTGGCCTTTAAAATTCTGGTAGTCACAATTCCTGCCCGGTCCTTTCCAACACCCTCGAGTACTGGGAGGATATGAGTGAGTGTGATACAGGGCAGGACCAGCATATGCCCTGTAAGAATGGAAGATCTCTGAGGGCAGGGATGGAACTTGAACTTCTCAGTCCAGGGCCCTGCACCGGGTGGCCATTGCTCAGTCAATACCTTTGCTGCTACTAGTACTACTTTGTGAAATGGGTCCACCTGTCCTGTATATATGTATATATGTTTGTACATATTTATTACTCTATTTATTTACTTTATTTGTACATATTTATTCTATTTATTTTATTTTGTTAATATGTTTTGTTTTGTTGTCTGTCTCTCCCTTCTAGACTGTGAGCCCGCTGTTGGGTAGGGACCATCTCTATATGCTGCCAACTTATACTTTCCCAAGCACTTAGTACAGTGCTCTGCACACAGTAAGCCCTTAATAAATACAATTGAATGAATGAATGAATGAACTGTTATTTTGTTGAATTTACAATTTTTCCTTTCATCTGGGGCTACTCTCCCTTTTTCCTCACCTTCGAAATTGCCAGCCCTCTGGGGGACACAGCCTTGTCTGGACTACTGCACTAGCCTTCTCTCTGATCTCCCATCCTCGTGTCTCTCTCCACTTCAATCCATACTTCATGCTGCTGCCCGGATTATCTTTGTCCAGAAACGCTCTGGACATATCACTCCCCTCCTCAAAAACCTCCAATGGCTACCGATCAATCTGCGCATCAGGCAGAAACTCCTCACCCTGGGCTTCAAGGCTCTCCATCACCTCGCCCCCTCCTACCTCACCTCCCTTCTCTCCTTCTACTGCCCAGCCCGCACCCTCCGCTCCTCCACCACTAATCTCCTCACTGTACCTCGCTCTCGCCTGTCCCGCCATCGACCCCCGGCCCACGTCATCCCCCGGGCCTGGAATGCCCTCCCTCTGCCCATCCGCCAAGCTAGCTCTCTTCCTCCCTTCAAGGCCCTCCTGAGAGCTCACCTCCTCCAGGAGGCCTTCCCAGATTGAGCCCCTTCTTTCCTCTCCCCCTCGTCCCCCTCTCCATCCCCCCGCCTTACCGCCTTCCCCTCCCCACAGCACCTGTATATATGTATATATGGTTGTACATATTTATTACTCTGTTTATTTATTTATTTATTTATTTTACTTGTACATTTCTATCCTACTTATTTTATTTTGTTGGTATGTTTGGTTCTGTTCTCTGTCTCCCCCTTTTAGACTGTGAGCCCACTATCGGGTAGGGACTGTCTCTATGTGATGCCAATTTGTACTTCCCAAGCGCTTAGTACAGTGCTCTGCACATAGTAAGCGCTCAATAAATACGATTGATTGATTGATTGATTGATTGTCTCGTGCATGACTTCGTGGACTCTCCAGCCCTTTGTGCAGTTCTTCCTGTAGTTATGCTGGTGGTGGTAGTGACGTGTATTCTCTTTTCCAACAGAGGTAAAAATCTATGGAATGTCATCATTGCTACACATGAGAATCTCTGTATCCAGCTTATCAGTCTGTTTATAGAATGCGCAATTCTGTGTTGGTAAGTCTGGGGAACTCCACCTTAAAGTCCGACCCACCCCTACCTGGTTGGGGGGTGAAACAGCCAGGAGGGAGCATGGGGCTGGATGTCACTGGGGAAGGTTTCTGCTCGAAGAACTACTGAGGTGCCTCACAAGGACAACAAGCCCAGCAGGAATCCTGAAAAATAGTTGGCCAACGTGGGTGGGGAAGACCGCAGTTGCTTCAGCGCTTAGAACAGTGTTTTGCACATAGTAAGCACTTAATAAATGCCATTATTATTATTATTATTACTATGGAGGCCACCGCCTGCCAGGTCATGGAGCTCTGGCCTAGTTTTTGGCACCGTGCTGTGGCCACTTCAGCTGTAAGTAAGTTCTGGGTGTTAGAGACCTCCATGTGCACTGCTCCATGAGCCACACCCCTGCCCACCTCCCACCTTGTCACACTCCATGCCCCTGCGGGAACACACCAGGCAGGGATGAGACAGCTCACACCCCCAGGCGCCACAACTAATCCCTCTGAATGGGTTCTCACTGCTCTCTCCCTGGACCGAGGCTCATCTGTGTTCTCACTGGAGACATCCTCTTTGTGGCAGAAATCTCGGCATAGCTGATGTGAGCTGGCCTGGAGGGAAGGGGCTAGAGAAGAGCCAATATGCTCAAAGGTGGCCCCTCTAGATGGGGGAATTTTGCTCATCGACATATTGAACCAAAACACCTGACAGGGCCTGAATGAGGGATTTCTTCAAGTGTGGGATGTGAGTTCAAACAAGACTCCCTGCTATGTTCTACTCCATCCCGGGAGCCCCTGAGCGGTGGCCCCTGCCCCACCAGCCCAGGCCAGGTCCCCAGCCCAGGATTCTGTCTTTGAGAGGCATGCTGGGAGGACCCAGGGGACTCATTACTCTCCTGGACACCCACCCTCATGGCTAGGGATGGACGAGCCAACACCCCTGACTCGCCGCTCTCCATCCCTGACTTTCCCTCAGTAACCTAGTATGAGGTTACTAGTAACCTAGTAACCATCCAACACCCTTAACTTTTAACTCTTAACTCTCCCCTGCCCATCCCTGTCTCTCCCTGTAGTGACCCAACATAGACTATTCAAAACCAGCTTTCCCCTCTCCCAAAACACATCAATCAACTGTATTTGTTTAGTACTGTATGCAGACCACAGTACTAAATGCTTGGGAGAGTACAACGTAACAGAGTTGGTAGACACATTCCCTGCCCACGAGCTATTCAACAGCTTCACATCATTGCCTGTGGATCTAGCCAAACCTGCTCTGAGCCTTTTATAATAATAATAATAATGATAGCATTTATTAAGCTATCATTACTGTGTGCAAAGCACTGTTCTAAGCACTGGGGAAGTTACAAGGTGATCAGGTTGTCCCACGGGGGGCTCACAGTCTTAATCCCCATTTTACAGATGAGGTAACTGAGGCACAGAGAAGTCAAGTGACTGGCCCAAAGTCAGACAGCTGGCAATTGGCAGAGCCGGGATTTGAACCCATGACCTCTGACTCCAAAGCCTGGGCTCTTTCCACTGAGCCACGCTGCTTCTCAAACATCTCTAACTTTTTCCTGTGCTAATATATTTTGACCTTTAATCCATCAATTCATCTAAATTATCTGGGAAGTTGGGAGGGATATGGTTTGAGGGAGTAGGGGGTGGATTTTCGAGGCCAGGGTGAGGTCAGAGAGACAGATAGGCTTGTGGCAGAAGAGGACCGAGCAAGGTAGCTAGGTGTTAGTTGTGCCGAGAGGAGGAGGAGGAGGAGCATGGTGCCTGGGGTAGAAGGGTTAGATGCTGGAGGGTAGCTGCTTGTATGGAATGTCTGTTTTCTTCGGGGAACTGCAGTGGAGGAGAGAAGTGACACCTTAGGACAATAGCCATGACTGTACTGGCTCTTTGGAAATTCTCCGTCAGTGAATTAATGTGGCAGTCAGAGAGCATTCTAAAGATGATACTAATGATTACTGTGGTATTTGTTTAGTGCTTTCTGTGATCCAAGGATCTTGCTCAATACTGGGATAGATGCGATAAAATCAGATTGAATGCAGTCTCTGTTTTATGTAGGGTTCACGGTCCAAGGGGGAAGGAGAACAGGTAGTTCATCCCCGTCTTGCAGATGAGGAAATGGAGTCGCTCAATCAATGATATTATTGAGTGCTTACTAGGTGCAGAGCACTGTACTAAGTGCATGGGAAAGTACAATAAAATAGAATTGGCAGACATGTTCCCTGCCCACAGTGAACTTACAGTCTACAGGGGGAGACAGACATTGATATAATTAACTGAGGTAGAGAGAAATTGAGTGACATGCCAAAGATCACACAGCAAACAGGCAGGTGGCAGGGCTGGGATTAGAATCCAGGTCTGTAAACTGTAAATTTACAGATTGCAATTTCCTTAAGGGCCGGGAATGTGCTTACTAACTCTATTGTGTTTTACTCTCCCGTGCACTTAGTACAGTGCTCGGCCCTCAGTAAGTGCTCAATAAATCCCAGTGATTGCTTGACTGATGAATTGATTAGGACTCCTGACCCCCAGTTGGGGGTCTCTGCTCTAGACCGCACTGCTTCTTTCCATCATGAAGGGGTATGAGAAAGTTCACACTGCTCACTGCCGCGGGCTGCTTCCCATGAATCTCATCACCGTGTGTGGGTTGAACTGCTTTGCAAACAAGGAAGCAGGAAAATGCTACACCAGGTCAGGGAGTCCTGTTTCTTTCTTGGGATCAACGTCCAAATTGCTTTTTCTCTCAGCCTCTGCAGGAAGCGGCTTTCCCTCTTCGATGAGCTGGACAGGCTGGCCTCCAGCTAGCTGCATGCTCAGTCAGGCCCCCTATGGTCTGGTGGCCGCGGTCCAGACCTGCTGTCTGGCCGTGGGGACGTTGGTCTTGGACCGTGGTTTGGGGAGCAGCCTCCTCAGAGACTGGGGAGGGGGGAGCGTACAACACGGCTCTCACTGCCAGGGGGCCAGCCAGGGGGTCCGTCCGGCCATACGTTCTCGTCCTGTGGGACCCCCAGGATACCAGACCTCCTCTGGTCTGACAGAGCTGAGAGAGGTGGAGAAACGGCTGTCATTTCCCCCAGGCAAAGCAGGCGGGAGACACATCACCATCACCAGGATCTTTGCTCTTGGAAGCCCCCCTCCCCTCTTCCAATGCTCCTTCTCCTCCCCTCCCTCCAACCAGTCTCCCCTTGGTCCTCCCGTCCAGTACCCCAACAGTGATCATTGCTAACATTCCATGATATGTTCTCTCTGTCCACCTTCTGCCTGCTAGATCTTGTTTGGGCCCCTAATCCTCGGTCGATTATGAGTGCCCACGGTGTGCAGGGCACTATACTGGGCTTCCGCTGTGTGCAAGGCGCTGTACTGGGTGCTGCACTATGAGCTTGGGGACAAACAACAGAAGTAGAAGACTGAAGTAAAAGAAGATCACAGAGTAATAGGGAAGACCGATGGGCATAAGGGGCCAAATAAACTAGAGGCAAAAGAATACGATGGAAATACTTAAAGGAAAAACAATGCTTTAATGGATAAATGAATAAGCCACCTGAGGGTCCCTGTCAGTACTGCTGCCTCTCAGGGAGCTCCAGTTCCAACCCTCCCCCTGACATTACGTCCCACACTAAACCTAACCTAACCCTGTCCCAATTCTAAATCCAACCCCAATTCCACCCAATCTGGTCCTAAACCAAACCCCTGCTGTACATCCCAACCGTAAACCCAACTTCAACTTCTGACCCTCAACCCAACCCCAGATCCAACCCTGAACCCTGCCCCAAATCCCTCCCCAACCTTAACCCTAATCCTAACCCCATCCTAAACCCAACCCTGAAGCTTAAATCCAACTCCAACTTCCAAAACTAAGCCCAGCTCCCAACCCCAACCCTCCTGCTGCCACTGGTGGTAGGGGCAGGGTAGAAGAGCGAGAGCTCCTGGGCCCTGCCTGCCTGGACTGAAGACTCAGAGAGGAGCAGGGCAGGGAGAGCACGGACAGGAAACCAAGTGGAGCCTGTGGTCGGCCGTACAAACACTGAACTGTGTTTGCAGCGCCACATGCGTGTTTGCACTCCAACTTCTTCCGTCTCTTTCCTGGGGCCCAGTCTGGTTCTCTGCACACAGGACATGCCCAGAACACACTGGTGAGATTGTTGATGTTGATAATGATGATGATGATGATACAGGCAAATGGGAAGATGGAGGTGAAAGTGGATTGATTTCTGGGACCCAAAGGGTCATCCTTTCTGAGGAATGACAAAAAGCCAAACTGTCTTTTTAGGGCCACTTTCCACCCAGTTTTAATCTTCTCTACCCCCTCTCCAGTCCATACTTCACTCTGCTGCCTGAATTATTTTTCTAATACGTGTTTACCACGTCTCCCTCCACTCCTCAGAAACCTCCAATGGTTGCCCATCTGCCTCTGCATCAAAGAAAAGGTCCTTACTATCTGTCTTAGGGCACTCAAGCAGCTCTCTCGTTTCTGTCCTTGCTGTACAACCCAACGGGTGCACTTCACTCCTATAACACTAGCCTATCTATTGTGCTTCAGTCTCATCCCCCTCGCCATATACTTCTTGCTCAGCTCACCCCCACTTCCCCCTGGCTCCTGCTTGGAGCTTCCTCCTTCTTCATATCTGGTAGATATCATATCTCTTCCTATATTTGAAGCCCTGCTGAAATCGTATCTCTTCAAGGAAGCATTCCTTGACTAATCTCTCATTTCCCCACTCTATTCTCCCTCCCTTGCACATCATCTATGCATCTGAGTCCATACCTCCAAGCACTTAGGTTACTCATTCCCCTTCCCCCCAGCACGTATGTCCATAGCATCATACTCTATTGCTTCCCTGACTTGTAATTTATTTTAATCAATCAATCAGTTGTATTTATTAAGCAATTACTATATGCTATAGTGTGCTATATGCTAGTATATAGCATATATATGCTATATATACTATAGTATATAGTATGCTATATGTACTAAGTGCTTGGGAGAATACAATATAATTGTAGTTGGTGGGCATGTTCCCAGCCCTCAGGGAGCTTGCAGACTAAAGGGGGAGACATTAATTAATTAATTAATTAATTTCATTCATTCAATTGAATTTATTGAGTGCTTACTGTTTGCAGAACACTGTTCTGAGCATTTGGGAGAGAACAATACAACAATAAACAGTGATGTTCCCTGTCCGCATATTTACATAAGTGGAAGTAAATAATAATAATAATGATGATGGCATTTGCTAAGTGCTTACTATGTGCGAAGCACTAGGTACATAAGTGCTGTAGAGCTGAGGGAGGGGTGAATAAAGGGTGCATATCCAAGTGCAAGGGTAATGTGAAAGGGAGTGAGGAAAGAGGAAAGCAGTGCTTAGTCAGGCAAGCAACGTGGCTAAATGGCAAGAGCACAGGCTTGGGAGTCGGAAGACATGGGTTCTAATCCCAGCTCCGTCACGTATGTGTTGTGTGACCTTGGGCAAGTCACTTCATTTCTCTGGGCCTCAGTTACCTCATCTGGAAAATGGGGATTAAGACTGTGAGCCCATGGGACAACCTGATCACTTTGTATCTACCTGAGCACTTAGAACAGAGCTTGGCACATAGTAAGAGCTAAACAAATACCATTGACATCATCATCAAGGCCTCTTCTAGGAGATCTGCATTTAATGTCTGTCTCCCCTACCAGGCTGTAGCTCCTTGAAGTCAGGGTCATGTTTACTATCTCTATTGTATTATACTCGCCCAAGCACTTAGTTTAGTGCTCTGCATGAAGTAAGGGCTCGATAAATACTATAATAATAATAATAATACTGATGATGGCATTTATTAAACACTTACTATGTGCAAAACACAGTTCTAAGTGCTGGGGAGGTTACAAGGTGATCAGGTTATCCTACAGAGGTCTCACAGTCTTAATCCCCATTTTACAGATGAGGTAACTGACGCATAGAGAAGTTAAGCGACTTGCCCAAAGTCACACAGCTGGCCATTGGCAGAGCTAGGATTTGAACCCATAACCTCTGACTCCAAAGCCCGTGCTCTTTCCACTGAGCCACGCTGTTGATTGGTTGATTTATTGAGACCTTCTGTGACTACTCTCTCATCTCCCCACCCAATCAATCAATCAATCAATGGTATTTATTGATTGCTTTTTGTATGGGAGGGAGAGCAGGGATTTCATCCCCATTTTACAGATGAGGAAGCTGAGGCCCAATTAGGGTCAGTGACTTGGCCAAGGTCACGCAACAGGGTAGGGGCAGAGCTGGGACTCAACTCCAGGTCTCCTGATTTCCCTTCCCATGCTCAGTCCCCCAGGCCACGCCACCTCCCTGGATTGTGCTCGCAGTCCTCGGCTACCCAAACGGGACCAATAGGGAGGCAGGCTGGCACACCGAGCCGCAAGTGAAGCCTTCACCCTACCTTGTTTCATTCTGAGCCCCACTCACCAACGCGGAGGGTGGTGAGGGTCAGAGAACAGTGGGCAGTGGCTGGGATGATGGTGTGGCTAGATGGGCAGCAGATGGCTCAGGGCTAGTGGGAAGCTTCAGAGTTCAGGCGGTCCCTGAGGTCAGCAATGCAGCGGGCGGCAACTTCAGGCCGCAGTCATCCTTGCCCCCTCCTACAACAACCCAGCCTACACACTTTGTTCCTCTAATACTAACCCTCTCACTGTACCTCCATCTCGTCTATCTTGCTGTTGACCTCTGACCCACATCCTGCCTCTGGCCTGGAACACCCTCCTTCTGTCTGTCAGATAATTGCTCTCCTCCATTTCAAAGCCTTATTGAAAGCACATCTACTCCAAGAAGCCTTCCCTGATAAAACCCTCCTCTCCTCTTTTCCCACTTCCTTCTGCGTCGCCCTGACTTGCTCAGGAAGATTCATCCTCCCTCCCAGCCCCACAGGACATATGTATATATCTGTAATTTATGTATGTATGTATGTATTTATTTATTTATAGTATTGTCTGTCTCCCTGTCTAGACTATGAGCTCACTGTGGGCAGGAAATCTGTCTGCTTGTTTTTATATTGTACTCTCCCAAGTGCTTAGCACAGTGCTTTGCACACAGTAAATGCTCAATAAATACGATCAAATGAATGAATAGATGAATGAGAGTATCTTGGCCTTGTCCCTCATCTGATCTGTCCTAGGCCTCTTCAGGAGTGGGGGGACCCTGGTGACCAACTGAATCTGCATCGCTCCTGACCCTGGCCACTCCAACCCCCTCCAGAGCCCCCAGGAATTCCCCCGAGGCTCCCCGGCCCAGTCGTGGGCTGGCTTTGAGCCACGCAGTTGTTGCTGACTGCTGGGCAGTTCCCCATCTCTTTCCCCACTGCCTGTGACTCAGGCCTTGTGGGTGGGGGCTGCTGAGAGACCTGACTCCCAGCCTGGACTTTCTCCTTCCCTCCTCCTCCTCTTTTTCCTCCTCCTCCTCCTCCTCCTCCTCCTCCTCTTCTACAGTGTAGCCAGAACACTCCTCCTCCTGTGCTGGGGCCACTGTGGATTCCTGTGCCCAGCTCTGGGTAGCAGTGAGCGTGGCAGGGAGAGGGTTCTCAGCTGGTTCCCGTGGCCTAGTGGCTACAGCTGGGGCCTGGGAGTCAGAAGGACCTGGGTTCTAATCCTGGCTCCATCACATGTCTGCTGTGTGACCTTGCACAAGTCACTTAACTTCTCTGTGCCTCAATTCCCTCATCTGTAAAATGGGGATTAAGACTGTGAGCCCCATATGGGACAGGTAGTGTTCAACCTGATTGACTTAAATCTACCCTGTTGCTTAGAACAGTGCTTGACACATAGTAAGCACTTAACAAGACCATAATGATTGTTATTACTATTATTGTTATTTTTCCTCCCTTATCATCTTCCGGCCTGTGGCTCCTCCAGGGCCCAGCCAGAATCTCGACTGCCTCAGGGGCGGCCAGGGATCACGGATGGGGCATACCTATCCCGGACTGCATCCTGGGTCTGGGGATCCGGATCCAGATGCACAGCACTTATGTACGTATGATTAAATTATATATTGTGAGTTACTTATTTATATTAATGCTTGTCTCCCCCTCTAGACTGTAAGTTTGTTGTGGGCAGGGATCTATCTGCCAACTCTGTTGTATTGTCCTCTCCCACACGCTTAGTAGTACAGTGCTCTGCACATAGTAAGCCCGTTGTTGGGTAGGGACCATCTCTATATGTTGCCAACTTGTACTTCCCAAGCACTTAGTACAGTGCTCTGCACACAGTAAGCACTTAATAAATACAATTGAATGAATGAATGAATAGTAAGCACTCAATTAGTGCCATTGTTGATGATGATGATGATGATGACTCTATGAGACCAAGGGATCTGGGTCGGGATCTGGACCTGCCCTGCAGAGGTTTCCTGGTCAAGGAACAGGGAGGAGGGAAGACCAGATCGACTTGCCAGTTTGCTCAAAATGTGGAAACTTTCGGGGTTCAGACGGGACCAGGTAGCATGGGTGAAAACCAAACTGTCCAAGGCCTCGTGTCCCCATCTGCATCACTGCCAAAGAATCGGGCAGGGAGTCGGAGAGCGTGGCAGAGCCTTTGACACAACTGTCCAGACAATTGTCCGGGTAACTGCCTTTGCCTGGGTAAACAGATGTTTAGTGGTTTCTGAAACAGGTATTTTATCAACAGATTGCAGATGCCCTGCAGACTAGAAAATGTCAATGCCAGCCCCCATGAGACACATTCGTTCTTTACCATCCCATTAGATCGGGAGCTCCCTGGGGGCAGGGATCACGCTTGTTCCTCCTTTTGGACGAACCCAAGTACTCAGGACAGCACTCTGCCCAAAGCAGGTGCCTAGGACAGTGCTCTGCTCACAATATGCAACAAATACAGCATTCTGTCCACAGTGGGCACCCAGTTCAGCGCTCTGTCTACAATGGGCACCCTATAAAGCGCTCTGTTCACAGTAAGTTCCCATTAAATGCTCTCAATGATGGTGGTGACGATGATGAGCCAAATTAAAAAGGAAGCATCTGTGTTTCAGTTATGTCTCCCCAGATCCAAACAAATGGGAAAAAAACCAGAGGGTTGAAAAGGACCGTATCTTCTGAAATGAACTGACCGACGCCCATCGCTACTAAGTTAATCCAGGAAAATCACCAGTCCACCTGCTTGCCCTCCGACCTCTCTACAGTCTGGATCCCACGTCTTCTGGCAATTTGTGGGCAGGGTCTTCCCAACCACGCCGGATCCTCTGGACCCTCCACCTGATACCCGGGAGGGCCAGTATAGCTTTGCCCACCAGGACTGCCAACGGGAGGAGCACAATGAGTAGGAAGGTGGGCGGAGTGTACCACACAAACTGGCTTGGGTGCACCCACTTGTTCCAGGTGAAGACAAACACGTGGGTCGTGCCCACAAGGAGGGATGCTGTCCCCAAGTTGCTCTGTGGAGGAAAAGGGCAGAAGAAGAGCTCATGAGAGGGCAGAAGCCATGATGAAAGGGCCAGGCGAGGGCCTCCCTGGCTGCCCCTGATCCCCAGCTCATTTTTCCAAGTTCCTGGGCTTTCGGAGCTCAGGACAGGGACCAGAGGGTTCCCCTCCGACTGGCTTCCCTAACCGTACCAACAGTGAAGCCATCCAGGACAGGGACCAGAGGGCTCCCCTCCCACTGGCTTCCCTAAGCATACCAACAGTGAAGCCATCCATGTGCACTTGGATTCGGCCTGGGCTTTGCTAGGGCTAGGGATGGGGGCTGGGGTGGCCCGGGGCAACAGTGCTGACACAGGAGTTATAAGGGTTGGGATTGGGGCTGGGGTTGGGGTTAGGGGCTAGGGACTGGGGCTGGCCTGGGTCAGGTGGTTGGGGCTCAGGGCCCAGACCAGGGCTGGGGTGGAGATTGGGATGCCCCCTTAGAAAGTCCCCCTCTCACGGAATTAAGATTTCCCATAATGATTTCCAGGGTGTTCTACAATCTTCCCGAAATCTCTGGCCATTAAAAGATGTTTCCTTCGGCCAAGCGGAGCCTTGAAGATATCTAGATCTAAATGTTATCCAGGACTGAACTGAGGAAGTCTGTATCTCCATTCCAGGAGAGAGGCTCTGTAGGAAGCCACAGCAGGGTGTGGATTGGCATCTGGCTTCCGAGGTGCCCTTATTCAGGTATTCAGCAATGCCGATTTGCCCCATGACAGCCTCGGGGTGCTGTTCACCACCCTGCAGGCCGGTGGGGAGAATCTCACTGCCCGGGGTTGGCGTTCGTTGGCCCTGCAGGCTAGGGGAGGGGGAGAACCTCACTGCCCGGGGTTGTCATTCACCAGCCCTGCAAACCGAGGAGGAGAATCTCATTACCTGGGGTTGCTGTTTGCCATCCTGCAAGCTGGGGTGAGAATCTCACTGCCTGGCAACACTAGTCCTTTTCTATGTGTGTGTGGTATTTGTTAAGTGCTTACTACTTGCCAGGCACTGTACTAAGTGCTGGGGTGGTTACAAGTATGGTGTAGTGGATAGAACACGGGGCTGGGAGTCAGAAGGTCATGGGTTCTAATCCTTGTTATGCCACTTGTCTACTCTGTGACCTTGGGCAAGTCAATTCACTTCTCTGAGCCTCAGTGACCTCATCTGTAAAATGAGGATTGAGACTGTGAGCTCCACGTGGGACGGGGACTGTGTCCAACCTGATTTGCTTGTATCTACCCCAGTGCTTAGTACAGTGCCTGGGACATAGTAAACACTTAACAAATACTATTATTATTATTATTAATAAGTAAATTGGGTCCTTGACAATTTGCTGCCAAATGGGGCCACAGCAACCTCTGGGTGGGGTCTTCCTAACTGCACCAGCTCCTCCAGACTCTCCACTAGCTGACCCCCAGGAGGGCCAGGGTGGCCTTGCCCACCAGGACATTCTTGGAGGATTCACAGCCCAAAGGGTCATTGCAAACAAGAGCCCCATAATATATTTCTCCAAAGACAAAAATAAACCCTGCCAGGACTCCGCCTCCGTTTGGGATAGGAATCTCCTCCTAGAGGGTCTGGGGGGGACGACCCTGTCCACAGAGAGGGTCTAGGAGGACCCTGTAATAATAATAATGATAATAGTAATTGTTAAGTGCTTACCATATGCGAAGCACTGTACTAAGCACTGGGATAGTCCTTGTCCCACATGGGGCTCACAGTCTAAGGGGAAAGCTTTTTACAGGTGAAGAAATCGAGGTACCGAGAAGTGAAGTGACTTACCCAAGGTCCCACAGCAGGCATGTGGCAAGCCTTGCTGTGACTCCCAGGCCCTAAGAGGGGCTGGGGGGAGAACCTGTGCTCAGAGAGGGGCTGGCGGGGTGCAGCGGGGGGGGGCCCCTGCCCTCTGACAGGGGGCTTCTGTTGTCTGAAGTGAAGGGCCAGCTCAGTTTGACCCTTACCTGAATCCACCGAAACTCCCTCCAGGTCAGAGAGTCATTGACAGAGGGGATGGAGGTCACAGCCAGCAGGGCCAGCAGGGTCAGCCCCAGGATTCCCAGGGAGACGTAAATTTCCATTCTCCAAACATCATGCTCGACCCAGGCATCTTCTTTCTTCTGTTGGACCTGCAGAAAGAGCGATGAGGGCTGACCTATGGGACTCCCATCCATCTGCACGCAGTAAGCGTTCAATAAATGTCATCGATTGGTTGATTGATTAATGGATAGACTGACAAGCCTGCTCCATTAGACCATCGGTTTCTCAAGGACAGGGACCATGGCTGCTACTTCTAGTGTGTGCTGTCACGTTTGACACTCTGCACGCAGGAGGTGCCCAGTACAGTGCTCTGCACATGGTGGGTACTTGGTACAGCACTTGCAAATGGCAGGTACAGTGTAGCTTGTCTGAACTCGAAAGCAGGGCAGCAGCTAGTCGGTGTGGCACAATGGAGAAAGTATGATTCTTGGAACTCGGGAACCTAGCTCTAGTCCCAGGTCTGCACCTCACCTGTTAAGTGACCTCTCTGGGCCTCAGATTCTTCATCTGTAAAATGGAGATAATAGCACCTACCTCTTTCTACCTTCCAGGGGTGCTGCAAGGATAAAAATGAAGTAATGATGTGCCAGCGCTTTGAGAAAATGAAAAGGCCAAAGGGATTCAAGGAAATGTATTTTCACTATAAAAATTGACCGAAAATCCTGAAACCTTGGGCAGGGCTCTAATGAACCACGGAAAGAGGAGATGGTTGGGGTGGGTGGTGGGAGAGAGGAAGAGAGGAAATAGGAAAAAGAAACTACTACTACTACTACTACTACTACTACTACTACTACTAGTAGTAGTAGTCGGCAAAGCAGTATTGTGAAGTGGATAGAGCATGCGCCTGGGAGTCAGAAGGTCATAGGTTCTAATCCCAGCTCTGCCACTTGACAGCTGTGTGACCTTGGGCCATGACTTCACTTCTCTGGGCCTCAGGTATCTCATCTGTAAAATGATGATGGTATTTGTTAAGCACTTACTATGTGCTAAGCACTGTTCCAAGCTCTGGGGGGGGGGGGGGGATACAAGGTGATCAGGTTGTCCCACTTGGGGCTCACAGTCTTAATCCCTATTTTACAGATAGGTAACTGAGGCACAGAGAAGTTAAGTGACTTGCCCAAAGTCACACAGCTGACTAGTGGTGGAGCCAGGATTAGAACCCACAACCTCTAACTCCCAAGCCCGGGCTCTTTTCACTGAGCCACGCTGCTTCTCTAAAATGGGGATTTAAGACTGTGAGCCCCATGTGGGATAGGCACTGAGTCCAAATTGATTAGGTATCTACTCCTGCACTTAGAACAGTGCTTGCTTGACACGTAGTAAGTGCTTATAATAGTGATAGAATTTATTGAGCACTTACTGTATGCAGAGCACTCTACTAACACACAGGAGGGAATTAGACATAGTCCCTGTTCCTTTGGGGTGAGGTCTCTCAACCTAAGAGGGAGAGAAGTAGGAAGAAGGGACTGGAGACAGGGAGCAGGAAGGAGGGGAAGAGGGTGAGTGGGGAGGAGAGGGAGGACAGGAGGGTGACACCTACTTGCTGGTAGGCCCAGTTGAGCAGTTTGTATCTGTAGGACCTGCGCATAGGGTAGGAAAGGCTGTACAGAGCATGCAGGCCGGCGAAGAAGAAGCTGAGAAGGCCGAGCTGCTTCCTCGCCCGCATCCAGTGGTCCAGCCAAGCCGGGAAGGGCCGGTACTTGGTGCCACGGAGCAGCTGGCAGGCAGTGGCCAGCACGCCGGGGAGGTAGACCAGGGCCAGCAGCGTGAGCGCCACGTCAGCCAACATCTTGTTCGCCACCAGCACGGGGACCTTGTAAAAGACGTTGTCTCTGGAGGACACGTACGGCTGCACTACATCTCGCAGGAAGGTGTAGATGAAGGCACCCAGAGACAGGCTGCTGGCCACCCGTAGGGGCCCATGCCATGCCGGGAAGAGCTCCTGCCGGTGGCCGGGGGAGGGGAGGCCATCAGCCAGGCCGCAGGATGGGTTGCTGAGCAGGAGAGCGGGTCCTGCTGGCTCTGGGGACATTGCAGGGGCTGTGTCCTAGGGGAAATGGAAAAGAAATTCCTTAGTATCCCGCACAGCTGGAAAAGAGAGGACAACCCAGTTAACCGGGCCCAGCTCATCTCCTCCCCAGCCTGAGCTTTTGGCTGTCCCCCGGCTGACCCCTGGCTCACACCCTCCCCTGGCCCGGGACTCCCTGCCCGCATCCCTGTCAGGCCACAGCCCTCCTCCCTTTCAAAGCCTCGTAATGACCAGCCTCCTCCAGGAGGCCTCCCTGATTTATTTCCAACCTAATCAGTCAGTCAATCAATGGTATTTCCTGAGCGCTTACTCTGTGCAGAGCATTGTACTAAGCACTAGGCAGAGTAGAGGAGCAGCATGGCATCCGTGGATGGAGCACGAGCCTGGGAGTCAGAAGGTTATGGGTTCTAATCCCAGCTCTGCCACTTGTCTATTGTCACTTAAATTCTCTGTGCCTCGGTTACCTCATCTGTAAAATAGGGATCAAAACTGTGAGTCCCACGTGGGACAGGGACTGTGTCCAATCCGATTTGCTTGTATCCACCCCAGTACTTAGTACAGTGTCTGGCACATAGTAAGTGCTTAACAAATGCCATAATCATTACCACAATCATCAGAGTACAATATAACTAGTAGACAAGATCCCTATCACGAGAAGTAGCGGGTGTTAGTGGATAGAGCAGCAGCTACCCCAGCAGCCCCCTCGGCATGTCTATGGGTAAGTCTAGTCCTGTGTACTTACTCAGCTATTTCATCCTGACATACTCTTACTTCTTCCTAATGTATTTCTGTTCTTCCTCCCACTCTATATGTAAATAATGCATGTCTGTCTCCCCGTCTTCTGCCCAGACTGGATGCTCCTTGAGGGCAGGGATTGCATCACCTAACTCCATTGTTCTCTTGCAAGTGCTCAGTAGAGTGCTGTGCACTCAGTAGGTGCTCTCTACACACAGCTGATAGGTTGACCCAAAGATCTTCTTTGAGAAAAGGTGGCTGGGGTCACTCACGATCATCACCGAGTGATCATCCTCCTCGTTCTCGGTCCTGGGCTCCATCATGGGGGGATCCTCTTCGGCCTCCTGGGGTCCTAGCTGTCCACTTGAAGGGAACATGCCCTGCCTGGTCGAACTGGGATCCTGTCTCAATTCTGCTGTGTCCACCTGAAACAGGAGAGTTGAGTATGGAATCCCATCCACTCAAGCAGGGGGAGGGGGAGACCCCCGGGGAGGAGGAGGCCAGTGAGGGAACGGGGGTCTGAGAGTCTGTGGAGGGGCAAGGTGCCCTGGTCAGCAGATCCTCTCCTTGAGTGGAATCCTCCAAAGCCCTCCTAGACAGACCCACCTCCCAAAAAACTACTTTAACAGACAGGTCCACTACCTTCCCAGACACGACGCCCCTCCAACCTCCCTCCCAGATAGATCCCACACCTATTCCCCTCCCAAAGAGACACGCTCACCTCCCACCTCCCTCCCAGGCATATCCTCTCTTTCCCCTCCAGGACAGACAGACACCCAGCCCACACGCACAATACCGGCCAGCCCCTCTCCTATCCTACTCTTGTAACTGACAGACCCCCAGAGAGGAAAAACAAGGTGGGTATTCTAGGGGGAGAGGGAGTTTGTGCCAAGGGATCCGGACCTGACAGAGTTGCTTTAGCCCATTACCCCCTTTGTGACCACTCCCCCTAATCTGGTCCCTGCCTTTTCTTCTCCCCCCACCCCCCACCCAAAACACTGCTCAAAGGGGCATCTTCATGGCCCGGGCTCGCTGTTGCTGAGGCCAGCCCCTGTCAGGGGAGGGGTCTGCGGGGAAATCACCATGGGGGGCTGGGGGAGTCCCACAGATGGAGCTTTAGAAAGAGTCCCTGGGAAGTCTTAGTCCGACCACTGGTCAGGGGAGGGGTTGGCCAATCCATGGGGTTGGGGGCTGGACCCTCACCGCCCAGAGGTGGGAGAACTCTGACCCTCTGAAGCGTTCCCGGGGGGAAAGGGGGCCGGGGGTAGGGGCTGGGGGGCGGGCTGCAGGTCAGTCCCCTCTGGGACCATCGTTGTCCTGGTCCGTTCCCCCTCGTCCGGACCCGGGCCGGACCTCTCGTCCCGGGAGGGTCACCTAGCAACCGGGCTGGGCCCATCCGAACAGGACGGAACCGGGACAGGAAAATGATGCCAAGTTGCTGCGACCCGGGCTGGACCCTGCCCCCTCGCTCGGAACCCCCCGGCCCGACCCCAGCCGGTCCCACCCCAGCCGGTCCCTTAGCCTGGGTCCCCCGCTCCGCCCTGCTCCGGCCGCGCGACCCTTCTGTCCACTGCCGCTCCCGCCGGATCCCTCCCGGCTCCCGCCCAGGACCCCTGGGGACCCCTGGGGACCCCTGGGGATCCCCTCCCGTTCCCTCCCGCCCCCCGCCTCGGGCCCCCTGGGGACTCCTCCGCCCCCCTCCCCCCACTCCGGGGTCCAACACGGGGTCGGCGAGGACCAGCTCCTGGGTCCCGGCGGGAAATGCCCCGGGGAAACCGGGGACCCCCGTTCTCGGGCCCGGAGGTGTCCTCCCCGCCTTAACGCCCCCCCCCCCCCCGCCCCGGGCTACCTGGGCTGGACGGGCGGCGGCCGCTGCCCCCGCTGCCTCCTACGGTCCGGACTGGGCGGTCGCGGGAGCGGCCCGGGAGCCCCGAACCCACCGCGATGCGCCCCCTGCCGGATCCCACCCGCGCCGGGGCCCCGGGAGGAGGAGCGGGAGCAGGAGCAGGAGCAGAGGGAGGACGTTTTGCTCTCCGTCTCCCCCTTTTAGACTGTGAACCCACTGTTGGGTAGGGACTGTCTCTATATCAATCCATCAATCGTATTTATTGAGCGCTTACTGTGTGCAGAGCACTGGACTAAGCGCTTGGGAAGTACAAGTTGGTCACATCTAGAGACAGTCCCTACCCAACAGTGGGCTCACAGTCTAAAAGGGGGAGGCGGAGAACAAAACCAAACATACTAACAAAATAAAATAAATAGAAGAGATAGGTACAAGTAAAATAAATAAATAAATAAATAGAGTAATAAATATGTACAAACATATATACGTATATACAGGTGCTGTGGGGAAGGGAAGGAGGGAAGATGGGGGGATGGAGAGGGGGACGAGGGGGAGAGGAAGGAAGGGGCTCAGTCTGGGAAGGCCTCCTGGAGGAAGTGAGCTCTCAGTAGGGCCTTGAAGGCCCTATATGTTGCCAACTTGTACTTCCCAAGCGCTTAGTACAGTGCTCTGCACACAGTAAGCGCTCAATAAATACGATTGATTGGTTGATTGACGAGGAGGAGGAGGAGGAGAAGGAGGAGGGGGAGGAGGAGGACCGCCACCGAGGGAGGGCCGGCGAGCCTCTGGGGAGCCGGGGGAAGGCGGCCAGGCAGCGAGTTAGTCGGGGAGGCTTCCTGGAGGACGTGAGGTTTTAGGGGGGTTTTGAAGGTGGGACCAGATGGGGTCTGGCGGCTTGGCGTAGGACCGGAGTTTCAGCGGGAGCGAGGGGTCGGGGGGTGATACTGCCGGTGGAGGAAGAGAGGAGGCTTGCAAGGAGCCGGGGGTGCCACCTGGGAAGTAACAGAACAGCAGAGCAGAGGAGGAAGGTGGACGGGGTCGGCTGGCCCGGGGCCATGGGGCTTGGGCCCATCGGCCAGGGGTTCGACGCCGAGGGAGATGGGTTCTCACTGGGGGTGCTCAGTGATGTGCAGCAGTGAGGACTAATGATCGGATCGATCAGTCAGGCCATCAATGGTATTGAGAGAAGCACGGTGGCTTAGGGGAAAGAGCACGGGCCTAGGAGTCAAAGGACATAGGTTCTAATCCCGGCTCCGCCACTTGTCTGCTGTATGTGACCCTGGGCAAGCCGCTTCACTTCTCCGTGCCACAGTTACCTCATCTGTAAAATAGGGATTAAAACTGTGAGCCCCAAATGGGGCAACCTGATTACCTTGTATCTATCCCAGCGCTTAGAACAGTGCTTGGCATGTAGTAAGCACTTAACAAATACCATAATAATAATAAACATCACGACTCAGTGGACAGAGCATGGGCTTGGGAGTTAGAAGGACCTGGATTCTGCCACATGTTTGTTGTGTGACCTTGCGCGAGTCACTTGAGCTCATTATGGGCAGGCATGTGTCTGTTGTTATATTGTACTCTCCCAAGAGCTTAGTAAGTGCTTTGCACACAGTAAGAGCTCAATGATTACGATTGAATGAGTGAATAAATGAACTTCACTTCTCTGAGCCTCAGTTACCTCATTGGCAGAGAGTGAGCCCAATGTGGGACAGGGACGGTGTCCTACCTGATTAACTTGTATCTACCCCAGCACTTACAACAGTGCTTGGCACATAGAAAGAGCTTAACAAATACCATAATTATGGTCATTATCATTATTATTTAGTAAGCCCTTAGTGAGTGCAGAGCACTGTAATGAGAACTTGGGAAAGTACGATACAATAGAGTTGGTAGAAATGATCTTCTTCCACAAGGGGGAGGTAGACATTAAAAGAAATTACTGATAGGGAGTATGGAAGAGTATAAAAATATAAATCTAAGTCCTAGGGAACTGAGGGTTGGGTGAATATCAGGTGTTAGAAGCAGCGTGGCTTAGTGGAAAGAACACTCCCTTCAAAGCCCCACTGAGAGCTCACCTCCTCCAGGAGGCCTTCCCAGACTGCGCCCCCTCCTTTTTCCTCTTCTCCTCCTCCCCCTCTCCCCATTACGCCCCCTTCTGCCCCACCCGCTTCCCCTCCCCACAGCACTTGTGTATATTTGTACATGTTTATTACTCTATTTATTTTATTAATGATATGTATATAGCTATAATTCTATTTATTCTGATGGTATTGACACCTGTGTACTTGTTTTGTTTTGTTATCTGTCCCCCCCTTCTAGACTGTGAGCCCATTGTTGGGTAAGGACTGTCTCTAAATGTTGCCGATTTGTACTTCCCAAGCACTTAGTACAGTGCTCTGTACACAGTAAGTGCTCAATAAATACAATTGAGTGAATGAATGAATGAACACAGGTTTGGTGGTCAGAGGTCGTGTATTCTAATCCCGGCTCCACCACTTGTCAGCTGTGTGACTGTGGGCAAGTCACTTAACTTCGCTGTGCCTCACTTACCTCATCTGTAAAATGGGGATTAAGACTGTAAGCCCCACGTGGGAAAACCTGACTACCTTGTATTTACCCCAGCTCTTAGAACAATGCTTGGCTCATAGTAAGCGCTTAACAAATGCCATCATCATTCTTCTTATTATTATTAAGGGGTATAGATCCAAAGGCATAGGTGATGCAGAAAGCAGTACGAATAATTGATCAGTCAATCAATAAATAAATAGTATTTATTGAGTGCTTACTGTGTGCAGAGCACTGTACCAGTATTAATGAGGGCTTGGAGAAATTCTCTTGGAGAAGATGTAATTTTAGTGAGGCTTTGAAGGTGGGGAGAGTCATGGTCTATGAAGGGGGAGGCAGTTCCAGGCCAGAAGGAAGAGGTGGATGAGGGGTCAGCGGGTGAGGTAGATGAGATCAAGGTACACTGAGTAGGTGTAGAGGAGAAAAGCAAGTGGGCAGAGTTGTAGTAGATAAGTGAGGTAAGGTAGGAAGGAGTGAGCTGATTGAGTGCCTTAAAGCCAAAGATAAGGAGTTTCTGTTTGTTGTGGAGATGGATGGGCAACAATTGGAGGTTCTTGAGGAGTGGGGAAACATGGACTGAACGATTGTGAAGAAAAATAATCTGGGCAGCAGGATGGAGTGGGGAGAGAGGAGGCAGGGTGGCCGGCCAGGTGGCTGATTCATTCATTCATTCAATTGTATTTATTGAGCACTTACTGTGTGCAGAGCACTATAGTAAGCACTTGGGAAGTACAAGTCGGCAACATATAGAGACGGTCCCTACCCAACAATGGGCTCACAGTCTAGAAGGGGGAGACAGACAACCAAACAAAACATGGAGGCAGGTGTCAAAACCATAAGAATAAATAGAATTATAGCTATATGCACATCATTAATGAAATAAAATATGTACAAGTAAAGTAAATAGAGTAATAAATCTGTACAAATATATACAAGTGTTGTGGGGAGGGTAAAGAGGTAGGGCAGGGGAGGGGATGGGGAGGAGGAGAGGAAAAAAGAAAAAGAGGAAAAGTCTGGGAAGGCCTCCTGGAGGAGGTGAGCTCTCAGTAGGGCTTTGAAGGGAGGAAGAGAGCTAGTTTGGTGGATGAGTGAAGGGAGGGCATTCCAGGCCAAGGGAAGGATGTGGGCTGGGGGTTGACGGCAGGACAGGCGAGAATGAGGCACGGTGAGGAAGTTAGCAGCAGAGGAGCGGAGGGTGCGGGCTGGGCTGTAGAAGGAGAGAATGGAGGTGAGGTAGGAGAGGACGAGGCCTGGAAGCTGAAAGTGAGGAGTTTTTGCTTGGTTCGTAGATTGACAGGCAGCCACCAGAGATTTTTGAGGAGGGGAGTGACATGCCCAGAGCGTTTCTGCACAAAGATGATCCGGACAGCAGAGTGAAGTATAGACTGAAGTGGGGAGAGACAGGAGGATGGGAGATCAGAGAGGAGGCTGATGCAGTAATCCGGTCGGGGTAGGATGAGAGATTGAACCAGCAAGGTAGTGGTTTGGATGGAGAGGAAAGGGCGGATCTTGGCGATGTTGTGGAGGTGAGACCAGCAGGTTTTGGTGACGGATTGGATGTGTGAGGTGAATGAGAGAGCGGAGTCGAGGTTACGCAGTAGTTTAGGAGGGATAGGATAAGTGCATGAATCAGCATGGTAGCAATTTGGATGGAGAAGAAAGGGTGGATTGTAGAGATATTCTGAAGGTAGAATTGACAGGATTTGGGGACAGATTTCACAGTTGAAGGAGACAGATGAATCGAGGGTAATGCCAAGGTTGTGATGTTGTCTTTAGTGATGGGAAAGACACGGGGAGGACATGGTTTGTTTGAAAAGATGAGGAGTTCTGTTTTGGACATGCTAACTGTGAGGTGTCACCAGGACATCCGAGTAGATGTGACCTGAAATCGGGAAGAAATCCGAAACTGCAGAGAAGGAGAGAAGTCAGGGCTGGAGATGTACATTTGAGAATCATCCACATAAAGATGGTGGTTGAAGCCATGGGAGCAAATGAGTTCTCCAAGAGAGAGGGTGTAAAAGGAGAATAGAAAGGGACCAAGAACTGAATTTTGAAGGACCTTCCCCCGCCACCCCCCGGTCCCCTGCCCCAAGTTAGAGGGTGAGAGGCAGAGGAGGAGCCCATGAAAGAGACTGAGAAATGTCCAGAAAGATAGGAGGAGAACCCGGAGAGGACAGTGTCAGTGAAGATGAGGTTAGATAGTGGTTCCAGGAAAGGGGGTGGTCCACGGTGTCACAGGCAGCAGACATGTGGAGGAGAATCAGGATAGAGTAGAGGCTGTTGGATTTGGCAAGAAGCAGGTATTGGTGATCTGAGAGAGGGCAATTTCTGTGGAGTATCTGGACCAGTGTGGTAGCAGTTTGGATGGAGAGAAAGGGGCAGATTTTGGAGTTACTGTGGAGATTGAACTGACAGAGTTTGGTGACTGACTCAATATGTGAGTTGAAAGAGACACATGAATCAATCATCCAGTGGCATTTATTGAGCGCTTACTGTGTGCAGAGCACTGTTCTAAGCATTTGGAAAAGTACAGTGTAACAGAGGTGGTAAACGTTTCCTTCCTACAACAAACTTACAGTCCAGAATCAAGGATAATGCCAAGGTTATGGGCCTGTGAGACAGGGAGTGTTTTGGTACTCTTCATTCATTCAGTCAATCGTATTTATTGAACACTTACAGGGTGCAGAGCACTGTACTAAGCGCTTGGGAAAGTACAATACAGTAATAGAGACAATCCCTGCCCACAAGGAGCTCACAGTCTAGAGGGAGGGAGACAGACATCAAGACAAATAAATAAAATTACAGCTATATACATAAGTGCTGTGGGCGGGAAGCAGGGGGAAATGGGAATGGGAGCTAGTCAGAGTGATGCGGAAGGAAGTGGGAGATCTGCCCTCCCTCCCTCTCATTCATTCATTCATTCAATCGTCTTTATTGAGCACTTACTGTATGCAGAGCACCGTACTAAGCGCTTGGGAAGTACAAATTGGCAACAGGACAGGGACTGGATCTCATCTCATTACTGTGTAGCTACCATAGAGCCTAGGGAGCAGGAAGCACTTAATAAATACTGCAATTAATATGATTACCTAATAAATACCAAACCTCTCAATAAAAATGGCTACTGCTAATAATAATAATAATAATACCATCCCACCAGGACCGAAGGGTGGCAGGTCCAAAATGTTTAAGAGAACACACTTTTTCCCCATGCCCCAGCCCCAGCCCCAGCCAGCCTAAGCCAGCCCAGGCCCAACCCCAGCCCAGCCCCACCCCAGCCAGTCTCAGCTCAGCCCAGGCCCAGCCTTAGCTCCAGCCAGCCTCAGCCAGCCCAGGCCCATTCCCAGCTCAACCCAGCCCAACTCCAGCCAGCCCAGCCCAGCTCCAGCCCCAGCCAGCCCTGGCCCAGGCCGAGCCCCAGCCCAACCCCACTCCAGCCAGCCCAGCTCCAGCCAGCCTCAGCCCAGCCCAACTGCAGCCTGGCCCAGCTGGCCTGGGTTGGGACTGAGGGGCTTGGTTCATGCTGGGAAAGGAAACTGGGAAGTGATTTTTTTTTCCAGGAGAAGAGTAGCAGGGCAGCAGGAATGGAAGCAGAGACCCCAGACCCAAACCTGATTGTTGGAGGGGGGACAGGGACACCCCCCGCTTCGCCCGCAGCTGCCCTGCTCCACACGGGGAGAGAAAGAGCCACCGGCACCACCAGCACCACTGCCACAGAACCTCAGGGGACTTTCTCTGCCGGGAACATCCCAGCATGTGAGGGAGGGGGAGGGGGAATGTCATTGTATCAGGGTGAGGGTGTGTGCTGAGAGCTTGAACCCCCCGTCTAAATAATACAACTACTTACTGTGCTATGTGGTAAGGGCCTTCCTGTGTATTAATAATAATGATGGTATTTGTTAAGTGCTGATTGTGTGCCAAGCACTGTTCTAAGAGCTGAGGTAGGTACAAGGTAATCAGGTTGTCCCACGTAGGGCTCACAGTCTTAATCCCTATTTTCCAGATGCGGTAACTGAGGACCAGAGAAGTTAAGTGACTTGCCTAAAGTCACACAGCTGACAAATGGCGGAGCTGAGATTAGAACCCACAATCTGACTCCCAAGCTCGGGCTCTTTCCACTATGCCATGCTGCCACTGTGCTAAGTACTGGGGTAGATATAGTACAATCACACTAAACCCAGTCCCTGTTCCACATGGGGCTCACAATCTAAAAGTGGAGGAAGAATGGGTATTGAATTCTCATTTTGCAGATGAGGAAACTGAAGTCCATAGGAGTTAAGTGACTCCCAAGGTCTCACAGCAGACAAGTGGTGGAACTGGGATTAGAGAAGCAGCATGGCCCAGTGGATAGAGCCCGGGCCTGGGAGTCGGAAGGACCAGGGTTCTAATCTTCGCTCTGCCACTTGTGTGCTGTGTGACTTTGGGCAAATCACTTCATTTATCTGTGCCTCAATTCCCTCATTTGCAAAATGAGGATTTAGAATGTGAGCCCCATGTGGGACAGGGACTGTGTCCAACCCAATTTGCTTATATCCACTCCAGCGCTTAGTACAGTTCCTGTCGCATAGTAAGTGCCCAACAAATAACACACATTATTATTATAACCCAGGTCTCCTGACTCCCAGTTCAGAACTCTTTCCACTGGGCCCCACTACTTCTCTAGCAGTATGCTGCTTTCCACTCTCCTGTGTCTATTATTATTATTACATTTGCTAAAGGTTTACTATGTGTCAAACAGTGTTCAAAACGCTGGGGTAGATATACATTAATCAAGTCAGACACAGTCCCCGTTGCACATGGGGCTCACAGGCTAAGAAGGAGGGGGACAGACAATGAATCCCCATTTTACAAGAAATTGACACCGAGAAGTTAAATTACTTGCCCAGAGTCACACAGCAGGCAACTGGCAGAGACAGGATTAGAACCCAGGTCCTCTTAATTCCCAGGCCCAAGCTGTTTTCACTAAGCCATGCCACTCCCATGCTGCCTCCTTCTTCTCCCTCACACTATTCTCCCAGCCTGGAACTACCTCACCCATTTACTGAGTGCTTTGCGTGGAGTAAGGGCTCCATAAATACCGTTACTATTTTTACTACTATTCTCCCCATTTTCAAAACCTTCCCTAATCCCACTTCCAACAATAAGCCTTCCCTGCTTAGTTTCCAGCATTCCAAGTTTTACTATCCTACTAGCATTCTCCAGCACTTATATGCCCCATTTTACCGATGAGGTATCTGAGGCACAGAGAAGTTGTAACTTGCCCAAGGTCACACAGCAGACAAGTGACAGAGCCAGGATTAGAACCCATGACCTTCTGATTCCCAGGCCCGTGCTCTAGCCACTACGTCACGCTGTTTCCCAGTTATTAGTAATGCCCAATGAGCGTGTGGACTCTCCCAAGCGATCAATACAGTGCTTGGCACACAGTGTTTAGAGACGCAGCATGGCCTAGTCGATAGAGCATGGCCCTGGGAGTCAGAAAGACTCTTCCACTTGTCAGCTGTGTGACTTTGGGCAAGTCACTTCACTTCTCTGTGCCTCAGCTCCCTCATCTGTATAATGAGGATTTAGACTGTGAGCCCTAGGTGGGACAGGGGCTGTGTCCAACCCAATTATATTGTATCTACCCCAGCGCTTTGAACAGTGCCTGGTACATGGTAAGTGCTTAACAAATGCCACAGTTATTATTCTTATTCTTCTCATTAAGTGTTCTTAAACACTGTTGATTGGTTGATTAGGACTGATTAGGCCTCTGAGCTACCACTGATTACAGGGCAGAAAGAAGAGGAAAGTGAGGTGTGGCCCTTTAAGGCTCCGGAAAGTCCAAGCGGCCACAGGACCTGTCCCGGCTGGGCAGCTGGGGCTGGGCCAGTCTGGCAGTTGGAGATCGAGGGAGACCTATGAAGGTTTCCTTGCTGAAGAGGAAAAGAAAAATCTGGAGGAAATTTAGGGAAACGCCAGGCTTTGGAGAAAGGGGAGACCACCAAGAGCACAAGTCCTGTTTCAGGGTCTTTATTCATTCATTCATTCAATTGCATTTATTGACTGCTTACTATTTGCATAGCACTGTACTAAGCACTTGGGAGAGTACACTACAACAACAGACACACTCCCCGCCCACAGTGAGCTCCCAGTCTAGAATAACTGTGTACAAAAGACAGACAGACAGTCAGAGGGCCGAGAGCCTGTTTACTGGGGGCCGGGGCTCCACTTCATCTCCTGGCCACAGGGCCACACATGCCTCGGACACTCTCAGGAAGTCTGCTGGGTCTCTGTGGATTTCCTCTCTGCCAGCCTTAGGCAGACGGGGGAGAGGCAAGCCATCAGAGGCCACCGGGATGCATGTCTGGCCATGTGGACGGTCCCCGGCTCGTCTGTGGGAGGCGGGAGCGAGGCCTAGACTCTGCCCCCAGAAACGCGGTGCCCGGCTGAGGCCGGAGGCCGGTGGGCATCATGAAGAGCTTCTCCTCGTTGGACCGTCAGGCTTTGCTGTGTTATTCCCAGAACGAGTCGCTGTCCATCCCCCCACGTGCCCCACCTCAACTACCTGCATGCGTGTACTAGAGGACAAGCCCAGAGTCCAGATGAGCTTATCTGAACTCATCTCTCTGGCCATTTATTTTCGGTCTCTTTCTGCATCCCCCTACTTTGCCCCCTTTATTCATCCCTGCTCCCAGCCCCTCAGCACTTATGTCCATATCTGTAATTTAATTATTTATATTAAATGTCAGTCTCCCCACCTCTAGACCATAAGCTTGTGGTGGGCAGGGAATCAATTAATCAATCAATCGTATTTATTGAGTGCTTACTCTGTGCAGAGCACTGTACTAAGCGCTTGGGAAGTTCAAGTTGGCAACATATAGAGACGGTCCCTACCCAACAGTGGGCTCACAGTCTAGGGAATGTGGGCAAGCACTTAGTATAGTGCTTTGCACACAGTAAGAGCTCAATAAGTACGATTGAATGAATTTGTCTGTTATATTGTATTCTCCCAAGTGCTTAATACAGTGCTCTACACACTGTAAGCACTCAGTAAATTCAATTGAATGAATGAATGAAAGTACTACCAATGCCCCCCGCACCGTCAACCCCCTCCGATCCTCTCTTTTACTTCAGTGGGCATTTGGCACAGCACCTGCACCTGGAAGACGCCCAGACAGTGGGTTTCCCTGCTCCCTATTTTTCTGCCTGTTGCCATGTAGAGGACTCCCTTCCTCTTGAGAACGACTACTATTTCTAATTGGAGCCACTTTGCTTTAGGAGGCTAGCCCCTCATGGCTGCGCCTCTCTATGGGCCCCCGGCCTTGTGACAGCAGGGTTTTCTGGGCGGCTGTGCCCCTCTATCACCCTACTAATGAGTACCAATCAATCAACTAGGCCTTTTCTGTGAGGTTGCCCCTTTTTATCACCCCATGGTGGCATTAATTGTTATTCTGGGAGGCTGCATTTATCTATAGCTCCCTGGTGGTAGTAGGTTTTGTTTGAGGGGTTAGGGATTCAGAGCACCAGCTCTGCAGAGTCAAGTCTGAACAGAGCACACCCTTCCCCTCCATGCTTCAAGGAATATTGTGGTAGATCCATTTATTGACCTGGAAAAATCTTGGTCCCACCTTCTGGCATGCCCTCAGCAGACCCACCCCTAATGACAGCAAAGACCTCTTCCACAGGCAGGAGACAATTGACAGGCTTGATATTGTGGTTAAGACATTTTTATTAATTTTTCTTTGTGTTCTAGACCAGAGGCTTCTGGTGCCTAACTCAGGAGGCACCTGGTGGTGGTCGGAAACAGCCCCGGGCAACAACCCATGTCCTGCTGCTGTGGCCCTGGGTTGCCTCGGATGGAGAATGGTGAATTGGGCGTGTTCCGGGGTAGCTGCTGATGGATTCTGGAGGAAGCTGGTCCAGGACTGGGGAGTCTGTTGTATCTAGCCAAAGGAGGGAAAGTGAGTGGGGTATGGGGGAAAAAATGATGGCATTAATTAAGCACTTACTATGTGCAAAGCACTGTTCTAAGCACTGGGGAGGTTACAAGGTGATCAGGTTGTCCCCAAGGGGGCTCACAGTCTTAATCCTCATTTTACAGATGAGGTAACTGAGGCCCAGAGAAATGAAGTGACTTGCTCAAAGTCACACAGCTGACAGTTGGCAGAGCCAGAATTTGAACCCATGACCTCTGACTCCAAAGCCCAGGCTCTTTCCACTGAGACATGCTGCTTCTCTTAATAAATAATGTTGGTATTTGTTAAGCGCTTACTATGTGCCAAGCACTGTTCTAAGCGCTGGGGTAGGTAGAAGGTAATCAGATTGTCCCACATGGGGCTCACAGTCTTAATCCCCATTTTACAGATGAGGGAACTGAGGCACAGAGAAGTGAAGTGACTTGCTCAAAGTTACACAGCTGACCTGTGAGGGAGCTGGGATTAGAACCCATGGCCTCTGGCTCCCAAGCCCGGGCTCTTTCCATTGAGCCATGCTGCCTTTAAGTCCTCAAGCATTGCCCTCCACCCTGCTCAACCCTACCCTGCCACTCTCCCCCTTGTAATCTCTCCCACTGGAGGGTCAGGGGGCACTTGGTGGCAGTGCTGCAGGGGGTTCAGACCCACCATCCCACCTCCTTCTATCCAGTCCTCCACTCCCCATCACCGTGCTGCCTCTGCTGGCCCCTTGCAATATGAGGCTGCAGAGACAGCCGCCAGGGCAGCGACGCAGACGCGATCACACCACCCCATCACCATCCACGGACGCTCTCTCACTCGCCCTGCATCTTCGCCTCCTTCTTCCTGGACACTGGATGGCCCGGCCCACTTTCACATTGGTGGGGAAAAGAAATGACCTCTAGTCAGATTTTGAAAGGGAAGACCCGAGGCAGAGGTAAAAGCCCTGACATGGAATCAGCAAGAAACTTCCCTGCCCACATCATTCACCCCAAGGATCGCCGGGGAGCCCTGCTTAGCTGGAAATTTTCCCCTATGCCTCCTACCTCGGCTGAGGGGCTGCCAGCTGTGTCATCTCAGTAGAGGCCATCTGCTGAGGAGAATTAGAATGATTTTTCTTTAAGTTTTTTCTCTTACACCAAATCCTCTGTTGAAAACATTCGCTCAGTCTGGACCCATTACACAGCCGGAAGACTCCCACAGACCTGTACATGTCTCCTTGGTCATTGCAAGAGTCACAGTTGAACCCTATGAAGTTTCTGCATCCGTGGAAGATTCGGGAGAGACATTGAGAGACTGCCTGGTACCTCATGGGCTGCAGATGTACAGAAGATTGTAAACTCCTTGTGGGCATGGATTTTGCCTATCAACTGTATTAGACCTTCCCAAGCACCTTAGTACAGCTGTGCACATAAATACCCCTCATGGATTGAGGTCAGCTCAGTTAAGGGGTGCAGGAGGAATCCAATCACACCGAAGCACATAGGCTTAAGTAATCACTGGATCCTTATTAAAGACCAACTTCTTTAGAACAAACTGGAAGTAAGAGCTTAGGTCTAGACTCTCTAATTCTCTGCTAGGAAACACAAAGTATGTTGGATCTTTATCAACTCAATCCGTGGTATTTATTGAGCTCTTACTCTGGGCAGAGGACTGTAGTAAGCACTTGGGAGAGCACAAGACAGCGAAATTAGCAGACATGTTCCCTGCCCACAGCAGGTTTACAGTCTAGGGGGGACAAGATAGACATCAAAACAAGGAACCAGACATCAATATAAATAGAGTTATATATACATGTATACATGAGTGCTTGGGGTGGGGGAGGGGACAGCAAAGGGTCTAGTGAGTTGATATCTATAATTCATTTATATTAATGGCTGTCTCCCCCTTTAGACTGTAAACTGCAACTGTATTGTATTTTTTAAGCCCTCAGTACAGTGCTCTGCACACAGTAAATGCTCAATAAATACGATCGAATGAGTGAATGGATGAATGAATGAATGAGTCTCCATGGGCCCGGCAGCCATTTCAATGAGGAGATCTGTTTTGGATGCCATTTTGGAAGGTCCCCAGCAGCGGCCTTCTTGGAAGGGTCAGAGACATCGGGCCACCCCCTGCCACAGGCCGGCCAGAGGTGGACATCTACTTGTCTTGTCATCAGCAGCCGGCCCTGCCCCGGGCCTGGTTTCTGAGCTTGTGACGGTTCAGTTCCCGGGATCGCGATTGGGGTCCCGAGGGTCTGGCCTCGGGGTGGGAGTGGTCCCTCCCTTTGTCTGTGCCCCCTCCACACCCCCTGTTCATCAGACACAAGTCCGTGGGGAGACAGACCGGTGAGCATCTGGGGCTGCATCCGGCTGCTCGGACACTCGCTGACCTTGAGGCAGGCCGGGGCCGGAAGGTGGATGTGTTAAGTTGGAGGTCAGTCAGTCAATCTTATTTATTGGGAACTTACGGTGTGCGGAGCACTGTACTAAACACTTGGAAGAGTACAATATAACAATAAGCAGACACGTTCCCTGCCCACAGTGAGCTTACAGTCTTGATGATCAGATTACTGCTCTCAACTCTACCCTTTCTACTCAGCTAGACTCGCTCGCTCCCCTTTCCCTTCGCCGCTCTCGCACCACTAACCCACAGCCCTGGATCACTGCCACTGTCCGCCTCCTTCGCTCTTATGCTCGAGCTGCTGAACGCTGCTGGCGAAAGTCTAAATACCATGCCAACCTCGTTCACTTCAAGTTTATCCTTTCCTGCCTTAACTCAGCCCTCTCTTCTGCCAGACAAAACTATTTCTCCTCCCTTATTGACACCCATGCCCATCACCCCCGCCAGCTCTTCCGTACATTCAACTCCCTTCTCAGGCCCCCGGTTCCTCCCCCTCCTCCTTCCCTCACCCCCAACGATCTGGCCTCCTACTTCATTAACAAAATTAAATCCATCAGGTCCGACCTCCCCAAAGTCTCTTCCCCCCTTTCTCCAACCCCCCGGCTCTCAACACTCTCTGCTACTCTCCCATCCTTCCCAGCGGTATCCTCAGAGGAACTCTCCTCCCTCCTCTTAAGTGCTACTCCGGCCACCTGTGCTTCTGACCCCATTCCCTCTCATCTTATGAAATCTCTCGCTCCATCCCTTCTCCCCTCCTTAACTTCCATCTTCAACCACTCACTCTCCACTGGTTCCTTCCCCTCTGCCTTCAAACATGCCCATGTCTCTCCCATCCTAAAAAAACCCTCTCTTGACCCCACCTCACCTTCTAGCTATCGTCCCATATCCCTCCTACCATTCCTTTCCAAACTCCTTGAACGAGTTGTCTACACGCGCTGCCTAGAATTCCTCAACAACAACTCTCTCCTCGACCCCCTCCAGTTTGGCTTCCGTCCCCTTCATTCCACGGAAACTGCGCTCTCAAAGGTCACCAATGACCTCCTGCTTGCCAAATCCAACGGCTCCTACTCTGTCCTAATCCTCCTCGACCTCTCAGCTGCCTTTGACACTGTGGACCACCCCCTTCTCCTCAACACGCTATCTGACCTTGGCTTCACAGACTCCGTCCTCTCCTGGTTCTCCTCTTATCTCTCCGGTCGTTCTTTCTCAGTCTCTTTTGCAGGCTCCTCCTCCCCCTCCCATCCTCTTACTGTGGGGGTTCCCCAAGGTTCAGTGCTTGGTCCCCTTCTGTTCTCAATCTACACTCACTCCCTTGGTGACCTCATTCGCTCCCACGGCTTCAACTATCATCTCTACGCTGATGACACCCAGATCTACATCTCTGCCCCTGCTCTCTCCCCCTCCCTCCAGGCTCGCATCTCCTCCTGCCTTCAGGACATCTCCATCTGGATGTCCGCCCGCCACCTAAAGCTCAACATGTCAAAGACTGAGCTCCTTGTCTTCCCTCCCAAACCTTGTCCTCCCCCTGACTTTCCCATCTCTGTTGACGGCACTACCATCCTTCCCGTCTCACAAGCCCGCAACCTTGGTGTCATCCTCGACTCCGCTCTCTCATTTACCCCTCACATCCAAGCCGTCACCAAAACCTGCCGGTCTCAGCTCCGCAGCATTGCCAAGATCCGCCCTTTCCTCTCCATCCAAACCGCTACCCTGCTAATTCAAGCTCTCATCCTATCCCGTCTGGACTACTGCACTAGCCTTCTCTCTGATCTCCCATCCTCGTGTCTCTCTCCACTTCAATCCATACTTCATGCTGCTGCCCGGATTATCTTTGTCCAGAAACGCTCTGGACATATTACTCCCCTCCTCAAAAACCTCCAATGGCTACCGATCAATCTGCGCATCAAGCAGAAACTCCTCACCCTGGGCTTCAAGGCTGTCCATCACCTCGCCCCCTCCTACCTCACCTCCCTTCTCTCCTTCTACTGCCCAGCCCGCACCCTCCGCTCCTCCACCGCTAATCTCCTCACTGTACCTCGCTCTCGCCTGTCCCGCCATCGACCCCCGGCCCACGTCATCCCCCGGGCCTGGAATGCCCTCCCTCTGCCCATCCGCCAAGCTAGCTCTCTTCCTCCCTTCAAGGCCCTGCTGAGAGCTCACCTCCTCCAGGAGGCCTTCCCAGACTGAGCCCCTTCTTTCCTCTCCCCCTCGTCCCCCTCTCCATCCCCCCGTCTTACCTCCTTCCCTTCCCCACAGCACCTGTATATATGTATATATGGTTGTACATATTTATTACTCTATTTATTTATTTATTTATTTATTTATTTATTTTACTTGTACATTTCTATCCTACTTATTTTATTTTGTTGGTATGTTTGGTTCTGTTCTCTGTCTCCCCCTTTTAGACTGTGAGCCCACTGTTGGGTAGGGACTGTCTCTATGTGATGCCAATTTGTACTTCCCAAGCGCTTAGTACAGTGCTCTGCACATAGTAAGCGCTCAATAAATACGATTGATTGATTGATTGATTGAGGGGGAGATGGACACCAATATAAATAAATAAAATTACAGCTATGGACATAAGTGCTGTGGGGCTGGGAGTCGAGGATGAATGAAGGGAGCAAGTCAGGGCAACTCAGAAGAGAGTGGGAGAAGAGAGGAGGGCTTAGTCAAGTAAATCCTCTTGAAGACGTACCTTCAATAAGTCTTTGAAGTGGGGGAGAGGAATTTTTTTGTCGGATTTGAAAAGGGAAGGTGTTCCAGGCCAGAGGCAGGACATGGGTGAGAGGTTGGCGGCGATGTAGTTGAGATTGAGGTATATTGAGTAGATTGGTATTAGAGGAGTATGCGGGCTGGTTTGTAATAGGAGAGTAGTGAGGTGAGGTAGGAGAGGGCAAGGAGATCGAGTTCACACCCAATCGAACAGAATCCGCGCTCAATAAATACGATTGAATGAATGAATCCGGAGACACGGAGTCCCGAGCCGCTAAGCTGAAAACATTCATTCATTTAGTTGTATTTATTGAGCACTTATTGTGTGCAGAGCACTTTATTAAGTGTTTGGGAGAGGACACTATAACACTATAACAGACACTATCCCTGCCCACAAGGAGCTTCCAGTCTAGAGGGGGAAATGCTAGACACTAATATCAGTAGGTAAATTACAGGTATGTACATTAAGTGCTATGGGTCTGGGAGGGGGAAAGAATACAGAAAGTAAGTCAGGGTGACACTGAAAGGATTGGCAGAAGAGAAAAGGAAGCTTAGTCAGGGAAGGCCTCTTGGAGGAGCTGTGTCTTCAATAAGGCTTTGAAGGAGGGGAGAGTAATTTCTCCCTCCTACTTAGACTGTGAGCCTCATGTGGGACGGGGACTGTGTCCAACCTGGTTAACTTGACCTGCGAAGCCAGGTCCAGCATTGGGAGCTAAAGCCTAGGTCAAACATCCCAGAGATTGATCTGGGCTTTTGGAGCAGTGGCAGAGACTAGGGCTCAATCCATGACTTGTACACCCCTCTGCAAGCAAGCTTAGAATCTAAGTGACCTGTCTAGGCCCAGCATACAGGGAGGGAGGGCTCTCCTTCTGGCCTATCTACCACTCAGAGCGGCTTCTCCCTTGGGGGAGCAGTGGGGATCGGGTAGACTGCCTCATTTGGACAGAAATGGCAAATGGAGCCTCCTGACTTTTTCTACCTCTCACCTTTTATCTCTGCTGCTGGAGGCAGAGCCACTTCTAAGCACTTAGAACTGTCCTTGACATATCTTAACGAGTACAATAATAATTATAAAATTATAATAATTTTGGTGGTACTTGTTAAGTGCTTACTATGTGCCAGGTACTGTACTTAGTGCTGGCGTTCATACAAGCATATTATCACCATCATCATCAATCGTATTTATTGAGTGCTTACTGTGTGCAGAGCACTGTATTAAGCGCTTGGGAAGTACAAGTTGGCAACATACAGGGACAGTCCCTACCCAACAGTGGGCTCACAGTCTAAAAGGGGGAAACAGAGAACAAAACCAAACATACTAACAAAATAAAATAAATAGAATAGTTATGTACAAGTAAAATAAATAAATAGAGTAATAAATATGTACAAACATCTATACATATATACAGGTGCTGTGGGGAAGGGAAGGAGGTAAGATGTAAGGAGGTAAGAGGTAAGATATTGGGTTGGACACAGTACCTGTCCCGTATGGGGCTCACAGTCTTAATCTCCATTTAACAGATGAGGTAACTGAGGCACAGAGAAGTGAAGTGATTTACTGAACATCACCCAACAGGCAAGTGGCGGATCTGGGATTATTCATTCAATTGTATTTATTGAGCCTTTACTGTGTGCAGAGCACTCTACTAAGCGCTTGATTAGAACCCATGTCCTTCTGACTTCCAGGCCTAGGCTCTAAGTATTAGGCTGCTGCTTCTCTAAAAATATTATTAAAACTAAATTAGGGATACATACATAAGTGTTGCAGGGCTGAGGGTAGGGTGACTAAAGGGTGCAAATCCAAGTGCAACCACCACGCACACTCGCCCTGCACCTCTCTTGCATTTCAGTGGGTGCTCAGCCCAGCGCCTACATCCGGAAGGCACCCAGACGGATGGACTTCTCTGCTCCCTGCATTTCTGCCTGTGTCCCCGTGGAAGCCGTTCCTGTCGGGTCCAACGCGGACTCCCAATTGAAGTTAATTCATTCAATCGTATTTATTGAGCGCCTACTGTGTGCAGAGCCCTGTACTAAGTGCTTAATCGTTATTGTGGGAGGCTTCGCCTCTCTATCGCCCCCTGGTGACACTAGTCGTTGTTCTGGGAGGCCGCCGCTCTCTATTGCCCCCTGTTGTTTTTTATTATTATTATCACACGCCATCGAGTCGTTTCCGATTAATGGCGACGCTATAGATATATTTACTCCAGAACTTCCCATCTTCTGCCGGAATTCGTAACCTTGCTAACGTTTCTACTAATCTTGATTCTGGGCTGCTGAGCCTCTCTATCGCCGCCTGGTAGTAGTAGAATTGTTCAGGGAGACAGTGAGTCTCTGTCGCCATCTGGTGGCACCAATCGTTATTCTGGGCGGCCGCGCCTCTCTATTTGGTGGCAGTTAAAAAAAATGATGGCATTTATTAAGCGCTTACCATGTGCAAAGCACTGTTCAGTAATTATGATTCTGAGAAGCTGTGCCTCTTTATTGCCCCCAGGTGGCACTAATCGTTAATTCATTCAATCCTATTTATTGAGCGCTTACTGTGTGCAGAGCACTGTACTATGCGCTTAATTGTTATTCTGGGAGGCTTCGCCTCTCTATCGCCCCCTGGTGACACTAGGCGTTGTTCTGGGAGGCCGCCCCTCTCTATTGCCCCCTGTTGGTTTTTTATTATTATTATCACATGCCGTAGAGTCGTTTCCGATTAATGGCGACGCTATAGATATATTTACTCCAGAACTTCCCATCTTCTGCCGGAATTCGTAACCTTGCTTAACGGTTCTACTAATCTTGATTCTGGGCTGCTGAGCCTCTCTATCGCCGCCTGGTAGTAGTAGAATTGTTCAGGGAGACAGTGACTCTCTATCGCCATCTGGTGGCACCAATCGTTATTCTGGGCGGCCATGCCACTCCATTTGGTGGCAGTAAAAAAAAATGATGGCATTTATTAAGCGCTTACTATGTGCAAAGCACTGTTCAGTAATTATGATTCTGAGAAGCTGTGCCTCTCTATTGCCCCCAGGTGGCACTAATCGTTAGTTCATTCAATCGTATTTATTGAGTGCTTACTGTGTGCGGAGCACTGTACTAAACGCTTAATCGTTATTCTGGGAGGCTTCGCCTCTCTATCGCCCCCTGGTGACACTAGTCGTTATTCTGGGAGGCCGCCCCTCTCTAGTGCCCCCTGTTGTTTTTTTATTATTATTATCACACGCCGTCACGTCGTTTCCGATTAATGGCAATGCTATGGATATATTTACTCCAGAACTTCCCATCTTCTGCCGGAATTCGTAACCTTGCTTAACGGTTCTACTAATCTTGATTCTGGGCTGCTGAGCCTCTCTATCGCCGCCTGGTAGTAGTAGAATTGTTCAGGGAGACAGTGACTCTCTATCGCCATCTGGTGGCACCAATCGTTATTCTGGGCGGCCGCGCCTCTCTATTTGGTGGCAGTAAAAAAAAATGATGGTATTTATTAAGCGCTTACTATGTGCAAAGCACTGTTCAGTAATTATGATTCTGAGAAGCTGTGCCTCTCTATTGCCCCCAGGTGGCACTAATCGTTAATTCATTCAATCGTATTTATTGAGCGCTTACTGTGTGCAGAGCACTGTACTAAGCGCTTAATCGTTATTCTGGGAGCCTGTGCCTCTCTATCACCCCCTGGTAGCACTAATCATGAATCCGGGAAACCGCACCTTTCTATTACCGCGTGATGGCACTAACCGTTGTTCTGAGACTGTCTCTATATGTTGCCAACTTGTACTTCCCAAGCGCTTAGTACAGTGCTCTGCACACAGTAAGCGCTCAATAAATACGATTGATTGATTGATTGATTGGGAGGCTGCGCCTCTCTATCATCCCCCTGGTGGGACTAGGCATTGTTCTGTGAGACTGTGCCTCTATCGCCCCCTGGTGGCACTAATCGTTATTCTGTGAGACTGTGCCTCTCTATCGCCCCCTGGTGGCACTAATCATTATTCTGGGAGGCTGCGCCTCTCTATCGCCCCCTGGTCGTACTAATAGTCTGGGAGGCTGCGCTTATCTAGCATCCCCTGGGGATTATTATTAGCATCAAGCGCTGTCGAGTCGTTTCCGAGTCATAGCGACTCTATGGATATATTTTCTCCAGAACGCCTTGTCTTCTGCCTTAATCCGTAACCTTCCTAACGGTTCTTCCACTATGGTTGTTATAGTCTCTATCCATCTAGCTGCAGGTCTGCCTCTTCCACGTTTCCCTGGACTTTTCCTAACATTAGTGTCTTCTCCAGAGAATTAGTCCTCCTGATTATGTGTCCAAAAATGCTATTCTAAGTCGAGTCAATTGGCTTTCCAAAGACCGCTTTGTTTAATTTGCTCCAAAATCACACTAGGTTCTGTGAGAAGCAGTGTGGCTCAGTGGAAAGAGCACTGGCTTGGGAGTCGGCGGTCATGGGTTCTAATCCCAGCTCTGCCACTTGTCAGCTGTGTGACTTTGGGCAAGTCGCTTAACTTCTCTGGGCCTCAGTTCCCTCATCTGAAAAATGGAGATGAAGACTGTGAGTCCCACGTGGGACAACCTGATCACCTTTGTATCCCCCCAGCGCTTAGAACAGTACTTTTCACATAGTAAGCACTTAACAAATACCATCATTTGAGAAGTAGAGTGGCTCTGTAGACAGAGCACGGGCTTGGGAGTCAGAAGTCATGGGTTCTAATCCTGGCTCCACCACTTGTCTGCTGTGTGGCTTTGGGCAAGTCATTTAACTTCTCTGTGCCTCAGTTACCTCATCTTTAAAATGGGGATTAAGAATGAAAGCCCCGAGTCCGCTGTAGGGTGGGGACTGTTGCCAACTTGTATTTCCCAAGCGCTTAGTACAGTGCTCTGCACACAGTAAGCGCTCAATAAATACGATTGAATGAATGAATGAAATGAATGACAACCTCATTACCTTGTATCCCCCCACTGCTTAGAACAGTGCTTGGCACGTAGTAAGCACTTAACAAATGCCATCATTATTATTACTATTATTAAAAGGCCGTGTCTCTCTATCGCCCCTTAGTGGTACTAGGCAGTACTAGTACTAGGTGGTACTAGATCCCAGCACAGCACTTACATATATACCTGTAACTTTATTTGTATTGATAATAATAATAATAATAATGATGGCATTTGTTAAGCGCTTACTATGTGCAGAGCACTGTTCTAAGCGCTGGGGGGATACAAGGTGATCAAGTTGTCCCACTTGGGGCTCACAGTCTTAATCCCCATTTTACAGATGAGGGAACTGAGGCTCAGAGAAGTTAAGTGACTCGCCCAAGGTCACACAGCAGACATGTGGTGGAGGCGGGATTCGAACCCATGACCTCTGACTCCAAAGCCCGGGCTCTTTCCACTGAGCCATGCTGCTTCTCTAGTCTGCCTCTAGTCTGTTGATGTCTGCCTCCCTCTCTCTAGACTATAAGTTCATTGTGGGCAGGGAATGTCACTATTTATTGCTGTATTGTACTTTCCCAAGCACTCAGTACAGTGCTCTGCACCCAATAAGTGCTCAATAAATATGAATGAGTGAATAAATTCCAGTGATTGATTGATTGATACAGTGATGGGAAAGGCATGGAGAGGACAGGGTTTGTGTGGGAAGATGAGGAGTTCTGTGTTAGACATGTTAAATTTGAAGTGTCAGTGGGACATCCAAGTAGAGATGTCCTAAAGGCTGGAGGAAATACAAGACTTCAGAGAAGGGGAGAGATTGTGAGACAGAGAAGGCAATGGTGTTGTCTACAGGGATAGGAAAGTTGTTGGGGAGCACAAGATTTGGGTGGGAAGATGAGGAGTTCTGTTTTGGACATGTTAAGTTTAAGGGGGCAGAGGGGAGGGGTGGGGGGAGATGGACATCCAAGTAGAGATGTCCTGAGGGCAGGACTAAATGTGAGACTGCAGAGTAGGAGGGAGATCAGGGCTGGAGAGGTGGACCAGGTCATGGAAAGGTGGTAGTTGAAGCCTCGGGGAATGGATTCCCAGATGACCTCCTAATCTTCATTAGTACGATCATCATTATCATTATTATCAACAACTCAATCATCTTGCTCCCTTCTGAAACCCTACCTTCCTGATTTCCAACCTCAACCCAGCCCACACACCTTTCTCCTCTAGCTCCTCTCCGACCCCTAGCCCATGTACTGCCTCTGGCCTGGAGCTCCTCTCCTCTTCATAGCCAACAGGCAATCAAACTCCTCACCCTCAAAGCCTTATTCAAAGCACATTCATTCATTCATTCAATTGTATTTATTGAGCACTTACTGCGTGCTGAGCACAGTACTAAGCACTTGGGAGAGCGCAATATAACAATAAACAGACACATTCTCTACCCGCATCGAGTTTACAGTCTAGAAAGTAAGACAGGCATTAATATAAATAAATTGCAGATATGTACATGTGTTAATAATAATAACAATGATGGAATTTATTAAGCGCTCACTATGTGCAAAGCACTGTTCTAAGCGTTGGGGAGGTTACAAGGTGATCAGGTTGTCCCCCGGGGGGCTCACAGTCTTCATCCCCATTTTACAGCTGAGGTAACTGAGGCACAGAGAAGTTTAGTGATTTGCCCAAAATCACACAGCTGACAATTGGCGGAGCCGGGGTTTGAACCCATGACCTCTGACTCCAAAGCCCATGCTCTTTCCATTGAGCCATGCTGCTTCTCAAGTGTTTCAGGGCTCGGAGGGAGGAAGAATAAAGGAAACAAGTCAGGGTGCTGCAAGAAGGGACTGGGAGAAGAGAAAAGGGTGGCTTAGTCAAGGAAAAGCCTCTTGGAGGACTTGTGCCTTCAATAAGGCTTTGAAGTGGGGGAGAGTCATTGTCTGTGGAATTTGAGGAGGGAGGGCCAGAGGCAGGACGTGGGTGAGGGGTAGGCGGTGAGGTAGATGAGATGAAGGTACAGAGAGAAGGTTAGCATTAGAGGAGCGAAGTGTACAGACTGGCTTGTAGAAGGAGAGTAGTGAGGTGAGGTAGGAGGGGGCAAGGTGGTGGAGTACTTTCAAGCCAACTCCAAGAGGCCTTCCCTGACTAAATCTTCATTTCCTCATTTACCACTCCCTACTGTCCCACCCTTGCACTTGGATTAGCATCCTTTTTATTCACTTCACCCTCAGCCTCACAGTCATTCATTAAATCATATTTATTGACCGCTTACTGTGGGCAGAGCACTGTACTAAGCACTTGGAAAGTACGACACAGCAATAAAGTCCTTATATACATATCCATAATTTATTTACAGCCTGTCTTCCCCTCTAGACTGTAAGCTCATTATGGACAGGGAACGTACCTCCAACTCTGTTGTATTGGACTATTCCAAGCACTTAGTACAGTACTCTGTGCCCAATAATTGCTCAATAAACATCACTGATTGATTGATAATGTCTGTCTCCCCCTAAACTTATTGTAGGTAGGGAAAGTGTCTACCAACTCTCTTACATCATACTTTCCCAAGCGCTTAGTACAGTTCTGTGCACACAGTAAGAGCTCAATAAATATGTTTGAATGATTGATTGATTGATTGATTGATCAACCCCATCTCGGCAAAGAGCTCTCTCGGGGCCGAGCCCTCTGAAGGCCTGGAGTTAAAGATCAGACAGGAGCTCAGGGGTTTGCAGTATTGTAGGACAGGCCCGCCCCCAGCCCCTCCCCCAGCCCCAATCCACCCAGGTGCTTCTAATTGAGGTGATTTGCCTTTCCTATATGAGGCTCCTGAGCCATCCCCACCCTAGTTTGCAAGAGGATAGGAGACAGAGCGTGGCCCGCCGTGGGCCCAGGTAAGGAGGGGGGCTCTGGCTGTTCCAGCTACACCCTCCCCCCCTTTTTTAGGGTGGGTGTGGGACTGTGATTGTTGGGATTGCTGATGATTACTGGATTGATGATGAAGGTGGGGGAGGGTGGGTGGGCTATAAGGGTGGGGCTGGGGAGGGGTTGATTCCAGGGTTTCAGAAGTACCTTAAATGTACATGTTGGGGGGCAAGGGTGGGGTGTTGGGGTGTCTAATGGGTTGTGACATTGATAATGATGGGTATATGATGTGCGTTGCCTGGGGTTGGGGAAGATTTGGGAAATTGGGGAGGGTGTGTGGGGGAATGATTGTTTTTGTTAGTTCAGGGCTGGGGGAAGGGTCTGAGGAGGGAGGAGCTGGAGGTTGAGAGCTGCTCTTACTTGTTGGGGGTGGTGATTGGTATCAAATAGCCGTGGGCTTGGGGGAAGTCTGGCCTGGTTTTGGGGTGATTGCTGGACTTGAGGTCGAGGGTCCCAAAGGGCTGGGACAGAGGACACCTTAGTGACGGACACATGGGGCATGTGGGCTGAGTGTCAGGTGATGCATGCTCACTGTCTATCTGTCTGTCTATATCTGTCAGTTTGTCTACACTGCTGTGTGTCTGAACGTTGGTCTGTCTGCTCCACTCCTTCTAATAATAATAATAATTATAATGATCATGATGGTAGTATTTGTTAAACGCTTACTATGTACCAAGCACTGTTCTAGGCTCTAGGGTAGATACAAGGTCATCAAGTTGTCGTACGTGGAGCTCACAGTCTTCATCCCCATTTTACAGATAAAGTAACTGAGGCACAGAGAAGTTAAGTGACTTGCCCAAAGTCACACAGTTGATAGGTGGTGGAGCAGGGATTAGAACCCACAGCCTCTGACTCCCAAGCCTCAGTTCTTTCCACTAAGCCATGCGGCTTCTCTAGTAAGAGGGTTGGGGCACTGTCCTCTCCATCCATGAGAAGCAGCATGGCCTAATGGGTAGAACATGGGCCTGGGAGTCTAATCCCAAATCCGCCACTTGTCTGCTGTGTGACCTTGGGTAAGTCATTTCACTTCTCTGTGCCTGTTACCTCATCTGTAAAATGGGGATTAAGATTGGGAGTCCCATGTGGGACATGATCTAATAACAGATCAAATAACAACAATAATACACTATAATAACATAATAATTATAATAATTACATTATAATAGAAACTATATAATATATGTCACACATCATCTATTACATAATTATATAATCTATAATCTACAACTATACTATCATATAATTATAATATAATCATAACCATAGATTATACCTTGTATAAATGCATTGTATAATATATTGTATGATATATAATCACACAATATATAATCTATAATTATATTATACAATATGTGTGAATATATTATATATTACATCGTATATTATATAATCAATAACATTACAATCACTCATAATACAATTCATCATTATATTATATAATTATAGTATAATCAAAATAATAGTTAATGATAATAATGATCTAATAAAAGAATGTGTCAAGCACTGTTTTAAGCTCTGGGGTAGATACAAGGTAATCAGGTTGGATACAGTCCAATAAGCTTGTATCTATCCCTATGCTTAGTAGAATGCCTGACACACAGGAAACATTTAACAGATACTGCAAGCAAAGAACCCAGAACACAAAATGGTGCCCAATGCCCAGAATGTACTGGTCGAGGGCAGAGGGGGGCCTCCCCTGCCGTGGTTGCAGTACAGGGCTCGGTGGTCCCGCCCCTGCGGGGTTGTGGGCTAGGAGCCCGTGTTTCTGGGCAGAGACTGTGTCGCTTCCTCGCCTCTGAGAGTGGTGTGTTTAAAGGTTGGGGGGCTGCTTCCTGCTCTGTCTCTGCTTTTACTCTTTTCTCTTCCAATCAATTGTAAGGAATTACAGACAACAGAGAAGCAGTGTGGCCTAGTGGATAGAACTTGGACCTGGAAATCAGAAGGACCTGGATTCTAATCCCAGCTCTACCATTTGCTTACTGTGTCACCTTGGGCAATGCAGCTCTCCGCTTCAGTTGCGTCATCTGTAAAACTGGGATTAACACCGTGAGCCCCTTGTGGCACAGGGATTGTATCCAAACTGATAAATTATGCCTATAATAATAATAATAATGATGGCATTTGTTAAGCGCTTACTATGTGCCAAGCACTGTTCTAAGCACCTATCTCAGCACTTAGTACGGTGCCTGGTAAATAGTAAGCACTTAACAAATGCTGTAAAAAAAATTATAATGGTTGTGTCCCTTCAAAGCAGACAATGGTATTTAAGCACTTTATATGTGAGGGCACTGAACTAAGCACATGGGAGAGTACAATACAATGAATCCATAGTATTTATTGCACACTTGCTGTGGGCCGAGGACTTGTAAACTCCTGAAGCAAAGTGGTGGTTTGTGTTTGTACTGAATCCTCCCAAAAGTTTAGCACGCAAGTGCACATATTAAATGCCTTTAATGTAAAATTGTGCTTACTCTAGTGTTCTGGGCTCTCTGTCACACACAGTGAGCCCCCTTAAGGGTGGACCACCACAACCTGGGACCCGTCGGACATGGTGAACCCACTGAGGGCCGGCCATGATCTGTGGCTGTCGGCCCCCTCCCTACCCGCCGCCGCTGAGGGCAAGGCTGCCACAACTGTGGAGAGGTCGGAAGCTGTGAGCCCATCCAGGGCAGAGTCGCCATGATGTTGTGCCTGGGTGACACTGGGAGCCCACCAAGGGCAGGGCTGCCACAACATTGGACCGTGAGCACCCCCCCCCCCCACCGCTTAAGGCAGGGCCGCAAAAATGTTCTGCTCGTGTGACCCTGTGAGACCATCCAGAGCAGAGCCACCGTGACATTGTACCTATGTGACACTGTGAGCCCTAGAGGGCAGGGCCATTGCAACATTGGACCCGTCAGATACCATGAGTCCCCCTGCCCCACCCAGGGCAGGGCCACAAAAATGTTCTGCCCGTATGACACCGTGAGCTTATCCAGAGCAGAACCACCATGATGTTGTACCTGTGTGACACTGTGAGCCCTCGAAGGCAGGGCCACAGCAATGTTGTGCCTGTGTAACACTGTCAGCCTTTAGGGCCTGGGTGCTGGGAAGAGTGATTAAAAATATGGGTGGTGGCAGAAGGGGGCTGGCCTTAATCTTCCCATTTGGATCTCCTTGTCCCGAGCACTGGGGAGAAAAAACAGAAATTTGGATGCCAGAAAAGGGGGTTGGCTTGATGTCATGAACCCCTGAGCTACTAATCGTAATATGTGTCAAGCACTGATCTAAGTGCTGGGGTAGATACAAGGCAATCGAGTTGGACACGGTCCGATGAGCTTGTATCTACCCCAACACTGAGTAGAGGGCCTGCCATGAAGAAAGCATTCAATGGATACCGGCAACACAAAACCCAGAGCTCATTGGGGTGCCCAATGCCTACCGGCCGAGTCCGGAGATGGGAACGGCCTGCCGGCCCTGCCTTGGTTGTGGTGCTGGGCTCAGTGCTCCCACCCCTGCAGCGTTGTGGGTGAGGATCCTTTGTGTGTGGGCAGATCCGATCTCTTCCTTGGGAGGGGGCGGGGAGGTGGGCGGGTGCTGTGTGTAAAGGGCTGCTTCCTGCTCTCTCTGTTCTTATTCTTTTTAAATTTTTCCCCCTCTTCCAGCCAATTGTAAAGAATTACAGAGACCAGAGAAACAATGTGGCTTAGGGGATAGAACCTGGGCCTGGGAATCAGAAGGACCTGGGTTCTAAAACAACTCTGCCATGTGTTTACTGCATCAGCCTTGGGCAAGGTGCTCCACTGCTCTCCGCCTCTGTCACAGCACCTGTAAAACTGGGATTAACAGTGTGAGCCCCATGTGGGACATTAGTTGTATCCAAACTGATAAACTGTGCCTACCCCAGAGCTTAGTACAGTACCTGGCAAATAATACGCACTAACAAATGCTGTTAAAAAAAATTAAATTGCTCATGTCCCTTCAAATCAGTCAATAGTATTTATTGAGCACTTTATATATGCAGGGCCCTGAACTAAGCATGTGGGAGAGTACAATACAATGAATTCATGGTATTTATTGCACACTTGCTTTGGGCCGAGTACTTGTGCTGCAGTAGCTTACAGTGGTGGTATGTGTTTGTGCTGAATCCTCCCAAATGTTTAGCATGCAACTGCACTTATTAAATGTCTTTAATGTAAAATTGTGCTTACTCTAGTGTTCTGGGCTCTCTGTTGCACACAGTGAACCCCCTTATGGGTGGACCACCACAACCTGAGACCCATCAGACATGGTGAACCCACTGAGGACAGGGTGGCCGGCCATGATCTGTGGCTGTTGGCCCACTCCCTACCCACCGCCGCTGAGGGCAAGGCTGCCACAACTGTGGAATGGTTTGAAGCTGTGAGCCCATTCAGGGCAGAGCCACCGTGATGTTGTGCCTGGTGACCCTGGGTGCCTGCCGAAGGCAGGGCAGCCACAACATTGGACCCGTCGGATACCTTGAGTCCCCCCCAAAGGCAGGGCCACAAAACTGTTCTGCACATGTGACACTGTGAGCCCATCCAGACCAGAGCCAACTTGACGTTGTACCCGCGTGACACTGAGCTCTGGAGGGCAGTGCCGCCACAACATTGGACCTGTCGAATACCGTGAGGTTCCCCCCGCCTCCCAACCTCGAGGGCAGGGCCACAAAAGTGTTCTGCCATGTGACACTGTGAGCCCATCCAGAGCAGACCCACCGTGATGTTGTACCCGTGTGACACTGTGAGCCCTCGAGGGCAGGGCCACCGCAACACTGGACCTGTTGGATACCGTGAGGTTCCCCTCCCACCCCCTACCTGAGGGCAGGGCCACAAATGTAAAATTGTGCTTACTCTACTGTTCTGGGCTCTCTGTCACACACAGTGAGCCCCCTTAAGGGTGGACCACCACAACCTGGGACCTGTTGGACATGGTGAACCCACCGAGGGCCGGCCGTGATCTGTGGCTGTCGGCCCCCTCCCCACCCGCTGTCGCTGAGGGCAAGGCTGCCACAGCTGTGGAGCAGTCTGAAGCTGTGAGCCCGTCCAGGGCAGAGCTGCCGTGATGTTGTGCCTGGGTGACACTGGGAGCTCGCCGAGGGCAGGGCTGTGACAACATTGGACCTGTAGGATACCATGAGGTCCCCCCCACCCCCCCCGAAGCAGGGCCACAAAAATATTCTGCTGTGTGACACTGAGAGTCCTCTGAGGGCAGAGCTGCCGCAACATTGGACCTGTCGGATACTGTGAGTCCCCCTGTGAACTCACAGAACAGAAAAATGTTCTGCCCCTGTGACACTGTGAGCCTATCCAGAGCAGAGCCGCTGTGACACTGTGAGCCTATCCAGAGCAGAGCCGCTGTGACACTGTGAGCCCTCGACGGCAGGGCCATAGCAATGTTGTGTCTGTGTGACACTGTGAGCCCTTGAGGGCAGGGCCATAGCAATGTTGTGCCTGTGTGACACTATAAGCCTCTAGGGCCCGGGTGCTGGGAAGAATGATTAAAAATATGGGTGGTGGCAAAAGGGGGCTGACCTTAGTCTTCCCATTTGGATCTTCTTGCCCCGAGTACTGGGGAGAAAAAACAGAAATCTGGATGCCAGAAAAGGGGGCTGGCTTGATGTCATGAACCCCTGAGCTACTAATTGCAGTATGTGTCAAGTACTGATCTAAGTGCTGGGGTTAGATACAAGGTAATCGGGTTGGACACAGTCTGACGAGCTTGTGTCTACCCCAACACTGAGTATAGGGCCCGACACTCAGAAAGCATTCAGCAGATACCGTCAACACAAAACCCAGAGCTCACTGGGGCACCCGGCACCCACTGCCTACCGGCTGCGCCGGAAGAGGGGAGCGGCCGGCTGGCCCTGCCGTGGTTGTGGTGCTGGGCTCGGTGCTCCCACCCCTGCAGCGTTGTGGGTGCGGATCCCTTGCATGTGGGCAGAGATCTGATCTCTTCCTTGGGAGGGGGCCTGGAGGCAGGTGGGCGCTGTGGGGAAAGGGCTGCTTCCTGCTCTCTGTTCTTATTCTTTTTTTCCCCCTCTTCCAGCCAGTTGTAAAGAATTACAGAGAGCAGAGAAACAATGTGGCCTAGTGGATAGAACCTGGGCCTGGGAATCAGAAAGACCTGGGTTTTAAAACAACTCTGCCATGTGTTTACTGTGTCAACCCTGGGCAAGATGCTCCACTGCTCTCCGCCTGTCGCATCACCTGTAAAACTGAGATTAACACTGTGAGCCCCATGTGGGACATTGTGTCCAAACTGATAAATTGTGCCTACCCCAGAGCTTTGTACAGTGCCTGGCAAATAGTAAGCACTAACAAATGCTGTAAAAAAAATTATAATGCTCGTGTCCCTTCAAATCAGTCAATAGTATTTATTGAGCACTTCATATGTGCAGGACACTGAACTAAGCATGTGGGAGTACAATACAATGAATCCATGGTATTTATTGCACACTTGTTGTGTGCCAAGTACTTGTAAGCTCCTGAAGCACAGTGGTGGTGTGTGTTTGTGCTGAATCCTCCCAAAAGCTTAGCATGCAACCGCACTTATTAAATGCCTATATTGTAAAATTGTGGTTAATCTAGTGTTCTGGGCTCTCTGTCGCACACAGTGAGCCCCCTTAAGGGTGGACCACCACAACCCAGGAACCGTTGGATATGGTGAAGTCACTGAGGGCAGGGTGGCTGGCCATGATCTGTGGCTGTCAGCCCCCTCCCCACCTGCCGCCACTGAGGGCAAGGCTGCCCCGACTGCGGAGTGGTCTGAAGCTGTGAGCCTGTCCAAGGGCAGAGCTGCCATGCCATTGTGCCTGGGTGACACTGGGAGCCCGCTGAGGGCAGGGCCACCACAACGGACCCGTCGGATACCGTGAGTCCCCCCCCCCCCCCGAAGGCAGGGCCACCAAATTATTCTGCCCATGTGGCACTGAGCCTATCCAGAGCAGAGCCGCCATGATGTTGTGTCCGTGTGACACTGTGAGCCCTCAAGGGCAGGGCCACCACAACATTGGACCCGTCAGATACCATGAGGCCCCCCCCCCACACCCCGTGAAGGCAGGGCCACAAAAATGTTCTGCCTGCGTGACATTGTGAGCCCATCCAGACCAGAGCTGCTGTGACATTGTACCTGTGTGACACCTTGAGCCCTCGAGGGCAGGGCCGCTGCATCATTGGACCCGTCAGATACCATGAGTTCTCCCCTCCCCTCCCCGAGGACAGGGCCACAAAAATATTCTGCCCATGAGACACTGTGAGCCTATCCAGAGCAGAACTGCTGTGATGTTGTATCTGTGTGACACTGTGAGCCCTCGAGGACAGGGCCATAGCAATGTTGTGCCTGTGTAACACTGTAAGCCTTTAGGGCCTGGGTGCTGGGAAGAATGATTAAAATATGGGTGGTAGCAAAAGGGGGCTGGCCTTAGTCTTCCCATTTGGATCTTCTTGTCCCAATCACTGGGAAGAACAAACAGAAATCTGGATGCTAGAAAAAGGGGGTTGGCTTGATGTCATGAACTCCACATTTAGGTCATCTCGGGAAGAACAACAACATGGGTACTCTCAAAAATGGGGACTGGCTTCACGTCCCAAACCCCACATTTAAATTTTCCCATTTTGTGTCTTCATGGCCCAGGCACTGGGAAGAACAATGAAAATATGGATATCTCAAATGTGGGGAGTGGCTTCATGCCACGAACCCCAGATTTCAATGTTCCCATTTGGGTCTTTATGGCCCAGTTGTCGGGAAGAATAATAAAAATATGGGTGCCGGCTCAAGGGGGGAATGGCTTCACGCCAAGAACCCCAGATTTCAATGTTCCCGTTTGGGTCTTCAAGGCCCAAGTGCTGGGAAGAACAATGCAAATATGAGTGCCAGCAAAAGGGAGTCCTGGATTCATGCCAAAAGCCCCAGACTTCAGTGTGCCCGTTTGGATCTTCATGGCCCCGCTGCCGGGAAGAACACTGAAAATATAGGTGCCGGCAAATGTGGGGGACTGGCTTCATGCCAAGAACCCCAGATTTCAATGTTCCCATTTGGGTCTTCATGGCCCAGGTGCCGGGGAGAGTAATGAAAAAATACAGGTGCCGGCAAAGCAGGGGAACTGGCTTCATGCCAAAGCCCCCAGATTTGTGTCTTCCCATGTGGGTCTTCATGGCCCAGGTGCCGGGAAGAACACTGAAAATATGGATGCTGGCAAATGAGGGGGACTGGCTTCATGCCAAGAACTCCAGATTTCAATGTTCCCATTTGGGTCTTCATGGCCTGGGTGCCGGGGAGAGTAATGAAAAATATGGGTGCCGGCAAAGGGGGGACTGGCTTCATGCCAAACCCCCCAGATTGGTGTCTTCCCATTTGGGTCTTCATGGCCCAGGCTTTGAGGAAAAACAATGAAAATATGGATGATGGTAAAAGTTGGGGGGGACTGGCTTCATGCCAAGAACCCCAGATTTGAGTCTTCCCATTTGGGTCTTCATGGCCTGGGCAGCAGGGAAAATAATCAAAAAATTTTGGTGCCGGCAAAAAGGAGTCGTGGCTTCATGCCATGAACCCCAGATTTGAGTCTTCCCATTTGGGTCTTCATGGCCCGGGCACTGAGGAGAACAATTTAAAAATTTGGGTGCCGGCAAAATGGGGTGGGGGCTTCATGCCACAAACCCCATATTTGACTCTTCCCATTTGGGTCTTCATGGCCCAGGCACCGGGAACAACAATAACGACATGGGTGCCGGCAAAAGGGGGAATTGGCTTCCTGCCACAAACCCCAGATTTGAGTCTTGCCATTTGGAGCTTTGTGACCCAGGCACCGGGAAGAACAACGATAACATGAGTGCTGTCAAAGGGCTGTACTACCTCCATATCATATACCCAGGTTTTGACGGTACCCATTTGAATATTCCCGGCCCGGGTGCCCGGAAGCACACTAAAAATACTAGTCGGCAAAAGGGGGCCGGCTTCGTGCCTCGGACCCATGCGCCTTTCTGACACCCTGAGCTCCACCGCAACGTTGTGCCCGTCTGAAACCAAGGAGCCGCCGCCGCCACCCCCCTCCCCCTCCCACCCCCAAGCCCCCAGCAGCGCACGAGGGACAGGGCCGCCGCGACTGACGATGGGCCTGTCTGGGCTTCTTGGGGGCAGGGCTGCCGTGATGTTGTGCCCCTTTGACACTCTGAGCGCCCACCTGGGGCAGGGCTGCCACGTCGTTGGACCTGCCCGGCACTGGCACTGTAAGCATATCTCTAGACTGTAAACTCATTGTGGGATGGGAATGCGTCTGCTTATTGTTGTACTCTCCCAAGTGCTTAGTACAATGATTTGCACACAGTCAGTGCCCAATAAATGCGATTGAATGAATGAATGAATGTGTGACATTATAAGCCTCCTGGGGGTAGGATTAGGGTTAGGCAGCCATTACCATTGAGCCTGTGACACTGTGAGCCCCCACACCGCACCGAGGGGCAGGGCCACCACAACTGACAATGGGCTTTTCAGACACTCTGAGCTCCCTGGAGGCAGGGCTGCTATGATGTTGTGCCCACCTGACACTCTGAGTGCCCCCCTGGGGCAGGGCCACCGTAACGTTGTGCCTTTCTGGCACTGTGATACCCCTGCACCGCACCGAGGCGGCAGGGCCACCACAACTGACTACGGGCTTGTCAGACACTCTGAGCTCCCTGGAGGCCGAGCTGCTGTGATGCTGTGTCCACCTGACACTCTGAGCACCCCCCTGGGGCAGGGCTGCCTCAACGTTGTGCCTATGTGACACTGTGGCTCCCAGGCTACAGCAACCGACAGTGGGCTTGTCTGTCACTCTGAGCTCCCTGGGGGCAGGGCTGCCATGATGTTGTGCCCATCTGACACTCTGAGCATCCCCCTGGGGCAGGGCCACCATAACATTGTGCCCGTCTGGCACTGTGAGCCCCCTGCACTGCACCAAGGCTGCAGGGCCACCACAACTGACTGCGGGCTTGTCAGACACTCTGAGCTCCCTGGGGGAAGGGCTGCCATGATGTTGTGCCCATCTAACACTCTGAGTGCCCCACACCCCCCAGGGCAGGGCCGCCATAGCGTTGTGCCTGTCGGGCATTGTGAGCCCCCTGCACCGCACCGATGCGGCAGGGCCACCACAGCTGACAATGGGCTCTCAAACACTCTGAGCTCTCTGGAGGCAGGGCTGCCATGATGTTGTGCCCATCTGACACTCTGAGCTCCTTCCCGGGGCAGGGCTGCAGTAATGTTGTGCCTGTCTGGCATTGAGCCCCCTGTGCCGCACCGAGGTGGCAGGGCCACCACAACTGACAATGGGTTTGTCAGACACTCTGAGCTCCCTGGAGGCAGGGCTGCCATGATGTTGTGCCTTATGCCCATATGACACTCTGAGCACCCCCCTGGGGCAGGGCCGCCGTAACGTTGTGCCTGTCTGGTACTGTGAGCCCCCTGCACCGCACCGATGCGGCAGGGCCACCACAACTGACAATGGGCTCCCAAACACTCTGAGCTCCCTGGAAGCAGGGCTGCCATGATGTGCCCATCTGACGCTCTGAGTGCCCCCCCCACCCCTCCCCCGGGGCAGGGCTGCCATAACGTTGTGCCTGTCTGGCATTGTGAGCCCCCTGTACCGCACTGAGGCGGCAGGGCCACCACAACTGACAATGGGTTTGTCAGACACTCTGAGCTCCCTGGGGGCAGGGCTGCCATGATGTTATGCCCATCTGACACTCTGAGTGCCTCCCTGGGGCAGGGCCGCCGTAACATTGTGCCTGTCTGGCATTGTGAGCCCCCTGCACCGCACCGAGGCGGCAGGGCCACCACAACTGACAATGGGCTCCCAAACACTCTGAGCTCCCTGGAGGCAGGGCTGCCATGATGTTGTGCCCATCTGACACTCTGAGCACCCCCCTGGGGCAGGGCTGCCGTAACGTTGTGCCTGTCTGGCATTGTGAGCCCCCTGTACTGCACCGAGGTGGCAGGGCCACCACAACTGACAATGGCTTTGTCAGACACTCTGAGCTCCCTGGAGGCAGGGCTGCCATGATGTTGTGCCCACCTGACACTCTGAGCACCCCCCCAGGGGCAGGGCCACCGTAACGTTGTGCCTTTCTGGCATTGTGATACCCCTGCACTGCACCGAGGCGGTAAGGCCACCACAACTGACAACGGGCTTGTCAGACACTCTGAGCTCCCTGGAGGCCGAGCTGCTGTGATGTTGTGTCCATCTGACACTCTGTGTGCCCCCCTGGGGCAGGGCTGCCGCAACGTTGTGCCTATGTGACACTGTGGCCCCCAGGCTACAGCAACCGACAGTGGGCTTGTCTGTCACTCTGAGCTCCCTGGGAGCAGGGTTGCCATGATGTTGTGCCCATCTGACGCTCTGAGCACCCCCCTGGGGCAGGGCCACCGTAACGTTGTGCCTGTCTGGTACTGTGAGCCCCCTGCACCGCACCGAGGCGGCAGGGCCACCACAACTGACAACGGGCTTGTCAGACACTCTGAGCTCCCTGGGGGCAGGGCTGCCATGATGTTGTGCCCATCTGACACTCTGAGTGCCCCCACCCGGGGCAGGGCCGCCGTAACGTTGTGCCTGCCGGCATTGTGAGTCCCCTGTACCGCACCAATGCGGCAGGGTCACCACAACTGACAATGGGTTTGTCAGACACTCTGAGCTCCCTGGGGGCAGGGCTGCTATGATGTTGTGCCCATCCGACACTCTGAGCACCTCCCTGGGGCAGGGCCGCCATAACGTTGTGCCTGTCTGGCATTGTGAGCCCCGTGCACCGCACCGAGGCGGTAGGGCCACCACAACTGACAACGGGCTTGTCAGATACTCTGAGCTCCCTGGGGGCAGGGCTGCCATGATGTTGTGCCCATCTGACACTCTGAACGCCCCCACCCGGGGCAGGGCCGCCGTAACGTTGTGCCTGCCTGGCATTGTGAGTTCCCTGTACTGCACCGATGCGGCAGGGCCACCACAACTGACAATGGGTTTGTCAGACACTCTGAGCTCCCTGGGGGCAGGGCTGCCATGATGTTGTGCCCATCTGACACTCTGAGCACCCCGACCCCCACCCGGGGCAGGGCCACCGTAACGTTGTGCCTGCCTGGCATTGTGAGTCCCCTGTACCGCACTGAGGCGGCAGGGCCACCACAACTGACAATGGGTTTGTCAGACACTCTGAGCTCCCTGGGGGCAGGGCTGCTATGATGTTGTGCCCATCTGACACTCTGAGCACCTCCCTGGGGCAGGGCCGCTGTAACGTTGTGCCTGTCTGGCATTGTGAGCCCCCTGCACCGCACCGAGGCGGCAGGGACACCACAACTGACAACGGGCTTGTCAGACACTTTGAGCTCCCTGGGGGCCGGGCTGCCATGATGTTGTGCCCATCTGACACTCTGAGCACCTCCCTGGGGCAGGGCCGCCATAACGTTGTGCCTGTCTGGCACTGTGAGCCCCCTGCACCACACTGATGTGGCAGGGCCACCACAACTGACAATGGGTTTGTCAGACACTCTGAGCTCCCTGGAGGCAGGGCTGCCATGATGTTGTGCCCATCTGACACTCTGAGCGCCCCCCACCCCCCACCCAGGGCAGGGCTGCCGTAACATTGTGCCTGTCTGGCATTGTGAGTCCCCTGTACCGTACCGAAGTGGCAGGGCCACCGCAACTGACAATGGGTTTGTCAGACACTCTGAGCTCCCTGGGGGCAGGGCCGCCATGATGTTGTGCCCATCTGACACTCTGAGCGCCTCCCTGGGGTAGGGCTGCTGTAACGTTGTGCCGGTCTGGCATTGTGAGTCCCCTGCACCGCACTGATGCGGCAGGGCCACCACAAGTGACAGTGGGCTATCAAACACTCTGAGCTCCCTGGAGGCAGGGCTGCCATGATGTTATGCCCATCTGACACTCCGAGTGCCCCCCCCGGGGTAGGGCTGCCATAACGTTGTGCCTGTCTGGCACTGTGAGCCCCCTGTACTGCACCGAGGCAGCAGGGCCATCACAGCTGACAATGGGTTTGTCAGACACTCTGAGCTCCCTGGAGGCAGGGCTGCTATGATGTTGTGATCGTCTGACACTCTGAGAGGCCCCTGGGGCAGGGCTGCCATGATGTCGTACCTGTGTGACACTGCGAGTGCCCCCCTGGGGCAGGGTCACCCGATGTTGCTCCTGTCTGACCCTTGAGCCCCCACACTGCACCGAGGGGCAGGGCTGCCGTGACAGATAATGGACCTGTCTGACCCTGTGAGGCTTCAGGGTCTGGTCATTGGGCAGAATGACTGAAAAAAGGGGGCTGGCTTTACACCACAAACCCCAGATTAGTCTTCCCATTTGGGTCTTTGTGGCCCGTTGCCTGGAAGAACAATTAAAATCTAGGTGCTGGAAAAAGGGAGAGCTGGCTTCATGCCACAAATCCCAGATTTGATTTCCCCTTTTGGGTCTTCATGGCCCAGGCTCTGGGAAGAGTGAAAAAGGTATGGGTGCTGAGAAAAGGGCATTGGCTTCACGCCACAAACCCCAGATTTGAATCTTCCCATTTGGGTCTTCATGGCCCAGGTGCAAGGCGGAACACTAAAAATATGGATGCCAGAAAAAGGGGTACTAGCTTCATGCTGCAAACCCCACATTTGAGTCTTCCCATTTAGGCCTTCATGGCCCAGGCATTGGGAAGAGTAATGGCAAATATGGGTGCTGGAAAAAGGGGAAACTGACTTCATGCCACAAACCCTATATTTGAGTCTTCCCATTTGGGCCTTCATGGCCCAGGCACTGGGAAGAAGAATAATCACATGTGTCCTGGCAAAAGGGGGTACTGGCTTCATGCCACACACCCCAGATATGAGTCTTCCCATTTAGGTCTTCATGGCCCAGGCATTGGGAAGAGTAATTACAAATATGCATGCTGGCAAAAGAGGGTACTGGCTTCATGCCACAAACTCCAGATTTGAGTCTTCCCATTTGGGTCTTCATGACCTAGGCACTGGGAAGAGTAATTACAGATACGGGTGCTGACAAAAGGGGGGTACTGGCTTCATGCCACAAACCCCAGATTTGAGTCTTCCCATTTGGGTCTTCACGGCCCAGATGCTGAGAAGAGTAATTACAAATATGGGTGCTGGCTAAAGGGGAATCTGGCTTCATGCCACAAATCCTATATTTGAGTCTTCCCATTTTGTTCTTCATGGCCCAGGTGCTGGGAAGAACAATAGTGACATGTATTCTGGCCAAAGCAGGTGCTGGCTTTATCCCACAAACCCTATATTTGAGTCTTCCCATTTGGGTCTTCATGGCCCAGGCACTGGGAAGAACAATAATGACATGTATCCTGGCAAAAGGGGGTACTGGCTTCATGCCACACACCCCAGATATGAGTCTTCCCATTTAGGTCTTCATGGCCCAGGCATTGGGAATAGTAATTACGAATATGCGTGCTGGCAAAAGAGGGTACTGGCTTCATGCCACAAACTCCAGATTTGAGTCTTCCCATTTGGGTCTTCATGGCCTAGGCACTGGGAAGAGTAATTACAAATATGGGTGCTGGCTAAAGGGGAATCTGGCTTCATGCCACAAACCTCAGATTTGAGTTTTCCCATTTGGGTCTTCATGGCCCACGCACTGGGAAGAACAATAATGACATGTATCCTGGCCAAAGTGGGTGCTGGCTTTATGTCACAAACTCCCAGTTTGAGTCTTCCCATTTGGGTCTTCATGACTGTGGTGCCAGAAAAAACTGAAAATATGGATGCCTGCAAAAGGAGTGGTCTGGCTTCATGCCACTAACCCCCAGTTTGAGTTTTCCCATTTGAGTCTTCACGGACCATGCACTGGAAACAACGATGAAACTGTGGCTGCTGGGAAAGGCATAACTGGCTTCATGCCATGAACCCCAGATTTAAGTCCTCCAATTTGAGTCTTCATGACCAAGGTGCCAGGAAGAACAATTAAAAGATGGATGCCGGCTAAAGTGGGGGCTGGCTTCATGCCACGAACCCTAGATTTGAGTTTTCCCATTTGGGTCCTCGTGGCCCGGGCACCGGGAAGAACAAAAAAAATGAGTGCTGGCAAAAGAGAGTATGCAATGCATCCCAGATTTTATTTCTCTATTGGGTCTTCACGGCCCAGGTACCAGGGGAGAGGAAAAAATGTGGATGCTGGCAAAAGGGCCTTGTCTTCATGCCACGAACCCCAGATATGAACCTTCCTATTTGGGACTTCATGGCCCTGGCACTGGGAACAACAATAAAGATAGAGGGAACTGACCTCAGGCTACAAACCCCAGATCTGAGTCTTCTCGTTTGGGTTTTCATGGCCTGGGTACTGGAGAAAAAAATTAAAAACTTTGAGGGCCAGCAAAAGGGGGTAGTGGCGTCATGCCATGAACCCCAGATTTGAGCCTTCCAATTTGGGTCTTCATGGCCTGTGAACTAGGGAGAATAACTAAAAAATTTGGGTGCCGGCAAAAGGAGGGGTCTGGCTTCATGTCATGAACTCCAGATCTGAGCAGTTTCATTTGGGTCTTTTAACGGCTGGAGCACCGGAACAAACAATAAAAAATACGCCAGCAAAAGGGTGGTACTGGCTTCATGCTGCTAAACCCAGATTTCACTTCACTATTGGGTCTTCATGGCCCAAGTACCAGGGTGAGAGAGAAATATTGATGCCGGCAAAGGGGGCGTGATTTCATGCCGTGAACCCCCGATGTGAGTCTTCCCATTTGGGTCTTCCAGGCCTGGGCACTGAGAAGAACAATAAAAATGAATGGTGGCAAAAGAGGGTGTGGCTTCATGAAATGAACCCCAGATTTGACTCCCTTTTTGGGTGTTCATGGCCCAGTCATCTGAAAGCTTGATAATAACATGGGTGCGGGCAAAACAGGGGACTGGTTTCATTCCATGAATCCTATATTCAAGTCTTCCCAATTGGGTCTTCATGGCCCAGGCACAAAGGAAACAGATAATGTGAGTGCTGGCAAAATGTGGGCTGGTTTCACACTACGAACCCCAGATTTGAGCCTTTCCATTTGGGTCTTCATGGCCCAGGCACAGGTAAGAACAATAATAATACGAGGGCTGGCAAAAGAGGGGCTGGCTTCATGCCATGAACCAAAGATTTGAGTTTCCCCATTTGGGTCTCTGTGGCCTCGGTGCTGGGAAGAACAGTAGTAACGTGAGTGCTAGCAAAATGGGGGCCTGACTTCATGCCACAAACCCTATATTTGAGTGTTCCTATTTTGGGTCTTCACGGCCAAGGCATCGAGAAGAATAAAAATGACGTGTGCCAGCAAAAGTGAGGATTGACCTCAGGCCATGACCCTCAGACATCACTTTTCCCATTTGGGTCTTTATGGCCCAGGCACCGGCAAAAACAATGAAATAGGAGTGTCAGCGAAAGGGGGCCGGCTTCATTCGCCGAACCCCAGATTTGAGTCTTCCCCTGTGGGCCTTCACGGTCCGGGTGCCGGGAAGAACGATTAAAACTATGAGTGCCAGCAAAAGCGGGGCCGACTTCATGCCACGAACCCCAGATGTAACTCTCCCAGTTGGGTCTAAACGGCCTGAGTATCAGGCAGAGTGAGAAAAATTTTGGTGCCAGAAAAATGAGGGACTGGCTTTAGAACCTTGGGTAATTGATTCTCTCAATTTGGGTTTTTGTGCCTGGGCTTTAGGGAGAGGGAAGACGGCTTTGGCTTTGTCACTTTGCCCTTGGTCGGACTTTACCCTCGGTATTGGGGCTCAGCCATATTTGAGGCCCAATGGGTCGAAGAGCTTCCCGCTCATTCTGACGACGATCACCGGAAGAGTTTCCACCTGTATCATTCCCACCGGTCCGCTCTACTATCTTTGCAGTGACCGGATGGACTGTATTTCTCGGACTCTGGGCCTACCGAATAGGTTATAAGCACCATTACCTTGGGGCAGGGTGCTTTTTATCTTTTCTTTATAACTTGTGTTTGGGCAGTGTTGCTGAGCAGGAAAGGTTCAGGCCTGGGCATTGGAGGACCTGGTTTCTAATCCCATCTCTTCGTCTTGTCCGCTCTGTGATCTTGGGCGAGTCACTTAACATTGCCGTGCCTCAGTTTCTGAGCCTGTAACATGTTGATTCAATACCTGCACTTGGATTTGCCCCCTTTATTCACCCCTCCTTCAACCCCATAGCACTCGATTGCACTTCCGATACCCCGATGCTTCACCGGCTCCAGCCTGGTGGCAAAGGAGCCACGAGGGTCTTCAGTGTCCTCCCTGATGGCCAGAACCAGCAGCCCGACACGGCGTGGGGACCGGCTTTGGGACATACCTATCTGAGAGAAGACTTGAGGTGGTGGCAAGGACCCCGTGATACCCGTTGTTTGGCCTTGCCCAGGCTGGAGCTGCCCTGGAATCGGCGACGAGGAAGAGGGAAACCCCAGAGAAACCCTTCCTCAGGTGGAACAAAACCTCAGCTGAAGTTTATCCTGTCTTTTTCAGCCTGCACTTCAGGATGGTAGAAGTCTCAAGGGTAAGTTTCCCTGAGAAGCAGCGTGGCTCAGTGGAAAGAGCACGGGCTTTGGAGTCGGAGGTCATGGGTTCAAATCTCGGCTCCGCCAACTGTCAGCTGTGTGACTTTGGGCAAGTCACTTAACTTCTCTGTGCCTCAGTTACCTCATCTGTAAAATGGGGATTAAGACTGTGAGCCCCCCCGTGGGACAACCTGTTCACCTTGTAACCTCCCCAGCACTTAGAACAGTGCTTTGCCCGTAGTAAGCACTTAACAAATACCATTATTATTATTATTCTGGGAGAGTGGCAGTCTGAGTTCTGAAGTCTTCGAAAAGGCTCACAAAGTGCTATGATAATTGTCTAGAGAAGCAGCATGGCTCAGTGGAAAGAGCCCAGGTTTGGGAGTCAGAGGTCATGGGTTCTCATCCCAGCTCTGCCACTTGTCTTCTTTGTGACCTCGACAAATCACTTAACTTCTCTGGGCCTCTGTTCCCTCATCTGTAAAATGGGGATAAAGACTGAGCCCCATGTGGGACAACCTGATTCCTTTGTATCTACCCCAATGCTTAGAACAGTGCTCAGCACATAGTAAGTGCTTAACAAATGCCATTTTTATTATTTAGTCCATATCTAGAATGTATGTATAGTAATGGCTGTAACCCTTTACAGACTGTGAGCTCATTGGGCGAAGGGAATGGATCTACTAGTTCTGCTGTCTTGTTCTCTTTGAAGTGCTTAGTCTCCAAAGTGCTCGATAAATACCACTGATTGAATTACTCTAGATCTAACAAACTTTGGATTTCCTACCAGAGAATTAGAGAGTCTAGACCTAAGCTCTCACTTTTGGCTCGTTCTAAAGAAGTTGCTTTTTAAAGTGTCCAATGATTAGTTGAGCCTATGTGCTACCGCATGATTGGATTCCTCCCGCTTCCCTTTATTGAACCGATCTCAGTCCACGATGGACGTTTGTGTGCAGAGCGTTGTACTGAGCACCGGGGAAGGTATAATGCAGCTGATAGACATGGTCCCTGCCCAGGAGGAGCTGACAATCTTCTGTATATCTGTGGCCCCATCAGTTACCGGACAGTCTCTAAATCTCTCTCTCGCCTTTTCTGTAGATGCAGGGTTCAACCGTGACTCCCAGAATGACGGAGGAGAAACCGGCAGGTCTGTGGGATTCTTCTGGCTGTGTGTCAGGCCTAGAGCGAGCGACTGTTTGCAGCAGAGGATTTGGTGTAAGAGAATGATTTTTTTCTGTAAATTCTAATCCCCTCCGGGAGACGGTTTCTTCCGGGGCGGCACGGCCGGAGGCCCCCGGGCTGAGATAGGATGGGTTGGAGAAGACTTCCAGAGGAGGAGGGCTCCCCGGTGATCCGTGGCGTGAATTGTATGGGCGAGGGAATTTCGGGCCAATTCCATATCGAGGCTTTCACCTCTGTCTTGGGTCTTCGTCTAAAAAATCTGCGTAGAGGTCATTTTTACCCTCCAGCTTGAGAGCGGACCCATACGTCCCCGCTTCTGGGAAGAACGAGGCGAAGAGGCGGCCGAGAGAGAAGCTCCATGTCTGGCGATGGGGTCGTGCGACTGGGTCTGCTTCTGTGGCCGGAGGCCATCTCTGCAGCCCCATATTGCAGGGGGGCAGTAGAGGTGGCACAGTGAGGGGGAGTGTGAGGACAGGGTAGGAATAGGTGGGATTGTGAGTCTGAACTCCCTACAGCTCTGCCACTAAGTGCCCCCTGACCCTCCTGAGGGAGAGATTGCAGGGGGGACAGTGGCCATCACAGGGAGGGATGGGCAGGGAGGCAGGCAATGCTTGGGGACCCTTTCTCCCCGCACGCCCCTCCCCCTGCCCCCGTGCCCTTTCCCTCCTTTGACTTCATCTTCTCTCAGTACTCCCCCACCGGCCCCCACCGAAATAAAGCCAGCGATAGATAGAGCAGCGACTCCACAATCGTGGACCGTGGGCCCGCGGCCAACCAGCTGGACCGCCTCCCTCCGGAATCCACCGGCAGCCATCTGGCAAAGCACCGGATTTGCCGTTGCTCGACACCCCCGGCTGTGACCAGCCGCGCCTCGGTTGCAGAACGTCCACCCGGGTCGTCTCTGACCACCTTCGGGTGACCCCCGAGATAAGTCCCGGGACCCTCTGATCTTATACACATGGAGAACAATGCATAAAAATCTCTTAACCCCAGCCTCAGGTCTGTCTGTGGTCTCTTGTTCGTGGATTGGGTCTGTGCCATCCTAAGGGGTGGAGTCTGCCGACGGGCAGGACAGAGGCTCCTTTCATAACCAACATTTTTGCAGGTCAGTGAACGGTTCTACCGCACTCTTCCTCATAGCTGTCCGAGGGCCCTGCAGAGCAGGTAGGCCCGAACCCTAACCCCTTAAAGAAGCAGTGGGACCTAGGGGATAGAATGAGGGCCTGGATTCTGATCCCAGCTCAGCCCCTCGGCTGCTGCGTAATCTTGGGCAAATCACCTCACTTCTCATCAGTTACCTCATCAGTGAAATGGGGATTAAGACAGTGAGCCCCATGTGGGAGAGGTACCCTGTCCACCCTGATCAGCTCGTATCTACCCCAGCGTGTACTACAGTATGTATATATATATATATATATATATATATATATATATATATATATATATATATATATATATATACACCCATGACCTGAACCGGTTGTGTGTGTGTGTATATATATATATATATATATATATATATATATATATATATATATATACACCCGAACCCATGACCTCTGACTCCAAAGCCCGTGCTCTTTCCACTGACCCCCAGTACTTGGCCCATAGTAAACATTTAAATATCAGCCATATAGATGTACACAGAGAATGTGGTTGCGGACCCAAAGGCCATCCATCGGTTGTCCATCCACCTCCGCATCCTGCAGAAATTCCTCCCCTCTGAGTACTTGCCTGGGTTCGTGTCATGAACCTCATATTTGAGTCTTCACCTTTTGCTCTTCACGGCCCAGTCACGGGGACGAACAATAAGCAGCGTGGCTCAGTGGAAAGAGCCCGGGCTTGGGAGTCAGAGGTCATGGGTTCTAATCCCAGCTCTGCCGCTCATCATCTGTGTGACTTTGGGCAGTCATTTTACTTCTCTGTGCCTCAGTTACCTCATCTGTAAAATGGGGATTAAGACTGTGAGCCCCACTTGGGGCAACCTGATTATCTTGTATCCTCCCCAGCGCTTAGAACAGTGCTATGCACATAATAAGCGCTTAACAAATGCCATCATTGTTATTGATAAATACAGGGTGACATACCCCGAAGGAGGGGGGTCTGTCTGTGGGCCCTCGGATCCAGCCCTGGAAAAATGAAACACACAAATGCATTCATTCATTCATTTGTATTTATTGAGCGCTTACTCTTTGCAGAGCACTGTACTAAGCGCTTGGGAAGTACAAGTCGGCAACATATAGAGACGGTCCCTACCCAACAGTGGGCTCACAGTCTAGAAGGAGGGACAGAGAACAAAACAAAACATATTAACAAAATAAAATAAGTAGAATAAATATGTACAAGTAAAATAAATAAATAAATAGAGTAATAAATACATACAAACATGTATACATATATACAGGTGCTGTGGGGAAGGGAAGGAGGTGGGGGGAGAGGAAGGAGGGGGCTCAGTCTGGGAAGGCCTCTTGGAGGCCTTTGTTAAGCGCTTACTATGTGCAAAGCACTGTTCTAAGCACTGGGGGGGGGTTACAAGGTGATCAGGTTGTCACACGGGGGGCTCACAGTCTTAATCCTCATTTGACAGATGAGGGCACTGAGGCCCAGAGAAGTGAAGTGACTTGCCCAAAGTCACCCAGCTGACAAGTGGCAGAGCTGGGATTTGAACCCCGGACCTCTGACTCTAAACCCCGGGTTCTTTCCACTGAGCCACGCTGCTTCTCAGGGGTGCGGGAAGGGGCCCGCGGCGGGGGGCTCCTGGTCCCCTGCCCCGAGTCTTTCTCCGAAAGCTAGAGCTTGAATGCATAAACATACAAAAATTGTGGCTTTAATGCAGAAAACATACACAGACTGTGAACACTGCAATCCAGGTGTTTAGTATGGTGCTAAATAGCTCAGGGGTAAATACTTTTTTTCTCTTTTTAATGTTTATATCAATTAAATGGCCTTCAGGTGCCTGCACCACACATCAATCTGCAATAGTAGTAGAGTATTTTACTGTGCACCCATGGGATGTGATGTACTGAACTGAGCATATAAAGTAAAAACAAAGAAGCGACACCTATCTAGGATCAAAAGAGCTGCCATGCTGTTGGGGGAGACTGGCATAAAAATATTTACAAGTTATGGTGCTAAACCGCTGAATACACAATTGGTTAAACATGTTTGCAAAAGAGCCGGACCAAGCTCCTCAGACTCCCGGCTTCCGGAACATGTCATAAGGGGCATAAGAGAAGCAGCGTGGCTCAGTGGAAAGAGCCCGGGCTTTGGAGTCAGAGGTCATGGGTTCAAACCCCAGCTCTGCCAATTGTCAGCTGTGTGACTTTGGGCAAGTCACTTAACTTCTCTGTGCCTCAGTTACCCTGTCTGTAAAATGGGGATTAAGACTGTGAGCCTCACGTGGGACAACCTGATCAACTTGTATCTACCCCAGCGCTTAGAACAGTGCTTTGCACATAGTAAGTGCTTAACAAATACCAACATTATTATTATTATTATTATAATCTAGGGGCAGAGCACATTTCATCTTTTCCTAAAACTTTGGTTTAGGCAGTATGACCAAGTGGGAAAAGTCCAGGCCTGGGAATCAGAGGGCCTGGGATTGAATCCCAGGTCTGTCACTCACCTGCTGTATGAACTAACTCCAACTCTAACCTTTACACTTGGGTTTGGACCCTTTATCCACCCCACTCTCACCCCTACAACATTTATGATGTCCATATACCATAACCCTATTCGTAACCCTAACCCTGGGAGTCAGAGGACCCGTGTTTTCATCCCAGCCGTTCTTTACCTGCAAAGTGACTTAACCCTAACCCCAGGTTAAACTCCCTTGTGGGAGTTTGAGAGTTTGGGGGAGTTTTGCCCCTTCCCCTAAAGAGAAATGGCATGGCTTAGTGGATAGAGCATGTCCTGGGAGTCAGAATATCATGGGTTCTAATCCCATCTCTGCCACTTGTCTGCTGGGTGACCTTAGGCAAGTCACTTCACTTCTCTGGGCCTGTTCCCTCATCTGTAAATGGGGAATCAAGACTGTGAGCCCCCACGTGGGACAGGGACTGTGTCCAACCCAATTTGCTTTGTTTCCACTCCAGCGCTTAATACAGTGCCTGGCACATAGTAAGCACTTATCAGATACCAAAATTATTATTTTGTGATCTTCACGGCCCAGGCACCAGAAAGAAGAATAAAAATATGGGTACTGGCAAATGGGGGACTGCCTCAAGCCAAGAACCCCAGATTAGACTCCCCTTTAGGGTCTTCATGTTCCAGGTGCCAGGAGAGTGGTAAAAATAAGTATGCCAGCAATATGTTAAGCTGACCTCACGCTACGACCCCAGATTTGACTCTTTGTATTTGGACCTTCACGGCTCAGTTTTAGGGAAAGAACAATAAAAATATGGTTTCTGACTAAAGCGGGGCAGGTCTCAACCCTCAAACCCCATATCGGAGTCTTCCCTGTCGGGCATTCACGGCCCAGGTGCCGGGAAGAAAAATAAAAATATAGCTACCCCCAAAGGGGTGGGCCTGGCTTTGTGCCAGAGACTTTGCATTTGAATCTGCTATCTGGGGTCTTCGTGGCCCAGGCACCTGGAAGAACAATAAGAACAGGGGTGCCGGCAAAAGCAGGGGCTGGCTTTGTGCCACGAACCTCGGGACTCGATTCTCACAATTAGATCTTCTGGAACCGGGCTTAGGGGAGAGCGGAGATGGGTTTAGCTTCCTCAGTTTCCCCTTAATTTGACTCTACCCTTAGGTTTTTGAAAACTGAGCCACATTTGAGGCTCAACAGGTTGAGGAGCTTTCTGCTAATTCAGGCAATGATCACCAGAAGAGTTTCACCTGGATCTTTTTCACCAGCTCACTCTACTGTCTTTACAGTGGACAGCTGGGTCAAGCTTCTTGGCCTCTGAGCCTCCCGATCAGATCAGAAAGGGTATGATCTTTGGGAAGGGTGAACTCGATCATTTCATAAAGCTTTAGGTTGGGCAGTGTGACCGAGGGGAAGAGTTCTAGGCCCGGGAGTCCGAGGATTCGGGTTGTAATCCCAGCTCCGTCCCTTGCCCGCTCTGTGACCTTGGGCAAGTTGCTTAACTTCTCTGTGCCACAGTTCCTTCACCTGTAAAATGTTGTTTGAATATCTGCCTCCGGATCGGTTCTCTTTATTCACCCCTCCCCCAACCTCACGGCAATTAAGTCCATAGTCATAATTTACTATTTTAACGTCATTCTTTCCCGACCCACAGCGAGCTTCAAGTCTAGAGGGGACATATCTACCGTCTCTGTTATACTGTCCTTTTCCAAGTGCTTAGTACAGTGTTTTGCAAACAGTAAGCACTCAGTAAATACTACTGATGATTTGATTGTTCTCCCTCCCATTTATTTCATGAGCCCCATGTGGGATTGGGACTGTGTCTGATCTGTTTATCTCATATCTTCCCCGATGTTCAGTACGGTGGCCGTTACCTAGTAAATGCTTAACGGAGACCATAGTCATTATTTCTAGTTTGCTTTCTGGGTGTAGATGCCATGCTGAAGTAGAAGGGAGGAGCAGGGGTGTGGGCTGTGGTAGCGCTCGGGCTTGCACCCTCTATCTGCCCCACCTTCGGCTCCACAACACTAATGTATACAGCTCTAATTTAGTGATAATGATAATGATAATCGTGGTACTTGTTTAGAGCTTACTATGTATGAAACACAGTTCTAAGCACCGGGGTAGGTACAAATTAACCTGGTCGGACACATTCCCCATCCCACCTGGGGCACGCTGTCTAAGTAGGACCGAGTAGGATTTAATCCCCACGTTACAGATGATGTCACTGAGGCACAGAGAAGTGAAGTCACCTGTCCGAGGTGACAGAGCAGATATGTGACAGAGCCGGGATCAGAACCCAGGTCCTCTGACTCCCAGACCTGTGCTCTTTCCACTAGGGAATGTGCCTACCGGCACTGTTGTATTGTACTCTCCCACTGGCTTATGGACAGGTCTGTAGTTTTATTGATGCATATTAACGTTTGTCTCCCCGCCAGTCTGTAAACCTGTTGTGGGCAGGGAAGGTGTCTGTTATATTGTTACACTGTACTCTTCCAAGCACTCAGTACAGTGCCCTGCACACAGTTGGCATTCAATAAATAAAACTGCCCGACCGCTCTAGGCTCAGGAAACGCTCAATCGATATGATCCGTCGATCAAAGGTCGATCGGAGCGGGAGGAGGCTGAAAGATCCCGGGCCCGAGAGTCAGAGGCCCGTGGGTTCTCACCCCTGCTCTGCCACGTAATAATCATAATCATAATTGCATTTGTTAAGCGCTATGTCCCAGGCACTGTGGTAGATGCAAGGTTGGGCACAGTCCCTGTCCCACAAAGGGCTCACTGTCCTAATCCCCATTCTCTGGAGGAGGGAACTGAGGCCCAGAGAAGTGAAGTGACTTGCTCAAGGTCACACGGCAGACAAGTGGCAGAGCAGTTATTAGAATCCAGGTCCTTCTGATTCCCCGGCCCGTGCTCTATCCACTAAACCCTCTGCTGGGTGACCTTGAGCAGATCACTTTCCTTCTCTGTGCCTCACTTTTCTCCTCTGTAAAATGGGGATTAGGATGGCGAGGCCCACGTGGGACAGAGACGGTGCCCGGCCCGATTACCTCGTATGTACCCCGGCGCTCAGAACAGTGCCTGGCACATAGTAAGTGCTTCACAGATGCCACAGTTATTATCGTTATTCTCTCTCTCAGGATCCAGAGAAAGGGGGTCCGCCTCCCCGGATGGCAGGGGACCCCTCCCCCTCCAGGGCTGCCGGCCGGGCAGAGCCGTGGGGGCGGGGGGGGGCGGGCTTTGTCGTCATCTCCCCGAGATCCCTTCCCCCACCAAAGCTTCTAAGGAGGGGCCAAATCCAGCCAAAATGTCAGTGGAAAAGGGAATAATGGCATTGTCAAACCCCCGGTAACGAGATCAAATGTGGGGCGGCAAGCCCGCTGTGACCACGGCTTTCCAGAAAGTGCGTTCACTTGGGGGGGTTCCGGGGTGACTCGGGCCCCGCCCCACCCTAGCCCCCCTCCTCCATGGAGGCCTCTGTGCTTTCCTTCCAGGAGGCTGCCGACCCTCCCCCCCCAGACCCCATCCCCAGCCCCAGCCCAGGTGTTCTCGCTCCAGCGTGGGGGGGATGAGCAACTCCTGGCCAGTCCGGCCCCTGCTTACCCCCCACCCTAATCAGCTGCTCCCAATTAAGCTCATTTCCACCCTGGAGTTGAATGTGTACCATTTTCAAGGCAGTCATTCTCTCTTCCTGCCCCCCTTCCTTCCTCCTGTACTCCAACTCTGACTATGTGCTTTTACTCTTCCAATGCCAACCTTCTCACTGTATCTTTATTTTATTCTCTTTAGTTATTCAGCTATCTAGAACCCAGACCCTATATTGCATTCCATTTAAAAATCTATTTTTCTACTAAAATGCAATCCGCTTTGCTGCTTTAAACTTTTTCCCCAATCATCAGTATTTTTATTTACTTCAGAAGCTCTTTTATTCTCTGTCTTCCACCACCCCTCTGCCCCAATCTGAAGCTAGGAAAGAAGTCCTGCACCCTCAATTCTTGGCTATGCACAAGTTAGGGGTGGGGTTGACCAAGGGCCAGACTCTGACTAGGTATTATTATCTCCACAGAGGCTGCCTGATGCATTTTCTGGCCTTGAGGATCATCTGTCTGGCACTTGGATTAAGAGGGCAACTTTAAGACCTGATCTGCCCTGTCCTGGAGGTGGAGCTGTAGGCTGTATTGCTATCTCCAAGGGAAGGTTTTGGGACTTTTTTTTCCCCTTTTTTTGCATGTGTGAAAGGGGTTAAGATTAGCTGAGTTGGGGGAGAGAGCAGTGAGCCAAAGGAGGCCACCGTGGACACAGAAGCTGCTTCTAGAAAAAAAGATCGGGGCTCTGTGCAGGGAATTGGCTTTGTTTGACTCGACTGTGAGTGTGAGAAGACCCGGGGCCCTTAATTCTATAGATGGGTCTGATCTCTGGGTGCTCACAGTCCTGTCTGCAGAGTCACTCTATACATCCTCAATCTCCCTCAAAGGGACTCTTCTGTGTCTAGCAGTTGCTTCTGGGGGTGGGAGGGGAAGAGATGGGGGGGGTACTTCTAGGAGAGAGGCAGGGAAGTTCACTTTCTACTTCATTCTCTAGTGAGAAATACTTGTCATGAGACAAATTTGAGGTAAAGTGAATGAGTTGCATGGAGGCTGGGGAGCTGAAGTTGCAGGCATTTGTGCTATTAAATTCATTTTTCCAATATACAGAAGTGTGGGGTATCTTTGGAGTCAAGAATATCAACCCTATAGGTCTGAAACTTTTTTTTGGTGGTGAAGAATCTTTGGGGGAGAGAGGGATCCAGTGCAGGAGTAGGGTAGAACATAGTGAACAATTCTTTCATTAGATCTGCTTTACGCATCTGCAGTGCCCCCCAAAGTGACCTTTCTATATCTGTCAGGGGTTGTTTATGAGGAAGCGAGGGGTCAGTGTCAAGATACGGTGTGTGTTCCACCCCATTCTTCTCTGGAGCCCTATAGCCTCCTCCATGAGTTGGAGTAGGGAGCACAGAAAGCAGAATTGTTCCTGGCTACTGTAGGTTTTTCCCCTCAGCCCCATTTATTCAGCAGGTGCCCTGGTGACCTCCTGTTATCTATATGGAGATTTTAGCTAGCCTAGGGGTGGGGGAAGGAAGAGTGAGGAATCCAGGGTGCCTGTGGGTATGTCCTCTCACATCTTCATCGATAGGTTGATGGGTGGGGGTGGAGTAATGTGTTCTTTAGAGAAACCGAGTTGTTTGTATTTCTTCCCCACTTCCTCTCTCAGCCTCCAGGAGCACCAACAGATCTCTTACCTTCTTGCTTTCATGCTTCGGAGGGAAGCTGGTGCGAATTGGGCACTAAGACCATCTCCTAGCAGGTGAGAAGGAATTCAACTCTGCTGTCTCTTGCTCAGCAATCGTGGTTCCCCTCCGTCATTGACTTACTTGCCTATCGCCTTCATCATGGATTCCAGACCTAACTGAAGCCATAAATCCCCAGTTTTCCCTACTCCTTCCTTGTCACTGAGGTAGCTATCAGTGCTTAGTACAGTACTTTGCACTTGGGAAGTGTTTAATAAAAACTATTACTACTATCCAGGAATCTGATACCCAAAGCCATTGGATTTTTCCCATCCCCAAATCTTCCTCATGTATTCCACATTGATCCTCACTGTTCCCAAATAAGTCACACTTGCCTGACTCATATTAGTCTCTTGAAGCTTTTGATTACCCATGCTTCACTCACATCCTCTCTTCTTCCCTTTCCGATGATCATTTCCAAGCTCACCTGCTGTGCCAAACTATGACCTCCACTGCCTTCTAACATGCCCACAGTTTCTTCATCTTACCTCCCCCCCCCCCCCACCCCTGCCTCCCGAAAGCTCTGTAGCCCGGGCTTACACTGTCTTCCTACAAGTCCCACAGCCTTAATTACTGGCAGAGGCCAGGTTGGGATGATTGAAGGCAGATATTTACTAGGTCTTATTCTCTTCACAGTGGATGTCCAATAAATTTCCCAGCTTCAAGGACCATCCCTCTGCCATTTTGGACCATCATGTTAAATCTCAGACCTGCCCTGTCACCGATGGAGCCATTGCTACCTCAAAGGGAAGGTTTTTTTTTCTTTTTTAGTGTGTGTGTGTGTGTGTGTGTGTGTGTGTGTATGAATGAAAGGGATTATGCTTAAGTGAGTTGGGAGAGAGCTGTGAGCAAGAGGTGCCCACTGTGGATACTGAAGCTGTTTCTGGACCTTTCCAGAAAGGTTGTGTGCAGGGCACTGATTCTGTTCAGACTTGACTGTGGGTCTGGGAAGACCCGGGGCCCTTAATTCTATAGACGGGTCTGATCTCTGGGTACTCACAGTCCCGTCTGCAGAGTCACTCTGTACATCCTCAATCTCCCATGAAGGGACTCTTCTGTTGGACAGTTGCTTCAGGGGAGGAGAGGTGGGAGTTGGTTCTGTCAGGAAAGGCAGGGAAGGTTGCAGTCACCTTTATCCTGTTTCGAGAAACTGAGTTATGGGGACTTTAGATCGACGTCAGGGGTGAGAGACAGAATGAGGTGCTGTGAGTGAACTGGAAAGGTGAAACTGCAGGTATTGTCTTAGAAATTGACTTTACAATACCCAGAAGTTAAGGTTATTTGAATTCAGGAATACCAGGCCTACAGGTCTGAGACCTGGGGAAGAGAGGGGTCCAGTAGAAGTGTAGAGTCAAAAATAATCAACAGTCTCCTTCATTGGAGCTGCCTTGCCCATCTGTGACTCTCACAGAAGGAACCTATCCATATCCGAAGGGTTGTTGCATTTGGTGTGGAAGGCAAACTTGTGTGTGTGTAATGTAGCTCTTTACACACCCCTGTTAAGACAGCAGTTGCCCTGGAGCTTTCTTGCCCTTTTATATGCAAGTCTTCCCTGCCTTGGGAGTGTGGAGATGGAGGGGGAGAGGAGAAGTCCAGGTGAATGTCCTCTGATGCCTTTTGAATAATAGCTTTTTTGAGGTAGTGGAGGGATGTCTGAGAAACTGCATTGTGTGCACTTAAACTTTTTTTTTCCCTTCCTTTTCAGCCCCCAGGAGCACCATTAGACCACCTCCATTCCTGCTCCGATCCCACAGACTGCTGTTGAGGGAAATCCGGGCACTAGGACTACCTTGACCACTTCAGAGGTGAGAAGTAATTCACTTTTGCTTTCTCCCCCTGCTCAGCAACCATGGTATACCTCCTTCACGGACTCCCATTCCATTCCTATTGCTTTCACTCTCTGGTATAGAATTAAATCCCCAGTCCTTCCTACTCCTTGTCAGTGAAGTAACTGCCAGTGGTCTGCACTGAGGAAGTGTTAAATACTATTATCACTATCAGACTCCAGTGACAGCTGAAGCCACTAGATTTGCCCTGTTCCCGAACCTTCCTCACCTACTGCACATCACATTCACTCTTTTTCTAGCTTTTACAGCTGCCTGAATTCTAAATCATTCCCCTCCAAACTGATTACCCTTAACACCCCTCCTAAAGCCTTGAACCCCCTTTCTCTCCCACCCCGCCATCCTTCCTGTTCATTTTCAACCACTTGCTGTGTTGAATTAATTCATTTCTCAGTGCTTTCAAACATGCCCTCAGTTCCCCAATCTTAAAAAAATAAAAAAACCCAAAACAAATGTAAACTTCCACTCCAGGTCTACATTGTCTTCCTAGAAGTCCCTCAGTCTCAAAGCCTGGCAGTGCAAAGGTGGGGGCTGGATTGCTGAAGAGACTTTTTTTTTAAACTTACTCTCTACAGCAGATGTTGCACTCTTCCCAGCCTCGAGGACCATCTCTTTGCTGTTTGATTGACTAGCTTTTAATTTCTCTACAACAGATGCCCAGCGCATTTCCCAGCCTCATGGACTATCCCTTTGCGGTTTGGACCATCGGGTCAAGTATCAGACTTGCCCTGCTGTTGAGATGGAGCTGTTGGCTGTGCTGTCACCTCAAAGGGAAGGTGTGTGTGCTTTATTTATTTAATTTTCTTTTTTTGGTCCCGTGTGTGTTTGAATGGATAGGGTTGGCTGGATTTGGGGAAGAGAGAGCAGTGAGGAAGAGGAGTCCACTCTTGACCCAGAAGCTTGTTCTGGATATGGGGGTTGGGGCTCTGTGCACGGAACTGGTTGTGTTTGACTTGACTGTGGGTCTGAGAAGACCCGAGGGCCCTTAATTCTGTAGACGGGTCTAATCTCTGGGTGCTCACAGTCCCATCTCCAGAATCACTCTGGACATCCCTGGCCCCTGTGAAGCAACTCTTCTGCATCACAAGGTTGTTTTTGGGGAAGAGAGGAGGGAGATGTTTTGTGAGAAGAGAGGCAGGGAAGGTCATTGTCCACTTGATCTTCTGGGAAACTGAATAATGGGGAGTTGATTGTGAGATGAATGTCAGCGGTGAGAGAGAGCATGAATAGGTTGCCTAGAGGCCGGAGAGCTGAAAATGCAGGCATGGTGGTAGAAACTGACTTTACAATCTGCAGAAGTGTGGGATATCTTTGTCAGATATACCAGCCTTACAGGTGTAATACTGAGGGTAGAAAGGGGTTGAGTGTAAGAGTAGGGTAAAGCATAGTGAACAGTCCTCTTTAGAACTGCTCTGCACCTCTATAGAGTCCACAGAAGGAACGTTTTCTGTATATGTAAGGGCTTGCTCTCAGGGGTGAGGGTGTGTGTGTCCACCCCTTTCTTCTCTGGAGTATTGTAGCCTTCTATCTGAGTTTGTTATTGGTAGGGAGCATAGAAAGCAGATAAAGTCCTGGGCATTGCAGGCCTTAACACACCCCTGTTCAGTCAGTAGTTGCCCTGTTGTCATTTCTTGTCCACACTATCCTTGGCGTGGGTTTGTGGAGATCCAGTGTCGGGGGAAGGCAAAAGTGGAGAACTCAGGCTGTCTGTGTGGGTGCCTTATCATGTGCAGTGTGTGGCTTTATTTATTTATTTATTTTTTGGTACAGTCAGTTTGGGTGGTGGTGGAGGAATGTCTTTGAGAGAAACTGCATCTTTTGCATTTCTTTCCCTTTCCTTCTCAGCCCCCAGGAGCACCATCAGATCTCTTCCACTCCTTGCTCTTGTGTCCACAGAGTGCTGCTTGAGACCATCTGGGCACTAGGACCACCTCAGTCATCTCATGGCAGGTGAGAGTGAATTAAACTTTGTTCTCTCCTGTACTCAACAAGAATGGTTTCCCCTCCCTCATCGACAGCCAGGGCATTGTCTTCGCTCTCTGTTCTAGACTTAGCTCTGGCCTTAAATCCCCACCATTCCCTACTCCCTCATTGTCCACTGAGGCAAATGCCAGTGCTCAAAGCAGAGTTCTGTACATCAGAAGCATTTAATAAACGTTATTACTAGTACCCAAGAGTCAGGTGCCTGTGAAGCTCCTGGATTTACCCTGTCCCCAAATGTTCCTCACCTATTCCACATTCATCTTCATTCTTCCTAGCCATCCCACCTGACTTGTAAATATTCCTTCCAACTTTGCTTCCCGTAGCTCGGCAGATCCAAAACTCACAACCACTTCTTTTCCTTCCCAATGACCATCATCTACCACTCTCTGTGCTGAATTATTTTCTCATTGTTATCACACATGGCCACAGTTTTCCCTAAGTAAGAAAACAAAACAAAAAATAGCCTGCTGCTCCAACTTTATGTCCTTTTCTCACAAGTCCTGCAGCTTCAACACGGGGGTAGGGTCGGGTGGGAGGCCCAAAGTGATTTTTTTATTGTTTCTAATTTTTGACTAGCTCTTAATTTCTCTACAGCAGATGCCCAATGCATTTCCCAGCCTCATGGACTCTCCCTCTGCCGTTTGGCCCATCGGGTCACATATCAGACATGCCCTGCTGTTGAGATGGAGCTGTTGGCTGTGCTGTCACCTCAAAGGGAAGGTGTGCCCTTT